>NC_092714.1:71063237-72297506 GCF_047496885.1 Scyliorhinus torazame | reverse complement strand
AGGAGTCATTCCTTCAGACTGCAGTTGTCTGGTATATTTAATATCTCTTTAAGAGGGATTGTACCCTCTGAGATTCACACAATCTCATAATAGTTGAACGTTGTAACTGCGCTCATTATGATTCCTGTCTTGCTTGATGGTGGCTGTTTATGCTTTCACATGTATGAAAGGCTCACAATTTATGAGGGATGCAGGCACAAACAAACTGTGACGTCTTTTTATCGCTAGGCAACAAGCTCCCATGCCTGCTATGATTTTGATGATAGTTTATTTCAGCAGCATTCTTAATGAAGCACTGAAAGGATTTTGGTTGCAGCTTGAAGGACAATTGATGTTGAGTCATTGCTATAATTGAACAGATTTCATATCATTAGTGAAGAGTAGACGGTTCGTTCAGAGTTGGAAATAAATAAATGATTGGATTTTAACCCTCCCAACCCACTTTTGGTTGGACCCGGGACGCTGCACATTTAAAGAGCCTGGGAGTAATTTCTGGCCATTGCCACTCAATTTATACCCACTGCCATATAGTTAAACACTTACATTAGACACCCACGGGAAGGAGACAGATGCCTCGAAATCTGGATCCTTTGATGCACTTTGGGAGTGGAAGTCCTGCCTAGTGTCACTTGCTGGGTCAAAACTAGCAGGATTGGGTTCAGTGAGCCACTTGAAGCAATATTTAATTGTGGGATCTGTGTATTATTGCAACTTCAAGATTTCCAAGAGATATTTGAGCTCGAGGACTGCATCTTTCTGATTTTTTTTTCTTTGTACATGATAGGGGTCATTCTGGCTGTTTTGATTTGCATGGATGCAGAGGAGCAGCAACAGCAGCTGAACAACCAGAGAGAAAACAGTTGGGGATGGTGGAAGACATCTGGTGAGGAGATATGTTTTTAGAAAGCCTTGACCAACCAAAAGTTTGTTTCCTAGATCTGAGGGCAGTGCAGAGGGATGTTGCACTTTTCAAAGCAAGTTATGTCACCCATTTGGACAGATTCCTGCAACATAATCTGTTGCTTGCTGGCTCAGATGGCCATGCTTTGCCAGTTGCTGTTTAAGTCACCACTTCCCTTAACCTCTTTGCTGAAGTCATATTCCAAGGTACTATAGAGGACATATGTCTCACATCCCAGTCTGCAGTCCATAAGTGCATCAATCAGGTCACCATTATACTATTTTCTAGTGCTAACCAATACATTACCTTCCCTTTTGATGCGTACGGTAAAAATGATAGCACACTAAGGATTTCCAGAAATGGCTTCTCCAGGGGATTATAGAATGCAGTAATTAAGTAGGAAAGACCAGCAAGGATCTTTCGTCAGTATGTCGGGATTTCACTTGTGAAGCTCGTCTGTGTACACCGAAACAGTACTATGCTGATCTGTGCCAAGTTTGCAAACAGCTGTCATGACATCTGAATCCTATGGTGGTTACACTCCCTATTCCACCCTTGCAGGAACATTAGTGGATGGCTCTATGGGGGAAAAGGACTACTTCCTGCAAACCTGTCTGATGACATAACCCTTTGCAACCCTAACATGCCTAAACAGCTGAAGTTCAACCAGAGCCATGAGACCCCAAGGGAGATCAAAGAGCATCCTATCCATGCTAAACAAACATTTAGCTGACTGGAGAGACTGGGGTGTGCTGTATACATCATCACTGCAGTATATGGGCCTTTAAATAACCTGGAAATCCACAGAGGATTTCATGTGGATAAGGCAGAGCAACACATCATCTTATGTAGACATGGGCCAGGAAGAAGCAGGAGAGAGAGTGCCACTATATTGCCTTGTAGACAGAGATAATAGTGCAACACACCCATCCACTCCCCAACTAAGCCGGTTTTCTGTAAGTCAGCTGTATGTAGACCTTTGGGATCTTTTTCCCATTCATGGAAAAGAGAACATTCATCCTTGTCCTGATCTCTTCTACGAGGACTTCCACAGAAGTGTCAGTGAATTTTGGAGTCAGTCATGTCACACAATTGGAATTACCAGCACTTTGCAACTGTGTAAGACAGTAATCTCTCAGATAAGAGTACAACCTTCCTTTAAGAAGTGCATTCACATTTTAAATAAGTCTTGGAAGGCCCACGGAGACTCCACCATGAAAGTAGGTGGCAGTTCATTCCTGACCAAAAGACCATAAGATATAGGAGCAGAATTAGGCCATTCGACCCATTGAGTCTGCTCCGCCATTGGATCATGGCTGATATGTTCCTCATTCCTGTTCTCCTGCCTTCTACCCATAGCCCCTGATCCCCTTATTAATCAAGAAATCTCCTTATTAATCAAGAACACCAGATTTGTGCTTGAGATGCTGTTACCTGCATGGCTACGGACCAAGAACTGGAAGGTGGAATTAGATAGAATAGTTCTTTCTTAGAACATAAGAACTAGGAGCAGGAGTAGTAGCCTGCTGCACCGTTCAAGATGATCATGGCTGGTCTCATCATGGCTTCACCTCCACCGTCCTGTCCGTTCTCCTTAAACCTTCAACCCATTCCTATTGGTTGGACAGCCTGCCAATCAGATGCAAATAAGGCTCAGGAGTTAACGTTACCAATCAGATGCGCTGCTCAGAGAGGTCACACAATGTCACTTATCTAAACTCACTCTCAGTTAAAATTCTGTGATGATGAAGGTGGTGCATTTTCCATCCTCTCCTCCTGAACCGCTCTACAACCTTTGGCATGGTCGACTGCACTGTTCCTCCTCAGAATGGCAACTTTGTTGTCTAGCGAGGTAGGACTGTCACTCTTAACTAGCCAATCACAGAATCTTTAGCAATGATTCTTTTCCCCAAAGTCGTACTCTTACTTGATCCACTCCCTACTGTATAACATTATTGTGCTTCAATGCATTCCTAGTCAATCGATCATCTTTTACACTCTTTAAACTTCAGTTCATCAATAATTTCTGCCTGGCATCAAGTTCCACTCAGCCATCACCTTATTCTTGCTGATTTACATTGTCCCTCTGGTCCTGTGCAAAGGCAATGGGCAGTGAGATTCTGCCACTGGCCTGGACCATCACATTTCCTTCAGCTCAGGTGGTATCCCACTCTTAAATGTCCTATACCAGGTCTTGTTTGGCCATCTTATTTTGCCATCTGGTGGTATCCATTCTACTGCCACACTGGATCTAGGAAGCAAAATATGTGTCCGGCTAGTCTCAGTCATCTCTCTGTCATGATATCCCACAGACACGTCTGACCAGTTATCTTCACCACTTCTTTGTTGGTGATGTTGTCTCTCCCTGTGATGCCCAGGATCATACGTAGGTAGTGCTAGTGAATGACACCTTTGTTCTTCTCTTCCATGTCTCACTGGCATAGATTGCACTTGGTTCTACAATGGACATGGAGAGTCACAGCTTCATGGCCATATTGATGGCGTTGAATGCCCAGACCATGTAGAGCACTGGAAGATCGATGCTGCTTTGCCGATTCTTATGTGGGCGGCAATCTCTACATCACCCTTCCTGTCGATGTTTCCTTAGGGGAGGTGGTTGGCAACCTCGTTTTCCTGTTTGCCTAATGGTGATGGGAGGGTCTTCCTGCCATGCTGCTCTCATTGTCAAAGTTTCTTTACAGCTGATGAATAGACCAACCTTAGTGCTGCTACTCTCAAGACTAGTAGTCATGTCTTGGAAGTGCGCATGATTCTTCAGCCAATAAGCAATGTCATCTGTGAAATCCATCAACCGATGATGTTGTCACCGGATACCAAAACCTGCAACCACCACCACCTACCTGCCTTAAGGTGAAATCAATAACTGAGAGGAAAAGGGATGGTGAGCGTAAGCAGCTCTGCCTTCCACTTGTGATGGTGTTAAAGGGGTTTCCGGGTACTCATTTGGCTCGCTGCTGGAGTTGCCTATTCCCTTAGTCCTCGCCCCAAAGTGCCTCAGCTACACAAAATTCTCATTCTATTTAAATGCTTCCATTCGTTGAAACAAGTGGTTAATTTCAACCATGGTGAAGTTTCAATTACTGTGACAGGGTCAACTGCTACTATTGCCTGAACTCAACCTAAAGCTTTATTCTACGTGGGGGTTTGAGTGGGGCGGTGATGCAGATGGAGAGGCAGGTGGTGGGGGGGGGGGGGTGGGGGGGGGTGGAAGGTGGTTACTGTTTTGAGGTTTTCAGTTGAGAAGAATGTCCTGCAGTCTTTAAATACAGGATCCTTTAATGATTTCCTCTGTTGGTTTCTCTCTTGCCTGATTGACAGGTTAGAGGCCAATTGGGTGGAAAGTCTGCAGCATCAGTCTGCGACCAAGGAGAGCAAGTCAATCTAGTTGGGAGGCAGTGGCAGTGTATGGGGAGGTGGTAGGCAGGTTGAGAGATTATGTAGGGTGGCCTGATTGAGGTTGGGTGTGGGGTTGTCCAGATCATGTGGTCACGGGTGTTCACATTGTTATCAGGGGGAGGTGTGGTCTGCTGGTGGTTGAGAGGATGGCTGATGGTGCACGAGGCCGGGCAGCAGACAAAATGCTTGTGGGGCATCAGAGAAATACACCTGCTCCTCTTGGCCCACAAGCTGTGCTATAACAGGACTCATCTCATGGAGTCAGCCTTTCTGGCCTTCTTTCACCTGCCGGGTTTCCTGAGGCCTGGGAAGCCTGACTAACTGAGATTGAATGACTGTTAAAATGAAGGCAGGCAGTCTCCATTATAATGTTGAAGTGACCAATCTGTCGCCCATGGGAAGACTTGGTTACCTATTCCTCTTCCAACCTCCGTGAAACAGAAAGATTGAGCTGCTGTTTCAGATTTATTGGATTTTAACCTCTGACTGGAAACCCATCTACTTGCTTTTTTGGGCTAAGAATCAACCTGTATGTTGCCATCTTTTTCAACTTCACCATGACTCACAGGGCAACACACCATACTGTGACAGAAGTGATCAATTCATTCATTTAGTAAGACTTGGGACCAGCTGGTTTTGAGAAGTAGTCTTGGCTCAGTGGTAGCACTTCCCCTTTCTGAGTCAGAAGACAGACACTAAAGAATTGATCATACTGGCATCTCAATGCAGTACTGAGTGATGTTGCTCTGTCAGGGGTTAAGGAGAAAGGGTGGTGGGGTGGCAGGGGATAGAGTCCTCTTTCCGAGGGTCGGTGTGGGCTCGATGAGCCAAATGGCTGCTTCTGCACTGGAGTGATTCTATGATTCTATATTTGGGACACCAATTTCTCTTTCTTTACTCTGGTAACTACAGAGGAAATTAAGTGAAAGATAAATAAAAACTGTAAATATGAGAACATGTTCTGCTTCAGTGACCATGAATAATTTAATAGTTTTGAACCTGAACTTTCGCTGAAGTCACTTTAGAATACAAATGTTTTAAAAAAGGTATGCGGTTGGAATCTTCACTCTCACTCCAAAAACTAAAATGTTTACAACTAAACATTAAAACTACATGTGATTGATGCTCACATCCCATGATTGAATAAAACAAGCTTGTACATTTACCTCTTGGGCTGTGTCTGTCTCCGGTAACTTTTCAAAAAGTCAAATCTATGGGGACTGTTTTCATGGGTCTCTATCCACTGGATTACTTGGGTGCGATAAACATTGGAAAATTCAGGCTGGATAAATGCGCAACTAGAATGAGGCCCAATTGATAGCCTACAATTTGCTGGGTTCAGAGGTTTCCGTGTACCTGGCTTCAGGCCAGAAATTTCCCCCATTCAGCTTCAGTGCTATTTCAATGCATTTGAAAGCTCATTCATGATCACGTGGGGAAATTGGCAAATCCAGTTCTCACCTGTGAGCTTGAGGTGGAAAATGAACAGCTTTTGTTTAGAAACTCCAGCTCTATTAATTTGGTCTATTAATATTTAAAGGCACTTCAGCCCCATTCTGTGGAACAGCACATATGGCTTCTGGTTAATATATGCCTAACAGTCAATAATTCTTCAGATAGTGCCGGAATGCTGAAGTTGTGCATATTTTGGAGGCTGTCAAAGGTGAAAACCCTGATGATTATTAACTGTACAGCAGAAGAATGTGGTATGACCGGTGGGGACTCGTGTCAAGACACTTGCCCTTTCTTTGGCACTCCTTGATTGATCGTAATTGGGTTTATTTTAATTTATAAGGATGAAGGTATAAATTCAGTGTTTCTACTTCACCATTTATCTACCGATTGCAAAGAACGTAGTCTGACAGGCTTTCTTGAGTTTAAACACAAACAGAGTTGCTTTTTTACTATGCTAAACAGCCAACCAGGTAAAGATATAAAGATGTGTAAAAAGGTAAACTTACATTCCAACCTTCGCAATAAACACACATGCACTCACGCAAATGCAAAATTACAAGTTGTGCGGTAGATGAGGTTAACTTTAAACCAAAGATTCAAAGATAGAAGGCAATAAAATAGCAAGTTGACTGTTTCTGTTGTTGTTCGTACCTGAGGTAGTTCTTTCTACGATAGTGTAGGCCGGGATTCTCTGATCCCGCGGCCAAGTTCTGACACTGGCGTCAAAAGCGGCGCAAGCAACTCCGGCATCAAAGGGCCTCCTGGCCCAAGCATTCACCCCATCCGAGGGGGCGAGTACTGCGCTGGAGTGGTGTCCGCTGCTCCGCCGCTCAAAGGCCGGTGCGCCATGGCCAGCGCGGGTCCGCGCATGCACGAGGGTTGGCGTCTCCGCACCGCCCCCCGGGCAATATGTCAGAGCCCTACAGGGGCCCGGCGCGGAGGAACATAGGCCCCCACGGAATTAGCCTGCCCGCCGATCGGTAGGCCCTGATCACGGGCCTGGCCACCGTGGAGGCCCCCCCGGAATCGGATCCCCCCCCCCCCCGCCCCTCACCAGGACGGCCCCCGCAGCCAGAACTCCGAGGTCCCACTGGGTAGGACCATACATAACCCACGCCAGCGGGACTCGGCTGAACTCGGCAGGCACGCGGCCTGTCGAGGCATGGAGAATCGCCGGAGGGCTGCTTTCAACGGCCCCCAACCGGCGTGCCGGCGATTCTCTGGTCGCCGGAGAATCGGTGGCCCGGTGTCAGAGCGGCATGGTGCGATTCTCACGCCCCCCCCCCCCCCCCGGTGATTCTCCGACACGGCGCGGGATCAGAGAATCCCGGCCGTAGTGTTTCCCGCTACGGAGGCTGGCAGGAAAACACACCAAATCTTCTGGCACCAACCTGATTAATTATGTGGTTAGGCGCTTTGCGCCATATTCTGCACCCCTGAGGCACGTAACTCATCCTAACCAGATGCCACATCAAAAAGGTGGCAAACATCATCGACTCACTGATGAAGAAAGAAGGTGGATCTCCTGAAAATGAAAATAATAATAACAACCTTTATTATTGTCACAAGTAGGCTTACATTAACACCTCAATGAGGTTACTGTGAAAATTCTCTAATTGTCACCCCCCGGCGCCTGTTCAGGTACACAGAGGGAGAATTCAGAATGTCCAATTCACCTAATAAGCACATCTTTGTGGGAGGAAACCCACACAGACACGGGGAAAACGTGCAGACTCCGCACAGACAGTGACCCAAGCTGGGAATCGGACCCAGGACCTTGATGCTGTGAGGCAACAGTGCTAACCACTGTGCTACCTTGCCGCCCATCTCCGGGAGCAATCTGAGACTGGAAGCTGCACCTTTTTTAAAATTCATTTATGGGATGTGGGAGTCGCTGTCTCGGCCAGCATTTATTGCCCATTCCTAATTGCCTTTGAGAAGATGGTGGTGAGCTGCCTTCTTGAGCCCCTGCAGTCCCTGTGTTGTAGGTACAACCACTGTGTTGCTAGGGAGAGAGTTCTAGGATTTTGACCCAGCAACAGGGAAGGAACGGTGATATATTTTCAAGTCAGGATGGTGCATGACCTGGAGGGAAACTTTTATGTTGGAGTGTTGCCATGGATCTGCTGCCCTTGTCCTACTAAATGATAACAGTCGTGGGTTTGGAATTCACCTATTCACCCCCTCTGCCCCCTTCAGGGATCTGTGAACAAGTACTCCAAGATCCATCTGCTCCTCTGAGCTTCCTAATGTCCTGCCGTTCATTACATACTCCCTTTTCCTGTTTCTTCTTCCATCACCTCGCATTGATCAGGGCTAAATACCATCTGCCACTGCTCTGCCCAGCTGACCAACCCATCCATAACTTCCTGTAACCTAGACCCTATTCTTCAGTGTGAACCACACTACCAATCTTGGTGTCGTCTGCAAACTTACATATAATCCCCCCCACGTTCTCATATCATTTATATATATAACAAACAATAAGGGACCCAGCACTGATCTCTGTGGTACGCCCCTGGTCACTGGCCTCCAGTTACTCAAACAGCCTTCTGTACCAGCCTTTGGGTCCTTTTCCTAAGCCAGTTTCCTTGAATTTCATGTGCTTCAACCTTCTCAATCAGTCTCCCATGTGGGACCTTGTCAAAGGCTTTGCTGAAATCCATATAAACCACATCAAATGCACTTCCTTCATCCACACACTCAGCCACTTTATCAAAAATGTCTATCAAAATTGTTAGGCATGACCTTCCTCTGACAAAGCCATGCTAACCATCCCTAATCAACCCATGCCTTTCCAAGTGGAGATTATGGACATGATTCTCTGGCCACGTTGCGCTTGAACAAGAGCACAATGCAGCCGGAGAATCCTGGCTGAACCCCATGGCTTCCTGGCAGCCTCCGAGCCTCGCGTGTCACAACCAAGTCCCGCGAGGCGTCGGAATCGGAGGTCTGCCCAAAGGGGCGGGTCTAGATGGCGCTCACTAAAGTAGATCGTAATCCTACTTAAGGCATACCTACCTGGGATCTACAGCCTCCCTCGACTCACCGGCCTCCCCAGAGAGGCTGTAGCTGGGTGCCGATCAGTGCTGGTCCAGAAGAATGTGGACCAGGTGGAATGGCACCTAGGGGGTCTCAAGGCCATTGGCTGTCCCAGGGTGGTCAGGGATAGTGCACGGTGGCCTCCTGGCCCCCTCCTGGAACATGGGCACCTTAGCACTGCCCAGCTAGCACCTTGGCAATGCCACCCTGGCACTGCTAAGGTGCCTGAGTGGCGCGACCAAGCTGGCTGGAGCACTGCCTGGATGCCAGGGTGGTGGTGCAAGGGTTGCACTGCCAAGGGTCAGGGCCCAAGGGAGGCCATGTCCATAAAAGGAAGGTGGAGGGGGGGGGGGGGGGTTGCAGGGCAGGAGTGTAGGGGCCTCCGGAAAGTTGGGGGGTGACAGGTGGGGGTCCTGGAAGGTGGGGTTGCTGTAAGGGGGCTTGGGGGGGGGGGGGGGTCTGAAGAGGAGGGCCCCCAGGGACCTCATAGCGGGTTGTCCTCATTTGGGGTGTGTGGAATAATGTCCATGTGTGTAGTGGGTGACATTTCCCATGGGTGGGGTGTGTGGGGGTCCACAAGCTCACTTCGAGATCGGGGCACCCTTTCAAAATGGTGGCCCGAGTACTGAGTTCAGTTTCCCAATGCTGAAAAACATTCTAAGGGCGGAATTCTCCGGAAAGGTTTCAGCGAGCGGGAATTGCCATGAGCTTCCCGGCGCTTGGCCCAGCAAGGCCGGCAACGCAATTCAACATTAATTGGTCCACTTAACAAGGCCTTACGGGTTTCATGTCGCAAATGAAGGCTCGCCAGCTGATTTGCTGGGTCCGCGCTCGCCAGCCCCCACTAACAATGTTGAGCAGCACTTAAGCTGCACTTGCTCAGCCAACTCCAGCCATTTCGCAGCAATGGCACCCAGGAGACTGGCCCCAAGATTCGGAAATGCTGACCTGGGGAGGTTGCTAGACGGCATGGAGGTCAGGAGGGATATCCTCATGGTAGACTAGTACAAAAGGTGAAGTCACACGGGATCAGGGGTGAACTGGCAAGGTGGATACAGAACTGGCTAGGCCATAGAAGGCAGAGGGTAGCAATGGGGGGATGCTTTTCTCATTGGAGGGCTGTGACCAGTGGTGTTCCACAGGGATCAGTGCTGGGACCTTTGCTCTTTGTAGTATATATAAATGATTTGGAGGATAATGTAACTGGTCTGATTAGTAAGTTTGCAGACGACACAAAGGTTGGTGGAATTGCGGATAGCGATGAGGACTGTCTGAGGATACAGCAGGATTTAGATTGTCTGGAGACTTGGGCGGAGAGATGGCAGATGGAGTTTAATCCGGACAAATGTGAGGTAATGCATTTTGGAAGGGCTAATGCAGGTAGGGAATATACAGTGAATGGTAGAACCCTCAAGAGTATTGAAAGTCAAAGAGATCTAGGAGTACAGGTACACAGGTCATTGAAAGGGGCAACACAGGTGGAGAAGGTAGTCAAGAAGGCACACGGCATGCTTGCCTTCATTGGCCGGGGCATTGAGTATAAGAATTGGCAAGTCATGTTGCAGCTGTATAGAACCTTAGTTAGGCCACACTTGGAGTATAGTGTTCAATTCTGGTCGCCACACTACCAGAAGGATGTGGAGGCTTTAGAGAGGGTGCAGAAGAGATTTACCAGAATGTTGCCTGGTATGGAGGGCATAAGCTATGAGGAGCGATTGAATAAACTCGGTTTGTTCTCACTGGAACGAAGGAGGTTGAGGGGAGACCTGATAGAGGTCTACAAAATTATGAGGGGCATAGACAGAGTGGATAGTCAGAGGCTTTTCCCCAGGGTAGAGGGGTCAATTACTAGGGGGCATAGGTTTAAGGTGAGAGGGGCAAAGTTTAGAGTAGATGTACGAGGCAAGTTTTTTACGCAGAGGGTAGTGGGTGCCTGGAACTCACTACCGGAGGAGGTAGTGGAAGCAGGGACGATAGGGACATTTAAGGGGCATCTTGACAAATATATGAATAGGATGGGAATAGAAGGATATGGACCCAGGAAGTGTAGAAGATTGTAGTTTAGTCGGGCAGTATGGTCGGCACGGGCTTGGAGGGCCGAAGGGCCTGTTCCTGTGCTGTACATTTCTTTGTTCTTTGATGACCTGTTTCCGGCTAGATGTAGCACTAGACCATGTAAGATCAAGATGATTGAGGATGACTGATTGAGCACAGTAGCTAGGGGCAATGGAAATGTCATATGTGCACTATTAAATCATATTACACCTGGTACTTGTTAATTTTCCTGTTAAATCTTCACAGCGGGCCCGTCTGCACCCCCACCCCTTGTTGCCCTCCGTTACCCTAACCCCCTGCCCCCAGGCACAGTGGTCCAAGATCAAACACCCCCAATGTAGACCCCATTCAGAGGATGGGTATGAGAACGCTGTGAGCACAAAGACAGCAGTCAGACTTTGGCATAAACTGAGGAGAACCAGACCTAACCACACAGCGAGCGATTATTACTCTCCTGCCTTATATATTGACCTACTGACAGTGCTGACACAGGCCCATCACCCTGGTGTGATGTAACACAGAGCCTCGGAGGGTGGAGCGTGAAATGTCGGGGTTGGGGGGCTGGGGAAGGAGGTCAATGGTGGGGGAGGAGGGGAAGGGGAGAGGGGGTGAGCTGATGGACAAAGCCTTGTCCTGTGAGAAGCAGCCACGGATGAAGACCTCTCTGCTCCTCTGGGCATGCCGGACCCATGCCGCCACCAGTCCTCCATTCTTAATCTCCGGGCTGTTCCACCATCCCCTCCTGTGCACCTCCTCCTCCTCCTCAGACAAGGCCGCATGTTCCTCCTCCTCCTCGCCCTGCTGCTGTGCCAGGTTGTGGAGGGCATAGCAGACATTCACAAAGCGGGAGACCTTCTGGGGAATGTACTGCAATACACCAACAGAGGGGTCCAGGCATTGGAACCACATTTTGAGCAGTCCAATACACCGCTCAAAGACAACACGATGGCAACATGGGCCTCATTATATTGGGTCTCCACCTCGGTCTCCAACCTTTACACTGCCGCCATCAGCCAGGACCTCAGCAGTTACCCCCTATCTCCCAAGAGTCAACCTACCATCCTGGAGTTGTCCTCAACGATTTTTCTTTTTAAAAAAAAAAAAATTTACAGTACCCAATTCATTTCTCCAATTAAGGTGCAATTTAGAGTGGCCAATCCACCTAGCCTGCACATCTTTGGGTTGTGGGGGCGAAATCCACGCAAACACGGGGAGAATGTGCAAACTCCACACAGTGACCCAGAGCTGGGATCGAACCTGGGACCTCGGCGCCTTCTGGCAGCAGGGCGGTCCTCAAAGATGCCGGGGATCTCTGAGTGTCCCAGGATATAGCTACCATGCACGATCCCCGGGAAACGTGCACACATGTGCATGATCCAGAGGTGGTGGTCGCACATGGGTTGAACATTCAGGGAGTGGAACCCCTTCTTGTTAATGAAGGGCACTCCCTGGTGCCCTGGTGCGCACAGAGACATGCATGCCATCAATTACCCCTGGACCTGGACATCCCAGCGATGGTGGAGAATCCTGCTGCCAAGCACCTGTGGACTTGGTTCAACTCATAGTTTATATATCAGCTGCATGGATGCATTTGAACGCTGTAGCTTGTGAAATGCTGCACAAGTCCCCGCTCGAGCATGGAACAAACCAGTGGCATTAAAGTTCAGGGTTACGGTGACCTTTAGGGCAACTGGGAGCCAGTGTTCTCCTCCATGGGGTGCCAAGTCTCCTGTGTCACATGCTGCCCGTCATCTCCTCGAAAGACCAATGATGCCTGTACACCTTGGGCCATCGCTGGCGTCCCCCTCTGGGTTCCTGATGGGCGGACAGGTCTTCAGGTTGTGCGGCGGCCCCCTGCACATGGGGTGCTGCCTCCAACGTGTGTCCATGCTGCCCATGCAACCTCCAGCCCCCACCCCTCCTTCACACCCCTTCCCACCACTGTGAGTCACGCATGTGGTTTCTGTGTCTCCTCAGAAAAAGCTCTCCCACAATCTTTGGGAGAGGGCCCGGAATGGCAGAGAGGTGCCGGACATAAGAATCCTCACCACCTTCGAGAAGCAAGCCCTGGAGGTGATCGGTGTGGCCGAGGACAGGTCGGTCAGCCACGTGGAGGCTGGCAGATGCCACAAGGGTGAGGAGTCACCGGGCTCCACCTGGGGGACCTGTCAAACGTGAGTAGTGATTGCTTCACTGCCTGACCCATCCCTCCCACTGACCACATATCCATTCTCCCGCAGATCCTCCAGCAGATGGCGCCGGCCCATCCCAGGTGGCCCCTCACCTGACTCCGAGGGGAAAACCTCCGAGGGCACCTCCGAGGAAGCAACCCTGGTCTCGGCACAGCTGTCATCCCCACCCTCCACCAGCGCAGATACACACACCTCGGTGGGACATGTTGGTGGTCAGGCTCCTGTGGCACAATCTGTCGAGCACCACACTGCTGATGATGCACATCAGGTGGAGTCAGGAGCGCCCTGGCAAGGCAGCCGTCGGAGGTCTGCTGGATCCCAGGGCCCAGCTGGGTCCCAGCCTGATGCTGAGCCTCTGGAATAGAGTTACCCGGGGCTGAAGAGGACGATAGGGAGCAGCCGGGATGTTCAGAGGGAGATGTCAGCATCACTCCAGCAGATCCGTAGCCGATTGGAGGAGCCCCAGAGGCTATGGGCGCAGGAGATGGCGTCGGCAATGAGTGGCACCGAGGCCAACACTGCTAGGGTGGCGACTGCAGAGGAGAGCCTGGTGCACGGTGTTGGCACCATGAGCGATGCTGTCCAAGGCCATGGCTGAGGATCTAAGCAGGAGGTCTGCCTCGCTGAGGGATGTCACCCAGTACTAGGCTGACCTTGATGAGGTTCTGCGGGACATATCCCGCTCTCAGATGGGAATGGTCCAGGCGCTGCGGAGCTGGTCACAGTCGCAAGTGGGCATGGCTGAGGCACTGCAGAGCATGGCCTGGTCACTGGGGGATGTGTCCCAGTCACTGAGGAGCATCGCCGAGTGCGTCGGCACGATGGTGCAGACTATGTGGAACCACCAGGGCTGACAGAGTCAAGTGATCCAGGGCCCTATGGGCATTGACCTGGAGGAATGGGTGGCTACCCGGACCTGTCCCATGGGGCGGCGACGGTGGCGTCTAGCACTCCCAAGTTCCACCCCCCTGATGAGGCCGCGTCTCGCAGCCAGAACATGGGACAGCGCGGCTGGAGGAGTTAGGTAGCGGGTGGGGAGGGGGTGGGGTTGGGGCCCGGGGTGTTGAGGGAGCGGCACTATCGGAAATGGGGTATTGTACAGCACATTAAACAGCTCTTTGCACAAACATTATGATGCCTCTGTCAATTTCGTACACAATGCAGACTGACCCCCGGACCCTTTGCCTGTCTGTTCAGGCAACCCCCATTCACCGTGGTATTCATCCACCCTCCGGCCGTGGCCATGTCCAAGGAGCTGTGCCCCATCCCCTGGGTGTTCGGATATTGGCTGCTGCATGTGTGGTGCTGACTCCTACACAGTGTCCAGGTATCAAGGTGCCATCAGAATGCTAGGTAATGACTCCCACGTGCTACATGGCCTGCCAACCCATGGGAACCACGCCAACCCACACAACCAGAGGCCTCAGCAGTCGTTGGGGTTTACAGGTTAAGTAGACGGGGCAGACGGGCAGGGACAGGGGTTGCCCCCGGAATGGGGTTGGGATCCAAGGGTTGGCATGGTGGTGCCATGAGTGATTGTCCCCCCAGTTGCCCCCCCCCCCCAGCGCTCCCCCCCCCCCCACCCTCCCATGGTGGCCCACTTCTGCGGAGGGTCCCCCACCCCCTGCCGAGCACTGGGGTGGCAAGCCCAGCGTCCCCGGGCTCTTTGCTGCTCACCTCCTCGGCTCCCCACAGAAGCCCTTCCATCAGGTTCACATTTTTCAAAAGGAGTACTAATCGGCACCAGCGTGACCACTTGCTGGGGAGGCCGGTAAATGACAAGAGGCCATTGGATGACATAAGAACATAAGAACTAGGAGCAGGAGTAGGCCATCTGGCCCCTCGAGCCTGCTCCACCATTCAATGAGATCATGGCTAATCTTTTGTGGACTCAGCTCCACTTTCCAACCCGAACACCATAACCCTTAATCCCTTTATTCTTCAAAAAACTATCGATCTTTATCTTAAAAACATTTAATGAAGGAGCCTCTACTGCTTCACTGGGCAAGGAATTCCATAGATTCACAACCCTTTGGGTGAAGAAGTTCCTCCTAAACTCAGTCCTAAATCTACTTCCCCTTATTTTGAGGTTATGACCCCTAGTTCTGCTTCCATCCGCAAGCGGAAACGACCTGCCTGCATCTATCCTATCTATTCCCATCATAATCTTATACGTTTCTATAAGATCCCCCCCCGCATCCTTCTAAATTCCAATGAGTACAGTCCCAGTCTACTCAACCTCTCCTCGTAATCCAACCCCTTCAGCTCTGGGATTAACCTAGTGAATCTCCTCTGCACACCCTCCAGCACCAGTACGTCCTTTCTCAAATAAGGAGACCAAAACTGAACACAATACTCCAGGTGTGGCCTCACTAACACCTTATACAATTGCAGCATAACCTCTCCAGTCTTAAACTCCATCCCCCTAGCAATGAAGGACAAAATTACATTTGCCTTCTTAATCACCTGTTGCACCTGTAAACCAACTTTTTGCAACTCATGCACGAGCACACCCAGGTCTCTCTGCACAGCAGCATGTTTTAATATTTTATCATTTAAATAATAATCCCTTTTGCTGTTATTCCTACCAAAATGGATAACCTCACATTTGTCAACATTGTATTCCATCTGCCAGACGCTAGCCCATTCACTTAACCTACCCAAATCCCTCTGCAGACTTCCAGTATCCTCTGCACTTTTTGCTTTACCACTCATCTTAGTGTCGTCTGCAAACTTGGACACATTGCCCTTGGTCCTCAATTCCAAATCATCTATGTAAATTGTGAACAATTTGTGGGCCCAACACTGATCCCTGAGGGACACCACTAGCTACTGATTGCCAACCAGAGAAACACCCATTAATCCCCACTCTTTGCTTTCTATTAATTAACCAATCCTCTATCCATGCTACTACTTTACCCTTAATGCCATGCATCTTTACCATATGCAGCAACCTTTTGTGTGGCACCTTGTCAAAGGCTTTCTGGAAATTCAGATATACCACATCCATTGGCTCCCCGTTATCTACCGCACTGGTAATGTCCTCAAAGAATTCCACTAAATTAGTTAGGCATGACCTGCCCTTTATGAACTCATGCTGCGTCTGCCCAATGGGACAATTTCCATCCAGATGCCTCGCTATTTCTTCCTTGATGATAGATTCCAACATCTTCACTGGCCTATAATTACCTGCTTTCTGCCTACCTCCTTTTTTAAACAATGGTGTCACGTTTGCTAATTTCCAATCTGCTGGGACCACCCCAGAATCTAGTGAATTTTGGTAAATTATCACTAGTGCATTTGCAATTTCCCTAGCCACCTCTTTTAGCACTCTGGGATGCATTCCATCAGGGCCAGGAGACTTGTCTACCTTTAGCCCCATTAGCTTGCCCATCACTACCTCCTTAGTGATAGCAATCCTCTCAAGATCCTCACCTGTCATAGCCTCATTTCTATCAGTCACTGGCATGTTATTTGTGTCTTCCACTGTGAAGACCGACCCAAAAAACCTGTTCAGTTCCTCAGCCATTTCCTCATCTCCCATTATTAAATCTCCCTTCTCATCCTCTAAAGGACCAATATTTACCTTAGCCACTCTTTTTTGTTTTCTATATTTGTTGAAACTTTTACTATCTGTTTTTATATTCTG
Organism: Scyliorhinus torazame; assembly: GCF_047496885.1. Taxonomy (NCBI): domain Eukaryota; kingdom Metazoa; phylum Chordata; class Chondrichthyes; order Carcharhiniformes; family Scyliorhinidae; genus Scyliorhinus; species Scyliorhinus torazame. The sequence goes on along the minus strand of NC_092714.1, from coordinate 72,280,795 downwards.
AGCAAGTTTACTCTCATAATATATCTTACTCTTCTTTATAGCTTTTTTAGTAGCTTTCTGTTGCCCCCTAAAGATTTCCCAGTCCTCTTGTCTCCCACCAATCTTTGCCACTTTGTATGCTTTTTCCTTCAATTTGATACTCTCCCTTATTTCCTTAGATATCCACGGTCGATTTTCCCTCTTTCTACCGTCCTTCCTTTTTGTTGGTATAAACCTTTGCTGGGCACTGTGGAAAAATCGCTTGGAAGGTTCTCCACTGTTCCTCAACTGTTTCACCATAAAGTCTTTGCTCCCAGGCTACCTTAGCTAGCTCTTCTCTCATCCCATTGTAATCCCCTTTGTTTAAGCACAAAACACTAGTGTTTGATTTTACCTTCTCACCCTCCATCTGTATTTTAAATTCCACCATATTGTGATCGCTCCTTTCGAGAGGATCCCGAACTATGAGATCATGAATCAATCCTGGCTCATTACACAGATCCAGATCTAGGACCGCTTGTTCCCTCGTAGGTGCCATTACATACTGTTCTCGGAAACTATCACGGATACATTCTATAAACTCCTCCTCAAGGCTGCCTTGACCGACCTGGTTAAACTAATTGACATGTAGATTAAAATCCCCCATGATAACTGCTGTACCATTTCTACAAGAATCCGTTATTTTGTTGTTCATTGCCTGCCCCACCATCATGTTACTATTTGGTGGCCTATAGACTACTCCTATCAGTGACTTTTTCGCCTTACTATTCCTGATTTCCACCCAAATGGATTCAACCTTATCCCACCCGCCAAAAGAATCACGTACATCTGCATCTGCCATCGAACCTAGACTTAAGAGCAAAAGATTCTGTCCCTAGTTTCTCTTGAAAAGGTGGTGATTGTCCATCTCCTTGAGTCATCCATGCGGTGAAGCTGCTCTCACAATGCTGTCATAGATTCGGGAGGTGCGAATGAAGAAACAGTGTTCTTAATGAAGATTCCTATTTATGTAACAGGGAGACAAACTAAATTCAATGGGGGATCTCTGCACTACTTTCATTGGACATGAGCACCTGCTGAATGTCAACCCTATACTCAGAGGCTGGAACTGATATCTCCACTGTCAGTCTTATAACCTTCTGGCTCCAAGGAGAGGACATTACCACTGAGCCAAGGCTCATTTTCTCTCCATAGTACTTCAATTTTTATGCTTACTTTGAAACAGTGAGCAAAACAACTGTACATTTCTATTGAAAATAGAGTTATCAAATGATCTGGCTGAGAAATGACAAGGAACACATTTTTGGAACTGACATTTTCTGTATTATTGCGAAGTCATATTCTTATAAGATTAAATAAACTCAAGAATGTGATACTAATATGAGCATATTCAACCATTTCTTTGCCCACTCCCAGATATTAATTCAGAATTCACATATCTCCTTGTCACATACAGAATAAAGAACAATTACTCACAGCCATAGACCAGAACAGACGAGTGTCTAGGTTTCTGATATACAAGTTTAGGAGCACAATGTTTCCTCCCATTCCTGGACTGGGTAGGCTAACCGGTAATAGTTTTTCCTGAAACTGACATCATAACTAAATTGTCAGGTTGTGTTTAGTTACCTAAGAGATGTCTGCCTCAAGTTAACATCTAGAAGCACAGGAGGTATAATACTACTTCAAGGAAGTTGATGATCCGCTCACATAATTGTGGTTCCCATAATTAAGAGTCTCTGCCGAAACGAAAATGCCTCTATGGAGATAAGTGCTGATGAATGAAACAATAACAATGGCATATAAGGGTCAAGCACTTTGCATTGTAATGTGATCACCTCGCTATGACTCATTTTACATAAATAATCCTTCATTCTATCACCATATATCATTTCATTTGTCATGTTTTTCACAATTATGATTTGGGGAGATGGTGGTGCATTAGCAATGTCACTGGGCTAGTAATCCAGAGGTTCAAATCCCACCATGGCATCTGGTGGGATTTTAATTTAAATGAATATGGAATGTAAAGCTGATCTTAGTAATACTGACCATGGCAGCTACCATCGATTGCTGTAAAAACTAATTTGGTTCACCAATACCTTTTCAGGAAGGGTATGGTTATCTGTCTGTCCTCCGTATGACTTCAGAGCCACAGCTTAACCGCCCTCTAAAATGGTCTAGCAAGCCCTTTAATTAAAGGGAAATTGGGATGGGCAACAAATGCTGGCCTTGCCAGTGACACACACATCCCATGAAAGAATACTAAAAAATGAATGATATTTCACAGGTTCGAGACGGCTGAATAATTAGATAACTGTTCCAAAGAATCTTGAGTGGAATAAGTAAGATTATGTAATGGGAGAATATGTGACTTACAAAGGAATTACATTTAAATTATCTTGAATTTATATTCAAGAAATTATCTAAAGCCACAAATTCCGAGTGCCACTAATCTCTATTTCCTACACTGCCATTCTTATGAGCTCTCCACGATACAATGGGGTGCGATTTGAGTGTGCTTAAAACTGGGACCATCATAACTCATCCAGCTGGGGATGATTGTGCCCTAGTAATGATTAGGCTGTGAGTTAACTATGACTAGTGGGCAGAACGGTAGCACATGAGCAGCACGGTAGCACAAGTGGATAGCACTGTGGCTTCACAGCGCCAGGGTCCCAGGTTCGATTCCTCGCTGGGTCACAGTCTGTGGAGTCTGCACGTTCTCCCCGTGTCTGCTGATTGGCCATGCTAAATTGCCCTTCGTGTCCAAAAAGGTTAGGAGAGGGTATTAGGTTACGAGGATAGGGTGGAAGTGAGGGCTTGAGTGGGTCGGTGCAGACTTGATGGGCCGAAGGGCCTACTTCTGCACTGTATGTTCTATGTTCTAGTTTAACAGGTCAACCACTGTAGCAGCTGACAGGAAGGAGTGAGGACCAAAAGATGTGTAACCGGGTCCAGTGTCAATACTGCTGTTATGCTGAATAAATGTATTCCTTATGAACTCTTCAGTCTCCCCTTTGCCGTTTACTCATTGGTGACGAAGATGAATTGGACCTGTTGCCGCCTTCCCTAAATTGTTTTTAAAGAGTGTGGATTGAGGTACGGACGTTTCGTTGCTGCAAAGCTCTTTTTTGGAAACTGTATTGAAATGGCAGATGAGCGCTGAGGGTTTATACCGGCCTGTGGAGCGCATGTGCTGGGCGAGTTCTGGAGTCTGATATATCCGGCAGTACTGGAGGCGACATCATCAGGGTGACTTCTGGTGATGGTCACGCAATGTTTTTGTCCCTTTTCTATTTGCATCCTTTTTGAGATGCCGGCTTGCTGTGGTAGAATGGTAGCTCCCGCTACCTGGGAATACAAATAGCCTATGACTGGGCAGGGATCCATTAATGGAATCTGACAAGTCTAGTAGAGGAAGTTAAAAAGAACCTGCAGAAGTGGGGCTCACACCCACTCTCCCTCTCAGGGAGGGTACAGACGATCAAAATGAACAAGCTGCCCACTTCCTGTTCAGATCCGTCCCGATCTACATCCCCAAGGCCTTTTCCAACACGGTCGACAAGCTCATCATGGATTTGCATTGGGGGGAGGGAGGGAGTGCCCGACGATCCAAAAGAAGGTCCTGCAAAAGAGGAGAAATGTGGGAGGCCTGGCCCTGAGGAATTGAACAAACGAATGTGATATAAAATAGTTAGTTCAAATATTAGTTACAATAATGTAGATGTGAGCCAGTCTGATAGTAGTGAGTTCACAAACAAAGGACAAAGGGATTCAGAAAGCATGGCAAGGAGGGGGAAAAGGATGCTGGGTAACAAGAGGCCCAGGGTTAAGGAATGCGAAGTGAGCCAATCAGGATATATGGCCAGGTCAGGAGGTGTATAGGATGACCTATGGGAATCTTGTATGTGAAACTTGATGCCATTTGAATGAGGTTTGCAGAGATTTCTTTGTCTCCGATCTCACTCGGTTCTGGAGCTCCAGGAGACCGCTTGTGTGTTCTGAATCTCTGTGGAGCGAGTCAGCCTTGCAAGTTGGTTAAAAATAAATAATACTATACCTACAAATCCATCTCGAGTTTTATTGAGGCCAGACTGACGGGTAAAGAATTCAATATTGTCATTTGGTGCTGAAACCCGGGATTTCTCCAGACGGTCACCGGCCAGCTGCAAAATCAGAATTAGACTGATGTTGGACAAGGAAAGTGGAAATGGGCCCACAATGTGTGTAGCTGGAAAATGACCACATTGATTTTCCCCTCTTCTTATGGTCTGATTGGTCTGGTCACTCGCGGTTGGTATGGAAAGATCGTCTCGACGAAATCAAAGGTCAGTTTGGGGATTAGAAAATTAAAAATTCAGTCGATGTAGGTGCGACTGAGGGTTAAAAAAAACCTGATGGGATATCATAAGATTGATAGTTCAGTTTGAGTTGATTGTGGAATTGATGGGATGTCGGAAAGACAGTTCAGTTCCACGTGTGTTTTGAATTTGATGGGACGTCGGAAAGATGGTTCAGTTCCACGAGTGTTTTGGAATTGATGGGACATCGGAAAGACGGTTCAGTTCCACGTGTGTTTTGGAATTGATGGGACGTTGGAAAGACGGTTCAGTTCCACGTGTGTTTTGGAATTGATGGGACGTCGGAAAGACGGTTCAGTTCCACGTGTGTTTTGGAAACTATAGTTGATTAAGCTATAATTGTATCCTTGGACTGTAGTGGCGAACAACGCAGTCTTGAGGACTAGTTCGAGATTATGGGGAATTGCTTGGATAACACGAGTGATCCAGGCAGTTCATTGCAAATATTATGTGATATTTATCCAGATAAAGCGACAGATTTTAGAAAAATGTCAGCAACTTTAAGGAAGAAATTGGGTGATGAATGGCCACTAGGGGGCACTAAATATCTGGACATAATTAAGAAAATTCAGGGTGAAATCTGGAAAAAGAGCCAAAGTATGAAAGCCAAAGAGTTAATTGGATTATGGAGACAATATTGTCAAAAGGAGAGGGATAAGATCATGTTATCAAGTTGGCAAGAAAATACCCTTAAAATGGGGATTCCAATTAGTGAAGGGGGGGAACCAGAAAACTCTGGAGATCTTGACAAAGGAGTGTGCATTCAAAAAACGCACAAGTACAGAGAGGGAGACACCTAGCGGGGCAGACTCGAGTAAAAAAAAAAAGGGCTACGTAGTTGAATGGCTGGCCTTGCATTGACAGAGCCAGATGATGACCTAGAGAATTTGACCATGTCGGGTAGAGTCCCGACTGCACCAGTAGCATTGTCTGCACTAATTCCAGAACCACCAGGGTATCATAATTTATATCCAGTCACTGCTCCCCAGATTCAAATCATGCCAGCCACTCCAGTCCCTTCGATTGATAGTTTGAGTCCTATTTCTGCACCTTCACTGTCTGTTAGAGAAGGGGAGCTCTGTTCCACAAGCCCAGTTAGCTCTAGGACCCGATCTCGGACAATGAGAGAGGGGCCTGATCCTATCCAGAAACAATTACACATACCATCTAGATCCCTTAAGACCGATAGGGTAGGACAGAAAAGTATGAGAACAAAGAAAGAGGACGGGAATAGTTCTGAGGAGCCGGAGCTCTCCCTATCGGAAGGGAAGGACGTCAAAGTCTTTGAAGAGCCAGAGGAATCCGCTAAAGCGCCCCCTAGTGAGACTCTGAGACATTTGCCGATTTGGAAAATACCCAACCCTGATGCTGCACCAGCAGCAGCCCAGCCCACGATAGATGTTTATCTCCCATAGAGATCCAGTGAGATGATGGCTATTCTGGCTGCAATCCCAGACAGGAAGAAATCTCCTGCTGCTTTCATGGACTATCTTAGAACTACCATCTCAGTTCATCAAGCTGATTCAAGGGACCTCTGGGCCCTAGTCCAGCAGGTTTTAACCCCAGCAGAGTACCGCAGTCACCTCAACCACTTGAATTATGCTAGCCACGCCGCACTTCAGCAAGCCCATGCCTTGGACGATGATAGACGGGCACAAATCCTGAATGCGTTGAATGCCACATTTCAAAAGCCCATAAACAACTCTGCTATCTTAGACCTCAAACTTAAAAAGACTGAGGAGCCAGAGGAATTTCTGGAACGTTTTAATGAAATCTACCGTGGGCAGTCAGACGACTTGCTGTACCAAAATGGTCAGAATTCCCCTCAATATTGTGCTATGTTAATGCATTGCCTACCACCTTCCGTGGCTACTGCTGTGAAATGTAATAACATGAATTGGACAGAGAACGACCGTTCCCAGATGGCCCGGGCAGTCAGATTTTATTGGAAGGAGGGTGTAGGCCAGGAAGGAAGCTCAGTTACAAACATTAAGGCTAAGTATGTAATGAAAAAGGATGATCTGAGACCCCAACCAGCGGCAGATACAGTGGCTTACCAGTTGGAACCCCAATTTTGTGACCTTGGGTGGGTGGATCAACACGGGGGAGGATATCAAACCCACCCAAATGGACCCTCAGCCCCTCTTTATGGCCCACCGTATACACCAACAGCTTTACAACTGCCACCCCCTCTGAGGGGCCATTGGTCTACTGGGAAAAGAGGACGGGGCAGATATAGAGGGAACAATACATGTTTTAATTGTGGCCGTACAGATCACTGGCATCAGGAATGCCCATTTAAAAGACGGGCAGCAGAAGGAGACTACCCGACCCAAAGGAGGGGGTACCCACCAAGGGGAGGACAGACGAGGTACACCGACTTCTCCCAGGCAAATCCTTTCCCAACACAAGATTGGCTAGCTAATTTAGTCACAAGGACTCTCCAATTGGACAGGGAACCTATTATCTCTCTGCAGATAGGAGATCAACATTACCCATTTGTAATCGACACTGGAGCAGCCATGTCTTCGGTGCAATCAGAACTTCGACTACCACTATCTGACCACACCCAGCATTTGTCGGGGTTCCAAGGACAGGTGTGTGAGTAACCTGTTTCTGGACCTGTGACAGTCACTTATGAGAATAAGTCTACAGATCATCAGTTTGTGGTGACTACTGGATTGGACCGTAACTAGTTGGCCCAAGATTTACTGTGTATCTTCCAGCTACAGCTAGAGTGCGGAGACGTAGGGGTAACGGTTCAATCATGGAGGATGAGACAACAGTGCTATATTTCTGTCACACCCCAGTGGTGGACTTTAGACATTGAACATTCACTGCACCACGTTATCCTGGCCTATGACAGAACCGGACAGAACAGGGAGTTGGAGGACTAATACCGGCCGTTAATTTGGACCGAATGGCCAGTCAAGATTACAGCCAGAGTCACGGGAAAAGAAGGTACAGACGATTTTGTAACAATACCACCACATTTATGGCCACAGTCAGCCTCTGTAGGCCCTCATATTACACGTCAGGTCCACGACCAGTACCATGCCAAGGATCTGGGGCCTATGGTAAGGAGGGCAGTGGATCATTCAGACCCAACAGAGTACGCACTTCAGATCGCCGGGTAAATATTTATACTGACTCACGATACGCCTTCGGGGTAGTTCATGACTTCGGACAGCTCTGGAAGGATAGGGGATTCCTTACCTCAGCCGGCATGGAAATATCCCACCAGGGTTTAGTTAATGACCTACTGCAGGCCCTCCTTATGCCCGCGCAGATTTCCATCATTAAATGCGCTGTCCATACAAACGGTAAGACCTCATTTGATGTTGGTAATGAACGAGCAGATTGTGCAGCGCGGACAGCCGCGTAAATTCAGCAAGTGATGGTGCCTAAAATGTTAAGTCAGACTAAACGTTCTGCAATAAATAGGTCTGCCTCTGACAAGCCAATGCCAACCATCCAAGACGTCCAAGACGTCATAAGGTTACAGGAGGACGCTCCTGAGAGTGATAAACAAATGTGGAAACGGTTAGGTTGTACATATGATTCTGTTTCTTCTTTATGGACCATGCCAGCACATCAGACTTGTATGTCTGATGTACTGGCTTTATGGGTCATTGAATGTGTACACTTTGCAACTCATTGTGGGGCTCGGGGGACTAGTGATTTGTTGCTGGACACTTGGTGGCACCCTAAAATGCAGGGGCTGGCCCAGAGTATCAGTAATCGGTGTTAGATTTGTCAGCAATATAACACCGGCAAAGGTATACCTTGTGGTAGGAGGGAAACCCTGTTGCCCAGTAGTCCCTTTGAGATGCTCCAAATGGATTATATTGAGTTAGAAAGGTGTCAATGTTATAAATATGTTTTGGTCATTGTGGATGTGTTCAGCAGATGGGTTGAGGCGTATCCGACTACTGATAATAAAGCTGCTACTGTGGTTAAAGTTCTGATGCGGGAAATCATTCCCCGGTACGGAATACCAGCTCAGTTAAGTTCTGATAACGGGCCTCATTTTATTGGACAGATTAACAAGGAGTTCTGCTCCCAGTTGGACATACGCCAGCAGTTAGACTGTGCGTACAGACCGCAGGCGGCCGGGTTGGTTGAGAGACACAATCAGACCCTCAAAACTAAATTGGCTAAATTAAGAGCAGACACGGGACTGGCATGGCTTAAGTTGCTCCCTGTTGCCCTCTTCCAGCTGCGGGTTACACCTGCGGGACCGGCCCGGCTCTCTCCATCCGAAATCCTTTATGGCACGCCCCTTAGAACTCCCTGGAACCTGCATGTTCCCAGACTGGTTCAGTTTCACCATATGACTGAAGAAATTACTACCTATGTTCTAGCCCTCACTAAGGTCCTCAAGGAGCTCCATGGCCAGGTCCGCGCGGCTCACCCGTAACCGTCCCCATTACATAGCTCGCTTTCAGTGCAGCCTGGTAGTTATGTCATGGTCAAAAGTGGACTCGGAAAGGGTCGGAGCCACGATGGGAGGGGCCCTTCCAAGTTCTCCTTATCACCCCCACTGCAGTTAAAGTGGAGGGGCGGAGTGCTTGGGTCCACCTTCACCATTGTAAAAAGGTCGGTCACTAACCTGCCTCGCTTCCCCAGCGCTGTTTTACAGGTGTGGAGCATGATGGGGTGGCTACGCACCGCCTGTGTAATCTTCGTCCTCACCTCGCTTGGAGTGACATCGGCGACGGAAATGGAAAAGGGAAATATCACCTACGTCTGTAACCCCAACCAAACTACAAGGACATTTCACTTATGCAGAGGTGACGTTCTTCGCTGCCCCCATATACGAGGACATGGTATCGACTCATGGAAGGTCATCAGGTTAGCGGACAATGCAGGACTCATGAAGCAATTGCACCGGTCCCGCCCGGCGATGGGAAGGGAACATTGCATGGACATTGCCTTGTTTTTGGAGTACATGTAAATTTGATTTTGGATGTGTTAAGATTGGTGCCATAAAGGTAAAGTCAGACCGTGCGGAGAGGATAGGAAGAGGTTGTGTGAGAGAGAGAGGGGGACTAGAGAGAGGACAGAGCATGTGAGAAGGGGAGTACAACTACAACGTAGATTATCAGGAGATATACTTAATTCATTTAGGACCCGGAATGAGGGAAACCTGGGCAGTATGAATCTCTTCTACCAGATCTACCACCGCTTGTATGGCCAGGGACGGGTTGTCTGCTACCCGAACCCTGCATCGGTGTCTAGGTTATTTTCTGTTTTACCGCTTTGGGGCATTCCCCAAATGGTGGCTCATTGTCAGCGTTCCGAGCCACCGCCCGAGCAAGTCACTCTTCCTTACGATCCGGGTTCAGCACCACCGGCTATTTGCCTTCCCCTTCCTCGGGATAATTCCCACTCACAGTATGATAAGCTGCTTGGGGTAACTGGGCATTCGGAGGTTGGAAGGACTGGTTGATAAATATGGCCATGTGTTTAGCAGTGGCACTCGGCTGCATCTTTGTGGGCCTGGCCATCCTTAAATGCGTGATGGGTAAAATGCAGGGTGCACTGGAACAGATAGACGCCCCTAGAATCTTGGCTGTCAGGATCCATGAGGGTGCAGCGGATGACGGGGTGCTGCAACAGGAATTGGAAATGCAGCGACAAATCTTCTTAGATGAGGGGCCGTGAAATGATAAAGGAAGGGAATGAGGAATTGAACAAACGAATGTGATATCAAATAGTTAGTTCAAATATTAGTTACAATAATGTAGATGTGAGCCAGTCTGATAGTAGTGAGTTCACAAACAAAGGACAAAGGGATTCAGAAAGCATGGCAAGGAGGGGGAAAAGGATGCTGGGTAACAAGAGGCCCAGGGTTAAGGAATGCGAAGTGAGCCAATCAGGATATATGGCCAGGTCAGGAGGTGTATAGGATGACCTATGAGAATCTTATATGTGAAACTTGATGCCATTTGAATGAGGTTTGCAGAGATTTCTTTGTCTCCGATCTCACTCGGTTCTGGAGCTCCAGGGGACCGCTTGTGTGTTCTGAATCTCTGTGGAGCGAGTCAGCCTTGCAAGTTGGTTAAAAATAAATAATACTATACCTACAAATCCATCTCGAGTTTTATTGAGGCCAGACTGACAGGTAAAGAATTCAATATTGTCAGCCCTACCAAACCTACAGTTCAACCACTCTGCAGAAGGTGTACGGGGATGGGTCAAGGAACCGGGAGCAGAGTGGGCGAAGTTGGAGGAGAGTTCCTGCACAGGGACATCCCTCTGAGCTCTAGTCACAACCGCACTCCCATCCCCCCCTCCCCCTCCCCCCGGTAGTTGCCAGCAGGAGGGACAAAGCCACAAGGGACATGTGCAATGGCAAGCTAAGGCCCAAAACAAATTGTATAAAAGATGCCTGTAAATATGTATCTCGGCCATATTGTGGAATGTAAAAGTGGGGCTCACAGCCACAGCTGTTATGAAGATGCTCACTTGTAAATATACATGTTGTTCTTTGTGCATATTTTTTTGATAATGTATAATCAGGGCAGCACGGTAGCATAGTGGTTAGCACAGTTGCTTCGCAGCTCCAGGGTCCCAGGTTCGATTCCTGGCTGGGTCACTGTCGCTGCAGAATCTGCACGTTCTCCCCGTGTCTGCTTGGGTTCCCTCCGGGTGCTCCGGTTTCCTCCCACAGTCCAAAGATGTGCGGGTTAAATGGATTGGCCATGCTAAATTGCCCTTAGTGTCCACAAAATGTTAAATGGGGATTACTGGGTTATGGGGATAGGGTAGATATGTGGGCTTCAATAGGGTGCTCTTTGTAAGTGCTGGTGCAGACTCGATGAGCCGAATGGCCTTCTTCGGCACTGTAAATTCTGTGATTCTATCATAATTTATAATTTTTTGGATATAAAATATGAACACTCAACTAAAAAATATTTCCAAAAAAATCACCACCAGTCACCTCTCCCCCTCAAATGGGAAAGCATCCTATGGTCATCTAGGACTACAGCGACTTTACCTTATCTTTACTCATACTGAGAGGAAAAATAAATCCGGGAGCTCAATGCAATTGCAAGAATGAAGATTTGGAGTTCCAGATCATAGGGGGTAAGCAAAAGCCAATCTTTACAGCTGGAGCAAGTCTAAAGCTTGGACTGGTAACCCAAAATGTTCTAAAAGTGATTTACAACATGTCACAGCGCACTAAACCATTGACTGCTGAATAGATCCTGAAAGGCTACAAAGCTGTGTTTACAGGGTTTGGATGCCGACCAGGAGAATATAATCTCGAAGTAGATGAGATGAGAGTGTAAGATCAATTCAGCATCTGCCAAGTTAAATTCCAGCTGTCCTCAAGTCAAGCCTAAAACACAAAAGAATTGGAAAGGAAGGGAGTAATCAATAAAGTGACAATTCCTACATATTTATTTAAATCCTTTACGTCTAAGCATATTCGCAGCTTTCCAGGTTGTTTCACTGCTACCATTAGGCACAGGGCTGGGGAGGGGTATCTTACATTCAGTTCAGTAAAATATTATACGAGAAGCACTGTATTTTTTTAAGCATCTTGCTCAGGATCACCCTTGGTCTGGGCAATAAATGAACATGAAGCCAGGCAAAACAGCACCAGAGTTTGGAGGAGAGAGAGCTAAGAGGTTGAGGAGGGCAGGGTAGCACCTTCACCCACATGGGTACAAAGTTTCCCTCCTCCGTCAGACCGTCCAGTGTCACATCCAAGAATCTGTGCATATTCTCCTTTGGTCCCTGAGCCATCCTGCGACGTATTGTTGTATCCTAGGCAGTGCCCTCCACCTTCTGTGGGAGTGGATGCATATAATGCGTCGTAGAAATTTCACCTGAGGGTTTCTGGAATAGTACCTCCAGGCAAGTTCAAATTCGGGTAAACGGTAATTAGGATCAAAAGTATATATTGCATCCAGATTTTCAAAGAGACTCATTTTATTAACACAGCACCTTTTTAGCACTGGTTTTCACCCTTCAGCCAAAATTACATCTCTGATGTTTTATAATCATGAGTGTTGTTCCATTCCCAAAGCACAACTTTCCTGATGTAGAACCCAACTTTATTGATATGGGAAAAGTATAGACCTTGCTGAATAAGATTCCTATTCATTTGGCCTCCCAACCTGTAGGCCTGATAGTTTATTCCAAAGTCTCAAAGGCCCAATATGTGCACTGCTTGGTTTAAAAAATGACTCCTCTTGAACATCAGGATGCACACTAGGTATATTTTTCTATTACACGCTATATGTCACTTCACTCATTAAAATCTACCTCCTGTGTGCACCTCTTAAGATTCTGTCTGTAAGGCCTGTTGTGTTAAGTATTGCCATTTGGAGATTACTAGCGATACCGTTGTGAACCTTCTATACTGCATGTTCTGGATTTTAATTTGCTACAAGGATTTTTTGTATTCCCTAAATACAGCAAAGGAACAGGCCCCATGGCCCTCCAAGACTGCGCCGATCACGATGTCTGTCTAAACTAAAACCTTCTGCACTTCCGGATTCTGTATCCCACTATTCGCATCCTATTCATGTATTCGTCAAGATGCCTCTTAAACATTGCTATCGTTTCAGCTTCCACCACCTTCCCTGGCAGCGCGTTGCAGGCAATCATCACCCGATGTGTAAAAAAAAAACTTTGTCACACATCTCCTCTAAACTTTCTCTCTTGCACCTTAAAGCTATGTCCCCTAGTAATTGACTTTTCCACCCTGGGAAAAAGCGACTGACTATTCCCTCTATCCATGCCACCCAATTTTGTAAACCTCTATCAGGTCGCCCCTCAATTTCCGTTGTTTCAGTGAAAAAAATCTGAATTTATCCAACCTCTCCTCACAGCTAATACCGTCCAGATCAGGCAACATCCTGGTAAACCTCTTCTGTACTCTCTCCAAAGCATCCACATCATTCTGGTAATGTGGCGACAAGAATTGAATGCAGTATTCCAAATGTGGCCGAACCAAGGTTCTGGACAGCTGCAGCATGACTTGTCAAATCTTATATTCAGTGCCCCAACCGATGAAGGCAAGCATGCCGTATACTTTCTTGACTGCCTTATCCACCTGCTTTGCCACTTTCAATGATCTGTGGACCTGTACAGCCAGATCTCTCTGCCTGTCAATACTCCTAAGGTTCTGCCATTTACTGTATATTTCCTACCTGTTTTAGACCTTTGCCTAATACAGGTGGGCGGCACGGTGGCACAGCAGTTAGTAATGTTGCCTCAAAGCTCCAGGGCCCCGGGTTCAATTCCAGCTTCGGGTCACTGTCTGTGTGGAGTTTGCATTTTCTCTCCGTTCTGCGTGGGTTTCCTCCGAGTGCTCTGGTTTCCTCCCACAGTCCAAAGATGTTCAGGTTAGGTGGATTGGTCTTGCTAAATTGCCTCTTAACATCCAAAAGGTTAGGTTGGGTTACTGGGTTACAGGGATAGGGTGGAGGCGTGGGCTTAAGCAGGGAACTCTTTCCAAGAGCCGGTACAGACTCGATGGGTCGAATGGCCTCCTTCTACACTGTAAATTTTATGATTCTTTCAAAATTCATACCTCACATTTGTCTGGATTAAACTCCACTTGCCATTTCTCCGCCCAAGTCTCAACTGATCTATATCCTGCTGTATCCTCTGACAATTCTCTTCACTATCCGCAATGACACCAATCACTGTGTCGTCCGCAAACTTATTAATCAGACCAGCTACATTTTCCTCCAAAACATCTATGTGTACTACAAACAGCAAAGGTTCCAGCATTTAGCCCTGCGAAACACCACTAGTTACATCCTTCCATTCAGAAAAGCACCTTTCCACCATTACTCTCTGTCTTCTGTCACCGGGCCAGTTCTATATCCATCTTACAAGCTCACCTCTGATCCCGTGTGACTTCACCTTTCATACCAGTCTGCCAGGAGGGACCTTGTCAAAGACTTTTCTGAAGTCCATGTAGACACATCCACTGCCCTTCCTTCATAAATCATCTTCATAACTTCCTCAAAACATTTTGATCAATATTGTGAGACACAACCTCCCTTTTACAAAACCATGCTGCTTATCGCTAATAAGTCCAATTGTTTCCAAATGTGAGTAAATCCTGTCCTTTTCCAATATTTTCCCTACCACTGACGTAAGGCTCACCGGCCTATAATTTCTGGCTTTGAATGCAGACCAAGGCAGGCCAGCAGCACGGTTCAATTCCCGTACCAGCCTCCCCGAACAGGCGCCGGAATGTGGCGACTCGGGGCTTTTCACAGTAACTTCATTTGACGCCTACTTGTGACAATAAGCGATTTTCATTTTCACCTGTAGCCAATAAGGCTGTAAAGATTTCTGACATAGCCACAGCAATTTCCTCCGTTGCCTCTATCAATATTCTGGGGTGATCCCATCAAGCCCTGGGGACATATCCACCTTAATGTTTTTTAAGATTCCAACACCATCTTCCTTTTTGATATCCACATGACCTTCCCTAGACTCATCATGCAACAAATCCTTCTCTTTGGTGAATACTTATGTAAAGTACTCATTTAGTTCCTTGCCCATTTCCTCTGGCTCCACACATAGATTGGCTCCTCTGGCCTCGAGTTGGTCAACCCTTTACCTGGCTACCCTCTTGCTCTTTATATGCATATAAAATGCCTTGGGATTCTCCTTAATCCTGTTTGCCAAGGATTTGTACCCTTATAACCTTCCTAACTCCTTGCTTAAGTTCCTTCCTACTTTCTTTTAACTTTTCAAGGGCTTAATCTGTTCTCAGCCTTCTGGACCTTACAAATGCTTCGTCTTTCTTTTTTTCCGTTATCCTTTCCAAAGGATCTTCAGGGAGGCCTCTGAAAGACTGGGCACATCTCCTTCCAGACAGTCCCCAGGGCTGAAGCAGACCGATGGGATTGCAGACTCCTTTTAAGAAGTACATTTCCACTTTAAATGGATTTCTGAAAGACTCACTGGAAATTGCACTGAAACATTACCCGTCAGCAATAAACTGAGTGGGAAGCTATGCTGGCAGATTTAAGCAATATTGGGAAATTAAAAATCCCGGGCCTGAAGGTTTCTACACTTAAAGCATTTTTTATGTTCTCCACCCAACCCATATCTGCCTAAAATCTATCAGAAGGTCAAACCCAGTTCCAAATACCTCAACTGCAGTCACATCCTTTTTCAATTTATCCAGGAACACAAACATATGAAGGTACAAATGATTATTTTTTTGCCATAATTTGAGCTGAGTTCCTTCTGTTATTGTATTGCTCCAGTATATTTAGAAGTCAAGCTTTATGATTCCCAATTCTGTCTTTCATTTTGGGTGCAGTTAGTGTTTTTGTGGTCACACATGGTGATCCTATAAATAGTTGACTTGAGACCAACTATGTCTGACAATATTTGGTTGGTTCAATGTTGACGTATTTTTGTGTGTCTAAACCTGCCACTCAAGCTCCGTGAAAATTATAGCTTCCTGATGCTTTGATATATATTTAGGTCCCAAAGGGTTATAATTCGTGAAAACAGGATTTGTAATGAGAATGAAAATTGAAGAATGATCCCTATTCATATGTGATTCACAAATAATAACTGGATTTAATCCACACTGAAGATCACTGAGTAGATATGGGTGAGAATAAATGGTATTTTTATCTGGATAAACAATGCAATTAAAATTGAAGACACTGACGCGCAAAGTTCAGAAATCGCATTGCCTGAGCACAGTACTTAAGATGGCCGCTGGAATCCTCTTCATATTGCCACTTTTTAAATAGGAAAATGTTGTGCTGTGAACAAACTACCCTCTCAGGATCCTCTGGCATGTCACAGGCAGAAAGTTGTACCTGAATGACTTGTTAAGCTTCAGAAGATTGACAGGACTAATCAGTGGCCTGAATCCTTTCATACAAAATGTATGAGGAGCGAGCCACTGTTTAATCTTAATAATATATCACAATGGTCTTTTAAATATATCTGCTGTAGTCTATCACCGTTTGTACGAAACATGTTCAGGAAACGAACATGTCGGAATGAATAAAATAGAGGAAATTGCGCCAAGTATTACCAGGTTTTAAGATAGAAAGGTAAACAGAAGAGATCAACAAAATGGAGGAGGCAAGAAAGGATTGTGAGAACGAAGTGGTTTCCCTGAAGACAGAAAGCTATAATGAGAATATGAGTCAGGGCTGTTCAAAACTAAAGTTTGATAAACTGTGATTCTAACTACCCACCTACTTAACTCTTATATTTCCTTTCCCCTCCTCTAAGCAATGGCAGTTCCTCTTCAGGGGAGGCATACACTAGGACTCAGGCATACGCTAGGACTCAGGCATACGCTAGGACTCAGGCATACACTAGGACTCAGGCATACGCTAGGACTCAGGCATACGCTAGGATTCAGGCATACACTAGGACTCAGGCATACACTAGGACTCAGGCATACGCTAGGACTCAGGCATACACTAGGACTCAGGCATACGCTAGGACTCAGGCATACGCTAGGATTCAGGCATACACTAGGACTCAGGCATACACTAGGACTCAGGCATACGCTAGGACTCAGGCATACGCTATGACTCAGGCATACACTAGGACTCAGGCATACGCTAGGACTCAGGCATACACTAGGACTCAGGCATACACTAGGATTCAGGCATACACTAGGACTCAGGCATACGCTAGGACTCACAGCTCCATCTGAAGTTAAAGCACCAGATTGCCTCTGACTTGTGTACAAATCGACTGGATCAGGACAGTGAATGTGGAGAATGGTAATGTCACTGACTGCTGCTGAGAAATACACTGACTGATAGAAAGATAACCAGATAATACACTAAAGTATAAAAAAACAATAATTTTGGAGTTAATTAATCCTCCATCAGATTGCTTTAGTAAATTGACATCAACTTTCCATAAACAAAACAAACTGTAGGATTTCTGTCAAAATATCAAAATACTGCTTTTCAGAAACTTGTATTCTTATCCATTCATTTGTGGCAGAGACAGTGGAAATATCAGGTGCATGCTATGCTTGATTTCACATTTGTGACAAAATTAATGTAATATAACAATGGCATTGATATTCTGACAATTCATATGGCATTTCACATTTCAACTAAACAGGGGGAAGAAAGGAGGCAGGTTGAGAATGGAATAGTATTGCAAGCAGATTTTTGATGGCTTTTTCAACAAAAATATACCTCCCTTAGAATTCCAATTCAATATCTATATACAGAATACCCCAGTGTGAACAATAAAATGCTAACCGGAAATAGTACAACATCTCCTGATCACTTGTTTCCTCCGACTAACAAATAACACCCTGGCAGTTGTTTGTCAAGAAATAAGATTAGCAGAAACAAAAGTCAATAACAGCAGGAGATTATGGAATACAATTTAGGGAAGTGTGAAGTTTATTCGCTTTGGTTGTAAGAATAAAAAAGCAGGATATTTTTTGAAAAGGTGAGAAACTTGTTATTTTTCAAAGAGACTTGGGCGTGCTTGTACAAGGACCACAGAAAGTTAGTATGCTGATGCAACAAGCAATTAGGAAGGCAAATGGCAAATTGGTCTTTATTGCAAGATATTGGATTAGAGTACAAGAATAAAGAAGTCTTGCTACAGTTGTGCAGGGTTTTGGTGAGTCTGCATCTGGAAATCTGTGTGCAGTTTTGGTCTCCAATTTTCAGAAAGGATATAATTGTATTGGAGACAGTTCAGCGAAGGTTGACTAAATTGGTCCATGAGATGAAGGTGTTGTCCTATAATGAGAGACTGGGCAAATTGAGCTTATACTCTCTGAAGTTTAAAAAAAATGGGAGGCCATCTCGTTGAAACCTACAAAATTCTAAAACGGCTTGATAGGGAGATGAGAGATTGATTTCCCTGTCTAGGGAATCTAAAACTTGGGGCACAATCTCATGATAAGAGATCGATCATTTAGGGCTAAGATGACAGGATGTTACTTTATTCAAGAGATTGTGAATAAGAACAGTACAGCACAGGACAGGCCTTTCGGCCCTCCAAGCCTGCATCGATCATGATACCTGCCTAAACTAAAACCGTCTGCACTTCCCGGGTCCCTATCACTCTATTCCCATCCTATTTGTCAAGATGCCTCTTAAACGTCACTATTGCAGCTGCTTCTACCACCTCCCCTGGCAGCGCATTCCAGTCACTCACCACTCTGTGTAAAAAAACCTGCCTCGCATATCTCCTCTAAACATTTGCCCCTCTCACCTTAAACTTATGCCCCCTAGTAATTGACTTTTCCATCCTGGGAAAATGCTTTTGACTATTTACTCTCTCCATGCCATTCATAATTTTGTAAACTTCTATCAAGTCGCCCCTCAGCCTCCATCATTCCAGTGAAAACAATCTGCATTTATCCAACCTCTCCTCATAGCTAATACCCTCCAGACCAGGCAAAATCCTAGTAAACCTCATCTGTACTCTCTCCAAAGCCTCTAAATCCTTCTGGTAGTGTGGCAACCTGAATTTTATGCAATATTCCAAGTGTGGCCTAACTAAGGTTCTATACAGCTGTAGCATGACTTGCCAATTTTTATACTCAATGTCCCGACTGATGAAGGCAAGCATGCTGTATGCCTTCTTTACTACCTTATCCACCTATGTTGCCAGTTTCAGCTATCTGTGGACCTGTCTCTGTCTGTCAATACTACAAAGGGTTTTGCCATTTACTGTATACATCCCACCTGTTTTAGAACTTCCAAAATGCAGTACCTCACAGTGTCCGGATTCAACTCCATCTGCCAATTCTCTGCCACAGTCTCAAATCGATCTCTATCCTGTTGAATCCTCTGACAATCCTCATCACTATCCACAACTCCACCAATCATTGTGTCGCCCGCAAACTTACTAATCAGACCAGCTACAATTACCTCCAAATCAATTATATATACTACAAACAGCAAAGGTCCCAGCACTGATCCCTGTGAAATCTCCACTAGTCACAACCTTTCATTCAGAAAAGCACATTCTATGCCAATTCTTATCCATCTTGCCAGCTCACTTCTGATCCTGTGTGACTTCACTTTTTATGCCAGTCTGCCATGAGGGACCTTGTCAAAGGCTTTACTGAAGTCCATGTGGACAACATCCACTACCCTTCCTTCGTCAATCATCTTCGTCACTTCCTCAAAAAACTGGGTCCAGTTAGTGAGGCATGACCTCCCCTTCACAAAACCATGCCGCCTCTCACTAATAAGTCCATTAGTTTCCAAATGGGTGTGAATCCTCTCCAATAATTTCCCTACCACTGACATAATGCTCACCGGCCTGTAATTTCCTGGATTATCCTTGCTATCCTTCTTAAACAAAGGAACAACACTGGCTATTCTCCAGTCCTCTGGGACCTTACCTGTAGTCAATGAGGTTTCCGTCAAGGCCCAGCAATTTCCTCCTTGCCTCCCTCAGTATTCTGGGGTAGATCCCCCATCAGGCCCTGGGGACCTATTTACCTTAAATGTTTTTCAAGACGCCCAACACTTCCTCCTTTTTTATATCGACATGACCCAAACCACTTATCAGTGAATACTGATGCAAAGTATTCATTTAGTGCCTCGCCTACTTCCTCTGTCTCCACACATAGATTCCCTTCTCGATCCTTAAGTAGGCCAATCCTTTCCCCGGCTATCCTCTTGCTCTTTATTCTCTACATCAAAGTGTTGTGGATGCTCCATCGTTGAACATATTTAAGGCTGGGATACACAGAGGTCTCTCAGGGAATTAAGGAATTTGGGGAGCAGGCGGGAAAATGAAGTTGTCGGCCAAGATCCACTATGATTGTACTGAATGGCGGAGCAGGCTCGATGGGAATTGTAGTCTACTCCTGCTTCTATTTTTTGTGTTCTTGTATAAGGTTGTGGGCGGAGGCCCCAATATTTCTTGTGAGATTCTGTAAAGCACTCCTGTTTCCTCTGGCCTCAGTAACAGCAGGTGAATACAATTAGGTTTTCTGAATTTATAAGATCTACTTCAAAACTGTTTGTAAGTTGGAACACATACCCTGTGCAAAGAACAATTTATGCTTAAATTAGCTTGAGCACTTTTCTTGGGTTTGTCAAGTGCCTGGTAAAGGAAACATTTACTAAAGAAACATTCGTGGATAATTTCCACCCGTCCATTGTACATTTCCTGGAAGTTCAGTGAAAGCTCCACTTGTATGTACGAGCAAGGTATCCATGGGAACAGGGTGTGGTGGCAACTGCTCTGAGGCAATTCTTGGCCCTTGGCACAGGAGCCTGAATTTCCTCTGCCATAGTTTTGATACCCAAAGGGATGCCTTCATAAGAGACAAAAAGCTTTAAAGGTAATAGTTAGCCTGACAGGATTTCCAGGATGTGTTTGGCTGTGAGACAAAATACTTCAACAGAACAATGGAAGCCTGGAGAGGCATAGGCCTGGGCTTTTTACCAAGACACTGAAGAAAGAACATTCCTGCTTCTCCTGACCTCAGTAACAACAACTTGGATTTACTGCCCTTGAAAGTAGTAACATGCTCAAGGCTCTTCACAGGAGTGGTATCAATTAAATTTGATAGCTTCATAAAGGGGCAGGTTCAGCACAGTGGGCTAAACAGCTGGCTTGTAATGCAGAACAAGACCAGCAGCGCGGGTTCAATTCCCATACCGGCCTCCCCGAACAGGCGCCGGAATGTGGCGACTAGGGGGTTTTCACAGTAACTTCATTGAAGCCTACTTGTGACAATAAGCGATTATTTTTATTAAAGAGAAAGAGCTTTTAGGACAGGTGACCACAGGATTGGTCAATAGGATAGACCTTGAGGAGTGTCTTAAAGGAGATGAGAGAGGCAGAGAGGTTTAGCGAGGGAATTCCAGAGCTTTTGACTAAAGTAGCTGAAAGTACGGCTGCCAATGGTAGAGTGATGAAAATTAGCGATGTGCAAGAGGCCACAATTGGAGATACACAGAAATCCTGGAGGAGAGTCAAAATCATGGAGGGATTTGAAAATGTGGGTGGGAATTTTAAAGATCAAGATGTTGTCAGATTGGAAGCCAATTCTGATCAGTGAACACAGAAGAACTTTGTGCAAGTTAAAAACATTTTAATATTACCTTCAGCTGATTTGCTGGCATCTCATATCTTTACCTATTGTGTCTGCTGAACCAGCTGTTCTATTCAGGAGATGTTTAAAATGCCATTGGAGTTCAAGGAAACCCATGGAATCTCAATTTACATTTATTAATGAGGCTACCAAAACCAATGTGAGAGCGTGAAAAAAAATCCCCCTTCTGTTTTGGGTCGGGGCACTAATGTCGAGGTCAAATGCAGGTCCTGATCGAACACCATGTTGAGAATAGTCACCTGACTGTGATTTGTGTTCACTAAGGGTACAGGAGAGGTCCAGTGCAATATTGCACTCACTGGACTGGAAATGATTTGATGACTGTCATTTAAAACTCCTAAATGTTCATCTGCGCTCTCAGCCAAGCATATATAATGAGGCTTGGCTGTGAGCCCAGAAATCCATTTGAGTTCTAAAACACCTGAATCCCAGGGAAATCAATATTTGATTGACAGCTCTCACTCTCTGATCCATGCTGTCAATTTCAAAACATGTATTTATACAAGATTAAGAATGTTTCAAGTGCTTGCAGTTTCAGCTATTGAAACATTAAAGGGTCTGGATGATTGAATACTTCATCCTGACTCAGTGACAATTTAGGCCTATGAAATCGAGTTGGAACCTTCAATGAAGGTTGGCAGAAACCAATTCATCCTGAGTAAGTGGAAAGAACTCAACCATTATCTCCATTGTATAGCAATGGCTTTCTGCTAAGCAATTCCAGGTGGAAAATACCAATATTTGTCATGCGACTGAAATAAGTGTGGAATATCATGATTTTGTCTGAAGGCCCAGAAAGACCTGGGCATTCTGCAGAAAACACCAAATGAGACAACAGGTGCAACAAAAGGCTGTAAAGGACCTGGAGGTCATCATCTTAAAATAACCTGATTCCAAAACTCCAAGTGCACCTTTTAATAAATTGACCTCCTGATATGAAAACCATGTGCATAGCCTCTTGGCCCACTGAGCAGGAAATCTTGAAACAATCTGGATATCTGACTCCAGTCATTTGAACCTGCATGTACAATTCAAGAATGGAAGAGAACTGCATTCTTCATTGGATCTGCAGGGACTGTTCCTCTACTAAAAACCCAACACGTGAACTATGAATTATTTGTTTACAACTTGGAAAAGCATACTACTTTCTTTAACTGTATCTTTCTTGTGTGTGTGCATTTCTGAGTGTGTGAGAATGCCGAGGGATTGACATCAGCAGCGGGATTCTCCAACCCCCCCCCCCCCCCCCCGCTGGGTCAGAGAATCCCTGGGGGGTGGTGCGAATCCCGTCCCGTATTCTCCGGCGCTGGTTTTCGCACGGTGGCGGGGTTCATGCCACGCTAGTTGGGGGCCCCGGCAATTATCCGGGCCCCGATGGGCCGAGCAGCCATCCGTTTCTGGCCAGTCCCACCGGCGTGGGTTAGACATGGTCCCACATGGCAGGACCTGGCAGGTAAGTCGGCAGGGGCGGTCCTCGGGGGGGGGGCGTGGGAGGATCCGACCCCAGGAGGGGCCGCCATGGTGGCCTGGCCCGCAATCGGGGCCCACCAATCTGCGGGCGGACCTGTGCCGTGGGGGCACTCCTTCCTTCGACACCGGCACTGTAGGGCTCTGCCATGGCCGGCGCGGATAAGACAACCCCCTGCACATGCGCCAGAACACGCCGGCCGGTCTGCGCATGCGCGGAACCATGCCGGCAGTTCCGCGCATGCGCGGGAACACGCCGGCCCTTTGGCGCATGCACGGACTCGCGCAGTCCCTTCAGCACTGGCTGGCACTGCGGCAACCCCTCCGCCGTCCACCTAGCCCCCGAAAATGCAGAGAATTCCGCACTTTCGGGAGCTGTTGACGCCTGAGTGGTTCGCGCCGGTTTTCCCGCCGGTGCGGGGACTTAGTCCTGCGAAAGGAGAATCCCGCCCAACATTTAGGGTTTTGGAGTGAATGTGTGAATAAATACACCTCTTTATTTGAACCCACAAAAGATTGCCGCTGCTATTCAACTTGGCCGCATGCTCCGGGGTTTAGAACTACACAAGCCTTTCTCTATAAAACCATATGGATTATTGTCAGTGAGGGAAAGGGTACAAGGGGTTCAGTTTATCCCCCTCCCCTGCCCATAACAGGAAAGTCTTTTTAAGGTGAAAAGTGCTGTGCGTGAATGTGATCACTCTCTCTACTCTGTGTTGAACATGAGCACTGGAAATTGACAGGGTGTGATATCTTGGTGTACTGCTCAGATGTGGCCACCCAAACCATCATTGACTGCGCCCAGGTTTATGGGGTCCGCAGTAATCCTGATATTTTAGCAAGTTTGAAGTGTGCTTTGAGACCACCCCAACAGAATGTCTTACTCAAATGTCCTACATTGAGAATTAATATTATGTCTCCTACCCCCATAAAGAAAATAGGGCAGCACAAAAACTAGCAGGCTAAATTTCCAGGGGTTCAGCCTAAAGTGGACCTTTTAAATTTATTTTTTATTCATTTTTACGGGATGTAGATGTCTCTGGCTAGATCAACATTTGTTGGGGTTATTTGTGGAGCCTCCTCCCCCAGTGAGTTGTTTAGTGCTCCACCACCATTCATGGCTGGATATGGCAGGACTGCAGAACTTGGATCTGATCCGTTGGTGTGGGATCGCTTAGCCCTGTCTCTCACTTGCTAATTATGTTGTTTGTCATGCAAGTAATCCAGTGTTCTAGCGCCACCAGGTTTACACCTTATTATTTTGGTACGCCTGGCTCCTGGCATGCCCTCCTGCACTATTCTTTTAACCAGGGCTGATCCCTTGGCTCAGTTGTAATGGTAGAATGGGGTTATGCTGGGCCACGAGGTTACAGATTGAGGCTGAGTACAATTTTGCTGCCGTTGATGGCCCACAGCGCCACATGGGTGCACAGCCTTGAGTTACTAGATCTGTTCTGAATCTATTCCGTTTAACACATGGTAGTGCCACACAACACGGGTATCCTCAATGTGAAGACAAGACTTTGTCTCCATAAGGACTGTGTGGTGGTCATTCCTATGGATACTGTCATGGATAGGTGCATCAGCGGCTGGCAGATTGGTGAGGATGAGGTCTAATATATTTTTCCCTCTTGTTGGTTCGCTCACTACCTGTCGCAGACCCAGCCTATCAGTTTTGTCTTTTAACGCTCGGTCAGTAGTGGTGGTACCGAGCCACTCTCGGTGTTGGACATTGCAGTCCCTCACTCAGAGTACATTCTGTGCCCTTGCCACCCTCAGTGCTTCCTCCTAGTGGCTTTCAACATGGAGGAGTACTGATTCATCAGCTGATGGTGGATGGTACACGGTAATCAGCAGGAGGTTTCTTTGCCCATAGATTACATAGATTACATAGAACATACAGTGCAGAAGGAGGCCATTCGGCCCATCGAGTCTGCACCGACCCACATTAATCCCTCACTTCCACCCAATAACCCCTCCCAACCCTTATGGACACTACGGGTAATTTAGCATGGCCAATCCACCTAACCTGCACGTCTTTGGACTGTGGGAGGAAACCGGAGAACCCGGAGGAAACCCACGCGGACACGGGGAGAACGTGCAAACTCCGCACAGACAGTGACCCAGCAGGGAATCGAACCTGGGACCCTGGCGCTGTGAAGCCACAGTGCTAATCACTTGTGCTACCGTGCTGCCATGTTTGACCTGAAGACATGAGACTTCATAGGGTCCTGAATCAGGAGTTGAGGACTTCCAGGGCAACTCCTTCCTGGCTCCTGACCATCTGCCGTGACTTGAACGTGAGCCCCTGAGTCTCTGGATTACCTGTCCAGTGAGAATACCACTACGCCACTGCCTTCCCATATTCCCGCTTCCATTGATCAATACTGCTTGTTACCAGGTTAACCATCCGCCTATGTCCCAAAGAAACCCGTGGTATGGGGCTAACAACATCTGGAATCTCCACTGCTTCCCATTGCTCCAAGAACCTTGTTAGAGATTTTGACTCCCAATAGAGACAAATCCAGGGCAAATCCGGGTCCTGCCTTAGTTTCCAATCATTCCAGGAAATTCTCATCAATCTTAAGCAGCTTTATGGGAGGAGTTTGAACCTTGATGTTATTGCAGCACAATTCCCTGGGCACAGTCTCTTTTATGCAGCACAAAGGAAACATTCAAGTCCTGGAGATGTGGAAAATAAAAACGTTGAGGCTGCTGCCAGAAGACTAGTGGAATTGAATGCTTTATTTAGCCTTGAATGAAGGTGACTGAGGGAAAGACCCTGTAGAGTATATAAAACAAACAGTACAGCATAAGTAAATATGGAGCATCAACAAAGAACAAAGAACAAAGAAATGTACAGCACAGGAACAGGCCCTTCGGCCCTCCAAGCCCGTGCCGACCATACTGCCCGACTAAACTACAATCTTCTACACTTCCTGAAAGAACAAAGAAATGTCACTTCAGTTAAACACAAGGGAGCATAGATTCAAAATGGAAAAAGACAAAATTAGGATTGATATCATGAAGAAATCTTTCACACAAAGATTCATCAACACTTGGACTCTCAAGTAAGGTCAGGAACAAAGGTAGAAGTTATGAATGCCTTCGAGGCTGATAAGTTAGATGGATGCTGTGACAAGGGGCTTTTTTCCTAGGCCGATAAGCTAAAATCGACTGAATGGCCTTTCTCATTTACATTTATCTTAAGATATTGTGTAATATATGAGGAAAAGTGAATAGCTGTTCTGTGAATGTCCAAAAGAGAATGATAGTTCCCACTTCATTGTTTGCAGTGATTAGTTGGCTGCTGTGCACCATCAGCCTTCTTCCCTGTTTCTTGCAGCTGTTCGTTATTCAAGTTCAGTGAAGCTTCTAACCATAGCAATTCTGCACAGCATGCAGCTTATCGCAGTCATTACCAACACTCATTGGGGGCATATTCATGGTTCCTCCTGACTGATTCAAGTTTCTAAAGCATTGCTTTAGAATCCCAAATATTTTCTCGGTGATGTCTCTGTCCTTATTCATGTACGTCCCAGCTAGTGTGCCATACTGGGAAATAAATGTCATGCTGGAGTCATCAGCTAAGGTCTAATGGATACCTGAGAGAAATTAGATGCCCAGTTTCCTCTCTCCATCCGTTGCTGCCACCGTCCTTCAAAAGGCACACCAAGCCTTAAGCATGACCCCCTCTTAAGCTTTTCCTGACATCGCAAACTTCAGAGCTGACTCCTAGATAAATATTCTGAGTAAGTTTCTCCCACACTGTACAGTTCTGCTGTAATTTTTAATAATTGGTGTTACAAGATCTCAAAATATTAAACTCGTCTTTCCTGAATACCTTTTATAATGCTATTTTTAGATATAGGCCGGAATTATCTGACCGTTCACACTGGCGGACCCCGCTGGCTGTACACCCCATCCATGGGTTTCCCGGTGGTGTGAAGTGGCTTCACTGGGAATCCCCATTCATAGCGGCGGGAGCAGAGAATTCCACCGCCAGTGAACAGGTGGCTGCGGGGCCGGAGAATCCCGCTCATAATGGAAATACGGATGCAAAATACTGTGGATGCTCAAAACCTGAACTGAAAACAGAAAATGCTGGAAAAACTCAGCAGGTCATGCAGCATCTGTGGAGAAAAGAAATGAGTGGGTCAATGACCTTTCATGTCAATGACCTTTCATGTCAATGACCTTTCATGTCAATGACCTTTCATGTCAATGACCTTTCATGTCAATGACCTTTCATTAGAACAAATACATTTTCTTCTCGTGCTACATATTTGCAAATTTACATTTGCCTTTTTGATAAATGATCTAACAAGGGAAACTATTTTCTATTGTTGTCAGGTTGCTTGCCTCAAGGTCAGAGAAGGACCAACGCACAACTGAATGGGTATGATCATTTTCTTCCCTTTGACACCGGTAGAAACACCAAATAAGAAAGGTTGTTCCTTCATGATCTGTTGACTAGATTGTCAATTTTAAGGCACTTTCTGCACAACATTGTCCTCCTCTTCAGAGATACCACCTTTTGAGGATTCAATTCACACCTCCTCTGGGTTCCATGAAGCCTTAGGGCCCACAGCTTTGTGATTTTACAGCAAATTCAGTCTATCCCGCCACAGGAAAAGCTCAATAAAAGCAAATATTTCACACAGAAAAGGATCTGATTTCTGAAATGTACAAATATTCGTATATTTGTTGCCATACTTATGAAAGTTACAACGTGTCGTGCTTGAATCAGGATTTTGTATTTTAAGCATTAAACCTTGGTCGAGAAACTTTGAACATGAATGGGAAGTCGCTTAATCCACTGGAATTTCATGTTTGCAACAGGTATGCTTTTATGTGAAGTCAACTGTATATTATTAGTTGGTAGAATTTTACAAGCTATCACGCAGCAGCTGCAAAGTGATGGAAAACATGTTTTGTGCTCCAGGGTGTAATGGAAAATGTGATGGTCAGGAGACTACTCCAGCCAAGAAGTGACAGTAATTGCAAATTCATGTTGATTAATCAAAGATGTTTTCCAGCTTTCATAAAAAGAAAACCTATACAACATTGGAATGACCCTCTGCAGCCAGTTTAGATACCTAGGTCAGGGTCCTCTGCACTTGGTCCCTGCCAGAACGATGAGGCCAGCTGTGAGTTGGGAACCCAATTCCCTAAATGATGGGCTTTGCCAAGGCTCTTTCCCGGAGCCACAACATTAGCATCCTGTCTCCGGATTCACTGGCCAATGAGGGAAAGCAGGCGGGATGATGTGCATCACCTGGCAAAGGAATGTTTTCTAATTAAACAAACCTTGGCATTGGTCACAAGCATTCGCAGCACTTGAATTTTTTGAGATTGCAGCAACCACTAGGAATGGAGCGGAGATCTGGGAAAGCTGCATCCCAAGTCACTCACTTTTACTTGGAGCTACTGCTGTGGGACCTAATGGGCTGCAGTGAAGTGCGCTCTCCCAAGAATGTGACAAAGGTATTACGATCCCAGACTCGACCCCAACAGTGACTAGCATACTGGACAGAGACCTCAATATTTTAGTTTAATTTTGTAAGACTGTCAAGAAAGGATACCTCGCGACTTCCGGGTGCGGCGATGACCAGCTGAGTCGCACGTTTCGGCAGCTCCCTGTGAAACGGACTTTTGGGCTCTTGATAGGAGCCCCAACGGCAATTTTGACGGCTAAAAACACTGTGCGGTAAACCAGAAGGGAATCCCCCCTGGATACGGATGGAAAAAGGAGGAGAGAGTGGCCAGATTGCAGTGGATCCTTTAGAACAGCGGCAAGGAAGGCAAGCAAAAACCAAGATGGCGTCGGAAGGTGGCAGTTTAACATGGGGCCCTGAACAACAAGAGTTCTTGAAATGCTGTGTGGAAGAGATAAAAAAGGAAATGAAGAAAGAGCTGTTGGCCCCGATACTACAGGCGATCGAAGGGCTAAAGGAGGAACAAAAGACCCAGGAGCGGGAGCTTCGGGTCGTGAAGGCAAAGGCAGCCGAGAATGAGGACGATATACAGGGCCTGGTGGTGAAGACGGAGACGCAGGAGGCACATCAGAAATGATGTGTGGAAAGGTTGGAGGCACTGGAAAACAACGCAAGGAGGAACAACCTGAGGATTCTTGGTCTTCCTGAAGGTGTGGAGGGAGCGGACGTCGGGGCATATGTGAGCACGATGCTGCACTCGTTAATGGGAGCGGAGGCCCCGGCGGGTCCGTTGGAGGTGGAGGGAGCATACCGAGTGATGGCGCGAGGACCGAGAGCAGGAGAAATTCCCAGAGCCATAGTGGTGAGATTCCTCCGTTTTAAGGATAGAGAAATGGTCCTTAGATGGGCGAAGAAAACGCGGAGCAGTAAATGGGAGAACGCGGTGATCCGCGTTTATCAAGACTGGAGTGCGGAGGTGGCGAGAAGGAGGGCGAGCTTTAATCGGGCCAAGGCGGTGCTTCATAAAAAGAAGATAAAATTTGGAATGCTGCAACCGGCAAGACTGTGGGTCACATATCGAGGGAGGCACCACTACTTTGAGACGGCGGATGAAGCGTGGACTTTTATTGTGGAAGAAAAACTGGAATGAGCGGGTTATTAAAAAGAACGTTCGAACAAAGTGGTGGGGCGAATGTGGGGGGCAAAGAGGGGTTTTATGTACTAATCCTGCGATGTGGTAACTTTTCTCTCTCCCACAGGTGGTGATGGGGGGAGGAGGGGAGGTGGAGGAGATGGGGCGTTGGCCATTGGGGGCGGGGCCAAGGGAGAAGCGCGGGCTTGGTTCCCGCGCTATGATAATCATGGCGGGAATAGAGAAGCAGGAAGGAGGGGGCGTCGCACGGTGCGAGCCGAGGTCACGGGGGGAAGCCGAGGTCAGCCAGAGTTTGCTGACTTCTGGGAGCAACATGGGGGGAGTAATTACGCTAGCGGGGGATCTAGCGGGGGGGGTGGGAGGGGGGAATTACTGGGTTGCTGCTGCTGGGGAGAGGGGGGAGCTGGTATGGGAGAGGATGGGTGGGGGGGCACCGCCTGGGGGAGATACAGCTGCGTGGGAACTGGGTGAGGAGCTGGAAAAAGGTGATGGCTAATCGACAAGGGGGGGGGGGTAGGAAGCCCCCCAACTCGGCTGATCACGTGGAACGTGAGAGGGCTGAACGGGCCGATAAAGAGGGCACGGGTACTCGCACACCTTAAGAAACTTAAGGCAGATGTGGTTATGTTACAGGAAACGCACCTGAAACTGATAGACCAGGTTAGGCTACGCAAAGGATGGGTGGGGCAGGTGTTCCATTCGGGGCTAGATGCGAAAAACAGGGGGGTGGCTATATTAGTGGGGAAGCGGGTAATGTTCGAGGCAAAGACTATAGTGGCGGATAACGGGGGCAGATACGTGATGGTGAGTGGCAAACTACAGGGGGAGACGGTGGTTTTGGTAAACGTATATGCCCCGAACTGGGATGATGCCAATTTTATGAGGCGGATGCTAGGACGCATTCCGGACCTAGAGATGGGAAAGCTGATAATGGGGGGAGATTTTAATACGGTGTTGGAACCAGGGCTGGATAGGTCGAAGTCCAGGACTGGAAGGAGGCCGGCAGCAGCCAAGGTGCTTAAAGATTTTATGGAGCAGATGGGAGGTGTAGTCCCGTGGAGATTTAGCAGACCTAGGAGTAAGGAGTTCTCGTTTTTCTCCTATGTCCATAAAGTCTACTCGCGAATAGACTTTTTTGTGCTGGGTAGGGCATTGATCCCGAAGGTGAGGGGAACGGAGTATACGGCTATAGCCATTTCGGATCACGCTCCACACTGGGTGGACTTGGAGATAGGGGAGGAAACAGGAGGGCGCCCACCCTGGAGAATGGACATGGGACTAATGGCAGATGAGGGGGTGTGTCTAAGGGTGAGGGGGTGCATTGAAAAGTACTTGGAACTCAATGATAATGGGGAGGTCCAGGTGGGAGTGGTCTGGGAGGCGTTGAAGGCGGTGGTTAGAGGGGAGCTGATATCAATAAGGGCACATAAAGGGAAGCAGGAGAGTAAGGAACGGGAGCGGTTGCTGCAAGAACTTTTGAGGGTGGACAGACAATATGCGGAAGCACCGGAGGAGGGACTGTACAGGGAAAGGCAAAGGCTACATGTAGAATTTGACTTGCTGACTACAGGCACTGCAGAGGCACAATGGAGGAAGGCACAGGGTGTACAGTACGAATATGGGGAGAAGGCGAGCAGGTTGCTGGCACACCAATTGAGGAAAAGGGGAGCAGCGAGGGAAATAGGGGGAGTGAGGGATGAGGAAGGAGAGATGGAGCGGGGAGCGGAGAGAGTGAATGGAGTGTTCAAGACATTTTATAAAAAATTATATGAAGCTCAACCCCCGGATGGGTGGGAGAGAATGATGGGCTTCTTGGATCGGCTGGAATTTCCCAAGGTGGAAGAGCAGGAAAGGGTGGGACTGGGAGCACAGATCGAGGTAGAAGAAGTGGTGAAAGGAATTAGGAGCATGCAGGCGGGAAAGGCCCCGGGACCGGATGGATTCCCAGTCGAATTCTATAGAAAATATGTGGACTTGCTCGCCCCGGTACTGACGAGGACCTTTAATGAGGCAAAGGAAAGGGGACAACTGCCCCCGACTATGTCTGAAGCAACGATATCGCTTCTCTTAAAGAAGGAAAAGGACCCGCTACAATGCGGGTCCTATAGACCTATTGCCCTCCTAAATGTAGATGCCAAGGTCCTGGCCAAGGTAATGGCAATGAGAATAGAGGAATGTGTCCCGGGGGTGGTCCACGAGGACCAAACTGGGTTTGTGAAGGGGAGACAGCTGAACACGAATATACGGAGGTTGTTAGGGGTAATGATGATGGCCCCACCAGAGGGAGAAACGGAGATAGTAGTGGCGATGGATGCCGAGAAAGCATTTGATAGAGTGGAGTGGGATTATTTGTGGGAGGTGTTGAGGAGATTTGGTTTTGGAGAGGGGTATGTTAGATGGGTGCAGCTGTTGTATAGGGCCCCAGTGGCGAGCGTGGTCACGAATGGACGGGGATCTGCATATTTTCGGCTCCATAGAGGGACAAGGCAGGGATGCCCTCTGTCCCCATTATTGTTTGCACTGGCGATTGAGCCCCTGGCGATAGCGTTGAGGGGTTCCAAGAAGTGGAGGGGAGTACTTAGGGGAGGAGAAAAGCACCGGGTATCTTTGTATGCGGATGATTTGCTACTATACGTGGCGGACCCGGCGGAGGGGATGCCAGAAATAATGCGGATACTTGGGGAGTTTGGGGATTTTTCAGGGTATAAATTGAACATGGGGAAAAGTGAGTTGTTTGTGGTGCATCCAGGGGAGCAGAGTAGAGAAATAGAGGACCTACCGCTGAGGAAGGTAACAAGGGACTTTCGTTACCTGGGGATCCAGATAGCTAAGAATTGGGGCACATTGCATAGGTTAAATTTAACGCGGTTGGTGGAACAGATGGAGGAGGATTTCAAGAGATGGGATATGGTATCCCTGTCAATGGCAGGGAGGGTGCAGGCGGTTAAGATGGTGGTCCTCCCGAGATTCCTCTTTGTGTTTCAGTGCCTCCCGGTGGTGATCACGAAGGCTTTTTTTAAAAGGATTGAAAAGAGCATCATGGGTTTTGTGTGGGCCGGGAAGACCCCGAGAGTGAGGAAGGGATTCTTACAGCGTAGCAGGGATAGGGGGGGCTGGCACTACCGAGCCTAAGTGAGTATTATTGGGCCGCTAATATTTCAATGGTGAGTAAGTGGATGGGAGAGGAGGAGGGAGCGGCGTGGAAGAGATTAGAGAGGGCGTCCTGTAGGGGGACTAGCCTACAGGCTATGGTGACAGCCCCATTGCCGTTCTCACCGAGGAACTACACCACAAGCCCGGTGGTGGTGGCTACACTGAAGATTTGGGGACAGTGGAGACGGCATAGGGGAAAGACTGGAGCCTTGGGGGGGTCCCCGATAAGAAACAACCATAGGTTTGCCCCGGGGGGAATGGATGGGGGATATGGAATGTGGCAAAGAGCAGGAATAACGCAACTGAAAGATCTGTTTGTGGATGGGAAGTTCGCGAGTCTGGGAGCGCTGACCGAGAAATATGGGTTGCCCCAAGGGAATGCATTCAGGTATATGCAACTGAGGGCTTTTGCGAGGCAACAGGTGAGGGAATTCCCGCAGCTCCCGACACAAGAGGTGCAGGACAGAGTGATCTCAAAGACATAGGTGGGGGATGGTAAGGTGTCAGATATATATAGGGAAATGAGGGACGAAGGGGAGACTATGGTAGATGAACTAAAAGGGAAATGGGAAGAAGAGCTGGGGGAGGAGATCGAGTAGGGGCTGTGGGCGGATGCCCTAAGCAGGGTAAACTCGTCGTCCTCGTGTGCCAGGCTAAGCCTGATTCAGTTTAAGGTATAACACAGGGCACATATGACTGGAGCACGGCTCAGTAAATTTTTTGGGGTGGAGGATAGGTGTGCGAGGTGCTCGAGAAGCCCAGCGAATCATACCCATATGTTTTGGTCATGCCCGGCACTACAGAGGTTTTGGATGGGGGTGACAAAGGTGCTTTCAAAAGTAGTAGGAGTCCGGGTCGAACCAAGCTGGGGGTTGGCTATATTTGGGGTTGCACAAGAGCCGGGAGTGCAGGAGGCGAGAGAGGCCGATGTTTTGGCCTTTGCGTCCCTAGTAGCCCGGCGCAGGATATTGCTAATGTGGAAAGAAGCCAAGCCCCCGGGGGTGGAGACCTGGATAAATGACATGGCGGGGTTTATAAAGCTAGAGCGGATTAAGTTCGTCCTAAGGGGGTCGGCTCAAGGGTTCACCAGGCGGTGGCAACCGTTCGTCAAATACCTCGCAGAAAGATAGACGGAATGGGAAAAAGAAGGCAGCAGCAGCAGCCCAGGATCGGGGGGGTGGGGGGGGGGGGAGGAGGAGGAGGAACCAGAAGGACTCTCAGGGTTGTTAATATATACTGTATAGTATGTATAGGTCGTTGCTACAGATAATTATATATTGGACTGTTAAATTATATTTTTGGAGAGTGTTACTTATGACAAGGCAGTTGCCAATTAGGGCTAGTTTTCATTTTTGTTATTTATTATTTATTCATTTTTTGTTTATAAAATAGGTCATTGTTATTTGTGTTGTTATAATATTGTGTAAAGAATGCACAATGTACTGTGTTGGTTGACCAAAAATTTTCAATAAAATATTTAATAAAAAAAAAGAAAGGATACCTCGCTCCAGGAATTATTTCACGCAAAATAGGGATATGGTATATTAAAACAAACTTTATTATTAACACAGTATTAAAATTTCTTTAACATCACACAAGAAAATAGCTTGCAATTATCCCTTAAACAATGCTATTCATTACAGTGAACAGTAACCCTTAACTGCTATCTTTATTCCCACTCAAACAACCAAGCCATCTCAGGTCTCA
Organism: Scyliorhinus torazame; assembly: GCF_047496885.1. Taxonomy (NCBI): domain Eukaryota; kingdom Metazoa; phylum Chordata; class Chondrichthyes; order Carcharhiniformes; family Scyliorhinidae; genus Scyliorhinus; species Scyliorhinus torazame. The sequence continues at coordinate 72,246,445 of NC_092714.1, read as the reverse complement.
ACCCACTTTTAAATACAGTTAGCACTCAGGAATACTTGCTGTCTTGAATGCTCCATTTTGAGAAAGAGATTTTTTAAACTGCTTTAAAGAAAGAGACCTGACACCCTGTCAGAAAAATGCAGATTCTCTGACTGCATTTCTTCAGAAACTGCTTCCATCCACAGACTAACTCTGAACCTCAACACCTGATTGCTTCAACCCCTGGCTCCTCCCATTAACTACATCATCTGACTAAACTGAACACAATGTCACAAATTAACTACTCTGTAGGGAACCTCTTAATAGAAATAAAAATCTATTAGCCCAAACTTTTACGATGCTTTAATTGCACCTATGGCTCCAAAAAGCCTGGCTATCCTGCAAACCAGGATTTTTTTATTGAAGCATAACAACAGCAGTCATACACATACCAACCCAGGCGTTTACCCTTACTGCACCAAATACATATACAGCAATCTATCTGAAATTCCTCTATTCATCACAGAGCACAACCTCTCCAACCAAGCAGATGTGGATGGAATTGACCATTGAAGTCATAACAGGTGTTATGACTTCAATCTGGAGATATTGCACCAAGAGAATCCAGCACCTCAGGAGAATGGTTAAGGTGAGTGACATTTCGGGAGCCAAGCCCCACACTGATTTTACAAGATTCTCCTGTACAATTATCTTCAGGCCAACACACCTTGCAGCTGCACTGATTCCTTTCTCTCCAAACACCTCGGGGGTGATTCTCCGATATTGAGGCCAAGTGAGGGGCTGTTTAGCACAGGGCTTAATCGCTGGCTTTGAAAGCAGACCAAGGCAGGCCAGCAGCACGGTTCAATTCCCGTACCAGCCTCCCCGAACAGGCGCCGGAATGTGGCGACTAGGGGCTTTTCCCAGTAACTTCATTTGAAGCCTACTTGTGACAATAAGTGGTTTTTCATTCAAGTGTTCGCGCCGTCGTGAACGCCTTCGTGTTTCACGACGGCGAAAGCCGGGCCCGGACATGACCTATTCTGGCCCCTACAGGGGGCCAGCATGGCGCTGGAGTGGGTCATGCCGCTCCAGCGTCCTTACACGGTGCCAAACGGGCGCCGTGCCAACCCGCGCATGCGCAATTGGGGCAGCCCAATCCTGTGCATGCGTGGGGAACGTCTTACGCACGCCGGCCCCTCACCAACATGGAGCCGGTGTTCTGGGGCCGTGCGCGGAAGGAGGTAGGCCCGGGGGGGGGTGGGGGAGAGGCTGGCCCGCCGATTGGTGGGCCCCGATCGCGGGCCAGACCCCATTGGAGGCCACCCCAGTGAAGGAGACCCCCCTCCCCCTCCAACAGGCCGCACCCCCAGTGTTCCCGCAAAGTTCCCGCCGGCAGCAACCAGGGGTGAACGGCACCGGCGGGAACCTTTCGTGTCGTAGCAGCCGCTCGGCCCACCTGGCCGGAGAATCGCCGCTTGCCGGTTCTCCGAGCGGCCCGGTGTGAATCGCGCACCGCTGGTTTCCGGGGGGTGGGAGAATCGCGTGCGGGGGTCGGGGAGGCGTGGCGCGATCCGCGCGGCGCCCCGGCGATTCTCCCACCCGGCGTGGGGGGGGGGGAGAATAGCGCCCCTGATCTCTGAGTTGCTAACACTTGCACTCATCCTCCTCCTAATGCTCTCTTACACCTATGCTTCACATTGACCCTCCACAAATGCTGTCCTTCCCTCGCCACAAAAGCCATTAGAAACATTCACACCTCTCTGCTTTCGCTCCTTGCAGGAGAAGAAAGAACACAACTTGGCAAGGGCAGAGACCCGGGGGTGGCATGGGGTGGGGTGGGCCTTCCCTGTGAGAGCCAACTAATCAGCCACTGGTAATGCATTCCTACCTGCTCTGCTGGGAAGAAGGTTTTGTTACAGAAGGGTACAGATGGTGCCATGAGAGTCTGAACCTTCTGAGGCACTGGCTCTCAAATGTGCCAAGAGAGCTGGTCCTCTACATGTAGTCCCTGTCTTAGGGGTCTCATCTCCTTGCAGCTGGACCCTGATGCCTTTCCCATCTATCCTGTGGAAAGACATGCGGCTGAGGAGAAGACAGTTGACATTGCTGCTGCTGTTGCTCCTCCTGCTTAACCTAATGGTGATGATTGCTTCTATTTTTGCTCCACAACAGAGGTTGACTGTGCAATTGCAGATGTTGCACACACGCCTCTGCAAAATTCTCCTCAAATGGATTGACAACACCATTGCTGACAAGCTTAGGCAAGAACAGGTTCCGCAAGGGCAGAAAATGTTGTTATGACTCCCTGGGGTAGTGCAATTCCAGCCCCACTTGACCCAGAGTCACAACGCAGTTGAAAGTAACTTTTAATTTTAAAAATACCCAAAGTCTTTGGTCTTTGGCTGCCCAATAACTAGTCACCAGGTTTGTAAATTTAAACATAATAAACTTTTATTAATAACATTAACTAGAATTAAATACAGTAAGAAGTCTTACAACACCAGGTAAAAGTCCAACAGGTTTGTTTCGATGTCACTAGCTTTCGGAGCGCTGCTCCTTCCTCAGGTGAATGAAGAGGTATGTTCCAGAAACATATATATAGACAGATTCAAAGATGCCAGCCAATGCTTGGAATGCGAGCATTAGCAGGTGATTAAATCTTTACAGATCCAGAGATGGGGTAAACCCAGGTTAAAGAGGTGTGAATTGTGTCAAGCCAGGACAGTTGGTAGGATTTTGCAGGCCAGATGGTGGGGGATGAATGTAATGCGACATGAATCCCAGGTCCCGGTTCAGGCCGCACTCGTGTGTGCGGAACTTGGCTATAAGCTTCTGCTCGGCGATTCTGCGTTGTTGCGCGTCCTGAAGGCCGCCTTGGAGAACGCTTACCTGGAGATCAGAGGCTGAATGCCCTTGACTGCTGAAGTGTTCCCCGACTGGAAGGGAACATTCCTGCCTGGTGATTGTCGCGCAATGTCCGTTCATTCGTTGTAGCAGCGTCTGCATGGTCTCGCCAATGTATCACGCTTCGGGACATACTCTCCTGCAGCGTATGAGGTAGACAACGTTGGCCGAGTCGCACAAGTATGTACCGCGTACCTGGTGGGTGGTGTTCTCACGTGTAATGGTGGTACCCATGTCGATGATCTGGCACGTCTTGCAGAGATTGCCATGGCAGGGTTGTGTGGTGTCATGGTCACTGTTCTGAAGGCTGGGTAGTTTGCTGCAAACAATGGTTTGTTTGAGGTTGCGCGGTTGTTTGAAGGCAAGTAGTGGGGGTGTGGGGATGACCTTGGCAAGATGTTCATCTTCATCGATGACGTGTTGAAGGCTGTGAAGATGTCTGTTACGCTCCGAAGACAAACATGGGACATAACCGACAGAATACCCTTCGTCGTCCAGTACTTTCCCGGAGCGGAGAATCTACAACATCTTCTTCACAGCCTTCAACACGTCATTGATGATGATGAACATCTTGCCAAGGTCATCCCCACACCCCCACTACTTGCCTTCAAACAACCTGTAATATTTATACAGGTTAAATGTGCACAGTAAGACGTCTTATAACACCAGGTTAAAGTCCAACAGGTTTGTTTCGATGTCACTAGCTTTCGGAGCACTGCTCCTTCCTCATTCACCTGAGGAAGGAGCAGTGCTCCGAAAGCTAGTGACATCAAAACAAACCTGTTGGACTTTAACCTGGTGTTGTAAGACTTCTTACTATGCTCACCCCAGTCCAACGCCGGCACCTCCACATCATAGAATTAAATAGGCAACAAATACAAATGGTTAACTATGTCTAATTTCCCCCACTTTAACTCGCCCCACCCTCTACATGCATACAAGACAAACAAACTCAGAGGGAAAGAGGGGTTCAATACAAACACTAAAAGTAATAGGATACGAGTCTTTGTTTCTAATGGCGTCTTCTAATTAGATTCTTTATTCAGTCTCGGCCAATAGTTGGATGATACCTTTGGTGTCAGTCTGTAATGGTTTTCACTGTAAATTCATCCGGGTCTAGTGAATTCTGCCTTTAGACAGTAGGCAGCAGAGCACAGAGAGAGAGTTGCTTTTTCCTTTCACTTTGAGGGTCCAGTGGCTTCTCTGTAAATTGACAGTAACAGCAAGCAGCCAACATTTGGGAGAAAGTGTGAGAGAGCGAGAGATAAAGAGAACACACAGCTTCTCTCTCGGAGTCCAGAAGCCTTCTGCTAGGTCTTCTGAAAACCCCACCTGTCAGGACACAATCACTGTCTGTTGCCAGCCAGGACACTGGGCGCGATTCTCCGCTCCCGCGACTAAGTGCCCACACCTTCGTGAACGCCGTTGAGGTTCACGATGGCGCGAAACGGCCCCGATCTCGACCGATTCAGGGCCCGAAAATGGGCTAGGATCGGGGCCGCGAGAAACTCGGGGGGCGTGTCGCGAAAGCAGCATCGTCAGCGTGCGCCGGGCATTGGGGCCGCATGAAAGCGGCGCCACGTCATCCGCCGCGTAACTGGCGTCAACCGCGCATGCGCGGGTTGACCGGCGCCAGCCGACACCAACCCGCGAATGCGTGGTTGCTGTCCTCCGAGGCCGCCCCGCAAGAAGATGTCGGATGGATCTTGCGGGGCGCGGAGGAAAGGAGGTCATCCTTCAGAGAGGCCGGCCCGCCGATCGGTGGGCACCGATCACGGGCCAGACCCCTTTTGAGTCCTATCCCGGTGAAAGAACTCCCCTCGCACCCCCACAGGCCGCCCCCCCCCAGTGTTCCCGCGCTGTTCCCACCGGCAGCGAGCAGGTGTGGATAGCGCCGGCGGGGAGCCGTCATTTTGGGCAGGCCGCTCGGCCCATCCAGGCCGGAGAATAGCGGGTGTAGTGGAGAATCGCCATTTTGGGTGTCCCGGGCGATTCTCCGGCCTGCACCACGCAGAACTCGACGGGGCTGTTCTCGCCGCTTGGGTGAATCGCGGGAGGGCGTCGGACCGATGTTGCGTGGAAAAATGGCACGCCAGGTGATTCTCCCAAGCGGCACGGGAGCGGAGAATCACGCCCATTGTCTCTGGCCAATCCATTGGCTACCAGGCAACCAGTTGTACCAAATCCTTCCGATCTCTCGGGTGCCATAAAGTCTGGGTTCCACTTTCCAAAATCTAAAATCTCATAGCACGTGCACTATTTTGAGTTCCTCACTTCCTCTGCTCAGCTTAAAGGTACATCTCCATTTAAGATCCATGGACCAAAAATGATAACAACAAAATAGAAGAAATAAGGGAATCAACAGGAAGGGTCTTTACAATGTATAGACCAGATTTTCTCTGCACAACATCACATAACAAGGCCTTTAATGGCATTCACCCTCTATATCAACTTCATAGACTTTAAGAAGACATTTGACAATGTTTACTGTGGAGGATTCTTAGATCCTATGGAATTCCGCCCAAGATTGTCAATCTTATTTAGAAGTTCTATGAGCGCTTTGATTCAGTTTCATCCGCAGCAATACATTGTCTGAGTGGTTTGAAGTGAAGTCCCGAGTGCAGGAGGGCGGCATCCTCTCTCCTATTGTATTTCTCATCAGCATTGACTGGGTCATCCTCAGACCATCCCAGGGAAAACCAGTGGAACTTGTTGCATACTTGGAGGAGCTCGACTTTGCCGATGATCTTGGTACCATCTCTTCAAGATACACCCACCTCCAGAAGAAGTCTGTATGTATGCAAATCAGGCACATCTGCATATTAACAAGCAGAAAACACAAGTCATGGACATCAAGTCAGTTTCAGCGGGAGCATTGCGGAAGGAGGTTGCTGGGAGGTAAGTCAACCTTTAAAAGCACTTGTCTTTGCAGGGGCAGGCCAGTCGATTTCGGCGGCGTGAGAACAGCTGGTGAGTCAGTTTCAGCGGGAGCATTGCGGAAGGAGGTTGCTGGGAGGTAAGTCAACCTTTAAAAGCACTTGTCTTTGCAGGGGCAGGCCAGTCGATTTCGGCGGGAGAACTGCTGGTGAGTCAGTTTCAGCGGGAGCACTGCGGAAGGAGGTTGCTGGGAGGTAAGTCAACCTTTAAAAGCACTTGTCTTTGCAGGGGCAGGCCAGTCGATTTTGGCGTGAGAACAGCTGGTGAGTCAGTTTCAGCGGGAGCATTGCGGAAGGAGGTTGCTGGGAGGTAAGTCAACCTTTAAAAGCACTTGTCTTTGCAGGGGCATACCAGTCGATTTCAGCGGCGTGAGAACAGCTGGCTGGTTAGTCAATTTCAGCAGGAGCTGAGAATTTTTCTTTTTTTTAAAATTAATTTTTTAGGCGGGAACAGGAAGTCGACCCGCGGACGTCTGGGAAGACCCTCACCAATAAATTCTGGTGGAGAGGAGACCCGAGACACTACACGTGTAGTGTCTCCCACCCGCCCTCCTCCTCTAACCTAATAATAAAACCCATTGGTCTGAGGTAAGTACCATATTTTATTATATTATTATTATTTTTTATAAAAATTTAATTTAGTTGTTAGCCAGATCTTGGTAGAAAGTTAGAGGAATGGCAGGGAAGGGAGTGCAATGTTCCTCCTGCAGGATGTTTGAGGTGAGGGATGCAGTTAGTGTCCCTGCTGATTTTACCTGCAGGAAGTGCTGCCATCTCCAGCTCCTCCAAGACCGAGTTAGGGAACTGGAGCTGGAGTTGGAAGAACTTCGGATCATTCGGGAGGCAGAAGGGGTCATAGATAGCAGCTTCAGGGAATTAGTTACACCAAAGATTGGAGATAGGTGGGTAACTGTAAGAGGGACTGGGAAAAAACAGTCAGTGCAGGGATCCCCTGCGGTCGTTCCCCTGAGAAACAAGTATACCGCTTTGGATACTTGTGGGGGGGGGGACTTACCAGGGGTAAGCCATGGGGTACGGGCCTCTGGCACGGAGTCTGTCCCTGTTGCTCAGAAGGGAAGGGGGGAGAGGAGCAGAGCATTAGTAATTGGGGACCCTATAGTCAGGGGCACAGATAGGAGATTTTGTGGGAGCGTGAGAGACTCACGTTTGGTATGTTGCCTCCCAGGTGCAAGGGTACGTGATGTCTCGGATTGTGTTTTCTGGGTCCTTAGGGGGAGGGGGAGCAGCCCCAAGTCGTGGTCCACATTGGCACCAACGACATAGGTAGGAAAGGGGACAAGGATGTCAGGCAGGCTTTCAGGGAGCTAGGATGGAAGCTCAGAACTAGAACAAACAGAGTTGTTATCTCTGGGTTGTTGCCCGTGCCACGTGATAATGAGATGAGGAATAGGGAGAGAGAGCATTTAAACACGTGGCTACAGGGATGGTGCAGGCGGGAGGGATTCAGATTTTTGGATAACTGGGGCTCTTTCTGGGAAAGGTGGGACCTCTACAGACAGGATGGTCTACATCTGAACCTGAGGGGCACAAATATCCTGGGGGGGAGATTTGTTAGTGCTCTTTGGGGGGGTTTAAACTAATGCAGCAGGGGCATGGGAACCTGGATTGTAGTTTTAGGGTAAGGGAGAATGAGAGTATAGAGGTCAGGAGCACAGATTTGACGTCGCAGGAGGGGGCCAGTGTTCAGGTAGGTGGTTTGAAGTGTGTCTACTTCAATGCCAGGAGTATACGAAACAAGGTAGGGGAACTGGCAGCGTGGGTTGGTACCTGGGACTTCGATGTTGTGGCCATTTCGGAGACATGGATAGAGCAGGGACAGGAATGGATGTTGCAGGTTCCGGGGTTTAGGTGTTTTAGTAAGCTCAGAGAAGGAGGCAAAAGAGGGGGAGGTGTGGCGCTGCTAGTCAAGAGCAGTATTACGGTGGCGGAGAGGATGCTAGATGGGGACTCTTCTTCCGAGGTAGTATGGGCTGAAGTTAGAAACAGGAAAGGAGAGGTCACCCTGTTGGGAGTTTTTTATAGGCCTCCTAATAGTTCTAGGGATGTAGAGGAAAGGATGGCGAAGATGATTCTGGATATGAGCGAAAGTAACAGGGTAGTTATTATGGGAGACTTTAACTTTCCAAATATTGACTGGAAAAGATATAGTTCGAGTACAATAGATGGGTCGTTTTTTGTACAGTGTGTGCAGGAGGGTTTCCTGAAACAATATGTTGACAGGCCAACAAGAGGCGAGGCCACGTTGGATTTGGTTTTGGGTAATGAACCAGGCCAGGTGTTGGATTTGGAGGTAGGAGAGCACTTTGGGGACAGTGACCACAATTCGGTGACGTTTACGTTAATGATGGAAAGGGATAAGTATACACCGCAGGGCAAGAGTTATAGCTGGGGGAAGGGCAATTATGATGCCATTAGACGTGACTTGGGGGGGATAAGGTGGAGAAGTAGGCTGCAAGTGTTGGACACACTGGATAAGTGGGGCTTGTTCAAGGATCAGCTACTGCGTGTTCTTGATAAGTATGTACCGGTCAGACAGGGAGGAAGGCATCGAGCGAGGGAACCGTGGTTTACCAAGGAAGTGGAATCTCTTGTTAAGAGGAAGAAGGAGGCCTATGTGAAGATGAAGTGTGAAGTTTCGGTTGGGGCGATGGATAGTTACAAGGTAGCGAGGAAGGATCTAAAGAGAGAGCTAAGACGAGCAAGGAGGGGACATGAGAAGTATTTGGCAGGAAGGATCAAGGAAAACCCAAAAGCTTTCTATAGGTATGTCAGGAATAAGCGAATGACTAGGGAAAGAGTAGGACCAGTCAAGGACAGGGATGGAAAATTGTGTGTGGAGTCTGAAGAGATAGGCGAGATACTAAATGAATATTTTTCGTCAGTATTCACTCAGGAAAAAGATAATGTTGTGGAGGAGAATGCTGAGCCCCAGGCTAATAGAATAGATGGCATTGAGGTACGTAGGGAAGAGGTGTTGGCAATTCTGGACAGGCTGAAAATAGATAAGTCCCCGGGACCTGATGGGATTTATCCTAGGATTCTATGGGAGGCCAGGGAAGAGATTGCTGGACCTTTGGCTTTGATTTTTATGTCATCATTGGCTACAGGAATAGTGCCAGAGGACTGGAGGACAGCAAATGTGGTCCCTTTGTTCAAAAAGGGGAGCAGAGACAACCCCGGCAACTATAGACCGGTGAGCCTCACGTCTGTAGTGGGTAAAGTCTTGGAGGGGATTATAAGAGACAAGATTTATAATCATCTAGATAGGAATAATATGATCAGGGATAGTCAGCATGGCTTTGTGAAGGGTAGGTCATGCCTCACAAACCTTATTGAGTTCTTTGAGAAGGTGACTGAACAGGTAGACGAGGGTCGAGCAGTTGATGTGGTGTATATGGATTTCAGCAAAGCGTTTGATAAGGTTCCCCACGGTAGGCTATTGCAAAAAATACGGAGGCTGGGGATTGAGGGTGATTTAGAGATGTGGATCAGAAATTGGCTAGCTGAAAGAAGACAGAGGGTGGTGGTTGATGGGAAATGTTCAGAATGGAGTACAGTCACAAGTGGAGTACCACAAGGATCTGTTCTGGGGCCGTTGCTGTTTGTCATTTTTATCAATGACCTAGAGGAAGGCGCAGAAGGGTGGGTGAGTAAATTTGCAGACGATACTAAAGTCGGTGGTGTTGTCGATAGTGTGGAAGGATGTAGCAGGTTACAGAAGGATATAGATAAGCTGCAGAGCTGGGCTGAGAGGTGGCAAATGGAGTTTAATGTAGAGAAGTGTGAGGTGATTCGCTTTGGAAGGAATAACAGGAATGCGGAATATTTGGCTAATGGTAAAGTTCTTGAAAGTGTGGATGAGCAGAGGGATCTAGGTGTCCATGTACATAGATCCCTGAAAGTTGCCACCCAGGTTGATAGGGTTGTGAAGAAGGCCTATGGAGTGTTGGCCTTTATTGGTAGAGGGATTGAGTTCCGGAGTCGGGAGGTCATGTTGCAGCTGTACAGAACTCTGGTACGGCCGCATTTGGAGTATTGCGTACAGTTCTGGTCACCGCATTATAGGAAGGACGTGGAGGCTTTGGAGCGGGTGCAGAGGGGCTTTACCAGGATGTTGCCTGGTATGGAGGGAAAATCTTATGAGGAAAGGCTGATGGACTTGAGGTTGTTTTCGTTGGAGAGAAGAAGGTTAAGAGGAGACTTAATAGAGGCATACAAAATGATCAGGGGGTTGGATAGGGTGGACAGTGAGAGCCTTCTCCCGCGGATGGATATGGCTGGCACGAGGGGACATAACTTTAAACTGAGGGGTAATAGATATAGGACAGAGGTCAGAGGTAGGTTCTTTACGCAAAGAGTAGTGAGGCCGTGGAATGCCCTACCTGCTACAGTAGTGAACTCGCCAACATTGAGGGCATTTAAAAGTTTATTGGATAAACATATGGATGATAATGGCATAGTGTAGGTTAGATGGCTTTTGTTTCGGTGCAACATCGTGGGCCGAAGGGCCTGTACTGCGCTGTATTGTTCTATGTTCTATGTTCTATGTTCTAAGACACCAGCCAAACTTGTAATTACAATCTATGGAGAAGCGTGAGTGTATGTTGGGAACTTCACTTATCTCAGATGCCTTATCAGCAATGACAATGGTGCTAAGAAGGGCATGAAGGCCAGCTTAATAAAACGAGAGGCGCATTTAGCAGACTTCGAACAATTTGGAAGTCCAAACAATACAGTCTTAAGACCAAAATCAGACTCTACAACAGTAATGTAAAGTCAGTCCTGCTGTATGGGTCTGAATGCTGGCGTTTAATGAAGACAGACATGGAAAAGGTCCTTTCATAATAGTTGCCTACATTAGATCCGTAACATCTACTGCCAAATAAAATTTCCAATGAGTACCCGCACAAGAAGACTGGTTGCTACAGTATTGTCTTTGAGATCAAGAAGCGCTGGGTAAGACAGTGCCCAATGGAGGATCATTGTTGCGGCCTTATGTCCCACCCAGGACAAAGAAGATAATTAACTAACTGGCAGAATAATAATCGCTTATTGTCACAAGGTGAGTGAAGTGCAAGACAAACGAAATGCCTTTGCTGGCAATCACCTGTCAAACAACAATTGTGCTGAGAGAACAAAGTACTCTCACCTAATCATGGCTGGAGCTCTTCAGTCTCGCTGCTTGTCAGTCTCACTGAGGAAGCTCTTCCCGCTGTGCTTCCGGGACCCTGGCGAATTGCTGACAGGTCGGAAAACAGAAGTCATGGCTGGGAAATCCAGAAATGAAGGTTGAAACAGTTCTTAGTTGACTTTTTGACTTTCTTAATTACCTATCTCGCACACCCGTCTACCTCTGCTCATCTTGCCAAAACCAGTCAGAAGACAGGAAGATGTCAGGATCCCGTTCAGGGGCTTTAGCTCCCCTCTCACTACGCTGGGAAAATTGCCTCCTATTATGCAATGAAAGCTGTATTGTTCTCATGCAAGTTTTGGATTTTCACCAGTTGCTATAAAACATTAGGATTGCTCCTCTACTAGATCAACATATTAATGCATTGCTTAGTGTAATATTTATACAGGTTAAATGTGCACAGTAAGACGTCTTACAACACCAGGTTAAAGTCCAACAGGTTTGTTTCGATGTCACTAGCTTTCGGAGCGCTGCTCCTTCCTCATTCACCTGAGGAAGGAGCAGTGCTCCGAAAGCTAGTGACATCGAAACAAACCTGTTGGACTTTAACCTGGTGTTGTAAGACTTCTTACTGTGCTCACCCCAGTCCAACGCCGGCATCTCCACATCAAGGTTAAATGTGACCCTTGATCTTTTGAATTAGCTGCTCACAACTGAGGCAATAGTATGTTTGCTATAATTGACCTCAGTTGCTTTGGGCAGGCAAGAGGGCAGAAAAAGCAGCCAGATCTCCAATGCTTATCACTAGTGAGTGACCTTTGCTAAGAAAGGCATGTGTATTTTAGATGGAAACATTTTCTCATTATGCTCACATGGTCCTGTGCTTGCTCCTGCTCGCTATCTCACAATTGAAATGAGTGAACTCTTGAGCAAGGTTCCACAGGACTGCCATATCCATGGGGTCATGCTGTAGTGTGACTCATTGCCTTAAGGAGAAAAGGAAAGAAAGTTTGAAAAAATAGAATATTACAGATTGTGAACTGTCAACATCCTGCACTGCGCTGTGGTCAAACAAGCTACTCCAATCTTCACACATTGGGTTCCTAATTGGAGCTGTACTAGTTATGGAGGCATCAAACAAAATCTAAGCAATTCCACATAGAGAAGCAAAATTAGAAGAATTGCTTCCGCATCACTCTCATCCCCTTCCTATGGGACAAATGTAGAATGCAATTCGCAGAGGCTGCCTGACAATCCTTACTTTGTCTTTCTTAGCCAGGGATAAAAGGAGACAAATATTTTTTGAATGAGTGGTTATTGCCTTTCTTCAAATTACAGTTAATGATTGTTTTTTTACTTCCCAGTTTTGCTAGACTGTACTTGAGTGACTTAATTAATCTTCGCCAGACACGCAGATTTGATAATTCAAGTTTACGGCTGCTGGGATAGAATTGGGAATTGATCTAAAATTACTTTGCTTTAATGAGGCACTTTCTTCAATGCTAGAGTGCCGGACTGGTAAACTGCTTTTCAACTCTCAATCCTGATGGACACCTGCTCCTGGATTCCGATTAGAAGATCAACAACCTCAGGTGGTCACCAGTGAGAAACAAATTAGGGAAGCGTATCTTCCTACCCTCTTCAACTGTCGTATAATTCATGACAGGTGAGTGGTGAACTAACATTTAATGGTGTCAATGGAGGTGGCAATGGACTGTTGAATTTTCTGATAATCCAAGAATAGGCTGAAGTGGTCAGAAGAAATAAATAGAGGATAGCTTAAAACAGAATTTTTTTAAACAATCGAAACATTGTGCTAAAACAGTCTGTTGACATGGTGCCTGATAATCTTGGCCACAATCCTGGCAGTAACACCAGTGTTCTCCCTTTTGCTTTTCTGATATCCTTTTTAATTTCACTCCTGCACATTCCACAGTCCGCTCAGCTTTCTGCAGTGTTGACCTCATTGAAGGTTGAAAGCTGCGATGGCAAATCAGTGCGGGGGAAACACAAATTGCCAGAAAGGAAAAGGAAGAAAATGCTTTGCATTTATATAACCACTTTCATGCCAGATTGCCCCAAAGTGGTTCACAAATAATTAATTACTTTTGAAAGTGGTCAATCGGAGTGAAAGCAATTGTATAATTTAACACTGCAAGACAATATTCAGTGTGCAGTCAAATATGCTGAATATGATTCCTTAGCAATTAAACTGATCTGCATCCTGATTATTTTCATCTACTTGATAGAGTAGATAAAGAGAAACTATTTTCTCTGGTGGGGGAACTCAGAACAAAATCATAAAATTAGAACTATTTTAGAGTGAAAATAGAACACAGTTTTTCACAAAAATGGGTATTTTTTGTAAGGGCCACGAAGAATCCAGCACGAGTTAAGGATACAAAGTAATAACATTTATTTACTATAACATATATACATAACAGTAGCAGTAACTTCCCTTGCTACTTACTCCTCCCTGCTGGTTCCTGAACTGGCCAGCTTTATTTATACTAGGAGTTTACTAGTGGTTTCTCCGCCCCCCTCATTGGGGAAGCTCATACTCCCACAGGATTGTGGGATAGTCATTAGTCCCCAGCCAATGGTAAGTAGGCAGGTTATAACATCCCTCCCCCCCAAAGTCCAAGGAATCCACCGAAGACCCTGGCGAAGGAGGGCATCGGACTTGTTTGGCCGCAGGCCGGACACCATTTGCACGCGGCGCTGGATGAGGCGGCGTGTAACGAGACAGAGACCGGCGCTTCCGTGATGAAAGGCGCAACGGTTGTACATCCACGGCCCGTGGACCCGAGGATTCCCCCTCTGATGCATCCTGTGTCTCCATCTTGGAGTCAGAGTCTGCTGCCTCCGTCATGTCAGCGTCTCTATCTCCATTCGGTCCCGTAACGACCTGCGCAGGCTTCGAGTGAGGCACCAGTGGAAGATTGTGAGGACTACCTTCCCTTGTCTCTGGTCTCTGCGGCTGTTGAAATCTTTTGAGGGGATGGTCTTCTGGACCGAACGTGGTCTACATGTTTTCGCTGGAGACGACCCTGGGCTTGCACTTGGTAAGATATAGGGCCCGTTTGGCGAAAGATTACACCAGGAACCCATTGGGCACCACCAACAAAATTCCGAACGAACACTGGGTCACCGAGCGCAAACTGCCGAATCGGCCGATGCCGAGAAAATCCCTGTCCCTGCCGTTCTTGTGTGCGGCGTACTTTTGCGCCAATGTCCGGGAAAACCATACTAAGGCGGGTGCAAAGTCTCCGGCCCATTAGGAGTTCTGCGGGAGCTACCCCAGTCACTGCATGGGGGGTGGTCCTGTACGTAAACCAAAAGCGAGCCAGTCTCGTGTCCATTGATCCGGAAGACTGCGTCTTTAGGCCTCTTTTGAATGTCTGCACTGCGCGCTCTGCCAACCCATTTGAAGCCGGGTGGTAAGGGGCAGTGCGGATATGGCGGATGCCGTTCATCTTCATGAACCTCGCAAACTCCTCACTCGTGAATGGAGTGCCGTTATCCGTGACCAGCACCTTGGGGAGGCCATGCGTACTAAACGATAAATGCATCTTTTCAATTGTTGCGCAGGACGTTGTCCCCTGCATCTTATGCACCTCACTGGGCTTCAATTAGTAGAAGGAACATGGATCCTTGAAAAGGGCCTGCGAAATCTGCATGCAAGCGTGCCCAAGACCGCCCTGGCCATTCCCAGTGATGTAGGGGCGCGGCCAGCGGAAGCTTCTGATGCTCCGGGCAAATGGAGCAGTTTTGGGCCACCTTCTCAATGTCGGTGTCGAGGCCTGGCCACCAGACATAACTACGGGCCAACATTTTCATTTTGGTCACGCCTGGATGCCCATTGTGCAAGTCTGTTAGTATCAGCTCCTGGCCTTTTTCCGGGACAATCACATGCGTCCCCCACAAGAGGATGCCGTCTTCCACGCTGAATTCTGACAGTTGGAGGAAAATGCCCGCAACTCGCCTGGGAGCTGTCTATGCTGCCCACCATACAGGACTATGTGCCGAACCTTTGACAGGACTGGCTCCGTCTGGGTCCACTCACGGATCTGTGATGCCGTGACAGGCAAGGTGTCCACAAATTTTAGGGTTGCAACCACCTCACCGGTCGTGGGGGTCGACATGGGGCCGGTCGATAAAGGCAATCGGCTCAGTGCATCGGCATTTGCTATCTGCGTACCTGGTTTGTGCTCCAGAGAATACTCGTATGCAGCAAGCAACAAAGCCCAGCGCTGGATCCGTGCAGAAGCAATGGGCGGTATTGGCTTATCCTCTCTGAAAAGTCCCAGCAGGGGCTTATGGTCAGTCACGATAGTGAAATGGCGGCCATACACGTACTGGTGGAAGCATTTCACCGCAAAAACCACTGCCAGGCCCTCCTTCTTGATCTGCGCGTACTTTTTCTCCGCTACAGTCAATGTGCGGGAGGCGAAAGCTATCGGTCGTTCGGCCCCGTTCTCCATCTTGTGGGACAGGACGGCCCCAATACCATACGGGGATGCATCACATGTGACGAGCAAAGGCTTTCCAGGATCATAGGGGGTTAGTAACCCAGACGACGACAATTGTTGCTTTACCCGCCGGAAAGCGGTTTCTTGCGGCTGACCCCAACCCCAGGTGTGATTTTTCTTTAGCAGAAGGTGCAAAGGGGCCAGCGTAGTTGCCAGATTGGGGAGGGACTTCCCGTAATAGTTTACGAGACCGAGAAAAGAACGAAGATGCGAAGTGTCAGTCGGGGCGGGGGCATGTTGAATTGCACGCACCTTCTCTGCGACGGGGTGCAGACCTTCGCGGTCCACCCGATAACCTAGGTAGACTACTTCCTTTGCCTGAAATACGCACTTTGTGCGACGTAAACGGACTCCAGCATCCGAAAGGCGTCTAAGGACAGCCTCTAGATTTTCCAAATGTTCCTGCTCCGACGTCCCTGTAATCAAAACGTCATCTAGGTAGACAGCCACACATGGTAAACCTCTCAAAATGCCCTCCATAACACGTTGAAAAATTGCACAGGCAGAGGATACTCCAAAGGGCAACCGTGTATATTCATACAGGCCCCGGTGTGTATTAATCGTTACATATGGTCGGGAGGCAGGGTCCAGCTCCAACTGCAGGTAGGCGTGACTCATATCGAATTTTGTGAACGAGAGTCCACCTGCAGGTTTCGCGTAGAGATCCTCTATGCGAGGCATTGGATATCGGTCGAGTCGGGAAACTGTATTCACTGTAAGTTTATAGTCACCACACAAGCGAACTGTGGCATCTGGCTTCATTACAGGTACAATTGGTGCTGCCCAGTCAGCAAAACGGATGGGCCTGATAATATCCAAACTCTCCAAACGAGTGAGCTCCCCTTCTACCTTCTCGAGCAAGGCGTAAGGCACTGGGCGTGCCCGGAAATAGCGCGGCGTGGCTCCTGGTTCAACTTGGATACGGGCTATGGCCCCTTTTATTTTCCCCAAACCAGGCTGGAATACATCTGGGTAACGTCCTAGCACCTCAGTCAACCCTTCAGAAACTGTTTGGAGGATGTGCTGCCATTGCAACCGCAAATGACGCAACCAGTCCTGACCCAACAGGCTGGGCCCATGGCCGCGCACCACGATAAGTGGGAAACGCCCCCCCTGGCATCCATAGACAACAGGGGTCATTGTAGTTCCTGCGATGTCCAGTGGTTCCCCCCGTGTAGGTGGCCAACCTGGCCTGTGAGTCGGTTAATGTAAGGGTCTGTATACCCTGCTTGATGCGGTCGAATGTCCTCTGGGCGATCACAGAGACCACTGCGCCAGTATCCAACTCCATCTCAAGCGGGTGGCCATTGACCCGTACTGTCACCTTAATGGGGGCCACACGGGGAGCTGTCACACAATGCAGCTGCAGGCAGTCGTCCTCCGTCTCCGCGTCCTCAGGAGTAGTCGCCACAGGTTCATCCACATGGAAGGTACGGCCTCTGGGCTGGTCCCAGTTATGGCCCCTGGGCTGGTCCCAGTTTCGGTCGGAACGACGGCCTGGCGCCCCCAGGACCACCGTCCGCGACGGGGTCGGCGCCTACAAGTCCGACACGGACATGGCTCCTCATCCATTGGCTCTGGAGAAGGCTCCCTTCGAGGAGGAATGTCCGACGGCCACTGGCGTCGGTCCGGACATTGCCTCGCCCAAGGTACCGCAGGAGTGCGGGGGGACGTTTTTGGACGGAAGGGGTTGCGCCCCAAGGCATGCACTTCCATTCCCTGTAGCTCCTGTACTCCTCGCTCTGCGCTCTCTCGGGACAATACTATTTGAATGGCCTGTTGAAAAGTCAATGTTGGCTCCGCTAACAACTTTCTCTGGGTGGCCGCATTGTTAATACCGCAAACCAAACGGTCGCGTAACATTTCTGACAAGGTCTCACCATAGTCACAGTACTCCGCAATCCTGCGTAGCCTGGATAGAAAATCGGCAAGAGATTCTCCAGGGGTCCTTTCAGCGGTATTAAACCGGTAACGCTGGACTATCGTGGACGGGGTTGGGTTAAAATGTTGCCCCACTATATTCACAAGTTCATCAAACGTTTTGGTGTCCGGCGCAGCTGGATACGTAAGGTTCCTAATCACCCCAAATGTGATTAGGGGTCGCAGGCGGTGAGCAATATGGCCACCTGGCGCTCGTTTTTGGTGATATTGTTTGCCCGGAAATAGTAACGCATCCGTTGTGTGTACTGGTTCCAGCTTTCCAACGCAGCATCAAAAACATCCAAACGTCCGTACAGAGGCATGGTATAATAGAAAACAACTTCCAACCTGTATCCAACAAAAATCCAGGGAGGTGGCTTCAGCAGTGTAGACAGCTATTCACTTTAACCTTCGTCGCCAGTTTTGTAAGGGCCACGAAGAATCCAGCACGAGTTTTAAGGATACAAAGTAATAACATTTATTTACTATAACATATATACATAACAGTAGCAGTAACTTCCCTTGCTACATACTTCTTCCTGCTGGTTCCTGAACTGGCCAGCTTTATTTATACTAGGAGGTTACTAGTGGTTTCTCCGCCCCCCCTCATTGGGTAAGCTCATACTCCCACAGGATTGTGGGATAGTCATTAGTCCCCAGCCAATGATAAGTAGGCAGGTTATAACAGTATTGGAAATCTTGAGCACACTCCCTGAAAAGACTGATTGTTGACATTTTTGAAAAGGGGATTGATAGTTTTGTTAGGCCAGGGTATAAAAGGATCAAGGGCAAAGGATGGTGAGTGAAATTGTGGTACAGAGCCACCACGAATGACAGAACATGCGAGGAATGATTGACCTACTCTTGTTCCTATAATGACACTGAGGGTCAACCTGAACACTTATACAGGGCTGTCAAGATCTCATGGGGGCTATTTGTGAGGACACCAATCAGTAGCATCTCTGATCCAGTGCCCTGCCCAGTATCATAGAATCATAGAATTTACAGTGCAGGAGGAGGCCATTCGGCCCGTAGAGTCTGCACAGGCCCCTGAAAGAGCATCATACCTAAGCCCACACCTCTACCCTATCCCCTTAACCCAGCAACCCCACCTAACCTTTTTGAACACTAAGGGCAATTTTAGCATGACCAATCCACCTAACCTGCACATCTTTCGACTGTGAGAGGAAACTGGACACTCGGAGAAAACACACGCACACACGGGGAGAATGTGCAGACTCCACATAGACAGTGACCAAAGTTGGGATTCAAACCTGGGACCCTGTAGCTGTGAAGCGATAGTGCTAACTACTGTGCTACCGTGCCGCTGCAGGGAGTGGATGCTAGTCTTTCTCTAGCTTCAGGGCGAGGAATTGAGCTTGCTGCTTTTCGTCAAGGGAGCATCAAACACAGGCCTGACAACTCTTGCTGCTGCAAGTTGCTGGAAATTGGTCCCTCTTTAAGAGCAGCTACCCTGAGATGAGAGTCACCCTGCACATGTTGGCGAGCTGGTGAGGTGCCTGCATCACTTTTGTGGAGAAGGCCCAATGCAGTTAAGTGGCCTGAGGGCACTTAACCGGGCAGCTTTGGCCTACCACGAAATTTGGGTGGAAATTGTGCCCCCTCCCCAAGACCTGCCATCTAATCAGAGGCCAGCAGCTCTCCATTGCTGGGAATGATGTCCAAGGCCATAGATGAATGGGGGTGGGATGTGGGAATGAGAGACAGGGTTGTCAAAGGGGCTTAGGGAGGTCAAATGCAAGGGCAAGAGCGTGGTTTACAGCACCCCCCCCGACCTTCCTGACGCTGGGTCGTGATGTGTTAGGCAGGTTGGTTCGATGTGGACTGCACTTGATGCAGGGAAGTTAGAAACAGACATCTAACACTGGAGAAGATTCAACACTGTTTTATTCAACTAGATGAACTGCTGTACATATTCAGCTGTGGGTCGACACTATACTGATCTGACTAGTGACCTTGTAGTAGCCTAACCAGACTTACTAGCTACCGCATGGTGTTTGTGCTTGCTAGCTCGTGGACTCTGACTGTCTCAGTAGCTGGGTCCCGAGGAAGCGGAAAACCTAGTGCCCTCTGGCTTTATAGTGGTAGTGTCCTGTCATGTGATTGGCTGTGCTGTGTTGTATGCTTACTGGTCATCCTATGTGTCAATCACTGTCTGTCTGCATCTCATTATATACATGAGTGGATATAATGACATCGCCCCCCTTTTTTTTTTAGTTAAATAAATACTAAGATATGTATATATATGTGTATATATATATGCCTGACTATAAACAAATGGTGATTGAACAAACGTATATACATGGGAAGGTGTTGATAGTGCAGTTACATGGCAAACTAAGCAATATTTACAAGAGTTAAATCGATGGATTCAGTCACAAAATTTACAAATGTTAAGTCTACAGATTCAGTCTTTGTGGCGGGTGACAAATTCTTGTTGATCACCACAGAGGTGGTTCAGGAGCCGCCTGCACGTGGAGAGGTGGGATGGCTGCCATTGCGGTGGGCGCGTGGGCCGACAGGATCGCTGGCAGATCGGTGGCCTCGTGGCAGGGTACGTCCGGAGGAAGCATGATAGTCGGCGGAGCACTGCGGTCAGGTGGTGTGCGTGGAACTCTTCGCAATGCCCGTCTGTTGCGCCGTAGCAGGGAGCCATCAGCCATGCGAACAATGAAAGACCTCGGGGCAACTTGTTTGACAACAACAGCTGTGGCTGACCAACCGCTCTCAGGCAATTGGACGCGAACACGATCGGCTGGAGTCAGCTCAGGTAAATCCATGGCATAAGCATCATATGAGGCCTTCTGTTGGGCCCGGGACTGCTGCACTTTTTGTAGTACCGTGAGGTGGTCAAGGTCTGGAACATGGATGGCTGGAACTGTGGTCCTCAGAGTGCGATTCATGAGCATCTGCGCTGGAGACAACCCAGTGGACAGTGGGGTTGCCCTGTATACCAGCATTGCCAGGTTGAAGTCGGAGCCTGAGTCTGCAGCTTTGCACAGCAACCGCTTGACAATATGGACCCCTTTCTCGGCCTTCCCATTTGATTGCGGGTAGTGGGCACTGGAGGTAACGTGACGGAAGTTGTAGGACTGCAAAATCAGACCATTCCTGGCTGTAAAAGCATGGACCATTGTCGCTCATTACCGTGAGCAGTATCCCGTGCCTGGCGAACGTTTCTTTGCAGGCTTTGATGACCGCCTTATATACATGAGTGGATATTATGACAGGTCGCACAATCAGGCATTGAGTGCCTAACAATGAGGGACTTCTCCTATCAGGCTCTAGCTAACCTGATCAGGTTTGCTGAACAAACTTCAGGAGACAAGGGAGAACTGCGCAAGTCCCATTAAACCCCTGAGCGACCACTAAATCCGGTGGGCTCAGGTATAATTGGTGTCAAGTGGCTTGTTAATGATCCAAATCAACATTCCAGTGCAGTGGATGGGATTCACGCATTGGACCCTTCGCGCTTCCAGCAAAATTGAGAAGAGTTTTCCCAATGCCAGGAATCCTGTGCGGGCTCTCGTGCCGGATTCTCCCCGTCAACCTGCCACTCCGGTGGGCTCAATTAAATTCCACCGCAGGTTGCTGAGGCAGGAGGAATTTTCCTAACCATCCACAGGTGAATCTCGTCTCACTCAGGATACATTTGGTACGAGTAGTCAATTAGAAAGTGGTGCAGGAGTTAAATTTGGACAAAGGACAGTCAGATATGGGGAGATCATAGGATGCCTACAGTGCAGAAGGAGGCCATTTGGCCCATCAAGTCTGCACCGACCCTCTGAAAGAGCACCCTATCTATGCCCACGCCCCTACCCCATCCGCATAACCCCAACTAACCTTTTGGACACTAAGGGGCAATTTAGCTTGCCCAGTCCACCTAACCTGCACATCTTTGAACTGTGGGAGGAAACTGGAGACCCAGAGGAAACCCAGGCAGACATGGAGAGAATTACACAAACTCCACACAGACAATCATCCAAGGCTGGAATCGAGGGGATTTGATCAGCTAAGTTTTATTTATTGAACATTTTGGGCTGTCAGCTTTGTTTCCTTTGCTCTGGCAGTTCGCCAACAGGTATTCTGTCCTCTCCTTTTTTGTTCACTTGCTGCGGGGTTGCCAAGGTAAGATCGTCTTCGTCTGTGGATCCTGATATGATATGTTTACTCCCTTATTTCTCCTTTCTTTTATTTTGCTGTTCTTATTTTTGACCCATGAATGATTAATGGGCATGTATCTTTAAATTAAGAAGGATTAATGGACATGTTTCTTTCATCAAGCGGCAGGATTCAGAAGTTATAGAAGAGAACACTCTGTAATAATATAATAATCTTTATTGTCACAAGTAGGCTTACATTAACACTGAAATGAAGTTGACATCCGGTGGCATCTGCGAGCGGAGCGGCCGCGTTTGGAAGAAGCTCCAGCCGGTCTGCGATATCGCGGTCTTTTCGGGGGGGTTCCCCGCAAATATTTTGGAAGGAATAAACCTCTCCGGGGTTGGCCCTGCCTCCCTCGCCCTGTGATAACATCAAAGCTCCGTTTCACAGAGCTGGGGGGCTGAAAAGGCAGGAGGGGAGAGACTGGTCCCGGTGGGTTCGGTGGGGCGACTGCACGTGGAGGAGGAACGGGGATCCTGACTTGTTTCCCCAAGGAGCATCCTGAAAGCCGAAGGGCTCAGAGAGCACGGAGAGGAACGGAGAAAAAAAAATTCTGTTTTTTCTCTCTCTTGAAAACTTGAAGGAAGCAGCGGGGGCGGAGCCAAGCGGAGGCCGAGGCAGCAAGCCCAAAGCCAGGGTGCGCTGTAGGAGAGATGTCCCACATCGGATGACTCCCGCCGAGGGAAATTCTGGAGGAATACAAAAAAAAGAAGAGAAAGAAGTTTTAAAGAAATTTGAGATTGAAGAAGGAAGGAAGAGTGAGAAAAAGGAAACATAATAAGCCGTTAAATGATGTGAAAAGCAACGTGAAGGAAAGGAGGAAACGCAGGCTCGACGTTGAATGAGAGGACAAGCAAAAGTGCTGACAAGATGGCGGAGGCCAGACCGCATGGTGGGGCCGCACTGCTTGCAGTGGAGAAGATGACCGAGGTGATGGTGGTGGAGCTGGAAAAGCAGTTTGCGAGGCACATGGAGGCTTTGAGGAAGGAGATGGCGGTCGCATTGAAGTCATTGGTGGAGGAGGCAATCGCCCCGGTGAGAGTAGCTGTGGCAGACATTGGCCGAGGTGAGAGAGCAGGGCGAGAAGATGAAGGAAGTGGAGGAGGCCGTGTCGCAGCATAGCGACCAGCTCACCTCGATGGGCGGTGAGCTACGGAGGGCGGTGGAGGACTCCGAGAAAAGCTTGAGGACTTGGTGAACCGCTCGAGGCGGCACAATCTGAGAATTGTGGGCTTGCCCGAAGTGATAGAGGGTCCAAGGCCAACAGAGTATTTCGCGAAGAAGTTGGCGGAGCTGATGGGGGAGGGTGAGAACCTCGGTATGAACTGGACCGAGCTCATTGATCATTAAGGCCGAAGCCCAAAGTGAATGAGCCGCCAAGAGCAGTAATTATCTGCTTCCAATATTACTGCATGAAGGAGAAAGTGTTAAGCTGGGCGAAGCAGAAGCGCGAGGTGCAGTGGGATGGTGCTGGAGTTCGGATCTACCAGGACTTGACGGTGGAGTTGGCAAAAAGACGAGCGGCGTTCGGGTGAGTGAAGGCGGCACTGTACAAGGGGGTGTGATTTGGTATGGTATACCCGGCGAAGCTGAGGGTGATGTATGATGCCAAAGACTTTTATTTCAAGACAGCGGAGGCGGCTGAGGTGTTCGTGAGGGCAGAAGGCTTGGGACAGACGTGAGGAGCAGAGCTGGAAGAGAGACTGTGGACTCTGATTGGGGAGCTGGAAAATGTATAAATGCTATAACTTTCTTTTCACTGACGTGTATTATAATTTACTTCTCTTCACATTGTTACAGAGTTCAAGTTATTGGTTGGGTTGATTGGCATTCTGTGTTGCCACGGTTATATCTTAGTTTAGTGAATTGTATGGGTTGGATTGTTGTTTTTGGTGTTTCTTTCTCTGGGACTGGGTGGGAGGGGACGGTATATCTTTACGGGGGGGGGAGCCACCCGTGCTAGCTAACTAAAGTCGGCTAGTGAACAGAGGTGAGGTGAGAGGAGGGCTGCGGACATTGGAGCCTGGTTAGCAGGTTTCGATGGGCCTACGAGGCGAGCGAGGGGGAGGGCGGAAGGGATTGATGTTGGGAGATGTTTTTTCGAGAGAAAATGTAGGGGGGGGGGTGGGTTTGGGAGGGGTGAAGGGGTTCGATGTTAATAATGGATAGGGGCAGGTCAGGCTTATGGGGCAGGACCCGGTGGTATGATGATGGTGGATAAGAAGGGTGGGGGGGCTGAGAGACCCCCAGTAAGGATAATCACGTGGAACGTGAGGGGGTTAGGAGGTCCGGTCAAGAGGTCAAGGGTGCTTGCGCATCTTAAAAGTTTGAAAGCCGATGCAGCAATGCTGCAGGAGACTCACTTGAGGGTGAAGGACCAGGTGAGACTTAAAAAGGGCAGGGTTAGTCAGGTGTTTCACTCTGGACTTGACGGAAGGGCTCGAGGAGTAGTGGTAATGGTCAGCAAAAGAGTACGCTTCCAGATGGAGAAGGTGGTGGCGGATCAGGGGGGTGTCGTGTTGGGTGCTCTGCTACACAGACGAACCAACATGGTTGCAGATGGTACAACTCTGTTTTATTACTATCAATAACAACATCTGTAAACTTGTACTGTGGTTGTTTCATTATCCTTTAACCTATGGACCCAGCCCTAACATTATCTTGGAGAGGCACTCAATACATGGTGAGTGTCTGAGTGGCTTGCTGTGAGTTCTGTGCCCTGAGCTGTCTCCTGCTGCCATGATGTTTATCTGAATATCATGACATCCCCCTTTTTTACAAAAATATGTGTCTATGTGTTAATAAATATAGATGTGTACTGAGCGCAGCTGAATGTGTGTGTGCAATATCTACAACATGTACATGAGGCTAAACTATATACATAGGAAGGTGTCAGGTGCAACATAGCAATGAGGTTGTACCATAAACAAAACAAGTGTAAATATCAAGCATCAAAACGAACTCCTGTAACGACAAAAAGAGAAACATATTAACATTGTGACATAAAACTTTAGTGAGTCCAATCTTCAAACAGGCTCATACGTCCAGCCTAATAGGTGGGCGACGAATTCGGGTTGACCGCCTCAAGGGTGGGCCAGGATCCACCGGCTGAGGAATGGGCCTGGCCACAGGCGACAGAGGAATGGGCATGGTGGCAGGAAGCTCCACAAAGTCGACATCAGGAACAACAGGAGGGCGTGGCACCAGTGTATGATCACGTAGCGAGCGCGGAAGCAAGCTGAAGAGCCCGGCGATTGCGCCGGCGAATGGAGCCATCAGGCATGCGAACCAGGAATGAGCGGGGAGCCACGCGTCGGAGAACTTTGGCAGTTGCCGACCAGCCACCCTCTGGTAGGTGGATGCGGACGTTGTCTCCAGGCGCCACGGCAGGAAGATCAGTTGCCCGAGTGTCATGTGCCACCTTCTGCTGAGCACGCTGCTGTCGCATCCTTTGCAGTACTGGAGCATGGTCGGGTGCAGGAACAAGAATGGACGGCACAGTGGTCCTGAGGGCGCGACCCATCAACAGATGGGCTGGTGAGAGGCCAGTGGATAGTGGGGCCGAGCGATAGGCCAGCAGGGCTAAACAGAAGTCAGATCCGGCATCAGCAGCCTTGCAGAGGAGCCGCTTGACGATATGAACTCCCTTTTCCGCCTTGCCATTGGACTGGGGATGCAGAGGACTGGACGTCACGTGTGTGAAGCCATACGAAGCAGCAAAAGGAGACCATTCTTGGCTTGCAAAACAGGGCCCATTGTCCGACATGACAGTAAGCGGAATGCCATGGCGAGCGAAGGTTTCATTGCATGCCCTGATGACAGCGGACGATGTCAAATCGTGCAGGCGTATGACCTCTGGATAATTCGAAAAGTCATCTATGATGATGACGTAGTCCCTGCCAAGCGCATGATAAAGGTCCACACCCACCTTCGCCCAGGGGGACGGCACCAACTCATGGGGCTGAAGCGTCTCAGGGGGTTGCGCCGGCTGAAACCTTTGGCAGGTGGGGCAGTTGAGCACCATGTTGGCGATGTCGTCACTGATGCCCGGCCAGTAGGCAGCTTATCGGGCCCTCTGCCTGCACTTCTCAACCCCGAGATGGCCTTAGTGTAGTTGTTCGAGGACCAGCCGGTGCATGCTGTGTGAAATCACAATCCGGTCCAACTTTAGGAGGACACCATCAATGACAGCCAAGTCGTCCCGGACATTGTAGAATTGTGGGCACTGTCCTTTGAGCCACCCTCCCGTCATGTGGCGCATCACACGTTGTAGAAGGGGGTCAGCCGCAGTCTCCCGGCGAATACGGGCCAGACTTGAATTGTCAGCTGGCAGATTGGCCCATGTGAAGGCCACATGTGCTTCGACCTGACAGACAAACCCCTCCGATTCGGGCGGTGTGCTCACTGCTCTGGATAGGGCATCCGCGATGATGAGGTCCTTTCCCGGGGTGTAGACCAGTTGGAAGTCGTACCTCCGGAGCTTGAGCAGAATGCGCTGGAGGCGAGGGATCATCTCATTCAGGTCCTTTTGTATGATGCTGACCAGGGGGCGATGGTCGGTTTCCTTGGTGAACTGAGGGAGACCATACACGTAGTCATGGAACTTATCTATGCCGGTTAACAAACCCAGGCACGCCTTCTCGATCTGCGCATAGCGCTGTTCTGTGGGGGTCATGGCCTGCGAGGCATAGGCGACCGGGGCCCATGTTGCAGTGTCATCCCGTTGCAGGAGGACCGCCCCAATGCCGAACTGGCTGGCATCAGTCGCGATCTTCGTATCTCGAGAGGTGTCGAAGAACGCCAATACCGGGGCTGTGGTGAGCTTAATTTTGAGCTCTTCCCATTCCTTCTGGTGTGCGGGCAGCCACTGGAACTCCGTGGTCTTCTTCACTAGGTGGCGAAGAGCCGTTGTGTGGAGGCAAGGTTGGGAATAAACTTTCCCAGGAAGTTGACCATCCCGAGAAAGCGTAGCACTGTTTTCTTGTCTGCCGGCTGCGGCATGGCTGTAATGGCGCTCACTTTGTCTGCATCCGGATGCACTCCTGACCGGGATATGTGGTCCCCCAGAAACTTTAGCTCAGTTTGGCCAAAAGAACACTTGGCTCGGTTGAGACGCAGGCCATGTTCTCGTATCCGAGCAAAGACACGCTGGAGACGACTGATGTGCTCCTGTGGTGTAGTGGACCAGATGATGACGTCGTCAACATAGACGCGCACCCCTTCGATGCCCTCCATCATCTGTTCCATGATTCTGTGAAATACCTCGGATGCCGAGATGATGCCAAACGACATTCTGTTGTAGCAGTACCTGCCGAAAGGAGTGTTGAAGGTGCACAGCTTCCTGCGGGACCGATCCAGTTGAATCTGCCAAAAACCCTTCGAGGCATCAAGCTATGTAAAAATTTTGGCCCGGGCCATTTTGCTCGTGATCTCTTCCCGTTTGGGTATGGGGTAGTGTTCCCTCATGATGTTGTTGTTTAGGTCTTTCGGGTCGATGCAGATCCGGAGTTCGCCAGAGGGCTTTTTAACGCACACCATGGAGCTGACCCACGGCGTGGGCTCCGTGACCCGGGATAGCACTCCTTGGTCCTGGAGATCCTGCAGCTGCTGCTTGAGGCGGTCTTTGAGTGGTGCTGGGACACTACAAGGTGCGTGAATGACCGGGGTGGCGTCCGGTTTGAGCCGTATTCTGTAAGTGTAGGGCAGTGTGCCCATGCCCTCGAATGCCTCCTGGTTGTGGGCGAGGAGCGAGTGGAGCTGTGCCCTAAATTCTGCATCCGGGAAATCTGACGTGCCTTCTGGAGACAGAGCATGTACCCGCTGAACGAGGTGGAGAACCTTGCACGCCTGTGCGCCTAGCAGGGAGTCCTTCGATGATCCAACTATCGCAAAGGACAGTGCGGCCATGTATGCATTGTGTGTCACCTGGAGCTGGCAGGATCCCATGGCCGGGATAACGCTCCGTTGTAGTCAACAATCTTACAATGGGATGGCCGAGTCGGTGGTCTGATCTTCAAGGCGTAGAAGGCTGACCATGCTGTAAGGTTGGTGGAGGCACCAGTGTCTAAACGGAATGTGATTGGTGATCGGTTGACCGTTAGGGTGGCACACCATTCATCACTCGGATTGACACTGTTCACTGGCATCGGCTGGTGGGTCCTGCTTGGAGATATCCGGTTCCTGTCAATGACCGCAACACGGAAGGCTTCCCGGTCGTCTGTATCACCGGTCTGTATATCGTCAGGGTATGACTTGGTGTATGTAGGCTGAATGGTCCGCACATCCCTGCGAGGCTGGCGGAATTGGGGAGCGTTGGCAGGTTGAGCTGCTCGACAGCAGGCAGCGTAGTGGCCCATCTTGCCTCATTGGAGGCATTGTCGGTTCTTTGCTGGACATTGCCGCTTTAAATGTGCGGATCCACAGTTGCCGCACGCCGTGACGTCATGGCGTTTGTTGCGCCATCGCGCATGCGCAGTTCGGTCCTGCTTGGAGCGCGCCTGTGCATCACGTCCCTCTGCGTCAACGTCTCTTTTGGCACGTACAAGCATGGGAGGCCGCGGAAAGTGTGTGAAATGGCCGCCCTCGTCCGGGCCGCGGGCCGGGAGGAATTCGATCGCCTGGACCCGCTCAGCCTAGTAGGAACCCTGCCTTGCCGATTCGGCCACGTAGGACCCCTGTCGTGCTGATTCTGCCGCCTGGAATTGGGAGTAGAGGCTGGTCGTGTTTTCATGGTGGACGCAGACTTCGATGGCGGTGGCTAGGGTGAGGTTTTTAATTGTGAGGAGCTGCTGGCGTAGGGTACCCGAGGTGACCCCAAAAACTATCTGGTCCCGAATCCTGGAATCGGAGGAGGCCTCGTAACCGCAGGACTGCGGGAGGATAGGGAGGTGTGTTAGGAAAGATTGAAAAGGCTCATCCTTACCCT
The DNA here is from genome assembly GCF_047496885.1 of Scyliorhinus torazame. Classification (NCBI taxonomy): domain Eukaryota; kingdom Metazoa; phylum Chordata; class Chondrichthyes; order Carcharhiniformes; family Scyliorhinidae; genus Scyliorhinus; species Scyliorhinus torazame. The sequence continues at coordinate 72,217,930 of NC_092714.1, read as the reverse complement.
GCAGGCGCTGCTGGAAGAGGTACCTCTCGAAGCTCTCATTCACCTCGACGCTGAAGTGTTGCTCGAGTTTAAGAAGGACCGTCTTGTACTTCGTCTTGTCCTCACCTTCCGCGACCACCAGGGAGTTATAGATGTGGGTGGCGTGTTGCCCTGCCGTGGAGAGGAGGAGGGCGATTTTTCTGGTGTCCGAAGCATTCTCCCTGTCTGTGGCTTCTAGAAAGAGCTGGAAGCGCTGTTTAAACAGCTTCCAGTTGACGCCGAGGTTTCCAGCGATTTGGAGCGGCTGCGGCGGGCTGATGGTGTCCATGGCGCAGGATGGCATATTCCTGAAGATGTGTAGGTAGGTCTCACAGTTGCTGGACCCCACTCCTGGTACTATGTCGTGTTGGGTGCTCTGCTACACAGATGAACCAACACGGCTGCAGATGGTACAACTCAGTTTTATTACTATCAATAAAAACATCTGTAAACTTGTTACTGTGGTTCGTTCATTACCCTTTAACCTGTGAACCCAGCCCTAACACTATCTTGGAGAGGCACTCAGCACATGGTGAATGTCTGAGTGGCACGCTGTGAGCTCTGTGCCCTGAGCTGTCTCCTACTGGAATGACCGGGAACTGTGGTGTTCCCCGTTTTATAGTGCGTGTGCCCTTGCTTGTGATTGGCTGTGATATTGCGTGTGTGTTGATTGGTCCGTTGATCTGTCCATCAGTGTGTATGTGTGTTTGCACCATGATGTTTATCTGAATATCATGACAGGAGGTAGATATGTGATTGTTACAGGGGCGCTGGAGGGGAGGTTAGTGGCGCTGCTAAGTGTATATGGCCCCAATTGGGACGATGTGGGATTCGCAAAGGTGTTTGGGGCCATCCCCGACTTGGACACACAGAAACTGATAGTGGGGGGGGACTGGAACTTGGTGCAGGAGCCAAGGTTGGACAGGTCATGGCCGCGCTCACTGGTTCCATCAGGGGGGCGGGGGGGGGGGGGGGGGGGGGGGGTGCGAAGGCATTAGCTGGGTGTGGTGAACCACTGTAACAGGAGATGTAAGGTAGGACCTGCACTACAGGTTCGCCGATAGCTCCTGCCGGCTGGCTCCGCCCACGGAGAACTGTATAAATATGCATGACCTCCAGTGCCCTGCCATTTTGCCAGCTGCAGCAGGAGGCCACGCATCTGACTGTAATAAAGCCACAGTTGTTCCCAACTTTAGTCTTTGTGCAATTGATCGTGCATCAATTTATTACAGTCAAATTTTCCACAGAATGGATATCAGAATTAAACCCGATCGCCTGCAGCTGGATCCGCACTCGCCCGATGGCAGAAAAGACTTTACTCACTGGCTAGCATGTTTTGAGGCCTACATCAAGGCTGCGGACCCCGAGCCAATGGAGGCTCAGAAGATAAACGTCCTGTACTCCAGACTGAGCTCCAGCGTATTCCCGTTGATCCAAGACGCCACGAATTACACAAAAGCAGTGGAACTCCTTAAGGAACACTACGCGCAGAAGGCGAACACGCTCTTCGCCAGGCATGTACTCGCCACCCGCTCGCAACTACCTGGTGAGTCCATCGAAGACTTCTGGTGCGCCCTAATTCCACTCGTCCAGGACTGTGACCATCAGGCCGATTTGGCCGCCGAAGTCGCGAATCTCCTCATGCGCGATGCCTTCGTGACGGGGATTGCGTCGGACCGCATCCAAGAACGATTACTGGAAGGGGCCACGCTCGAACTGGCGGAGACGAAAACCTTGGCGCTCTCCATGACGGTCGCATCCCGTAACGTACAATCGTACGCCTCCCGCCGCGCTGCCCACCCTTCTACTCCTTCCTACCCCTCCTGGACCCCGCCGACGACCTCCTCAGCCAGGGCCCTGCCTTCCCAATACGCCTGCGTCGCACACCGAGCCGCGCACCCCGGGGGTCCCCGCTGCTACTTCTGTGATCAGCAGAAGCACCCCCGCCAACACCGCCCGGCCCACACTGCAGTTTGTAAAGTCTGCAGTAAAAAGGGCCAATTCGCGGCGGTGTGCTAGGCCCGCGCAGTCGCTGCGATCGCGCCCGCTATCACCGCCTCCCCCACGCCAGACGCACAATGGGAGCCGCCATCTTCTCCTCCCGGGTCCATGTGCTACCAATGGGCGCCGCCATCTTGTCCCCTTCGGCCACGTGCGCCCCATGGGTGCCGCATTCTTGTCCCGACCCCGCAATGTGCGCACCATGGGCGCCACTATCTAGTCCCCCACAGGGTCTCCGGACATCCCGACATTGGAACCGCACACGCTCGCCAACCGAAACATCCGATGGCTACCCACAGCTCGCTTCGATGACGCTGGACCAATCTCGCTCGCACAACCTGGCCACCGCGTCGACGACGGTTAAAATCAACTGCCACGCGACCTCGTGCCTGCTGGACTCCGGGGGCACCGAAAGCTTTGTTCACCCAGATACAGTAAGGCGCTGTACAGTCACCCTCACGGTCCAGGGCGTAGAATTGAGTAACTTCCGCCTCTATGTCCTTCCTAATCTCTGCGCTGCACTCCTGTTGGGCCTGGACTTCCAGTGCAACCTCCAGAGCCTCACCCTCAAATTCGGTGAGCCCTTACCCCCCCTTACCGTTTGCGGCCTCGCGACCCTCAAGGTCGATCCCCCCTCCTTTTTTGCCAATCTAACTGCGGATTGCAAGCCCATTGCCACTGGGAGCAGATGGTACAGCACCCAGAACAAGACCTTCATCAGGTCCAAAGTCCAGCGGCTGCTTAAGGAGGGTATTATCGAGGCCAGCAACAGCCCCTGGAGAGCCCAAGTGGTAGTGGTTAAAACTGGGAAGAAACACAGGATGGTCGTGGACTACAGCTAGACCATCAATCGGTACACGCAGCTCGACGCGTACCCCCTCCCGCGCATATCTGATATGGTCAATCAGATTGCGCAGTACAGGGTCTTCTCAACAATTGACCTGAAATCCGCCTACCACCAGCTCCCCATCTGGAAGTCGGACCAGCCGTACACTGCCTTCGAGGCGGACGGTCGCCTCTACCACTTCCTTAGGGTCCCTTTCGGTGTCACAAATGGGGTCTCGGTCTTCCAAAGAGAGATGGACCGAATGGTCGACCAGTAGAGTTTGAGGGCCACCTTTCCGTACTTAGATAATGTCACCATCTGCGGCCATGACCAGCAGGACCACGATGCCAACCTCGATAAATTCCTCCGCACTGCCACTCTTCTCAACCTGACCTACAACAAAGAGAAGTGTGTGTTCAGCACGACCCGGTTAGCCATTCTCGGCTATATAGTCCAAAACAGACTTCTCGGGCCCGACTCCGACCGCAAGCGCCCCCTCATGGAACTTCCCCTCCCCCATTGTCCCAAGGCCCTCAAATGCTGCCTGGGGTTCTTTTCCTACTACGCTCAGTGGGTCCCAAACTATGCGGACAAGGCACGCCCACTCATTCAGCCCACCCAACATGCTTTCGCCCGCATCAGAGCAGACATCGCCAAGGCCGGGATGCGCGCAGTGGACGAGTCACTGCCTTTCCAAGTAGAAAGCGATGCTTCAGACATCGCCCTTGCCGCCACTCTAAACCAGGCAGGCAGACCCCTGACATTCTTTCCCCGCACCCTTCATGACTTGGAAATTCGACACTCATCCGTCGAAAAGGAGGCCCAAGCTATCGTTGAAGCTGTGCGGCATTGGAGGCATTACCTGGCTGGTAAGAGATTCACTGTCCTTACGGACCAACGGTCGGTAGCCTTCAAGTCCGATAACACACAGAGGGGCAAAAACAAAAATGATAAAATCTTGCGGTGGAGAATCGAGCTCTCCACCTATAATTATGAGATCTTGTATCGCCCCGGTAAACTCAACGAGCCCCCAGACGCCCTCTCCCGAGGTACATGTGCCAGAGCACAAGTGGACCAACTCTGGGCCCTACACGACAGCCTTTGTCACCCGGGGGTCACTCAATTGTACCATCTGGTCAAAGCTCGCAATCTGCCCTACTCCGTCGAGGAAGTAAGGACAGTCACCAGGGACTGCCAGGTCTTTGCGGAGTGCAAGCCGCACTTCTACCGGACGGACCGTGCGCGCCTGGTGAAGGCTTCCCACCCCTTTGAATGCCTCAGCGTGGATTTCAAAGGGCCCCTCCCCTCCACCGACTGTAACACGTACATTCTCAGTGTGGTCGATGAGTACTCCAGATTGCCCTTCACCATCCCATGCCCTGATATGACGTCTGCCACCGTCATCAAGGCCCTCAACACCATCTTCGCTCTGTTCGGTTTCCCCGCCTACATCCACAGTGACAGGGGATCCTCATTCATGAGTGATGAGCTGCGTCAGTTCCTGCTCAGCAGGGGTATAGCCTCCAGCAGGACGACCAGCTAAAACCCCTGGGGAAACGGGCAAGTAGAACAGGAGAATGGGACGGTTTGGAGGGCCGTCCAGCTGGCCCTACGGCCCAGGAACCTCCCAGTCTCTCGCTGGCAGGAGGTCCTCCCTGACGCTCTGCACTCCATCCGGTCACTGCCACTAATAACACACCCCATGAACGTGTTTTTACCTTCCCCAGGAAGTCCACATCCGGGGTGTCGCTCCCGACTAGGGGGGGGCGAAGGCGTTAGCTGGGTGTGGTGAACCACTGTAACAGGAGATGTAAGGTAGGACCTGCACTACAGGTTTGCCAGTAGCTCCTGCCGGCTGGCTCCGCCCAGGGAGAACTGTATAAATATGCATGACCTCCAGTGCCCTGCCATTTCGTCAGCTGCAGCAGGAGGCCACACATCTGACCGTAATAAAGCCACAGTTGTACCCAACTTTAGTCTTTGTGCAATTGATCGTGCATCACTGGGCTAATGGTGGAAATGGCGCGGGGAGGGGGGGTTGGACCCTTGGAGGCTTCTGCACCCGAGGGAGCTGGAGTACTCATTTTTCTCAGCAGTCCATAAGGTATATTCGCGGATCAACTTTTTCGTGGTGGGGAAGTCTTTGTTGGCTGGGGTTAAGGGGTCGGAATACTCGGCAATTGCAGTGTCAGATCACGCTCCACATTGGGTGGATATGGTGCTGGAGAAGGGGGTAGCGCAGAGGTCGGGGTGGAAATTAGATGTGGGACTTTTGGGGGACCAAATGTTCTGTGACAAGATTGAAAAGGTTATTAAGGAATATGTAGGTTTCAACTGTACGGGTGAGGTGTCGAAGGCTGTCATCTGGGAGGCTCTAAAGGCGGTGGTGAGGGGGGAGGTGATTTCGTTGAAAGCCAGGGTGGACAAAGAGGAGAGGTTGGAGCGGCAGAGGGTAATAGATGAGATGCTGGAGGTAGATAAGAGTTATGCAGAAGATGAGGACCCAGCAAAGCTGGAAAAGAGGAAGGAACTACAGGCGAGCTTTGACCGACTATCTACCAGGAGGGCGGTGCGCCAACTGAGACGAGCAAGAGGTGCAGTTTACGAACATGGAGATAAGGTGTGGTGTCTGTTAGCAGGTCAGCTCCAGAGGCAAGCAGCGGCTAGGGAAATTGTTCAGGTGAGGGATAGGGCAGGGCAGTTGGTGATGACTCCGGATCGGATTAACAAGGTTTTTGAGGAATTTTATGAGAGGTTGTACAGGTCAGAGCCACCCGGGGGAGATCATGAGGTGCATGACTTTTTAGATGGGTTGGAGTACCCGAGGTTAGGGGAGGGGGACAGGGCTACATTAGAAGGAGCGATAGTGGAGCAGGAGATAAAGAATGCGATTGGGAGGATGCAGTCGGGGAAGGTGGCAGGGCCGGATGGGTTTCCGGTGGAATATTATAAAAAATTCAAGGATAAGCTGGCACCCCTGATGGTGGGGATGTTGAAGAGGCGATAGGGAAGGGGGTGTTGCCACAAACCTTGGGGCAGGCATCGATTTCCCTGTTGCTAAAAAAAGATAAGGATCCAACGGAGTGTGGGTTGTATAGGCCCATGTCACTTCTGAATGTGGACGCAAAAGTATTGGCAGAGGTACTGGCGGGGAGGCTGGAGGAGTGCCTCCCGAAGGTGATAGGTGAAGATCAGACGGGGCTCGTGAGAGGGAGGCAGCTCTTTTCAAACTTTAGAAGGTTATTAAACGTCGTTATGGCACCGGCAGAGGGGAAGGAAACAGAGGTGGTTGTGGCACTGGACGCCGAGAAGGCATTTGACCGGGTAGAACATAGAACATAGAACATTACAGCGCAGTACAGGCTCTTCGGCCCTCGATGTTGCGTCGACCTGTGAAACCACTCTAAAGCCCATCTACACTATTCCCTTATCGTCCATATGTCCATCCAATGACCATTTGAATGCCCTTAGTGTTGGCGAGTCCACTACTGTTGCAGGCAGTGCATTCCACGCCCTTACTACTCTCTGAGTAATGAACCTACCTCTGACATCTGTCTTATATCTATCTCCCCTCAATTTAAAGCTATGTCCCCTCGTGCTAGACATCACCATCCGAGGAAAAAGGCTCTCACTGTCCACCCTATCCAATCCTCTGATCATCTTGTATGCCTCAATTAACTCACCTCTTAACCTTCTTCTCTCTAACGAAAACAGCCTCAAGTCCCTCAGCCTTTCCTCATAAGATCTTCCCTCCATACCAGGCAACATTCTGGTAAATCTCCTCTGCACCCTTTCCAATGCTTCCACATCCTTCCTATAATGCGGCGACCAGAATTGCACGCAATACTCCAAATGCGGCCGCACCAGAGTTTTGTACAGCTGCAACATGACCTCATGGTTCTGAAACTCAATCCCTCTACCAATAAAAGCTAACACACCGTACGCCTTCTTAACAACCCTCTCAACCTGGGTGGCAACTTTCAGGGATCTATGTACATGGACACCGAGATCTCTCTGCTCATCCACAATGCCAAGAATCTTACCATTAGCCCAGTACTCTGTCTTCATGTTATTCCTTCCAAAATGAATCACCTCACACTTTTCTGCATTAAAGTCCATTTGCCACCTCTCAACCCAGCTCTGCAGCTTATCTATGTTCCTCTGTAACTTGTAACATCCTTCCGCACTGTCCACAACTCCACCGACTTTAGTGCCATCTGCAAATTTACTCAGTCATCCTTCTACGCCCTCCTTCAGGTCATTTATAAAAATGACAAACAGCAGTGGCCCCAAAACAGATCCTTGTGGTACACCATTGTAACTGGACTCCAGTCTGAACATTTCCCATCAACCACCACCCTTTGTCTTCTTCCAGCTAGCCAATTTCTGATCCAAACTGCTAAATCTCCCTGAATCCCATGCCTCCGTATTTTCTGCAGTAAACTACCATGGGGAACCTTATCAAACGCTTTACTGAAATCCATATACACCACATAAACTGCTTTACCCTCATCCACCTGTTTGGTCACCTTCTCAAAGAACTCAATAAGGTTTGTGAGGCACGACCTACCCTTCACAAAATCGTGTTGACTATCTCTAATCAAATTATTCCTTTCCAGATGATTATACATCCTATCTCTTATAAACCTTTCCAAGATTTTGCCCACAACAGAAGTAAGGCTCACTGGTCTATAGTTACCGGGGTTGTCTCTACTCCCCTTCTTGAACAAGGGGACAACATTTGCTATCCTCCAGTCTTCTGGCACTATTCCTGTAGACAAAGATGACTTAAAGATCAAAGCCAAAGGCTCAGCAATTTCCTCCCTAGCTTCCCAGAGAATCCTAGGATAAATCCCATCCGGCCCAGGGGACTTATCTATTTTCACACTTTCCAGAATTGCTAACACCTCCTCCTTATGAACCTCAAGCCCTTCTAGTCTAGTAGCCTGAATCTCAGTATTCTCCTCGACAACATTGTCTTTTTCCTGCGTGAAAACTGACGAAAAATATTCATTTAGTACCTCTCCTATCTCCTCGGACTCCAAGCACAACTTCCCGCTACTGTCCTTGACTGGCCCTACTCTTACCCTAGTCATTTGTTTATTTCTGACATATCTATAGAAAGCTTTAGGGTTATCCTTGATCCTACCTGACAAAGACTTCTCATGTCCCCTCCTGGCTCTTCTTAGCTCTCTCTTTAAGTCCTTCCTTGACTAACTTGTAACTCTCGAGCGCCCTAACTGAACCTTCATGTCTCATCTTTACATAAGCCTCCTTCTTCCTCTTGACAAGTGTTTCGACTGCTTTAGTAAACCACGGTTCGCTTGCTCGACCACTTCCTCCCTGCCAGACAGGTGCATACTTATCAAGGACACGCAGTAGCTGTTCCTTGAACAAGCTCCACATTTCCATTGTGCCCATCCCCTGCAGTTTTCCTCTCCATCCGATGCATCCTAAGTCATGCCTCATCGCATCATAATTGCCTTTCCCCCAGATATAACTCTTGCCCTGCGGTATATACCTATCCCTTTCCATCACTAAAATAAACGCAATGTAATTGTGGTCTCCAACACCAAAGTGCTCACCTACCTCCAAATCTAACACCTGACCTGGTTCATTACCCAGTACCAAATCCAATATGGCCTCGCCTCTCATTCGCCTATCTACATACTGTGTCAGGAAACCCTCCTGCACACATTGGACAAAAACAGACCCATCTAAAGTACTCGAACTATAGCGTTTCCAGTCAATATTTGGAAAGTTAAAGTCCCCCATAACAACTACCCTGTTGCTTTCGCTCCTATCCAGAATCATCTTTGCAATCCTTTCCTCTTCATCTCTGGAACTTTTCGGAGGCCTATAGAAAACCCCTAACAGGGTGACCTCTCCTTTCCTGTTTCTAACCTCAGCCCATACTACCTCAGTAGACGAGTCCTCATCAAACGTCCTTTCTGCCACCGTAATACTGTCCTTGACTAACAATGCTACCCCTTCCACTCTTGTACCACCTTCCCTGAGCTTACTGCAATATCTAAACCCCGGCACCTGCAACAACCATTCCTGTCCCTGCTCTATCCATGTCTCCGAAATGGCCACAACATCGAAGTCCCAGGTACCAACCCATGCCGCAAGTTCACCCACCTTATTCCGGATGCTCCTGGCATTGAAGAAGACACACTTTAAACCACCTTCCTGCCTGCCGGTACACTCCTGCAACTTTGAAACCTTACTCATGACCTCACTACTCTCAACCTCCTGTATACTGGAGCTACAATTCAGGTTCCCAAGCCCCTGCTGAACTAGTTTAAACCCTCCCGAAGAGCATTAGCAAATTTCCCCCCCAGGATATTGGTACCCCTCTGGTCCAGGTGTAGACCATCCCATTTGTAGAGGTCCCACCGACCCCAGAATGAGCCCCAATTATCCAGAAATCTGAAACCCTCCCTCCTGCACCATCCGTGTAGCCACGTGTTCAACTCCTCTCTCCCCCTATTCCTCGTCTCGCTATCACGTGGCACGGGTAACAACCCAGAGATAATAACTCTGTTTGTCCTCGATCTAAGTTTCCACCCTAACTCCCTGAATTCCTGCCTTACAACCCTATCCCTCTTCCTACCTATGTCATTGGTACCTATGTGGACCACGACTTGGGGCTGCTCCCCTCCCCCTTAAGGATACCAAAAACACAATCCAAGACATCATGCACCCTGGCACCTGGGAGGCAACACACCAACCGCGAGTCTCTCTCGTTCCCACAGAATCTCCTATCTATCCCCCTAACTATGGAGTCTCCAATGACTAATGCTCTACTCCTCTCCCCCCTTCTCTTCTGAGCAACAGGGACAGACTCCATGCCAGAGACCTGTACCCATAGCTTACCCCTGGTAAGTCCCCCCCCCCAACAGTATCCAAAACGGTATACTTGTTACTAAGGGGAACGACCACAGGGGATCCCTGTACTGACTGCTTCCTCCCAGCCCCTCTCACCGTCACCCATCTATCTTTATTCTTCGGAGTAACTACATCCCTGAAGCTTCCATCTATGACCACCTCTGCCTCCCAAATGATCCGAAGTTCATCCAGCTCCAGCTCCAGTTCCCTAACACGGTTTCTGAGGAGCTGGATGAAATCAGCAGGGACACCCTCATCTCAAACATTCTGCAGGAGGAACATTGTACTTCCTTCCCTGCCATCCCCTCTAGATAAAAAAGAAAGAGTTTACCTGTTATTCACTCCCCTTCTCAGCAAGCACTCACTCCGCAACCTCTGTGCCCCGCACTATAACACCAGCCAATGAACTTATTGTTTTGCTGTGATGTCACTCCTGAATTGTTTTTTAATTTCTGCCTGCTGTCCAGAGGTGTTCCTCTCAGCTCCCGCTCTTTTCAAATCTCCGCGACTCTCAGCTCCCGCCCTTTTCAAATCTCCGCTCTGACTCTCAGCTCCCGCTCTTTTTAAATCTCTGCTCCGACTCTCAGCTCCGACTATTTTTAAATCTCCACTCTGACTCTCAGCTCCTGCTCTTTTTAAATCTCTGCTCCAACTCGCAGCTCCCACTCTTTTTAAATCTCTGCTCTGACTCTCAGCTCCGGCTCTTTTTAAATCTCTGCTCCAACTCGCAGCTCCGGCTCTTTTTAAATCTCTGCTCCGACACGCAGCTCCCGCTCTTTTTAAATCTCTGCTCTGACTCTCAGCCCCCGCTCTTTTTAAATCTCTGCTCCAACTCGCAGCTCCCGCTCTTTTAAAATCTCCGCTCTGACTCTCAGCTCCTGCTCCTTTTAAATCTTCGCTCTGACTCTCAGCTCCCGCGCTTTTTAAATCTCTGCTCCGACTCGCAGCTCCCGCGCTTTTTAAATCCCCGCGACTCTCAGCACCCGCTCTTTTCAAATCTCCGCGACTCTCAGCTCTTGCTCTTTATAAATCTCCGCTCTGACTCTCAGCTCCTGCTCTTTTCACATCTCCGCTCTGACTCTCAGCTCCTGCTCTTTTTAAATCTCCGCTCTGACTCTCAGCTCCCGCTCTTTTTAAATCTCCGCTCTGACTCTCAGCTCCCGCTCTTTTTAAATCTCTGCTCCGCCTCTCAGCTCCGGCTCTTTTTAAATCTCCGCTCTGACTCTCAGCTCCCGCTCTTTTTAAATCTCTGCTCCGACTCGCAGCTCCTGCTCTTTTTAAATGGGGGTAGAATGGGGGTACTTGATGTCAGATCTGGAGAGGTTTGGGATTGGACCAAGATTTGTGAATTGGGTAAAGCTACTATATAAGGAGCCGAGGGCGAGTGTCCACACAAACAACATCAGCTCGAGATACTTTTCTCTCCACTGTGGGACTAGGCAGGGATGTCCTATGTCCCTCCTGTTGTTGCACTCGTGATTGAGTCGGTGGCCATCGCATTAAGAAGTTCGGGGGTATGGAAAGGAATAGTGCGGGGGGGGGATAGAGCATAGGGTGTCCTTACATGCCGATGACTTGCTGTTATACGTGTCAGAACCGAGTGTGTTGATAGGGGGAATATTGGAGCTGCTGCGAGTGTTTGGGTCTTTCTCGGGGTACAAGCTGAATCCAGACAAGAGTGAGTATTTTGTGGTATCTCGGCCGGGTGTGGGGGCAGGGGTGGGGTGGCTGCCATTCCTTAGGGCAGGGACTCACTTTAGGTACCTGGGGGTGCAGGTTGCCCGGGGGGGGGGAGCGGGGGGGAGAGCTCCACAGGTCCAACATTTCTAGTTTGGTGGGGAGAGTGAAAGTTGATCTGGCAAGGTGGGATGGTCTCCCTCTGTCAATGACGAGTTGGGTATAGGCGATTAAAATGAACGTGTTGCCACGATTTCTGTTTATTTTTCAATGCCTGCTGATTTTCCTGCCAAAGGCTTTTTTCAGAGAGATTGAGGGAAGGATTACATCGCTCATATGGGGAAGGAAGGTGGCCAGAGTTAGAAAGATGCTGCTACAGAGGGGAAGGCAGGCAGGGGATTGAAATGAAAAAATTAAAATCACTTATTGTCACAAGTGCGCTTCAATGAAGTTACTGTGAAATGCCCCTAGTCGCCACATTCCGGTGCCTGTTCGGGGAGGCTGGTACGGGAATTGAACCGTGCTGCTGGCCTGCCTTGGTCTGCTTTAAAAGCCAGCTATTTAGCCCTCTGCTAACCAGCCCCTGTAAAAATGAAATGAAAATCGCTTATTGTCACGAGTAGGCTTCAATGAAGTTACTGTGAAAAGCCCCTAGTTGCCACATTCCAGCGCCTGTTCAGGGAGGCTGGTACGGGAATTGAACCATGCTGCTGGCTTGCTTTGGTCTGCTTTAAAAGCCAGCGATTTAGCCCAGTGTGCTAAACCAGCCCTTTTGTTTGGGTATTCCGAACCTGATGTATTACTACTGGGCGGCGAATGTGGAGAATGTGCAGAGCTGGGTCAGAGGGGTTGATTCCCAGTGGGTCAGAATGGAGGAGAGTTGGTGCAGGGGGTCGGGATTGAAAGGACTAGCAACAGCGCCGCTTCCAATAGCCCCGGGGAAATACTCAGGGAATCCGGTAATAGTAACTTCATTGATAATTTGGAGGCAGTTTCGCCAACACTTCGGGTTGGGGGCAAGGCCAAGGGAAATGCCGATTCGGGGGAACCACAGATTTGAGCCAGGGAGATGGAATGGAAATTTTCGGAAATGAAGGGAGAAGGGGATTGAGACACTGAAATATTTGTTTCTTAGGGGTCGGTTTGCAGGATTGAAGGAGCTGGAAGCGAAGTATGGGCTGGAGCAGGGGGAAATGTTTAGATACATGCAGGTTCGAGATTTTGCCAGAAAGGAGATACAGAGCTTCCCGGTGGAGCCGGCCTCCACATTTCTGGAGGAGGTGCTGACGACAGGGGGATTGGAGAAGGGGGTAGTGTCAGCGGAGCTATTTTGGAGGAGGAGAAGGTACCACTGGAAGGGATAAAAGTAAAGTGGGAGGAAGAGTTGGGAGAGGACATGGAGGAGGGGTTCTGGTGTGAGGTGCTCCGGAGAGTGAATACCTCCACCTCGTGTGCGAGGTTGGGGCTGATACAGCTGAAGGTGGCATACAGAGCACACCTCACGAGGGCGAGGATGAGCCGATTCTTTGAAGGAGTAGAAGATGTGTGTGAACGCTGCGGGGGGGGGGGGGGGGGGGGGGGGGGGGGGGGGGGGGGCACGAATCACGTTCATATGTTTTGGTCCTGTCCAAAGCTACAGGAGTACTGGAAAGAGGTTTTTAGAGTAATTTCTAAAGTGGTGCACGTGAAACTGGACCCGGGCCCCCGGGAGGCCATATTCGGGGTGTCGGACCAGCGAGGGTTGGAAACGGGTGCGGAGGCAGATGTTGTAGCCTTCACCTCGTTGATCGCCCGAAGGCGGATCCTGTTGGGTTGGAGAGCAGCCTCTCCACCCTGTGCCCTGGCGTGGCGGGGGGACCATTGGAATTCTTGACTCTTGCGAACGTTAAGTTTGAATTGAAGGGAAGGATGGAGGGTACTACAATTCATGGGCATTATTCATTATGCACTTTCAAGAACTGGATAACATCGAACATTAGTTGGGGGGGGGGTGGGTGGGAGGGTTGGGGGAGGGGGGTGGTGTGTGTTGATGGTGACTATGGGTGATTCCTGATTCCTTTTTGTCAGTTGTTTATGTGAACATGCGGACAAACGTTTGGGGATTTGGTGGGAGGATGGGATCGGTGTTATTGATATGGGGATTGGCATATTTGTTACTGATTATTGTTTATTGTTGGTGGGTGTAAATTTGGGCGAAAATGCGAAAATGGAGAATAAAGAATTTTTAAAAAAAACACTGCAATGAAGTTAGTGTGAAAGTTCCCTAGTCGCCACTTGTTCGTGTACACAGAGGGAGAATTCAGAATATCCAAATTACCTACCAGCATGTCCTTCGGGACTTGTGGGAGGAAACTGGAGCACCCGGAGGAAACCCACGCAGACACAGGGAGAACGTGCAGTCTCCGCACAGACAGTGACCCAGGCTGGGATTCGAACCTGGGACCCTAGTGCTGTGAAGCAACAGTGCTACCCACTGTGCTACCATGCCGCCCTACTCTATGCAGGGTAGTTCCCGGGTGAAGCCTCCCGCGGGCTTCCCGACAGCCATGACGCCTCGTGGTATCTACCCAAACCCCACGAGGCGTCAGGATCCGGAACCCACCCACAATGGGCGGGACTAAGCCATGCTCGTGTACGTAGGCCTTAAACTTACTTCAGGCCTACTTAACTGGTATTTACCGGCCTTCCCGGGTCTCCTGGCTTTTCCGGGGAGGCCGCAGCCGGGCACTGCTCACTGCTGGTCCATACAAACATGGACTGGGGGGAACCGCACCCAGGGCATCTCCCAGGTTGTCGGAGGCCCCTGGGTGGCCCCCTGGTGCACCCCTTAGAACAGGGGCACCTTGGCACAGCCCAGTTGGCACCTTGGCACTGCCATGCTGGTAGCCAAAGTGTCTGGGTGGCACTGCCAAGCTAGCAGGAGCACTGCCAAGGTGCCAGGGTGGCAGTGCAAGGGTCAGGGCCCGAGGCGGGCCATGCCTATGAAAGGAAGTCGGGGTGGTTATGAAGGGTGGAGGGGGGGCACAGAGCAGGTAAGTAGGGGCCTCTGGAAGGTTGGCAGGGTGATGGGTGTGTGTTCTGGAAGAGGGTGGCCTGTAAGGGTGTGTGGGGTGGCCTGAAGAGGGGAGGCCCCCAGGAACCCCATAGTGGGGTGTACTCACTTGGGGAGTGGGTGGGGTAATGCCCATGTGTGTGGGTGGTGACATTGCCCTTGGGTGAGGGTGATCCACAAGCTCACTTAGAGATCGGGTCACCCTTTCAAAATGGCGACCTAATCTCTGAGTTCAGCTACCCAGTGATGAAAACAATTCTATGAGCATGATTTAATGGCTGCGTCGCGCTTAAGCGAGTGCACAACGAGGCTGCTAAGTGGCGGGGAGGCCAAAAACGAGAACTGCGTCGTGCGCCGATCTGTTTGTGATCTAAGAGGCCCGCTCACCTTGGCGAAGTCAGGTTCCCATCGTAGCATGGCGAGAAACCAATAATCACCACTTAAGACAAAAGGAAAAGGTAGAAAAGTGAATAAGAAAAGTGATAGGTGGAGAAACGAAGGACAAAATTCAAACAGGGCAGTAGAGAAAAATATTGGGACCAAGACAAGCATTGTGAAAGAGCCAAACTTAAAGACTCTGTGCCTTAATGCACGGAGCATTTGCAATAAAGTGGATGAACTAATCGTGCAGATGGATATAAATGGGTATATATAATTGGGATTACGGAGACATGGCTGCAGGGTGACCAGGGATGGGAACTGAATGTCCCAGGGTTCTCAGTCTTTAGGAAGGACAGGCATAAAAGAAAAGATGGTGGCGTGGCACTGCTGGTTAAAGAGGAAATTAATACAATAGTGAGAAGGGATATTAGCTCTGACAATGTGGAATCTGTATGGGTAGAGGTGAAAAATACCAAGGGACAAAAAACATTAGTGGGTGTCATATATAGACCCCCAAACTGTACTGGTGAGGTTGGGAACGGCACTAACAAAAAATTAGTGAGGCATGTAATAAGGGAGTATCGGTGATCATGGGTGATTTTAATCTTCACATTGATTGGGCAAACCAAATTAGCCACAATGCCGTAGAGGAGGAATTCCTGGAGTGTATACGGGATGGTTTTCTTGACCAATATGTGGAGGAACCAACTAGAGAGCAGGCCATCTTAGACTGGGTACTGTGAAATGAGAAGGGAATTATTGCCAATCTGGCTGTACGAGACCCCTTGGGGATGAGCGACCATAACATGATAGAATCTTTTAGCAAGATGGAGAGTGAATAGTTGATTCTGAGACTAGGGTGCTGAATCTTAATAAAGGGAATTATGAGGATATGAGGCGTGAGTTGGCCTTGATAGATTGGGGAGAGTTACTTAAAGGGATGACGGTGGATAGACAATGGCAAACATTCAAAGAACACATGGAGGAACTACTGCAACTATTCATTCCTGTCTGGCACAAAAGCAAAGGAGGAAGAGGGCCAATCCATGGCTTACAAAGGAAATTAGAAATAGTATCCAATCCAAGGAAGAAGCATACAGATTGGCCAAGAAAAATAATAGGTCTGAGGATTGGGAGCTGTTTAGAATTCAGCAAAGAAGGACGAAGGGATTGATTAAGAAGGGGAAAGTACAGTACGAAAGGAAGCTTGCAGGAACATAAAGGCTGACACTAAGAGTTTCTACAGATATGTGAAGAGAAAGAGATTGGTAAAGAGAAATGTAGGCCCACTGCAGACAGAAACGGGAATGCATAATAAGGGGCAAAGAAATGGCTGAGCAATTAAATACATACTTTGGTTCTGTCTTCACAAATGAGGACACAAATGAGATCCCTGAAATGTTGGAGAATGAAAGGTTTAGTGAGAGGGAAGAACTGAGAGAGATCAACATTAGTAGAGTAATGGTGCTGGGAAAACTGATGGGATTGAAGGTGGATAAACCCCCAGGGCCTGAGAATCTGTATCCCAGAGTGCTTAAGGAGGTGACTCTGGAAATAGTGGATGCATTGGTGGTCATCTTCTGGGATTCTATAGACTCTGGAACTGTTCCTGCAGATTGGAGGGTAGCTCACATCACTCCGATATTCAAAAAGGGAGGTAGAGAGAAAGCAGGGAATTATAGACCAGTAAGCCTAACATCGGTAGTGGGGAACATGCTTGAATCCATTATCAAGGACATTATAGCGGAACATTTAGAAAGAAGTTGCAGGATTAGTCAGAGTCAGCATGGATTTATGAAGAGAAAATCATGCTTGACAAATCTGTTGGAATTCTTTGAAGAGGTAACCAGTAGAGTCGATAAGGGGAGCCAGTCGATGTGGTATATTTGGACTTTCAGAAGGCGTTTGACAAAGGCCCGCATAAGAGATTATTGTGCAAAATTAAAGCTCATGGGATGGGGGAAATGTATTGAGGTGGATAGAAAACTGGTTGGCAGAGAGGAAACAAAGAGTAGGGATTAATGGGTCCTTTTCAAATTGGCAGGCAGTAACCAATGGGGCACCACAGGGATCGGTGCTGGGACCCCAGCTATTCACAATATATATTATTAGAACATAGAACATAGAACATAGAACAATACAGCGCAGTACAGGCCCTTCGGCCCACGATGTTGCACCGAAACAAAAGCCATCTAACCGACACTATGCCATTATCATCCATATGTTTATCCAATAAACTTTTAAATGCCCTCAATGTTGGCGAGTTCACTACTGTAGCAGGTAGGGCATTCCACGGCCTCACTACTCTTTGCGTAAAGAACCTACCTCTGACCTCTGTCCTATATCTATTACCCCTCAGTTTAAAGTTATGTCCCCTCGTGCCAGCCATATCCATCCGCGGGAGAAGGCTCTCACTCTCCACCCTATCCAACCCCCTGATCATTTTGTATGCCTCTATTAAGTCTCCTCTTAACCTTCTTCTCTCCAACGAAAACAACCTCAAGTCCATCAGCCTTTCCTCATAAGATTTTCCCTCCATACCAGGCAACATCCTGGTAAATCTCCTCTGCACCCGCTCCAAAGCCTCCACGTCCTTCCTATAATGCGGTGACCAGAACTGTACGCAATACTCCAAATGCGGCCGTACCAGAGTTCTGTACAGCTGCAACATGACCTCCTGACTCCGGAACTCAATCCCTCTACCAATAAAGGCCAACACTCCATAGGCCTTCTTCACAACCCTATCAACCTGGGTGGCAACTTTCAGGGATCTATGTACATGGACACCTAGATCCCTCTGCTCATCCACACTTTCAAGAACTTTACCATTAGCCAAATATTCCGCATTCCTGTTATTCCTTCCAAAGTGAATCACCTCACACTTCTCTACATTAAATTCCATTTGCCACCTCTCAGCCCAGCTCTGCAGCTTATCTATATCCTTCTGTAACCTGCTACATCCTTCCACACTATCGACAACACCACCGACTTTAGTATCGTCTGCAAATTTACTCACCCACCCTTCTGCGCCTTCCTCTAGGTCATTGATAAAAATGACAAACAGCAACGGCCCCAGAACAGATCCTTGTGGTACTCCACTTGTGACTGTACTCCGTTCTGAACATTTCCCATCAACCACCACCCTCTGTCTTCTTTCAGCTAGCCAATTTCTGATCCACATCTCTAAATCACCCTCAATCCCCAGCCTCCGTATTTTTTGCAATAGCCTACTGTGGGGAACCTTATCAAACGCTTTGCTGAAATCCATATACACCACATCAACTGCTCTACCCTCGTCTACCTGTTCAGTCACCTTCTCAAAGAACTCGATAAGGTTTGTGAGGCATGACCTACCCTTCACAAAGCCATGCTGACTATCCCTGATCATATTATTCCTATCTAGATGATTATAAATCTTGTCTCTTATAATCCCCTCCAAGACTTTACCCACTACAGACGTGAGGCTCACCGGTCTATAGTTGCCGGGGTTGTCTCTGCTCCCCTTTTTGAACAAAGGGACCACATTTGCTGTCCTCCAGTCCTCTGGCACTATTCCTGTAGCCAATGATGACATAAAAATCAAAGCCAAAGGTCCAGCAATCTCTTCCCTGGCCTCCCATAGAATCCTAGGATAAATCCCATCAGGTCCCGGGGACTTATCTATTTTCAGCCTGTCCAGAATTGCCAACACCTCTTCCCTACGTACCTCAATGCCATCTATTCTATTAGCCTGGGGCTCAGCATTCTCCTCCACAACATTATCTTTTTCCTGAGTGAATACTGACGAAAAATATTCATTTAGTATCTCGCCGATCTCTTCAGACTCCACACACAATTTCCCATCCCTGTCCTTGACTGGTCCTACTCTTTCCCTAGTCATTCGCTTATTCCTGACATACCTATAGAAAGCTTTTGGGTTTTCCTTGATCCTTCCTGCCAAATACTTCTCATGTCCCCTCCTTGCTCATCTTAGCTCTCTCTTTAGATCCTTCCTCGCTACCTTGTAACTATCCATCGCCCCAACCGAAACTTCACACTTCATCTTCACATAGGCCTCCTTCTTCCTCTTAACAAGAGATTCCACTTCCTTGGTAAACCACGGTTCCCTCGCTCGACGCCTTCCTCCCTGTCTGACCGGTACATACTTATCAAGAACACGCAGTAGCTGATCCTTGAACAAGCCCCACTTATCCAGTGTGCCCAACACTTGCAGCCTACTTCTCCACCTTATCCCCCCCAAGTCACGTCTAATGGCATCATAATTGCCCTTCCCCCAGCTATAACTCTTGCCCTGCGGTGTATACTTATCCCTTTCCATCATTAACGTAAACGTCACCGAATTGTGGTCACTGTCCCCAAAGTGCTCTCCTACCTCCAAATCCAACACCTGGCCTGGTTCATTACCCAAAACCAAATCCAACGTGGCCTCGCCTCTTGTTGGCCTGTCAACATATTGTTTCAGGAAACCCTCCTGCACACACTGTACAAAAAACGACCCATCTATTGTACTCGAACTATATCTTTTCCAGTCAATATTTGGAAAGTTAAAGTCTCCCATAATAACTACCCTGTTACTTTCGCTCATATCCAGAATCATCTTCGCCATCCTTTCCTCTACATCCCTAGAACTATTAGGAGGCCTATAAAAAACTCCCAACAGGGTGACCTCTCCTTTCCTGTTTCTAACTTCAGCCCATACTACCTCGGAAGAAGAGTCCCCATCTAGCATCCTCTCCGCCACCGTAATACTGCTCTTGACTAGCAGCGCCACACCTCCCCCTCTTTTGCCTCCTTCTCTGAGCTTACTAAAACACCTAAACCCCGGAACCTGCAACATCCATTCCTGTCCCTGCTCTATCCATGTCTCCGAAATGGCCACAACATCGAAGTCCCAGGTACCAACCCACGCTGCCAGTTCCCCTACCTTGTTTCATATACTCCTGGCATTGAAGTAGACACACTTCAAACCACCTACCTGAACACTGGCCCCCTCCTGCGACGTCAAATCTGTGCTCCTGACCTCTATACTCTCATTCCCCCTTACCCTAAAACTACAATCCAGGTTCCCATGCCCCTGCTGCATTAGTTTAAACCCTCCCAAAGAGCACTAACAAATCTCCCCCCCAGGATATTTGTGCCCCTCAGGTTCAGATGTAGACCATCCTGTCTGAAGAGGTCCTACCTTCCCCAGAAAGAGCCCCAGTTATCCAAAAATCTGAATCCCTCCCGCCTGCACCATCCCTGTAGCCACGTGTTTAAATGCTCTCTCTCCCTATTCCTCATCTCACTATCACGTGGCACGGGCAACAACCCAGAGATAACAACTCTGTTTGTTCTAGTTCTGAGCTTCCATCCTAGCTCCCTGAAAGCCTGCCAGACATCCTTGTCCCCTTTCCTACCTATGTCGTTGGTGCCAATGTGGACCACGACTTGGGGCTGCTCCCCCTCCCCCTAAGGACCCGGAAAACACGATCCGAGACATCACGTACCCTTGCACCTGGGAGGCAACATACCAAACGTGAGTCTCTCACGCTCCCACAAAATCTCCTATCTGTGCCCCTGACTATAGAGTCCCCAATTACTAATGCTCTGCTCCTCTCCCCCCTTCCCTTCTGAGCAACAGGGACAGACTCCGTGCCAGAGGCCCGTACCCCATGGCTTACCCCTGGTAAGTCGTCCCCCCCACAAGTATCCAAAGCGGTATACTTGTTTCTCAGGGGAACGACCGCAGGGGATCCCTGCACTGACTGTTTTTTCCCAGTCCCTCTTACAGTTACCCACCTATCTCCAATCTTTGGTGTAACTAATTCCCTGAAGCTGCTATCTATGACCCCTTCTGCCTCCCGAATGATCCGAAGTTCTTCCAACTCCAGCTCCAGTTCCCTAACTCGGTCTTGGAGGAGCTGGAGATGGCAGCACTTCCTGCAGGTAAAATCAGCAGGGACACTAACTGTATCCCTCACCTCAAACATCCTGCAGGAGGAACATTGCACTCCCTCCCCTGCCATTCCTCTAACTTTCTACCAAGATCTGGCTAACAACTAAATTAAATTTTTATAAAAAATAATAATAATATAATAAAATATGGTACTTACCTCAGACCAATGGGTTTTATTATTAGGTTAGAGGAGGAGGGCGGGTGGGAGACACTACACGTGTAGTGTCTCGGGTTTCCTCTCCACCAGAATTTATTGGTGAGGGTCTTCCCAGACGTCCGCGGGTCGACTTCCTGTTCCCGCCTAAAAAACTAATTTAAAAAAAAAAGAAAAATTCTCAGCTCCTGCTGAAATTGACTAACCAGCCAGCTGTTCTCACGCCGCCGAAATCGACTGGCCTGCCCCTGCAAAGACAAGTGCTTTTAAAGGTTGACTTACATCCCAGCAACCTCCTTCCGCAATGCTCCCGCTGAAACTGACTCACCAGCTGTTCTCACGCCACCGAAATCGACTGGCCTGCCCCTGCAAAGACAAGTGCTTTTAAAGGTTGACTTACCTCCCAGCAACCTCCTTCCGCAATGCTCCCGCTGAAACTGACTCACCAGCTGTTCTCACGCCGCCGAAATCGACTCTATTGATTTGGATGAGGGAACAAAATGTAACATCTCAAAGTTTGCAGATGATACCAAATTAGGTGGGAGGGTGAATTGTGACGAGGATGCAGGGATCCTACAGCAAGATCATTACAGGTTGGGCGAGTGGGCAAACCAATGGCAAATGCAGTGTAATTTGGACAAGTGTGAGGTTAATCATTTTGGAAGCAAAAACAGGAAGGCAGATTACTACCTGAATGATTGTAAATTGGGAGAGGGGAGTGTGCAGCAGGACCTGGGTGTCCTTGTGCACCATTCGCTGAAGGTAAGCATGCAGGTGCAGCAGGCGGTAAAGAAGGCTCATGGAATGTTGGCCTTCATTTCAAGAGGTTTCGAGTATAGAAGCAGCGATGTGTTGCTGCAATTGTACAGAGCCTTGGTGAGGCCGCACTTGGAGTATTGTGTGCAGTTTTCGTCTCCTTCTCTGAGGAAGGATGTTCTTGCTCTCGAGGGAGTGCAGCGAAGGTTTACCAGACTGATTCCAGGGATGGCGGGAGTGTTATATGAGGAGAGATTGACTAGGTTGGGATTCTTCTTGCTGGAGTTCAGAAGAATGAGGGGGGATCTCATAGAGACTTATAAAATTTTAACAGGACTAGACAAGGTAGATGCAGGGAAGATGTTACCAATGATGGGTGTGTCCAGAACCAGGGGTCACAGCCTGAGGATTCAGGATAAACCATTTCGGACAGAGATAAGGAGACACTTCTTCACACAGAGTGGTGAGCCTGTGGAATTCATTACCACAGGAAGTAGTTGATGCTAAAACTTTGAATATATTCAAGAGGCGGCTGTATATAGCACTTGGGGAGAATGGGATCAAAGGCTATGGGGAGAAAGCAGGATTAGGCTATTGAGTTGGATGTTCAACCATGATCGTGGTGAATGGCGGATCAGGCTCGAAGGGCCAAAAGGCCTCTCCCTGCTCCTATCTTCTATGTATCTATGTAATCTCCATACAATCAACGGAAGCGACCCCCTATCTAACGGCCTCCCATGAACTAACATCCTCCCCTGTAAGTGGTCACACAGATGCATGTTGGTCTTTCTTTTTAAAAACATGAAGCGCGCGGAAGGGCTACTGCAGAGGCACGAGGAGGTGAGTAGCCATCTTCACTCACAGGCAAAGGGGCCGGGGCAGTCTACTGTTGCCGTTCCGGGGACAACCCCCGCCAGCCAGCCCCACCAACCGTCCATAACTCCCGCTGATGGCGGAGGCCTCTGGACGTGGGGCTGATAGTTATTGCTAATTGGGAATTGGAAATCGTAGTTAAGTGAGCACTTCACAGTTCCCAAGTTCACAGTTCCCAAGTGGATTCCAGTAGGCTGGGTGGGCCATGTAGCATATGGGAGTTATTGCTCAGCATCCCAATCAGACCGTGATGCCTGCACACTGTGCCTAAGCATTGCAGGAAGCATGGGCACAGTGGCCAACATCCAAACACCCAGGGGCTGCGCCCCAGCACCGGGAACATTTCCGCGACCAGAGCATGGGTGAGTGGACCGGGGAGGGGACCTGCGCCGGTCCAGGTAACATTACGTGTGGGTGTCTGGGGTACAGGGTGTGGGGTCCGGTGACCAGGGGCCCCCGCTGCAGCATGGGGTGTGTGGGCAGGGCGTATCGGATGGCAAGGGGTGTGGTTGGGGGCGATGGGGAACATTGAGGGTCCCAGGGTGGAAGACACCACTGGTTGTCAGTCTCACACCCTCTCCCAATTCCTTACAGATATTGCACAAGATGGATGATATCTTGGACCCCAGCTCGTGTGCGACCACCACTAGAAGATCATGCACGTTTTTCAGGGAGTGTCCATGACAGTTACATCCTGGGGTGGTCGGACATCCCCGGCCTCTTTGAGGACCACCCCAGGATGGCCGGTTGGCTCTTGGGGGATAATCATCTCCAGCTCCTCCAAGACCAAGTTAGGGAACTGGAGCTGGAGTTGGATGAACTTCGGATCATTCGGGAGGCAGAGGGGGGTCATAGATAGCAGCTTCAGGGAATTAGCTCCCCCAAAGATTGGAGATAGATGGGTAACTGTAAGAGGGACTGGGAAGAAGCAGTCAGTGCAGGGATCCCCTGCAGTCGTTCCCCTGAGTAACAAGTATACCGCTTTCGATACTTGTGGGGGGGGGGAAACTTACCAGGGGTAAGCCATGGGGTACAGGCCTCTGACACGGAGTCTGTCCCTGTTGCTCAGAAGGGAAGGGGGGAGAGGAGCAGAGCATTAGTAATTGGGGACTCGATAGTCGGGGGCACAGATAGGAGATTTTGTGGGAGCGAGAGAGACTCACGTTTGGTATGTTGCTTCCCAGGTGCAAGGATACGTGATGTCTCGGATCGTGTTTTCCGGGTCCTTAAGGGGGAGGAGGAGCAGCCCCAAGTCGTGGTCCACATTGGCACTAACGACATAGGTAGGAAAGGGGACAAGGATGTCAGGCAGGTTTTCAGGGAGCTAGGATGGAAACTGAGAACGAGAAGAAACAGAGTTGTTATCTCTGGGTTGTTGCCCGTGCCACGTGATAATGAGATGAGGAATAGGGAGAGAGAGCAATTAAACACGTGGCTACAGGGGTGGTGCAAGCGGGAGGGATTCAGATTTCTGGATAACTGGGGCTCTTTCTGGGGAAGGTGGGACCTCTACAGACAGGATGGTCTACATCTGAACCTGAGGGGCACAAATATCCTGGGGGGAGATTTGTTAGTGCTCTTTGGGGGGGTTTAAACTAATGCAGCAGGGGCATGGGAACCTGGATTGTAGTTTTAGGGTACAAGAGATTGAGAGTATAGAGGTCAGGAGCACAGATTTGACTTCGCAGGAGGGGGCCAGTGTTCAGGTAGGTGGTTTGAAGTGTGTCTACTTCAATGCCAGGAGTATACAAAATAAGGTAGGGGAACTGGCAGCATGGGTTGGTACCTGGGACTTCGATGTTGTGGCCATTTCGGAGTCATGGATAGAGCAGGGACAGGAATGGTTGTTGCAGGTTCCGGGGTTTAGGTGTTTTAGTAAGCTCAGAGAAGGAGGCAAAAGAGGGGGAGGTGTGGCGCTGCTAGTCAAAAACAGTATTACGGTGGCGGAGAGGATGCTAGATGGGGACTCTTCTTCCGAGGTAGTATGGGGTGAGGTTAGAAACAGGAAAGGAGAGGTCACCCTGTTGGGAGTTTTCTATAGGCCTCCAAATAGTTCTAGGGATGTAGAGGAAAGGATAGCGAAGATGATTCTGGATAAGAGTGAAAGTAACAGTGTAGTTATTATGGGAGACTTTAACTTTCCAAATATTGACTGGAAAAGATATAGTTCGAGTACATTAGATGGGTCTTTTTTTGTACAATGTGTGCAGGAGGGTTTCCTGACACAATATGTTGACAGGCCAACAAGAGGCGAGGCCACGTTGGATTTGGTTTTGGGTAATGAACCAGGCCAGGTGTTTGATTTGGAGGTAGGTGAGCACTTTGGGGACAGTGACCACAATTCGGTGACGTTTACGTTAGTGATGGAAAGGGATAAGTATACCCCGCAGGGCAAGAGTTATAGCTGGGGGAAGGGCAATTATGATGCCATTAGACATGACTTGGGGGGGGGGATAGGTTGGAGAAGTAGGCTGCAAGTGTTGGGCACACTGGATATGTGGAGCTTGTTCAAGGAACAGCTACTGCATGTTCTTGATAAGTACGTACCGGTCACTCCACCATAGTAAGATCCTTCTCTGGGCCAGGACGTCGCCTCTCTCCCCCCCTGGGCTCCTAGGTCTTCCAACACACTGAGGATCGCCACCTCTGACTCGAACCACTCTCATTTGTAAAACCTCTGACATGACGCCAGAAAACCCCGGCCAGAAACCCCTCAGCCCCGGACATGCCCAAAACATATGGGCATGATTATCACGACCACCCACAGAGGGCCCACACCTATCCTCCACCGCCTCAAAGAACCTGCTCATCCGGGCCACAGTCATGTGTGCCCTGTGAACCATGTTGAATTGTATCAGGCTGAGCCTGGCGCACAACGAGGATGCATTAACTCTCCTCAGGGCCTCCTTCCATAACCCGGGCCCAACTCCCCACCCAGCTTTTCTTCCCACTTTCTCTTCACCTCCCCTATCGGGGCTCCCTCCCGCTCCAACAGCAAGGAGGAGACATGAGAAGTATTTGGCAGGTAGGATCAAGGAAAACCCAAAAGCTTTCTATAGGTATGTCAGGAATAAAAGAATGACTAAGGTAAGAGTAGGGCCAGTCAAGGACAGGGATGGGAAGTTGTGTGTGGAGTCTGAAGAGATAGGCGAGATACTAAATGAATATTTTTCGTCAGTATTCACTCAGAAAAAAGAGAATGTTGTGGAGGAGAATGCTGAGACCCAGGCTATTAGAATAGATGGCATTGAGGTACGTAGGGAAGCGGTGTTGGCAATTCTGGACAGGCTGAAAATAGATAAGTCCCCGGGGCCTGATGGGATTTATCCTAGGATTCTCTGGGAAGCCAGGGAAGAGATTGTTGAGCCTTTGGCTTTGATTTTTATGTCATCATTGGCTACAGGAATAGTGCCAGAGGACTGGAGGATAGCAAATGTGGTCCCTTTGTTCAAGAAGGGGAGTAGAGACAACCCCGGCAACTATAGACCGGTGAGCCTCACGTCTGTTGTGGGTAAAGTCTTGGAGGGGATTATAAGAGACAAGATTTATAATCATCTAGATAGGAATAATATGGTTAGGGATAGTCAGCATGGCTTTGTGAAGGGTAGGTCATGCCTCACAAACCTTATCGAGTTCTTTGAGTTGGTGACTGAACAGGTAGACGAGGGTAGAGCAGCTGATGGATTTCAGTGAAGCGTTTGATAAGGTTCCCCACGGTAGGCTATTACAGAAAATACGGAGGCTGGGGATTGAGGGTGATTTAGAGATGTGGATCAGAAATTGGCTAGCTGAAAGAAGACAGAGGGTGGTGGTTGATGGGAAATGTTCAGAATGGAGTTCAGTTACAAGTGGCGTACCACAAGGATCTGTTCTGGGGCCGTTGCTTATAAATGACCTCGAGGAGGGCGCAGAAGGGTGGGTGAGTAAATTTGCAGACGACACTAAAGTCGGTGGTGTTGTCGACAGTGCGGAAGGATGTTGCAGGTTACAGAGGGACATAGATAAGCTGCAGAGCTGGGCTGAGAGGTGGCAAATGGAGTTTAATGTAGAGAAGTGTGAGGTGATTCACTTTGGAAGGAATAACAGGAATGCGGAATATTTGGCTGATGGTAAAGTTCTTGGAAGTGTGGATGAGCAGAGGGATCTCGGTGTCCATGTACATAGATCCCTGAAAGTTGCCACCCAGGTTGATAGGGTTGTGAAGAAGGCCTATGGAGTGTTGGCCTTTATTGGTAGAGGGATTGAGTTCCGGAGTCATGAGGTCATGTTGCAGCTGTACAAAACTCTGGTACGGCCGCATTTGGAGAATTGCGTACAGTTCTGGTCACCTCATTATAGGAAGGACGTGGAAGCTTTGGAGAGGGTGCAGGGGAGATTTACCAGGATGTTGCCTGGTATGGAGGGAAAATCTTATGAGGAAAGGCTGATGGACTTGAGGTTGTTTTCGTTAGAGAGAAGAAGGTTAAGAGGAGACTTAATAGAGGCATACAAAATGATCAGAGGGTTAGATAGGGTGGACAGTGAGAGCCTTCTCCCGAGGATGGAAATGGCTAGCACAAGGGGACATAGCCTTAATCTGAGGGGTAATAGATATAGGACAGATGTCAGAGGTAGGTTCTTTATGCAAAGAGTGGTGAGGCCGTGGAATGCCCTACCTGCAACAGTAGTGAACTCGCCAACATTGAGGGCATTTAAAAGTTTATTGGATAAGCATATGGATGATAATGGCATAGTGTAGGTTAGATGGCTTTTGTTTTTTGACTTCCCATGTCGGTGCAACATCGTGGGCCGAAGGGCCTGTACTGCGCTGTATCGTTCTATGTTCTATGTTCTAAGGGGTATTCGCTTAGGACCTGGTTAATGGTGCCAGTACAAAGGCCAGTGACTGA
Organism: Scyliorhinus torazame; assembly: GCF_047496885.1. Taxonomy (NCBI): domain Eukaryota; kingdom Metazoa; phylum Chordata; class Chondrichthyes; order Carcharhiniformes; family Scyliorhinidae; genus Scyliorhinus; species Scyliorhinus torazame. Next base: position 72,190,474 of record NC_092714.1, on the reverse strand, counting down.
TGCGGAGACCCAATACAAAGAGGCCCATGCAGCCACCCAGTCTGTCATTGATCGGCACATCGGACTTCCCAAAATGCATTTCCGATGCCTCAACCACTCCAGTGGAACACTGCAGTACCCACCCCCCAGAAGGGCACCTGCTTTGTGTGGTCTTCTGTGCCCTCCATAACCTGGCACAGCAGCGGGCGACGTGCTGGAGGTGGAGGTGGAGGAATATGTGGCCACCTCCGAGGACGAGGACAAGGAGGCGCCAGACCAGGAGGGGCTGGAGGACAAGCCCGGGGAGGACCCACAGAACCAGCTGGGGGGTGGAGTACAGGTGGGAGTGGCGAAGGTCCTGCAAACCCGCCAGAGGGCTAGGGAGGCCCTCATCCTCACCCACTTCATGTAGGATGTGGCCTCACCGTCATTCCCCCTGTCCCTAACCCCTGCTTCCCCCCCATCCCCCCATCACCATTCTACTCCCCCCAGCCCCGCCCCTCACCCATTTCAGACCCTCCCAGGGTGTGTGTAACATCACTCCACTGTGTTGGCACTATCAGCAGGTCACAGTCGAGGGCAGGCGGGTGACAATAACCAGCAGAGAGCAGAGCGCTGGTGCTCCACATTCAATGCCATAGTCTGACCCCTGTTCACCCACACCCATTACCTGCATATGGTGTGCCAGGGGGGGTAGGTTTCAGAGAGGAGTCCAGGACCTCCATGTCCAGGGAGATGGGGCATGGGAACAGTGCTCGGCCCGCATAGAAGAAGAAAGAGCCAAAGGCATCACATTGATCAAGGTCAACAGATTTTAATCTCCCTACCCCTCCCAGACCCTTCCTCCCCACCCCTCCCCTTGCTTCTTATCCCTTCCCCCAATGCCCTCACTGTGACTCTCGATGTGCTTATCCTTCCGTGCCGTATCGCTGCTTCTAGGTGTGCTCCACAGCACCTTGGCTATGCCCACCTCGGATTGGGACATGCCCCGCAGTGCCTCATCAAGATCCACCTGGTACTGGGTGATGTCCCCTCAACGTTGTCGAGGCACTCAACCCTGGCTGTCACCAACTGAGCCAAGCCTTGGACACCTCCACTCATACTGCCGATGTGTACCAGGCTTTCCAGTTAATCTCACTCTAATGTGCAGATTCCCGAGATACCTGAGGCTTTGGGATTCATCCCTTTGCCTCGGAGACATCGGGCGAGCGCTGTTCAGCGCTCAAGTGGGGATCAGATGGAATGGCACTCATGGGAGCCTTCCAGGGAATCGGTGGTCCCCAGCTGCAGGCCCTTGGGCAGGGTGGTACTCTGGCAGTGATGGTGTCACCTGAACATCCTGGCAATGCCACCTGAGTGCCAGCCTGTCATCACCAAGCTACCCATGTGGGATTGACAGCTGGTATGGGTGCTGCCAGGTTGGTGGTGCCAAGCTGGCATTTTTTGCACGCGCGCTGAGGGTGCGTTGTGTGGATGGTGGGAGGGTGGGGGGCCGGAGGACCCTCCCATAATATGTTTGGGTTGGGGGGGAGGTCGGGATCACTTCGGGGGGCCTCCGAGATCGGGTTGCCATTTAGAAATGGCATCCAGACCTCTCGTTACACTGGGGACTTCCAGCAAACGCGCACCCCACTGTACAAACTGGGGCTATGTGCGGCCTCGGCCTTGCATTATCCGTTCAGGCTCCTTATACAGCCTGAGTCACGTTGAGTAGCCATGTGCTTCTCGGCACTGCGAGGGCTGGGAAACACATGCTAAACACGCTCGCTATGGGACTTTGTTCCTATTTGGTTGAATCGAGCCCTACGTGTGGTTAAATCGTGGTAGAGAACTCACCAGCAGAACCGACGGGGGAACTCCCACCAAAACCCGCCACAAATGACACTGAGAAACATTTCCATTAGATTTCACCCAAAGTATCAGCAAAATCGCCTAACTCACACCCTAAAGTACTGAAAGGATCTTTATGCAAGTTAAGAAACACCAACCTTCAGCAGCAAAAAGGCTTGCTCAGTGTTGGAACTGCCTCATAACGGCAATAATTATTTGGTGCCGGTTTGGGTTAGCAAAGAACAGAAATAAGGTGAAGGGCGAGGCCCTCTCCTAGTGAGGTGAGACTGAAGTGAGACAGAGTGAGCTCATGGCGGGCATTATAGGTTTTTGGAAGAGGGATGCAGGTGCAGTTTATTGTGATGAATTTGAGTGGGTAACCCAAGGTTTTGATCCTGCCTGACCCACTCCACCCCACCATCCCAATCAGTCCCGCAAGAGTTAGAAGGTCAGAGGAGAATCCTATTAGCCAATGTCTTTCCTCATGAAGTTAAGTTTATTTTTCAAAAAGTAATGTTTGAGGAGAATAGCCTCTTAGAAATCTCACTTGATTATTATTAGTGTTGTGTTGACAGTTAAAATAGCCTAATTATCACCTAATTTATATTGACAGGAAATATAAATGCTCTAATTGCTAATGGCTTTTAACTCATATAAAACTCTGATTTTAACTCGGGGTGGGAATTGAGCAGGTGGGAGGCAGAGGGAATTCCCACGCAACCCCCCCCCCCCCCCCCCCAAGGCTTGCGCTCCTGGGTCTCATCTAAATATATGGACGGCCTTGCGAAACAAGCAACTCGTTCCATTTTGCAGCACGATTTCTGACAGTTAGGCTTACACTAGCAAACCACTCAGTTCAAGGGCAAATGCTGACAGTAACTAAAAAAAAGTTAGGTTGCTAAAACCTGCAAGCGCCTTGTAAAGCGAATGTGTGTACGGCTACCTTCATACTTCACTGTCATGCTACAGCAAAGACTGACAGCTCTGAGATGAGTCAGAGGGCTGCACCAGTGTTTTCAGATGCCTCCCTGGACATTCCGATGGAGGAGGCAGGGAACACTTGGGCGCGATTCTCCACTCCCACGCCGGTTGGGAGAATCGCCTGGGGCGCCAAAATTTCCGGGGACGCCGGTCCGACGCCCTCCCGCGATTCTCCCAAGCGGCGGGAACGGCCCGGTCGAGTTTCGCGGGCCGCAGGCTGGAGAATCGCCGGAGATACCTAAAATGGCGATTCTCCGGCGCCCCCGCGATTCTGAGGCCGGGATGGGCCGAGCGGCCAGACCAAAACGGCGGGTTCCCCCCGGCGCCATCCAAACCTGGTCGCTACAGTCGTGGGCGGTGCGTGAACGCTGGGGGGGGGGCCTGTGGGGGGGCGAGGGGGGATCCTGCACCGGGGGGTACCTTAAATGTGGGGTGGCCCGCGATCGGTGCCCACCGATCGTCGGGCCGTCCTCTCCGAAGGAGGACCTCCTTCCTTCCGCCGCCCCGCAAGATCCGTCCCCCATCTTCTTGCGGGGCGGATGTGGACAGGACGGCAACCACGCATGGCCTATGCCAACCACCATGGCAACGTGCGCGGATGACGTCCGTGATGCGGCGCCGGCCGCGTCATCTAATCGGCGCCGCTTTTACGCGGGCGACAAGGCCTGGCACGGGTAGATGACGCGGCCCCGATACTGGCCCATTGTCAGGGCCTGAATTGGTCGCGACTGGGGCCGTTCAGCGCCGTCGTGAACCTCGACGGCGTTCACGACGGCGCGGCCACTTCGGCGTGGGGGTGGAGAATCGCGCGAAGGCACTGTTCATGAACGAGCGTCTCATAGATCGTTATCCAGCAGACCTGGACTGACAGGGTCAGTGCCGGAGCATCGATCCAGTTACGGGTTCAATTATCTCACAGGCAGCCAAGTTGAGTACATTCCTCCATCTTTCCAGCCCCTCATCAACGCTTCACAATGCTCCCCGTCACTGCCAACAATGCCCACTCAGTCCCTCCCGCCACCCCATTCGATCCTTCAGAAGAAGGCACTCTGTGCAAATGGACTTCTCTGTTTCCCTATTGCAACAATGACTATGCTTCAAAAAGTATTTCATTGTCCATAAAATATGTTGGGACATCTGATGTGATGCACGATACTACAGAAGTGCAAATTGTTTTTTCCCATCCAGGTATGCTCCCATATGCATAGGTATGTGTGTCCTTCACTCCCTTTGATGTCAAATAGCTGCAGTTCCCTTAATCTTCAAGGTTCTTCCACCCCTTCAAATGGAGTCCTCTATCATTGCAGTGTTAATGTAAGCTTACTTGTGACAAGAAAGATTATTATTATTTTCCCTCGTTCACAGAACTAAACCGTAATTGGATAAGCCTGCTATTTCACTAATGTATTTTTTTAAAAAGAATCTAAGAGCATGGAATAATCAAGTCTTCTCCTTCCATAGATATTTTCATGGGGTCTTCAAAGCGTGCTTAGTTTCCTGAGTGATACAGGTCAGCCCCATTTATCTGACACCAGTGTCAGTTCTATTTTTCAGTGAACTGGACGAGTTGCAGTTCATGTGTGAATAGTTTACATGAACGCTGGCACTGATACAAATCAGCTTCTGCAAGACTGCCTTTCAGAAATGACAACATTCCTCGTGCTGGGAAAGTGAATTTCTTCTCAGTCCAAGTCTCTATAAAAATTTGATCTGGTCCAAAATACAATGCACAAAAAGATAACTGCATCATATTATCAACCTATTGTATATCCCTGCCCCCATATTGCTGAAAAGAATTGAATTGATACGATCTCTGCATTCCATCAAGTACACCCAGGCCTTCATTTGTACAACACACAGAAGAGTTTGCTTTTGGCGATATACCAACAGGAAATTACTTCCATAAGCCTTTTGACTGATATATAGCATATGTAGCAGTGTCCTTGCTCCTGATTTGCATCTTGATTCTTTCCAAATACAAAGGCCAATTGGGCACGCTCAAGAAATAGGAAAGGGCAATGTATAATTAGACTGTGCCCATTCACAAACTTTGCATTGCCTGTTAATTTGCATGGTAGTTGCCTGCAGCCAATATTAAACGCACTACTTTGTGGCTGGATGCCTCAGCAGGAAGACCAGTTTCATGCAATGTTAGCTCCACTTAATGCTAGCCTGCACCTATTCAAGGGAGGTAGTGTATTATTGGAGCAGGTGCTGGAATTGGTTGCAGAGAGCAGTGTGAGCAAGAGTTACACTGAATTAGGTTGCAGCAGGGCAGAGAGCATGCTCCTAAGATTTACTGATGCTGCTTTGGATGTCTTGATGCTGGAGGAAATGGACGGGAAGAAATTATCTACCCAAGGGACCATCCAGACGAATTGTACATAGGCCATAAAACCAAGGTGTTCAATGCCAGGGTCCAGCCTTGAGGACCTGAATTCAGTGCTGTAAAGATTTCAATGGCTTCACATGTATGGTCAAGGTCAGTAAATACATCTTCATATGTATTTCACCATGTTCACCATGAGCCTCGCACACTGCCCAATGAACAACACCCCCTCGCTAGCCTACCAATAATCTCTACTAGTCACAACACATACCTAACATTCACAGCTTCACCAGACCCTCACTGCTGCAAGCTCTACATCCACATCTCACAGCTTGCACACACTGTCAGCTATTCAAACAGTACAGCCACATCATCCACAAACCAATACAACCACTTTAACTAGCTCATTTCCCTCTCTTTTGCTAAACAAGGTGGCCCATAACCATAAACAGCAGAACCTAACCAGTGGGAGGCTGACAATGCTGCATGTCCTCATCCTGATGGAGGATCAACATCATTGGAGCAGTCACGACTGAGACCACGGTCAGCGGTAGGGTTGAAACCGTCAAAGATGATGGTATCCTCATCCCTAATCCTTATTCTCACATCCCACTTCCCCTCATCCCACAATCTCTACTGATTTAAATGCTGGATGCCCCTTCTGCTTTCTCCCTCCTTCTCACCCTGCAACCCAACCCTTGTGCATTTCTCATTTAAGATATCCAAGAACTGCAATCTGGTCAGATAGTGGTGGAGGTGCAAGAACTGGAAAAGCAGGAAGACACTGCTAACACATTGGTCAAGTGGACATAGTGATGGGCACTTACAGAGGGACGTAAGGTGTGGGACTGTTGGTGAATGGGGAATGCGTGATTACTGGTATCACAGTAGGATGAGTCGATCATGGAAAGTCTTACCAGAGAGGGGACTGTGTTTGCAGTATTCTCCCTTCCATCTCTTCCTCCTCACCCTCTTCCTCCTCAACTCCTCTTTAGCTGCTTGCTGTAGCAAGAACTGTATCAACAAGATGATCAGGTTGTGCAGCAGGCACAATCTCGACAAACACCCTGCTGAGTGCTGCAGAGTTGTTCCAGTGAGGTACTGGCAGCAGAAGCATTATTTAAGCATCCAAATGGTCTTCTCGATCACATTTCATGTGACAACATGGTTTTCATTATATGCAGGCTGCATACACACACTACAGTTGTGCACATGGATCGTGAGCAATATCATCAAAGGATAGTCCTTGTCACCCAATGGCCACCCTCTCATTTGTCCTGGTGTTTCCAGTACAGATGGCATGGCAGACTACTGCAGAATGAAAGCAAGGTGACCTGGGATACCGGGTAGTTGTGGTACATCTCGGAGTTGACATGTGACACCCATAAAGCCACTTATGTATAGACAATAGCAGCCTGTACCAGCCTGCAATACAGAAGCTCGATGACCTCCTTTGTGCAACAATGAACAGCAAAAAGGGAGATATTGCAACTATCGCCTGCTCCATCCTGGAAGCAGTCAGATGCACAAAAGGTAATAGCTATGGTAACCTTCACAGACATTGACAATGTCATCTTCAGCCTGCTCTGAGGCTGCACCTGTAGATGTAGCAGGTGACACATTTCTGTGAGGGCATATTTGGTGGGGCAGAAATGGCTGGCACACTGTTCCTTGCCAAAGTTCAGGTAGGAGAATTGCTCCCTGAACAGCCTGCGTGGGTATTACTCTTTCTGAGGGCCCTTTGCTCCCTCCTTCTCCTCCCTCTTACAGCATCTTGTCCTGCTCTGTGTCACCTCTGTTCACACTTCCTGTCATGCTGTACAGTAAGAAGTCTCACAACACCTGGTTAAACCAGCTTTTGGAGCGCGGCTCCTTCAACTGATGAAGGAGCAGCGCTCCGAAAACTTGTGACTTCAAATAAATCTGTTGGACTTTAACCTGGTGTTGCAAGACTTCTTACTGTGCTCACCCTAGTCCAATGCCGGCATCTCCAAATCATGACATGCTGTAGGCCAAGTGAGATGCAAACTACTGCCCCATGTCCATCCATGGTAAACGTGCATTAGCTTTAATTAGTTACTTCAGACGAGAAGGAGAGATAAATTAGGGAGTGAAAACTTTATTTTGTTTTGCACTACTGTGCTTGTTGTGTTATGCTTCTTCATGTAGTATAAGCTGCTTCCTTGATGTATACTCTGACAAAGGAAGGTTCAGACTTGGAGATAGGTTTAACACATTTATTGAACAGTTAACAATTCTCCTACTTGAGTGGTGCGTGGACCACTCTCTGTGCGGCAGCAGGCTGCTCTCTGTGGGCTTGTACCGCTCTCTGTCTCTTGGCATCAGGCCGCAGCATAATCCTGCACTTACGAGTCGGGATGTCATATATGCTGGGCTGAAGATCCGCAAACCTGAAGAACTCGTCCATATCTGTGTCGGATTCTTCACTGTACAACACATCGCGTTGCGGTTCGGATTTGATACTGGGGTCGCCATCTCCAAAGATGAAATCTTCGTCTGAGCCGTAGTCTTCAAAGACCATATCATCACATTCTGTGTCGGAGCTGTCATTGTGCTCGTGATGTCCAAAGAAGTAATCAACGTCTGAGTCGTAGTCGTCAACGACTAAATCATCTCTTAGGGTGGTGCTAACTGCTTGCTGCTTGTTGCAGGATTCTGCGGAGGTTACTTTCAGCTACTGGTCAAAGTTCAGGCATTGTGCTGTCGTTCCAGGTGAAAGAATTGTGTTTTACGGCTTTAAATTTTTTTCACAATTTGGGACATTTCCCCTTTAAGTAGGCGTGGTCCAGGGCCTCTGACATCATGACGCTGGTGACGTAGAGCGTAGGAATGAACTGCGCATGCGCAGATCGCTGTTCCTTTACTTTGCGCCGTTTTCACAACGGCGCATGTGCGGCTCCTTTCCCAAGATGGCTGCCAATCAAAATTGCCATTTTCTGCATTTGCAGGCTTACCTTCACCTCGTGGTGAGTATTGCCACCTCTTTTACCAATCTCTCTTGTGTTTTCCTCGCAGTATGTTTGAAACTTGTCCAGGACTGTCTGGGAGTCTCTCTTGTCTTGCCCTTTGGTGTACTTGAAGGTCTTGAAGATTTCTGCTGCATTTCACTGGCAATGGTGAGCAGAAGCTTTATTTTCTCTGCATCCGCCATGCCATCTAGGTCGGATGCTACCAGGTAGATCTCGAATCTCTGCCTGAACGCACACCAGTTTGCATTGAGATTGCCGTGGTACCTGAGCTGCTGCGGAACCGGAACCTCGAACATCTTCCCTGGGTGCTGTTGCTGGTAGTCACGGATGTGTTGAGTTGAACTATGTAGATTTAACAGGCACTCCTGGAACCATGTTGTGTTATGCTTCTTCATGTAGCATAAGCTGCTTCCTTGATGTATACTCTGACAAAGGAAGGTTCAGACTTGGAGATAGGTTGAACACATTTATTGAACAGTTAACAATTCCCCTACTTGAGTTCGACTCTCCTGCTAATCTTACTATAGTAACTTAATCTAACTAACCAGTCTGCTCTAATCCATGCGGTGGGTGTGATGCTTCCGATCTGCCCCTGTGTCTCTGAGTGTCGTCTATGGAAAGAGAAAGACATTGTGTGCCCTGTCCTTTTATATGGGTAGCCCCCTAGTGGTAGTGTCACCTCTGGGTGTTGATGTGTTGGGTGCTCTGGATCCGTGGAACACATACAGGCTACCAACACTTAAAATACTACAACACTATTTTATTAAGCAAGAAACTGTTGAACATACTTTCACTGTGGGTGAACACAATGTTAGATTAAACTAAAGACCTATGCCTGTCCTAACCAGTCTATGAACTCAGCACATGGTGAAGATCTGTGCTGTAAGCTGCAAGCTCTGTCCTTCTGAGAAGCTGCATCCCGAATGAGTGGGAAAACTGATGCCCTCTGTCTTTATAGTGAGTGTGCTCTAACTGGTGATTGGCTGCGGTGTTGTGTGTGTTGATTGGTCTTGCTGTGTGTCCATCAGTGTGTGTGTCTGCACCATCATATACTGGTGTATATTATGACATCCCCCCCTTTTATAAAAAAATGTATGTTGTGGCAATAAATAATGTGTGGTGATAATGATAATGTTCCGTGTGGGGTGCGAAGACATATTTACAGGACTATGTACATGAGAACTAAGCTATTTACATGGGAAGGTGCCTGGTGCAGAGAAGCAGTATGCAACAAGAGTAACGAGATCAACACTATATAAAAACCAGGGAAACGATCAAACAAAGCAACAAAACAATTCAGAGAGTCCATAAATTTGAAAAGTTCATAAATTTAGTCTCTGAGGTGGGCGAAGAATTCTGGTTGACCGCCTCAAGGGTGGGTCGAGAGCCGCCGGTTCAGGAGCGGGCTGGACTGCGTCAGAGTCAGGGGAGGCAGAGTGACAGGGAGCTCTGCATTGTCCGTGGCAGGGTCAGCAGGAGGGCGAGGCGACACTGGAGGATCACGTGGCGGCCGTGGAACGAGACGAAGGGCGCATCGATTGTGGCACAGAATAGAGCCGTCCGGTAGAAGAACCAGGAACGAGCAGGGGGCCACCTGCCGAAGGACAACAGCGGTTGCAGACCAGCCCCCATCCGGAAGATGGACGCGGACGTGTCCATCAGTGTGTGTGTCTGCACCATAATATACTGGTGTATATTATGACAGGTGGTCCTGTCCTATCTTACTGACCTATTGGTTGAATGTCTGTGTGTCATGATGTTTCTGGTGCTCCCTCTAGTGTTTATTCAGTCGTAGTGTACCTACATTAACCCCTTGTGTATCTAAAGTGATGCATATCACCACAGTGCTCACATGGTAATATTTCATGGACTAGGTTTAAGTACAGATTTGTTTGGAGTTATAGTCCCTTCCTATATTATTGGCACAATATTGTTGGAAGCCACCAGTGGAATTTGCTGTTACAAATTGTAAGCATGGGTTTATTTAACAGCAGTATTTCAAATAACTGTAAGATGATTCATTACACTTTTCAGCAGAGAATGAGGCAGCTGTATTTTTACACTGACATTTTTATTTGGTTAGTAATCAGTATTATTTCCATGCTTAAGGCCTCGACAGCTGAAAGGGTTGTGAAGAAAGGTGGAAGGCTGAAGAGGACAGAGTTGAAGAAATACAAAGTTTTCCGAGCGTTATAAGAGCTGGAGGGTGTTACAGAAATAGAGGGATGAGACCATGAAAGTATTTGAAATGCCTGTAGACAGAAGTCCCATGGGGCTTTTACTGATCTCCTACTGTAACTGTGGAGGAGGTTGACTGGAAATGTGGAGAAAATATTCATATAGTTTTTCTGGGGCTTGTAGTGAACTTGGTTGGCACGGTTGGCACCATGGTTAGCACTACTGCCTCACAGCGCCAGGAACCCAGGTTCAATTCTGGCCTTGGGTGGCTGTGGAGTTTGCACGTCCTCCTCCTGTCTGTGTGGGTTTTCTCCGTGTGTTCCGGTTTCCTCCCACAGTCCACAGTGCAGGTTAGGTGGATTGAATGTGCTAAATTGTCCCTTAGTGTCCAAAGATGTGTAGGTTAGATGGGCTTACTGGATTACAGTGATAGGGCGGGGGAGCAGGCCTAGATAGGGTGCTCTTTCAGAGGGTCAGTGCAGACTCAATGGGCTGAATGGCCTCCTTCTGCACTTTATGGATCCAATGGATCGTAATCAAAGTCCACAGCGGTTCTACTCCTGTATGATATTTCAAAGGAATCTTTGTTTTGAAATGTTGAGAGAAATTATAACACAGGTACAGTAATTTATTTCACTGGACTGTGAACATGGAATTGAAGGGCAGCATACACATTAACCACGTCAAATGAGGCTGGAGATCAGAATGGATTGACTGTTACAGGGAAGTGAATGGTGTGGTTGTTTCAAAACTTTCTTTTCACCTTGGGGATTCAGGTTCAATCCAGCCCAGATTGAGTTGTCCTTTGTCTGCTGGTTGTGAAATGAGCTTTAGCAGTCTTCATCTGATTGAGAACAAAAATGTACCATAGTACAGATAAATTAATTAACTGTGCTTGTTTACAGAGAGTGATAACTAAGGCATATTATACTGCATTCCAATTCACATATTTTAGCAGAGATAACATTAAAGACTACATGCAAGAAGAATCGTCTGTTTTTTCTTCTAATCGTCTTGTTCATTCCACAGACTATTTATGATCAATTCTCCGAGACTGAGGAAAACCTTTGAGGAATTTCTCCCTGTTGATGGTGGAGTTTGCTGCAGGGCCCCATTTTCCTAAGTTACTGCCCTGTAGCCACCACTAACAGAGGATGTCTCGGGGAGGACACATTTAGGCCTACTTGTAGTGGGTACGGTCTCCATAACAAAAGAGCAGGAAGAGCTTTCTTAACGTATTCAAGTATTTTTATTTTCAAGTGATGTTCAAGTATTTGATTTAGCTTCCTTGTGGTTTTTTTAAGTAATTAAAGCTTCATTCAGCTTTTTGGGGTATATTTAAATATTTTGAAAGTAGATTTAAGCAGTGACGCAAGGCTTTTTAATACATCGTTTTAAGAATGTACACAGGGGGGGGCTGGATTCTCCAAAAATGGGGCTACGTCCCCACACCAGCTGGCGTTTCACTCTGGACTTTCATTAAGAAAGTCCTGAGCGATTCTCCTACCTGCAGACGGCTGGCAGGTCCCCGGACTGCTTCTCGCAGTTCTGGCAGTGGATACGGGGCCTCGCACCTCTGGTCGGGAGTCCGTGCATGCGCACGGTGGTGGCCTGCGGCAGCCGCGCCGGTGCCATGGCGGACTCATACCGTGGACCGTCATCAAAAATGTAGGCCCCACGAGATCGTACGTGCCAGCGGATCCGTGCCGCCCAATCGCTCCCATGGCCATCCATGAGGCCTCCCCCGGTGATCGCTCCCCCCGTTCCCCACCAGGGCGGCTGCAGACTGAGTCCGCAGCTGCCACCTGAGATTCCCGACAGCCGATACGTGGTTAAAACCACACCAGCCGGAACTCGGCCAGTTTTGTGCGGAGAATCGCAGAGAGTCTCTATCAATGGCCCCTACGCGCAGCGTGTAGATCACGCACGAGCGATTCCCAAGTGATTCTCTGGCTTCAGCCGCGCCGTTCCCGATTTCCGGGTAAACTGCCATTCTCTTCCCCCGTGCCGAACGCGATTTCGGCGCGGAGGCTCAGAGAATCCTACCCAGGATTTGAGAGCCCCAAGGATCCATCAGATTGCCTACTGCATCTCTTACATGAGGAGAATCAGGGATACCCCGGGTCCAGATGGGTTCACAGTCGAGTTTTATAAAATGTTTGGGGTGGAGCTAGGGCCATTGCTAGTGAGGGCGTATAATGAGTCGAGGAAGAGGGGGTACTCCCCCCTACTTTATCGCAAGTCTCTATCTTGCTGATTCTTAAAACAGATAAGGAACTGGAGCAGTGTTGGTCATACCGCCCGATATCATTGTTGAATGTTGATGCCAAACTATTGGCGAAGGTACATGCATCGTGGATTGAGGACTCTGTGCCAGGGTTGATTGGGGAGGATCAGACGGGTTTGTGAAAGGAAGGCTGTTATCGGTGAATGTGGGCCGTTTACTTAACGTGATTATGATGCCCTTGTGGGGGTGGGGACGGGAAGGCGGTTGAGGTAGTGATGGCAATGAACGCGGAGAAGGCCTTTGGTCAGCTGGAGTAGATGTATTTGTTCAAAGTGCTGGGGCAGTTCGGGTTTGGAAAGGGGCCTATGGATTGGGTCCGGTTGCTGCATAAGGCGCCGGTGGTGATTGTGCGGATGAACCGAGTGAGTTCAGGGTACTTTGGGCTACACCGCGGATTGAGACAGGGGTGCCCACTCACCCCATTGCTTTTCGCTTTGGCGATAGAGACATTGGCAATGACGCTCAGGGTGTTGAGGGATTGGAAAGTGATTGAGCGGAGGGGCGGGGTGGGGGGGGGTCGACCATAGGGTTCGTTTCGCTGTACGCAGGTGATCTGTTATTCTATATTTCGGACCTGTTGGACTGCATTGGGGGGATTATGGGGAGTTTAGGGGAATTTGACCAGTTTTCGGGATATAAATTGAATATGGGAAAGAGTGTTCCCAATCAATTCTAGGGGGCAGGAAAGGAGGTTAGGGGGGCTGCCGTTCAGGGTGGTGAAGACAAGCTTTAGATACCTCGGTATCCATGCGGCGCAGAGCTGGGCCCAGCTGCATAGGCTGCACTTAGCCCGATTGGTAGAGGGAATGAAGGCGGATTTTAAGAGGTGAAATGTTTTTGCCGTGGTTGCTGGCGGGGCGCATGCAGACGGCAAAAATAACGATGCTGCCTCGGTTTCTGTTCATGTTTCAGAACCTCCCTATCTTTGTCCCAAAGTTGTTTTTCACGAAAGTCAATGGGTTGATCTCGGGGTTTGTGTGGGCGGTGAAGGCCCCGCGGTGAAGCGGGCTTTCTTGGAATGGGTCGGGGCTGGGCGGGTGGGGGATTGAGTACTTCAGGGACTTGTTTATAGGGGGAAAGTTTGTGGGGCTGGAGGAGTTGGAGGAATTGTTTGAGTTGCCTACGGGGAATGGGTTTTAGGTACCTGCAGGTTCGGGACTTTGTGAGGAGGGAGGTGCTGGCTTCCCAGAATTGCTACCTCCAGTGCTTCAAGATAAGCTTCTGTCGGAGGATGAAATAGGGGAAGGGCAGGTGTTGGATATTTATAAAGAACTGATGGAGAGGGAGAGCGCTCTGGTGGAGGATATTAAGCACAAATGGGAGGAGGAGCTGGGAGGGACAGTGGGGGCTGGGGCACGGGCTGAGGCCTTGGGGAGAGTGAATGTGTCTGTCGTGTGTGAGGTGAAGTCTCATCCAGTTTAAAGTGGTGCATTGGACTCACATAACGGTGACGAGGATGAGCAGGTTCTCTGAGGGGGTGGAGGATAGGTGCGGGTGGTGCGTGAGGGGACCGGCGAATCATGTCCACATGTTCTGGGCGTACCCAAGATTGAGGGGGTTCTGGCAGGGCTTCTCGGATGTTATGTCCAAGGCTCTGGGGTGAGGGATGTGGTGATATTTGGTGTGTCGGAAGACCCGGGAGTACAGAGGGGGAGAGAGGCCGATGCCTCCCTGATAGCCCGGGGACAGATTTTGTTATGTTGGGGGACTCGGAGCCGCCGAAGGCAGGGAGTCAAGTTCACTCTGCAGAAGTCGGTAGAAGGGTTCACCCCAAGGTGGAAACCGCTCATTGATTTATTCAAGTAGGTTTGAATGGGTCAGCAAGTTGGTGGTGGGGGGCTTTTAGCGGGGGCGGGGAGGGTTAAAGTGGGGAAGGTGAGACGTGGATTGAGGTCGGTGTGGGGTCAGGGTTGTTTGTTGGGTTGCTGTGATGTTCTTCTGATGCTCGTTGGTTGTCTTTTTGATATTTTGTATATTTATATTTTTGTTGAAAAGCCTTGAATAAAAATATTTTAAAAAAACTAACGTAACATAAATTTTTCATTTTTTGAAAGTTAATTTTTGAGAAAAAGCTTGCTAAACAGGCAAAAAGCTACAGCTAGATTCCTACGCACTATTGTTATACATTCATTGAAAAAGCATTATTCTGACTTGTTCAGTTAAAGTTTTGGTGTCGGAATGCAAATTAGGGAGTCATTTATTCACTGACCTTGCTGGAAAATATACACTTGTAGCCTGGAGAGGAGACTCAACTGTGATGACCTCCTTCAATCTGCCAACATTCATTGGGCGAGAGTTTCCCATCCAGGCCACGGGCAGGTGTGGGGAATCCAGCGACAGGGAAAACATCTGACAGTCACCTTGCGCTGCTTGCGTACAGGGCGACCCCACTGTCCATAGGGGCACAATGGAAGGCAGAGGGCAAGGAGATGGAGAAGGAGGAGGAACAATGGAAGGGCAGAGGGAAGACTGAAAGATGGGAAGCTGGAGCCTGACAAGAGTACATGAAACACTGATAAACAAGGAGGACGTCGGGCATCCTACCGCTGGATTGCACTCTTTCGGGCTCATTGGGTGCCAGATTTGGATGTTTGAAGATACAATGTGATCAGAGAGGTTGGAGCAGAGGTTGGGTGAAATGTGTGTCCCCTGTGTGTGGTAAGCCCTCCTCAGAAGGGCCAGAGGATAGAGTGTGAGCAACATGATAGATGGGATGTTTTTGAAGTGAAAGTTTCTTTGAGATAATGAGTGTTGATAGATGCCTGCCCAATTATGCCTGCCCAGAAAGCATACAAACAATGGTTTGTGTCGTGTTAGGTACACTGGTATAACACTGGCTGAAACTGGATGCAGCATAGATCAAAAAGATACTCCAGATCTTGAAGTTAGTTCAATCAGGTTTATTGAACTAATAGCACAGTTCTCTGTGAGTTCGACTCTCTGCTAACTTAAGTGTGGTTACTCTGTCTGACTGAACCAGACTAGCTCTTAGCCACGTGGTGGTGGGGTGAGATTGTAACAACACCCTTGACTGACTCTCTAGATGTTCATCAGTGGAGAGAGGCGGAGTGTGAGTGCCTCGTGTCTTTTATAGTCAGATCCCACTCCTGAGTGTCCTGCCTGCTTAGTGGTCATGTCCTGTTCTCTGTGTCCATTAGCTGCTTGTCTGTATATCATTATGTGTGTGTCCGCATATCATGACATCTCCCACTTTTTTTTATGTTTGGATGACATATGTGAACGTATTTACAAGAATAGGCCAATATTAACACATATACATGCAGTGGATGTGAACATATGTACATGTGAAAACAGCTGTCTAATGCGAGAACACAGAACATAGCAAACAGAACAAATGTTCATAAGTCCAGTGTCTGTGGCTTGCGTCTGATCCTGGTCAACCGCCGGAGAGGTGGTGGTAGGAACGACAGCGCCATAATGGGCGGGATTGGAGCCTGACTGGTGGCCTCGTGAGTCGAGGTATCAGGGGGTGGCAAAATAACAGAAGGAAACAGGGAAGAATGTGGTTGCGGGCAGCCAACTTTGCGCAGTGCCCGTCTGTTTTGTCGCACAACAGAACCATCAGCCAGACGCACAACATACGAGCGGGGGGCAGCCTGTCGAACAACGACAGCTGGAGCCTCCATCAGGGATCTTGACCCGAACAGTGTCTGACGGGGATAACACTGGCAAATCGGTGGCATGAGCATCATAGCCCTGTTTTTGCCGGTCTCGGAGTTGCTGCACCTTCTGCAGCACCGGGAGGTGATCCAGGTTGGGCACGTGTATGGCTGGAAGTGTCATTTGCAGGTCCCTGTTCATCAGGAGTTGAGCCGGTGACATGCCAGTGGACAGTGGGGTCGCCCTGTACGCAAGCAGCGCAAGGTGAATGTCAGACACAGAATCCGCTGCCTTGCAGATGAGCTGCTTCACTATGTGCACCCCTTTCTCAACGTTTCCGTTTGACTGCGGATAGTGTGGGCTGATAGTGACGTGTTTGAACTGATACGACCTGACAAACAGAGACCAGTCATGGCTGCTGAAGCACAGGCCATTGTCACTCATGACAGTGAGTGGGATACCATGCCTGGAGAACGTCTCCTTACAGGCCTTGATGACGGTCCGAGGTGTGAGGTCTGAGAGTTTCACGGCTTCAGGGTAATTGGAAAAGTAATCAATGATTAACACGTAATCACGACTATTTGCATGAAAGAGGTCGATGCCAACCTTGGACCACGGAGAGGTTTCGATTTCATGCTGCTGAAGTGTCTCCTTACTCTGCACTGGCTGGAAGCGTTGATAGGTCGCATAGTTAAGGACCATGTTCGCGATGTCCTGGCTGATCTCGGGCCAGTAGACAGCCTGCCTGGCTCTGTGTCTGCACTTTTCCACACCCAGGTGGCCCTCATGGATTTGACGGAGCACCAAGCTCTGGAGACTGTGTGGAATTACAATCCGGTCCAGTTTGAGGAGGATGCCATCAACCACTGTCAGGTCGTCCTTTACATTGAAAAATTGAAGGCACTGCCCTTTTTGCCAGCCATTGGCTAGAAGTTGCATAACACGCTGCAAGAGGGGGTCTTTGGCTGTCACCTCACGGATACGAATCACCTTCTCATCAGATGCCGGGAGGGTGCTAGAACACAGCTGCACCTGTGACTCAACCTGTGACTGAATTTGCCGGATGACGTTCAGTGATTCACTAGGCACGGTGATGGAGTGGGACAGTGTATTGGCAATGATGAACTCCTTGCCAGGAATGTAGACCAGATCAAAGTTGTACCTTCTGAGTTTGAGGAGGATGCGCTGCAACCGAGGCGTCATGTCATTAAGGTCCTTGTGGATAATGTGGACGAGGGGCCTGTGATTCGTCTCAACGGTGAATGTCAGCAGGCCGTAGACATAGTCGTGAAACTTGAGAATGCCAGTGAGAAGGCCCAGGCATTCCTTCTCGCTTTGTGCATACCTTTGTTTGGTGGGCGTCATTGCCCTTGATGCGTAGGCAACCGGTGCCCAGGAAGAAGTGTCATCACGTTGCAGCAGGACCGCACCGATGCCATCCTGGCTCGCATCTGTCGAGATTTTTGCTTCCTTGTCTGGGTCGAAAAATGCCAATACGGGTGCAGTGGTGAGCTTGGCTTTCAGCTCCAACCACTCTGCCTGATGGGCCGCCTTCCACTCAAAGGCAGTAGACTTCTTCACTAGGTTTCGTAGGGCCGTGGTGTGTGAGGCAATGTTTGGGATGAACTTGCCCAGAAAATTGACCATGCGCAGGAAGCGCAATAGCGCCTTCTTGTCTTCCGGGACCTTCATGGCTGCGATGGCCTTGACCTTGTCTGTGTCCGGGCGCACGCCCTACTGAGAGATCTGGTCTCCTAGGAACTTGAGTGTCGACATGCCAAAGCAACATTTGGCCCTGTTCAGCTTCAGGCCATTGGCGTGGACACGGTGGAATACCTGCTGGAGATGGGAAACATGCTCCTCAGGGGTCGTGAACCATATGATGATGTTGTCCACGTACACACAAACCCCTTCGATGCCTTCCATCATCTGCTCCATGATGCGATGAAATATCTCCGATGCCGAGACAATGCCGAACGGCATACGGTTATAGCAGTATCTGCCAAACAGTGTGTTAAAGGTGCAGAGCCTTCTGCTGAACTCATCCAGCTGGATTTGCCAGAACCCATGTGACGCATCTAACTTTGTGAAAAACCTTGCATGTGCCATCTCACTGGTGAGTTCCTCCCGCTTCGGGATGGGGTAGTATTCATGCATTATATTCTGGTTGAGATCCTTGGGATCAATGCAGATGCGCAGGTCTCCAGAGGGGTTTTTAACCACCACCTTCGAGCTGACCCAGTCAGTCGGTTCGGTTACCCTGGAAATTATCCCCTGCTGCTGCAGCTCCTTGAGCTGTTCCTTCAGGCGCTCCTTCAGCGGAGCCGGGACCCGGCGTGATGCATGGACCACTGGCTTGGCATCAGGTCGCAGTAGGATCTTATACTGATATGGCAAAGTGCCCATCCTGTCAAACACATCTGGATACTGAGCGAGGATGTCGTCAATGCCAGCTTGAAGATCCACGTTGGAGGATGTCGTTGAATAAACCCGCTGCACCAGGTTTAGCTTTTTGCAGGCATGCGCGCCCAGTAGGGATGCCCTGTCCGGCTTGACAATTTCAAACCTTAGCTGTGCATGGGTGCTCCGGTTGGAGACGAGTAGATGGCAGGACCCCAGTGCCGTGATGGCATTACCGTTACAGTCCAGGAGCTAGCAGGCTACTGGAAGGACCGTGGGGGGCTTCTTGATGCGTTTGAAGTCTGCCTGTGCGAGGAGGTTGGCAGAAGCATCTGTGTCCAGCTTGAACGGGATGGAGCAGCGGTTGACCTGCATCACTGCACGCCATTCGTCCTCCGAATCCACAGCGAGGATGGACTGAATGTGAGATGAGTTAGGTGTGGCATGTTCACGTGTGGTAATGATGCCCACTCGGTAGGCGGACTCCAGGCACTCGTCCTCTGGATCCATTGTACTGCCAGGATCAGAATCCTGTCGTCGTCGTTGCACATTCTGGACGCACCGTCGTCGGAATTGGGAATGCTGGCTTCTGACTGGTGGTGCAGACCTGCACAAGGCTGCATGGTGTCCAGGCTTCCCGCAGTTTAAACATCGCCTGCCTCTTGCAGGGCAGTATCCCTTTAAGTGGGCGTTGCCACAGTTCGGGCATGTCATGACGTCGGTGTCATGACGCGGTGTACATCGTCGCACATGCGCAGTGTGGTCGGTAGACGTCAGCACCTGCGCAGTGTGGGTGTCGGCCGCTTCGTTATCCCGTTTGCATCGTGCATGCGTGGGGCTCCGGGAAAAGCGCGCTAGATGGCCGCTGTCCTCAATGCTGAGGCGCTGCATCCGGGAGATGCCTGCACACTCTCTGTCTCGTGGGAGGCAAGTTTCTCATTTTCAGCCGATTTGTATTGGGAATACCGATTTTTTGCGTGCTCATGCACTGTACATGTTTCAATCGCGACTGGCAGGGTCATATGCTTGATTTTTAAGAGCTGCTCTCTCAGGGGATCAGAGTGTACTCCAAACACGATTTGGTCTCTGATCATGGAGTCAGCAATATCACCAAAGTTGCAGGACAGCGCTAGCAGGCGGAGGTTAGTTAAGAAGGCACTGAAAGATTCTTTACCTTGAAGACGTTGTTTGAATATGTAGCGCTCGAAGATTTCATTGGTGTCCACTTCACAGTGACTATTGAACTTGTCCAGGATGGTCTGAAACTTTGTCTGAAGTTAAATAAGTTGAAGAGTTCGATGGCTTGATCACCTGCTGTCGAGAGAAGCGCGATCTTTCTTGCATCAGATGCATCCCCGAGGTCTGAAGCTTCGATGTACAGCAGAAACGTTTGCTTGAATATCTGCCAGTTGGCACTGAGATTGCCGGAGGTCCTGAGCTGGTGAGGAGCTTGAATCTTCTCCATGGTGCTAGGATACATTTGCTGGTCGTCACGGAACAGACTGACGTAAGCCACCTTAAATTAGTAGTCACCTGGTATCATGTCGTGTTAGGTACACTGATCTAACACTGGCTGCAACTGGATGCAGCTTAGATCAGAAAGATACTCCAGACCTTGAAGTTAGTTCAATCAGGTTTATTGAACTAATAGCATAGTTAGCACAGTTCTCTGTGAGTTCGACTCTCTGCTAACTTAAGTGTGGTTACTCTGTCTGACTGAACCAGATTAGCTTTTAGCCACGTGGTGGGGGGGGTGAGATTGTAATAACACCCTTGACTGACTCTCTAGATGTTCATCAGTGGAGAGAGGTGGAGTGTGAGTGCCTCGTGTCTTTTATAGTCAGATTCCACCCCTGAGTGTCCTGCCTGCTTATTGGTCATGTCCTGTTCTCTGTGTCCATGAGCTGCTTGTCTGTATATCATTATGTGTGTGTCCGCATATCATGACAGTTTGTATGCTTCCTGGAGCCCTAGAGCCATCACTGAAATACAGGACATGCCTCTGTGCCTGCAATTCTCTGATCAAGGCTTTGAGGGACGAGTGGTTGAAGCAGGGGTGTTGTCCCTCCCTTGAACTTTTCGGTTTCTTCTGGTGGCTGAAATACATCTCTGTGTGTATCCTGAAGACAGCTGGGATGGAGACAGCGAGATGCACGTGTTGGACTAGCGTTTAAATATGGCCCATGGAACTCCACTGCTCCAGCTGATGGCGGGCGGATGAATCAGCTTCCTACCCACCAGGTGATTCGGCCCGATACTCACCTGTGCATAACAAATGAGCTTCCAGGCATAGAATCGGGCACGAGTTCCCACCATTCCAGCCAGCAGGATGAGCATCAGCGGAACCATCCGCCAGTGCACTTAGTCTCAAGGGATGGAATTTTCCATTTATGTTTCACTTCACATACAGTATTCCTACAATTACCGACCGATTCAGAAGAGAAGTGGGGGAAAAATGGAAAGCAAGTATAAATATAGAACAACCCTTTACCTCCACCAGACAAAAATACTTGTTCACATGCACACAAAGCTCTTGAGTTTATTTTCTGATTAGCATTATGGAAGAACGAGATCAAATGGCATTTGAAACTATTTTCCTTGTGCTATTTTGTGACCTTAAACCCTTCTGCCATTTACAGAATCACATATCCATGTACACACTCACAAGATAGACTGCTACTAGACAAAATTTTCCTTCTTGAATCTTTTAATTGTAATTATTTGTGAGGACGTGGACTGTAGAAGAAAACATTTTCAGTCAGTTTAATACATATAGAGCTAACAAGGTCATAGCTAAACTGCAAAAACTACATAAAGACTTGTTTGCATGCAAAGTAAAGAGAACTGGAAAAACTAGATCCAATTTGTGAGTACTGCATTTAGAATCTGCCAGACTGGATTAGTTAAAGCAAATAACCTTGGGAATTGTAATAACAGTTTTTGAACTGTTTTTGACTGATTTTATGGATAAAGGAGATGCCATTGATAGGCACATAGGTTTTCAGAAGGTATTCAGTGAACAGTCTAACACAAGACTTGTGTAGGTTTTCAGAAGGTATTCAGTGAACAGTCTAACACAAGACTTGTGACACCATGGATGGAAAAATTGATTAATGGATAGGAAACAAAGTTGCTTGGATTATATGAGGACCCAGGAGGCCCTTGTAGGTGAATAAACACGAGTTTATTGCAGTCATAGAAAACGGCCGCTACGCCGGCGTACACACAATCAGTCCCCGTCAAGACTACCAGAATGCCAGTCCCTGTCCGGGCTGGATTTACATAGCCCAGTAACAAGCCCCAGCTGGGCGGGCCCACTAGCAGGGAAGACTTATATGCTATGAGTCCCATGGGGAGATCGATTAGCGTATCCCCATGGGCCTCATGAGGGTTATTACAGATTGGAATCCTTGCACTATTTATTTAGTGAAGTCATAATTCTTACTGAACAACTTTTCTGGCCACAGAAAACCAAATTTTACTCTTGTGGAGATTCATTCTTTCAGAACAAACATTCAGAAATGTTGGATTTTTAATCAAATGAAAATTATATCTAAAAAACATTTTTGTTTCTTGCTTTGATATTTATGTATGTCCCAATCTTTATTTTGCTTTTGAGACAAAGATTTAAATATAATTTATTAGCCTCCTTCCTGTCAGGGGCTTAGACGGGGCGGAGTTTGTAAGGAGCATCCAGGAGGGCTTCTTAAAACAATATGTAGACAGTCCAACTAGAGAAGGGGCGGTACTGGACCTGGTATTGGGGAATGAGCCCGGCCAGGTGGTAGATGTTTCAGTAGGGGAGCATTTCGGTAACAGTGACCACAATTCAGTAAGTTTTAAAGTACTGGTGGACAAGGATAAGAGTGGTCCTAGGATGAATGTGCTAAATTGGGGGAAGGCTAATTATAACAATATTAGGCGGGAACTGAAGAACATAGATTGGGGGTGGATGTTTGAGGGCAAATCAACATCTGACATGTGGGAGGCTTTCAAGTGGCAGTTGAAAGGGATTCAGGACTGGCATGTTCCTGTGAGGAAGAAGGATAAATACGGCAATTTTCGGGAACCTTGGATGACGAGAGATATTGTAGGCCTCGTCAAAAAGAAAAAGGAGGCATTTATCAGGGCTAAAAGGCTGGGAACAGACGAAGCCTGCGTGGAATATAAGGAAAGTAGGAAGGAACTTAAGCAAGGAGTCAGGAGGGCTAGAAGGGGTCACGAAAAGTCATTGGCAAATAGGGTTAAGGAAAATCCCAAGGCTTTTTACACGTACATAAAAAGCAAAAGGGTAGCCAGGGAAAGGGTTGGCCCACTGAAGGATAGGCAAGGGAATCTATGTGTGGAGCCAGAGGAAATGGGCGAGGTACTAAATGAATACTTTGCATCAGTATTCACCAAAGAGAAGGAATTGGTAGATGTTGAGTCTGGAGAAGGGTGTCTAGATAGCCTGGGTCACATTGAGATCCAAAAAGAAGAGGTGTTGGGTGTCTTAAAAAATATTAAGGTAGATAAGTCCCCAGGGCCTGATGGGATCTACCCCAGAATACTGAAGGAGGCTGGAGAGGAAATTGCTGAGGCCTTGACGGAAATCTTTGGATCCTCGCTGTCTTCGGGGGATGTCCCGGAGGACTGGAGAATAGCCAATGTTGTTCCTCTGTTTAAGAAGGGTAGCAAGGATAATCCCGGGAACTACAGGCCGGTGAGCCTTACTTCAGTGGTAGGGAAATTACTGGAGAGAATTCTTCGAGACAGGATCTACTCCTATTTGGAAGCAAATGGACGTATTAGTGAGAGGCAGCACGGTTTTGTGAAGGGGAGGTCGTGTCTCACTAACTTGATAGAGTTTTTCGAGGAGGTCACTAAGATGATTGATGCAGGTAGGGCAGTGGATGTTGTCTATATGGACTTCAGTAAGGCCTTTGACAAGGTCCCTCATGGTAGACTAGTACAAAAGGTGAAGTCACACGGGATCAGGGGTGAGCTGGCAAGGTGGATACAGAACTGGCTAGGCCTTAGAAGGCAGAGAGTAGCTATGGAAGGATGCTTTTTTAATTGGAGGGCTGTGACCAGTGGTGTTCCACAGGGATCAGTGCTGGGGCCTTTGCTCTTTGTAGTATATATAAATGATTTGGAGGAAAATGTAACTGGTCTGATTAGTAAGTTTGCAGACGACACAAAGGTTGGTGGAATTGCGGATAGCGATGAGGACTGTCGGAGGATACAGCAGGATTTAGATTGTTTGGAGACTTGGGCGGAGAGATGGCAGATGGAGTTTAATCCGGACAAATGTGAGGTAATGCATTTTGGAAGGTCTAATGCAGGTAGGGAATATACGGTGAATGGTAGAACCCTCAAGAGTATTGAAAGTCAAAGAGATCTAGGAGTACAGGTCCACAGGTCACTGAAAGGGGCAACACAGGTGGAGAAGGTAGTCAAGAAGGCATACGGCATGCTTGCCTTCATTGGCCGGGGCATTGAGTATAAGAATTGGCAAGTCATGTTCCAGCTGTATAGAACCATAGTTAGGCCACACTTGGAGTATAGTGTTCAATTCTGGTCGCCACACTACCAGAAGGATGTGGAGGCTTTAGAGAGGGTGCAGAAGAGATTTACCAGAATGTTGCCTGGTATGGAGGGCATTAGCTATGAGGAGCGGTTGAATAAACTCGGTTTGTTCTCACTGGAACGAAGGAGGTTGAGGGGAGACCTGATAGAGGTATACAAAATTATGAGGGGCATAGACAGAGTGGATAGTCAGAGGCTTTTCCCCAGGGTAGAGGGGTCAATTACTAGGGGGCATAGGTTTAAGGTGAGAGGGGCAAGGTTTAGAGTAGATGTACGAGGCAAGTTTTTTGCGCAGAGGGTAGTGGGTGCCTGGAACTCGCTACCGGAGGAGGTGGTGGAAGCAGGGACATTTAAGGGGCATCTTGACAAATACATGAATAGGATGGGAATAGAAGGATACGGACCCAGGAAGTGTCGAAGATTTTAGTTTAGTCGGGCAGCATGGTCGGCACGGGCTTGGAGGGCCGAACGGCCTGTTCCTGTGCTGTACATTTCTTTGTTCTTTTGTTCTTTGTTTTGCTGCATTTAAGGACTATTCAGTATGATTGTCTGATCAACTTTCTTGCTGCCTTCCATGTTGCTGAACGTCACCGATCACCTGTAGAAGGAATCAAATTTAAACTACTGTCAAAAAAGAGGAAATTGTGCCTGCTAAATCTTTTACTGAGGTCAGAACGTGCATCATTCCTTTGACATTGATTACAAATTTTAGGCCATGAATATGGCCCAGTGTCAAATTTTGTTTGCTAATACTACCGACTGCCTATTCTGATACAGTGTCCCCCTGGTTCTAGACTCTCCATCCAATAGGAAACATCTCAGTTGCAGTCACTTTTGCCCTCCTATCACTGTGTTTCAACAGCAGGAGGACAATTAATTCATGTCCTCCCACTACATAGTGCATACTGTGAATACCCTCCTAGGATTTGACTGGTCTAAATCCACCCTGCCACGTATATAGAACATAGAACATAGAACAATACAGCGCAGTACAGGCCCTTCGGCCCACGATGTTGCACCAAAACAAAAGCCATCTAACCTACACTATGCCATTATCATCCATATGTTTATCCAATAAACTTTTAAATGCTCTCAATGTTGGCGAGTTCACTACTGTAGCAGGTAGGGCATTCCACGGCCTCACTACTCTTTGCGTAAAGAACCTACCTCTGACCTCTGACCTCAGTCCTATATCTATTACCCCTCAGTTTAAAGTTATGTTCCCTCGTGCCAGCCATTTCCATCCGCGGGAGAAGGCTCTCACTGTCCACCCTATCTAACCCCCTGATCATTTTGTATGCCTCTATTAAGTCTCCTCTTAACCTTCTTCTCTCCAACGAAAACAACCTCAAGTCCATCAGCCTTTCCTCATAAGATTTTCCCTCCATACCAGGCAACATCCTGGTAAATCTCCTCTGCACCCGCTCCAAAGCCTCCACGTCCTTCCTATAATGCGGTGACCAGAACTGTACGCAATACTCCAAATGCGGCCGTACCAGAGTTCTGTACAGCTGCAACATGACCTCCCGACTCCGGAACTCAATCCCTCTACCAATAAAGGCCAACACTCCATAGGCCTTCTTCACAACCCTATCAACCTGGGTGGCAACTTTCAGGGATCTATGTACATGGACACCTAGATCCCTCTGCTCATCCACACTTTCAAGAACTTTACCATTAGCCAAATATTCCGCATTCCTGTTATTCCTTCCAAAGTGAATCACCTCACACTTCTCTACATTAAACTCCATTTGCCACCTCTCAGCCCAGCTCTGCAGCTTATCTATATCCCTCTGTAACCTGCTACATCCTTCCACACTATCGACAACACCACCGACTTTAGTATCATCTGCAAATTTACTCACCCACCCTTCTGCGCCTTCCTCTAGGTCATTGATAAAAATGACAAACAGTAACGGCCCCAGAACAGATCCTTATGGTACTCCACTTGTGACTGTACTCCATTCTGAACATTTCCCATCAACCACCACCCTCTGTCTTCTTTCAGCTAGCCAATTTCTGATCCACATCTCTAAATCACCCTCAATCCCCAGCCTCCGTATTTTTTACAATAGCCTACCGTGGGGAACCTTATCAAACGCTTTGCTGAAATCCATATACACCACATCAACTGCTCTACCCTCGTCTACCTGTTCAGTCACCTTCTCAAAGAACTCAATAAGGTTTGTGAGGCATGACCTACCCTTCACAAAGCCATGCTGACTATCCATGATCATATTATTCCTATCTAAATGATTATAAATCTTGTCTCTTATAATCCCCTCCAAGACTTTACCCACTACAGACGTGAGGCTCACCGGTCTATAGTTGCCGGGGTTGTCTCTGCTCCCCTTTTTGAACAAAGGGACCACATTTGCTGTCCTCCAGTCCTCTGGCACTATTCCTGTAGCCAATGATGACATAAAAATCAAAGCCAAAGGTCCAGCAATCTCTTCCCTGGCCTCCCAGAGAATCCTAGGATAAATCCCATCAGGTCCCGGGGACTTATCTATTTTCAGCCTGTCCAGAATTGCCAACACCTCTTCCCTACGTACCTCAATGCCATCTATTCTATTAGCCTGGGGCTCAGCATTCTCCTCCACAACATTATCTTTTTCCTGAGTGAATACTGACGAAAAATATTCATTTAGTAGATTTTGTTTGCTAATACTACCGACTGCCTATTCTGATACAGTGTCCCCCTGGTTCTAGACTCTCCATCCAATAGGAAACATCTCAGTTGCAGTCACTTTTGCCCTGGTATATATACCACCGCTCTGGGGAGTCGGAAACCTTTGGGTTTTAAAGATTGTGTTTATTAAATGTTAGTCGTAACAATACTGCAGATCAGATTAAATGCAGTAACAGAAACCTGACAATGAGGCAGACAACCCCTCAGCTGGCATCTGATTCACTGGGATCAGGAATCGTGTTAATAGCCTGACAAGTTTCAGCGGCTTTTAAGAGCTCCACTACAGACTGTCATTCCAGCCAAGAAGATGTCTGCACGAAGACCTGCTCCAAGGTTCCAGGTGTCAGAGATGGACAGAATGCTGGATGCCATTGAGAAAAGGAGGGACACCCTCTTCCCCAGGATGGGGCGAAACCTCAAGCCCACCATTCTCAACAATGCCTGGGATGAGGTGGCAGAGGCTGTTGGTGCTGCCAGCCTCACTCGGAAGACAGGCACGCAATGCTGAAAGAAGATGAAAGACATCCTTAGGGCAGTTTGGGTGAGTCACCTCCTCTGTGCCCCTGGCATTACTCCCATCCCACACTCCTCACATCAGTCCCTAATTCCCTAGAGGCCAACAGAACCCCACCTGCCTTCACCTTCCTTACAAGCTACCCTTCACCAAATCTCAACACATAAAGTGTTGTCCTTTTTGGCCAGGAGCCTTGCACACACATATGCCACCAGCTGCAGACCCCCATAAAACTCGCCTCCCAGCGTCTCACTATGTCCTTTCCACAAGGATAAAGCTGCCCATAATTACCAGGAGCTGCAGAAGACTGGAGGAGGCACCACAGATATTCAGGTCCACACCCCCTTGAGGAAAGGGCCCTGGGACCCTGGTTCTGTGAAGCCACAGTGCTAACCACTGTGCAACTGTGCTGCCCTAGTTGTGCCAGTTGTGGCACATCTGGCACAGGAGACGCATGGTCTCACTGGTGAGCTGGAGTCGGCGGTGGCACATGCTGTCCGGCAGCTTCTATAAGGACAGGTGCCAACTGCATACACCTGGCCTGTTGTTGCGTCTCCTTCACACCTCCACCTCGGCCTGTTGGATGCTGGCACATCAGCCTCACCGGCTGGCTCCTACTGTTCTGGAGCAAGCTCCTCTTGTGCAAGGTCCTCCGTGGGCTGGCCCTGGCACTTTCACCACCATGCATCCACACCAGAGCAGCGGCCAAGTAGATAGCGAGCATAGCTAGCTGCATACCGAAATCCATGGGCGGGATTCTCCGACCCCCCGCCGGGTTGGAGAATCGCCGGGGTGGGGGTGGGGGGGGAGGGGGGGGGGGCGTGAATCCCGCCCCGCCGCCGGCTGCTGAATTCTCCGGCGCCGGTTTTCGGGCTGGGACGGGGATCGTGCCGCTCCGGTCGGAGGCCGTTGGCAACGGCACCCCCCCCCCCCCCCCCGGCAATACCCCGGTCCCCGATGGGCCAAACAGCCACCCGTTTTCGACCAGACCCGCCGGCGTGAAATGGCCATGGTCCTTCCCGGCAGGACCTGGCTTGGAGGACGGTTAGCGGGGTCCTCAGGGGGGGCATGGGGGCATCCAGCCCTGGGGTGGGCCCCACGGTGGCTTGGTCTGCGATCGGGGCCCACCGATCTGTGGGCGGGCCTGTGCCGTGGGGGGACTCTTTCCCTCCGTGCCGGCCTCTATAAGGCTCCGCCATTGCCGGCGCGGAGAAGAAACACCCTGCGCATGCGCAGGAAACACGCCGGTGGTTCTGCGCATGCGCCAGAACAGGCTGTCAGTCCTGCGCATGTGCCAACTCGCGCCAGCCGGCAGCAGCCCTTCAGCGCTGGTTAGTGCGGCGCCAACCCCTCCAGCGCCGGCCTAGCCCCCGGAAGTGCGGAGGATTCCGCAACTTCCGGGTGGCCCGACGCCAGATTGGATCGCGCCGCGCCGGTTCGGACTGCCCTGCCAATTCCAGGCCCATGTCTTTGAGGGTGGAGGGGGAAGAGAAAGAGAATGGGAGCAAGATGAAGATTCCAATGACTATCCAATGCCAACAGATTACATGCTCACCCTGAATTGTACTGCTGCCGGCACGCTCAACATGTTCCCCCCCCCAACCTCACCCCAGCCCCTTAGAGATGATGTGGTCCACACTTCACCACATTCTCCATCAGTGACTGACGCCTGATTTGTGATGTGGGAGCCTCTGTCCTCACCACCCATCCCTGCCAACAGAGGTACTGGTGGCTGTGTAACCGGTGTTAGCTCTGTGGACCCTGTCCTGTTTCTTACAGTGAGGTTTACCGTGGGTCTCCTTACTGAGTGAACCTAGTGCTGCCCACCAAGAGACTAGCAACTGGTTGTGTGGTGGAGATGTTCACACTGTACAACCATTCATCGCCATGCTAAGAGCCTAGTGTGTTGGCAGGTATAACAGATGAGGGTGAGCAAGAGATGTGTGCATCTGTTGGGACCTTAGCTACAGTTCTGTGGAGCCTGGGTTTACGCACAGGTTTAGGGGCTGGTTTAGCACACTGGGCTAAATCGCTGGCTTTTAAAGCAGACCAAGGCAGGCCAGCAGCACGGTTCAATTCCCGTACCAGCCTCCCCGAACAGGCGCCGGAATGTGGCGACTAGGGGCTTTTCACAGTAACTTCATTTGAAGCCTACTTGTGACAATAAGCAATTTTCATTTCATTTCATTTTCAGGTTGTGACAGGGAGCTGGTCAGGTTTCCTGGGTGGGGCAGGATAGACGGGATCAGGGATGCAGTGGACAAGCAGAGTTTGGAAGCAGCTCGTGATCCTCAGGGGCAAGCTAGCTGATGGTGTCACTGGTGAGGCTTTTACTCTGAGGGGGCCTGTGTGCCACGGAGGGCTCTAGTGGCACCGGTGCATGTTTCCTTTATTTGGGTGAGCTCTGTTAATCCCTGCTGACTCTGCTTTGGGACTACATTTCTAAGTAGTGCACTGAGGAGTGCCAGCACCTGGTGGGCCGGCGATTGAGCATGGCCATGCCCATCGTCTTGGTGATACTGCTGGGTCTGGATTCACATGACCAGAGGCCCTCTGAGCATATGGAGGGTTCTGTGAGCAGTCAGAAGCCTCAACAACCAGGAGCCTGTAAGTTGCAATTAGGGGGTGGGTTTAAATAATTGTATTGCAGCAATGGGGTCTCAGACAGAGCACCCCGTTCTTGAGGGGGACAGCTCTGTAGCCATCTGGGATGGCCACTTACAAAGAAACATGGACATTTGCAAAGACTCAAGGGAAATATGGCCAATACCAGATTCAGGCTGACTCAGAGCCTAAATGTATATTTGTAAGCAGAGAACCAGACAGTATCGAAACCCCCAGCTGATTTGCATTCTAATGACCCATTTCCCTAAGACAAAGGACTGGTACTCAGGTATCCGATACAATTCCAGACACATCGGCGCCACTCCCTTTACTCAGGAAGCATAAACAGCAAGGTCAATGACCTCTTAGAACATGCCCAGCCATCAAGGCACCCGCCCCTTTATTGGCTCAGATCGAAGGCAGTGATCGAAGTATGCCGAATTATTGGGTCCAAACCTAAGGACCGCCCAAAAGAGCGCGAAAGCCCCCAAGGATAAAGAGAGACACTGCCATGTGTTCGATCTCTTTTGGACCTGGTGCTCCGGCAACGTTAATCTCCAACTTTAGCACCATGACCAGAAGCAAGTCCAAGTTCAACGCTTGCTACCAGATGGATGAGCCTAGCTGAACCACAGTTACTTCTCCAGATCCAGCAGATCCAGATTCGAACAAAGGCCACTGTTCGTCTGACCTAAGCCGGGTGCCTGAAGTTAAGTACAGGTTGTCAGAGTGTTAGGTGTAATTTACCTCGTAGTATTTATGTTGCATGTATAAGTTTATCTTGTGTGTAAATAAAGTATTATTGAACTTGAACTAACTAACAAGTTGTTGGGTCTTTGATCGATATCCGGTTGAACCTTGTGGTGGTATCATTTGATACCTGGCGACTCTGAAAGCAATGTAATATCAATATCTAGACAAAAGAAGGGCAACCTTATTGACTGCCATATTTATAGTGAGTAAATATAGCAACAGCTCGAGTCCACACACTTGCCACCGAGTCGTTCCTCACGATTCCCTGAGGTCCAGGCATATACCCCCCAGCAAAAGTTTGCAAAGCCAATGGCCATGACACCTGGATCCCACTCGTAAATACTAGCACTACTTCCTGGCTGAGAGGGCTGGAGCATCGTGGAGGACTGGAGTATCGGACTTCCAGCCTGTAAATCATATTGAAATCCGTGCAGATCGCGGTTTCGCATGGCGCTGCCGGGGAGGGGCGTGTAGCTCACTGCCGCCACCTGTAAGAGACAGGAACATTGGAACAGGAATGGCGCCCAACACGGATCCCGTTATCGGCAGACGCTCGATTCGCTGCAACATCTGAAAACCTGCTACTGGCGGTGGCCAGCCGAGAATTTACCCCTTTGTCTTTGTTACAGAAAATGAAAATTTCCTTAAAAGTCCACCTTAAAAAGAATATCATCAGTTTCACAATCTGGGTATTAGATTTAAAGCATATTACATACTTTCATGTCAGGTCATAAATGCTTTTGGATTCAGGCTTGGAAACATCTGTTTGCCAAATGTTACATGCCATATAAAATAGCGGATACAACAGAGTGCATCCAGACTGCAGAAATGCATCTCAAGTGTGCTTACTTGCTCATAGCCCTGATCATTGTGGTTCATGGTCAGAATTATCCGCCATCTGAGGTGTATTGGATCAATCAGTATAGGCAAGGCTTCAACTTCCAGTGTCATCCAGGGGAAGCTTTGGTAGGGATACAAAGTTACTACGAGAAATCGGAAGGTTCTGACAGGCTTTGGAGTTTCGAATGCATGCCTACCTCGGCGGGGATGGGACGGGCGACAGAATGCTGGTGGGAAGATATTAACCGAGCGGGACTTGAATGGTAGGTCACAGGGTGCATTGTTAATGTTTTGCTTTCCACTGCACGACCCCTGTTTGGTTTTTTGCAGTTGTGTTTTGTTAAGCTCTTAATTCCTTAAAATAATCAGATAGTTCTCAGCCTGCTGTGGAACCCGGGCCAGTCATTCTACTGAATGAAACTGATGAACTTCGGCTTAGGGGCAGGTGGCAAGTCTGCACTGAATTTCCTGGCATTAAATACTCTTAAAAAGATTAGACAGCCATGCAAATCAGACATTTTATGCAAGGGTCTTGTGCCCTGGTCTCACAGGTAGTGGCAGGTTTCATCCTGTTCGGCGATCCAGGGTTATGCAAGTAAAATGAAGGCGACTTACATAACACATGGAGCTCTGCCAATACTGGAAAAGTTTGAAGTACATTTGTCCTTTCTGACCTCAACACTCAAAAGGAATTTTTAATTTTTAATGAGCAGTTTAACCTTTTATGAACACTTTTAATGGTTTAAATGTTAACTCAAGTAAAATGCAGTATACATGAATAGTACTGATACCGATGAAGAAAGAACATATTTTATGCTCAGAAACATGCAAGGACAGAGAGCCGAAAGAGTAAAAAAGATCCTCAGAAAGATACATGCTAACTGAGCAGATCTAGAAATAATAATATAATAATAATCACTTATTGTCACAAGTTGGCTTCAATGAAGTTACTGTGAAAAGCCCCTAATCGCCACATTCCGGCCCCTGTTCGGGAAGGCCGGTACAGGAATTGAACCCGTGCTGCTGGTCTTGTTCTGCATTACAAGCCAGCTGTCTTAGCCCACTGTGCTAACCAGAGAGACAGGGAAGAATTACAGCGAAAGAAAATAATTCACAAAGGCTCCTGAATATGCTGCTTGCCACGGATGCTGTGCTGTCCTGTGAAGGACCCTTAGAGATGCCAGCCATTTGATTGGGCCTGCAGCTCAGCAACCTTAGCTGCCTCACCTGGGATGTTGATCATGCTACGAGCCCAGTAGCCAATACAAGACATTTTTTTAAAGCATAAAAATATTACTAGAGGTGAAACCTTTCTGATGTGATCATTAGGGTCTCAGGGCTGCTTTCTCTGCCTCGCTCCCGCCCCCACCCTCACCTTTGAATAAAACGTTGCTTCCTCCCAGGACACCGTTGGGAGGCTGCCTGTGTACAGTTGGTGACCTTGCCCCACCCCTGTCAAGAGGTTGATCTGCTGTTAGCAAAATGCTGATGGTCTGGTAAAATGACCCTGAATAGGATATTTGAATTTGCTTCCATCCTCCTTATGGATGGAAGCATGTCCAAAACTGGTCCTCCCATCAGTAAAATTAAAATGACCCAACCTAGCACAAACTAGCATGGCTCCCACTAATTTCACTCCAACCTCACACCTTGATCTGGTACTTGTGTAGGTCAGTGAAATTCTTCCCTTTAGGTAATGTTGAAGGCATTCTGCATGATAATATAGGTTTAACACTGATACATGCAATCAGCAATAAATTAATAACACCAACTTAGACAATTAGAGAACGGATGCAATTAACTAACTTAATTTTGTGTATTTTAATGTTTCAAGGCATTGATGGTTTTATTCATTTACCCACATTTTGAGATGATAATTTACAAGAGGCAAAGACCTGAAACTGTGGTTTAATCAGTGTATGGATTAAGTGGTCTGACAAGGTGGGGGGTTTACGTTTCATGGACTGTTTTCCTGGTGAAAGGGGGTGGCGTATTGTAAATCGACTGACTTTAAATGGCCGCCCTGCGGTGATAACAAACTGGCGGTGGCCTAAAGAAGCAGAGAGTGAGGCTTCCACTCCTCAGTGGAAGAAGTCCCACTCTTGATGTTGCTGGCTAATCTAAACACAGCAATGGATCCCGACTCAAATAAACCTTCCGGCGAGGACGAGGCACTCAAGGGAGGGTGGGACTGACGAGGGGGTGGGGAGACACAAAGGGGGTATCATTGTGGGGCTCTTGCCCCTGATGCCCACGGGCCACCCTGCCAGAGCATGCACCCCCACCCTCCCATGTTTGCACCTCAGAGGATTAAAAAATGGACGCCCCCCCTCTCGACTGCATTATGGCATAATATTTAGATCAATTAACTTGTTGACAAGCTCAATTGCTGATTAATGATTTTATTTTAACATGCCAGGAGGCTTGATGATTAATGGGAAACCGTGTGCCAATGTCGGGTTCAGGACCCAATGTCATCACACTGGATTTTACGCATGTGCAGAACAGGAGCAGCCCTAATTTGCAAATGTAAAATCACAGGCCATTAGTTCTCATCCTATGTAGGATATAATAACTTTTAACATAGTCAAAATCCAGACTTTTAATGTTACAGTGTTAAGTTACCTTCTTTTTCTCCACCAACCTTTACCCCACCCCCAAGTTCCCCCCCACATTCAACATCAATCAGGCACTGAGTGAGGGCAGCTGGCTTTTGTCCAGACCTCTTCTGATAAGAAGATAGATGTGAGCACCCCAGCCCCCTGCAGTGAGGCATATTTACTTATCTTAGCAGCCTGGCTAGGCAAACTCATGGTGCGGAGGATCATGTGGAGAATGCTGTTCAGTATGCCATGCATTGATGCACCAATGTTTGCAACAAAGTCCCATGCAGATGTAATATTGTGTACTGTAAATTTAAAATAATATGCGATTTTTTAATGGCAAATTCAATTAAAACTTGTGAGACTGTAAACAAGTTAGGCGATTAAATTTTACTTTTGACAACATTAATAATTCTTCATTCTATCACTTCCAATTCTTTGGAAAAATCACTGTTTAAGGAAATCATGTTGTTTTAGAAGAATCCCTTTCACAAACTCAAATCACATTCTAGACCAGCATTCATTATCTATACTTTGCCGCTCGGTAACATTTCAAAGTCTGATCAGCTTTGAGTTATGTGTCGATATGCCCAAGTCTACATCGATGCCTCTTCCGCTGAAACAAAGATGGTTGCCCCAGTCTCAACTTCCCTATTTGATATAGAGGCCACAAGTTGAATGGATGAAAACAAATTCCAGTTGACACCCACAGTGTTGAAGCCATTCACCTCCATGTTTTTAATCCTAGTTCCCCTGATTGCTGAAGTGTAATGTAACCTCCGTGTTCTGTTTGATACTAAATCTACACCCACTTTGTTACAAAACCTACTTTAGTGCTGCTATGCTTCCCTTATTGCCCTGTCCTTACTTCTTCCATTCTGTGGCTGAAACTCCACTTCATGGCCAGGATTCTCCCCTACCCGGCGGGGCGGGGGGGTCCCGGCGGGATGGAGTGGCGGGAACCACTCCGGCGTCGGGCTGCCCCAAAGATGCGGATTTCTCCGCACCTTTAGGGGCCAAGCCCTCACCGTGAGGGGCTAGGCCTGCGCCGGAGTGGTTTCCGCTCCACCTGCTGGCGTGGAAGGCCTTTGGCGCCACGCCAGCTGGGGCCGAAAGGACTTTGCCTGCCGGTGGAAGTCCGCGCATGTGCGGGAGCGTCAGCAGCTGCTGATGTCATCCCCGCGCATGCGCAGCGGGGGGGGGGGGTCTCTTCCGCGTCGGCCACGGTGAATGTTATGGCCGAGGCGGAGGGAAAAGAGTGCCCCCACGGCACAGGCCCACCCGCGGATCGGTGGGCCCCGATCGCGGGACAGGCCACTGTGGGGGCACCCCCCACGGGGCCAGATCACCCCGCGCCCCCCACCAGGACCCCGGAGCCCCGCCCACGTCGCCAGTCCTGCCAGTAAGGTAGGTGGTTTGATTCACGCCGGCGGGACTGGCATGACAGCAGCGGGACTTCGGCCCATCGCGGGCCGGAGAATCGCCGGGGGCGGCCCGCCAACCGGCACGGCGCGATTCCTGCCCCCTGCCGAATATCCGGTGCCGGAGAATTTGCCGGCATGCAGGAACGGGATTCACGCCAGCCCCCGGCGAATTCTCCGACCCGGCGGGGGGTCGGAGAATCCCACCCCATGACTTTATCACTTAGATTCTCCGGCATCGCGAGAATTAATTCCCAGACATAAACCCCCACAGGCTTCCAACTCTTTCAAAACACTAAAACGCGTGTATTCATCCCCAATAAATGTCACACTCATATCGGCACATCCTTTCCTGGCTCCTCTGGTTCCCATGCTCTCATGTGTCACACCTCAAAAGTTCCACCCTTGCTTGTAGATAAATCTAAGAGTTTAGCGATCACAATTGGTATTGTGAGAAGTACTGCTCCCATGGAACCAGTCTTAAAATCCTTACCGTACAGTGCTTGCTCAATGTACAATAATTTCTCTTGCTTGACAGAACAATTACTTCTCACTTTGGGGAATCTATTCCACAGCAGAAGTGAATCACTTTACCAGTTGCTTCAGATATGGAAAGTGCTCATAGGACACGACCAGACACTTAGAAGCTACCTGAAAAACAGTAGAGTTTGACAGCTGATGAATGCCAGTGGGTATTAGCATCTAATGTCATTGCTAATGGTGGCTATATGAAATGCAATGCGTATGTCATTTTCACTTTAAATGCCACTTCTCACAAGAACATTATTGTAAACATTCCTGTAATTACATTCTGCGCAAAACGTCTTTTGGAAATGCCAGTGTCTTGTGTGGCAATTAGTTAACAAATCAGTGAGAAAGAAACATGTTTTTGTGATTCATATTTTGTGTATTTCTCGCAAAATATTTCAAATTGGATTGCATAAACTGAGGAATTCAAGCCTGTAGAAATGAGAAATTGGCAGTAAAGTGAAGAATCTGTTTTGCATTATGTTCTGCTCGTTTAACTATTGCGTTCCTGGTCACAGATGAGATAGCTTGTTCCACTTCATCCTTCTTCCTTTGACATTGCAGCAATTGCCTTGTGATGCACTATCAATTACGACGAGACGTGAGTAGAGAGTAATCGAGACTTTATTACGCAGAGATGTGTAGCCTCCCGCAGCTGCTGCCGAAATGGCTGCAGCTCGATGAGCACACACATTTATACTCCACCTACTGGGCGGAGCCAGCAGGCAGGGATCTACCCCCGTACCTTACCGTATTACATCTCGTATGTGATATATACAACAGTGGTGACTACCACATTCACCCTCTGTTTAAAAGAGCTAGCGGGGGCGGTGGAAAACTATTTACATGCATTTTAAGATTAACATTTTGGGGGAAGTTCACAAATTCAGCCGATCGGGTGCCTTGATCCTCCGTTGTGAGCGCCGCAGTGCTGGTGGTGATGCAGGCGTCGGCTCAGTCGCCGGTGATTCCGGGAGTGTGTAGACCTCATCTTCATCCCCGGGTGGGCCCAAGGGGAGGGCGGATTGTCCTGGAGCGGGGGCTGTCCTGGGGAGGAAGGGTGGCGCCAGGGCGGGGGGGGGGGGGGCGACCCAGCTGGTGCCAGGTCCCCGAGGGAGACTGTGTCTTGGCGGCCATCGGCAGGCGTACTGCGGGTTTGCATGGAGTAGTTGTACCCTCTCGACCAACGGATCCGCGTTGTGGAGCCGCGCGTGCTTGTGGAGGAGAACGGGTCCTGGAGCTGCCAGCCACGTTGGGAGCGAAAACCCGGAGGTGGATTTCCTGGGGAAGGCAAGGAGACGTTCATGGGGGGTTGCATTAGTCGCCGTGCAAAGTAGCAATCGGATGGAGTGAAGGGCGTCGGGGAGGACCTCCTGCCAGCAGGAGACCGGGAGATTTTTGGACCGTAGGGCCAGCTGGACGGCCTTCCAGACCGTCCCATTCTCCCGCCCCACCTGCCCATTTCTCCGGGGGTTGCAGCTGGTCGCCCTGCTTGAGGCGATGCCCTTGCTGAGCAGGTACTGACGCTGCTCATCACTCATAAAGGAGGATCCCCAGTCGCTGTGGATGTAGGCGGAGAAACCGAACAGGGCGAAGATGGTGTTGAGTGCTTTGATGACGG
This sequence comes from Scyliorhinus torazame, assembly GCF_047496885.1. Taxonomy (NCBI): domain Eukaryota; kingdom Metazoa; phylum Chordata; class Chondrichthyes; order Carcharhiniformes; family Scyliorhinidae; genus Scyliorhinus; species Scyliorhinus torazame. The sequence goes on along the minus strand of NC_092714.1, from coordinate 72,152,735 downwards.
TGGCAGACGTCATATCGGGGCATGGGACAGCGAAGGGGAATCTGGAGTATTCGTCGACCACGTTAAGGAAGTACGTGTTTCGGTCGGTGGAGGGGAGGGGCCCTTTGAAATCCACGCTGAGGCATTCAAAGGGGTGGGAGGCCTTCACTAGATGCGTGCGGTCTGGCAGGTAGAAGTGCGGTTTGCACTCCGCGCAGACCTGGCAGTCTCTGGCGATAGCCCTTACCTCCTCAATGGAGTAGGGCAGGTTGCGGGCCTTCATGAAGTGAAGGAACCGGGTGACCCCGGGTGACAGAGAACGTCGTGTAGGGTCTGGAGTCGGTCCACTAGTGCGCTGGCACATGTACCTCGGGATAGGGCATCGGGAGGCTCGTTGAGCTGACCGGAGCGATACAAAATCTTGTAATTGGAGGTGGAGAGCTCGATCCTCCATCTCAAGATTTTATCATTTTTGATCTTGCCCCACTGTGTGTTATTGAACATGAAGGCAACCGACTGTTGGTCAGTGAGGAGAGTGAATCTCCTGCCAGCCAGGTAATGCCTCCAATGTCGCACAGCTTCTATGATGGCTGGGGCCTCCTTCTCGATGGAGGAGTGCCAAATTTCAGAGGCATTGAGGGTGCGTGAAAAGAATGCCACGGGCCTGCCTGCCTGGTTGAGGGTGGTGGCCAGAGCGACGTCTGATGCATCGCTCTCGACTTGGAAGGGGAGCGTCTCGTTGACTGCGTGCATTGCGGCCTTGGCGATGTCGGCCTTGATATGGTTAAAGGCCTGGTGAGCCTCGGCCGTCTGGGGGAAAATGGTGGATTGAATGAGTGGCGGGCCTTGTCCGCATAGTTAGGGACCCACTGGGCGAAGTATGTGAAGAACCCCAGGCATCGTTTGAGGGCCTTGGGGCAGTGGAGGATGAGGCGTTCCATGAGGGGGCGCATGCGATCGGGGTCGGGCCTTAGAACTCCGTTCTGAACCACATAGCTGAGGATGGCTAAGCGGTTGGTACTGAACATGCACTTTTCCTTGTTGTACATTAGGTTGAGGAGTTTGGCGGTGTGGAGGAATTTGGAAAGGTTAGCGTCGTGGTCCTGCTGGTCATGGCCGCAGATGGTGACGTTGTCCAGGTACGGGAAGGTGGCCCGCAGTCCGTACCGGTCAACCATTCGGTCCATCTCCCGTTGGAAGACCGAGACCCCATTAGTGACGCCGAAGGGAACCCAAAGGAAGTGGTAAAGGCGGCCGTCAGCTTCAAACGCGGTGTACGGGCGGTCCGCCTTGCGAATGGGGAGCTGGTGGTAGGCAGATTTCAGGTCCACTGTCGAGAAGACCCGGTACTGTGCAATCTGATTGACCATATCAGATATGTGTGGGAGGGGGTACGTGTCGATCTGCGTGTACCGATTGATGGTCTGACTGTAGTCAACGACCATCCTGTTTTTCTCCCCCGTTTTCACCACTACCACTTGGGCTCTCCAGGGGCTTTTGCTGGCCTCAATAATACCTTCCCATAGCAGCCGCTGGACGTCCGACCTGATGAAGGTCCTGTCCTGGGCGCTGTACCGTCTGCTCCTGGTGGTGACGAGTTTTGCAATCTGGGGTGAGGTTTGCAAACAGAGAAGGCGGGTCGACCTTAAGGGTCGTGAGACCGCATACAGTAAGGGGTGGTAGTGGCCCGCCAAATTTCAGGGTTAGACTTTGGAGGTTGCACTGAAAGTCCAGGCCGAGTAACAAGGCAGCGCAGAGGTTGGGGAGGACGTAGAGCTGGAAGTCGCTGAACTCTATGCCCTGGATGGTGAGGGTGGCGGTGCAGTACCCCCGGATCTCCACGGAGTGGGATCCGGAGACCAGGGAGATTCTCTGGTTAATGGGGTGCACCGCGAGGGAGCAGCGCCTTACCGTATCGGGGTGGATGAAGCTCTCAGTGCTCCCGGAGTCCAGAAGGCATGATGTCTTGTGCCCATCGACCTTTACCGTCGTCGACGCGGTTGCGAGGTTGTGCGGCCGGGACTGGTCGATCGTGGTGGAGGCGAGCTGTAGCTGGTGTTGGAAGGCCCCTGGCTGGTCGGCAGGCGATGAGCGGCCCAATGAGGTGCCCGACGAGCAGGGGTCCTGAGGCGGGGAAGATGGCAGCGCCCAAGGGGCGCACGTGGAGGGCGGTGTTACAGATGGCGGCGCCCATGGTCCACACGAGGCCTGATGGGGGGAAGATGGCGGCGCCCACGGGTCGCACGTGTCCTGAGACAAACAAGATGGCGGTGCCCACGGGCCGCACGTGGTCTGAGGCGAGGAAGATGGCGGCGCCAACGGGCCGCACATGGGTTGCGGGGGCGAAAATGGCGGCGCCCGCGGGTCGCACGTGGAGGGTGCAAGAACAATGGGCCTGGCAATGGGCCTGGTTACAGCGCCGATTGAGCGGGCCTGGCACACAGCAGCGAAATGTCCTTTCTTCCCGCAGGCCTTGCAGAGTGCACCCCGCGCCGGGCAGCGCTGCCGGGGGTGCTTTGTCTGTCTGCAGAAGTACACTTGGGTCCCCCGGGGTTGGCTGGCTGCCGCGCGGTGCAGGCTTGGGGTTGGTTGGGGGTGGTTGCTGGCGGGGTCCACGATGGGGTGTTCGCTGGTGAGGTCCACGATGTCCAGGAGGGGGCGCCGTGCGGTCGGGGGCATACGCTTGTACATTTGGGCAGGCGACCATTAGTGAGATTGCGAGTTTCTTGGTTGCCGCAAGGTCGAGGGTAGCCTCTTCTAAGAGGTGCTGGCGGATGTATGCCGACCCTATGCCTGCAACGAAAGCGTCCATAATTAGGAGTTCAGAATGTTCAACGGCCGAAACAGCCTGGCAATCGCAGTCCCTCGCCAGGGCGTGCAGGGCACGCCAGAAATCTTCCACAGACTCACCGGGGAGTTGATGCCACATGGACAGGAGGTGCCTGGCGTAGAGCATGTTGGTCTGCTGAGTGTAGTTCTCTTTCAGTAGCGCCATGGCCTCAGCGTAGGTAGGTGCGTTCCGGATGAGGGGAACGATATCGGAGCTCAGCCGTGTATACAGGATCTGGAGCATCTGTGCTTTTGAGGGTGGTTCTGTCGCAGATCCGATGTAGGGTTCAAAGCAAGCTAGCCAGTGTGGGAAGGCTGACTTAGCGTTGTCTGCTTGAGGGTGCAGCTGCAGGCGATCTGGCTTGATGCGGAGATCCATCGTTGTAAAATCTCTGCGTAATAAATTGATGCACTATCAATTACGACGAGACAAGAGTAGAGAGTAATCGAGGCTTTATTAAGCAGAGATGTGTAGCGTCCTGCAGCTGCTGCCGAAATGGCTGCTCTCGGTGAGCACACACATTTATACTCCGCCTACTGGGCGGAGCCAGCAGTTAAGGATCGACCCCCGTACCTGTAGTACAGGAGCCTTACAGTATTACATCTCGTATATGATATATACAACAGTGGTGACTACCACACCTTGGTAATATCTATGCCCAGACCAAACTTTATTTGAGTCATTTTATTTGCTTACTAAAATAGTCATATTGAGATGGTTTTTACCCAATGAGAATGAAATCCATTAGAAATATATTCAATCAAATCAATTAACCAGAGGATCAACCTGGTTTAATGAAGAATGTAGGAGGGCATGCTAGGAGCAGCTGCAGACATATCCAAAAAATGAGGGGCGGGATTCTCTGATCCTGAGGCTAAGTGTTGATGCTGCCATAAACGCCGGCGCGTTTTCGACGGCGTCAACATGGCCTCAGGATCAGCGATTCTGACCCCTACAGGGGGCCAGCACGGCACTGGAGCGACCCACGCGCTCCAGCTGCCGATCCCCGGTGACAAGATGTGCGCCGCGGGTCTGCGCATGCGCCGTGGGGCCGGCACCAATGCGCGCATGCGCAGTGGAACCGGCGCGATTGCGCGCATGCACGGTGGCTCCTTTCTTCACGCCGGCCCGACGCGACATGGCGTAGGGCTACAGGGACCGGCGTGGAACAAAAGAGGCCGCCAGGCCCAAGAGGCTGGCCCGCCGATCGGTAGGCCCCGATCATGGGCCAGGCCACAGCGGATGCTCCCCCCCCCCCCCAGGGGTCAGGGACACCCCCGCCACGCCGCCCACGGATCCATTAACGCCGAGGTCCCGCTGGGTAAGACCAGGTGTGAATGTCGCCGGCGGGACTCGGGTTTTTTTGTACAGCCGCTCAGTCCACCCCGGGCCGAGAATCGCTGGGGAGGCCCTGTAGAGCAGTCCCCAACTGGCGCCGTGCCGACCGCACTGGCTCCAATGGCTCCGATTCTCCGCTCTCCGAGAATCGGCGGAGAATCGGCCTGGGCTGAGAGAATCTGGCCCGAGGTGCCAGCCTTGTGAAGCTACGACACAGGATTGCATGCCAAACAGAAGTGGCATGTGTTAGACAGAGCGAAGCGTTCCCATCAGATCTAAGCTCTGAAGCCCTGTCACATCCAGTTATGAATGGACAATTAAATAACTCACTGAAGGCGGAGGCTCCACCAATATTCCCATCCTCCAATCTTGGAGGAATCCAGCTCACCAGAGCAAAAGATGAATGAGGCATCTTCAGCCAGAAGTGCTGAGTAGGTGATCCTGAAGTCTCCTCCTGAAGTCGCCATCATCACAGATGCCAGTATTCAGTCAATTCAATTCAAGCCATGTGATATCAATTAAATAGCTGAAGGCACTGGATTTCGCAAAGGCGAAGAGCCCAGACAACATTCTGACAGTACTACTGAAGATCTTCAAAGCCACTCCAGCAACCACACAGGAGATGACAAAATAAAGAGGGAAACCCAGCAACTGGCAAGATGAGCAGTGTGGGAAAAGACAACGGTGGACAAGGGTGAAAAATGGCTACTACTTTGTCCTTAATAGTATCATTTCAAGATATAGGGAGCCCCAGGCAGATTGAGCAATGGTAAAATTGGCGAAGATGTTTTACTCAATATCATAACGTCTCAGGTCTTGTGAGTGAAGAGAATAATGATCAAGTTAGCACTTTGTTTTATGCTGTTGGGAGCATAATAGATGATGCTGACCAGACAGGAGGTGAACGCACACAGTCTCCGATGAGAATGAAATTGGAGTCTTTTACTTCAGTCTTTGTAAAAATACTGTTACAAAGAGGGCAAAATTTAATCAGCGCAATCACGAACAGGGTGAAGGGATTGATTCCTTTCAACCTGGCTGAAAATTGAGATTTGGAGCACTAAAAGAGAACCTGGTCAGTGGTAGAATAATCATTGGTGTTTTAGATGAGAATCTCTCTCATTTCTTACAATCTCGTGAAGATTTAAATTTAAGTAAAGCCATATAACTGGCCGGACAGACTAAAGAGCGGAGGCAGAATAAGGCTTTTGTCAGGATTGTGAGGGAAATTTCCTAGGAACAATGCAATGAAGTTGTTCAATTTGTGGGTTGTGAAATGAAAATACAGCCAAGGCAGCAACCAGGGAAATGTCCTGCAAAGGCAACAGATGCAATTTTCCAATGTTCCCGCTGTGGTGGAAAGGAGGTCCGCAGGCAGGAAGAATCTCCCACCAGAATTGTGCAGTGCCATGGCTGTGGCAAGTTAAGCCATTTTAAGGAAAAATTTGTTAAAAGAACCTCCATTCAAGAAATTCAGGACCTCGACAACTCAGAAAGCGCATTCAAGAGAAATAAAGGAAATTGAAAACCAGGATTGGAGTGCTGACGTTGCTATAAATGGGCATCCGACTGAATTCAAGCTAGACACCAGAGCAGGTGTCTCAGTGTCACCTGACAAAGGTTCACGGCTGAATAAAGTGACGCTACAACTATTCTCCCTTCAACTCCACGGCCCCGGGAGGAATCAAGTTAAATGTTCAAGGCCAGGTAGATACAACACTAAAACACAAAGATAGAGAAATTTCTGAAGCATTGCACATTATCAGGAATCAAGAATGCTCTTTGTTGTTCAGAAAAGTATAGCTCTGAACCTGCTTTGGAAAATTGGAGAAGTCAACGCAAAAACACAAGATAGAATTTGGAGGGAAATCCCGCACACTCTTTAAAGGTTTAAACTGAAGACTATGGGCTGGATTCTCTGATCGCCGACGCTGAAATCACGTTCGGCGATCGGCTGGAGAATCCATTTTTACGCCGGAATCGGGGTCGGTTCCGTTTTTCTGATGCTCCGCCCCATCAAAAACAGCATACTCGAGCTGTGTGCCTCACGCCGTTGGGAGGGCCTCAGGTGACGTCCTGTTGCTCTGCCCCCGATGGGCGAGTCCCCAACGGCGTAGGGCGCATGTCCTCTCACTTTTCAGGAAACTCGCATGGCAGCTGCGGACTGTACCGAGCGCCGCCACAGTCGGGGGGGGGGGGGGGGGGGGGGGGGGGAGCCATTCTGCTGGCAGGGGGGCTTCGGCAGGGGCTGGGGGAACTGGTGAGGGGTAGCCAGGGGGTGGCCAGGGGAGTTACAGGCGGGCAATCTTTGGCAGGCAGGGTCCCTGCATGCGCGACCACGGACCTGCCCATTCTGCGTTCATATCGGTAGTGGCTTTACGTGGCGCGGCTGCTAGCCCCTCACCGGGCGGCTCATCGGTGCGGAGGCGGCGCTGACCTTTTGGTCGTAAGACCAAAATGATATTGCGGACATAGCCGCCGAATCGGAGAATCCAGCCCTGTGTGGCACAATGCACTCAAGTCAGATGCTAAACCCATTTGTCTATTTGCACCCAGGAAGGTCTCACACACACTCCTGAAAAGAGCCAGGCGTGAGATAGAGGCGATGCTGCAACAAAGGATAATTTCTCCAGTCATAGAGTGACCGGGGCTCTGTTACGGTCCCAAAGCCTCATGGCTCCATTTGAATCTGCAATGATTAACACACCTCAACAAGGTAATGGAAAGAGAAATAAATCTAATGACATCGGTAGATAAGAATTTGGCCAAACTTTCAAAAAGCACAATCTTCACCAAAGATGCTAACACTGGATTCTGACAGTTACCACTGAATCAGGAGTCAAAATCCTAACTACTTTCAGTACACCCTTTGAAAGGTGCTGCTTTAACTGTCTGCCATTTAGCATCAGGTCAGTTACTGAAATATTTCAAAAGGCAATGTCCATGTACTGCAGGGCATGGAAGGTGTCATGTGTCACATGGATAACATCTGGATCGGCGAAATGGGAACATGACAAACCTGTCAGGGAAGTCTCACTAACGCTGCAAGATGTTGCCTTACGCTCGATGAAAAGTGAGAGCTTTTAAGGCCCACACTAAAAATTCCTGGGGCACATTATATAGGTAACTGGAATTGCCACAGACCAACAGAAAACAAAGGCAATACAAGAACTCCCACCACCTATAATGTAATGGAGCTACAAAGGTTTATGGGTATGGTCAACCAGCAATGTCAATTTTTGCCTCACCTGACCCAGATAAACTAACTCCAAGAAATATTTTACAACAGGACCAGGCACGATGCTGAACTCAACAAAGCAAAATGATGCTAACACCCTCAGAGGTCCTGGTCCACTATGACCCTAACTTCCCACAATTGTGGAAGGTGATACATTTGCAATGGGACTGGCTGCTGTGCTATTCCAGGTCAAAAGTGAAGGCAACTGAAGACTTGTTCACTGAGCATCCAGGTCACTGGGACTAACAGAGCTGTGTGATTATCGAAAAGGAAGCCTTTGCAGCAACTTGGGCATGTGAGAAATTCTCTGATTTTGTACTGGGCCTGTAATTTAAGATTGGGACTGATCATAAGCCATCAGTAACCCTGCTGAACACAAATTAAATCGCAAAGATACCACCCAAGGTTCAGCTATTCCGAGTTAGGCTCATGCAATAGGATGCTACTACAGAGTACATGCAGGATAAATATCAGATTATGGCCAATCCAATGTCCAAGACATCCGCCACTTACCGAGTACTGGAATTTAAAACCTTCATAACCGAAGTTGAAGCCTTCACAGACTTGACTACCAAATACTTGCCGGCAACAGATCAGAGGTTGCATGCGTTTTGTGCAGCCCAAAGACAAGATGAAGGACGCATCCAGATTTGCACGTAGTGCCAGACGGATGGCCACAGTACATACCAAGCAACTCCATCTTGAGGAAATATTTCAAACAGCATCACCAGTTCAGCATTGTAGATGATCTCATGTTATACAATGCAGCAGTGGTGATATCCCAAACCCTCTGCCTGGAATTCCTCCAGCAGATCCACCAAGGGTATCTAGGTTTAACCAAGTGTTGAGCCAGGAGACAGCATTCAGTATGGTGGCCAGGAATTTCACACACTGTTGAAGGGATGTTCTCCAATTTCATCACTTACACCATTCACAGACAGGAGCAAAAAGAGCCACTTATTCATTCTTCCTTCCCGTCAAGGCCTTGCGATCGCCTTGACATGGGCTTTTTTCACTATAAAGGGAAGATACTTCTTATCATAGTAAACTATTATTCCCGCTAGATAGAGGTGCAAAAGCCTTTATTGCCTTCTTGAAGAAAATGTTCTCCACACATGGCATTCCATGCATTGTCATCTCTGATAGTGGACCACAATTTTCCAATGAGTGCGTTCAATCCTTCACAGCATTTTATGGATTTGTTCATGCCACAAGCTCCGCAAAATACCCTCAGGCCAGGATTTCAGGGCCCCTCCTATATCTGCTGGGGAGAGACATGCCATAGCAGGGCCGTAAATTCCTGGCCTCAGTCTGACAGGGAAGCTGAGCGAGGAGCTTGGCCTAGAAATACTCTACTGAAGAAGAATGATAATTTTGATCTTGTTCTGCTTAGTTTTCGCTCCACGCTGTTACATAATGGGCTTTCCCCATACAAGCCTCATTCCTGCCCCACACCTCGTTACCATGGTGGAAAACCATGGTCGAACTAGGAAGATGGAAGAAGCCTACTAAGTGAGTCAAACTCGAATGTTTAACCAGAGGCTTAGGGCTCAAGACCCTCTGATTCTTGGAAGGGGAGAGAAAGTATGGATCAGAGATCAAAACCGTGCTGATACGGTAATTGAGAAGCTACAGCATCCGGTGAAGACACAGTCAAGCACCATTCAAAGAGACAGATTTAACCTAATTTCAATAGACAGAAAACCATCAAGAGCATGGGCAGAGAGCATCCTGAACCTCAAGAGAATGTCGCACCTACATAACCACAAATTAGGGAAATCAGGAATGAGTTGGGCCTTGGAGGGAGGAGGCCACATTCTGACATTGGAAGAGGTTGAATTGAGTCAGCCTGGGTGGGGGTCAGGTCAGACCTTGGAGGGGTGGTGGGACTGGGGATTGGGAGGGTGGTGGGGGTGTCCTGTGGAGAGAGGAGTCCTGTGGGAAGGTGGAATGTTGTAGTCTGGGATATTTGTCCTATGAGAGGGGAGAGTAATTTGAGGATGGGAGGAGCCCCTGGAGGTTTGGGGGTGTTGGGGGAAGTCCTGTGAGGGTTTGGCCTGGGGCTGTATAATAATTACCCAGGAACTAGAAGTGGTTTTAATTCTTTTAACTTTTTCTGGGTAGCTTACTGGGTAAGACAGTCAGAACTATCAGAAGTTTGCGATTTAAATCACAATTTTCTGATGGTTCCTGTGGTGAACCACTGTAACAGGAGATGTAAGGTAGGACCTGCACTACAGGTTCGCCGGTAGCTCCTGCCGGCTGGCTCCGCCCACGGAGAACTGTATAAAAATGCATGACCTCCAGTGCCCTGCCATTTCATCAGCTGCAGCAGGAGGCCACGCATCTGACTGTAATAAAGCCACAGTTGTACCCAACTTTAGTCTTTGTGCAATTGATCGTGCATCAGTTCCCAGTGCAGGGCAATTGCGAACCTAACCTGGCAATCTCCGAGATTTGGGGGCAGGGTGGTGGTGGTGGTGGGGGGTTGGTTCCCAGCTCATCTTTGGGGTCCCCCCCAAACATGACACCCTGGAGCTCGGAAGTTACATTGTTTGCATTCCTCTAATCAGATTTCCACACATCCCACAGCACTGAAACCGCCCCAACCAAAATTACTATCTGTGAATGAGGAGAGGGAGAAACAGTGGAAGACAGTGAGTGACAAGAAAGAGAAGAAAGTGTCAATAAACCACAGCAAAAAATGAAAATGTTAGACATGTTTTGCAGATGCACCACTACAAGTGGTACCAGCCTCCCTGAACAGACGTCGGAATGTGGCGACTAGGGGTTTTTCACAGTAACTTCATTTGAAGCCTACTTGTGACAATAAGCGGTTCTCATTCATTTCATTTCATTTCAAGTGTCTTTAGCTGGGTCAATGGAGGAAGATGAGCATTCTTTTATTTTTTTTTATAAATGTTTTTTTATTGGGTTTTTGAACAAAGTATAATTACCGTTATGTACACAGAATAAGAAATATATATTTATACAAATATATTTATACAAATATACACATTTATACACACCAAACATATCAAAAAAAAAGTAATAATAAAAAATAAAATAGAATAACTGGTAGGGTATTGTGCACCAGCTCAACAGCAGCAACTCTGTACAACTGGCAAAATTATTTACAACACATAAGTGAGCAACTGTTTGTGGGGGGGGAGGGAGGGGGTGTGTGGAGACTGGGGAGGTAAATATACACTTGGGTGCTGGAGAAACAACAACAGTGGGCAATACTCGAATGAGTTTGGTGTTGTCTGAGCATTCTTTTAAATGGAACCTAGTTTGACAATCACTGAATCAGATAGTTTTCTTCAAATTCATTGTGAAGAATAATAATGACTTAAACAAGCTTTGTGCTAAGACACGTGAACAGGGAATGCATGTGACAGCCCCCTGTCTTCCACACCATTTTATTTTCAGTAGTCCTGTGTGTGCAGGGAAGATAAAAGATGAATAAGAGCAAAACATTTGTTTTAGTGAGGCTGAGGAGGGATGGATGTGGAACCGTGACATTGCCAACCATTTACATACCCAGCATTCAGGGAGTTTATCTGAGTATTTAAATATTTTCAGGGTTTGTTCGGTGTAAATTTCCAGGAATGTGAAAAGGTGATGGCTTGAGAAATAAAGGACTATATAGAAGCAGCAACACAAAGTGTCACAATGTGTGACCTCTAAAACTGACATACACCTGCAACCAGTGGAAACAATTCTGCTATATAAACACACCGTTAATGGAGCGTTGGGATAGACTTGCAACAAGAAACCTCACATGCCATCTTTCTTACCGTCTTTCCAACGGAGGTAACAGCTGTTGGCTGCCAAACAAGAGTGGTGTAAACCAGACATCCGGCAGTGGAAAATGGACCGGTGTTTGAACAAACCGTAACTTCGCCCACATTGCGACACATATACACTGCAAAATACATTAATCCCTGAAAACGGGTATTGGGAAGTTGATGTGTGATTAACCTGAGCCTGTTGCTTCTAATGTATATAGCGTGCAAACGTTGTGCTGCTTGCTAATTTAAATGATGTAGCATGCAGTCAGAGCTAATGGCACAGTTGAATGGCCACATGCTTGAGCAGGGGAAGAAAAATCACTCTGGCAGAATGCCCCTACCCTTGAAAAGTGCAGACTAGCTTTAATTCGTGGGGTAAACTGAATCAATTTGACAAAGAGAAAGCTCTGAGATTTTCCGCTGCACTGGAGGTTCCAGTGGTAGAGAGGAGGAGAGATGCCATCTATTCACAGTAGGTCAGGAGTTTCTGCAAACAAACTTTGTGAAGGCAGTGAGAACAATTGGCGTGGCGGCCAATGCCAGAAGCCAAGTCAGAGGACCTGGATGCACTGCCAGAAAAAGTTCAATAACGTCACGAGTGGTCAAGCTCAGTGGATGTATCTCCCAATGCAATATCCCATCAACTGTAGCGCTAGCCTCGCTAAACTGCTCAATGCACTGCACCTACATCACTCACCTACCAGCAATCTCTCTCAATTACAACCACACTTCACATTCATCGCTACAATTTACCCTCACGCTTAGCTCTGCTACAAGTCTCACACTCATATCCCACAGCTTCCACACTGCCAGCTATTGCACCATGATTTACAAGTTGGATGTCAGCATACACTCTGTTCCCCCCCCCCCACACACACACACACACCCCACCAGCTCCCTGCATTCATCACAATCCACCCATTGAGTCTTTCTCCTTTCAGATAGGAAAGAACAGCAAACTGGCCGGCTAATTGTAGAAGTGCAGGAAGACAATGAAGAAGAAATCTGTTACCCACTTTCTTGCCACCACAGCTCAGATACTGAACTGCATATGAAGGATAACTTAGATATGAGATCTGCATATAGTACTCTCATGGCTGGTGTGAGGGATGCAGCTGGACAGGGGTAGAGGTAGCACAAGTGCTCAGTGATAACTCCATACCCTGATCACCAGGCCTGCTTTGCCTGGCCCCAGCCAATGGATTCCTATGGAGTCTCCAGGAATTGTAAATGACTGTGTGCAACCCTGGAGGGAAATAATTGGGACATGAAAAAAATATTATTTTCTTTGTCATTTTCTCTTGAGAAGATACAAAAGTATTGAAAATGGGGAAAAAAGGCTGTTAGGCTGGCAGTCAAACCATCTGAGTAATGAGTCTTTTTGCTTTCCAATTGGCGGGGGAAAACAGTGCATCACAAGGTGGATGTGATGGCTGAAGCTGTGGGTCAAGTCATGTTATGAAATTTCCAGGAATATATTTAATCACAGTTGGAAACGGGCTGTGGTAAACCACTGTTGCACCTATATTAGGTGATGTAAGGTAGGATCTGTACTACAGGTTCGCCGGTAGTCCCTGCCTGCTGGCTCCGCCCAGTAGGCAGAGTATAAATATGCGTGTCCTCCATTCAGCAGCCATTTCGCCAGCTGCTGTGGGAGGCCACACATCTTAAAGCAGTAAAGCCTCAGTTGTATCCAACTCTAGTCTTTGTTCAATTGATCGTGCATCAATTTATTGCTCTAAGATTTCCTAAAAGATGGACCTCCGGATCTCATTCCGTCGCGATCCGGGGGTACTGTATGGTCACACTCATGGTCCAGGGCGTAGAATTCGGCGGCTTTCGCCTCTACGTCCTCCCTAACCTCTGCGCTGCTCTCCTACTAGGCCCGGACTTCCAGTGCAATCTCCAGAGCCTCCCTCAAATTCGGCGGGCCCCTACCACCCCTCGCTGTGTGCGGCCTCGTGATCCTAAAGGTCGATCCGCCTTCTCTATTCACAAATCTAACCCCGGATTGCAAACCTGTCGCCACCAGGAGCAGACGGTACAGCACCCAGGACAGTACCTTCATCAGGTACGAGGTCCAGCGGCTGCTTCGGGAAGGCATCATCGAGGCCAGCAACAGCCCCTGGAGAGCCCAAGTGGTAGTCGTTAAATCTAAATCTGGGGAGAAACACAGAATGGATGTGGACTACAGCCAGACCATCAATCGGTACACGCAGCTCGACACGTACCCCCTCCCACGCGTATCTGATATGGTCAATCAGATTGCACAATACCGGGTCTTCTCAACAGTAGACCTCAAATCCATCTACCACCAGCTCCCCCTTCGTAAATCGGACCGTCCATACACTGCTTTTGAGGTGGATGGTCGTCTCTATGACTTCCTCAGGGTTCCCTTCGGCGTCACGAACGGGATCTCGGTCTTCCAAAGGGAGATGGACCGAATGGTCGACTGGTACGGTTTGCGGGCCACCTTCCCGTACCTAGACAACGTCACCATCTGCGGCCATGACCAGCAGGACCATGATGCCAACCTTGCCAAATTCCTCCACACTGCCACTCTCCTCAACCACACCTACAACAAGGAGATGTGCGTGTTTAGCACGACCCGCTTAGCCATACTCGGCTATGTGGTCCAGAACAGAGTTCTAGGGCCCGATCCCGACCGCATGCGCCCCTTCACAGAGCTCCCCCTTCCCCACTGCCCCAAGGCCCTCAAACGCTGCCTGGGGTTCTTCTCATACTACGCCCAGTGGGTCCCAAACTATGCAGACAAGGCCCGCCCACTCATACAGTCCACACACTTTCCCCTGGCGGCTGAGGCACAACAGGCCTTCGCCCTTATCAGAGCCGATATCGCCAAGGCCGGGATGCACGCAGTAGACGAGACACTGCCGTTTCAAGTAGAGAGCGACGCATCGGACATCACCCTAGCCGCCACCCTCAATCAGGCAGGCAGACCAGTGGGATTCTTCTCCCGCACACTTCATGCCTCAGAAATTTGGCACTCATCCATCAAAAAAGAGGCCCAAGCTATTGTTGAGGCTGTGCGGCATTGGAGGCATTACCTGGCTGGCAGGAGATTCACCCTCCTCACTGACCAACGGTCGGTAGCCTTCATGTTCAATAACACACAGCGGGGCAAGATCAAAAACGATAAAATCTTGCGATGGAGGATCGAGCTCTCCACCTATAATTACGAGATTTTGTATCGCCCCAGCAGGCGCCCTATCTCGAGGTACATGTGCCAGCGCACAAGTAGACCGACTCCGGGCCCTGCACGACTGCCTTTGTCACCCGGGAGTCACACGGTTGTACCATTTTGTCAAGGCCCGCAATCTGCCCTACTCCGTCCAGGAAGTACGGACAATCACCAGGGACTGCCAGCTCTGTGCAGAGTGCAAGCCGCACTTCTACCGGCCGGACCGTGCGCACCTGGTGAAGGCCTCCCGCCCCTTTGAACGCCTCAGCGTGGATTTCAAAGGGCCCCGCCCGTCCACCAACCGAAACACGTATATTCTCAGTGTGGTCGATGAGTCCTCCAGATTCCCCTTCGCCATCCCAAGGCCCAATATGACATCTGCCACCGTCAACAAAGCCCTAAACACAATCTTCGCTCAATTCGGTTTCCCCGCCTACATCCACAGTGACAGGGATCCTCATTCATGAGCGAGGAGCTGCGTCGGTTCCTGCTCAGCAGGGGTATCGCCTCCAGCAGGACGACCAGCTATAATCCCCGGGGAAACGGGCAGTTAGAGAGGGAGAACGGGATGGTATGGAGGGCCATCCAACTGGCCCTACGGTGCAGGAACCTCCCGGCCTCTCGCTGGCAGGAGGTTCTCCCTGATGTACTCCACTCCATTCGGTCGCTACTATGCACCGCCACAAACAACACACCCCATGAACATCTTTTTGCCTTCCCCAGGAAGTCCACATCCGGGGTGTTGCTCCCGACTCGGCTCGCGGCTCCAGGACCAGTCCCGCTCAGTAGGCATGTCCGCCTCCACAAGGCGGACCTGTTGGTGGAGAGGGTGCAATTGCTCCATGCAAACCCCCAGTATGTCTACGTGGCGTACCCCGACGGCCGCCAGGATACTGTCTCCCTCAGGGACCTGGCACAAGAGGTTCCAGACACACACACCCCTCCGGCCCGGCGCCACCTTCCCCTCCCCTCCCCCAGCGCTCCCAGCATTAACCCCACCAGTACCATCTGTCCTTCCTCCGCCCACGCCCGAGGATGAAGAGGATTTCGGCACGCTCCCGGAGTCACCGAACATCGGGCCAGCATCGACATCGCCGCCACCACTACGTTGCTCCCAGCGGAACATCAAGGCACCGGACCGGTTAAACCTCTAACTAGTCCGACGGACTTCAAAAGACATTTTTTTCTGCTCAAATACTATAAATATTGCTGTATATAATTCTCCATCACCCCCGCCAGACTCAATTTTAACAGGGGGTGAATGTGGTAAACCACTGTTGCACCTATATTAGGTGATGTAACGTAGGACCTGTACTACAGGTTCGCCGGTAGTCCCTGCCTGCTGGCTCCGCCCAGTAGGCGGAGTATAAATTTGCGTGTCCTCCATTCAGCAGCTATTTCGCCAGCTGCTGTGGGAGGTCACACAGAGCAATTGTGCATCACGGGATAGATTCTCTGCGCCACGGCACTGGCCGGGGCGGAGAATCCATTTTGCCGCACAAAATCGGGACTGCCGGCAGTTCCTCGATTCTCCAGCCCCCGAAAAGCAGCGTACTCTTTGAGTATGCCGCGCCACCCGGCACCTACCTGCGGCCATTGCTGGGGGCCCATGGCAAGCACACAACTCTCCTCTATCAGTGGCATGGGCAAACATTAAGCTGGCAATCTCTTGCATTAGAAATTAAAATATCTGGGTTTCACAAGCTGCTGTCAGAATCTTAATCATCTTTCGAAGGCTGTTTTTTCCATAAATTGCTGTCAACAAATACAAACAAGGAGCATGAGGAATGGAGCTCATGACTTCTGAGTGAAAACTATTCTTGCAGGGCTGCATGTTCAATATAAAATCACCTATAGATATTGCTAGCACATGTGATAATATTCCTATGCTCTGAAATGGTTCACAATCCATTTTTATTTTATTTTTCTCTTGTTTACTCCTGTCTCAGCAAGGGCCATTCAGCCTGTAGGGAGGTGACAGACGTCTCAGCTGCCAGCTGTAGAGCTGACAAGAGACCCGCATTGCCTCTTTTGCGGAAGGCCCATTGAATTATGAGCCAATCAGGCAACTAACAAATCGTCAGTGGGCCTTCCACGGGATGAGGACCCTGATGGGTCCTTCCTACTGACAGAGGCTGGAAGCTTATTTGCTCAGCAGTGCCACTGGAGGCCGTAGATTGCAAAGAAACCCTGGTCAGCAGTAAGTGACGGCAGGAGGGGTTTTGTGGCTCAGGGGGGAATACAGGGATTGACAGCAAGGGCAGGGGCTGTGCTCTCAGTGCCATGCCTTCCCGGTGCCTGGTCCCTCAATAATGTACTGAGTGCCTTTGAATGAGGCACCACCGCACTCCAACCCCCACCACCCTTTACCACAGGAGACCACAAGCAGCTCGCATAGTGACAAACTTGCCTGCCACTGGTTCAATAAGTGGATGTTGCGTCAATTGGTGTTGCACCATGGATGGCCTTACCATCACGGATCTGATCGGGGCAAGAGACAGTAAGGTGGAGAGGTCCCCATTTGCCCTCATCCAGCCTGATTAAATGCCCTCCCCACCTTCAAACCTTCCACAGGGGGGGTGTCATAAATACCGCACATAATGTTTATGATGGTGTTAGCTCATCAGCTCGGGTTTTTGTTATTCTAATCCCATTTCTCTATCCTTTCGTTAAATCTTTTATAGTTTTACTTTTCAAATGCTTATCAAATTCCATTTTTAAGTATGTTCCAATTTCTGTCTCAATAATCATAAGTAGTGAAGGAATCCATGGGCTGGATTTCACTGGACGCCATCAATCCCACTCCCCCCCCCCCCCCCCCCCCCCTCCCTCCCAGCACCCCCCCCCCCCTCCCCCTTGGCAAAAGAGTCTGTGGAGAGTCTACCCACTGTCATTTAACAGCCAATTGAGCCGCCATCTGAAAACTGTGCATCCTGTGTAAATTACTTCTAACTACCCCCTTCATTCTAGTAATAATCTTGAGTTGCTGTGCTTTGTTGCCAATCCGTCAACCAGTAGAAACAATCAGAATGATGTTTCCGGACATATTAACTTCTTATGGATGAAAATTGCACGGTGGACATTGTAACAATAATGGAGCCATCTTGATTTTTTTTCTACCCATTCAAATTAATGGATGGGAAATCAGACAGGCTTTGTTCCGTGTCTGTTGTCCTTCCCACCTGATTCTCCTTATTCATTGCTCACCCCCTCAAAATCTTTCACAACCTCTATGAGATCCCCCTAACTTCCTGCATTCCTGCTAATTCTTCGAACTTTTCTTATTATAATCTTTCATTCTAGATGTAACTCTAATGAATTGTCACTGCTCAATTTCCTTTAACAGCCTCCCTTTAATCCTATTCGTATCATGCATTTGTATTTTTCGGCAGGCTTCTTGTATTGCACCTTCTCAAAATTTTCTGAGAATTCATAAATATAACGGCCATTGCATGTCCTTTATTTATACGGCAAGCATGAACTACCAGTGAAGGAAATTCTCAATTTCCCTCTATTAACTTAGATGAGTAGAAAGTCATGCATTTTGAGGTGTGCACATTATTCAGAGTTTCCAATATTCATTGTGTGCGGACAATGCTGTGGGCTTTAATTGGTACAAACACAAGACACATTCCCATACACACAATTAACTGCAAAAATTACAGTTTAGATCTGCGTGATCGTATCAGATCTTTGGCATGTTGGTTCATTTTCTTTTTTTTTATAAACATTTTATTGAGGTATTTATGGTTTTATAACAGTAACAGAAGAAACAGTGCACATACAAATATAAACAGTGCAAAAGCCGCCTTCCTCTCTCACAGGTCCCACCTTTTCTAACCCCCTACTCTACACTAAACTAGCCCCACAGCCCCACCCCACCCCTTTCCGCTGACGGTTAATTTTCCCTAAAGAACTCGACGAACGGCTGCCACCTCCGGGCGAACCCTAACATTGACCCTCTCAGGGCGAACTTGATTTTCTCCAGAGAGAGAAAGCTAGCCATGTCAGTAAGCCAGGTCTCCGACTTCGGGGGCTTTGAGTCCCTCTAAGCTAATAATATCCGTCTCCGGGCTACCAGAGCGGCAACGGCCAGAACGTCTGCCTCTTTCTCCTCCTGGAATCTCGGATCTTCCGACACTCCAAAAATCGCCACCTCTGGACTTGGCTCCACCCTTGTTTTCAACACCTTGGACATGACATCAGCAAACCCCTGCCAGAATCCCCTAAGCTTTGGACATGCCCAAAACATGTGAACATGGTTCGCTGGTCCTCCCGTACACCTTGCGCACCTGTCTTCCACCCCAAAGAACCCGCTCATCCAGGCCACTGTCATGTGAGCCCGGTGAATGACCTTAAACTGTATCAGGCTGAGCCTGGCACAAGTTGTGGACGTGTTGACTCTGCTCCAAGCATCCGCCCAGAGACCATCCTCAAACTCTTCTCCTAACTCTTCTTCCCATTTGTGTTTCAGCTCCTCGGTCTGTGTTTCCTCTGACCCCGTAAGCTCCTTATAACTGTCCGAAAGCTTCCCTTCTCCCACCCACACTCTGTAAACTACCCTATCCTGTATCCCCCCCTTGGTGGTAGGAGTGGGAAGGTTGAGACATGCCTGCGTAGGAAGTCTCACGCCTGCAGGTACCTAAATTCATTCCTTCCCGTCAGTTCAAATTTCACCTCCAGTTCCCTCAGGCTGGGAAAGCTCCCTTCCATAAACATAACGCCCATCCTCTCGATCCCTGCTCTCTGCCATCTCCGAAACCCTCCATCTAACCTCCCCGGGGAAAACCGGTGATTGTTGCAAATTGGAGACCAGACCGATGCTCCCTCTGCTCCCACATGTCTCCTCCATTGCCCCAGATTCTCAGAGCCGTGACCACCACGGGGCTGGTGGAGTAGCGTGCCGGCGGGAATGACAGAGTAGCTGTTACCAACGCCCCCAAACTAGTGCCCTTACAAGATGCCGCCTCTACTCGCTCCCACACCGAGCCCCCCCCACCACCCACTTCCTAATCATGGCTATATTGCCCGCCCAGTAATAATTACTAAAGTTCGGGAGTGACAGCCCGCCGTCCCCCCGGCTGCGCTCCAACATCCCCTTTTTAACTCGCGGGGTCTTACCCACCCATACAAAGCCCAAAATCACCTTGTTGACCTGTTTAAAAAAGGACCGAGAAATAAAGATGGGGAGGCACTGAAACAGAAACAGGAATCTCGGGAGAACCGTCATTTTCACTGTCTGTACCCTCCCAGCCAGTGACAGCGGGAGCACATCCCACCTCCGAAAATCCATCTTTCATTTGGTCTACTAGTCGGGCCAGATTTAGCTTGTGCAGCCGTTCCCATTCCCGCACCACCTGGATGCCTAGGTGCTGAAAGCTTCCCCCTACTACTTTAAACGGCAGCTCCCCCAATCGCCTCTCTTGCCCCCTTGCCTTGATTGCAAACATCTTGCTTTTCCCCATGTTCAATTTGTAGCCCGAAAACCAGCCAAAATCCCCCAGAATCCCCATAATTTCTTCCATCCCTTCCAATGGATCCGACACATATAAGAGCAGATCGTCCGCGTATAGCGAGACTCTGCGTTCCACCCCCCCACCGCCCCCCCACCCCCACCCCACCCCCGCGCGGATCAGTCCCCTCCAGCCCTTTGAGGCTCTCAACGCAATTGCCAGCGGTTCTATGGCCAATGCGAACAACAGCGGGAAGAGGGGGCATCCCTGCCTCATCCCCCAGTGTAGCCGAAAATAGCCCGATGTCAGCCTGTTCATCCGAACACTTGCCACGGGCACCTGATACAGCAGCCTGACCCAGTCAATGAAGCCCCGCCCAAATCCAAACCACCACAGTACCTCCCACAGATAGCCCCATTCCACCCGGTCAAATTCCTTCTCTGCGTCCATTGCGACCACTACCTCTACGTCCCTACCCTCTGGGGGCATCATGATAACATTCAACAGCCTTCTTACGTTGGCCGCCAACTGTCTCCCCTTAACAAATCCCATCTGGTTCTCCCCAATCACGTCCGGGATGCAGTCTTCAATCCTTGAGGAAAGATCTTAGCCAGCAATTTGGCATCTACATTTAGTAGGGAGATCGGTCTATAGGACCCGCGTAACTCCGGGTCCTTATCCCGCTTCAGGATCAATGAGATAGTGGCCTGTGACATCGTCGGGGGAAGCCCCCCTCTCTCCCTTGCCTCATTGAATGTCCTCATCAGCAGTGACCCCAGCATCCCAGAGAACGTTTGTAAAACTCTACGGGGTACCCATCCGGTCCCGGGGCTTTACCCGGCTGCGTGGCTTTCAGCCCATCTGCCAAGGCTTTCAACCCGATCAGGGCCCTCAGCCCTCTACCAAGCCTTCGTCAACCTTCAGGAACTTCAGCCTCCCTATAATTGCCTCATCCCCTCTCGCACAGCTGGGGGTTCCGACTCATACAACCTGCGGTAGAATTCCTCGAACGCCTTATTGACCCCAGCTGAATCTCTGACCAGGTTCCCATCCCTGTCCCTTACTTTCCCAATCTCCTTAGCTGCCTCCCGCTTTCTAAGCTGCTGCGCAAGCATTCTACTCACCCCGCCCCCCCCCAAACTGCTCCATAAACCTCTTTAGCTCCTTTGCCATTGCCGGCATCCTGCCTGCCCTTGAGCTAGATCAGTCTAGCCCTGGATTAATGACTGTGTTGATATCCCCCCCCCCCCCCTCATGGCCAGCTTATGCGAATCCAGATCCGATATCTTCCCCAACATCCTCCTTATGAACTCCACATTATCCCAATTCGGCGCAGACACATTCATGAGTACCACCGGCAGCCCTCCAGCGTCCCACTGACCATAATGTACCGACCCCCCACGTCCGCAACTATTCTTCCCACTTTGAATGACACTCTCTTATTAATCAGGATCGCAGCCCCTTTACTCTTAGAGTCCAGCCGTGAGTGGAAAATCTGTCCAACCCATCCCTTCCTTAGTCTGACCTGGTCAGTTACTCTAAGGCGCGTCTCCTGCAACATTGCCATGTCCGCCTTCAGTCTCCTCAAATGCCAAAACGCGCGTGCCCTCTTAACTGGCCATTTAACCCTCTTGCATTCCATGTGATCAGCCTGGTTGATCAGTTTCTTGCCCCGCCACCCCACCCTCTGCCAATCAGCCATCACCTTTCTTGGGCCTGTCCCCCAGGCAGCCTCCATCCCCGACCTCCCTATTGTCCCACAGCAAAAGTCCCTCTGCCGTCAGCAGAATATTTCCTCCCCCGCCAGTAACAGCACTATACAAACAGCCCCCTTCAACAAGCATAACATCTGCTCACCCCCCACTGCGCTTCTGTGAGTTAGCCCGCCCAGCTAGCTTGGTGGCCCCCGCCTATGATGCTAGACATTTTCCCACCTATTGTTCCCTCCCCCCCTCCCCCGCTCGGACCCACACATATGCAAACGTAAACAATCCCAACCCAATTGCCCAAAAGAAACACAAAGAAAATCGGAAAGAAGATCCAACATCTAGCATTCACATTTCCATCCCCCACCAGTGTAAATGCAAAAGAAGCTCGTCCGCAGACCCCAAGTCAATACAGAAGGCATTACAAGTAACGTCCAAAGACAAAAACTTTTCTTTCTCTTTTTAAAAAAAATATAACAAAAAAGAAACAATAACAAAACAAAAACCATGAACACTGCAGCAAAGATCAGTCCAAACACCTCGGTCCGCTACCAGCCCTTTCCTTCTTGCGTAGTCCATCGCTTCCTCGGGCGACTCGAAATAGAAATGTTGCTCTTCGTGGGTAACCCAGAGATGGGCCGGATACAGTAATCCAAACTTTACCTTCTTCTTAAAAAGGGTCGATTTTATCTGGTTGAACCCTGCTCTTCTCCTGGCCACGTCCGCGCTCAGATCCTGATATGTACGCAAGACGCTGTTCTCCCATTTACAGCTCTGTGTCTGCCTGGCCCACCGTAGAATGCACTCCCTGTCCAGGTACCTGTGAATCTCACCACCATTGCTTTCGGGGGGGTCACCTACACGCGGCTTCCTCGCTAGCGCTCTGTACGCAGTGTCTACCTCCAAGGGTCGGGTGAACGTCCCCTCCCCCAGTAGCTTCTCAAACATACCCACTATGTATGCCCCTGCGTCCGTTCCTTCAGATCCCTCCGGGAGACCCACGATTCTCAGATTCTGCCTGCGGGACCTGTTCTCTAGATCCGCCACCTTCTCCTGGAGCCTTTTCTGCTGGTCTCTCAACATTCCCACCTCCAACTCCACTGCAGCTCGGTGCTCCTCCTGCTCAGTCAGTGCCTTCTCCACTTTCTGGATCGCCCGATCTTGAGCATCCAGTCTGAGTTCTAGCCGCGCAATCGACTCCTTAATCGGGTCCAAGCATTCCTGTTTCTGCTTGGCGAAGCCCTCCTGTATAAACTGCATCAACTGCTCCGTCGACCGCTGGGTCGTCGAGCCAGAACTCCGGACGTCCGCCATGCTTTCTCCCTTTGCAGCCTCAGCCCAAGCCTTCTCTGTTCGCCTATTTCTTCCTTTGCGAGCACTCCTGGTCCACTTCTCCATGCACTGACGTAGGGATTCCTCGTCACAGTTGCATCCAACATCAATTTTCCACTTTAGATCTGACAGAAAATCGTGGAAAAAGGTCCAAAGTTCCGACCTGAGCGGGAGCCACCAAATCTGGGACCTACTCCTTCATAGCCGCCACCGGAAGTATTGGTTCATTTTCATCGATAATATAATGCGGACGATTCAAACAGCTAATGAAGTTTTATTAACCTTTTATTTGGATGTGATGCTATTGTCCTGTGTGTATTATGGACTATAAGGCATCACAATCAAGGGGTGCACATCAGTAGTGTTTGCCAGCCGAAAGCCATTAAATTGGTGGAACTACGTATAATGGTGACAAAAGTGCTCTTAAGCTGATGCTCAAATAACCTGCGCTCACTTACTTAAAGCATGCTTTGAAAATAATGAACATTTGATCGTTGTTTATTTTCAGGTATCAAACTTGCTCAAACAATGGTATCGTAGCAGGAATACAAAGCCAATACTTTGACGCTGTTCTGGATCGAGAATGGCAGTTCTACTGCTGCAAATACAGCAGAAGATGTCCATATGGATGCTGGTTAGTTGACAGTCATTATTTGAAATAAAGTTCCCAAACGTATGCAAATTCTGTGTTTATTTTAATATTCTCATCTCTAAATTTGTATAATATAGAGCTTTTCTATGTGTCCTTCCGAAGATATGTTATTCCTGCTGTTATCATCACTGTGTTAGATGGATATTAAAGATCCTGAGATATCGGACAGGATTCTCCGCCCAGCGATGCCAGAATTGCAAATCGCAATCAGGTGGAGAATCGGGCATCGACTGAAAAATGAGCTCGCCGCCGGGCACCAAACAGAACGCCATGCTCCGAACCTCGATGGCGGCCTGGACACGTTCCATGCCCCGCGCCGGTGTGGACATACAAAAATGTACAGTAGCACTCATTAACGTATCATAAACGGGCATGACCTGGTAGTCTCCTGCCTCCCGTGATGCTCCTCCTCTGCCAGGCAGAAGTGATGCTGGCGTGGTTCACTTGTGGCATTTAAAAACAGGGACCGGATGTCATGGCTGCTGAGAGAGAGAACGGAGGTAGGAAAAGTTTCCAAATGAACAATGATAGGCGGACATTTGTGCCACTGGTTGGAGGGCATATGCCAGGACTAGGGGCCTATTGAACCTGGGTAGGCACTTGGAGTACTCACCATGCTAACTTCTCCGCCCTTAACCCCCTGAAGACAATGGATTTTGGAATCCAACCAGGAATGATTGGCATCTGCCTGGCCTCAGCAGCCCTTGCCGATGCACTGAGGGAGGGCCCTGCAGAACAGGAGCCTACCCAGAGGAGCAGGCACCAGCCAGTGAGGGCAGGAGGGGGAGGGGCTCCTGGGGGCTGTAAGCGGTGATGGACCACCCACTGGGTAGGCTGTACCATATGGTGCCCCACATCTTTGGCCCAGTCCCCTGTCACCCCTGAGAGCAACCCCTGGGGGGTACCTCGACTGTCTTAGGGGATCTGGCCCGTGCCGACCTCCAACATCCGCACCCCACATCACCGGCCTCCCGCATGCCCCACCACCCCCCACTTGGCACACCCTCTGCACCCAGCCCAGCCCATCTCTCACACCCTTCGGATAGAAGACCAAGGCAGTTCGGAATGTCGGTGAACTGGTCTTTATTAGTTGCTGTCTGATCTACAATGAATGTGTCCCAGCCCCAAATGCCATCCTATGTGTTGCAAACTTAACTGGTGTCTACCTTTCTAACCTTACGTGGCCTAATGCTCCATCTAGTTGGGATCCCAGGCGGTGCAGCGGATGTGGAGGCAGCCTGCTGCGTATCCTGCTCTGTGACCTGGGTCCCTTTCAGTAGCCGTCCTCTGGAGTGACCAGGTCTGGATGGGCCCTGCAGTCTTCCGGGTGTCACAGGTGACATGGGGCCAGCCTGTTCTGCCCGTTGCCCATCGGATGTGCCAGGGACAGGTGGGAGGGATTCAGAGGCACTATGGTGTTCCAGCACCTCCCCTGCTGGAGTCACCGGCACGGCCCCATCACTTTCAACTCCCTTGGGGTGCCCAATGACCCCTGGGCTACTCCCTGGGATGGGGGCATGGCCGGAGCGCGCTACGGGGGCTCCGCTGTCAGCTGGCGTTGCCAATCCAGCAGGCCCACTCTTATCTCGGCCCAGGTCTCCATGCTTGTGGCTTTGGAGCACAGGAACTATGCCACATCCCTCTGGGACTGTGCCATTTCCCTCTGGGACTATGCCACGTCCCTCTGGGACTGCGCCTGTCCCTCTGGGACTGTGCCACGTCAATCAGTGACCGTGCCAGTCCCTCTGTGACTGGATCATGTCAGCCAGCACCAAGCCAATGCTCTCGACACCCGCAGCCATGACCCATTGTGACTGAGTTATGCTCTGGAGTGCCGCAGCAATGTCCATGTCTCCCTGGTATATGGCTGCCCGTGATATGGCTGCTCTGTCCTGTACCTCAGCCACTGCCCACACACTGTGCCCCAGATCTTCGACATTCCAACCCATGGCTGTAACCCTTGCACCCAAGGTTTCCAACGCTTACGCCACCTGTTCGGTGTTGGCCTGGGTATCACACATTGTTGGCACCGCCTCCTGCCCCTGCAGGTGGTTGGACACCTCCAGTTGCACCTGCAGACACTGGATGGTAGCTAACACCCCTCATGTAGTCCCCAGCTCTGTATCTGCATCTCCAGCATTGATGGGTCCGTCCTTTCCAGAACATAGAATATAGAATTTACCGAGACCGGTTTGGACAGCAGTTAGTCCCTGGGGTCGGGTCACCCTCCAAATGTCCATCCCCTCGGGGGTTCCTACCTCCACCTGATGTACTGCAGCATGTGTGTCGTGCGCATCAGATAGTGCCCCAGGAGTCTCTTCACTAAAGTGCCCAACCGAGGTGAGAGTCTCTGGGATGGTGCAGGGTGTTGGTGACAGCAGTGATGAGATGTCTGTGTTGTACTCGGACTGGTGCTCCGGGGTGTTGCGGGGTTGCAGCTAGGGGTGAAGTTCATGATATTGCTGGATGCCATGGAGAAGCGATGGGACACCCTGTTTCCCGGGCTGGGAAGGACCTGCCTCGTCGCCAGGTGAGTTGCGGTGTTGCAGCTGGGGGCGAGTGATACCCCCGACAAGATAAGACGCATGGTGAGATGGCGGGTAGGTGTGATGTGGAGGGGAGGAATTACTCACATGCCAGAGGGACATCGTAACCCATTGGGGGCTTACTTGTTTATACCATGCTGACCTCCGCCTCTGCGACTGCCCGTTATCCCACCCGCTGACCAGGTCCATCGCCCTCTACTCTACAACAGTGAGGGGCCGGAGGTCCGGTGGGCCCCATCTGGTCTTCTCCTGCTCCCAGCGGATGTGGGCTGACTTCTCCTGGGGAGAGAGATAATGCAGTGTGACACATTCGGATGCGGGCAGCACGGGGGGTCCATGGCTAGTGGCCTGTGTGTGCAGGGCACCCGGCCATGGAGGGCAGCATAGGTATTGGCATGTGATGCAGGGTGGGGTGCACATGGACTGCCGGCAGGTGGGGTTCGATCACCCTTTAGGAGGGGGTGGGTTACTGGAGTGTGGGACCGGGGTGGTACCAGAGACTTGGTGGTGGTGGTGTCTCACCCTGGCTGGCCTGGGGATTGACCTTCTTCACCCAGCACTGCCTTCTGGTCCACCTGCTGGGGCCCGCAGGGGATGGGGGGAGGTGATGGGTGTTGGCTGTGTGGGACTGAGGTGGTGCCGGGGCACTGGGCTGGTGATTCACTCGGGCCACCCTGAGGAGGTCATGCAGCTTGTTGCGGCCTTGCTGTCCAGTCTTCGGGTTGGGCCCACGGTGCTCACGGCCTCTGTCACCTCCGCTCAGGCCTGGTTGAGTTCGGAGTATCATAGCCTCCTTCCCAATCTGGAGATTCCCGCCTCTCATCCATGGCATCCAGCAATATCTCGAGTTCTACGTCCGCGGACCTCGGTGCTGCTCTCTGGGTGCCATCTTCTTGACTGGAATGAGAGTGTGTGGGGCTTATATGCAGCTTCAGCTTGTCAGGCTCTCGAGTGCAAATCACACAGGCGTTCGATGGAATTGCACTGGTTCCACGTGCCGCGAGTGCTGGCCCATTAGCATGTCCTGAATGGCTCCGGCAGTCACATTCCCACTGGGACCGTGAAGCACCCTCCATTCAGTCCTGGCGTCAGCACTTAGGGCGGATTCACTGTCGGCCGACGCCAAAATCGCAAAACGTGATTGGGTGAAGAATAGCCTCCGATGCGAGAATCGTGGTTGGCTCCAGTTTGACGCCAAATCGGGAACCTCCGGCACCCTGAAAATGCCGTAAATGCGTCGCTCACCACGCGGCGTTTAAGCACCGTTGGCATATCATTAGCGGGCCTGACACTCTATTCTCCGGGGCCTCTGCAATTCACCGCCACCGATGGGCCGAGTTCCCGACAGCGCGGTTCACTTGCGGTCTCAGTGGTCGGGAACCCGGCGTGGCGGCTGCGGACTTTGTCCAGCGCCACCATAGTCGGCCGGGGTCCATGCTGCTGGCCGGGGGCGGGGGGGCGAGGGGGGGGCTTCCGCGAGAGCTGGGGGGACTGGTGGGGATGGCCAGGGTGGCACTATCTGTCAGATCGGGTCCACGCATGGCCGGTGCCATGTTTTACGGCGCGACCGCTGCAGGTCATCGTCGTGCGCATGCGCGGCCATGGACCCGGCCATTCTCCAGATGTTTTTGTCGTGGGAGCCGGGGGTTTTACTTGGCGCGGCTGCTAGCCCCTCACCGGTCACAGGATTGGTGAGGGTTCGCCGCCGGTTTTTCCATTGTAAAATGCCAGAGTTCCACGCTGGCGTCGGCACTTAGCCTCCAAATCGGTGAACCCAGCCCTTAGTTTCTCAAATGGAGAATCCTGCCCACCCTTTTAGGAACAGAAGGGAATTCTCCTGGTGTTGGGCCAGCCTCTCTGTCTCAACGAACAGACTAACTGGTCATAATTCTCACTGTGGTTTCAAAATATCAGTTGCAATTTCCTGTATGATCCGCTGGTAGTGGGGGGCTTCGGCGGGGTCTGGGGGGACTGGTGGAGGATGGTCTGGGGTGGCGGGAAGGGTTACAAGGGGGCGTTTTTTGACAGGCCGGGTCCGCGCATGGCCGGCGCAATGTTGCCGGGGGCTTTACGCTGCGTGACTGCTAGCCCCCCGCCGGACGGAGGATCGGTGCGGGGGCGGCGCCGTCTTTCTGGTCCGAAGACGTAGCCGCAGGATCGGAGAATTCAGCCCTATGAGTTTACAAGGCAGAGGAGAAATCTTTTAAAAGAATCTCCATTCAAGAAAATCAAGACCCTGGCAACCAAGAAATCATCTGCCTTGGAGAAATAAAGGAAAATAAATGTCAATATTGGAATGCTAACATTGAAGTTAATGGACGTCCTATTGAATTTAAATTGGATTCAGGAGCTGGAATTCTTATCTGACTGATATGCATGGCTGAACAAATTAATTTCTACTAAACTCCAAGGTCCAGATGGAACTAGACTAAATGCTAAGGTCACCTTGATGCAACATGAAAGTACAAAGATAGGACAATTTCTGAAACAAATGTCATTCAGAATCAAGCATCCACGTTGTTGAAAAGCCTGCCTAGCGCTGAACCTACTTATTAAAGTTGATTACGTCAATGAATTTAGAAAGGAATTCCCCACACTCATCAGGGCCTTGGCTAAATTGAACACAATATCACATTCAAGACAGATGCAAAACCCATCTGTCTACTTACACCCAGCAAAGTCCCACACCTGCATCTGTAACTTCAGGAGTGAGATAGAGGTGATGCCTCAACAAGGGGTCCTTTCACTAGTCACTGAACCAACTACTGGTGCTCTGTTTGGTACCCAAACTAAAACCAAATGGCTTCAATCTAATCTGTGTTGACCTGACATACCTGAACAAGGCAATGGAATGGGAAATACATCCAATGGTACCAGTCGATGAGAACTTGGCCAAACCTATGAAAGGTTGAATCTTCACAAACTCACACTATTAGTGGATTTTGGATCTGAGGCCCAAAACTCTTAACCATGTTCAGAATGCCCTTTGGATGACTATTCCAATTGTCTGCTCTTTGACACCACATTCATCCTGGAAGTTTTTCAAAGGATGATGTCCAACATGCTAGAGGGCATTGAAGGTATCGTATGCCGCATCAATGACATTTTGATGTCATGGCTTAACGAAAGAAGAACATGACATATGGATCAGGAAAGTCTTACTGACACAGCAAGATTCTGCCTTGACACACAATGACAAATATGAGTTTTTTTCAGCCCACAGACAGGTTTCTAGGTCATATCATACAGGCAACTGAAATTATTGCATATCCAAGGAAGACAAAAGCTATAAAAGAAGTCACGTCATCCATGAATATTACTAAATTATTAAGGTTTATGTTCAACCAACTTGATTCATTCCTATCTCAGTTAGCCCAGATAAATGAAGACCAGGCATGGTGCTGGGTCAAGCATCAGGAGCAATCATTTTAACAAATTAAAATTATGTTAACATCCTCAAAGGTCCTAGCCCTCTGCAGCGCCAGGGTGTCCAGGCGCTGGGTGCCTGGTTGGCACTGCCAGGGATTGGGCCTGGGGGAGGCCTTTCCATATGGAGAGGAATGAGCAGGTGTTCCAGGGTACCTCCCTGAAGTTGGGGGAAGAAGGGGTGGCTGAAGAGGGGAGGGAAGATTGGGGCAGCCAGACAAAATGGTGTCCCGATCTGCGAGGAGTCTTTCCTGCTGGGCTCGCTAGCAGAAAATTATTCAAGTACCGTCTCGGCGGGGAGAAACTTGAAAATGAAATGAAAATTAAAATCGCTTATTGTCACAAGTAGGCTTCAAATGAAGTTACTGTGAAAAGCCCCGAGTCGCCACATTCCGGCACCTGTTCGGGGAGGCTGTTACTTCTTGGCATCGCAGCCACCGAGAAACACCCCTCTAAACCCGCCCAAAACTGGACAAAGATTTTTTTCCGTTGAATAGCCCCTAGTCCTTCACCAATACCTGCCGATTACTCAATAATAATAATCTTTATTATTGTCGCAAGCAGACTTACATTAACACTGCAATGAGAAAAACCCACTGCAATGAAGTTACTGTGAAAATCCCCTCATCGCCACATTTTGGCATCTGTTCAGGTACACTGAGCGAGAATTCAGAATGTCCAATTCACCTAAAGCACGTCTTTCGGGACTTGTGGGAGGAAACCGGAGCGCCCGGAAGAAACTCACGCAGACACGGGGAGAACGTGCAGACTCCTCATAGCCTCCACCCAAGCCGGGAATCGAACTTGGGAACCTGGCACTATGAAGCAACAGTGCTAACCACTGTGCTACTGTGCCACCCCATAGGAAGATAAAATATTCAAGGAGGAGGTTGAAGCCTTCATGACCTTAACCACTCAATGCTAGCCAGCAACAGAGCAGAAATGTCAAGAATTTCATGAGGCTCAAAAGCAGGAGGAAGAGTACATCCATGTTTGCATATACTGCATGGATGGATGGTCACAGTGTATTCCAAGCAACCCAGTCTTGAGACAATGCTTTGAGAAATGTCACCACATTAGCATTGTCAATGACCCCTTGGACGATTGGTGGTAGAAGAAGCTCTCTGTCTGGAGGTCCTCCAGAAGATTCACTGTGAATATCTTGGTATTAGTGACTATTGAGCGAGAGCACCACAGGGCCCCGACGGGAATTTCATAATCAGCGATCGGACGCAGAATCTCTTTTAATGATGGAATCGGAGGTGGCGCCTGTTGAAGCAGGTTTTGCATGCACTGCCCCCTCTGAAACAGCGTCATTACGGCGCAAGCAGTTGGGACGGCCACAGGACATCACCCGAAGGCCCTCCCCCGATACTCCGCCACCCCACCCCCCCCCCCCCCCCGATGGGCCGAGTTCACGATGGTGTGGTCCCAGCCGTGCGGGAATCCGGCGTGGTGGCTGCAGACTGTATCCAGCGCCGCCATAGTCAGGTGTGAACCGTGCTGCTGGCCCGGGGGGAGGGGGGCATCCGTGAGGGCTGGGGGGACTGGTGGGGGGTGGCCAGGGGGACACACTATCTGGCAGGTCAGGTCCGCACCCGTACGTGCCATGTTGTACAGCGCAACCGCTGCAGGTCGTTGCCGTCCTCCAGCGCGGCCATGGCCCCGGCCATTCTCCGGCCGTGGAAGCGGGAGTTTTACGTGGCGTGGCTGCTAGTCCCTCACCAGTCCCAGCATCGGTGAGGGGGCGCCGCTGAATTTTTCCACGTAAAGCTCCATGGATCTTCCGCACTTCGCCTCAGAATCGGAGAATCTGGCCCCCGGATGAAGAGATGGACCCGAACTGTGTCATCTGCACTATTCAAAGACAGGAGCACAAAGAGCCACTGTTGCCTTCCACCTTCCCATCCACACCTTGAGAACGTCTTGGCATGGACTTGTTTGAATTTAAATTTATTTCTCATAGGAATAGACTATTATTCCCCTGGATATAGGTGCAAAGGCTACACTTATTAAGTAGTTGTTACCTACCTGAAGAAGATGTTTTTCACACATTTCCAGATTTCTGACAGTGGGCCACAATTCATCAATGTGTTTCCAATCCTTCTCAAGATAATGTGTCCACCTCATAAGTTTATTTTTAATTCATTCTATGTGAGCAATGATGGCTGGGCCAACATCTATTGTCCATCCCTAATTTCCCTTCAACGGAGTGGCTTGCGTAGCCATTTCAGAGGACGTTTCAGAGTTAACCGCATTGCTGTGGATCTGGAGTCACATGTAGACCGGACCAGGCTATTAGTGAACATGATGGGGTTTTATAACAATATCAAATTACTGCGGATGCTGGAATCTGAAACAAAAACAGAAAATACTGGAGTTCTGACAAAGAGTCATCCGGACTCAAAATGTTAGCTCCCTTTTCTCTCCACACATGCTGTCAGACCTGCTGAGATTGTCCAGCATTTTGGGTTTTTATGACAATCATCTCATTAGGGTTAATTCAGAATCCAGAATCCAAATCTCACCATCTGCTGTGGTAGGTTTCGAACCCAGGTCCCCAGAGAATTGGAGTCTCAGGACGATACCACTGTGCCACTGCCTCCCCCTGGCTGAAGTACCATCAGACTAATGAAGAGGCTGAAAGAGGAGAACATGACATAAAAGTCTTACTAAGGAAGAAAGACAACTTTGAGCTGGCTCTGCTCAGTTATCGCTCAGATATCTTTGCAGAATGGTTTGTCTTATGTGAGCTTCTAAGAACCAAGCTTCCTTCCCTTCCCCACATGTTGGTAGAAAATGCCATGGGAGAAGACCATGGTCAGGCTAGAAAAAGGGAAGAAACTCACAGAAGAAGTCAAGCTGTATTTTTAAAAGAAGACGCAGGGCTCACGACCTTCCCACTCTCAAAAGGAGAAAGACGGTATGGGTTAGAGACCAGCAGCAAGAAGGTACTGTAACAGTGAAACTTACAGCAACTGAGATTGTATCTGACCCAGACTATCTGATCCAGACACAGTCAGGCATCATTCGAGGGAATGGAGGAACTGTCTTGATTTGAATGGACAGAAAACCATTAGCTGGATGGGCTGCATGCCCTGATCCTCAGGAGAACATCACATCTGCAGAACTGCAAATGAGGGGAACTAGGCATATAAACTAAGGAACTGACTTCAGAGTGAAAGGATGCCCAATTACCTCAGAAAGAACTCTGAAATTGTTCAGGAAGACGAAGGATGAAAGCACCATGGAATCTATGCCTTTAAAAGCAGAGAATCGAGGGGGAGGTGTAGGAAGATGTATATATCTTATGGAGACAAACACTTGCGGGGAGATTAAAGGGTTAACTTTAATAATATCTACTGAGCATGTGCGTAAGGAGCTATATCTTACTGATGTTTGTCACTGTGAAAAGTACTTCAGAGAGGAGCTGTAGCTATGTTCTGTTGTTTTATAACCTTGTAAGTAAATAAAGGTATTTTGAAAGAAAGATCATTTCCTCCAGCAAGATCTCTTTCAGAATAAGAAACCACGAAATCCAAAGACAAACCCCTAATAATAGAGATGTAACCAGGTCATTCGCCTGTATGAAGCAGGAACACCATAACTAGCACGATTCCTATGCTTATGTTGTATCCATTCACTTTGTGTAAATATTGTGGGTTAGTAGCCTGGAGAGTGACTGGTTGTCCCTAGTTAGCTCCACTGATTAGAGGATGAATAAACAGTGTGCATGAAGCATACTAAAATTGCTCAGATTTGATCCTCTCTTAGCTGGTCCAGTGACTGTGATGGTACAATTAGTTTCAACATCTCTCAATTAGACAGGGTAAAAGTCAATCAGGTTTCCTGCTACTGGTGGCTATTGGGAAGAAGAGAGGACACAGCCCTGTCATAATATACAGCAGTATATCATGGTGCAGACACACACACTAACGGACACACAGCAAGACCAATCAACACACACAACACCGCAGCCAATCACCAGTTAGACAGTATAGACAGAGGGCATCAGAGTTCCCGCTCATTCGGGATGCAGCTTCTCAGAAGGACAGAGCTTACAGCTTACAGCACAGATCTTCACCATGTGCTGAGTGCATAGACTGGTTAGGACAGGCATAGGTCTTTAGTTTAATCTAACATCGTGTTAACCCACAGTGAAAGTATGTTCAACAGTTTCTAACTTAATAACATAGTGTTGCACTATTTTAAGTGTTGGTGGCCTGTATGTGTTCCACGGATCCAGAGCACCCAACACATCATGGTACCAGTAGTTGAGGGATGTTAGAACTTCTTAGACCCATCTGCAAGTGATCTGCCTTCCACCAGCATACAGCCATCCTGCAAAATGGACAGCGTCCGCCCGCCGCCGCCGCTCCACATCTCCGGTAACCTAGGGGCCAACAGGAAGATATTCAAACAACGTTACCAGCTCTACCTGGAAGCCACAGACCGGGAAGCTGCCTCAGACAACAGGAAGATCGCTCTCTTCCTATCAACGGCCGGGGAACATGCCATCCACATTTTCAATTCTCTCACCTTTGCTGATGGTGAAGATAAATCAAAATTCAAGACGGTTCTCCTTAAGTTTGACACTCACTGCAGCATAGAGGTGAATGAAAGTTTCGAGCGCTATGTATTCCAACAGCGTTTGCAGGGTAAGGATGAACCTTTCCAGTCCCTTCTCACACACCTCCGCATCCTTGCGCAGTCCTGTAATTACGGGCCCACCTCCGACTCCATGATACGCGACCAGATCGTTTTCAGTGTTCAGTCGGACCCCCTACACCAGCAGCTCCTCAAGGTAAAGCAGCTCACCCTAGCGATTGCCATCGAGACCTGCGTGCTACATGAACTCGCCACTAGTCGGCATTCCCACATCCAAGCGGCTGAAAAGGTTCCCACGAGGCAGAACGGGTCCAAGCAATCGAGCAACTCCAGGGCCTCAGCCTGGATGAGGGCGGCCATTTTGCACGCTTTTTGCGGACTCCCGCGCTTGTGCGCACCGAACGAGGGGACGGCGACGCCGCCGAACGTACTGTGCAGGCGCGCACCACGTACAACTGCACTGCGCATGCGGGTGGCGCAGCGAACGTATTGACGCTACAACGTGCGGCAACTGTGGCTCCGCCCACTTAAAGCGGTAATGTCCTGCCGAATCCCGACGATGCCTGCGATGTGGCAAACTTGGCCACTATGCTGCTTTGTGCAGATCAGCTCAGCCTGCCAACTCTCGTCGCTCCAGCCAGCCTCACAGGAATGTCCGGGCCATTCAACCCACGGTCACCGAGCCCGATTCGGACCTGCTACCCGATATTGACACCGAGGATCCGAAGGCGCCTTTTCGAGTCGGTATCATTACAAAAAACAGGGTGTCCCCGAAGCAAAGAATCCAGCCTCTGTTGGTATACAGCATCGATCCAGACGATGAGTGGTGTGCCACCCTTACGGTCAACCGGTCCCAAATACGATTCCGCCTGGACACTGGTGCCTCCGCCAATCTCATTGCGCGGTCTGACCTCCAAAGCCTTTGTGTCAAACCAGCCATCCTGCCATCAGCCTGTCAGCTATTAGATTATAATGGCAATGCCATTGCTGCCAGCGGCTCATGCCAACTTGAAGTGTGCACAGGTCATGCAAAGCCATCCTTCCCTTTGAAATCATGGGCTCCTCGAAAGCCTCCCTTCTTGGCGCGCAGGCGTGCAAGCTGTTGAACCTAGTTCAGAGAGTTCACTCTCTCTCTCCTGCTGACGCGTCTGACTTTCAGGACACTGACTTCAGGGCGCAGCTCGACGCCATTATCAACCAATACCACAACGTCTTCGAGGGCATGGGCATGGTCCCATGCACCTACAAGATTTTATTAAAACCGAATGCCACGCCTGTGGTGCACGCACCTCGCAGGGTCCCAGCACCCCTTAAGGATCACCTCAAGCAGCAGCTGCAGGATCTCCAGAACCAAGGAGTGATTTCCAAAGTCACGGAACTGACCGACTGGGTCAGTTCCATGGTATGTGTAAAAAAAACTTCCGCCGAATTAAGAATTTGCATTGATCCCAAGGTTCTAAATCGCAATATTATGAGGGAGCACTATCCGATTCCCAAGCGCGAAGAGCTCACATGTGAGATGGCTCGCGCCAAGCTCTTTACCAAACTCGACGCCTCAAAAGGATTCTGGCAAATCCAGCTCGATAAATCCAGCAGGAAACTCTGCACATTTAACACCCACTTTGGAAGATATTGTTACAACAGGATGCCGTTTGGGATGCCATGTTCCATAGGATTATGGAACAAATGATGGAAGGTATTGAAGGTGTTTGCGTCTATGTCGATGACATAATCATTTGGTCCACCACCCCGCAGGAGCATGTTAGTTGCCTCCAGCGCGTATTCAGACGTATTCATGAGCATGGCCTCCGCCTCAACAGGGCCAAATGCTCTTTTGGTCAGACAGAACTTAAGTTCCTCGGGGACCACATCTCCCAATTAGGTGTGCAGCCGGATGCGGACAAGGTAGCTGTCATCACAGCTATGAAAACACCAGAGGACAAGAAGGCGGTCCTCCGATTTCTGGGCATGGTCAATTTTTTAGGGAAATTCATCCCTAACATCGCCTCTCGTACCACGGCTCTCAGGAACCTGGTCAGGAAGACGACAGACTTCCAATGGCTCCCTGCCCACGAGTGCGAATGGAGAGAACTCAAGGCAAAACTGACCACGGCCCCGGTCTTAGCTTTCTTTGATCCAGCAAAGGAGACCAGAATTTCGACCGATGCCAGTCAATCCGGCATTGGGGCAGTGCTCCTTCAACGTGATGAGGCCTCATCATGGGCCTCCATTGAATATGCGTCACGTGCGATGACCCCCACGGAGCAGCACTACGCGAAGATAGAAAAGGAGTGCCTGGGCCTTCTGATCGGTGTTGTTAAGTTTCACGATTATGTCTACGAACTTCCTCAATTCACCGTCGAGACCGACCATCGCCCGCTGGTCAATATAATACAGAAAGACTTGAACGACATGACACCTCGCCTCCAGCGTATTCTTCTCAAGCTCCAGCGATACGACTTCCAGCTGGTATACACCCCAGGCAAGGACCTCATCATTGCTGACGCTCTCTCCAGGGCAGGCAACACTCCATGTGACCCAGCGGGATTTGTCTGCCAGGTTGACGCCCATGTGGCATTCGTGGCCTCCAATTACCTTCCTCGGATGAACGTCTCGTCTAAATTTGCCGCGAGACGGCGGGTGACCCGTTGCAACAGCGTGTCATGCGCCACCTAACGGACGGGTGGCTCAAGGGCCAATGCCCTCAGTTCTATAATGTCAGAGATGATCTGGCAGTAGTAGACGGGGTTCTTCTAAAACTGGACCGCATTGTCATCCCGCATAGCATGTGCCAGCTTGTCCTGGAACAACTACATGAGGGCCACCTTGGCGTGGAAAAGTGCCGCCGACGGGCCCGAGAGGCAGTGTACTGGCCCGGCATTAATGAGGTCATAGCCAACACAGTGCTCAACTGCCCCACTTGTCAGCGCTTCCGGCCGGCCCAGCCACGTGAGACCCTGCAGCCCCATGAGTTGGTCACGTCACCATGGACCAAGGTGAGCATCGACCTGTTCCAAGCGCTGGGTAGAGACTATGTCCTGATCGTGGACTACTTTTTGAATTACCCGGAGGTGATACGGGTGCACGACCTCACCTCGTCTGCAGTCATTCGTGCATGTAAAGAAACATTTGCTCGACACGGCATCCCGCTCACGGTTATGTCGGACAATGGCCCCTGCTTCGCCAGCCAAGAATGGTCCAGCTTTGCCAGGCGGTACAATTTTGCCCATGTGACGTCCAGTCCCCTGTACCCCCAATCCAATGGCAAAGCAGAGAAGGGAGTACATATCGTCAAACGGCTCCTATGCAAGGCTGACGATGCTGGGTCTGATTTCTACCTTGCCTTGCTGGCCTATCGCTCCGCCCCACTGTCCACTGGCATGTCACCAGCCCAGTTACTCATTAGTCGCACCCTGAGGACGACGGTGCCGTCCATCCATGTCCCAGACCTCGACCACGTTCCGGTCCTTAGCCGGATGCAGCTGTCTCATGCACAGCACAAGGCGGCTCATGACTCCCGTGCAGCTGATCTCCCTGCTCTGGCTCCAGATGACAACGTCCGCGTCCATCTTCCGGATGGTGCTTGGTCTGCAACCGCTGTTGTCCTTCGGCAGGTGCCCCCCCCCGCTCGTTCCTGGTTCGTCTACCGGATGGCTCTATTCTGCGCCGCAATTGAATGCGCCCTTCGTCTCGTTCCACGCTCGCCACGTGAT
Source organism: Scyliorhinus torazame (assembly GCF_047496885.1). Classification (NCBI taxonomy): domain Eukaryota; kingdom Metazoa; phylum Chordata; class Chondrichthyes; order Carcharhiniformes; family Scyliorhinidae; genus Scyliorhinus; species Scyliorhinus torazame. Next base: position 72,114,918 of record NC_092714.1, on the reverse strand, counting down.
CCTCCAGTGTCGCCTCGCCCTCCTGCTGACCGTGCCACGGACTTTGCAGAGCTCCCTGTCACTCTGCCTCCCCTGACTCTGACGCAGTCCAGCCCGCTCCTGAACCGGCGGCTCTCGACCCACCCTTGAGGCGGTAAACCAGAATTCGTCGCCCACCTCAGAGACTAGGAGCGAAATTCTCCATCCTGCCCCGCCACATTTCTGCCCCGACCCGCCGGTGGGATGCTCCGTTACACCGGCCGGTCAATGGGGTTTCCCATTGTGGGGCAGCCCCACGCCGTCGGGAAACCCCCGGGCGCCGGCAAAATGGAGACTCCCGCCGGCGGAGAATGACGCCCTAGATTTATGAACTTTTCGAATTTATGGACTCTCTGAATTGTTTTGTTGTTTTGTTTGATCGTTTCCCTTGTTTGTATATAGTGTTGATCTCGTTATTCTTGTTGCATACTGCTTCTCTGCACGAGGCACCTTCCTATGTAAATAGCTTAGTTCACATGTATGTAGTCCTGTAAATATGTCTTGGCACCCCACACGTAGTTAGGAACATTATCACCATACATTATTTATTGCCACAAACATACATTTTTTTATAAAAGGGGGGATGTCATAATATACACCAGTATATCATGGTGCAGATACACACACACTGATGGACACACAGCAAGACCAATCAACACACACAACACCGCAGCCAATCACCGGTTAGAGCACACGCACTATATAGACAGGGGGCATCAGAGTTCCCGCTCATTCGAGATGCAGCCTCTCAGAAGGACAGAGCTCACAGCTTACAGCACAGATCTTCACCATGTGCTGAGTGCATAGACTGGTTAGGACAGGCATAGGTCTTTAGTTTAATCTAACATTGTGTTGGTGGCCTGTATGTGTTCCATGGATCCAGAGCACCCACCACATCAAGCCCTGGCTAATGTACTTCTTTCTTAGCGTAAGGACGCCAAGAGCAAGAATGCTGCAATGTTGGACAAGCAACATTTGGAGTGAAATTCCTCTTTAATGAACAAAACAATCAAGCATGCGTGTTTTATTCCCCCAATTAATAAGCATCAACAAAGCTGTAATCTCATAGTTCAATGTTCTAACGCATAGTTTTGTAATCTCATCAGCTGGCTCATGAAGTAAAACAAGCCCTCTTCTGGGGCGAAATTCTCCGGAAACGGCGCGAAGTCCGCCGACTGGCGCCCAAAACGGCGCCAATCAGACGGGCATCGCGCCGCCCCAAAGGTGCGGAATGCTCCGCATCTTTGGGGGCCGAGCCCCAACATTGAGGGGCTAGGCCGACGCCGGAGGAATTTCCGCCCCGCCAGCTGGCGGAAAAGGCCTTTGTTGCCCCGCCAGCTGGCGCGGAAATGACATCGCCGGGCAGCGCATGCGCGGGAGCGTTAGCGGCCGCTGACGGCATTCCCGCGCATGCGCAGTGGAGGGAGTCTCTTCCGCCTCCGCCATGGTGGAGACCGTGGCGGAGGCGGAAGGGAATGAGTGCCCCCACGGCACAGGCCCGCGGATCAGTGGGCCCCGATCGCGGGCCAGGCCACCGTGGGGGCACCCCCCGGGGCCAGATCGTCCCGTGCTCCCCCCAGGACCCCGGAGCCCGCCCATGCCGCCTTGTCCCGCCGGTAAGGTAGGTGGTTCAATTTACGCCGGCGGGACAGGCAATTTATCGGCGGGACTTCGGCCCATCTGGGCCGGAGAATCGAGTGGGGGGGCCCGCCAACCGGCGCAGCGCGATTCCCGCCCCCGCCGAATCTCCGGTGCCGGAGACTTCGGCAACCGGCGGGGGCGGGATTCACGCCAGCCCCTGGCGATTCTCCGACCCGACGGGGGGTCGGAGAATGTCGCCCCGTTTCGGTCTGTAAAAAAGTGATTGGGCGTGATTCTCTGACCCCCCGCCGGGTCAGAGAATCGCCAGGGGCTGGCGTGAATCCCGCCCCGCCGTGTCCCGAATTCTCCGCCACCAGAGAATTGGCGGGGGCGGGAATCGCGCCGACCTGGTCGGCGGGCACCCCCCGGCGATTCTCCGCACCGCGATGGGCCGAAGTCCCGCCGATGTCAACCCTCGCCAGCCGGCGTGGATTGAACCATCTACCGTACCGGCGGGAGCAGACAGCGCGGGCGGGCTCTAGAGTCCTGGGGGGGGGGGGGGGCGCGGGCCAATCTGGCCCCAGGGGCTGCCCCCGCGGTGGACTGGCCCGCGATCGGGGCCCACCGATCGGCGGGCGGGCCTGTGCCCTAGGGGCACTCTTTTTCTTCTGCCTTCGCCATGGTCTCCACTATGGCGGAGGCAGAAGGGACCCCCTCCACTGCGCATGCGCGGGGATGCTGTGTCCGTCCTCTGATGCTCCCGCGCTGTGTCGCCCGGCAAAGTCGTTTCGCTGCCGGCTGGCATGGCACCAAAGGCCTTTCCCGCCAGCCGGCGGGGCGGAAATCACTCCGGCGCGGGCCTAGCCCCTCAAGGTAAGGGCTTGGCCCCTAAAGGTGCGGAGAATTCTGCACCTTTGGGGTGGCGCGACGCCGGAGTGATTCCCGTCTCGCCATTACGCCGGATTCCCCCGCCCCGCCGGGTAGGGGAGAATCCCGGCCAATAATCTCTGGCACCATGGCTTCATCCTCTGAGTGTGTCTGAACAATGCCATTTAGCACATGTGCTAGTCTCACTGTTTATCCCAAGTGGTACCAGCTAGAAAACATTGTTACCATGAGAAAGGTTAAACTGAGCTGAACAATGAAGGTTTTCTGGTCTGTCTTTCAGTATCAGAGCTCTGCACATTAGTGGCAATAAATACTATTTATCTGTTAGCTGTGTTCTAGCTCACAAGGTCAGACAGACTGATCTTTGTTTGAACATTTTCATTTTTAAAACTGTCTGTTGGAGCATAAATTATCTTTCAATGGCTCGGTAAAAGCATTGGAGTCATTCTGGGGAAATGGTGAAAACAGGCACTGGGTGGGTGTGGTACTATTAATACATTTCTGTTTTAAAAATTGATTTAATCCTGCAATGTTGGGTCTAATTGTTCATTATTAATTAATCCTTGGTATTAGGATCCCTGTGGAGAAATCACGAGCCAAAAATACTATGTTTACTGAATGACTAAAAAATAAAGAATTGATAAACAAGATTCCACTTTTTGGAGATTTTACTTTTGCATGAATCAGAACCGATATAAATTAAAAATGAATTTACAGGCAAATGATACTTAACTAAAAGGGTAAATTTCAGTTGAAATAATCGACACAATAAATATACGTATTACTCAACCACAAGCATCCCCATCACTCACTGCACAAATGTGGCACAATGTAGTACCTTTATTCAGTCAGGATAGGCCATAAGAACCTTGGGTGGTCACTCTAAGTGTGCACTTAAAACCTATCACCAAGATGACGTCTTGGGTTAAAGGAAGCGACAAGTTATTATTACAGCTCAAGAACCAATCTTGGCCACCTTGGAGATTCTTTTGTGTCTAAAGTATCCAAAGAAAATACCCTATTGTGTAGCAAGCCAGGCTGCAGCATCTTCAACTTGATTGGCAGTGGATTTTCCAGATGGGCTCCGGATGAGGTACTGGGGAAATACCCAAAGGTTTTCCAGACTGGGTTGGGGACATCAAGGAGCCATGGCTAAATTTCACATAGACCCTGAGGCACAGCCTAAATACATTTGAACCCGCCCAGTTTCCTACGCGATACTAGCAAAGGTTACAGAGTTCGGGCAATTAGAGGACTTTGGGATCATCAGGCCGGTTCAATTCGCCGACTGGGCAGGACCAGTAGTCCTCGCCTTAAACCAGATAAACCTGTTCCACTTTGTGGCGACTATATGTTGACAGTGAATAGGGCCTCCAGATTGGACAGATATCCATTGCCGCGGTTTAGAACATAAGAACTAGGAGCAGGAGTAGGCCATCTGGCCCCTCGAGCCTGCTCCACCATTCAATGAGATCATGGCTGATCTTTTGTGGACTCAGCTCCACTTTCCGGCCCGAACACCATAACCCTTAATCCCTTTATTCTTCAAAAAACTATCTATCTTTATCTTAAAAACATTTAATGAAGGAGCCTCTACTGCTTCACTGGGCAAGGAATTCCATAGATTCACAAGCCTTTGGGTGAAGAAGTTCCTCCTAAACTCAGTCCTAAATCTACTTCCCCTTATTTTGAGGCTATGCCCCCTAGTTCTGCTTTCACCCGCCAGTGGAAACAACCTGCCTGCATCTATCCTATCTATTCCCTTCATAATCTTATATGTTTCTATAAGATCCCCCCTCATCCTTCTAAATTCCAACGAGTACAGTCCCAGTCTACTCAACCTCTCCTCGTAATCCAACCCCTTCAGCTCTGGGATTAACCTAGTGAATCTCCTCTGCACACCCTCCAGTGCCAGTACGTCCTTTCTCAAGTAAGGAGACCAAAACTGAACACAATACTCCAGGTGTGGCCTCACTAACACCTTATACAATTGCAGCATAACCTCCCTAGTCTTAAACTCCATCCCTCTAGCAATGAAGGACAAAATTCCATTTGCCTTCTTAATCACCTGTTGCACCTGAAAACCAACTTTCTGCGACTCATGCACTAGCACACCCAAGTCTCTCTGCACAGTAGCATGTTTTAATATTTTATCATTTAAATAATAATCCCTTTTGCTGTTATTCCGACCAAAATGGATAACCTCACATTTGTCAACATTGTATTCCATCTGCCAGACCCTAGCCCATTCACTTAGCCTATCCAAATCCGTCTGCAGACTTCCAGTATCCTCTGCACTTTTTGCTTTACCACTTATCTTAGTGTCGTCTGCAAACTTGGACACATTGCCCTTGGTCCCCAACTCCAAATCATCTATGTAACTTGTGAACAGTTGTGGGCCCAACACTGATCCCTGAGGGACACCACTAGCTACTGATTGCCAACCAGAGAAACACCTATTAATCCCCACTCTTTGCTTTCTATTAATTAACCAATCCTCTATCCATGCTACTACTTTACCCTTAATGCCATGCATCTTTATCTCATGCAACAACCTTTTGTGTGGCACCTTGTCAAAGGCTTTCTGGAAATCCAGATATACCACATCCATTGGCTCCCCGTTATCTACCGCACTGGTAATGTCCTCAAAAAATTCCACTAAATTAGTTAGGCACGACCTGCCCTTTATGAACCCATGCTGCGTCTGTCCAATGGGACAATTTCCATCCAGATGCCTCGCTATTTCTTCCTTGATGATAGATTCCAGCATCTTCCCTACTACCGAAGTTAAGCTCACTGGCCTATAATTACCCACTTTCTGCCTACCTCCTTTTTTAAACAGTGGTGTCACGTTTGCTAATTTCCAATCCGCCGGGACCACCCCAGAGTCTAGTGAATTTTGGTAAATTATCACTAGTGCATTTGCAATTTCCCTAGCCATCTCTTTTAGCACTCTGGGATGCATCCCATCAGGGCCAGGAGACTTGTCTACCTTTAGCCCCATTAGCTTGCCCATCACTACCTCCTTGGTGATATCAATCCTCTCAAGGTCCTCACCTGTCATAGCCTTAAGTTTGAAGACTTAAATGCAAAATTGGCTGGAGGCTACTCATTCACAAAACTCGACATGAGACACGCATACTTCCAACTGGAGTTGGACTCCAAATCAAGACAATATGTGACCATAAATACCCACAGGGGCTTCTTTGAGTATACGAGACAGACTTTCAGACTATTGTCGGCTTGCACCATTTTCCAACGTGTTATGGATAACATTCTGTGGGGCCTACCCATGTGGTGGTTTTTTGGATGACATATTGGCCACAGGAACAACGGAACATGAACATTTGAGTGTTCCCAGTGTGGTAGTCACCACTGTTGTATTATATTGTATATATGGGTATTACGGTAAGGCCCCTGTACTACAGGTACGGGGGTAGATCTCTGCCTGCTGGCTCCCCCCAGGAGGTGGAGTATAAATGTGTGTGCTCTCCGAACAGCAGCCATTTTGTAAGTTGCTGTAGGAGGCCACACATCTCTGTGTAATAAAGCCTCGATTACATTTTACTCTCGTCTCGTCGTAATTGATAGTGCATCACCCAGATATACCCGGAATGCAAAGCTGAGGTGGGTGCAAAGTCTCCAGCACATTAAAGTTCTTTCTTTTGATAAATAAGTGCCCAATTATTTTTATCCAATTAAGGGGCAATTTGGCATGGCCAATCCACCTACCCTGCACATCTTTTTGGGTTGGGGGGTTGAAACCCACGCAGACACGGGGGGGGAATGGGCAAACTCCACACGGACAGTGACCCAGGGCCGGAATCGAACCCGGGTTCTCGGTGTGTGAGGCACCGGCGCTAACGACTGCATCACCATGCCACCCCCATTAAAAGTTCTGCTGGTGCTATGCCGGTCGCGGCATGTGGGGTGGTACAGTAACAGAATAAGAATCTGGCCTGGTCAAGATGACAGTGCTCCCAAGGCTTTTGTTCCTGTTCCAGTGCCTCCCCATTCTTATCCCGAAGGCCTTCTTTAGGCGGGTCAACAGGAGCATAACGGGGTTTGTGTGGGCGCGAGGGACTCCGAGGGTGAGAAGGGTGTTCCTGGAGTGGAGTAGGGATGGGGGGGTCTGGCGCTGCCCACCCTCTCTGGGTACTACTGGGCCGCCAATATGGCGATGGTGCGCAAGTGGATGATGGAGGGGGAGGGGCGGCATTAAAGCGTCTGGAGACGGCGCCTTGTGAGGGTACGAGTCTGGAGGCGCTGGCAACGGCGCCGCTGCCGCTCCCTCCAATGAGGTATACCACGAGCCCGGTGGTGGCGGCTGCCCTCAAAATCTGGGGGTAATGGAGGCGGCACAGGGGGGAAGTGGGGGCCTCGGTGTGGACCCCGATGTGGGGGAACCACCGGTTTGTCCCAGGGAGAATAGATGGAGGGCTTTTGGGGTGGCACAGGGCAGGGATAAGAAGGTTGGGGGACCTGTTTGTGGATGGGAAGTTCGCAAGCCTGGGTGAGCTGGAGATGTACGGGCTCCCCCCCCGGGAAATACCTTTAGGTATCTACAGGTAAGGGCGTTTGCCAGGCGGCAAGTGGTGGCATTCGCGTTGCTGCCACCACGCACGGTACAGGACAGGATGCTCTCGGGGGGGTGGGTTGGAGAGGGGAAGATCTCGGCAACATACCAGGTGATGCAGGAGGAGGAGGAGGCCTCGACGGAGGTGCTGAAAGGTAACTGGGAGCAGGAGTTGGGGGAGGAGATCGAGGAGGGGACGTGGACAGATGCCCTAGGGAGGGTGAACTCTTCCTCTTCGTGCGCGAGGCTCAGCCTCATACAGTTTAAGGTGCTGCACAGGGCACATATGACCGGGACAAGGATGAGCCGTTTTTTTGAGGGTGAGGACAGGTGTGTTAGGTGCTCAGGGAGCCCAGCAAACCACACCCATATGTTCTGGGCATGCCCAGCGCTGGAGGAGTTTTGGAAGGGCGTAGCAAGGACGGTATCGAGGATGGTAGGATCCAGGGTCAAACCGGGCTGGGGGCTTGCAATATTTGGGGTTGCAGAGGAGCCGGAAGTGCAGGAGGTGAAAGAGGCCGGTATTCTGGCCTTTGCGTCCCTAGTAGCCCGGCGAAGGATTCTTCTTCAGTGGAAGGATGCGAGGCCCCCAAGCGTGGAATCCTGGATCAACGATGTGGCGGGGTTCATTAAATTGGAGAGGGTGAAATTTGCCTTAAGTGGATCGGTGCAAGGGTTCTTCAGGCGGTGGCAACCGTTCTTGGACTTCCTGCAGAACGGTAGACAATGGCCAGTGGCAGCAGCAGCCCGGGGGGGTGGGGGGGGGTTTCTATTTTATTTTTGTTTGTCTATACTGGGGGATCTGAGGGGGTGTAGATATTTGCTATGTGTTTCGGCGGTTGTTAACATATTATTTATGTTTAGGGGGGAGGGGGGCACGGGGTTGTTTTGTTTTGTTTTGTATTTAATTCTATTGGGTTCCTTTTACATTTTGTTGTTGATATTTTGTGAAAACTTTAATAAAAATTATTTTATTAAAAAAAAGAATCTGGCCAGGTGTGTGGCGAGGGATCCTGAGGCTCCTCAAGCCTCACTTAAAAGTTAGCACCGCACTTCTGGCCAGCCCATTTGAGGACGGGTGGTACGGGGCCATGCGGATGTGTCACACCGCATTTGACTTCATGAAACCTCCGAACACTTCGCTAGTAAATGGCATGCCGTTGACAGTAACAAACACCTCTGGGGGACTGTGTGCTAAATGTGAGTCGCAGTTTCTCAATCCCATCAGCGGAGTAATGGACCCTATGTATAAAAGCTCAGCCCAAATGGGAGCTGAACAGAGTAGTCCCGGCTGGGACCTGAAGTTCATTGTGTAAATAGTTACCTTACAATAAAAGTCGATTTCTTTACGCCCCTCAAGTGGCCTGGTCACTAAATAAACAATTCACTCACTATTGATGTCTTAACCCATATCTGAAAAATGATTTAATCACTGATTTGGATGAATACTGATCAGCTGTGATATCCCAACACAAGTTGCTGCCTTTAAGGAAATTCATGAGTCATGGTCTGAACAATAATTCCAAGTGCAAGCCGATTTGAGCAGACTGTTACTGACACTACTGGAATATTTCAGTCAGTTGGAGGGCACTTCATTTGCTAAGGCTGGCAGGAGCCCATGGCATGAATGGCACATTTCTGCCACCTGCCCATCCCGTGCAGCTTGGAAATTCAGTCTCTGTCTTTGGAAGGGATTGTTACCCAATCGACTACTCAACCACATGCAATGTTATTTCAGCTCTCTATGTGAGGTGCAAAAGGTGGGAAGGGGCTGGGGGTGGAGGGAGTCTATTTCTTTTCAATCACTAGAGTTTACAGGTCTCTTCCCCCCCCGCCCCCCTCCAAGTGGAGCTCACTTCATCTCAGTCAGCGTACCAGCTTCCAATCAAATGACACATCTCCATTTTTGTACGGGTATCCAAACACATCCACTGGTTGTTAACATCTGCACTAGGAGCTGTTGCTGAACAAAATGGAACAAATGTATTTTAAGAAATGAAAACTTTGGACTTTATATAAGTAATGCAAGAAACAAAGACATCATTGACTGATTTATGGCAGTAATAATGTTTATAGATGTTTATTCTTAAATTGTAATATCTAAATAATCAATTAGATTATTGCCTACTAATCATTCTAATGTAATCATTATTTCCTACTAATTAAAATATTCAAATAAGCAACAGTAATTATAGTTGTGTAGAATTTCCCTGCACTGAGATCACCAAGATTGTTTTAATATCACAAATTAGAACATGGGCGAAATTCTCCGTTATCGGCGGAAACTCCGCCGATCGGCGCAAAAAACGGCGCAAATCCCACTTGCGTCACGTCATAAAAATGGGCCGATAGTCTGCGGCCCGAAATGGGCTAGCAGCGACGTAACTGGATCCGTGCTTGCGCAGTGGTTCACGCCATGCAGCGTCATACGCGCTGCACGGCGTGACGGCTCATAAGGCCGCGCAGCTCCCCCCCACCCGACCGGAACAGCCGACCGCAACACCCGACTTGATGGCTGGCCGTCGCTCAGCCCCGAGGTTCGAGTCACGCGATGTGGAGGCGCTCCTGGATGCGGTGGAGCAGAGGAGGGACGCCCTGTATCCCGGGCACGGCCGCAGAGTTGCCCCACGCCACAGCCGGCGTCTGTGGAGGGAGGTGGCTGAGGCCATCACCGCTGTGGCCCTAACACCACGGACAGGCACCCAGTGCCACAAGAAGGTGAACGACCTCGTCAGAGCAGGCAGGGTGAGCCTCCCCATATCCCCCATATCCCCTCTCCCCCAAATCCCCCCCTCCCCCATATCCCCCCCTCCCCCATATCCCCCCTCCCCCATATCCCCCATATCCCCCATATCCCCCCCTCCCCCATATCCCCCCTCCCCCATATCTCCCATATCCCCCCTCCCCATATCCCCCATATTCCCCCCTCCCCCATATCCCCCTCCCCCATATCTCCCATATCCCCCCTCCCCCATATCCCCCATATTCCCCCCTCCCCCATATCCCCCCTCCCCCATATCCCCCATATCCCCACTCCCCCATATCCCCCATATTCCCCCTCCCCCATATCCCCCTCCCCCATATCCCCCCTCCCCCATAGCCCCCATATTCCCCCCTCCCCCATATCCCCCCTCCCCCATATCCCCCCTCCCCCATATCCCCCATATCCCCCTCCCCATATCCCCCATATTCCTCCCTCTCCCATATCCCCCCTCCCCCATATCCCCCATATCCCCCGTCCCCCATATCCCCCCCTCCCCCATATCCCCCCTCCCCCATATCCCCCATATCCCCCCCCTCCCCCATATCCCCCCTCCTCCATATCTCCCATATCCCCCCTCCCCCATATCCCCCATATTCCCCCCTCCCCCATATCCCCCTCCCCCATATCTCCCATATCCCCCCTCCCCCATATCCCCCATATTCCCCCCTCCCCCATATCCCCCCTCCCCCATATCCCCCCTCCCCCATATCCCCCATATTCCCCCTCCCCCATATCCCCCTCCCCCATATCCCCCCTCCCCCATATCCCCCATATTCCCCCCTCCCCCATATCCCCCCTCCCCCATATCCCACCTCCCCCATATCCCCATATCCCCCTCCCCCATATTCCCCCCTCCCCCATATCCCCCCTCCCCCATATCCCCCATATTCCCCCCTCCCCCATATCCCCCCTCCCCCATAACCCCCATATCCCCCCTCCCCCATATCCCCCCATATCCCCCCTCCCCCATATCCCCCTCCCCCATATTCCCCATATCCCCCCTCCCCATATCCCCCATATCCCCCCTCCCCCATATCCCCCCTCCCCATATCCCCCCTCCCCCATATCCCCTCTCCCCATATCCCCCATATCCCCAAGTGAATCCAGCCCTAACCTTAATCTCTGCAATGCACGCGCAACCGATGGCGTGCATTCATATACCTGCCTAACACTGTTGCCTTTTACCCCTGCCACCACCCCCCCCCCCCCCAGGAGAAGCGCGCACACAACAATAGGGAGCATGTGAGGACTGGAGGAGGGCCCGCTGATGAGAGGCCACTGACCGTACACGAGGAAAGGGCCCTGGAACTGGCTGGCGGACCTGAGGACCGGGAGGTTGCTGATGCAGAGGTCGGGGCCCCACGAGCAAGTGAGCCACCAACAGCCCGTCCCCATATCCCCCCTCCCCTATATCCCCCTCTCCCGTATCACCTGATCACTGCCTGATGTCTAACCATGCATGCTTCATTGTGTATCGCAGGACCAAACGTCCAGGCACCCATCCCCGCAGATGCAGACCGCCGCAGGATGCCCCTCGGAGACCACAGGAGACGGAGAGACCCGCACCCTCCAGCATGCGACGCCCGCAGGATGCCCCTCGGAGACCACGGGAGACGGAGAGACCCGCACCCTCCAGCATGCGACGCCCGCAGGATGCCCCTCGGAGACCACGGGAGACGGAGAGACCCGCACCCTCCAGCATGCGACGCCCGCAGGCTGCCCCTCGCACACCACGGGAGACGGAGAGACCTGGAGCAACAGGGAGACGACACCCCCGTCACGTGCGGGAGCGACCACCCAGCTATGAGGGGGGCAGCCACAGGCCCCCGTCACACCCGAGCCAGGACACCACTACCCAGGACACCACTATCCAGGACACCCCTACCCGGGACACCACTACCCAGGACACCCCTACCCGGGACAGCACTACCCGGGACAGCACTACCCGGGACAGCACTACCCAGGACACCCCTACCCGGGAAGACGAAATACCGGACAGTGACTCAGAGTGGATGGGTGGAGACGAACCCCCACCCCAAAGTGCCATGGACTCAGAGTGGGACGAAGAGCACGACACAACGCCACTGCTGTCACCAACACCCTCCACCATCGCAGAAACACTCACCACGGTTGGGCACTTTAGTGATGAGGCGTCTGGTACACTCACTGGTGCGCACAACACAGCCGTCCCGGTACAGCAGGTGGAGGTAGGAGCAGCAGAGGGACCGGGCGGTCGGAGGGCAGCCCAGGCCAAGCGAACATCTGCCGCCCAGATGGATCCCGGGTTCCTGCAGTTACCACACCCACACATAGATCCGATGCAACCACTGACACGGAGACGAGCTAATAGGGTGACGGGTGGCTTGCGGCGGCTGCGGTCACAGGTGGAGGAGTCCACCCGCGTCCAGGAGCTGGGAGTGGTCCCGGTCATGCGTGCCACCCAGGCTGACACCGCACGGGTGGCGTCCGCGGTGGAGGCAATGGGTGCGACGGTGTCAGACATGGGGAACGGTTTGCGAGGCCTGGGGCCTTCCGTGCAGGCGGCGTCTGTGGCCCAGGAAATGGCTGCCCTCTCACAGGAGGCCATGAGCCAGTGCCAGCGCCAGATGGCAGAGGCGCTCAACGCCATAGCCCAGTCTCAGCACGCCATAGCCCAGTCTCAGCAGGCCATGGCCCAGTCTCAGCAGGCCATGGCCCAGTCTCAGCAGGCCATAGCCCAGTCTCTGCAGGCCATGGCCCAGTCTCTGCAGACCATCGCTGAGGGCATCGGCGCCAGTGGCCATGTGCGAGCTGGCGTCGCACTGTCGCAGACAGGGTTCGACAACCCCCTGGGCTCCATGGCTGCAAACCTGCAGACCCCTGTCGATACCAGCACGGGCCTCCAGGACTGGCAGCGCCAGATGTCGGGGGCGCGTCGGATGGCCAGTCCGTTCGCATCCCCCACCCATGTAGAGGCCTGGGGGCCATCGGGCACCCCGAGGGAGGAGGAGGTGGTGTGGTCCGTCCCGGCTCCCTCTGTAGGGGAGGTCCCGGTACACCGCGACACCTTGGACTCCCCCCCTTCCGTCCCAGGTGCATCGGGTGGGCAACGGGCAGGACAGGCTGGCAGCTCGCCATCCCAGTCGCCCGGGCCGCAGCCTGGCCCATCTAGGCCAGGACGCCCCAGGAAACGGCCGCCAAAGGGATCCAGTGTCAGAGGACAGGAATCACAGGAGTCCACCTCCAGTTCTGCTGTACCGTCTGGGGAACCACGTAGACGTAGTCAAAGGGCCCGTAAGGCCAAACAATTAGACACTGAGTAAGTTGGCACGGGTGCAGGGCACAGATGAGTTTTAGGCGCTAGGGCACGTGCATGAACTCCTTTGGTTATTAAAGTCAATGTTACACCTACCGAAGCTGCCTTTGTGCTCTGTCCAAAGTGTGCGGGGGGTGTCATGTACGTTGAGCGCAAGTGTGTGTGTGAGGGGTGGTCTTACCTCAGCCCCAGGTGAGTCTGCCCCCTTCCCCCTGGGCCGCCATCAACATCCCCCGGGCAGAGGACGGGACCGTGCGCTGCAGTGTCACAGCCGCATGCAGGGATGGTCCGGGTGGATGGTGGTACTGTGGCCATGGGTCAGACATAGTCCAACGATGTAGAGCCAGGAGCTCATCGGAGGCGGGTTGTCATCATTCTCCATGGCCTGCGATAGACACGCGTCCACCCGCAACTGGGTGAGCCCGGCCCGTTGTGCCGCCGGTGGATCGGCAATTGGGGGTGGGGGGGTGGTGTGCATGCGGGTGGGGTGTGTGGGGTTGGGGAGGGGGGTGAGGGTGCTGGGTGGGTGGATGGGTGGGGGGTGTGGGTGGTCGGCTGTTGTCATGGTGTGCGGTCTGTGGCCATACTACCCGATTCCCACGCCCATCTAGTCAGTGAAGCGGGCGGCTATCAGTCTGTCCCGTGCCCGCTGGGCCAGCCGGTAACGGTGGACAGCCACCCGTCTGTGTCTACCCCGTCTGCCCTGACCATTGCCCCCATCCCCCTCATCTGGGAGGACTGGGCCTCTTCCTGCTGCTCCTCCACTCCGCCCTCCTCTGCCTGCGGCACATCGCCCCTCTGCTGGGCTATGTTGTGCAGGACGCAGCACACCACAATGATGCGGCCGACCCTATCTGACCGATACTGGAGGGCGCCCCCAGAGAGGTCCAGGCACCTGAAACGCATCTTCAGCACGCCAAAGCACCTCTCGATCACTCCCCTTGTCGCTACATGGGCATCATTGTAGCGGTTCTCCGCCTCATTGCGTGGCCTCCGTATAGGCGTCATCAGCCACGATCGCAATGGGTAGCCCCTGTCGCCCAGCAACCAGCCCCTCAGCCGGGGATGGCGTCCCTCGTACATGCCGGGGATGGATGACCGCGACAACACGAATGAGTCGTGTACACTGCCTGGGTGACGGGCGCAGACGTGCAGGATTATCATGCGGTGGTCGCAGACCACCTGTACGTTCATCGAATAGGTCCCCTTCCTATTGGTGAACACGGCCCTGTTATCTGCAGGTGGCCGCACGGCGACGTGCATCCCATCGATCGCGCTCTGGACCATGGGGAACCCGGCAATGGCAGAGAAGCCCACGGCCCGGGCATCTTGGCTGGCCCGGTCCACGGGGAAGCGGATGTAGCGGTGCGCCATGGCATAAAGGGCATCTGTCACTGCCCGGATGCACCGATGCACCGATGTCTGCGATATGCCGGACAGGTCCCCACTCGGTGCCTGGAATGACCCCGTTGCATAAAAGTTCAGGGCCACCGTAACCTTGACGGACACGGGGAGAGGGTGTCCCCCGCCAGTGCCACGCGGTGACAGGTCTGCCAGCAGGTGGCAGATGTGTGCCACGGTTTCCCGGCTCATCCGGAGTCTCCTCCTGCATTCCCGGTCCGTGAGGTCCTGGTATGACTGCCGGGGCCGGTACACACGGGGCGCCCTCGGGTGCCTCCGTTGCCGTGGGGCCGCGACGTCCTCCTCCCCCTCCTCGTCCTGTCGGTCAGGTGTCCCTCCAGCCTGGGCGGCTGCCGCCTGCCCCTCTGCGGCAGCCTGCGCCGCCTCTCTGGCACGCTCCTCCTCCTCCTCCTCCTCATCCAGGGCAACATAGACATGAGCGGCTGCCACCACGGCGGCCAACATCGCTGGATGGTCTGAAAACATGACGGCCTGGTGGGGGGGAGGGGAACGACGACATGTCATCATTGCCCATATCCCCTCCTCCCCCCAGCCAGGTGGCATGGACCGCATGGGTCCAACTGTTGGAGGCTGGCACCTCGCCAGGTGGACCAACTCATTTGCCCTCCCATCACCCACCCCAGCACGGACCAACCCCCAACCTCCACCCCGGCACGGACCCCCTCCCCAACCTCCTCCCCCAGCACGGACCCCCCCCCCCCCAACCCCCAACCTCCATCCCGGCACGGACCCCCTCCCCAACCTCCACCCCAGTACGGACCCCCCCCCCAACCCCCAACCTCCACCCCGGCACGGACCCCCTCCCCAACCTCCACCCCAGCACGGACACCCCCCCCAACCCCCAACCTCCACCCCGGCACGGACCCCCTCCCCAACCTCCACCCCGGCACGGACCCCCTCCCCAACCCCCAACCTCCACCCCGGCACGGACCCCCCCCCCCAACCTCCACCCCGGCACGGACCCCCCCCCCCCAACCTCCACCCCGGCACGGACCCCCTCCCCAACCTCCACCCCGGCACGCCCCCCCCCAACCTCCACCCCGGCACGGACCCCCTCCCCAACCTCCACCCCGGCACGGACCCCCTCCCCAACCTCCACCCCAGCACGGACCCCCCCCCCAACCCCCAACCTCCATCCCGGCACGGACCCCCTCCCCAACCTCCACCCCAGCACGGACCCCCCCCCAACCTCCACCCCGGCACGCCCCCCCCCAACCTCCACCCCGGCACGGACCCCCTCCCCAACCTCCACCCCGGCACGGACCCCCTCCCCAACCTCCACCCCAGCACGGACCCCCCCCCCAACCCCCAACCTCCATCCCGGCACGGACCCCCTCCCCAACCTCCACCCCAGCACGGACCCACCCCCAACCCCCAACCTCCACCCCGGCACGGACCCCCTCCCCAACCTCCACCCCAGCACGGACCCCCCCCAACCCCCAACCTCCATCCCGGCACGGACCCCCTCCCCAACCTCCACCCCAGCACGGACCCCCCCCCAACCCCCAACCTCCATCCCGGCACGGACCCCCTCCCCAACCTCCACCCCAGCACGGACCCCCCCCCCAACCCCCAACCTCCATCCCGGCACGGACCCCCTCCCCAACCTCCACCCCAGCACGGACCCCCCCCCCCCAACCCCCAACCTCCACCCCGGCACGGACCCCCCCCCCCCCAACCTCCACCCCGGCACGGACCCCCTCCCGGCACTCCCCCGGAGCCCAACCTACTCTAACCACCCCCCCCCCCTCCCCCCCCCCCACGGCCGCACACACACACACACAAGCCGAGACACACCTCTCCTCAGGCAATCAGTCTGCGGCCACGCCATTTCCTGCCCAGAGCCAACCCCCCAGGCCGTCACTCACCTCCTCGCTGGTCGGCGTGAGCCTGGAGCACCGGGTCACGCCGATGAAAAGGAGGTTTGATTCACGTCGACGTGAACGGTCATCACGTCGACGGGACTTCGGCCCATCCGGAAGGGAGAATATCGGCAGGCCGAAAATCGGCTGCCTTGCGCAGACCTGTGACATTCTCCGCGGCAGCGGCGCCATTAACGCCCCGCCAACTTTTCTCCCTTCGGAGACTTCGGCGGGGGCGGGGGCGGGATTCACGGCGGCCAACGGCCATTCTCCGACCCGGCGGGGGGTCGGAGAATGACGCCCCATATCTTTAAAAGAAATGAAGAGACTGATGGTCATCATATTGGATTGGATTGGATTGGATTTGTTTATTGTCACGTTTACAGTGAAAAGTATTTTTCTGCGTGCAGCTCAAACAGATCATTTAGTACATGAAAAGAAAATACGTAATAGGGAATCACAAGGTACACAATATAAATACATGGAGACCCGCATTGGGTGAAGCACACAGGAGTGCAGTATTAATCAGATCAGTCCAGAAGAGGGTCATTTAGAAGTCTGGTAAAAGCGGGGAAGAAGCTGTTTTTGAATCTGTTTGTGCGTGTTCTCAGACTTTTGTATCTCCTGCCCGATGGACGAAGTTGGAAGAGTGAGTAAGCCAGGTGGGAGGGGTCTTTGATTATGCTGCCCGCTTTCCCCAGGCAGCGGGAGGTGTAGATGGAGTCAATAGATGGGAGGTGGGTTATATGCATATTGGGGGCGGTTCTCAGGCCACATTGCGCCCGGTGCACATCCCCCTATGCTGGGTGAATAGCGGGAGAGCACCTAAATGGAGTTCACGCCGGGTGCCAAACAGCCCACCACAGGTGATGTAGTCTGGTTCATGCCCTCGCTGGGCATGTGCAAGATTAGCATATTTAAATAAGCATTTGTCAGTTTAAAGCCGGCTTCTCCTGGCTCCTGGTAGTCTCCCACTGTCCCCCCCTCTCCCCTTCCGCTGGCGCAGCAGGGGTCACTACTTGTCTCCAGCACCGGAGACCAGACATGATGACCAGGCCGGGAGCCTCAGAGACCATTGGAGCCTATTGTCTCAAGAAAACTGAGGGCTGAATAAAACCACATACCTGAGCCTTTCTGAAATTGCCCCCGGTTTTGATCGGTACCATTATGACCAGATTGTTTTATTTCCTAGTGGTGAGATGGAACTAGGAACACTGAGCTAAAACTTCACTTTGTGGCTGAGATACAGGACAGAGCTAATTAACGTCTTCACTGAGAACAAATTTCCATTTGATGACCTTGACAGGTTGGATCAGGTGTTTCCATCAATTTGAGGCTTTTTTTTTGCTTTGTTTAATGATTCTCAATGACAGTATCCATTGTACTTTCTTTCCCTCCAATGTACTATCTCTGTATTCTCCTCAAGCCCCGGAATCCTCCCAGGCACCTGTGCACCCCTAATTCTGGCCTTTTGTGCATTCTTGAACATTACTGATCCACTATTGGTGGCTGTGCCTTAATTTTTCTAGGCTCCATGCTCTGGAATTCCCATCCCACACCTCTACAGCTCTCTACCTCACTGGCCTCTTTTAAGGCATTTCTTAAAATCTACCTCTTCGACGAAACCGGGGGTTTCCTGGTGGCGAGGGGTGCGTTCAACAGGAAATACCATTGACAAGATGGGACCAGAAGATCCTGCCACCCGTCACGAGCGAACTGCCCTCCACCGCAGCAGGGCATGCCACAAAGAGGGAGCAAAATCTCGCTCAATACTGCCTAATAAGGCTCAGAATATCATACTTTGTTTTATAGTGCTCCTGTAGAGTTCCTGGGGGCGTTTAATTATGTTAAAGGTGCTAATTATTCATTGTCATTAGTAATCTATTTCTTTGTGTGTTTTGAAGGTTGACAACTGATGTTCCTGAGCAGTATGAAGAAGAGGGACATTTCGTGATGCAGAACTACGGTTTTTTCATCAGAGGAGCTAGCACCACCTTTAGTGGTGTCCAAAGGTTGGTATTATTAGATATTTCTAAAAATTATTTCCTGATCTTCCACCATAACCTTGTGAATTGCCTTTTTTCTTCCAATTTAATATGAAAGTTATGGCAGCAGATAGGAAAAATTCTGTGGAAATTCTGCCACCACATGTTCCTTTTCTACTCAATGCTGGGACACTAGAGATGCCACAAATAGTCAATATTTTGTGAGATATGAAAGGAGGCAATTAGTTGAGACCCATAATCTTGATCACTATCGAGGAATCAGAAACTAAGCATGAATGAAGGTTAGGAGAGAGCAGGATTGCAGTCGTGTGATTTTCCCCATGATAAAATAGGCGACTGACATAGTCTAGGTTCATATATGATAGAAAATTGATCACTTTGACAACACTGCTTGTGCTATGTGCTTTGGAACCATACACCAGGATAAGTCCTTGGAGTAGGTTTGCACTGAGTGCTGAATTTGGTGCATTTGAGTACTATAGTGAGAGTTTGGTGACTGAGGGAGTATAAGGCTTCATTTTTATCTAAAGTCTAGTCTTTCTTTTACTTAGTTAATTAACTTAAAAGTTGCTGTTTGGTTTAGAAGAAGGTGAATTTTCAATCAGCTTTAAACAAAGGTTCTACTTGTAGGTACTTGCAGCTGGAGCTTGTTAATTAGTTAATTGGATTAGGCCAGTTTTCAGAGGCTAGATTCACAGTATAAAAGTGATCCACTACAGTGCAGACTTTGTTTGCATTGAGTGCTGAATTTGGGTGCATTTGAGTACTATAGTGAGAGTTTGGTGACTGAGGGAGTGCTGAATTTAGTGCATTTGAGTGCTATAGTGAGAGTTTGGTGACTGAGGGAGTTAGGTGAGGAGGGAGTAAGGTGCTCCTTTCATTTCCATTTCCTACATTTCCTCAAAGAGGGTGAAGGGAGCCGGAAGTTTGCAGAGAGTGCAGCTGACTGGGAGCAGAGTCGGAGGGCGGAGGTCCAGTTGGTCCACAGGGCAGCTATATTCTGTAAGGTAAGAGGGGATGGAGGCTAGGCCAGTTGCATGCTCCTCCTGTAGGATGTGGGTGGTGAGGGATACCACCGGTGTCCCCGCTGACTATACCTGCGGGAAGTGCACCCAACTCCAGCTCCTCAAAGACCGTGTTAGGGAACTGGAGCTGAAGCTGGATGAACTTCGGATCATCCGGGAGGCAGAGGGGGTGATAGAGAAGAGTTGCAGGGAGGTAACCACACCCAAGGTACAGGACAAGAGTAGCTGGGTTACAGTCAGGGGAAAGAAAACAAACAGGCAGGCAGTGCAGGGATCCCTCGTGGCCGTTCCCCTTCAAAACAAGTATACCGTTTTGGATGCTGTTGGGGGGGGATGACCTACCGGGGGAAGGCCCTAGCGGCCAGGTCTCTGGCACTGAGTCTGGCTCTGGCGCTCAGAAGGGAAGGGGGGAAAATAGAAAAGCAATAGTAGCAGGAGATTCAATGGTTAGGGGAATAGATAGGAGATTCTGTGGTCGCGTGCGAGACTCTCGGAAGGTATGTTGCCTCCCGGGTGCCAGGGCCAGGGATGTCTCGGATCGTGTCTTCAGGATCCTTAAGGGGGAGGGGGAGCAGCCAGAAGTCGTGGTGCACATTGGTACCAACGACGTAAGTAGGAAAAAGGGTGTGGAGGTAATAAACGAGTTTAGGGAGTTAGGCTGGAAGTTAAAAGCCAGGACAGACAGAGTTGTCATCTCTGGTTTGTTGTCGGTGCCACGTGATAGCGAGGCTTGGACTAGGGAGAGAGTGCAGCTGAACACGTGGCTGCAGGAATGGTGTAGGAGGGAGGGCTTCAGGTATTTGGATAATTGGAGCGCATTCTGGGGAATGTGGGACATGTACAAGCAGGACGGGTTGCATCTGAACCAGAGGGGCACCAATATCCTGGGAGGGAGGTTTTCTAGTACTCTTCGGGAGGGTTTAAACTAATTTGGCAGGGGAATGGGAACCGGATTTGTAGTCCAGCAGCTAAGGTAGCCGATATTCAGGACGCCAAAGCGTGTAATGAGGCAGTGGGGAAGGGAACACTGACAAAGGAGAGTACTTGCAGGCACGGAGATGGGTTGAAGTGTGTATATTTCAACGCAAGAAGCATTAGGAATAAGGTGGGTGAACTTAAGGCATGGATCGGTACTTGGGGCTACGATGTGGTGGCCATCACAGAAACTTGGATAGAAGAGGGGCAGAAATGGTTGTTGGAGGTCCCTGGTTATAGATGTTTCAATAAGATTAGGGAGGGTCGTAAAAGAGGTGGGGGGGGTAGCATTGTTAATTAGAGATAGTATAACAGCTGCAGAAAGGCAGTTCGAGGAGAATCTGCCTACTGAGGTAGGATGGGTTGAAGTCAGAAATAGGAAAGAAGCAGTCACCTTGTTAGGAGTTTTCTATAGGCCCCCCAATAGTAGCAGAGATGTGGAGGAACAGATTGGGAAACAGATTTTGGAAAGGTGCAGAAGTCACAGGGTAGTAGTCATGGGTGACTTCAACTTCCCAAACATTGAGTGGAAACTCTTTAGATCAAATAGTTTGGATGGGGTGATGTTTGTGCAGTGTGTCCAGGAAGCTTTTCTAACACAGTATGTAGATTGTCCGACCAGAGGGGAGGCAATATTGGATTTGGTACTTGGTAATGAACCAGGGCAAGTGATAGATTTGTTAGTGGGGGACCATTTTGGAGATAGCGACCACAATTCTGTGACTTTCACTTTAGTAATGGAGAGGGATAGGTGCGTGCAACAGGGTAAGGTTTACAATTGGGGGAAGGGTAAATACGATGTTGTCAGACAAGAATTGAAGTGCATAAGTTGGGAACATCGGCTGTCAGGGAAGGACACAAATTAAATGTGGAACTTGTTCAAGGAACAGGTACTACGTGTCCTTGATGTGTATGTCCCTGTCAGGCAGGGAAGAGATGATCGAGTGAGGGAACCATGGTTGACAAGAGAGGTTGAATGTCTTGTTAAGAGGAAAAAGGAGACTTATGTAAGGCTGAGGAAACAAGGTTCAGACAGGGCGCTGGAGGGATACAAGATAGCCAGGAGGGAACTGAAGAAAGGGATTAGGAGAGCTAAAAGAGGGCATGAACAATCTTTGGCGGGTAGGATCAAGGAAAACCCCAAGGCCTTTTACACATATGTGAGAAATATGAGAATGACTAGAGCGAGGGTAGGTCCGATCAAGGACAGTAGCGGGAGATTGTGTATTGAGTCTGAAGAGATAGGAGAGGTCTTGAACGAGTACTTTTCTTCTGTATTTACAAATGAGAGGGGCCATATTGTTGGAGAGGACAGTGTGAAACAGACTGGTAAGCTCGAGGAAATACTTGTTAGGAAGGAAGATGTGTTGGGCATTTTGAAAAACTTGAGGATAGACAAGTCCCCCGGGCCTGACGGGATATATCCAAGGATTCTATGGGAAGCAAGAGATGAAATTGCAGAGCCGTTGGCAATGATCTTTTCATCCTCACTGTCAACAGGGGTGGTACCAGGGGATTGGAGAGTGGCGAATGTCGTGCCCCTGTTCAAAAAAGGGACTAGGGATAACCCTGGGAATTACAGGCCAGTTAGTCTTACTTCAGTGGTAGGCAAAGTAATGGAAAGAGTACTGAAGGATAGGATTTCTGAGCATCTGGAAAGACACTGCTTGATTAGGGATAGTCAGCACAGATTTGTGAGGGGTAGGTCTTGCCTTACAAGTCTTATTGAATTCTTTGAGGAGGTGACCAGGCATGTGGATGAAGGTAAAGCAGTGGATGTAGTGTACATGGATTTTAGTAAGCCATTTGATAAGGTTCCCCATGGTAGGCTTCTGCAGAAAGTAAGGAGGCATGGGATAGTGGGAAGTTTGGCCAGTTGGATAACGAACTGGCTAACCGATAGAAGTCAGAGAGTGGTGGTGGATGGCAAATATTCAGCCTGGATCCCAGTTACCAGTGGCGTACCGCAGGGATCAGTTCTGGGTCCTCTGCTGTTTGTGATTTTCATTAATGACTTGGATGAGGGCGTTGAAGGCTGGGTCAGTAAATTTGCAGACGATACGAAGATTGGTGGAGTTGTGGATAGTGAGGAGGGCTGTTGTCGGCTGCAAAGAGACATAGATAGGATGCAGAGCTGGGCTGAGAAGTGGCAGATGGAGTTTAACCCTGAAAAGTGTGAGGTTGTCCATTTTGGAAGGACAAATATGAATGCGGAATACAGGGTTAACGGTAGAGTTCTTGGCAATGTGGAGGAGCAGAGAGATCTTGGGGTCTATGTTCATACATCTTTGAAAGTTGCCACTCAAGTGGATAGAGCTGTGAAGAAGGCCTATGGTGTGCTAGCGTTCATTAACAGAGGGATTGAATTTAAGAGCAGTGAGGTGATGATGCAGCTGTACAAAACTTTGGTAAGGCCACATTTGGAGTACTGTGTACAGTTCTGGTCGCCTCATTTTAGGAAGGATGTGGAAGCATTGGAAAGGTGCAAAGGAGATTTACCAGGATTTTGCCTGGAATGGAGAGTAGGTCTTATGAGGAAAGGTTGAGGGTGCTAGGCCTTTTCTCATTAGAACGGAGAAGGATGAGTGGCGACTTGATAGAGGTTTATAAGATGATCAGGGGAATAGATAGAGTAGACAGTCAGAGACGTTTTCCCCAGGTGGAACAAAGCATTACAAGGGGACATAAATTTAAGGTGAATGGTGGAAGATATAGGGGGATGTCAGAGGTAGGTTCTTTACCCAGAGAGTAGTGGGGGCATGGAATGCACTGCCTGTGGAAGTAGTTGAGTCGGAAACATTAGGGACCTTCAAGCAGCTATTGGATAGGTACATGGATTACGGTAGAATGATATAGTGTAGATTAATTTGTTCTTAAGGGCAGCACGGTAGCATTGTGGATAGCACAATTGCTTCACAGCTCCAGGGTCCCAGGTTCGATTCCGGCTTGGGTCACTGTCTGTGCGGAGTCTGCCCATCCTCCCCGTGTGTGCGTGGGTTTCCTCCAGGTGCTCCGGTTTCCTCCCACAGTCCAAAGATGTGCAGGTTAGGTGGATTGGCCATGATAAATTGCCCTTAGTGTCCAAAATTGCCCTTAGTGTTGGGTGGAGGTGTTGACCTTGGGTAGGGTGCTCTTTCCAAGAGCCGGTGCAGACTCAATGGGCTGAATGGCCTCCTTCTGCACTGTAAATTCTATGATAATCTATGATTAATCTAGGGCAAAGGTTCGGCACAACATCGTGGGCCGAAGGGCCTGTTCTGTGCTGTATTTTTCTATGTTCTATGTTCTAGGAGTATGTTTCAGGCTGCTGCAATCGGACCCTGGGCAAAGTTTCCCAAATTTCTTATCCTGGGAGAGGAGGGATAAACTGTTTCCCTTTCTTTATTCAACTCCCTCAGTTGGTCGCAACAAGATTAATTTTAAAAGGATCCCTTCCTGCATAGATACCTTTTTCAATATTTAAGTTTTAAAAGGAGCCAATGTAACCAGGCTTTCTTGAGTTAAAAAAGAGTAACTACTAACGGCGAGAAAACTGATAAATGCACATGCATAAACATTCACACAGTTTAGAAATGAGAATTGAGTCCAAAAGTAAGTTAAAAAAAATACAAATCCTTCTTTGACTTTTCCATGAAGAGTAGATGGAGGAAATTTGTGGACGTCACAATTCGTGATTCCAGCAGCTCTGACTTCAGCAGGTGGATTGTCGGTTTGAGATTCCAGTGTTCTGCTGCAGTTTGTCTGGGAAGCAGCCCTGTTTCCTTTACTGATGTAGCCTTGCTAACTTGGTTTGCTGCAGCAATCAGAGAGAGAGAGTTATGTGAGAAATTGCAGGGCTCTGCTGCTGTCTTTCCTCCTGTGTCACACACTGACACAACCAGCACCCTGTTGACACTGACCAAGTTTTGCAATTGGCTTTTCATCATAGTCTTTGTATAATCCTGCATGATGATAATCCACAAACTGGTATAGGACTTTGCTCACAGGATATCATCCTTCCTGAGAGGATAATCAGCTCCCATTATCTCCACAGAAGATGGCAGTTAGTTTCTGTGTGGCTTTTGTGCGTTTCGTATGTCTCTACATTTTTTCTGGACCTCGGTGAGGAACGCCTGCCAAGGCCGCATTTAGGCTCATTTCCTGCACCAATGAGCTCAGCTCATCAGTGCCATTTTGATCTCTGATCTCCCCATCGCAACCTCTGGACCCCTCCCCCCCCCCCCCCCAATGCGCCAACTTACTAATTAAGGGGTCTTCAAGACCCCCATGTCCCACCTCATTAGGGCAGTGCATCCCTGGACCCGATCCCCGGCACGGGAAATATGCCACCTCGGCATCTTGGCACTGATATGCTGGCACCCTGGCAGCACCCCTGCCAGCATGGCAGTAACGCCTGGGTCACTGACATTGCCAGTGTGGCACCCAGGTGGCACTGCCAGGGTGTGCAGCTGGCAGTGCCATTGTACCAGGTTATCAGTGTCATGGTGCCTTAGTGGCATTGGGCTGCCAGGGTACCACCCTGCCCCGAGTCCAACCACCCAGGAACCCTCAATCACCTGATTCACATTTGTGGAAACCAGTCCTAAACGGCGTCCACTCAAGGTCTGCGAGGTGAGGCTGTTAGATCCTGTGTCTTGAGTAACTCTAGTACAGACATATTCAAGTGAGCCTAACTGCTCTCATGAATATGCAAATCTGGATCCCTCCCATTATGGGTGGGATCTAGATCGCGATGCCTAGCGAGATCGATCTCGTGAGGTGTGACAAAGCTGGTAAATCTCGCGAGGTTTCCCCAGATGATTGGCACGTAAGAGTTTCCAAATTCCACTCCGAAAAACATGCTTTAAAATCTTCTCTCATAATTATACTTTCCTTTGTCAATTTGTACTCCGGAATCCAGACGAGGTTTTCCAAATGACTCTTTAAATGAAGCTTCCACTCTACTTTTAACAGCAAATTCAGTCCAGGATTTCACACCAACTTCTTTAGGAATTCTTTACCTTGACTGCTGTAGAAATTGTTCATAATCGCTTTAGCTCTCGATTCCCAGATTGTATTAAAATGGCATCAGATGTTTGTTTTACCTTTGAAGGCTGCTGTCCAACTTTAAATCTGGTTACTACAATTGTTTCTTTCATTCAGAACACTTTGTTTACTCTTCTCTGAATTCTTCTGGACTATATCTTGTTCTCTGTTTACTTAGCTCTAGACTTCTTGGACACTTCTCTTCATTTCTCTATTTTCCTTAACTAGCTGGACTTTAGTTTTCCCACATCTGTTTTCTTAGACATTACTTCATAAGATGGCTTTTCTTCTAGCAAGGCTGAGAGAGATGTTCCTTCTTTAGCCTTCTAAAGCCAAATGCTTCTAGCAGATCTGTGAGAGCTGCCTTCTCTCTTAATACATGGCCATGATTCTCCGGGGCTGCTAGCTCCAGGTGGGATTCATGATTGATCATTAAATTGGGTGTGAGTGCCAAAAAAAGATTCTTGCCAGGCGTCAAACTCATAATGACTCTCCCGGCCTGCTGTGCTGGCCTGATCAGGTTCTCACCCAGAGAACTGAATCACAGGACAAGGGTAAGGTAGGAGTTGAGAAGGGACATTAAGTAGGGACAGATCATCATTCTCATTGTTCTTGGCAACAACAGATGCAACAGGCGTGGCTGCAGCAGAGAGAATCATAGAATTCCTACAGTGCAGAAGGAGGCCATTCGGCCCAATGAGTCTACACTGGCCCTCGGAAAGAGAACCCTACCTAGGCCCAATCCCCAACCCTATCCCCATAACCACACCTAGTGGCACTTTAGTATAGCCACTCCATCTAACCAGCACATCTTTGGACTGTGGGAGGAAACCGGAGCACCCGGAGGAAACACACGCAGACATGGGGAGGAAACCAGAGCACCCGGAGGAAACACACGCAGACATGGGGAGGAAACCGGAGCACCCGGAGGAAACACACGCAGACATGGGGAGGAAACCAGAGCACCCGGAGGAAACACATGCAGACATGTGGGGCGCAATTCTCCCATCAGGAGTCTAAGTGCCGACGCCGGAGTGAAAACCGGAGCGTTTCACTCCAGAGTCGGAGCCCGCTCCCAGCCCCCTATTCTCCCGCCCCCGGGGGGCTAGGAGCGACGTCGACTCATTTACGCGCCTTGGTGCCGCGTAAAAGCGGCGCCGCGAAATGACACGGCCGGCAGTGCGTAAATGACATCACCCGTGCATGCATGGGTTGGCCGGCACCAACCCGCGCATGCGCGGTTGCCGTCCTCCCCGAGGCCGCCCCGCAAAAAGATGTCGGATGGATCTTGCGGGGCGGTGGAGGAAAGGAGGTCCTCCTTTAGAGAGGCTGGCCCGCAGATCGGTGGGCACCGATCGCGGGCCAGACCCCATTTGAGGCCCCCCCAGTGCAGGAACCCCCCTCCCCCC
The DNA here is from genome assembly GCF_047496885.1 of Scyliorhinus torazame. Lineage (NCBI taxonomy): Eukaryota > Metazoa > Chordata > Chondrichthyes > Carcharhiniformes > Scyliorhinidae > Scyliorhinus > Scyliorhinus torazame. The sequence goes on along the minus strand of NC_092714.1, from coordinate 72,088,072 downwards.
CACAAGCCGCCCCCCCAGCATTCCCGCCGGCAACGACCAGGTGTGAACGGCGCCGGCGGGAACCCGTCGTATTGGGCAGGCCGCTCGGCCCATCCAGGCTGGAGAATCGCAGCTCGCCCATTGCAAACAGCAAGCGGCGATTCTCCTAGCGGCCAGCCGTGATTCTCGCCGCGCCGGTTTCGGGTGGGTGGGAGAATTGCGTGCGGGCACCGGGGCGGCGTGGCAGGAGACGCGCGGCGTCCCAGCGATTTTCCCACCCAGCGTGGGGGGGACAATTCCGCCCGAGGAGTGTGCAAACTCCACACAGAAAGTTGCCGAGGCCAGAATCAAACCCAGGACTCTGAAACTGTGAGGCAGCAGTGATGAAGGTGTACCTGTCCATTTTACTCTCCTCTCTGTGATTGTGCATGGCTTTGTGTGCATGTGAGAGGGAAGAACATTAGTGACTGTGCTGCAGTGATGTACCTGCCATAGCTGATTAACTCAAAGTATACGGAGATTGTGAGGGGTGACTGTGAGGCTGGCTATATAGGTGTGTGAGGATGAGGTACAGTAACTTAATTTTTGACTGAGTTCTGACTGCTAGGGACATTTGAAAGCTGGTAGTGAAATGGGGATGGAATGTTATGTCAAGGTGCATTCACTGATCTTGGCGCACATGAGGTAATTGAACATTTTGCGGCATTGCCGCTGGGACCTTGGGGTGTGATTCCAGGAATTGACCTGTTGCCATCAATGCTCCTGTTCCCTTTGGAGGATGTTTCTTGAGAGCTTTCTGGTCCCCCATGGAAACGTGGTGCGGGATTCTCTGGTTGGCGACACCAAAATCGCGTTTGGTGATTGGCCGGAAAATACCTGTTTCTGACCAAATCGGGGGCGGCGCTGCTTTCGCGATGCTCTGCCCCCTCCAAAACGGTGTACTTGCAAAGTACGCCGCGCGCTGTATTGACGGCCTCAGGACATTGCCTGAGGCCCACCCCCAGATGCTCCGCCCCCAACCATCCAAGTTCCCGGCGGCATCGGTCGCGTGTGCTATCAACCTTCGGGAACTCGACGTGGTGGCTGCGGACTCAGTCCAGCACCACCACAGTCGGGGGAGGGCCGATCCGTGGGCAGGGGGAACTTTGCCAGGGGCCGGGGGCACTGTTGGGGGTGGGCTGCGGCTCATGAGCCGGCCAAAGGGGGGGCGCTGTTTTGCAGTCTTGGTCTAGGCGCGGCCAGCGCATGTTGCACAGCGCAGCCGCTGCCGACCGTCGCCGTGCGCATGCGTGGACACGGACACGGCAAATCTCCGGGCTGTGATGGAAGCTAGATCGGGTGCTCTACGCTGCCTTCCTGCTAGCTCCCAACCAAATGGAGGATCGGTGGCCGTTTTGCGCCAAATTTCCGGTCATAAAATGCCACCGTTTCCATGCCGGCATAGGACATAGCCTGAGAATAGGAGCATCCAGCCCATGGTCTCATTCCTCTTGTCGGCTCCACCCCTAAGACCTCCAGCACCATACCCATAACTTCTGATCCCTCTCTCTTCCCTGATGCTCTAATTATTCAGCTTTTAACTGCAGCCATTAGAGAGATTAAGCAACAGCTTGTTTCAATGGGTGCAGCTCCTTTTTATGAAGGGCAAGATGCCTTATAGAGAAGCAAACTATCAAAAACATAAGAGGGCCATACATTCTGCTGGACCACCTGTTGAAGTCAGCAGTGCAGGTTATGTTTGGCTGAATACTACATCATGCAAATTAAAAGGCAGCATGGTTCTAAATAGAGACTCCTGGCAGGTTAATCAACTTTGGAGGACATTAAAATTGAGCTCAATTCTGACATTCGCACAATGAATATGAATTAGGAAAGGGAACTCTGACTCACTTGCTCCTCCCTAACCAAGGGACAATGATAGCACCTCACTTTCTTCTCCAGTTGACCCAGCAATGACCATGAACTGAATCTGAGACCTTGTGGTCTGTATATATTTATACTACATTGATGTTTATCCTCTAGGCCCTTGGGAGTTTAACACCATTCAATTAAGCTGCTGGACGCATTGTAACCTGTGGAACAATTTATGGGCTAGGCTAGGTCTGCAATTGCCTTGCAGTTGAGTATATATTTGATTTATCTGTGCAGTACTAATATAGGGGCCAGACTTGATACCAGTATGTTCAGCACCAACATGGTTCATGCCCAGTTTTTGTGTTGTACTTGTTTTGCACCATTCCATACATTGCTGAGACTTCAATAGTTTTTAATTCTGCACTGAACAAGTTTCTTTTCCAGTTATTTCTGCACTATTTGCTTGAAGACAAACAAAGTAAGTCTGGTATTCACAGTGTTGGGAGAGCAAACCAAATTAATTGATCCTACAATATTAATTGCGTACATACTGATGTTTGCAGCGCGGTAGCACAATGATTAGCACTGTTGCTTCACAGCGGCAGGGTCCCAGGTTTGATTCCCGGCTTGGGACACTGTCTGTGTGGAGTCTGTATGTTCTCCCCGTGTCTGCGTGGGTTTCCTCTGGGTACTCCGGTTTCCTCCCGCAAGTCCCAAAAGACGTGCTGTTAGATCATTTGGACATTCTGAATTCTCCCTCCATGCACCCGAACAGGCTCCGGAATGTGGTGACTAAGTGCTTTTCACAGTAACTTAATTGCAGTGTTAATGTAAGCCTACTTGTGACAATAAAGATTATTATTAACCAGTGTTCTGTGCACTAACTTTCTTCTCTGTTCTAATTGTTTTTTTTCCTTTAATAAAGCAGCATCACATTTATACACACTTTTTACTTATTATTTTCAGGGACCGTCAGTGGAAATATATAATCTGCAGGATGACAGATTATGACTGTGATTATGACAATCTGTAGGAGTCATGAGTCAAACCTTGACACTGGCTCTCGAACAAGGATATGTTTAGCTGAGATGTCTCCTGTTAAAAATAATCTTTTCTGCTCTGTAAACTATACATAGTTTATTTAAAATACAAAGTGCAGAATGTATGAGAAGCACCATGGTAAAATAAAGTAATTTCTGGCATGAATGTAGTTGGCCTGCGATTGTTGTTTGAACATGATCATCCTTTAACTAGAAAATACAGGGAAGGTTTTCCTAGCATACTGATTGAAGAGCACACTGAACATTGGAGAATCTGACAGGTCAAAGCACACATCTGTAAAGAAATCCACCCAGTTCTCCATTAGTTGAAATGAAAGAAAATGGAGTAGGCTGCTTGACAAATGCATGCTCTTTTTTCTGATATTTGTTGTGCACAAGCAATACAACGTAACTGGGTGCAAGCATAGGAAAATCTCCCCTCGTACATCTATATCTACCACTTTACTGATTATGAAGGCTCAAAGTTTGTTTTGCCAATGGTACATTGTAGCTATGAATTTTTTGTTGAAACCAGAAATGTATTATGTAAATAAACTGTCTGCATGAAGCCATTCAATTGATGGTCATGAACTGTAAACCCGGTATAATCTGTTCAATAATGTTATCTTTCTAGATTTTAAACAATGTTATGTGCCTTTGCTATCTCCTGAAAAAAATATATGGAAACGTTATCATTGCTCCTCACTGTCCCAAAGATAAATCAAACTCAAATACACATCTACAATAAACAGCCTTGACCTTGAAAAGTCAGCTTTGATAAGGATGCATCAAGACTGCATAGCTTACATTGCATAAAAATAACCTCACTGGAAACTGCTGTTGCTTTTAGCTGCAGATTAGAGTAGACTAGGAGGGCTTCTTACCGCCTTGGTGAAACAATAATCTTCCCTTTAAATTGGACTGTCCAAACATTCGGAGCAGGGCAGGTGCATACGCCTCAAGTAGGCTGCATATGATAGCAAAATATCACGTGATCTGTGACATTAGTAATGTACCCATTTGTGTTGAATTTCTCTCCAGTGATTTTAAAGATAGTTAACCTAAAAAATTGAATTAACCTCTAGAAATATAATGAGCAAAATAAATTTCTCCAGACTTATTATCCTAATGTCATGTTGCACAATATCATCCAAAATTATTATCGGAGTCAAAAGTCAATCCAGTTTTTAATATGGGAAGAATGATATCATCATTGGCATAGCCAGTGGTTTGTTAGGCATTTGATTTAGTAACTTTTTTAACACACATTGTTAATCAAAGAATTTCCATAGCTGCCTCAAGCCTTGCTCAAGAAATTCAGTGGCCTTAAATTACAATTGTGGCCAAGGCAAAATTCCAAGGGGCCTTCACATAAAATTAGGTGGAAACTGTATTTTTTGTTGTGTTTCCATGGCATAGAGTGTGATTTTCTAATGGAAGGGCCTGTGAATGGACCTTTTCCCCTTTAAGTCAAAGCAAAATGTCTGTAAGAATTCTGTCCAGTCTGTCCTCAGGAATGGCATTCTGGGATGGGATCCAGGGTGTTGGTTCTGGAGGGTTTTGTTGCACTTCAGCTTGCGGAGGAGGCCAATGGGAAATTCAAACCCAATAGATTTCTAATTATGACCTTTTAGAATTCAAAGTGACGTTAACAACTTATTCCACATGCACTCCCTAAATTATATGCACTCACCAGCAATTGCAAATATATACATATATATATATATAGTAGTTACTCACGTAGTATTCTCATTTAAGTGACGTTTAAACGAACAAGAAAATTACAACTTTGTTAAAACTTATTTTTGGCTGTAGTTCACATGTATCCTATAGTTCTCTGAAGTTTGCTTTATTCTGCTCAATTAAATAAAATTAAAGGTATTTGTTTCTCAGTGTACATTCATTCTTTTCTCAGAAAAGGAGCACTAATTATAATAGGTTTGTGAGGCCTCATCATGATGACCCACTCATTATTCCAATAATTTTCTGGCTATGCATTCATTACCAGGGTGGGTTCGGAATTAAACTTTTTGCCAAGTAATTACATCCATCTGCTTGAATAGACAACCAGTCGCCAAACGTTTATGAAAGAGTTATTTGTTTAACCGACAAATTAAATATTTTGTTGCTTTTTGTTAATTTGATGAGCAATAGAATTATGCAATATGCCATCAAATGATACCACACTTATTTCAGCTTCAGCAATTATGTAATGTTCCAAAGTCACCATGTTCCAGGATCGAAAGACCACAATAACAGCACATATTCAACCTGATCTACAGGATAGGACAACAGAAAACAAACCAAAAACAACAGCAGCCAAAATTGTTTAACTGCCTCTATCATCTACGAACAGATATTTCTTCCATTAAACTTTGATCCTGGCGGTGCAGCACGGCGGCGCAGTGGTTAGCACTGCTACCTCATGGCGCCGAGGCGCCGAAGACATGGATTCAATCCAGGACCCAGGTCACTGTCCATGTGGAGTTTGCACATTCTCCCCGTGTCTCTGTGGGTTTCACCCCCACAACCCAAAGATATGCAGGGTAGGTGGATTAGCCACGCTAAATTGCCCCAAAATTGGAAAAATTAAAATATATATTTTTAAAAAAGAACTTTGATCCTGGAAAGAAAATCATAATAATTTTTTTCTAGAGTATTGAAACAGCAACAAGGCCTAAAAGAAAAATTAGAAACAAATGCTAGGGAAGGTTTTAAGCAAGTTGCAAGCTAGACTGCAGCCCAGATGATGCATCTGAATCCAGGCCCTCTAGGCTCAGGGCTGCTTGCATTCATCCTCCAAGGTCAGCAGCAGTCTTCCCACTGAAAGACAGCAGCTTCCAACCTGCTATACTGCAGTCTCACAGGAGCAAAAGGAAAGCTCACGTTGCACAGAAGACAGGCACTAAAGGAATGCACAATTGCAATTAGTTCTAATGTTGTTTGCATTATTTATTGAGTCGGTTTTTGAATTAATACTTGAGTTTGCACATGGTGACAGTTTTTATGGCCGTGATTTAATCACCGCTTTGCGCCAGGTGCAGACCTGGACGCGCCAGTTACATTGCAGGAAAGGCCAAAATCGAGCCTTGCGCTGGGAGTGAATCAGCGTGCTATCTAACCAGCCCGCTCCTGATTGTGAGTTCAATGATCTCTCCCACAAATGGCGAGCATATCATTAACCCCAATTTGCATTAATATCAATCTCATTAGCGAATTTGAAGTCAAGTGTAATGGCCTCCCAGGAACTAACCAGCTCCTCAGCGAGATATTTACATGGACACTGTTGGTGCAACGGCTGTTGAGGGAAATTGAGGAGGTGAATAGCCATTTCAATTTTCGGACATGCAGCTCAAGGGCACTGGAGCTCCTTGCCCAGTGCTTGGGGGAGGGGGGGATTCCTCAGGGGGTTAGGCTTGATTGGGGGACTGAAACATTCCAGGTCTAGGGTCGCCCCTAAAAAATAGGATGCAGATTGATTGGATTCAAAAGCCCGCACCTGTCTGGCTCCATTGAGGGGATAGGCATATCCGAGCCTTCCACAATTTTTTAGTAGATTTGGGCCAGGTTTTTAAAGAGTCGGGGTTTCAAAAGGTCCTCATGCCCCCCCCCCCATGCTACATTATGGTCCCCACCGACTTCCTCTGCCTCCTCACACCTCCTATGCCAAACTGTGGTGCTTGCATGCTCATTCACCCACTGTACAATATAAATGAACCCAAGAGTGACAATAGGATGTGTGAAAAAATATTTTTAAAATCAGCTTTTTGTTCATTATTTTCCACTAGGTTTTTTTTTAACAAACCCTTTCACGTCAATGCAATAACAGTGTCAATCATTCGGACTCTTTCAGGTACCAGAAACAGAAACTACAAGATGTAAAACCCTTTAAACTTGTGTGAATAAACATTGTGTAATTGACAGCAGAGATCAGAGAGCCAGAGCGGACAATTCAGCAATGTTTTCCCTGAACTCAGCTTTTCATTAGAATAATGGATATATTGGGCGGGATTCTCCACTCCCACGCCGAAGTGCCCATGCCGTCGGGAACGCCGTCGAGGTTCACAACGGCGCGAAACAGCGCCGATCCCGACCGATTCAGGCCCCGACAATGGGCTAGGATTAGGGCCGCATCATCTACATGCGCCAGGCCTTCTCGCCGCGTAAAGGCGGTGCTGCATAGATGACGTGACCGGCGCCGCATAACTGGCATCACCCGCGCATGCGCGGGTTGGCCGTCGCCAACCCACGCATGCGTGGTTGCCGTCCTCTCGGAGTCCGCGCCGCAAGAAGCTGGCGGACGGATCTTGCGGGGCCGCCATCGGAAGGAAGGAGGTCCTCCTTCAGAGAGGACGGCCCGATGATTGGTGGGCGCCGATCGTGGGCCATGCCACATTTGAGATACCCCCCGGTGCAGGATCCCCCCTCCCACCCCCGCAGGCCGCCCCCCCAGCGTTCCCACGAAGTTCCCGACGGCAGCGACCAGGTGTGGACGGCGCCGGGGGGAACCCGCCGTTTTGGCCTGGCCGCTCGGCCCATCCGGGCCTGAGAATAGCGGGGGTGCCGGAGAATCGCCATTTTGGGTGTCTCCGCCGATTCTCCGGCCTGCGGCCCACGGAACTCGACGGGGCCGTTCCTGCCGCTTGGGAGAATCGCGGGAGGGCGTCGGACCGGCGTCCCGGGAAATTTTGGCGGCCCAGGCGATTCTCCCAACCGGCGCGGGAGTGGAGAATCTCGCCCATTGGCTCTCACCCAAGAATACATAATTAGGCTTGGAAAGTGGGGCTGGGGTTGGGGGGGACATGAAGGGGCATGGTTTGACATGAGGAGAACCTTTTGAAATTACCTTTCAAAAATTCCCTTGATGGTAGTTCATGACACCTCTTAGATGCTGGGGCTATGACTCAGTGGCACAACTGCAAAAGAATTGGACATGCCTATCCCCACAATGGAACTGGCCAGGTTGGAGTGGCTTTGGCTGCCTCCGAGCTCTTTCCTTGCTGACCCAATTGCAGTTCAAACCCATGTCCTGGCAGTGAAGGTCCTGTCTTTGTGGCCACATTCTCTCAAGTTGGGAAGGCTGAACTTTCCCCACAGCTGCTCAGAGATGAAAGTCCAGACCATAATGAGAGAAATCAAAGAAATTAAAGGCATAATTCAATGTTGAAGAGCTAAAAGGATGGGGCATGGGCTGCAGGGTGGTTAGAAGGAATTAAAAACTGGCAGGTTCACATAGCTTGAAAATATTAAAGGAAACCAATCCATGATTGAAAATACCTTGAAATTGCGTTCGGCGATCGGCCCGAAACCTTCTTTTTTTGATGCCGAAATCGGGGAGCGGTGCCGTTTTTCGGATTCTCCGCCCCCTCAAAAATGTCACCCGAGGCCTTCTCCCGATGCTCCACCCCCGATGGGCCGACTTCACGACAGCGTGGGACACGAGTCCTCTCAAATTTTATGAACCTGGCGCGGCGGCTGCGGACTGTGTCCTGCACCGCCACAATCGGAGGGGGGGGGGGTTCGGCGGGGGCTAGGGGTACTGCTGGGTGGGGCTGTTCGGGGGTGGCGAGGGGGGTTACAGGGGGGCACTATCTGTCAGGCGGGGTCCGCACGTGGCCGGCGCCATGTTGTACAGCACAGCTGCGGCAGGCCGCCACCATGTGCATGCATGGCCACGGACCCAGCCATTCTGCGTCCGTATCTGCAGGTAAAGCCAGGGGCTTTACATGGCGTGGCTACTAGCCCCCCCACCAGGTGGAGCATCGGTGCGGGGGCACAGCCGACATTTTAGTCATAAGACCAGACGCTTCCTCCGGACATGGCCGCAAAATTGGAGAATCCATCCCTAAATCTGTTCTCGTCCACAAATACCGCTGACTTGTCGAGTGTTCCCAGCATTTTCCATTCTAGTATATAATTTGCATTTGGTAAAGTAAAACATTAACATATGGCAATCATTCTGCAGCCTGGTGATTAAAACAGTGACTGTTACAGATGTCATGACCACCAGCAGCCTTTCTCTACTTCACTTCATTTTAGTATGTGAGCCTCATCAATTAATAAGCCATAACGCTAAGATTGATCTTGCACTTTCCAACAGACTTACTGATAACGGGTAGGAGTGGGAATTTTACTTGATTTCCTCTTTTGAGCCAAAAGCACTGAAGCCAATTTTAGGATCTCTATTACCATGACAACTGAGAGTACCTAAACACACACCAGGGACCGAAACTGGGCTAAACCAGGCCTGCATGGCGTAATTCCTGGGACCAGACAGAGTATTCATTCACTGGAATATCAGGTGAGCCTTTATGTTTGTACACAGCACTTCATTAACGCCTGCAATATGCCAACAGAATCTGCTTTGGCAGACTAAGGGGCATTTAAGGCTCAGGATCTCAAATTCGAGATGAAGGTTATGGTTTACTGGGTGATCCTCACATTCCCATATGCTTCGGAGACTTGGACATCCCACTGCAGGAACCTCAAATCACTGGAGAGTACAATCAGTGGTGCCTTCATAAGATCCTCAAATCCAGTGGCAAGAAAGGTGGTCAACAGCAGTATCCTCTCCTGCGCCAACCTTTCCAGCATTCAAAACCAGCTCTGCTGGGTGAGGCATGTCACTCCTATGTTGTCACCAGACTCCCAAAATAACTTTTCTAGTCGGAACTCACGGCAGGAAACTCCCAAGAGGACAGCGGACACACTTTAGGGATTCCCTTATAGCATCCCAGAAAATTTCAAACATTCCTGCCAACTCATGACACCCTCTGCCTTGCGACCAATCAAAATGAAGAAGACTCATTTGGAAAGGCAATGACCACATCAAGAGACATTGATTGTCAGGAGCATGCAAAGGTGAAGTCAAACCTCCAAAATCCTCACCTGTCTGATTCTTCAAGCACTATCTGCCTGACATATGGCAGAATCTGCAATTACAAATTGGACATAAGGCCATCTCAGACCACTCAACACAGAGTGGAAGCAATTCATCCTCAATCGCAATAAACTACCAAAGAAGAAGAGAATGCAGCACTTACATAATTTGTATGAAAACAGAACTTGGGTCTAATTTTCTGATACAATGGACAGAATTTCCCCAAAGTGTGTCAGAGTGTCAGGCTCTGACTTAAACCGGTGTGACGTAGGGAAGTTGTTTCCATTAGCAGGGGAGACTAGGACCCGGGGGCACAGCCTTAGAATAAAAGGGAGTCACTTTAGAACAGAGAAGAGGAGAAATTTCTTTAGCCAGAGAGTGGTGGGTCTGTGGAATTCATTGCCACAGAGCGCGGTGGAGGCCGGCACGTTGAGTGTCTTTAAGACAGATGTTGATAAATTCTTGATTTCTCGAGGAATTAAGGGCTATGGGGAGAGAGCGGGTAAATGGAGTTGAAATCAGCCATGATTGAATGGAGGAGTGGACTTGATGGGCCGAATGGCCTTACTTCCGCTCCTATGTCTTATGGTCTTATGGTCTCTCTCCAGAAACACTGCTGAGTTTTCAAACCAGACTTCACTCAGTGCACAGAAAGTCTGAGGGCCTGTTTTACACCATCACTCTGGTGGGCGGGGCCTGATAGGGCCACCATGGAAGTATCGGGGCACTCTCCCGTCCCCCTGCGCTGTCATCAGGGCTCCCCCCGGCCCCCACCACACGTAAGGGGAATCTCCCCTTCGGCCCCCCAGTGGAGGAGGGTTACCCCCTGGTAGTGCCCACTTGGCACTGCTAGAGGCAATGCCCAGCCTTGGCCCTCAATCCTTGTTGCCCCAAGTACCTCTGCACCACAGCATGGTCATCATGACTGGCTTTCTATTTTGAAAACAAGTATTGATTCGTGCCAGTGTGACGTCTTATCACCAGGGGAGAGGATCCATCGTGGGTAGATGCTAAGTACATTTAAATTAATTCCAATTAATTCCAATTGAAATCTGCAGGTTTCAGCCTTTTCTGAGCCTATAGCTGATCATATCATTGGTGGGGCTGAGAAGATCTCAAACCGAGACCTCGCAAGCGAAAATCCTGTTTTGGCCCTCTCGTGAGATTTAGTGGTCATAACGGGATTTGCGCCTGCGGCAAACAAGCCATTATATTTTTAGAGGAGATTTTAAGTGGCTATAGATTTTGCCTCATTTAAAATCTGAGCACCATTCCTATAACTTGGCGGTTATTATTTTTAAGGATAATCACATTGCTGTAGGCACCTTCAACTCTAAGGGAGTTGGAACTAACCATAGTGCTGTAACTTGAAGCTGTGTTGCAATCTATCACTACTCCATCCATCGAGTGATATATATTGTCAATACCATTCAGGATCTTTTGTGTTTGGTCTTCTATGCCTTGCAAAGGAATCCACCAAACACCTTGACTTGTCCAATCCAGTATCTTTATTGAATCGGACGTGGTAAGATAGCAATCAGTTACAGAACACGTTATCATGGAGTTTCTTTGTACTCCTCTGGAACTACACCTAGCACGACTGTTCAACTGTGTGTCTTACTATCATCTCCTGCAACCATCTGGTGATGGCCGGATGTGTCTCCCTTTATATGGGCGTCCCTGGTCACATGACCACCTGCTGATTGGAGGTCGCATCCATCCATCTATGATATTGCTTACAGGCATATCACCACAGATCTTACATTTTCAATCAAGTCACTCCTTATTCTTCTAAACGCCAGTGGAAAAAGGCCCAGTCAGAGTAACCTTTCCTGATAAGACAACCTGCTCACTCCAGGTATCAATCTAGATAACCTCCTCTGACCGCCTCCAACACTTTTATATCCTTCCTTAAATAAGGAATCTAAAACAAAAAAAGCCAATAATTCATGTACCCTCCAAAGCATCAATAAGGTGATACAAAGAGTCATAAATTGTGCACCCAAGGGACAGCTATTCACCATTAACTGCTCATTGAATCTAGGCCAGATTACCACATATCCAGTCAGCTTCACACCTCTGGGTTCTCCGGTCCCCCAGCCATTTCTCAGCAGCGTGCCATTCGCTGGCTGCACGATTCTGTCTCCCTGCCACTTGTCAATGGGATTTCCCATTGAAGCCACCCCAACACCGCCTGGATCCCGCTGCTGGGGTTCTGCTGCCGGCGGGAACATTTAATCCCGACGACTGGAGAATTCTGGCCCTCATCACATAAGAAGAAAACTCTGCAGGGAGGTGATCATGATTGTCAGGGAACATTCACCCAAAGTCTGAGGACATTATGAAGTGATTAGTGGGATTGTTTTCTGATGATTTTGAAGTGTTCATTTACAACTCCTCCAATAATGCAACAGTTTAGATCAGTCTTCAGTATTACTTTCAGTCTTGGGCTGACAAGTGGTACATAATATTTGGATCGCCTGTCAGATAATGACCATCTTCGACAAGAAACCCAACTATCTCTCCCCGATCGTCAACATTACCATCACTGCTGAGTCACCCAGCATCAATGTTTTGGGGATCACACTGATCAGAAACTTAAATGGACTAACCATACCTACTATGGTTACAAGAGGTTGCAGAGGCTAGGTACTCTGCAATGCGTGACTCACCTCTTAAGCCATCAAAGCCTCTCTAGCATCTACAAGTCTCAGGTCAGGAGAGTGGTGGCACACTCAACACTCACTTGGATGGGCGCTGGTGCAATAACACTCAAAGCAGCTCATCCACTCACGGGGCAAAGCAGATGACTTAATCATTATCCCTGCACTGCCCCATTATTCACTCTCACCACTGGTACACTGCAGCTGCAGTGTATACTATTTACAGCAAGCACTATGAGCGGGATTCTCCGGAAAGATATCTAAGTGTGGTAGCGAGCAGGAACTGCCTCGAGCTTCCCAGCGCTTGGCCCAGCAAGGCTGGCAACACTATTCAGCGTTAATTAGTCCACTAAAGAGGCCCCGCAGGCTTCTTGCAACAAATGAAGTCTCGCCAGCTGATTCACCAGCACCGCACTCGTCAGCCCCTCGTTAACAAGGTAGAGCAGCACTTAAACAGCTCTTGCACAGCCAACCCCAGCCAGCTCGCAGCCATGGCACCCAGGAGACCAGCCCTAAGATTCAGGGATGCAGATCTGGCCAGGCACCTAGGTGCAGTGGAGGCCAGGAGGGATGTCCTGTTCCTCCAAGGGTCCTGGAGGGTCATCCACACCAGTCTGAGGTCTGCTGGATCTCAGGACCCAGCGGGGTCCCAGCACGTGGTCACCCCCAAGTTGCTCCCCAGCGCCTTCCCCCCAAATTCCCATGGTGACCCACCCCTGCGGAGGGTCCCCCACTCCCCGTCGAGCACTGGGGTGGCAAGCCCAGCACCCCCGGGTTCTTTCCCTGTGAGCAAAGGTGGCTATTCACCCCCTCAGCTCCCCACAGCAGCCCTTATGCCAAGCTCATGTTTTTCAAAAGGAGTACTAATTGGGACCTGTATGATCACTTGTTGGGGAGGCTGATGAATGCTAGGAGGCCGTTGGATATGGGGTGACTCTCGTTAATTTTATGTAAAGAGGGCTTAAATGGTGAAAATTTGTTTCTCGCCATGCTACGGCGAGATACCGATTTCGCCTACGAGAGTGGGCCTGTTGCAACACAAACTGTTTCGTGCCTGGCCCACTATTCATCAGCCTTGTTTCACTCAAGCGAGAGCATAACGAGGCCGGCGAATCGCACCCTATAGCAAGTTACCCAGATTACTCAACAGCACCTGCCACCTCTGCAATTTTTACCTGAAGAATGGACAAAGACAATAATAATATGAGAGCAGCATCACCTCCATAAGGCACACTATCCTGGCTGGGATATACATTGCTATTTCTTCATCATGGCTGAAACTCCTTATGTAACAATATGAAGGGGTACCACCTCCACAAGGACTATAGTGGTTCAGAAATAGGGCCCATCACTGCTTTAGTAAACATGGAGGAGTCCAGAAAGGAGAGTCAAAAATGGTTTATTACCAAAAGTATAGTATTTACAAGTATCCATCCCAGCCGGGACTAATCTACAGCTTGGCTCCTACCTGGGCCAGTTTTTAAGACACTGAGGTAACTAGTCCGGTGATGGGCCTCCACCCCTCAGTGAGAGAGCTTGTTCTCTACGGGGCTCACGGCGAGATTATTCACGTCGTCCCCATGGGTCTCATGGGGGTTATAACATCCCTTCCTCCCGAAGTGCGTAAGTCCCTCTGAAGAAGGGAGAGCAGGAGCGCGCCTGCTCCACTTTGCCGGCGGCTGCACTTTCAGTGGCTGCAGGGCTGGGCCGGGGCGTGTGCAGAGTGGCAGGCAACGTCGTTTCCTCGATGACCGGCTTGGGGGGAACCCCTGGCTACTGATCCCTAGCCAGGTTGCCGTCAGAAGCCTCAGACTTACAAGGATGCTGCCAAGACTTGATTGTCTGAATTATAAGGAGAGGGTGGATAGGCTGGGAATTTTTTCCCTGGGGCGCAGGAGGCTTTGGGGTGATCTTATAGAGGTCTATAAAATAATGAGGAGCAGCGATAAGGTAGGTAGTCGACCTCTTTTCTCAAAGGTAGAGGAGTCTAGAACTAGAGGGCATAGGTTTAAGGTGAGAGGGGAGCGATACAAAAGAGACCAGAGGGGAAATTTCTTCACACAGAGGGTAGTGAGCATTTAGAACAGGTTGCCAGAGGCAGTGGTAGAGGCGGGTACAATTTTGTCCTTTAAAAAGCAGTTAAACAGTTACATGGGCAGGGTGGGTATAGAGGGCTAAGGGCCAAATGCAGGCAAGTGGGGCTAGTTTAGTGACAGAAACTGGGCGGCATGGACAAGCTGGCCCGATGGGCCTGTTTCCATGCTGTAAACATCTATGACTCTATGACTTTATGCCTGGGTCTCCATCTCAGAGTTGGAGTGTACCACCTCTCGTATCTCAGTGTCAAGGCCCACAGGGTCGAAATCCCCAGGACGCCATGTGTCAGGACAACGTGGTTGGAAGCGTGTGATTGCAATGCACTCACCACTCTTAGATGTGGTTGATGTTTGTAAACATTGGGGTTTCAGCACCGAGAGTCACTCATCCATGAAGGGAGATGTGAATGAAGGGTGCAGCTGTTTTTTGTCAATCGCAGCCCACCACAGAAAATGAATGAATGGCTTGCAGCTATTGGATAAGGGGTTTAAACACAGCTCACAGCTGTTCTCCTTGCAGGAATGGACACATGGAGATCCAGATGCGTGTTCAGCTGTAATTTGTTCTATGCTCCTGTTTGGAGTGCTCTCTAGTTTCCAGACAGGGGTCTCTTTTCTGAGGGGGGGGTTGCTGGAAGGGGGGAAGTTCACTTTCATCAAGAGTTCCTTGTGGGGGGGCCCTTTAGTTAGGGGGTCTCTGTGGGATCCCTCTCGCTAGGGAATTTCTGTGGGGGGTTCCTTTAGTTAGGGGTTCTCTGGGAGGGTCCCTCTAGTTAGGGAATCTCAGTGGGGGGTTCTTTTAGTTAGGGGAGATCTGTGAGGGTCCCTCTAGTTAGGGGAGCTCTGTGGGGGGTTCCTTTATTTAGGGGAGCTCTGTGAGGGTCCCTCTAGTTAGGGGATCTCTGTGAGGGGTGTTCTTTAGTTAGAGGTTCTCTGTGAGGGTCCCTCTAGTTAGGGGATCTCTGTGGGGGGTGTCCTTTAGTTAGAGGTTCTCTGTGAGGGTCCCTCTAGTTAGGGGAGCTCTGTGGGGGTTTCTTTTAGTTAGGGGAGCTCTGTGAGGGTCCCTCTAGTTAGGGGAGCTCTGTGGGGGGTTCTTTTAGTTAGGGGAGCTCTGTGAGGGTCCCTCCAGTTAGGGGATCTCTGTGGGGGTTCCATTAGTTAGGGGAGCTCTGTGAGGGTTCCTCTAGTTAGGGTATCTCTGTGGAGGGTTCCATTAGTTAGGGGAGCTCTGTGAGGGTCCCTCTAGTTAGGGGAGCTCTGTGGGGGGTGTCCTTTAGTTAGAAGTTCTCTGTGAGGGTCCCTCTAGTTATGGGAGCTCTGTGGGGGGTTCCTTTAGTTCAGAAGTATCTATGGGGGATTCCTTCAGGTAGGGATCCCTTTGGGGGGTCCCTACAGTTGGGGGGTCTATGTGGGGGTTCCTTCAATTAGGGGGTCCCATTGAGTCTCCCTAATAAGGGGGTCTCTTGTGGGGGTGGGGGGTGGGGGGGGTTGGTAGAGGAGGGGTGGGCAGGTACTGCATTGTTGAGGGGAGGGTGGACATTGGAAGGACTTTGGGGGCAACTCCCTCAAGGCGTTCCATCCTTGGTTGACCGTGAGGACCACCATGCCAGGCTGACATTTGGTGTGACCTGCAGTAATCCCGCCCAGGTGATTTCCGACCCAGGAGACCGGGTAACGTGCTGAAACATTGCACAAGCCGATGACACTCTAGAAAACAGTCTTGTGTATTCGTAGAGGCCCCTGTGCATATTAATCGTTACTTAATGCTGGGAATCAGAGTCAAGCTCCTGCTGGAGATCGGCATGGTTTATGTCGAGCTTGGAAAATGAATGGTCCCCAGATTACTTCGTGTACAGCATTGGGTACTTGTCCAGACTGGAGGCTTTGTTGAAGGTCAACTTATATCACTGCACAGGCAGTGTTGCCTGGCTTTAGAACTGGGACTACCAATGCTG
The DNA here is from genome assembly GCF_047496885.1 of Scyliorhinus torazame. Classification (NCBI taxonomy): domain Eukaryota; kingdom Metazoa; phylum Chordata; class Chondrichthyes; order Carcharhiniformes; family Scyliorhinidae; genus Scyliorhinus; species Scyliorhinus torazame. The sequence goes on along the minus strand of NC_092714.1, from coordinate 72,071,605 downwards.
CCCAATCAGCAAACCATACCGGCCGGATAATACCGAGGCCTTCCAGTCAGCTGAGCTTGTCCTCGACAAGACAGTGCATGCGACTGAGTTTGAGGTAGGACAGCAGGTCATGGTCTCCATTTACAACCCCAGCACATTCCTGTCACCGAAGTATTCGGGTCCGTACTCCATTGCGGACAAAGTAAGCCCCTCCGTCTATAAAATTAAGTACCCCAACGGGAAGACTGCGTGGTTCCATATTAACCAGCTCAAGGCATGTGGCTCGCAGTCTAACCACTCACACCACGTCATGCTCGACGCAGCATACCACACCCCGCCCACAGCCAACGTACCCCTACCCTCCCCCCACACGTCCACCCCACCTAACGGACTCGCCGTCGACTCCACCCCCGAACTCTAGACTCCGCCCCAGAACACGCACAGACAGCAGCAGCAGAGACAGCGACTGTGACACAGACAATAGCCACAGCACGCCTCCCTATTATCCCCATGCAACAGGACCCACACCCAGCGAATCTGAACAAGATTCGAGTGTTCAGATTGATAGAGTGCTCCCACAGTCCAAAGATGTGCAGGTTAGGTGGACTGGCCATGATAAATTGCCCTTCGTGTCCAAAATTCTCCTTAGTGTTGGGTGGGGTTACTGGGTTATGGGGATAGGGTGGAGGTGTTGATCTTGGATAGGGTGCTCTTTCCAAGAGCCGGTGCAGATTCGATGGGCTGAATGGCCTCCTTCTGCAGTGTAAATTCTATGATAATCTATGATAATCCCTTCCTGATCACATTCCTCAACAAACCCCACCAAAGACCACCGCCCTACAATGACGACCCCGACTCCGTCCCCACAGAATTAGACACAACCTTTTGGCACCGCGACAATTCATACAGGCTCGACCGAAACGACGAGATGGACCCTAAGTCACACCATGCAGTTTTATCAACCCTCATCCATTCCAGAGTATGGCATCCGGGAGAAGAGGATGACTTTGAGTCTGACTCCCAAAACGAGAACCCCTTTGCGACCCTGTTCGCAACTGATAACTGAGGTGTCCAGATGATGTTTTAAAAAAGGAACCGCTTGGGAGAAACGGTGTCCTTTCTGATGGAACCTGCAGCATGTTGTTCAATGTTTGTTTGTTAGTGTTATTGTTATGTGTTGTTTGTACACTCGGACGTTCCACGGCCACACGCCATATTTGTCGGCAGAAACCGGTGAAAACTTGCCGGCACGCTTATCGGCAGAAACCGCTGAGAGCTTGCCAGCCCCCGTTCATAACTGCTCTTCTGATTCGACGGTAGAACCCTTACCGCAACCCCCCACGATGGCTACATTTTTGCCCGTTCTTGCCGGTTGCTCAGGCAGTGGAGAAACGGCACTGGTCTCCGCCCTGCCTGAGGAAACCCCCTCTGGTCAACTACGCTCGGGTAGAGCACATGCGGCATTGATCACCGTCCTACCTGGGGATTCCATCCAAATCTTACCCTTCGCGGCCCATACGCACCTCATTTTGGCACTCTTGGTTCAAAACGTTTTGTTATGTTTTCGGGCAACCCTTCGGTTGCCATCCCTCTGCTATTTACATCCTCAAACATTTGGATGGTAAATCGCACAGCCTGCGAGACGGCTCGCACTGTTTCAGTATTTTTTTTTAAGTGCGCCTTGTCCTGACTATTCGATTTAAAAAGAAAAATGAGGGAGTCACACATGGTGACAAATTATAAAGGGAAATTGGCACTACAAGACAGACATGCTAACGCATGAGATATTAACCAAGATAGTATCAGAAACTATGCTTGATCCACAGAATTCCAGAAGCTCCAGGAAGAGAGAAGAAACAGAAAGGAAGAGACGAAAAGGAAAGAAGACAACAATGATGACGTCATACGTATTTTTCGTCGTTATTGTAATTCGTATCCGGTTCCGGGTGAATGCGAACCCCCTGACCCCTACCATACAGGCCATGAATGATTCCCACCCCTACCATACACTACACCCTGAAATAGTTAACCCCGAGATAGTCACCGACACACAATCATGGTGTGATAGGTTTATAACCTGGTATTCACTATCATACGTAATTGAATCCCTTCTAGTATTGGCGATACTCTGCAGAATCATGCAGACTATCCGCATGAGGAAATGGCGAAGGAGAGCCTACCACTCTCGCACCCCGGTATACAGGGTAAGATCCCTTATTTTCGGTTATCACCAGGACCCCGAACCCCTTGAGCTACAATAAAGAACATTTGTGTTGCATCTTTTGCAAATAAAGAAATGTGTTTTGTTTACAGCGGTAATATTGTACACCTCTGTGCTTGACTGCCAAGCCAGACAAACTTGTGTTGCTGCTATTTGTACATTTAAAGTGTTGTAGATTATTTTTGATTGTTTGAGTGAGAATAGTTTATTGAGGATAGTTAGAGGTACCGTTTTTTTGTTGTTGTAATGCATGTCCCTGTCTGACATAGAGCCACTTAGAATTGTTAGTTAAAATTTTCATTGTATAGTTATGGTCAGTGTAGAGGCCATGGAAGAGTGCTCGCTGGGTCAGGAAGTGAAGACAACGCAGTTATGTGATCCTTCACGTTTCGCTTTAGGGATCACAAGGAGGGAGTGTAGCCACCTGGGTTGGCCACTTCCCGACTTAAAATGGAGTTCCGCAAAGACTACAGGGAAATTCAGCCAACACAGGCAGAAACTAACAAGTGCAAAAATCCTGTGTATTAGAACTTGCAAAAGCCCAGACAGCACTGAAACTCACAGCCATCTGCATACTACTGAGCAATCCCCGGGAACAATCAAAACATTTAAGGCGAATAAGGCCAAGCCAGACTCCTTGGTGCCAGCAGGAGCCAAGACAAAGGAAGGCCAACGGACACCTCGGGACCACCCAGTGATCAGGGAACAACTCCAGTATTGGAGAAATCGATCCAAGTGATCGGAACGTAGTCCAATCACTTGGAACCAGATACGGGGTCCGCCCCGAATGGCGGGAAGCCCCTGGGGACTATAAAATAGAGTTCCCAAGTTCAAATTGTCCTTCTTGGCAGGGTCACTCAGCAACTCGAATCAACTCTTGAGAGTGAACTGCCTAAGCTGCCGCATCAACCAAGTAAGTCTCCAGTCAACACACGCTACGAGATAGGCGCTCCTAGCTACCAGTCCATACCAGCTTTTGAATCCTGCAGACTCAGATCAAACAAAAGGCCATTTGTTCCCCTGACCTGGTGGGCCAATTCCGAAGCTAAGTATAGGCCTTTTAGTGATAGAGAATAGTCTAGAAAGTAGAGTTTATGCATGAGTAGTGATTTACTGTGTATAATAAATGTGTTTTGATTTGAATCTTACTAATTGGTGTGTTGAGTTATTGATCAGTACTTGAACTTGAACCTCGTGGCGGTATCATAAAGATACCTGGCGACTCTAGAGCAAAGGTTATAGAAACAGAGCAAATTCAGTAAAGACCCAACGGGCAACGAATTAAGAGCCAACTAAAGTTAGCAACACTTGTGGCACAGAACAAATTCTAGCTCTTGTTAGAACTGCTTCAGACTATGGCTGAATATCTTCAAATAGCTGCCTCAACGTGGTTATTTCCGCCTCTTCCTTGTCTTCAGACAAGGATTCTCTTCTTTTAAACTAGTATTACTATTATTCCCCGATACTACTGGGAAAGAAAACTGCCTTTATATGTGGTCTAAAAAAACACAAGGGTTGCCAGATCAGACTTCACATCCAAAAACCCTTTCTCCAAAACTCTGTGGGCGGGATGTCCCCACGCTGGCGTGAAAACCAGCGCCAACCACTCTGGCGTCAACGGTCCTCGAAAGTGAGGAAGTCTCACAACCCAAACGGTTGTGAATCTCTGGAATTCCTTGCCCAGTGAAGCAGTTGAGGCTCCTTCTTTAAACGTTTTTAAGAAAAAGATAGATGCCTTTCTAAAGAATAAAGGGATTTGGGGATATGGTGTACGGGCCGGAGAGTGGAGCTGAGTCCACAAGGATCAGCTATGATCTCATTAAATGGCGGAGCAGGCTTGAGGGGCCAGATGGCCTACTCCTGTTCCTAGTTCTTATGTTCTAGGGGGCTAGGTTGACGCCAGAGTGGTTGGTGGCAGTTTTGCCGATGCCGAAGGGCCGGCACGAGTTCGCGCATGCGCGGATCGGCCAGCGTATTTCCACGCATGCGCAGAATGGCCGCCGTATTTCCGAGCATGCGCGTGTGTTCCCTTCTCTGCGCCGGCCCCCGGGCAATATGGCGGAGCCCAACAGGGGCCCGGCGCGGAGGAAAGAAGGCCCCCATGGAACCAGCCCACCCACCGATCGGTAGGCCCCGATCGCGGGCCAGGACACTGTGGTCCCCCCCCTCCAAGGGTCGGATCCACCCCCACCCTCCAGGACGGCCCCTGCACACTTACCTGCCAGGTCCCGCCGTGTGTGAGGTGATTAATTCATGCCCGCGGGACTGTGCAAAACATGTCGGCCCATCGGGGCCCGGAGAATCGCCAAGGCGGCCGCTGCCTACGGCCCCCGGCCGGTGTGGCGGGAATCCCGCCAGCCCCCGAAAAACGGCGGTGTAGAATAGAGATGCCGGCGTTGGGACGGCGGGGCGGGATTCGCGCCTCCCCTGGGATTCTAATCCCGGCCTGTGTCTCTCCATAGCTTTCTCCAAAACTGCCTCTCTCCACAGCTTCTCAATGTCTCTCGCCATTCCTTTGCTCCACCCAGCAATGACCTCATCATCCCAAGCAAAAAAAACAAATTCTCTCTGCAGGCTGCAAAGCACTTTGACTCCCCAGGGTCTTCCCTCGGCAAACCACTAGGCATTAGCGGAGACTGATAAACACATTCCTTACTCAATTTCATATGCTGGCTGCTAAAACTACCCATACCCTGTAGAACAGAACTCTCCTTTAAAAAGACATGACCATTACTATAAAACACATTCTAACTCCAGGCTCTTAACCCTTAAATTGCCCAATACAATTAGAATCCAATTTTCCTTAAAATCTTCAAATCATCACAAGAGTCAAAAGAATAGTTTATTACCAAAAGTAAAGTATTTATGAGTTAACTAGCCCGCTGATGAGCCTCCGCCCATTAGCAGGGGAGTTTGTACTTGACATGGCTCATTGGGAGATTAATTGGGTTGTCCCTGTGTCTCGTGGGGTTATAACAAATGCCTTCGCACATATCTAGGATGGAGCAATAAAGGTACTCCAATAGCTAAATTACCATACCAGTTTAGAACCTTCACAATTTTCTCGAAGGAATAATTTGTAAAAATACAACTGATATAAAAACACAAGCTAATGTTTTAAAAATACTGATTCCACCCTAACCTAGCCAGTGAAAATGAGACTGAGACTGATTCACTTTGTACCCTGTCGAATATTGGCTTCCAATTTGACTGATGCCCTGCTCAACATGCGGGTAAGTTAAAATCCAGCTGCTAATCCCGCCGCGAACTGGGCACTGCGGGATACGCACATGCGCAGTGGCGCCGGCGCCATCGCGCCACTTACCTTCATTAAGGCATTGGTTTCCTTCAACGTGCCGGCCACGCCGCAACATGGCACAGGACTACAGGGGCCGGCGTGTAGGAAAGGAGGCCCCAGCCATTGAGGCCGGCCCGCCGATCGGTGGGCCACGATCGCAGGCCAACCACATCGGAGGCCCGACCCTCCTCCGACCCCACAGGCCACCCCCCCCCCGACCCTTCCACGCCGAGGTCCCGTCGGTTGAGAGCAGGTGTGGACGGCGCCCACGGGATTCGGCGTTTTCACGACGGCCGCTCGGCCCATCCCGGGCCGAGAATCGGCGGGACAGCCGCATAGAGCGGCCCGCGACCAGCGACGTGCCAACCACGCTGGCGCCAATGGCGCCGATTCTCCGCAGAGCGGAGAATCGCGTGCTCGCTTCGGGGTGGCATGGCGCGATTCGCGCTGGTGGCGGGGATTCTCCGGCCCGGCCCCGGGCTGAGAGAATCCCACCCAGGATTTCCATTATTTACAATCCAAACTGTGTGCATAGCAGTTAGAAGTAATGGAAAATGTATCATATTCTCACGTCCTCTCCATCAGTAATGTTTATGATTTTGTAGTGATATTATTTTCAAATTTAGAATGTTGATATTGAAGTTGCCACAATCAAAAAATTTGCTTGAAGGGCATTGGCAGACAAGCTGAATTTTGCCCTGACTCTTATCAATTACTGTTGCATGAAATCCATACGCTAATATCACACAAGGTGATTTCATCCCCCTTTTGAAATAAAAAATATTGTAATTTGCACAGAATATCCTTTAATTCATGCTTTTCTATGTGTGTCAGGCAGGCACAGGCACTAAAGCACAAATCTGTGAAAGACTTTACAGAATAATGATCTGCAATTTCTATAGATGGATTTTAAGCATAAAAATCATCTCTATATTGTATTATTCTTTGTTGTAGTCGGAAAGAGAAACAATCAGAGGTGGCACACGTCGCAATCATATAACATCGTGAAATGGGTATATTTACAAGATGCTGTTCAAACAGGATACAATGGTGGACTCCACTAAAGCCTGCAAAACACTGATGATGTTGTTGCATAACATGGGACATTACACCAGCCAATGGTGTTACTCTGATATACAACACCCCTTCCTCTTTACTCCTTTCGTGTCCCCAGTATTTTTACTTAATCAAACACTTTAACACAGATTTAGCACATTATGCCATAACTAACACGTTATGTTATGGATATATGCACACATTAGTAATACAGTCTCTTGGGTGGTCATTTGTCTCTTTTTTGCAGAACACAACATTCAGGAATTTGACTCTTAGGGCATGAGGAGTGTCTTCCTGTACACTGCTCAGTATTACATCTGGCGGAACCAACTCAGGAACTGTCTCTGGTTGTATGGATTATTCTGTCATAACAGATTCTGTAATTTCAGCAGTTATAGTCCTCAGTCTGGCATGTCAATGCCCATACTCTCTGTGGTGAAAACATCTGGTACAGATTCCATACTCTCAATACGTGCAGCCATTAATTGGTCAGCATGCCACTGCCAAATTTGTTTATTGTCAGATTGTACAGGATATGAAATCAGACCCATTTTGGTTAGTACAATTGTTGGGATCCATTTTTCACCTGAGGTGCAATTTGTCACAAGGACACATTCCCCATGGTCAAAGATTCTGCTTTTAGAACGCTGTTCCCTTCTAGCCACTTGTGTCTGATATTGCTGTCTGGCTATCTCTGAAGTTGAAGGAGGAGTCAAAAGGTCGAAGTGTGTACATAGTTTCCTTTTTACCATCAGTATAGCCGGTGAACCTGGTGTTGCTGAATGTGCAGTATTTCTATATGTCATAAGAAAGCTATTGATAGGTTTAGGTAGAGAGGCTTTATCCCTCAAAACCTTCACTGCATGTTTGAGTGATTGTACGAAATGTTCAGCAAAGCCGTTGGTAGCTGGATGGTAGGGGGCAGATTTGATATGGTGGATGCCATATCCCTCCAAGTAGTCATCGAATTCGGCTGATGTGAAGTGAGTACCGTTATCGCTCCCGAGGTGTTCAGATCGCCTGAATCTTGCAAATACCTCATCAAGCCTTTCTATGGTCTGTTCCATAGTTCTCGATTTCATGATGGCAACCTCTAGCCACTTCGAATAAGCATCAACTATGACCAAACATTTGTGCATTTGACTGGTCCCATATAATCAACATAGATTCTTTGCCATGGCCTGGTAGGCCATTCCCATGGATGCAAAAGTTGCAGTGGAAGTACATTTCTTAACACAGCGTAGGGTAGGCATAACCCCACCTTCTCCTCTAATTGGACATCCAACCTGGGCCACCAGAGGTAGTTTCTTACCAAATCCTTCATTCTAACTTCACCGGGATGTCCATCGTGCAGCTATTCCAGGATTCTATTTCGTAGACATGGTGAAATAATTACTCTAATACCCCACAACAATTTTGTACTGTCAACTCAAGATGCCTGGTAAAGTAGGGTTTAAGGTCTGGATTCCTTCCGTGCTCATGCAATTTTGGACACTATGGGCAATTTTGCATGGCCAATCCACCTAACCCGCACATCTTTGGACTGTGGGAGGAAACCGGAGCACCCGGAGGAAACCCACGCACACACGGGAAGGATGTGCAGACTCCGCACAGACAGTGACCCAAGCCGGAATCGAACCTGGGACCCTGGAGCTGTGAATCAATTGTGCTATCCACAATGCTACCGTGCTGCCCAAATGACCTTAACTGAATCACGTTCTATGGTCGTGGATCATCCAGGATCTTCTACATATTCTTAGGTTCTTTGTGAAGACTGTCTTGGTTGATGATGTGTCCAAGATAGTGAATAGAAGATTTTCTAAAGTCGCGCTTCTCTTTCTTGATCCTGAGATTATGTTGTTTCAGTCTTGCAAGAGTAGCTTCTAGGTTCTTTCCATGCTCTACATCATTCCCAACTGTAATCAAAATGTCATCTAGGTTGCATTACACACTGGATAGCCCACTCAAGATCTGATTCATAGATTGTTGGAAGAGAGCCGGTACTGATATTATCTCAAATGGAAGACTTTGATACTTAAACAGACGACTATGAGTTACTATGGTCAGTAAAGGGTAAGACTCAATAGCTACGTTCATTTGCAGATAAGCTTGGGAGAGATCAGTTTTACTAAATTTTGGCCGCCTGAGGGACCTGCAAAAAGATCTTCAATAAGTTGTAGAGGGTACTGATCAGCACATAATACAGGGGCGGGAATCACCAACGACCTCGCCGCGTGTTTCTTGGCGGCGGAGGCGACCCGCCAGCGGGATCTACCAACCCCGCTGTTGTCAATGGGATTTCCCGGTGACAGCACCCCTCAATGCCGGGAAACCCGTGCACCGGCATGGAACCAGAATTTCCCACCGGCGTGAACAGCCAGTAAATCCCACACAGAGTTGATAACCATTTTGAAATCCTTGCATATTCAAACTGAATCATCCTTCTATTAGACAAGGATGATTGGGGTTTCCCAATCGCTGGTGGTAACAGGCTCAATGACTCCTGTCTTCAATAACCTCTCGAGTTCTTCTTCCACTTTAGAGCAAATATTATAGGGTGCGGTATGCGTTTTCAAACACTTAGGCACGCTGCCTGCCTTTATCTTGAGTTTCACTTCAACCCCAGTCATTGACCCAAATGATTCCACGAATACGTTTGCATATTTTCTCAGAAGTGGTTGAAGATCATTCATAGAATCAACAAGTTGGTTCACGACTGCCTAGTTTAGCTTAATCTTCCTTAACCAAAATCTCCCAAACAATGCTGGAAAGTTTCCTTGAACAATGTGAAGAGGCAACTCCACTTTCTGCTTGCTAACTTCCACAGTCACCTTGATGAAGTCCTTCAGCAGCACAACCTCCTCAGTATATTTCCTCAAGACCATATCAGATGGTTGTAATGGTATCACTTAAATTTCTGGTGGCATATCGATTTGGGTATGAATGATACTGCAGCGCCATATCCACTTACATCGCAATAGTGTCCCATTTAATGTTGGATAGACCAAACATCATTGCTGGTTTCCCTGTACAGCACGAACAGCAAGCTTAAATTCCTTAAGCTGACTTGACATTTTGGTACTCGGTGAATCTTCAGTTGGATTACTTAACGGTTAAACTCGCCCTGTAGACTGTGCAGTATTTTTCTTGGTACACTTCTCTTGTGCTGTTGAAGGTTGGCGTGACCAACATGCCTTGGCAATGTGACCAACCTTACCACAATTTTTCCATTTGTTCTCCTTGCCCCAACAATCTCCAGACATATGTCCCATTTGGTTGCAGCAATGACAAGGTAGGTTCTTGGTGGATCTGCTTCCCATGGACTTTCGCTTGAACTCCAATCGTTGAGGCTTCTTTCGCAGAAAGTTCCATCGATGTGCAGATTTCTAGAGCAGATTTTAGGGTTAATGCACCCTCAGTCAACAATTTCCTTTGGATAGCTTCATTCCTGAGGCCACAGGCTAATCAGTCGCAGAGTGTATCATCCAGAGTCTGGCCAGATTTGCAATACTTTGCAAGCTTTTGCAGTGATGCAACAAATTGTGAAATGTTTTCCCCTTCCTCCTGTGCACGATGGTGAAAATGGAATCTTTCAGCTGTTACTAGTGGACGGGGGGAGAAATGTTCTTGCAAGACAGTCATTAACTCACCATATGATTTGTCTCCAGGTTTAGCTGGGTGTACTAAATTCTGTAGCAACATGAATGTTTTCTTCCCAAATGAGCTGAGAAAGGTCGCAGTTTGCAGGTGTGCTGGCATCTGATTGGCTTTCGGGAATGACTGGAACCATTCCCCATAGGAGTTCCATGTCTCCTCCTCCTCAAACTCATCCATGGTTCCTTTTCTTCCAGTCATTTTTGAATTGCAGCTCCCTGATCTACGTTACTCAACCTTCAGCCTCTCTCCCCTGCCATTTATTTTCTCAGTTTCAGGCAAACTCACAATGCACAAGCAGACTAACTGTTTCTGTGCCTCACTATCGATTCCTGGGTAGTAAATCGTAGAGTCAGCAGCCCCGTTCCCGCTTCCCGTTTGAGTGCCTTGCATGCAGCCTCCGCTGCTCTGTGCACTATAACGGTAAATATAGTGGAAACTTCGATCCTCCATTTGAAGTAAGCCTCCAGTAGCTCGCAGAGTTCCGATTGCATTCTTTAAAAAAAAACTTTGTTTGCGCTAGCAGCTGTTGCGAACGACCAAATGATTTGCCGATGTCCCGCTAAAAACTGTACAGTGCCCAAAGATTTACTGAAGAGTTATTTTTACTTGCCACAACAATGATTTAGCCTTGGAAGTCGACGAGATTTCTCCCGACCTCACTCCCGCTGGTGTATGGATCCGGCTCTCGGTGGATTATTCTTTCTTCTGGCTCACAAAATTGTCATCGAAAGTTGTTTTTCACCGCCCAGATCGTTTTGTTTTACCGCCCAGATCGTGTCGCCAGTTTTTCTTTTGTAATGTTCTTTGTTGTTGTCGCAAAGAGAAAGAATCAGGGGCGAAATTCTCCGGAAGCGGCGCGATGTCTGCCGACTGTCGCCCAAAACGGCGTAAATCAGACGGGCATCGCGCTGCCCCAAAGGTGCGGAATGCTCTGCATCTTTGGGGGCCGAGCCCCAACCTTAAGGGGCTAGGTCGGCGCCGGACGAATTTCCGTCCCGCCAGCTGGCGGAAAAGGCCTTTGGTGCCCCGGCAGCTGGCGCGGAAATGACATCTCCGGGCGGTGCATGCGCGGGAGCGTTAGCGGCCGCTGACGGCATTCCCGCGCATGCGCAGTGGAGGGAGTCTCTTCTGCCTCCGCCATGGTGGAGACTGTGGCGGAGGCGGAAGGGAAAGAGTGCCCCCACAGCACAGGCCCGCCCGCGGATCGGTGGGCCCCGATCGCGGGCCAGGCCACCGTGGGGGCACCCACGGGGCCAGATCGCCCCGCTCCCCCCCCAGGACCCCGGGGAGCCCGCCCGCGCCGCCTTGTCCCGCCGGTAAGGTAGGTGGTTTAATCCACGCCAGCGGGACAGGCATTTTAGCGGCGTGACTTCGGCCCATCCGGGCCGGAGAATCGTGCGGGGCCCGCCAACCGGCGTGGCGCGATTCCCGCCGAATCTCCTGTGCCGGAGACTTCGGCAACCGGCGGGGACGGGATTCACGCCAGCCCACGGCGATTCTGCGACCCGGCGGGGGATCGGAGAATCTCGCCCCAGAGGTAGTACACTTCAAGTTCGTATAACATAGTGAAAGGGGTTTATTTACAAGGTGCTGCTCAGACAAAGTACAATAGTGAACTCCACAAAAGCCCGCAAAACACTCCAATGATGTAATTGCATAAGACATGATATTACACCAGCCAATGGTGTTACTCTGATGCATAAATATTTTCTGAGGGGCGGGATTCTCCGACCCCCCGCCGGGTCGGAGAATCGCCGGGTGGCGTGAATCCCGCCCCTGCTGTGTCCCGAAGTCTCCGCCACCAGAGATTCGGCGGGGTCGGGAATCGCACTGTGCCAGTCGGCGGGCCCACCCCCGCCGATTCTCTGGCCCGCGATGGGCCGAAGTCCCGCTGCTGGAATGCCTGTCCCGCCAGCGTGGATTAAACCACCTTTTGAACAGCGGGACAAGGCGACGCGGGCAGGCTTCGGGGTCCTGGGGGGGGGGCGCGGGGCGATCTGGCCCCGGGGGGTGCCCCCATGGTGGCCTGGCCCGCGATCGGGGCCCACCAATCCGCGGGCGGCCCTGTGCCGTGGGGGCACTCTTTTTCTTCCGCCTTCGCCATGGTCTTCACTATGGCAGAGGTGGAAGAGACCCCCTCCCCTGCGCATGCTGATGCTGATGCTCCCGCGCATGCGTCGCCCGGCGAAGACCTTTCGGCGCCGGCTGGCGTGGCGCCAAAGGCCTTTCCCGCCAGCCGGCAGAGCGGAAACCACTCCGGCGTGGGCCTAGCCCCTCAACGTGAGGGCTTGGCCCCTAAAGGTGCGGAACCCTCCGCCCCACCAGGTAGGGGAGAATCCCACCCCTGATGTTACATTTTATTATGACTATAGATTGCTGTACAAGATATCATAACAATAGGAACTCACATTGAGATGATTCTTTTTATAGAGCATGCCGGACCCAAGTCACTTTGATTACTTATAGTACAAACAAATAAAAAACTCACCAATGTGCACCAGAGCTTTTAAGATATCTCCAATCTCAGAAATGCAACATAATTGTATGTTTTCTGTATAACAGTGCACAATCTTTCACTTGTACCACATGCCTTCTGTTTTGCCTCCTCACAGTTTACAGTAATTACTCACCTGTTTCAGGAGACAGCGGGTTATGTCTCCGTGAGCTGGTGATAAACCATATCAAATACACAGCCAGGAACTCTCTCAGAAACAATCATTTTTGCAAAAGCTGCAATTTTATTTACACAAAACAGGAAGCCTGCCAGTGCACGGTCCAGGGCATGCAAAACCTGATGGATACCTCAGGGATGGCTTCCCTTTGGCTCCAACTCCATCTACAAGTTTGCTGACGACACGACTGTAATGGATCAGATCTCGAACAACGATAAGTCAGAATACAGGAAGGAGACAGAGAACCTAGTGGAGTGGTGTAGCAACAACAATCTCTCCCTCAAACTAAAGAGCTTCAGGAAGCAAAATATTGTACACACCCCTGTCTGCATCAACAAGGCCGAGGTGGAGATGGTTGACAGCTTCAAATTCCGAGGTGTGCACATCACTAACAATCTGTCCTGGTCCACCCACGTCGACGCTGCGACCAAGAAAGCACAACAGCGCCTATACATTCTCAGGAAACTAAGGAAATTCGGCATGTTCACATTGACTCTTACCAACTTTTACAGATGCACCATAGAAAGCATCCTATCTGGCTGCATCACAGCCTGGTAAGGCAACTGCTCGGCCCAAGACCGCAAGAAACTTCAGAGAGTCGTGAACACAGCCCAGTTCATCACACGGACCTGCCTCCCATCCATTGACTCCATCCACACCTCCCGCTGCCTGGGGAAAGCGGGCAGCATAATCAAAGACCCCTCCCACCCGGCTTACTCACTCTTCCAACTTCTTCCATCGGGCAGGAGATACAAAAGTCTGAGAACATGCACGAACAGATTCAAAAACAGCTTCTTCCCCGCTGTTACGACTCCTAAACAACCCTCTTATGGACTGATCTGATTAATACTACACTCCTGTATGCTTCACCCGATGCCGGTGTCTATGTATTTACATTGTGTACTTTGTGTTGCCCTATTATGTATTTTCTTTTTACTTTATTTTCTTTTCATGTACTAAATGATCGTTTGAGTTGCTCGCAGAAAAATACTTTTCTCTGTACCTCGGTACACGTGACAATAAACAAATCCAAATCCAAACACACTTGGAGCACAGTTCTGGGCTCCACACAATGGGGATGGATAGATTGACCTTGGAGGGAACGCAGAGTAGATTTAATAAATTGATACCTGTACTCCAAGGAAGTTTCCCAACTTGACCTGCGCGCCTCTTCTACAAATATCTGGCCCAACCACCTCCAATCTCCCCTCCAAATTACATACCATCCTAACTTGGAAAACAATCACAATTTTTTCACTGTTGCTGGATCAGAATCCTGGAACTCCTTTCTTAAAAACATTGTGGGTGGTTTTAAGACTGCTATGGTTCAAGAATGCAACTCACCACCACTTTCTCAAAGCAATCGGAAAGGAAACTGCAGGGGATGGGCACAATGGAAATGTGGAGCTTTTTCAAGGAACAGCTACTGCGTGTCCTTGATAAGTATGTGCCTGTCAGGAAGGGAGGAAGCGGTCGAGCAAGGGAACCGTGGTTTACTAAGGCAGTCAAAACACTTGTCAAGAGGAAGAAGGAGGCTTATGTAAAGATGAGACATGAAGGTTCAGAAGGGCGCTCGAGAGTTACACGTTAGCTAGGAAGGACCTAAAGAGAGAGCTAAGAAGAGCATAAGGGGACATGAGAAGTCTTTGGCAGGTAGGATCAAGGATAACCCTAAAGCTTTCTATAGATATGTCAGGAATAAAAGAATGACTAAGGTAAGAGTCGGGCCAGTCAAGGACAGTAGTGGGAAGTTGTATTTGGAGTCCGAGGAGATAGGAGAGGTGCTAAATGAATATTTTTCGTCAGTATTCACACAGGAAAAAGACAATGTTATCGAGGAGAATACTGAGATTCAGGCTACCAGACTAGAAGGGCTTGAGGTTCATAAGGAGGAGGTGTTAACAATTCTGGAAAGGGTGAAAATAGATAAGTCCCCTGGGCCGGATGGGACTTATCCTAGGATTCTTTGGGAAGCTAGGGAGGAGATTGCTGAGCCTTTGGCTTTGATCTTTAAGTCATCTTTGTCAACAGGAATAGTGCCAGAAGACTGGAGGATAGCAAATGTTGTCCCCTTGTTCAAGAAGGGGAGTAGAGACAACCCCGGTAACTATAGACCAGTGAGCCTTACTTCTGTTGTGGGCAAACTCTTGGAAAGGTTTATAAGAGATAGGGTGTATAATCATCTGGAAAGGAATAATTTGATTAGACATAGTCAACACGGTTTCGTGAAGGGTAGGTCGTGCCTCACAAAACTTATTGAGTTCTTTGAGAAGGTGACCAAACAGGTGGATGAGGGTAGAGCAGTTGATGTGGTGTATATGGATTTCAGTAAAGCGTTTGATAAGGTTCCCCACGATAGGCTACTGCAGAAAATACGGAAGCATGGGATTCAGGGAGTTTTAGCAGTTTGGATCAGGAATTGGCTAGCTGGAAGAAGACAAAGGGTGGTGGTTGATGGGAAGTGTTCAGACTGGAGTCCAGTTACTAGTGGTGTACCACAAGGATCTGTTTTGGGGCCACTGCTGTTTGTCATTTTTATAAATGATCTGGAGGAGGGCGTAGAAGGATGGGTGAGTAAATTTGCAGATGACACTAAAGTCGGTGGAGTTGTGGACAGTGCGGAAGGATGTTACAAGTTACAGAAGGACATAGATAAGCTGCAGCGCTGGGCTGAGAGGTGGCAAATGGAGTTTAATGCAGAAAAGTGTGAGGTGATTTATTTTGGAAGGAATAACAGGAAGACAGAGTACTGGGCTAATGGTAAGATTCTTGGCAGTGTGGATGAGCAGAGAGATCTCGGTGTCCATATACAGAGATCCCTGAAAGTTGCCACTCAGGTTGAGAGGGTTGTTGAGAAGGCGTACGGTGTGTTAGCTTTTATTGGTAGAGGGATTGAGTTTCGGAGCCATGAGGTCATGTTGCAGCTGTACAAAACTCTGGTGTGGCCGCATTTGGAGTATTGCGTGCAATTCTGGTCGCCGCATTATAGGAAGGATGTGGAAGCATTGGAAAGAGTGCAGAGGAGATTTACCAGAATGTTGCCTGGTATGGAGTGAAGATCTTATGAGGAAAGGTTGAGGGACTTGAGGCTGTTTTCGTTAGAGAGAAGGTTAAGAGGTGACTTAATTGAGGCATACAAGATGATCAGAGGATTGGATAGGGTGGACAGTGAGAGCCTTTTTCCTCGGATGGTGATGTCTAGCACGAGGGGACATAGCTTTAAATTGAGGGGAGATAGATATGACAGACATCAGAGGTAGGTTCTTTACTCAGAGAGTAGTAAGGGTGTGGAATGCCCTGCCTGCAACAGTAGTGGACTCGCCAACACTAAGGGTATTCAAATGGTCACTGGATAGACATATGGACGATAAGGGAATAGTGTAAATGGGCTTTAGAGTGGTTTCACAGGTCGGCGCAACATCGAGGGCTGAAGGGCCTGTACTGCGCTGTAATGTTCTATGTTCTATGTTCTATGAATGTGGGGCGAAATTCTCCGTTATCGGCGCAAAGTCCGCCGATCGGCGCAAAAAACGGCGCAAATCTGACTTGCGTCACGCCGGAAAAATCGTTGCAAAGTCTCCGGCCCGAAATGGGCTAGCAGCGACATGATGGGATCCGCGCTTGCGCACATGGTTCACGCTGTGCAGCGTCAAACATGCCGCACGGCGTGACGGCTCATAAGGACGCGCTGCTTCCCCCCACCCGACCGGAACACCCGGCCGGAACACCCGACTGGATGGCTGGCCGCCGCTCAGCCCCGAGGTTCCAGTCACGGGATGTGGAGGCGCTCCTGGACGCGGTGGAGCAGAGGAGGGAGGCCCAGTATCCCGGGCACAGCCGCAGAGTTGCCCCACGCCACAGCCAGCGTCTGTGGAGGGAGGTGGCAGAGGCCGTCACCGCTGCGGCCCTGACACCACGGACAGGCACCCAGTGCCACAAGAAGGTGAACGACCTCGTCAGAGCAGGCAGGGTGAGGCTCCCCCTCCCCCGCCCGATATCCATATCCCCATATCCCCCCTCCCCCATATCGCCCCCTCCCCCATATCCCTCTCCCCCATACCCCTCTCCCCCATATCCCCCCTCCCCCATATCCCCCCTCCCCCATATCCCCCCTCCCCCATATCCCCCCTCCCCCATATTCCCCCCTCCCCCATATCCCCCCTCCCCATATCCCCCCTCCCCCATATCCCCCCTCCCCCAAATCCCCCCTCCCCCATATCCCCAAGTGAATCCAGCCCTAACCTTAACCTCTGCAATACACGCGCAACCGATGGCGTGCATTCATATACCTGCCTAACACTGTTGCCATTTACCGCTGCCACCACCCCCCCCCCCCCCATGGCCCAGTCTCAGCAGGCCATCGCTAAGGGCATCGGCGCCAGTGGCCATGTGCGAGCCGGCGTCGCACAGTCACAGACGGGGTTTGCCAACCCCCTGGGCTCCATCGCTGCAAACCTGCAGACCCCTGTCGATACCAGCACGGGCTTCCAGGACTGGCAGCGCCAGATGTCGGGGGGGGCGTCGGATGGCCAGTCTGTTCGCATCCCCCACCCATGTAGAGGCCTGGGGGCCATCGGGCACCCCGAGGGAGGAGGAGGTGGTGTAGTCCATCCCGGCTCCCCCTGTAGGGGAGGTCCCGGAACTCCGCGACACCTCGGACTCCCCCCCCTTCCGTCCCAGGTGCATCGGGTGGGCAACGGGCAGGACAGGCTGGCAGCTCGCCATCCCAGTCGCCCGGGCCGCAGCCTGGCCCATCTAGGCCAGGACGCCCCAGGAAACGGCCGCAAAAAGGTATCCTTTGTCAGAATGCAGGAATCACAGGAGTCCACCTCCAGTTCTGCTGTACCTTCTGGGGAAAGACGTAGTCAAAGGGCCCGTAAGGCCAAACAATTAGACACTGAGTAAGTTGGCACGGGTGCAGGGCACAGATGAGTTTTAGGGGCTAGGGCACGTGCATGAACTCCTTTGGTTATTAAAGTCAATGTTACACCTACAGAAGCTGCCTTTGTGCTCTGTCCAAAGCGTGCGGGGGTGTCATGTACGTTGAGCGCAAGTGTGTGTGTGAGGGGTGGTCTTACCTCAGCCTCAGGTGAGTCTGCCCCCTTCCCCCTAGGCCGCCATCAACATCCCCCCGGGCAGAGGACGGGACCGTGCGCTGCAGTGTCACAGCCGCATGCAGGGATGGTCCGGGTGGATGGTGGTACTGTGGCCATGGGTCAGACATAGTCCAACGATGTGGAGCCAGGAGCTCATCGCAGGGCGGGTTGTCATCATCCTCCATGGCCTGCAATAGACACGCGTCCACCCGCAACTGTGTGAGCCCGGCCATTGTGCCGTAGGTGGATCGGCAATGGGGGGGTGGTGTGCATGCGGGTGGGGTGGGTGGGGTTGGGTAGGGGGGTGAGGGTGCTGGGTGGGTGGATGGGTGGGGGGTGTGGGTGGTTGGCTGTTGCCATGGTGTGCGGTCTGTGGCCACACTACCCGATTCCCACGCCCATCTAGTCAGTGAAGTGGGCGGCTATCAGTCTGTCCCGTGCCCGCTGGGCCAGCCGGTAACAGTGGACAGCCACCCGCCTGTGTCTAGCCCGTCTGCCCTGACCATTACCCCCATCCCCCTCATCTGGGGAGCACTGCTCCTCTTCCTGCTGCTCCTCCACTCCACCCTCCCCTGCCTGCGGCACATCGACCCTCTGTTGGGCTATGTTGTGCAGGACGCAGCACACCACAATGATGCGGCCGACCCTATCTGACCGATACTGGAGGGCGCCCCCAGAGAGGTCCAGGCACCTGAAACGCATCTTCAGCACGCCAAAGCACCTCTCTATCACTCCCCTTGTCGCTACATGGGCATCACTGTAGCGGTTCTCCGCCTCATTGTGTGGCCTCCGTATAGGCGTCATCAGCCACGATCGCAATGGGTAGCCCCTGTCGCCCAGCAACCAACCCCTCAGCCGGCGATGGCGTCCCTCGTACATGCCGGGGATGGATGACCGCGACAACACGTATGAGTCGTGTACACTGCCCGGGTAACGGGCGCAGACGTGCAGGATCATCATGCGGTGGTCGCAGACCACCTGTATGTTCATCGAATAGGTCCCCTTCCTATTGGTGAACACGGCCCTGTTATCTGCAGGTGGCCGCACGGCGACGTGCATCCCATCAATCGCGCCCTGGACCATGGGGAACCCGGCCACGGCAGAGAAGCCCACGGCCCGGGCATCTTGGCTGGCCCGGTCCACAGGGAAGCGGATGTAGTGGTGCGCCATGGCATATAGGGCATCTGTCACTGCCCGGATGCACCGATGCACCGATGTCTGCGATATGCCGGACAGGTCCCCACTCGGTGCCTGGAATGACCCCGTTGCATAAAAGTTCAGGGCCACCGTAACCTTGACGGACACGGGGAGAGGGTGTCCCCCGCCAGTGCCACGCGGTGACAGGTATGCCAGCAGGTGGCAGATGTGTGCCACGGTTTCCCGCCTCATCCGGAGTCTCCTCCTGCATTCCCGGTCCGTGAGGTCCTGGTATGACTGCCGGGGCCGGTACACATGGGGCGCCCTCGGGTGCCTCCGTTGCCGTGGACGCGACGTCCTCCACCCCCTCCTCGTCCTGTCAGTCAGGTGTCCCTCCAGCCTGGGCGACTGCTGCCTGCCCCTCTGCGGCAGCCTGCGCCGCCTCTCTGGCACGCTCCTCCTTCTCCTCCTCATCCAGGGCAACATAGACATTAGCGGATGCCGCCACGGCGGCCAACACGCTGGCTGACCGGAAAGCATGGCGTCCTGGTGCGGGGGGGGGGGACGGGGGGGGGGGACGGGGGGGGGGGGGGGGGGGGGCGACATGTCATCATTGCCCATATCCCCTCCTTCCCCCCAGCCAGGTGGCATGGACCGCATGGGTCCAACTGTTGGAGGCTGGCACCTGGCCAGGTGGACCAACTCACTTGCCCTCGCATCCCCCTCCCCGGCATGGACGCCCCCCCATCCTCCTCCCCGGCACGGACCCCCCCATCCTCCTCCCCGGCACGGACCCCCCCCATCCTCCTCCCCGGCACGGACCCCCCCATCCACCTCCCCGGCACGGGACCCCCCCCCCCATCCTGCTCCCCGGCACGGACCCCCCCCCATCCTCCTCCCCGGCACGGACCCCCCCCATCCCCATCCCCGGCATGGACCCCCCCATTCCCCTCCCCGGCACGGACCCACCCCCCATCCTCCTCCCCAGCACGGTCCCCCCCCCATCCCCCTCCCCGGCACGGACCCCCCCGTCCCCCTCCCCGGCACGGACCCCCCCTCAACCTCCTCCCCGGCACGGACCCCAACCTCCTTCCCGGCACGGACCCCCCATCCCCCTCCCCGGCACGGAACCCCCCCCCCCAACTTCCTCCCCGGCACGGACCCCAACCTCCTCCCCAGCACGGACCCCAACCTCCTCCCCGGCACGGACCCCACATCCCCCACATCCCCCTCCCCGGCACGGACTCCCCCCAACTGCCACCCCGGCACGGACCCCCCATCCCCCTCCCCGGCACGGACCCCCCCTCAACCTCCTCCCCGGCACGGACCCCAACCTCCTTCCCGGCACGGACCCCCCATCCCCCTCCCCGGCACGGAACCCCCCCCCCCCCAACTTCCTCCCCGGCACGGACCCCATCCCCCTCCCCGGCACGGAACCCCCCCCCCAACTTCCTCCCCGGCACGGACCCCAACCTCCTCCCCAGCACGGACCCCAACCTCCTCCCCGGCACGGACCCCACATCCCCCTCCCCGGCACGGACCCCCCCCAACTGCCACCCCGGCACGGACCCCCCATCCCCCTCCCCGGCACGGGCCCCCCATCCCCCTCCCCGGCACGCAACCCCCCCAAACTCCACCCCGGCACGGACCCCCCATCCCCCTCCCCGGCACGGACCCCCCCCCAACCTCCTCCCCGGCACGGACCCCAACCTCCTCCCCGGCACGGACCCCCCATCCCCCTCCCCGGCACGGAACCCCCCCCCCCCAACCTCCTCCCCGGCACGGACCCCAACCTCCTCCCCAGCATGGCCCCCAACCTCCTCCCCGGCACGGACCCCACATCCCCCTCCCCGGCACGGACCCCCCCAACCGCCACCCCGGCACGGACCCCCCATCCCCCTCCCCGGCACGGACCCCCCATCCCCCCCCCGGCACGGACCCCCCCCCCAACCTCCTACCCGGCATGGACCCCAACCTCCTCCCCGGCACGGACCCCAACCTCCTCCCCGGCACGGACCCCAACCTCCTCCCCGGCACGGACCTCGCATCCCCCTCCCCGGCACGGACCCCCCCCGCAACCTCCACCCCGGCACGGACCCCAACCTCCTCCCCGGCACGGACCCCCCATCTCCCTCCCCGGCACGGACCCTCCTTCCCCCTCCCCGGCACGGACCCCCCCCCCAACCTCCACCCCGGCATGGACCCCCCCCATCCCCCTCCCCGGCACGGACCCCCCCCCCAACCTCCTCCCTGGCACGGACCCCCCATCCCCCTCCCCGGCACGGACCCCCTCCAACCTCCACCCCGGCACGGACACCCCCCCATCCCCCTCCCCGGCACGGACCCCCCCTCAACCTCCACCCCGGCACGGACCCCAACCTCCTCCCTAGCATGGCCCCCAACCTCCTCCCCGGCACGGACCCCACATCCCCCTCCCCGGCACGGACCCCCCCCAACCGCCACCCCGGCACGGACCCCCCATCCCCCTCCCCGGCACGGACCCCCCATCCCCCTCCCCGGCACGGACCCCCCCCCCCCCCAACCTCCTCCCCGGCATGGACCCCAACCTCCTCCCCGGCACGGACCCCAACCTCCTCCCCGGCACGGACCCCAACCTCCTCCCCGGCACGAACCTCGCATCCCCCTCCCCGGCACGGAACTCCCCATCCCCCTCCCCGGCACGGACCCCCCTCCCGGCACTCCCCCGGGGTCCACACCTCTCCTAACACATTCAGACTGCGGCCACGCCATCGCCTGCCCAGAGCCAACCCCCCAGGCCGTCACTCACCTCCACGCTGGTCGGCGTGAACCTGGAGCACAGGGTCACGCCGATGAAAAGGAGGTTTAATTTACGTCGACGTGAACGGTCATCACGTCGACGGGACTTCGGCCCATCCGGAAGGGAGAATATCGGCAGGCCGAAAATCGGCTGCCTTGCGCAGACCCGTGACATTCTCCGACGGCAGCGGCGACATCAACGCCCCGCCGACTTTTCTCCCTTCGGAGACTTCGGCAACCGGCGGGGACGGGATTCACGGCGGCCAACAGCCATTCTCCGACCCTCTGGGGGGTCGGAGAATGACGCCCCTGGTCTCCTACATTCTCATCCAAATCATTAATATATATAACAAATAACAGTGGACCCAGCACCGATCCCTGAGGCACACCGCTGGTCACAGGCCTCCAGTTTGAAAAACAACCCTCCACAACCACCCTTTGGTTTTGGTCACCAAGCCAATTTTGTATCCAATTGACTACCTCACCCTGGATTCTGTGATATTTAACCTTTTGCACCAACCTACCATGCGGTACCTTGTCAAGGGCTTTGGTAAAGTTAACTACCTTCTTGGTTACCCCTTCAAAAAACTCAATCAAATTGATGAGACATGACTTTTCCCTTACAAAGCCATGCTGACTTTCCCTAATTAGCCCTTGCCTGTCTAAATGCCTGTAGATCCTGTCCCTTGGAATACCTTCTAACAATTTACCCACTACAGAAGTAAGGCTAACCGGTTTGTAATCCCCAGGCTTATCCCTACAGCCCTTCTTAAACAAGGGCGCAAACTTTGCTACCTTCCAATCTTCAGGCATCTCTCCTGTGGCTGTCAATGATTCAAATACCTCAGCTGGGTGCTGGCAATTTGCTTCCTAGCCTCCCACAACATCCTGGGATACATTTCATCAGGTCCTGGGGATTTATCTATCTTGATGTGCTTTAATACCTCCAGTACCTCCTTCTCTGTAATATGTGCACTCCTCAAGACATCACTTTTTATTTCTCCAATTTCCCTAACATTCGTGCCTTTCTCAACAGTAAATACTGTTTTCCAAAAGCTTTCCAAGAGATTTTGAGATGGCTCCAGTGGTGCTGGAAATTCCGCTTATAACAACGCTGGAGGAGCACAGACTCCAGCAGCAATGAACAGTCACACCAGGGAAAACCCAGTGCCAGGAGGCCAGAGGGGTTGCAGGGCAGGCTCAAGGGCCAGATGCAGCACAAGCCAAACAGAGGGCTCAAAGGCAAAGAAAGAGAGAGGGTTTACAAGATCTGAGTGTCTTTCATGGAGTTGTTGAACACTATGTGCCACAGGAGACTCACCTTCAACAAGTGCGGCATGTATACAACATTCTTGCCAACTTGACGCCACAGGGAGGACAATGGCACCCGGTCCTTTTGGTCCTAAACTTCTACACCATAGGATTGTTCCAAGGCTCAATGTGTGGCCTATATGGCATCTCACAATCATCCACCCATTACTGGACTAATAATCCAAAGACCCAAGTGTCGTGTTGGGTGTTCTGATGTACAAACGATCCAACACGGCTGGAGATGGTGTAACTCAATTTTATTAACTACTCAACTGTAACAGCTCACTGCTAACTTGGGTACGTGCATTGCCAGCTAATCTGTGGACCCTGTCCTATCACTATCTGGGTGAGGCACTCAGCACATGGTGAATGTCTGAGTGGCAGGCTCTGAGCTCGGTGCTCTGAGCTGGCTGCTGCTGGAATGAGCGGGAACTGTAGTGTCCCCTGTTTTTATAGTGCGTGTGCTCTCACTGGTGATTGGCTGCGATGTTGTGTGTGTGTTGGTTGGTCCTACTGCATGTCCATCAGTGTGTGATTGCACCATGATATGTTGATCTAAATATCATGACACCAAGGTAATGATCTGGGGACCTGGGTTCGAATCCCACCACGGCAGGTAATAGAATTTAAACTCAATAAAATATCAGTAAGTAAAAGACTAATGATGACCATGAAACCATTGATGATTGTCATAAAAACCCATCTGGTTCACTAATGTGCTTCAGGGAATGGAAATCTGCCACCCTTACATGGTCTGGCCTACATGTGACTCCAGATCTACAGCAATGCGGTTGTCACTTAAATGCCCTCTGAAATGGCCTAGTAAGTTACTCCGTTGTATTCAACTGCTACAAAAACACGACAAGGGAATGAAATCGGACAGACGACCCGGCATCAACCCAGACACCGGAAACGATAATGGCAAATCCAGCTCTCTGGTATACAGTCAGGAGGGAGTTGCCCTGGGAGTCGTCAATATTGACTCTGGACCCCATGAAATCTCTTGGCTTCTGGTTAAACATAGGCAAGAAAACCTCCTGCTGATTACCACGTACCGGCCACCATCAGCTGATGAATCAGTACGCCTCCATGTTGGATACCACTTGGAGGAAGCACTGAGGGTGGTAAGGGCGCAGAATATATTCTGTATGGGGGACTTCAATGTCCATCACCAAGAGTGGCTCAGCAGTACCACCACAGACCAAGCTAGCCGGGTCCTAAAGGACATAGCTGCTAGACTGGGACTGCAGCAGGTGGTGCGGGAACCAACAAGAGGGAGAAACATACTTGACTTCAGCCCCACCAACCTGCTTGCCACAGATGCATCTGTCCATGACAGTATCGGCAGAAGTGACCACCGCACAAACCTTTTGGAGACAAAGTCCCGTCTTCACATTGAGGATACTGTCCATTGTGTTGTGTGGCACTACCACCGTGTACTCACAATTGTACTCAACCACAATCTGCAATCTCATAGCCCGGCATATCCCCCACTCGACCATTACCATCGAGCCAGGGGATAAACCGTGGTTCAATAAACAATGCAGGAGAACATGCCAGGAGCAACATCAGGCATACCTAAAAATGAGGTGTCAACCTGATGAAGCTACAACACAAGACTACTTGTGTGCCAAACAGCATTAGCAGCAAGTAATAGACAGAGTTAAGCACAACAAACGCATCAGATCTAAGCTCTGCAGTCCTGCCACATCCAGCCATGAATGGTGGTGGACAATTAAACAACTCACTGGAGGAGGAGGTTCCACAAATATCCCCATCCTCAATGATGGAGGAGCCCAGCACATATGTGCAAAAGACAAGGCTGAGGCATTTGTAACAATCTTCAGCCAGAAGTGCCGAGTGGATAATCCATCTCGGTCTCCTCCGGGGGTCCCCAGCATCACAGATGTCTGTCTTCAGCCAAAATGATTCATTCCACTTGATATCAAGAAATGCCTGAAGGCACTTGTGGATACTGCAAAGACTATGCAATATTCCGGAAATAGAACTGAAGACTTGTGCGCCAGAACATGCCGCACCCCTGGCCAATCTGTACCAGTACAGCTACAACACTGGCACCTATCTGGTAATGTGGAAAATTGCCCAGGTGTGTCCTGTACACATGAAACACGACAAGCCTAACCCAGCCCATTACCGCCCTGTCGGTCTACGCGCCATCATTAGCAAACTGATGGAAGGAGTCATCAACAGTGCTATCAAGAAATAACCTGCTCACAGATGCTCAGTTTGGGTTCCGCATGGGTCACTCAGCTCCTGACCTCATTACAACTTTGGTTCAAACATAATAATAATAATAATGGACAAAAGAGCTGAATGCCAGAGGTGAGAGTGATTGCCCTTGATATCAAGGCAGCATTTGACCGAGTATGGCCTCAAGTAGCCCTAGCTAAACTGGAGTCAATGGGAATCAGGGGGGAAACTCTCCGCTGATTGAAGTCATACCTGGCAAAAGGGAAGATGGTTGTGGTGGTTGGAGGTCAATCATCTCAGCTCCAAGACATTACTGCAGGAGTTCCTCAGGGTAGTGTCTTAAGCCCAACCATCTTCAGCTGCTTCATCAATGACCTCCCTTCCATCATAAGGTCAGAAGTAGGATGTTTTCAGACGACTGCACAATTTTCAGCACCATTCGCATCTCCTCAGATAATGAAGCAGTCTTTGTCCAAATGCAGCAAGCCCTGGACAATATCCAGGCTTGGCTGACAAGTGGCAAGTTACATCCATCCCACACAAGTGCCAGGCAATGACCATCTCCTACAAGGGAAAATCTGATCATTGTCCCTTAACATTCAATGGCATTACCATTGCTAAATCCCCCACAATCAACATCCTGGGGGTTACCATTGATCAAAACTGAACTGGACTAGCCACATTAATACTGTGGCTACCAGAGCAGGTCAAAGGCTAGGAATCCTACTGTGAGTAACTCACCTCCTGACTGCACCCCCGCCCCCTCCCCCCAAACATGTCCACAATCTACAAGCCACAAGTCAGGAGTGTAATGGAATACTCTCCACTTGCCTGGATGAGTGCAGCTCCAAAAACACTCAAGAAGCTCAACACTATCCAGGACAAAGCAGCCCACTCGATTGCTCCTCCTTCCACAAACATTCAAACCCTCCACCACCGACAAACCTGACAGTCGTGAGTACCATCTACAAGATACACTGCATTAATGCGCCAAGGTTCCTTTGGCAATACCTTCCAAACCCACAACCACTACCATCTAGAAAGACAAGAGCAGCAGATAATAATAAAATAATCTTTATTAGTGTCACAAGTAGTGCAATGTTCCTCCTGCAGGATGTTTGAGGTGAGGGATGCAGTTAGTGTCCCTGCTGATTTTACCTGCAGGAAGTGCTGCCATCTCCAGCTCCTCCAAGACCGAGTTAGGGAACTGGAGCTGGGGTTGGAAGAACTTCGGATCATTCGGGAGGCAGAAAGGGTCATAGATAGCAGCTTCAGGGAATTAGTTACACCAAAGATTGGAGATAGGTGGGTAACTGTAAGAGGGACTGGGAAAAAGCAGTCTGTGCAGGGATCCCCTGCGGTCGTTCCCCTGAGAAACAAGTATACCGCTTTGGATACTTGTGGGGGGGGGGACTTACCAGGGGTAAGCCATGGGGTACGGGCCTCTGGCACGGAGTCTGTCCCTGTTGCTCAGAAGGGAAGGGGGGAGAGGAGCAGAGCATTAGTAATTGGGGACTCTATAGTCAGGGGCACAGATAGGAGATTTTGTGGGAGCGTGAGAGACTCACGTTTGGTATGTTGCC
Source organism: Scyliorhinus torazame (assembly GCF_047496885.1). NCBI lineage: Eukaryota > Metazoa > Chordata > Chondrichthyes > Carcharhiniformes > Scyliorhinidae > Scyliorhinus > Scyliorhinus torazame. The sequence continues at coordinate 72,044,606 of NC_092714.1, read as the reverse complement.
TCCCAGGTGCAAGGGTACGTGATGTCTCGGATCGTGTTTTCCGGGTCCTTAGGGGGGAGGGGGAGCAGCCCCAAGTCGTGGTCCACATTGGCACTAACGACATAGGTAGGAAAGGGGACAAGGATGTCAGGCAGGCTTTCAGGGAGCTAGGATGGAAGCTCAGAACTAGAACAAACAGAGTTGTTATCTCTGGGTTGTTGCCCGTGCCACGTGATAGTGAGATGAGGATTAGGGAGAGAGAGCATTTAAACACGTGGCTACAGGGATGGTGCAGGCGGGAGGGATTCAGATTTTTGGATAACTGGGGCTCTTTCTGGGGAAGGTGGGACCTCTACAGACAGGATGGTCTACATCTGAACCTGAGGGGCACAAATATCCTGGGGGGGGAGATTTGTTAGTGCTCTTTGGGGGGGTTTAAACTAATGCAGCAGGGGCATGGGAACCTGGATTGTAGTTTTAGGGTAAGGGAGAATGAGAGTATAGAGGTCAGGAGCACAGATTTGACGTCGCAGGAGGGGGCCAGTGTTCAGGTAGGTGGTTTGAAGTGTGTCTACTTCAATGCCAGGAGTATACGAAACAAGGTAGGGGAACTGGCAGCATGGGTTGGTACCTGGGACTTCGATGTTGTGGCCATTTCGGAGACATGGATAGAGCAGGGACAGGAATAGATGTTGCAGGTTCCGGGGTTTAGGTGTTTTAGTAAGCACAGAGAAGGAGGCAAAAGAGGGGGAGGTGTGGCGCTGCTAGTCAAGAGCAGTATTACGGTGGCGGAGAGGATGCTAGATGGGGACTCTTCTTCCGAGGTAGTATGGGCTGAAGTTAGAAACAGGAAAGGAGAGGTCACCCTGTTGGGAGTTTTTTATAGGCCTCCTAATAGTTCTAGGGATGTAGAGGAAAGGATGGCGAAGATGATCCTGGATAAGAGCGAAAGTAACAGGGTAGTTATTATGGGAGACTTTAACTTTCCAAATATTGACTGGAAAATATATAGTTCGAGTACAATAGATGGGTCGTTTTTTGTACAGTGTGTGCAGGAGGGTTTCCTGAAACAATATGTTGACAGGCCAACAAGAGGCGAGGCCACGTTGGATTTGGTTTTGGGTAATGAACCAGGCCAGGTGTTGGATTTGGAGGTAGGAGAGCACTTTGGGGACAGTGACCACAATTCGGTGACGTTTACGTTAATGATGGAAAGGGATAAGTATACACCGCAGGGCAAGAGTTATAGCTGGGGGAAGGGCAATTATGATGCCATTAGACGTGACTTGGGGGGGGATAAGGTGTAGAAGTAGGCTGCAAGTGTTGGGCACACTGGATAAGTGGGGCTTGTTCAAGGATCAGCTACTGCGTGTTCTTGATAAGTATGTACCGGTCAGACAGGGAGGAAGGCGTCGAGCGAGGGAACCGTGGTTTACCAAGGAAGTGGAATCTCTTGTTAAGAGGAAGAAGGAGGCCTATGTGAAGATGAGGTGTGAAGTTTCAGTTGGGGCGATGGATAGTTACAAGGTAGCGAGGAAGGATCTAAAGAGAGAGCTAAGACGAGCAAGGAGGGGACATGAGAAGTATTTGGCAGGAAGGATCAAGGAAAACCCAAAAGCTTTCTATAGGTATGTCAGGAATAAGCGAATGACTAGGGAAAGAGTAGGACCAGTCAAGGACAGGGATGGGAAATTGTGTGTGGAGTCTGAAGAGATAGGCGAGATACTAAATGAATATTTTTCGTCAGTATTCACTCGGGAAAAAGATAATGTTGTGGAGGAGAATGCTGAGCCCCAGGTAAATAGAATAGATGGCATTGAGGTACGTAGGGAAGAGGTGTTGGCAATTCTGGACAGGCTTAAAATTGATAAGTCCCCGGGACCTGATGGGATTTATCCTAGGATTCTCTCGGAGGCCAGGGAAGAGATTGCTGGACCTTTGGCTTTGATTTTTATGTCATCATTGGCTACAGGAATAGTGCCAGAGGACTGGAGGACAGCAAATGTGGTCCCTTTGTTCAAAAAGGGGAGCAGAGACAACCCCGGCAACTATAGACCGGTGAGCCTCACGTCTGTAGTGGGTAAAGTCTTGGAGGGGATTATAAGAGACAAGATTTATAATCATCTAGATAGGAATAATATGATCAGGGATAGTCAGCATGGCTTTGTGAAGGGTAGGTCATGCCTCACAAACCTTATTGAGTTCTTTGAGAAGGTGACTGAACATGTAGTTGAGGGTAGAGCAGTTGATGTGCTGTATATGGATTTCAGCAAAGCGTTTGATAAGGTTCCCCACGGTAGGCTATTGCAGAAAATACGGAGGCTGGGGATTGAGGGTGATTTAGAGATGTGGATCAGAAATTGGCTAGCTGAAAGAAGACAGAGGGTGGTGGTTGATGGGAAATGTTCAGAATGGAGTACAGTCACAAGTGGAGTACCACAAGGATCTGTTCTGGGGCCGTTGCTGTTTGTCATTTTTATCAATGACCTAGAGGAAGGCGCAGAAGGGTGGGTGAGTAAATTTGCAGACGATACTAAAGTCGGTGGTGTTGTCGATAGTGTGGAAGGATGTAGCAGGTTACAGAGGGATATAGATAAGCTGCAGAGCTGGGCTGAGAGGTGGCAAATGGAGTTTAATGTAGAGAAGTGTGAGGTGATTCACTTTGGAAGGAATAACAGGAATGCGGAATATTTGGCTAATGGTAAAGTTCTTGAAAGTGTGGATGAGCAGCGGGATCTAGGTGTCCATGTACATAGATCCCTGAAAGTTGCCACCCAGGTTGATAGGGTTGTGAAGAAGGCCTATAGAGTGTTGGCCTTTATTGGTAGAGGGATTGAGTTCCGGAGTCGGGAGGTCATGTTGCAGCTGTACAGAACTCTGGTACGGCCGCATTTGGAGTATTGCGTACAGTTCTGGTCACCGCATTATAGGAAGGACGTGGAGGCTTTGGAACGGGTGCAGAGGAGATTTACCAGGATGTTGCCTGGTATGGAGGGAAAATCTTATGAGGAAAGGCTGATGGACTTGAGGTTGTTTTCGTTGGAGAGAAGAAGGTTAAGAGGAGACTTAATAGAGGCATACAAAATGATCAGGGGGTTGGATAGGGTGGACAGTGAGAGCCTTCTCCCGCGGATGGATATGGCTGGCACGAGGGGACATAACTTTAAACTGAGGGTTAATAGATATAGGACAGAGGTCAGAGGTAGGTTCTTTACGCAAAGAGTAGTGAGGCCGTGGAATGCCCTACCTGCTACAGTAGTGAACTCGCCAACATTGAGGGCATTTAAAAGTTTATTGGATAAACATATGGATGATAATGGCATAGTGTAGGTTAGATAGCTTTTGTTTTGGTGCAACATTGTGGGCCGAAGGGCCTGTACTGCGCTGTATTGTTCTATGTTCTATGTTCTAAGTAGGCTTACATCAACACTGCAATTAAGTTACTGTGACCTCAATGAAGTAACCAGCAACACCAACATCCCATAAACGAATTTTTAAAAAATACATCCATGAGGTCATGGATACTCTCTATGCCAGGGTATCGAACTACATTCATTTTGATCTGGATCAGGCACACCAGGGCGAGAGGTCTGTGGGATTTGGGACCATAGCTAGCATGCCACAGGTGTGGGGGACCATCGATGGCACTCATGTGTCTCTACACGTTCCATGGCATTAGGGAGTCCTGTTTATTAGCAGGAAAAGGGTTCCACTCCCTTAATGTCCAGATGGTCTGTGACCATCAGATGATCATGTCTGTGCGTGCACACCTTCCAGGGAGCATGCATGATAGCTTTATCCTTGGGCAATCGCAAATCCCTGGGTTATTCAAGGGTCGCCCCCATGTTGCAGGGTTGGCTCGTTGGGGACAATGGATACCATTGAGGTCTTGGCTGATGATGCCAGTGCAGAGGCCTGTGCCTTATGCGGAGGACCGGTACACGGTAGCACAGTAGTTAGCACTGTTGCTTCACAGAGCCAGGGTCCCGGGTTTGATTCCCGGCTTTGGTCACTACCTGTGCGGAGTCTGCACGTTCTCCCAGTGTCTGCATGGGTTTCCTCCGGGTGCTCCGGTTTCCTTCCACAAGTCACGAAAGATGTGCTTGTTAGGTGAATTGGACATTCTGAATTCTCCCTCTGTGTACCCGAACAGTTGCTCGAGTGTGGCGACTAGGGGATGTTCACAGTAGCTTCATTGCAGTGTTAATGTAAACCTACTTGTGACACTAATAAAGATTATTATTATAACGAGGCTCACAGTACCCCAGGTTTGTGATTGAGGGTGCATGGGCTGCTTACGATGTGCGCTGCTGCCTCGACAGGGCTGGTGGAATCCCGCAGTACAGTCCCTAGAGGGTCTCCTGCATCGTCATGGTCTGCTGTGCCATACATACCTTGGCTTAGCAGAGGGGCGATGTGCTTGATGATAACAAGGAGGTGCGGAACATGTTCTCTGATGGGAAGGAAGTCCAGGATGGAGTGAAGGGAGAGGCCAAAGAGAAGCCGGAGGACGGAGGCCAGCTGGGCGTGAGGGTTTGCTTCACCAGGAGGACCAGGGATGCCCTCATTGCTTACCGCTTCACACAGTCAAGGCAGGAGGGCGTTGACAACTTGCAATGACAAAACTCTGATGCTCCTCAGCTTTATATCTGACTCCTATCTGCCTGCTAGCATCACACTGCCTCCCTGGCTCATGTGCAAGTGACGTTCAGGTGGGCCTGCATCCCTTTGTCACGCAGCACTAGTGGTAGATTAGGGCGAGGGTAGAGAGTTGACTGATTGATGCCAGAGTTCTTCCAGGATGTCTGCTACGCTGGGTGTGAGTGGGCCTAACCATTCCCCTTTTATATTGAGGGCCTGTGAGTAAAACCACATCAAGGTGGGGTGAAAACCTATCACAGTGGCAGGAGAGTCAAAAAGAGTGAGACCTCAAGAATGTGAATAACAAGAGGTTTTATTAAGGTGACAAGTGTAATTGTGACACTTCATTATGACCTCCAACTATCTCTGCCTAACTTCACCCATGCCCACTCTGTGCCCCTACAATTTCTTACTCTTTTGAACCCTCCCACTACGTCTCAATGCATTCCCAAGCTGTACATCATAAGTGAAGGCAGCCTGCTTTTCACAGTAACTTCATTGCAGTGTTAATGTAAGCCTACTTGTAACACTAATAAAGATTATTATTATAACGAGGCTCACAGTGCCCCAGGTTTGTGACTGAGTGGTGCGTGGGCTGCTTAAGATGTGCGCTGCTGCCTCGACAGGGCTGGTGGAGTCCCGCTGCACAGTCCCTAGAGGGTCTCCTGCATCGTCATGGTCTGCTGTGCCATACATACAAAAAGAGTGAGACCTCAAGGATGTGAGGCAACTGTATTTAATTCCTTCCCCTATTTCCTGAGATGCCCTTGGCGGATGCCCCCTGAAGGGTTGGGACCTAGGGGGCCCCGGTCAACTTTCGAGTGGCACTGTTGTTGCCACATCTATTGCGCCTGAGATGCGCCAGTATCAGGAAGAGGGATTTAGAAGGGCTGGTAACTCCCAGGCTCTCCAGCCCTCCACCAGTTCCTCCTCTCTCTGGTTGTTTGTGGCCCCCTGGGTTACTCCATGGGACAGAAGAGCAGCTGGAGTGAGCTCCAGAAGCCTTAATGTCACCTAGTGCTGCCAGTCCTGGTTGCTCCATGATGTTGAACCCCTCAGCCATGGTCCTCAGGAACTGAGCCATGCTTTGGAGCTCTACATTCATGGCGCTGATGTCTTGCCCCAGGCTTTCACTTCAGGTGCTACCCTTGCACTGTTGGCCTGGGTGCTACACAACACTGACAACATCTCCTGTAACTGAAGGCTTTGGGGCTCCTCCATTCGGCCTTGCAGTCACAGGAATGTCAGTGACAACCCGTCCAGGTATTCCCGGCTCTGCCTTTGCACCTCCAGCAGCTGAAGGATGAATGTGTCCAGAGGCACAGCTAAGTCCTGGATCCAGAAGACCTCGAACTGTCTGATCCCAGATGTGCATCAGAAGCAGTGTGGTGCTCACCAGATAGCGACCCAGAATCCTGTCTACTAGGTTTGCCCACCGAGATGCTTGACTTTGCAATGGTAGATGGTGCGGGTGATGGCTGGAACGTGTCATCCATGTCCTCCTTGGAGATCTCCGAGGTGGTGTTGAGGGTAGCCATGGGGGCACTGCTGGTTGATGGCCGAGGCTCATATGTTGATTGTTCCTGCAAGTCAAGGGACATGGTTTTAGTGCATGGCCTGGACAAGGGTTTGTACAACAAAATTCTCACTTGAGACTGGCCATTTGGATGAAGGTGTAGTGGCTACTCACTTTTCTTTCGCAGACTAGTATCTGTGCAGGCCCACCCCTGGTCCTCCCCTGTGAGCTCCTTGGCTCTCCCCAGAAGGACAAAATGATTCGGACTAGTTTTCTTATTTCCTCATTTTACTAGTTTTTCCTTCTGGGTCTCCTCAAATAGGGTCAACTTCCTCAGTCCGTGAATTCCGCTGCCCGTCTTGTGTCTCTCCCTGCGGCTAAGGGGTATCTTCCCCTGCAGGGACACAAAAGGGGATAAAGTGAGCCAGACACCTGGCGGGCCAGAGGTCAATGGCACCTGGCAATTTGGGTACTGCGCTTAAGCAGGGAGAGGTTCTGATGAAGAGTGTCGGGGGAGCGGGGTTTGAGGGTGATGTTGGGAGGTCGGGTGCTGGGAACCTGCGAGGTGGCAGCTTGTGTGTTCAAGGTGACATTCCGGGGTTGACAGAAGGGTGGAGTACCAAGGGGAGTCAGGGGACACTTGCACTTGTAGATCACAATCGGCCATTCATTTTTTCTTTCTACATTGAACTCCTGTCCTCTTGGTCAGGCTGCTGGCACTGACTAGTGCTGCCACCATCTCCCAGGAAGGGTTGGTGATCTTGCTGGGGGGGGCTTCCTGCCAACCCGTGGATACATTGTGGCCTGTCTCTCCTCCACAGCATCGAGCAATCGAGTGGGTGCCCTCTCTGAAAATTTGGGAGCTCATTTTCTAGCTTCCATCCTCCTGGCTTGAATGAAATCAAGTGCTGTGGAGCTGTTTAAATGCAGCGCCCCTTGATTGAAGTGCTGAGATGACTCCCAGGGTGGACGAATCAGGCACAGCGTTTTTCACGTTCTGTCCATGGTCTAATCAAGGATTTATATAGCTGTAACATCCCTTCTATCCCCTTGCATTCAACCTTTAGAATGAAAGATCAGCATTTCATTCGTCTTTTTTGATTATTTTCTGTACCTGTTCATGACATTTTAATGATTTATGCACATGGACCCCTAAGTCCCTTTAGGCTTCCACTGTATCCAACTTTCCAGCAAGGTATTCTGACCTTATTTGCTCCAAAGTGGATGACCTCACACTGACTATAATGAGATGCATTTGCCACTATTTTTCCCACTCACTTAATCTATAAATACCTTTTTGTAGCCGTATGCTTCTGTTATACTGCTACAAGGGGCAGCACGGTAGCATGGTGGTTAGCACAATTGCTTCACAGCTCCAGGGTCTCAGGTTCGATTCCCGGCTTGGTTCGCCGTCTGTGCGGAGTCTGCACGTTCTCCCCGTGTGTGCGTGGGTTTCCTCCGGGCGCTCCGGTTTCCTCCCACAGTCCAAAGATGTGCAGGTTAGGTGGATTGGCCATGCTAAATTGCCCTTAGTGTCCAAAATTGCCCTTAGTGTTGGGTGGGGTAACTGGGTTGTGGGGATAGGGTGGAGATGTGGGCTTGGGTAGGGTGCTCTTTCCGGGAGCCGGTGCGGACTCGATGGGCCGAATGGCCTCCTTCTGCACTGTAAATTCTATGATATTCTACAAAACTGCCTACCTTTGTGTCATCAGCAAACAAAATAAGTGTATTTCTATATTTTCCTCTGAGCCATTAATAAATGGAATGAAGAGTGGAGGCACCAACCTAGATACCTGTGTGCCACCATTTCACATTTCAACTTAACCTCAAATTAGACATTCCCCCACCTCATTCTAAATATCCGATCAGAATATTGAATTTTTGATTTGATAATATAATTGAATATGCAAATATTACCATCCAATTTAAACAAACCAAGTGCCAAGTTCACTATATACAAAAATAATTAATTAAAAATATCACAAGATAATTTGTTTCCTCTTGATGAGTCACAGAAGTTTAATGTTTTGAAAGACAAAACACAAATGGCAAATAACACCCATATATTACCGAGAATGAGTTTCCATGTTCAACTCTCATTTTTTGACTTCATTATAATTCTAGAAAAGATTTAGAAAAGCAACATTCGTGCAAAAATATTGCTTTGAATCCATTGCCAAGCTGTACAATTTTGAAAAGATAGAATTGTTCATTGGGAAAGAAAACCTCTTTTCTCTGATTTAAAATGAACTGCAATCAGGTGACTAATTTCAAGTTAATGCAAACGGGCCATTGGAAGCTGTAATCTTTAGCTACACAGAAAAAATACAGTGCATGTACCGGGCTGGTATTTTAATACCGCTTAACTTGAGCTGATCCAACTATCTTGTGAGACCGCATTTATTTCAGAGAATACTGACTACAGCTGAATACTTGCTAAAAACACAAAATCGGGCTGAAAGGCAAGGGTTCTGTTTTGAGTTTCATTACCCGTAATTATATTAGTTTTGGTGCAAGTGCCTCCAGATTATACTATGGGCTGCAAACTATCCTGAAGGACACTGTAAATATATTTTATTAAATGTTAAATTGTTTTGAATGGGTATTTAGAAGTATATGCAACGTTGTCATGCACAAAGCCATGGACAGCCTTGTCCCCGGGACCACACTTCGGATAACATTCTGGTGGTCCCGAGGGAGGGAGGGTAGGGGATGTCTGAGGGGTTGGAGGGGGGTGGTCTCGTTTTCAGGGGGTAGGCTGGGGTGGGAACGGAGGACTAGAGCTTCCAAGTCCTGGAGTGGAGAGCGTCCCAAATCTGAAGGAGCCTTCCCGTCATGGAGAGATTTCTAACTTTTTCAGTTTCCCATCCTGCCTTCCCATCCTAGAAATTTAGGTTGGGAAGGCAAAGGCCCTTAAGTGCCCATTAAATGGCTACATAAGGGTCCGAATAGGGGCAAGGCCAGGCCCTGCCTGCCCCATTATCAAATTGCATCTGGGTCGGGGACATGGGAACCCGGAGGGAATCTCGTCCATGCAATTTTACGCTCTGTCCCCCACCTCAGAACCCACCAGGGAGTGTAAAATTCTGGCCAATGTTCTTTTTTATGTTCATCATCCAGAGATTCAGGTTTTAAGTGCTCAGTGACAGTGCTGTTGCTCTAGCCAAAACCTACTCTCTCTTAGGCAGTAAATATAATAACTTTAAATCCAAGTTGTTGCATCGCCCAGAATATAATGTAATATTCACAGAAGTTGATTAAAATCAAATGCAGGGTCAATCGAAAAAGTTTGGTTACAATTGGTTACCATGGTGTCCAACCCACAGTGCCTCAATCTCTGCCACAGGTAGGGCAAAAAAGGCAGGCCCGAAATCCACCCCAGATGGAACTGGGATCAAATCCTTTGCTGTTGGCACCAATCTGACCTGCAGCAGCCATCCAAAAAACTGAGCCACAGCCTCTAACCTCGCCCTCCCTTGTCTCCCGTCCGTCTCCCTTCCCGTCTCCTTGCCCCTCCCCTTGCCACTTGCCCCTTCTCTCACCCAACCTCCTGCTCCCTCCCCATGCCCTTAATCCTTCTTTCCCCAAACCCTCCCCCCTTCCTTTTCCCTCCCTCCCCCATTCCCACTCCCCTTGCCTAAATCTATCTCCTCACCTCTCTCCCTCCCCCCTCTGACCCCAAACCCCCTCTCCTCACGAACCCCCCCCACACACACACACAAATTACAGATTAGGAGGGCAAATGACCACCTATTCTAATCAGAAGTTCATAGTTTGGCCTGTTGCAAGACGGAATGATAACAAACAAATTGATCAGGCTAGTGAATTTTATTTACAAAGATATGAACAGCTTTACATTAGATGGTACAAAGCAGGAAAGCAGATGAAAATAAGGGGCGAAATTCTCCGGTATCGGCGCGATGTCCGCCGACTGGCGCCCAAAATGGCACAAATCAGTCGGGCATCGCGCCGCCCCAAAGGTGCGGAATGCTCCGCATCTTTGGGGGCCGAGCCCCAACCTTGAGGGGCTAGGACGGCGCCGGACGAATTTCCGCCCTGCCAGCTGACGGAAAAGGCCTTTGGTGCCCCGCCAGCTGGCGCGGAAATGACATCTCCAGGTGGCACATGCGCGGGAGCGTCAGCGGCCACTGACGGCATTCCCGCGCATGCGCAGCGGAGGGAGTCTCTTCCGCCTCCGCCATGGTGGAGACTGTGGCGAAGGCGGAAGGGAAAGAGTGCCCCCACGGCACAGGCCCGCCCGCTGATCGGTGGGCCCAGATCGCGGGCCAGGCCACCGTGGGGGCACCCCCCGGGGCCAGATCGCCCCAGGACCCCGGAGCCTGCCCGCGCCGCCTTGTCCCGCCGGTAAGGTAGGTGGTTTAATTTACGCCAGCGGGACAGGCATTTTAGTGGCGGGGCTTCGGCCCATTCGGGACGGAGAATTGCGGGGGGGGCCCCGCCAACCGGCGCGGCGCGATTCCCGCCCCCGCCGAATATCCGGTTGTGGAGAATTCGGCACCCGGCGGGGGCGGGGTTCACGCCAGCCCCCGGCGATTCTCCGACCCGGCGGGGGGTCGGAGAATCTCGCCCCAGATGTCCAGTTTGGTTTTATCAACCCTGAATATATGTTTTTGGCCTGACATGTGGAATTTTCAGACAGTTGTCAAAGTGAAAAGATTTTGATTTCTGTCAGAAGCTGAGGACCAATTTAGAATTGGGTTCTTGATACTGTGTGGCTTTGCTGGCCACACTGCAGTTAACAGCTTGATGCGCAATCAATATACTCGAGACGAAGGTATTCAGTAACTGAGGCTTTAATGCACTAGAACTGATCCCCAGCAGCTTCGTTACAGAAGTAAAGGCTGCTGGGATGGCACCATCTCTTATACCCCGCCTTCAGGGCGGAGCTACGTCACACAGCCAATGGTAGACTCCAGGGTCTCAACCAATGGCGTTGGCCTCTCAGGTACCGCAATACCTGGTATTACCACACAGCTGCTCTCGTTTTCTGTGCTTCTGATATATTTCAGGTCCTTGTAAATTACACTGCAAACTTCAGCCAGCCAACAATGTCTAATTATATCAGCTTAGGGCAGCTGATGGCAAGTTGTAACATCTGTTTCTCTGGAGATAAGGACCATCAGCAATAGCTGGCTTTCAATGCTATCTCTTATGTCTGGGGTGGACGGAGTAATCTTTGAAGTAAAATGCAGGTGCATCCCAAATATTCAGCCATATTGCTTTTATTATTTTTTCATAGGATGTGGGCATCGCTGTCAGGGTCAGCATTTGTTGCCCGCCTCTAATTGCCCTTCAGATAGTGAGCAGCCTTCTTCAACCACTGCAGACTATGAGGTGCTGGTTCACTCGCTGTGCTGTTAGGGAGGGAGTTCCAGGATTTGGACATAGTAACCATGAAGGAATAGTGATATAGTTGGGAATGGCATTAAACAGGAAATTAGAGATGCATGCGATAAAGGAACATCTGTAATTATGGGTGACTTTTATCTGCATATAGATTGGGCAAATCAAATTAGTCACAATACTGTAAAGGAGGAATTTCTAGAGTGTATATAGGGTGGTTTTCTGGATCACTATGTTGAGAAACCAAGTAGAGAACAGGCCATCCTAGACTGCATATTGTGCAATTAGAAAAGAATCATTGGCAATCTAGTTGTGCACGACCCATTGGGGATGAATGACCATGATATGATAGAAGTTTTCATCAAGATAGAGAATGATGTAGTTGAATCTGAAATTAGGGCCCTGAATCTAAATAAAATAAACTACAATGGTATGAGGTGTAAGTTGGCTATGATGGATTGGGAAACATTACTTAAAGGGATGACGCTGGATAGGCAATGGGAAACATTCAAGGAGTGCATAGGTGAACTGTAACAATTGGTTATTCCTGTCTGATGCAAAGGTAAAACAGGAAAGGTGGTCAAACCATGGCTTACAAGGGAAATTAGTGATAATATTAGATTCAAGGAAGAAGCATACATATTGGCCAACAGACCTGAAGACTGGGAGCAGTTTAGAATTCAACAATGGAGGACGAAGGAATCGATTAAAAAGGTGAAAATAAAATGAGAGTAAGCTTGGGGGAATATAAACACTGACTGTAAAAGTTTTTATAGGTATGTGAAGAGAAGCAGATTGGTGAAGGCAAATGTAGGTCCCTTACAGTCAGAAACATGGGAATTTATAATGGAGAACAAAGAAATGACTGACCAATTAAATACATACTTTGGTTCTGTCTTCACAAAGAAGGACATAAAATCATACCAGAAATGTTGGGGAGCACAGAGTTTAGTGGAAGGGAGGAATTGAAGGAGATCAGTATTAGTAGAGACATGGGGCGGGATTCTCTCAGCCCACGCCGGTTCGGAGAATCCCTGTTCCCGATGGTATTTCACGCGACGCTGGTCCGATGCCGTTTCGCGATTCTCCCAACAAGTGAAAACGGCGTGGTCGTGATCGGCGCCGAGCAGCCTGGAGAATCGCCGGAGGGGGTCTGTTTAGCAATTCTCCAGGCCCCGGCGATTCTGCGGCCCGGATGGGTTGAAGTCCCGATGGCATGACCCCAGGTCACGCCGGCGCTGTTCTAACCTGCTTTTAAAAATCGTGAGCCAGCACGACCGGAGGCAGAAGGCAAGAGGGTCGGTGTGGGGGGACCTACGGGTGGCGGGACGGACATGGGCATGACTGGGGGGCGAGGGGGTGATGGGGGATGGCCTCCAGGTTCGGGGGGGGGAGGTGGCGAGGACAGCACCACCGGCCGGGAACGGCCCGTCATGGCAGGGCGGTGCCATTACGGCGGCCAGGCTGATGGGCACCAACCCTGGGCGCTGGCTGAGTGCGAAACCCCGGATCCCCCCGGGGGGGCAGGCCATCCAGCTGGTGACACCCACCATCGGATAGGTGCAGGGCCGCACACATGGCATCCCCCAGTGAGGGCCCTGCCATTCATCGGTGGCGCTATCATGAGGGACGGGCAACAGGAGTCGGGGCACAGAGGGTGCGGCCAGGGGTGGGTGTGCATGCGTGTGTGTGCCGCAAGCGTGGCACAACTGGCCAACCAGGGGGGCCATGGCGGTCCTTTATCTAAACCTGTCTTCTATTTTCCAAGGATCTACTTCCCTCTGTTCCCCACCCGTTCATATATCTGTCTAGATGCATCTTAATTGATGCTATCGTGCCCACCTCTACCACCTCCGCTGGCAATGGGTTCCAGGCACTCACCACCCTCTGCGTAAAAAACGTTCCACGCACATCTCCCTTAAACTTTCCCCCTCTCACCTTGAAATCGTGACCCCTTGTAATTGACACCCCCACTCTGGGAAAAAGCTTGTTGCTATCCACCCTGTCCATACCTCTGATAATTTTGTAGACCTCAATCAGGTCCCCCTCAACCTCCGTCTTTCCAACAAAAACAATCCTAATCTACTCAACCTTTCTTCATAGGTAGCACCCTCCATACCAGGCAACATCCTGGTGAACCTCCTCTGCACCCTCTCTAAAGCATCCACATCCTTCTGGTAATGTGGTGACCAGAACTGCATGCAGTATTCCAAATGTGGCCTAACCAAAGTCCTATACAACTGAAACATGACCTGCCGACTCTTGTACTCAATACCCCGTCCGATGAAGGCAAGCATGCTGTATTTCTTCTTGACCACTCGATCGACCTGCGTTGCCACCTTCAGGGTACAATGGACCTGAACTCCCAGATCTCTCTGTACATCAATTTTCCCTAGGACTCTTCCATTGACCGTATAGTCCACTCTTGAATTAGATCTTCCAAAATGCATCACCTAATATTTGCCTGGATTGAACTCCATCTGCCATTTCTCTGCCCAACTCTCCAATCTATCTATATTTTGCTGTATTCTCCTTGCTATCTGCAACTCCACCAATCTTAGTATCATCTGCAAACTTGCTAATCAGACCACCTATACCTTCGTCCAGATCATTTATTTATATCACAAACAACAGTGGTCCGAGCACGGATCCCTGTGGAACACCACTAGTCACCTTTCTCCATTTTGAGACACTCCCTTCCACCATTACTCTCTGTCTCCTGTTCCTCAGCCAGTTGGATGACATGTTAAACTGTCACAGCTTTTTCAGACTGATATTAAAGATTCTATGGCACTATTCAAAGAATTAATTTGGTGCCTGAGGCTACGTTCTTCCATTGGTAACCTCCATCATAACAGATTAACTGATCATTCATTTTTTGGGACCTTTCTTTGTTTTTTAATTTTTTTTTAAAGAGTATCCAATTCATTTTTTCCAATTAAGGGGCAATTTAGTGTGGCCAATCCACCTACTCAGCACATCTTTGGGTTGTGAAAATCGCTTATTGTCACAAGTAGGCTTCAAATCAAGTTACTGTGAAAAGCCCCTAGTCGCCACATTCCGGTGCCTGTTCAGGGAGGCTGGTACGGGAAACCCATACCAGCCTTGTGGGGGCGAAACCCACGTAAACACGGGGATAAGGTGCAAACTTTATTCATCTAGCTAGTACACCCTGAACCCCATACGACTTCACTTTTTCCATCAATCTGCCATGGGAAACGTTATCAAACGCCTTACTGAAGTCCATGTATATGACATCTACAGCCCTTCCCTCATCAATTAACTTTAGGTTTGTAAGACAATTCCCGTGCCAGCCTCCCCGAACAGGTGCCGGAATGTGGTGACTAGGGGCTTTTCACAGTAACTTCATTTGAAGCCTACTTGTGACAATAATTGATATTTATTTCATTTCATTTTTCATTTTGATTTGATGCCGGCGCCACTGCGCATGCGCTGATCCGGCGACGCTCAGTTTGCGCCGGGATTGGCAGCTGGAGCAGTGTGAACCGCTCCAGTGCCGTGCTGGCCCCTGTAGGAACCAGAATTAGTCCTCGGAGAATCCCGCCCAAAATCTTTAATGAAGTGATCTAGAATTAGCCGCACTACCGACGGGAGTGTTTTACTCCGGCGTCGGCGCCTGTTCCGGGACACCATTCCCCGGCCCACAGGGGGCTAGCACAGTGCAGGAGTGGTCCACTGAGGCACGATCAATTTGACTGAAGACGAAGTTGAATCCAAACTGAGGCTTTATTAGTATCAGTTGTGTGGCCTCCCACAGCAGCTGGCGAAATGGCTGCGAGCTGGAGGCCATGCATATTTATAACCCGCCTCCTGGGCGGAGCTAGCATGCAGGGGCGACAAGTGAACCTGTAGTGCAGGTTCTACCGTACAACCTCTAATATCAGAACACAGTGGTTTACCACATTCACCCCCTGTTAAAATTGAGTCCGGCGGGGGTGGTGGATAACCATATACAATTAGAAATTTTAATATTTACAGAGCAGTAAAAAAAATGTCTCTGGTCATCTGGCGGGCCGGTCAGAGGTTCAGCCGGTCCGGTGCCTTGATGGTCCTTTGAGATCGACGAAGTGGAGCCGGCGATATTGGTGCTGTCGTGGTCGGTATTGACTCCGGGAGCGTGCCGAAATCCTCTTCATCAACGGGGGTGGGCAGGGGGAGGACGGATGGTCCTGGGGGGGTGATGGGGGTGGCGGGGGAGGGGAGGGTGGCGCCGGGGGTGGTGTGGGGGTGGAACCTGCTGGTGCCAGGTCCCTGATGGAGAAGGTATCCTGGCGGCTGTCGGGGAACGCCACGTAGGCGTACTGAGGGTTTGCGTGGAGCAGGTTCGCCCTTTCCACCAACGGATCCGCCTTGTGGAGCCGCACATGTTTACGGAGAAGCACGGTTCCCGGAGCTGTGAGCCAAGTTAGGAGCGATACCCCGGATGTGGACTTCCTGGGGAAGGCAAAAAGACGTTCATGTGGTGTACTGTCAGTGGCAGTGCAGAGTAATGAGCGAATGGAATGTAGTGCATCAGGGAGGACCTCTTGCCAGCGGGAGGCCGGGAGATTCCTGGACTGCAGGGCCAGCTGGACGGCCCTCCATACCGTCCCATTCTCCCTTTCTACCTGTCCGTTTCCCCGGGGGTTGTAGCTCGTCATTCTGCTGGAGGCGATACCCCTGCTGAGCAGGAACTGACGTAGCTCATCACTCATGAATGAGGATCCCCTGACACTGTGGATGTAGGCGGGGAGGCCGAACAGAGTGAAGAGAGAATTAAGGGCTTTAATGACGGTGGCAGACGTCATGTCGGGCATGGGATGGCGAAGGGAAACCGGGAGTATTCATCGATCACACTGAGGAAATATGTCTGTCGATCGGAGGACGGGAGGGGGCCTTTGAAATCCTCGCTGAGGCGTTCAAAGGGGCGGGAGGCCTTCACCAGGCGCGTGCGGTCCGGCCGGTAGAAGTGCGGCTTGCACTCCGCACAGATCTGGCAGTCCTTGGTGATTGTCCGTACTTTCTCGACAGAGTAGGGCAAATTTTGTGCCTTAATGAAATGGTACAACCGAGTGACCCCTGGGTGACAAAGGCTGTCGGTCTACTTGTCCGCTGGCACATGTCCCTCGGGATAGGGCGTCTGGGGGCTCGTTGAGTTTGCCAGGGCGATACGTAATCTCGTAATTATAGGTGGAGAGCTCGATTCTCCACCGCAAGATTTTATCATCTTTGATCTTGCCCCGCTGTGTGTTGTTGAACACAAAGGCTACCGACCGTTGGTCAGTGAGGAGAGTAAATCTCCTGCCGGCCAGGCAATGACTCCAATGTCGCAGAGACTCAACGATAGCTTGGGCCTCTTTTTCGACGGATGAGTGCCGTATTTCGGAGGCATGGAGGATGCGGGAAAAGAATGCCATGGGCCTGCCTGCCTATTTGAGGGTGGTGGCAAGGGCGATGTCCGATGCGTCGCTTTCTACTTGGAAAGGAAGTGTTTCGTCTACAGCGTGTATTCCAGCTTTGGTAATACCAGCTCTGATCCGGCCGAAGGCCTGTTGGGCCTCGGCCGTCAGGGGGAAATGAGTGGACTGTATGAGTGGGCGGGCCTTGTCCGCATAGTTTGGGACCCACTGCACGTAATATGAGAAGAACCCCAGGCAACGTTTGAGGGCCTTGGGGCAGTGGGGGAGGGGGAGCTCCATGAGGGGGCGCATACGGACGGGATCGGGCCCCAGAACTCCATTCTGGACTACGTAGCCGAGGATGGCTAAGCGGTTTGTACAGAACACATACTTCTCCTTATATGTGAGGTTGAGGAGAGTGGCGGTGCGGAGAAATTTAGCAAGGTTAGCGTCGTGGTCCTGCTGGTCATGGCCGCAGATGGTCACATTGTCTAGGTACGGAAACGTGGCCCGCAAACCGTACCAGTCGGCCATTCGGTCCATCTCCCTTTGGAAGACCAAAACCCCGTTGGTGACGCCGAAGGGGACCCTAAGGAAGTAGTATAGGCGGCCGTCTGCCTCGAAGGTGGTGTATGGACGGTCCAATTTACGGATGGGGAGCTGGTAGTAAGCTGATTTCAGGTCCATCGTTGAGAAGACCCGGTACTGTGCAATCTGGTTAACCATGTCAGATATGCGTGGGAGGGGGTACGCGTCGAGCTGCGTGTACCTGTTGATGGTCTGGCTGTAGTCCACGACCATTCGGTTTTTCTCCCCAGACTTAACCACTGCCACTTGAGCTCTCCAGGGGCAGTTGCTGGCCTCGATGACGCCTTCCCGAAGCAACTGCTGGACCTCGGACCGGATGAAGGCCTTATCCTGGGTGCTGTACCGTCTGCTCCTGGTGGCAACGGGTTTGCAATCTGGAGTTAGATTGGCAAAGAGGGAAGGAGGATCGACCTTTAGGGTTGCAAGGCCGCACACAGTGAGGGGTGGTAAGGGTCCGCCGAATTTAAGGGTCAGGCTCTGGATAAGTGCAGCGCAGAGGTTAGGGAGGACGTAGAGGCGAAAGCCGTGGAACTCTACGCCTTGGACTGTGAGCGTGACTGTGCTGTACCCCCGGATCGCTACGTGATGGGATCCGGAGGCCAGGGAGATACTTTGATTGGTAGGGTGTACCTTAAGGGACAAGCACCTTACCGTATTTGGGTGTACAAAGCTCTTGGTGCTCCCGGAGTCCAATAGGCAGGAGGTCACATGGCCGTTGACTTTCACGCTGGTGGATGCGTTGGTCAGATTATGTGGTTGTGACTGGTCGATTGCCATGGAGGCAAGCTGTGGTTGATCGTCAGGTAGTGAGGCGGCCATTGAGTTGAGGTCCTGGAACGCCGTTGGTGTCCATGTGCTGTGAGGTGGACAAGGTGGCGGCGCCTAGAGGTCCTGGGGATTACAAAATGGCAGCGCCCATGGTACGCACGTTGCGGGGGTGGAGCAAGATGGCGGCGCCCATGAAACACCGTGTTGTGCGGGGGAGAAGATGGCGGCGCCCATTGGTCGCACATAGCCTGGGGAGGAGAGGAGGATGGCGACGCCCATTGTCCGTGACCGGGGGGGGGGGACCGTGGCTGCTGAGTGGGCCTGGCATAACGCAGCGAAGTGGCCCTTCCTCCCGCAGGCCTTACAGAGGGCAGCGCGGGCCGGGCAGTGCTGGCAGGGGTGTTTTTGCTGGCTGCAAAAATAGCAATGGGGCCCCCCGGAGATCACTGGCTGGCGTAGTGGCATAGTGCAGGCGTATTGGGTGGGTAGCGCCCCCGCTGGGGCAGCTGCGGTGGGGCCCATGAAGCATAGGAGGAGGGAGCCGCACGGGCGTAGGACTGGACATTGCGCAGGGCGACCGTCATGGAGAGCGCTAGTGTTTTAGTCTCTGCGAGTTCGCGCGTGGCCCCTTCTAAGAGCCGCTGCCTGATAACATCAGACCCAATCACAGTTACAAAAGCGTCCCTCATAAGGAGATCTAAGTGCTCCTTAGCTGTAACGTCCTGGCAGTCACAGTCCCGAACTAGTGGGATCAGGGCCCTCCAGAAGTCCTCAATTGACTCACCAGGTAGTTGAGTTTGTGTTGCGAGCGAGTGTCTGGCGAAGAGCGTGTTCGTCTTCTGTTCATAGTTTTCTTTGAATCGAGTCATAGCATCAGCATAATTGGGCACATCCTGGATCAACGGGAAGACTTTGGAGCTGAGTCTGGAGTACAATATTTGGATCTTCTGAACCTCTGGAACAGGGGTCGGCGCCGCGTTGATATACGCTTCAAAACAAGCTAGCCAGTGCTGAAAGTCCTTTCTGGCGTCGCTTGCGTGTGGATCCAGCTGCAGTCGATCTGGTTTAATCCGGAGGTCCATCTTCTGAATCAGATACTAATATATTGAGGCACGATCAATTTGACTGGAGACGAAGTTGAATCCAAACAAATGGCTGCGAGCTGGAGGCCACGCATATTTATAACCCGCCTCCTGGGCGGAGCTAGCATGCAGGGGCCACAGGTGAACCTGTAGTGCAGGTTCTACCGTAAAACCTCTAATATCAGAACACAGTGGTTTACCACGCCCAGGCCGTTCCAGCTGTCGTTCCCTGCGTGAACCCGGCGCCGCGGGGTCCGCGCATGCGCAGTTGGGCCGGCGCCAACTAGCACATGCGCAGTGACCTTCTTCCCGGTGTCAGCCCCGGTGACAAATGGCGCAGGGCTACAGGAGCCGGCACAGAGGAAAGGAAGCCCCCAGCCAGAGAGGCCGGCCCGCCGATCTGTGGATCCCGATCGCGGGCCAGGCCACTACAGAGACCCCCCCCCTTTGGGGTCAGACCCCCCCTCCCCCCCCACTCCTCCCCCCCACAGGCCGCCCCCGGACCCTTCAACGCCGAGGTCCTGCCGGCTCAGAGGATGTTAGAACGGCGTCGGCGGGACTCGGCTTTTTGATGACGGCCGCTTGGCCCATCCGGGCTGGAGAATCGGCGCGCCGTCCAGGGCCGGAGAGTCGGCGCATACCCCGACCGGCGCTGCGCTGACCACGCCGGCACCGATGGAGCTGATGCTCCGCAGAGCGGAGAATTGCGTCCCGGTGTCGGCGCGGCGGGGAGTCGGAGAATTCCGTCCCTGATTTGTTTGTGGTAGATGGTGGGCAGACTTTGAGGAGTCTGCAGGTGAGTTACTTGCCTGAGAATTCTCTGTCTCTGACCTATTCTTGTAGCCACAGGGCCAGATTCTCCATTCCTGAGACGAAGGGCGAATTCGCCGATTGCCAAAGCTGAAATCGCGTTCGCCGATTGGCCCGAGAATCCATTTTTACGGTGGTATCAGGGGCGGTGCCATTTTTCCGATTCCCCGCCCCCTCAAAAACAGCATACCATTGTGACGGTCTCAGGACTTCACCTGAGACCCTCCCCCGATGTTCCGCCCTCGATGGCCGACTTCCCGACGGCCTCGGTCTCGAGTCCTCTCAACTTTCGTAAACCTGGCGTGGCGGCTGCGGACTGTATCCAGCACCGACCGCCATAGTCGGGGGGTCGGGGAGCTGTCACGCTGGCAGGGGGGCTTCATCAGGGGCTGAGGAGAAACCAGCCCTAAGTGTTGACGGCGGCACAGGATTCGTAAAGTTCCACCACATAAAAACTGTCGCCGCACCTGGACCGACTCCGTTACTGTTACAATCAATTATTTGCTGATTCCGCGATTGAAACTCGGGTGCTGGATTCACCGATTTGGAGACTATGTCCCCACCCCGGTGTGGGAACGGTGGCGTTTTACGACAAGAAAATGCCGTAAAATGGATGCCGATCCTCCATTTGGCTGGGGGCTAGCAGCAAGGCAGCATAGAGCACCCGCTCTATGGCCCGGAGTCCGTGGCCGCGCGTGTACAAGCGCCGGCCTGCAGCGGCCAAGCCGTGCTATCGTGAAATAGTACCTCCCCTTTGGCCGGATCGCGCGCCGCCAACCACCCCTCCCCACAGTGCCCCCAGCCCATGATAAAGTCCCCCCTGCCCACGGATTCGCCCTCCCTCGACTGTGGCGGTGCTGGACTGAGTCGGCAGGCGCCACGCCGAGTTCCCGACGGATGAGACCATGAGAGACCCACGCTGTGGGGATCTCGGCCAGTTGGGGGCGGAGCATCGGGGGGCGGGCCTCAGGCAATGTCCTGAGGCCGTCGATATGTTGCGCGGAGTACGCTGCTTTGCAGGATGCAGAGAATCCCGAAAGCGGTGCTGCCCACAATTTGGTCAGGAACTGTGATTCTCCGGCCGATCGCCGAACGCGATTTCGCCGTCGGCGACTGGAGAATCCAGCCCAGGAGACTGACAAGCTGCAGCCGTATATACACCCTTCACTCCCACACACACCATCCCAGCCAACAAGATGGCAGCAAGACACTCAGCAGCACATTTCACCGACGCCGAGCTGGAGACCCTCCTGGACGTAGTGACGGAGAGGCGGTTGACCCTGTCCCCAGACCTGGGAAGTAGACTGCCAGCTGCCGCGTGGGCGCAGGTGGCAGAGGCAGTCAGTGCCACCAGTAACACCGTCCAGACCGGCCAGCAGTGCAGGAAAAAAACTACACAACCCCCTCAGGGCGGCCAGGGTGAGAAGGCAACACTGTGCCCCTGAACTAACCTTGTCCCACACACCAGTAAACGTTCCCCCATCAGGGGGGTGGCAGAACACCTACTGTGCATCACATGTCGGCACCCATACCGGCTGCCATAGCTGGGTGTGCTGGCTGCTGAGGCCACCAGTTACCCACCCCCTGGGCTGCATGTGCAGACTGTCGAGTACTGTCGTTTTTCGTTTGCAGCCCCCCAACCAGGAATAGGTTGCCCACAACAGCTGGGAGCAGGAGGGGGACCGGAGGACATGCTTCTTATGTCTTGCAGGACTTGCTGGTAATGGGGCAGGATCACCTGGTGTCCCCCGCCCCCAGCCAGTGCCACAGCCGGAGCCCCCCCAATTAACCAAGCGCCAACGCTGAAAGCAGCTCGGACAGCAGCTCTCAGCTCAAGGCGCAGGAGACCCCAGATCTTGAGTCTGAGGATGACAGTGATTTCCCGTCACAGTTGCCCCAACACCCTCAACAACCCAGAGAGACTCACCTCAGTTGGGCGCTTTAGTGAAGGGGCTCCTGGGACACTATCGGGTTCTCACCACACAGCTAATCCGGTACAGCAGGTGGAGGTAGGAACTCCCGAGGGGGTGGACGGTCGGAAGGCAAGCCGACCCCAGGAACTAGCTGCCATCCAGATGGGTCTTGGGCCTCTGGAACGGACAGACCCATTGATTATGGCGAAGCAGTCACAGAGCCAGGGACTACATGAGGGGTTGTCGGCGAGCATCCAGTACCTGCAGGTGCAGTTGGAGGAGTCTAACCGCGTGCAGCAGCAGGAGGTGGTTCCAACAATGCGTGTCACCCAGGCCAACACCGCATGGGTGACATCGGTGGTGGAGGCATTGGGGATGATGGTTTCAGCCATGGATCAGCTTGTCCAAGGCCTTGGGCATTCTGTGCAGGCGCTGGCCGAGGCCCAGGACAGGGCTGCCGCCTCACAAGCAGCCATGTGCCAGAGCCACCTGGACATCACAGTGGTGCTTCTGAGCGTGGCCCAGTCACTGCAGGCCATGGCTGAGAGCATCAGTGGCATTGCCCAGGCATTGGCCGGCATGGCACAGGCACAGAGGAAGGTCCCAGTCCCAGAGAGAGATGGCGCAGTCACTGGCTGATGTGACACAGGCCCAGAAGGTGGCGGCACTGTCAATGTGTGCTGTGGTGCAATGCCAGACAGAGATGGCGTGGTAAACCACTGTTACACCTGTATTAGGTGATGTAAGGTAGGAGCTGTACTACAGGTTCGCCGGTAGCCCCTGCCTGCTGGCTTCGCCCAGTAGGCGGAGTATAAATATGCGTGTCCTCTATTCAGCAGCCATTTCGCCAGCTGCTGTGGGAGGCCACACATCTTAGAGCAATAAAGCCTCAGTTGTATCCAACCTGAATCTTTGTACAATTGATCGTGCATCAATTTATTGCTGTAAGATTTTCTAGAAGATGGACCTCCGAATCAAACCGGATCGCCTGCAGCTGGATCCGCAGTCAGCAACGCCAGAAAGGACTTTAATCACTGGCTAGCTTGCTTCGAGGCGTATACCAACTCAGCGACCACCCATGTTCCGGAGCTCAGAAGATACAGATCCTGTACTCAAGGTTGAGCTCCAATGTGTTTCCGTTGATCCAGGACGGCCCGAACTACGCCGACACCATGGTGCTTCTCAAAGAAAACTACGCACAGAAAGCGAACACGCTGTTCGCCAGGCACGTTCTCGCCACTCGCTCTCAACTCCCTGGTGAGTCCATAGAAGACTTCTGGCGGGCCCTAATCTCACTCATTCGGCACTGTGACTGTCAGGCCGTTACGTCCACCAAACATTCTAACCTTCTTGTGCGGGACGCGTTCGTTACGGGGATTGGGTCGGACCTCATTCGTCAAAGGTTGCTTGAAGGGGCCACGCTCGACGTAGCGGGGACTAAGAAGCTAGCACTCTCCATGACGGTCGCCTCATGTAATGCTACACCTCCAGCCGCGCGGCCCACCCCTCCTATCCCTCGTGGACCCCACAAACGGCCGCCCCAGCCGGGGCTTTACCCATCCAATACGCCTGCGCCACACGCCAATCCGTGCACCCCGGGGGTTCCCGATGTTACTTCTGCGGCCAGCAGAAGCACCCTCGCCAACGCTGCCCGGCCTGCGCTGCCATTTGCAAGGCTTGCAGCAAAAAGGGCCACTTCGCCGCAGTGTGCCAGGCCCCCTATCACCCCCTCCCCCCTGACACACAATGGACGCCGCCATCTTCGTCCCGGACCACGCGCGGCCAGTGGGCGCCGCCATCTTCACCTCCTGGGGCCACGCGCTGCCAGTGGGCACTGCCATCTTCACCTCCCGGGGCCGCGAGCGGCCCATGGCCGCCGCCATCTTGTCCAGCTCCCGCAACGTGCGGCCCATGGGTGCTGCCATTTTGTCCCCCGCAGGATCTTCAAGCGCCGCCATCTTGTCTGGCCCATAGAGCATGGACGCCGACAACATTCCACGACCTGGGCCCCCCCATGCTCTCCATCTTCAGACGCCAGCGACGACCAACCGCAGCTCGCCTCAATGACGCTCGACCAGTCTCGTCCACACAACCTGGCCACCGCCTCGACTGCGGTGAAAATCAACGGCCACGTGACCTCTTGCCAGCTGGACTCCGGGAGCACCGAAAGCTTCATACACCCAGATACGGTAAGACGCTGCTCCCTCGCGGTACACCCCGCCAATCAAAGAATCTCCCTGGCCTCCGGATCCCATTCCGTCCCGATCCGGGAGTTCTGCACGGTCACTCTCACGGTCCAGGGCGTAGAATTCAGCGGCTTCCGTCTCTACGTCCTTCCTAATCTATGCGCTGCGCTACTACTAGGCCTGGACTTCCAGTGCAATCTCCAGAGCCTCACCCTCAAATTCGGCGGGCCCCTACCATCCCTCACTGTGTGCGGCCTCACGACCCTAAAGGTCAACCCACCCTCCCTCTTTGCCAATCTAACTTCGGATTACAAACCCGTTGCCACCAGGAGCAGACGGTACAGCACCCAGGACAAGACCTTCATCAGGTCCGAGGTCCAGCGGCTGCTTCGGGAGGGCATCATCGAGGCCAGCAACAGCCCCTGGAGAGCCCAAGTGGTAGTCGTTAAAACTGGGGAGAAGCACAGAATGGTCGTGGACTACAGCCAGACCATCAATCGGTACACGCAGCTCGACGCGTATCCCCTCCCACACATATCTGATATGGTCAATCAGATTGCACAGTACCAGGTCTTCTCAACGATAGACCTAAAATCCGCCTACCACCAGCTCCCCATTCGTAAATCAGATCATCTACACACTGCCTTCAAGGCGGACAGTCGTCTCTATCACTTCCTCAGGGTTCCCTTTGGCGTCACTAACGGGGTCTCAGTCTTCCAAAGGGTGATGGACCGAATGGTCGACCGGTACGGGTTGCGGGCCACCTTTCCGTACCCAGACAACGTCACCATCTGCGGCCATGATCAGCAGGACCACGATGCCAACCTTGCTAAATTCCTCCGCACCGCCACTCTCCTCAACCTCACCTACAGGAAGGAGAACTACGTGTTCAGCACAACCCGCCTAGCCATCCTCGGCTATGTGATCCAGAACGGAGTTCTGGGGCCCAATCCTGACCGCATGCGCCCTCTCACGGAGCTTCCCCTCCCCCACTGCCCCAAGGCCTTCAAGCGCTGCGTGGGGTTCTTCTCCTACTACGCCCAGTGGGTCCCAAACTACGCGGACAAGGCCCGCCCACTCATTCAGTCAACTCACTTTCCCCTTACGGCCGAGGCACAACAGGCCTTAATCCGTATCAGAGCTGATATAGCCAAGGCACACAGTAGACGAGACACTGCCCTTTCAAGTAGAAAGCGACGCATCAGACGTCGCACTTGCCGCCACCCTCAACCAGGCAGGCAGACCCGTGGCATTCTTTTCCCGCACCCTTCATGCCTCAGAAATTCGGCACTCGTCCATCGAAAAAGAGGCCCAAGCTATCGTTGAAGCTGTGCGGCATTGGAGGCATTACCTGACCGGCAGGAGATTGGCTCTCCTCACTGACCAATGGTCGGTAGCCTTCATGTTGAACAACACGCAGCGGGGCAAGATCAAAAATGATAAAATCTTGCGGTGGAGAATCGAACTCTCCACCTATAATTACGAGATTCTGTGTCGCCCCTACAAACTCAACGAGCCCCCAGATGCCCTATCCTGAGGTACGTGTGCCAGCGCACAAGGAGACCGACTCCGGGCCCTACACGACAGCCTTTGTCACCCCGGGGTCACACGGTTATACCACCTTGTCAAGGTTCGCAATCTGCCCTACTCCGTCGAGGAAGTAAGGACAGTCACCAAGGACTGCCAGGTCTGTGCGGAGTGCAAGCCGCACTTCTACCGGCCGGACCGTGCTCGCCTGCTGAAAGCTTCCCGCCCCTTTGAAAGCCTCAGCATGGATTTCAAAGGGCCCCTCCCCTCCACCGACCGTAACACATATATTCTCAGTGTAGTCGATGAGTACTCCAGGTTTCCCTTCGCCATCCCCTGCCCTGATATGACGTCTGCCACCGTCATCAAGGCGCCCAACGCAATCTTCGCTCTGTTCGGCTTCCCCGCCTACATCCACAGTGACAGGGGATCCTCATTCATGAGTGATGAGCTGCGTCAGTTCCTGCTCAGCAGGTGTATCGCCTCCAGCAGGACGACGAGCTATAACCCCCGGGGAAATGGGCAGGTCGAGCGGGAGAACGGTTTGGAGGGCCGTCAAACTGGCCCTACGGTCCAGGAACCTCCCAGCCTCTCGCTGGCAGGAGGTCCTCCCTGATGCACTACACTCCATCCGGTCACTACTGTGCACCGCTATGAATAACACACCCCATGAACGTCTTTTTGCCTTCCCCAGGAAGTCCACTTCCGGGGTGTCACTCCCGACTTGGCTCGCAGCTCCAGGACCGGTCCTGCTCCGTAGGCACGTCTGACTCCACAAGGCGGACCCGTTGGTGGATAGGGTAAACTTGCTCCATGCCAACCCCCAGTATGATTACGTGGCGTACCCCGACGGCCGCCAAGATACTGTCTCCCTCAGGGACCTGGAACCAGCAGGTTCCACTCATACACACTTCCCCTGCCCGGCGCCACCCTCCCCTCCACCGGCGCTCCCAACGTTAACCCCACCAGGACCATCCCTCCTTCCCCTGCCCACGCAAAAGGATGAAGAGGATTTCGGCATGCTCCCGGGGTCACCCGACATCAGGCCAGCACCGACTTCGCCAGCATCGACATCGCCGCCACTGTTACGTCGCTCCCAGCGGAACGTCAAGGCACCAGACCGGTTGAATCTCTAACTGGCACCGGACTTTCAAAAGAATTTTTTAAATCTCCCAATAAAACACTGTAGATAAATTCACTACTGTATATAGTTCTCCACCACCCCCACCGGACTCATTTTTAACAGGGGGTGAATGTGGTAAACCACTGTTACACCTGTATTAGGTAATGTAAGGTAGGACCTGTACAACAGGTTCGCAGGTAGCCCCTGCCTGCTGGCTCCAGTAGGAGTATAAATATGCGTGTCCTCTATTCAGCAGCCATTTTGCCAGCTGCTGTGGGAGGCCACACATCTTACTGCAATAAAGCCACAGTTGTATCCAACCTCAGTCTTTGTACAATTGATCGTGCATCAGATGGTCCACTCCCTGTGCTCCATGGCCGCAAGCATGCTGTCCCTGGTCGAAAACAGAGCGGGTCTTCAGGACTGGCAGTGCCAGGTGGCGGGGGAGTCTCAGGGGATAGCTTCGCTCGCATCCCCACCTCATGGCACAGCCCGGGGTCCACGGGTACCCCGAGGGAGGAGGAGATGATGGGGCCTGTGCCGGTGATTCCCGCAGGGGAGGTGCCGAAACACCGCAGCACCTCGGACTCCCCCCCCCCCTGCTGTCCCTGGTGCATCAGGTGGGCAGCGGGCAGAATAGGGTGGTACCACGCCACCTCGGACACCCTAGCAGCAGCCGGGTCCATCCAGGTCCATTCACCCTAGAAGATGGCCGGTAACAGGGACCCAGGAGGCAGGGCGGGAATCACAGCAGGCAGCCTCCATTCCTACTGTACCATCTGGGGATCCACCAAGACATAGTGTTAGGGCCGTAAGACCAGGTATTTGCAATTAACTTGCACCCAACACGTAAAGTGCCCTAAAACTTTTCATAACCATGTGACTAACTAAAGAGAATATTAACATAATGTACTAACTTTTGAATTAATCCTTTAATCGTTTCTCATTTTTTGTATCATTTTTATATTTCAATTCACCTCATTCCTGCCCATTTGTTTTTCAACTCATTTCTTTGATAGCTTCTCTTTCTTTTTAGTTCAAGTTCAATTTGTAACCTTCTTAATGTTTTGAAAATCAGTTTAATGTTAAAGCTAATTTTCTCATACCTTTTGCTGGTAAATTGGGGGCTAAGATGATTTTGCAACATTCATTCTCTCAACCAATTTTGCTGTACTTACAACTTTTTTCTGCATTCAGAAAGTTGAGGTCTGGAGTAATAAAGCATTTCTGTGACTTGAATAGAGTATTTCATTGAAAAATCAAAATAACTGAGATTGAAAACTAAAGTTGGGGGAAATCTACTTATCAGATGAAATTGGTGTTAATTAGTTCATAGATCCAGGGCGCGATTCTCCACTCCCACGCCGGTTGGGAGAATCGCCTGGGCCGCCAAAATTTCCGGGGACGCCGGTCCGACGCCCTCCCGCGATTCTCCCAAGCGGCGGGAATGGCCCAGTCGAGTTTCGCGGGCCGCAGGCCGGAGAATCGCCGGAGACACCGAAAATGGCGATTCTCCAGCACCCCCGCTATTCTGAGGCCCGGATGGGCCGAGCGGCCAGGCCAAAACGGCGGGTTCCCCCCGGCGCCGTCCACACCTGGTCGCTGCAGCCGTGGGCGGTGCGTGAACGCTGGGGGGGCGGCTTGTGGGGGGGGGCGAGGGGGGATCCTGTACCGTGCTTCACCTGGAATGTGGGGTGGCCCGACGATCGGTGGGCACTCTCTGAAGGAGGACCTCCTTCCTTCCGCGGCCCCGCAAGATCCGTCCCCCATCTTCTTGCGGGGCGGACCTAGAGAGGACGGCAACCACGCATGTGCGGGTTGGCGCCGGCCAATCCGCGCATACGCGGATGATGCCCGTTATGCGGCGCCGGCCGCGTCATCTATGCGGCGCCGCTTTTACGTGGGCGACAAGGCCTGGCGCGTGTAGATGACGCGGCCCCGATCCTGGCCCATTGTCAGGGCCTGAATCGGTCGGGACCGGGGCCGTTCCGTGCCGTCGTGAACCTCGACGGCGTTCACGATGGCGCAGCCACTTCGGCGTGGGAGTGGAGAATCCCGCTCCCAGAGAGCTAAAAAGTAATTACGAACTTGCTTACACATTCATGCGAAAAGTCTTGAAATGAAAAAATGAAAAATGAAAATCGCTTCTTGTCACAAGTAGGCTTCAAATGAAGTTACTGTGAAAAGCCCCTAGTTGCCACATTCCGGCACCTGTTCGGGGAGGCTGTTACGGGAATTGAACCGTGCTGCTGGCCTGCCTTGTCTGCTTTCAAAGCCAGCAATTTAGCCCTGTGCTAAACAGCCCCTTCAACTTTAACCGAGCAAGAGGTCAACGACATGCAGAGGCCAACTAATTCTGGAATATGCCATATTAGCTATGAGTTGAATTGTCATAATAATAATCTTTATTAGTGCCACAAGTAGACTTACATTGACACTGCAATGAAGTTACTGTGAAAATCCCCTGGTCGCCACACTCCGGTGCCTGTTCGGGTACACTGAAGGAGAATTCAGAATGTCTAATTCACCTAACAAGCACGCCTTTGGGGACTTGTGGGAGGAAATGGGAGCGCCCGGAAGAAATCCACGGAAACACTGGGAGAACGTTCAGACTCCGGAGACAGTAACCCAAGCCGGGAATTGAACCCGTGTCCCTGGCGCTGTGAAGCAACAGTGCCAACCACTGTGCTACCGTGCCGCCCATGAAATATAAGATGCAAGATTGAAAAACAGCCATTCTTTGTGCAGACATTTCACATGTAGTTAAGGAAGAACTTCAATGAAGAAGTCCACAGGTGTGCATGTTAGGTGGATTGGCCATGCTAAATTGCCCCTTAATGCCCAATGAGTTAGGTGTGGTTACTGGGTTACGGGGATAGGGTGGGGGCTTGGGCCTAGGTCGGTAGGCCTGTAGGGCCGAATGACCTCTTTCTACACTGTAGGGATTCTATGATTCTAAGTCTTTCTTATTCTTCTCCAGCACAAAATCTTTTTAATTTAAGCTCCTTATTTGTCTTTCTACCTTTCTCTTTCACCTACCTGTAAGTTTTAAAATGTGCCTAGAAGTCCTGCTCTGTCCGTAAGTAAAAAAGGAAAATGATTTGAGTACTTTTTTTCATTCTGAATAATGGCAACAATGCAATTTCTCAAAAAGAATTTGATGCACATCCTAAAAAGAATAGTTTAATGAAGATCTCATTTTCTGTTCTTTTATCATATCATCACTGGGGATAATTTTCTCTAGTGCTACATTGGAAATCAATGCAAGACTGTAGACAGAAAACAAAAAATAATGCACACTCTTTCCAAATACTGCCCCCTCTCTGCTGATAGTTTTGTTTTCATTGCTATGGTGATCCAGAACAACAGATTTCCTTTTCAGAAAATTGTGAATAATTTTGAAAATAGATGGTGCATTCATATTGATGCTTAGCTCACAATTAATAAAAAAAAGAAACATTTCAAGTCAAACTTTGAGAAATGGAATGAGATAGTCAACATTTTTGAAAACAGGAAAGATCATAGCCATTGCGGTGTGAATTGATATCAAATCAGAGTTAGAGAGCTGGAAATTCAGATTGAACGTTGTCACGAAGCTGCAGAATCAGATCAGCTGCCTATTTTATAGACAGGCAAGTATTTAATCTCATTCACTACAATGGAACTAAATACCAGGCATTTAATTGAACAGGCGACCTGTACAATACCACCCATTTTATGCCACCAACTGAGATGCATTCTATCCCAGAGTTTATTACAAATGTTTTCAAATAATAAAAATGCCTTTAAAAGAGACTATGAGTGAAATAGTAACAGGGAGGGGGGTAAGGCTACTAATTGTTTGTTCCATGAATAGTGGATGTGAGTTCAAACCATAATTGTGGGCTCTCTGAAAGGTTCAATTGCTGATTTGCCATTGTGGAATTTTTTAAATGTTTCTTGCCTTATCATGTTTCACCCAGTGATTAAATATTATTGCCCAGTCCATGATGTTCTGCAACTTCCTGGTCAGCAGGATTTGACTGGGAAGCTGGAGCAGCAGGTGTGTTTGATGTCACTGGCCTTTGTCTCAGGTTCGGAGAGGGGAGTTTCTGCAGTCTCATTATAATTTGGTTAGCACGCTAACTGAACATAAGACAAATATTGCGAAAAATTGAATGTGCAAATCTGTGACACTATGACCTGATTTGGCCAAAGGAACCCTAAAAATGTAATTCCCCAAGTGGCCCTTAGCAACAGAGGACACCAGGAACGTAGCCATGCATAAATAGTAGTTTAGAAAAGCACAAAGAGGTTTATAACTACAGTCAAACACCACCACTTCCCAGATGGTCTCCTTCCACGGCCTGCACCCAGGTTGGGGTTTTTATACTAAAGGGGCTACTCCTGTTAAGGGGAAGCCCCGCCCCCTTACCAGGGAAGTTTGTATTCCCCGGAGAGCACGGGAAACCTGATGGTTCCTATCCCGTGACCTTGGCTGGGGTTATAACCGCAGCAATGGCTTGGATTTTCCTCCCCCACCCTGTGGCGGCTTTTCTGGTGGTGGAGATAGCTTGCCATTGGCTGCTGGCCCAATCTTCCAGCCCCCGCTGACATCAATGGTCATTTGCTTGGCTCATCAGCCATGCCACCAGGAGACTCACCACAGAGTCATCTTCAGTGGGACCGGAATATCCCACCGGCGGGAAGGGCCGGAAAATCCCGGCCAATGTGTTTGGTACCTAGAATTGCCAAAACACAACTGAAGAAATAGGTTGTGTGGCATCACCTTGTATTTGCATATTATTATAATATGCCTGTTAATATTCAAGTGACATGACTTCTACTGAAAGGTTCCAGTGGTGATGGTAAGGACAAGGAACTAGTACGGTTTCCGACCTGATTTCTTCTTTACCCACCCAGGTTACGTTACTTATGCCATCATTACATAAGAGGAAACTCTACCCTTTGAACTCAAATGTTCTCTGGTATATACCTAGTTAATGGGCAAAATTCTCCCATCTGGAACAAGTTCTGTGGCGGGAATGAGAACGGGAAGTGCTTCCCGCTGCAGAGGCCAATGTGAAACCACGACATATCTTCCGGCATCTTGGGGTTTAGCGGCGTATATGCTGAGGAAACGAGCATGTTTGCACCTTCCCCTTGCATGTGGATGTGCTCAGCACTCTGGGGAGAGCTGGCCCACAACCTCCATCCAATTCAAACCAGTAATGACTTGCCACACAGAAGTGGGCTATCTTACAAGGAGCAAATGAGGAATGATTCAAAATGCAATGCTCCAACTGATGTAACATGCAACCCCTTTAAATGTTCTCTTTGAGCAGGAGATGCTTTGTCACAACTGAGCAGAATGGGAGAAGACCGGAGGGGGTCAACCACAGCTGACAACTCTGATTGAATTCAGGAAGGGGCTTCGAAACTTGCAGGAGTCATTTGGTCATTGGTAAAGGGGACCTTGGCCTTGGCCATCCACCCAATCAGGATTCCTTCATTCAATGGAAATCTGAGGTTTGAATGTTCAGCCAAGCTCCCCAGCTCTCAGAGGACAACTGGGGAAGAGGCATCTGTGAGGTCCCAG
The DNA here is from genome assembly GCF_047496885.1 of Scyliorhinus torazame. Taxonomy (NCBI): domain Eukaryota; kingdom Metazoa; phylum Chordata; class Chondrichthyes; order Carcharhiniformes; family Scyliorhinidae; genus Scyliorhinus; species Scyliorhinus torazame. The sequence continues at coordinate 72,012,132 of NC_092714.1, read as the reverse complement.
TTCAATGAGGAACCTCTGGAATCAGCCTTCCAATGCATGCTGGAGCATCAGCAAGAGGTGGGGAAATTTCAGGTTGAGCTGTTGGGTGTCATCAACAAAGTGGCACGTGAGTCAGAGGAGTCCGTCTGCCTGCTCTATCAAGCAGTGCATGAAGTGGTGTCCATATGTGTGCACATCGAGGCCCCATGGGGAGGGCAGTGGATGTCATGGAGACCCTTTTTCAGAAGAACACAAAAGTGCACGTAAACCTAACTTCATTGCCGTTGCCATGGTGAACACTATCACTATTATATGTAAATTAGTTTACACTTGTACTAAATAATGTCTAGCGTTATCTTTCAGCATCATTATATTGGTTTTGCGAGGACTCCCCACACTCGCGAGGACTCCCGCAACACTCATAGTTCAACTGCACGCAGCCATAACTTGAGTGATTCTGGAGGAAGAAAGGGCTGCGGTAGGATTTTTCACATCTTCACGTTCACCAGGATATTCCCCCTCTCCCCACACTCCTTCATCCTTCCTTATTCCTTCCTCTACTCCTTCATCATCCCTCACTCCTTCCTCTCCCCTTACTCTTTCACCCCTCCAAACACCCTTCCTTACTCTTTTCTCCCCCATGAAACCTTCCTCCACCGTTGCACCCTTCTCCCCCCACCTACCCTTTCCTCCCCTTGAACACCTTTACTCCTCCGATCTCCCGCCCTGCCATCCAACTTCAGCCCCACCCCTGATACCTTCATCTCCCTTCCAATTTCACCCCCCTCTGAAACACCTAACATCTCTCCCTGCCGTCGCTGCATCCCTACCAGCACTTGGCAAAGACCATGAAGTTCTGAAGCAAGTCCAACATTAGCAAAGTCGAAGCTGATGCGTGGAGACCTCCCACCGTCCGAGAGGTGCCATGGACGTGAGGGTCCACCCAGTATTCCAGGCAATCTCTTCCTCTAGGTTCCAGTAGCTGCAGTATCTCATCTTCTCCTTGGATGTTCATGATGTGAGCAACGCTTTACAAGTAAATCTCGATTTCTGAACATTACTTTGGTCCAGGCATATTCTAGACCAATGGGTTTTCCCACTGGCATTATGGAGAATCGGGAATGAGGGAAAGATTCTGGTTGCGTCTTCATCTGCTGCGCATCGATAGGTCTCGTGTCAAACATCGACGCTGGTCCTTCGACGACAGCTCCGTCTAAACAAGGGGACCATGCGACACTTGTGCTGGGTGAAGGTTAACCTGACACCATGAGGAGTAGGAGAAGGACACCTGTTCCTGGTGGCTGCTAAGTTAACGGCTGCCGACTTCCGGTGGCGACCATTTGGTTCCACATTTGGTGGCTCCCGCTCAAGGTGGATTTTTTTGGTCTTTTCCCGCTCGAAGAGTGTAATTTTTTGAGGGCAGAAGGTACAGCAGTGCCCAGTAATACTTTTCTGGTGTGGCTGGTGCATGGATCCGTGTTTGAGGAGTGCCGCGAGAAAGGAAGAGCAATTGGAACAGGAGAGTCTTCGTGGTGCATCACAGGTAATGATGGTGAAGGGCAAGGGAGCTACCCTGCCCAGCCAGTGGTCAACAGAGCAGCTGCTGGAGTCCTTGAATAATAAGTTCCAGCAGCAGAGGAAAGAGGCCCTGGAAGACCTGGGCAAGGTGGTGGAACCGCTGAGATCTGGGATTGAGCGAATTAAGCAGAGGCTCAAGTTCCAGGGCCATGCGATTCAGAAAGTGGAGGAGGCGGTGGGGGAGCATGAGGAGCAGTTGGCCTCAGTGGTGGTGGAGGTGGGAATGATGCGGGAAAGTCAGAAGAGGCTGAGGGTGAAGAAGGAGGATCTGGAGAATCGTTCCTGGAGGCAAAATGTGAGGATTGTCAGGATGCCTGAAGGCATTGAAGGTGCGGAGGCTGCTGTGTATGTGGCGAGTATGCTGGAGAGGTTGATGGGGTAGGGGCCTTTGATTGGCCTTTTGAGGTGGACTGAGCCCACAGGGCGTTGAGGAGGAGGCCGTAGGTGGGTGTGCCTCCAAGGGCGATGGTGGTGCGGCTGCATCACTTTTTGGATAAGGAAAACATACTTTGATGGGCGAGGCAGACCAAGTGGTGTACGTGGGAAGGGAGTGAGCAGCGGGTCTATCAAGATCTGGGAGTGGAGGTGGCGAAGAGGTGGGCCGGGTTCAATCAGATTATGGCTGCCCTCTTTATGCAGGGGTTGAAATTTGGGGTATCATGCCCGGTCCAGCTGTGGGTGACTTTCCAGAAATGGGAGCTTTATTTTGACACGCCAGAAGAGGCAATGGTCTTTGTGAAGGTCAATGGACTGGGAGGAGTGTGAGGACATTGAACTTTGGAGGAGTGCTTTGTAAAGCATCTGGGGGTGAGTATTCTGGGGCAGGTCTTGGCAGGCAAGCAGTGATGGTGAGTGTGCCTTTTGTTACTCTTTGGGGGTTGATGGTCGGGGTGGAACTGGATGGAAGAGGAGCAGTTGGTGGCCTTGGGTGAAGGCCACCTTGGCGGGCTAGTTAACGGAAGTGAAGTGGGAGGTTGCCAGGAGGAAGGCATGGGGTGGGGTGGGGAGGTTGCTGACATGAGTGTCGTTAATGTGGCGCAGTTGGGAAGGGATTAATGGTGGTGAACATCCGGGGATGGGACTGGGGGGTGCGTGACGCGGGCCAGGGGCTGGCACAAAACGATATGGCTGATCGGCAAGGGAAGGGGGCAGGGAGACTCCGACCAGGCTGGTCACTTGGAACGTGAGGGGGTTGAATGGGCCAGTTAAACAGTTGGGTGTGTTCATGCATCTGAGGAGTTTGAAGGCAGATGTGGCTTTTTTGCAGGAGACGCACCAGAAGTTGGGGAATAAGATGAGACTGAGAAAAGGCTGGGAGGGGCAGGTGTTTCATTCGGGGCTGGATATGAAGACGAGGGGGTTGGTGATCTTGATCAATAAGAGGCTTGGGTTTGAGGTAGGGAGCATTGAGGCCGATCCTGGGGTAGGTATGTGATGATTAGTGGGAAGCTGGAGGGGATGCCGGAGGGTCTGGTAAACGCTTATGCCCCAAACTAGGATGACGTGGATTTTATGAGGCTGTTTGGGTGAGATTCCGGACTTGGACTCACACCGGTCGCTTATGAGGGGTGAATGCAATATGGTCACAGGTCTGAGCTTGGACCAGTCGAGTCCCAAGTCGTCGAGGGTGTCAGCTATGGCAAGAGAGGTGAGGGGATTTATGGAGGACATAGGGGGTGGACCCATGGAGGTTTGAGAGGCCGAGGGTGAAGGAGTTTTCATATTTTTCCATGTGCACTGGGTGTACTCCCGGATCGATTTGTTTGTGATGGACAAGACGCTGCTGTTGGGAGTGGCTGACTCAGAGTATTCGGCAAATGTGGTTGCCGACCACGTGCCACATTGGGTTGATTTGTGGGTGGCTCGGGGGGAGGTCCAACAGCCACAGTGGAGGCTGGATGTGGGGTTGCTGGCGGTTGAGAAGGTGTGTGAGCGGGTGCTGGCTGCTATTGGAGGCTTTGTGGAGTTAAATGACACGGGGGAGGTCACAGCCACCACGTTGGGTAGGGGGGAGTTTATATCGATTTGGGCGCACAGGGAGAAGGCGGAGTGGGTGGAGAAGGCAAAGCTGGTGGAGGCAGGGGTGCTCTTCCCATTGCTCTTCACCTTGGCAATAGAGCCATTGGCAATGGCGCTTAGGGTTGTTGCTAACTTTTGCCTTAGTTTAATTGCTCTGTTTTATTACCTTTGCTCTTGAGTCGCCAGGTATCTTTCTGATACCGCCACATGGTTCAAGTCCGAGTAATGATCAATAATCCAATACACCGCTGAGTAAGATTTAAATCGAAGCACATTTATTATACACAGTAATCACTACTCATGCATAAATTCTACGTCTAAGCTACTGCTACGACTAACAGGCCTATACTTAACTCGGAACTGGCCCACCAGGTCAGGGAAACGAATGGCCTTTCGTTCGGGTTCTGAGCTGCGGGATTCGAAGTTGGTACAGATTGGTAGCTAGGAGCGCCTATCTCGTAGCGAGCGTTGAAGTAAGACTTACTAGATTTCAGCGATGGCTGGACTGGTCACTGTCAAGGGTTGGTTCGCGTTGCTGAGTGACCCGGTCAAGAAGAGAAGCAGAGGGCCGATTTGAACTTGGGCTTGATTCTTATAGTCCCCAAGGGCTTCCTGCCTTTCGGGGCGGACCCTGTACCTGGTTCCAAGTGATTGGACTTTGTCCCAATCACTTGGTTCGATATTCTCCAATGCTGGAGCGATTCCTTGATCGATGGGCGGGCTTGAGGTGGTCGTTCACCTCCTTTTGTGTAGGCTCCTGCTGGCGCCACGGACTCTGGTTTGGCTTTATGTGTCTAAATGTTGCTCATTAATATGCAGATGGCTGGTGTTTTGTTATGCTGATGGTTGTGGTATTGATCTTGTCTGGCCTTTCCAGAGGTAAATACACACTCAACCCGCAGCTGCTTGTTTGGCTAACTTTCCCATTAACCTGTGCCGCTCGCCATTTTAAATCGGGAGTTAGCCATTCTAAATCGGGAGTTAGCCATTTTAACTGGCTACAGGGTGTCAAGGGATTGAGTGAGGGTCGAACATAGGGGCCGGGATTCTCCGACCCGGCGTCAGGTCGGAGAATTCTCGCGCCCCGCTGCCCCGATGCCGATTCTCGCGCACCCGCGGGATTCCTGCCGCACCAGTCGGGGGCCATTGACAGCAGTCCCCCTCCCGGCGATTCTCCGCGGAATCACGCCGGCCATTCCGCGCATGCGCAAACTCACGTGGGCCGTTCCACGCCAGCTGGTGCTGCAGGGACCACTCCGGCGCCAACCTAGCCCCCTAAGAAGAGGAGCATTCCCCATTATCGGGGACCGTTGACACCGGAGTGGTTGGCGCCGCTTTTCACGCCGGCGTGGGGACATCACCCCATTTATAGAGAATCCTGCCCAGGGTCTCTTTTGCAGACGACCTGTTATGATGTATCTCGGACCCGGTAGGCAGCATTGCAGGTATTATGGAGATTTTGGGCGATGTGGCTGATTTTCGGGATACAAATTGAACATGGAAAAAAGTGAGGTTTCGATCAATGCTAGAGGGCAGGAAAGGAGACTGGGGGAGTTGCCGTTTAGGGTGGTGGGATGAGTTTCAGGTATTTGGGTATCCAGGTGGCATTGAGTTGGACGCAGTTGCATAAACTGAATTTGGCTCGGTTGGTGGAGCAGATGAAGGTGGGCTTTAAGAGGTGGGATGTGCTGCTGCTGTCGCTGGCAAGGCGGGTGCAGACAGTGAAAATGACGGTGCTGCCTCGGTTTTTGTTTGTGTATCAGAAACTCCCAATCTTTGGTCCAAGTCATTTTTTTAGGAAGGTCAATGGGCTGATCTTGGGTTTGTGTGGGTGGGGAAGAACCTACTCATCCTCGCCACCATCATATGAGCTCTATGCACCACAGCGGGCTTCTTTGGAACGGGGCAAGGTGGGCGGGGGGTGGGGGGGTGTTCTGGCATTGGCGAGTATGATAAATTATTACTGGGCGGCGAACATTGTTATGGTGAGGAAATGGGTTGTGGGGAGGGGGTCAGTGTGGGGGGTGGGTGGAGGCGGCTTCTTATAGGGGTATGTGTTTGAGCGCTTTCTCGTTGGTGTCTTTACCATTCTTGCCAGCCACGTACTCCACGAGACCAGTGGTGGTGATGGCCCTCAAGGTCTGGGGTAGTGGAGGCAGCATTTGAGGCTGGAGAGTGTCTCGGTGTCGGCGCTAATCTGTGATTGCACCAGTGGGGCTAGATGCAAGGTTTATGGGGTGGGGCAGCAAGCAGGGGTTGAGCGCTTTGGGGACTTGTTTATGGGGGGAACATTTGTGGGTTTCGAGGACCTGGAGGAAGTGTATGAGTTGCCCAGGGGGAATGACTTTAGATGGGCAGCACGGTAGCATAGTGATTAGCACAATTGCTTCACAGCTCCAGGGTCCCAGGTTCGATTCCGGCTTGGGTCACTGTCTGTGCGGAGTCTACACGTTCTCCCCGTGTGTGCGTGGGTTTCCTCCGGGTGCTCCGGTTTCCTCCCACAGTCCAAAGATGTGCAGGTTAGGTGGATTGGCCATGCTAAATTGCCCTTGGTGTCCAAAATTGCCCTTAGTGTTGGGTTGGGTTATGGGGATAGGGTGGAGGTGTTGACCTTGGGTAGGGTGCTCTTTCCAAGAGCCGGTGCAGACTCGTTGGGCCGAATGGCCTCCTTCTGCACTGTAAATTCTATGATAATCTATGATACTTGCAGGTTTGAGACTTCGAGAGGAAAGAGGTGCCATCCTTTCCTGGACTGCCGCCCCTGGGGTTGCAGGACAAGGTGCTGTTGAAGGATGAGATAGGGGAAGGGAAGGTGTTGGATATATATAAGGAATTCATGGAATAGGAAGGACCCCAGGTGGGGGATATTAAGCATAAATGGAAGGAGGAGCTGGGAGGGGAGGTAGGTGCTGAGACATGGACGGAGGCCTTACGAGGGTGAACATGGCCTCGACGTATTCAAGGTTAAGCCTCATCCGGTTTAACGGGGTGCATAGAGCTCATATGACGGTGGCGAGGATGAGTAGGTTCTTTGTGGCGGTAGAGGATAGGTGTGGACGGTGCATGGGGAGGCCAGCGAATCACGTCCCCATGTTTTGGGCATGTCCAAGACTGAAGGGGTTCTGGCAGGACTTCTGGGCCATGATGTCCGAGGCATTGGGGGTGAAGGTTCTTCCGAGTCCAGAGGTGGCGATATTGGGGTGTTGGAAAACCCAGGAGTCCGGGGGTTAGAGAGGCCGATGTTTTGGCCTTTGCCCCCCTGATAGCCTGGAGTCGGATTTTGCTTGGGTGGCAGTACTCGGAGCCGCCAAAAGCGGGAATGTGGGTGAGCGGCCTGGCAAAATTCCTGAAGCTAGAAAAGGTCAAGTTTGCTCTGAGGTCGGCAGAGGGGTTCACCCAGAGATGGAAACCGTTTATCGATTTCTTTAAGGAGGATTGAAGGGTCAGCAAGGGGGAGCGTGGTTTGAGGCGTGTAAGGGGGTTAAAATGGGGAAGGCAGGGTGTTGGTGTCAGGGGGAAGGTGGTTGTGGTTGTTTATTAGGTTGTTTTGTTCTTCTGATTTGTTGTGTATATATGTGAAATAGCGTTGAATAAAATCTTTTTTTTAAACGTTAATGGCTACCCTCAAATTTTATACCTCTGGTTCCTTCCAGGGCTGGAGCAGGGACCTGTGCTGGATTTCCCAAACATCACGCACAGGTGCACCCACACAGTCACGGAGGCCCAATGCATCTGGGCCTTGGACTACATCACCTTTAACCTGGAACAAGCTCACCAGGATGCCTGGGCTGCAGAATTTGCTGCAATTTCCCCAAGTCCAGGAGTTTACCGATAGCACCCAAGTCACCTTACGAGCACCGGCTCATCATGGGGTGTCCTTAGTCAACAGGAAGTGGTTCCACTCCCTGAACGTGCAGTTGGTGTGCGATCACCAGCAGCATATCATGCAAGTGTGCACGACGCATACATCCTGGCGCACTCAGCGGTTCCCGGCATTTTCAAGATGCTCCCTTGGGTGAGGGGTTTGCTAGTGGGTGACAAGGCCTACCTGCTGAGGTCATGACTGATGACACCTAACCCCCACTCCTCCCATGCACATGGAGGACCCCCCACCACCTACACAGGGGACCCCCCTCCAAGGGCACGGATAAATCCCTCCGGTGGTGATTGTACAGAGGGGAGGCTACTAAGTAAATGTTCATGTATGGTCATGGAGTTCCTGACCTTTTATGGTGGGAAGTCCGTTATGTCATTAGCCAGCGGTGGGGAAAGGCAAGTGGGGAAATCCTGCTAGCGTGAAAGCTATTTTGAGATTCCCCTCGATAATCCGCTCCTATGGCCATTTCCGCCTGCCAAAAACAGAGATGGAAAATCCCCCTGATATGTTTCTAGAAAATTCCTTTGTGCAACATTGTAACTTCTAATCACTATTTCAAGCAAGTTATATAACATGAAAGAAAATAAAATCCTTATCATGTCATGTGGGTAAAAGTCCCAAAATATTCCACCAACATAACTCTTCTTATCCACACCCAGATTTTATCCTGAATACTCAGCTGAATAATAGTTGTCATGGAAATATTTTTTTAGAATTTAAGGTATATCACTGTTGGCTTTGAAGAAGAGAGATCCCACCTACCTCATCTTGACTTTCAATAGCACCATTATCGTCAAGATCCACGCAATCTACATCTTGAGGATCTTAATGATGGAACACACAACTCACCTTCTGCCTCCTGAAATCCTCTCCATCACCCAAAAGGCTGAAATATGAGTGTGATCGAATATTCACCACTTGCCTGCATGCCAGCAGTGTAACAACACTAAATATGCTCAACACCATCCTGGACAGGGGTTAATTGTTGCCTTTGCCACTGGAACCAACATTCGCCCCTACAAAACTGGCACACTATGTCTGCAGTGTGTACTATCTATTCTACACAAAACATTGTAGCAACTCACCAACTTTATATCAACAACATCTCCCTTCCCTGTGACCTCTACCTCTATCACTGGTAGGACAAATGCAGTAAGGTTATGGGCAAACTGTCACCTCCACGTTCCCCTCCTTGTCTCATTATATCCTGATTTGGATAGGTATTGCCTTTTCTTCATTCTTGCTGGTCAGAAACTTGGAATTTCCTACCTAATATTTTATAGAGGGCACAATCACTACAAAAATTGGAAAAGTTCACGCAGAATATCCAGCATCACCTTCTCCGGGAATGTGGGATAAGCAACTCCCCAAGCCACCCATAGCATGGTTTAAACAATTCTTTCAGTGCCAGTTGATAAGATTGTTGACTTCTCTTACACACTGTGATAAATTACATTTGGAAATTCCAACCCTTAGCACTCCAGTTCCACCAAGGGCTTTTATTAACATTGGATGGGCAAGTATATTAATAGTTTGCATCATCTCAGGAAGAAATGACCAGGAATGATGTTACGGGCAGTCTTGTGGAGTTCATGGAACTGCTGCCCACAAGGTACTTTGCTTTATGCACATAAGAGGTGAGGAAATCTGCCCCCCAGGATACAACTTTCAGTGAGCGACCAAAGATACCATGTGAATGTCTGAAATCATGCACTTTTCCATTCAGCGGTAAAGGAGGAGGACTTGGGCACACATGAAAATATGCAGCAAAAAAAAATTAAGATTCTTGTCTTTCAAAAGTGGATAAATTCCCTCAAAATATTTGTTAGTTAAAAAAGCGAACTTTACTATCAAATTTATTTCCCCTGTTCTGATATCATGGGCGGGATTCACGGAGGGATCTGGCCCCGGGAGGTGCCCCCACGGTGGCCTGGCCCGCGATCGGGTCCCACCGATCCGCGAGGGGCCCTGTGCCGTGGGGGCACTCTATTCTTCTGCATCGGCCGCTGTGGTCCTCCGCGATGGCCGAAGCGGAGATGAATAATAATTAGGTGGGGTGGTGGCGATCTGGAATCCCACCGCCTTCCTGTCTGCACCAGAATTAAATTATTTTTTTTAAATTTTAGAGTACCCAATTCATTTTTTCCATTTAAGGGGCAATTTAGCATGGCCAATCCACCTACCCTGCACATCTTTGGGTTGTGGGACGAAACCCACGGAAACATGGGAGAATGTGCAAACTCCACACGGACAGTGACCCAGAGCCGGAATCGAACCTGGAACTTGTGGTGTTGGGCGTTCTGACACACAGATGAGCCAAAACAGTTGTATATGGTACAACGCTATTTTATTTAAACTTTCTATGTACAGTTTTGTCTTGATTCTCTTCACGTGGGGATTCCCTGTTTGTGATGTTAAAACAGGTCGTGTCCGTGTCCTTGTCCCCAGACCTACTGTCCACCAGGTGTCGTGTTTGTGCTTTTATATGGTTCCTGTCTTTGTGTGTGATTGGTTGTGGTGTTGTGTGTTCTGATTTGTCTGTTGGTGTGTCCATCATGATGTGTGTGTTTGAATATCATGACATCCCCCCTTTTTACAAAGATATGTGCCTACGTGGTAATAAATATAATTGTGTCATGAGTGCATCTAAGAGTGTGTGCGTGTTGTGTATAGCATGTGCATATGACGTAACTATTTAAATGGGGCGATGTCGGGTGCGTCACATCAACAAGGTTGTACCATAATAGAACATGAATGCGAACGAGAAAAAAAGACTTGAACAGTGGTCCAGTCAGACGATATCTGGAACGATAAACAACAACAGGTTATAATACAGAAGTGTGTAACTTTTTGAACATATGAACGGTGTTATAAGTCCAGTCTAATGGGCTTGCGACGAGTTCGGGTTGACCGCCTCAAGGGTGGGTCAAGAACCACCGGCTGATGTGCAAGCGTGGCCATGGGTGGCGATGGAGAGGGCGTGATCTGTGGCAGCTCCACAAAGTCATCCTCGGAAGACTGTTGAGGATCTGGCGTGTGTGTACTGTGTGGCTGCGAGCGTGGAAGTCTGCGAAGGGCGCGCCGATTGCGGCAACGCACTGAACCATCCGGCATGCGAATCAGGAACAAGCGGGGAGCCACACATCGGAGGACTTCGGCCGGTGCTGACCAGCCACCATACGGTTGATGGACGCGTACTTGGTCTCCGGAGGACGGGGGGCAGGTCCGTCGCTCGTGTGTCGTACTGACTTTTCTGGCGATCACGCTGCATTTGCATGTTACGAAGAACCGTCTCATGGTCCGTTGTTGGTGCCAGGATGGATGGTACCGTCGTCCTGAGGGAGCGACCCATTAGGAGCTGCGCTGGCAAGAGACCCGTGGAAAGCGGGGCCGATCGATAGGCCAGCAAGGCGAGGTTAAAGTCCGATCCGGCAGCAGCCGCCTTGCACAGGAGCCGCTTGGCAATGTGGACGCCCTTCTCTGCCTTCCCATTCGACTGTGGATGTAGAGGGCTGGATGTCACATGAGTGAAACCATATGCTGCGGCAAAGGACGACCATTCACGGCTGGCGAAACAGGGTCCATTGTCTGACATGACAGTCCTTGGAATGCCATGGCGAGCAAATGTTTCCTTGCAGGCCCCAATGACTGCGGACGACGTCAGATCATGTAGAGGCATGACTTCCGGGTAGTTTGAGAAGTAATCTATAATAATGATGTAATCTCTGCCGAGCGCGTGAAATAGGTCAACACCCACCTTCGCCCAGGGGGACGTCACCAGCTCATGGGGTAGAAGCGTCTCCGGAGGTTGCGCCGGCTGAAACCTCTGACAGGTTGTGCAATTGAGCACCATGTTGACTATGTCTTCATTAATACCTGGCCAATATACCGCCTCTCGGCCCCTTCGTCTGCATTTTTCGACGCCCAAGTGGCCTTCGTGTAGTTGATTAAGAATCATTTGGCGCATGCTGTGCGGAATAACAATCCTATCTAATTTCATAAGGACCCCATCTATGTTGGTAAGGTCATCTCGCACATTATAAAACTGGGGGCACTGCCCTTTGAGCCACCCTTCCGCCATGTGGCGCATCACTCGCTGTAGAAGGGGGTCAGTCGCCGTCTCTGCGCGTATGTGGGCCAGACTTGGGTCATCAGCTGGCAGATTTGCTGCTGTCAGAGTCACGTGTGCCTCAATTTGACGCACGAACCCCTCCGCATCTGGTGGTGTGCTCATTGCTCGGGAGAGCGTGTCCGCCACGATGAGATCCTTCCCCGGAGTGTAGATCAGTTCGAAATCATACCTCCTGAGTTTAAGTAAGATGCGCTGGAGGCGAGGGGTCATGTCGTTCAGGTCTTTGTTAATGATGTTGACCAGGGGGCGGTGGTCAGTTTCAACCGTAAATCGTGGAAGACCATACACATAGTCGTGGAACTTGTCCAGTCCAGTTAACAAGCCCAGGCATTCTTTTTCTATTTGCGCATAGCGCTGTTCGGTAGGGGTCATGGCTCGTGAGGCATATGCAACCGGGGCCCATGACGACGTGCTGTCTTTTTGCAGGAGTACCGCTCCAATACCAGATTGGCTGGCATCCGTTGAGATCTTTGTAGGGCGAGCCGTGTCAAAGAACGCCAACACTGGTGCCGTGACCAGTTTGTGCTTGAGCTCCTCCCAGTCCAGCTGATGCGATTGTTGCCAGTGGAATTCTGTTGATTTTTTTTACGAGATGGCGCATATTCGTTGTATGAGAAGCCAGGTTGGGAATGAACTTCCCAAGGAAGTTGACCATGCCCAAGAATCTTAGGACAGCCTTCTTGTCAGCCGGCCGTGGCATGGCTGTGATGGCGCTAACTTTGTCTGCATCGGGACGGACCCCTGATCGTGAGATGTGGTCCCCGAGGAATTTCAGCTCAGTCTGGCCGAAGGCACACTTGGCACGGTTGAGACGCAGGCCATTTTGTCGTATGCGGGTGAAGACGCGTCGTAGACGATGCATGTGTTCCTGCGGAGTGGTGGACCAAATGATGATATCGTCCACATATACACGTACCCCTTCGATGCCTTCCATCATCTGCTCCATAATGCGGTGGAAAACTTCAGATGCTGAAATGATGCCGAATGGCATCCGGTTGTAGCAGAATCTGCCAAAAGGGGTGTTGAACGTGCATAGCCTTCGGCTGGCCGGGTCCAATTGAATCTGCCAAAATCCTTTGGACGCATCCAATTTGGTAAATATTTTGGCTTGCGCCATCTCGCTGGTGAGTTCCTCTCGTTTCGGGATGGGATAGTGTTCCCGCATGATGTTGTTATTCAGATCTTTAGGATCTATACATATGCGGAACTCGCCAGAGGGCTTCTTTACACAGACCATGGAGCTGACCCATGGCGTGGGCTCCGTGACCCTGGATAGGACCCCTTGGTCCTGAAGAGCCTGCAGCTGCAACTTGAGGCGGTCTTTGAGTGGCGCAGGAACCCTGCGAGGTGCGTGAACGACAGGGATGGCGTTCGGTTTGAGTCGAATCTTGTACGTGTATGGCAATGTCCCCATGCCTTCAAAAACTTCCTGGTTGTGAGCAAGGAGGGAATGGAGATTTGCGTGGAACTCAGCATCCGGATAGCTCATCTGGAGAGAGAGACATAATGCGCTGTACCAGGTGAAGGACCTTACACGCCTGTGCGCCCAGTAACGAGTCTTTTGATGAGCCGACATCTTCGAAGGGGAGTGTGGCCGTGTGCGTCTTGTGAGATATCTGTAGCTGGCAAGATCCTATGGACGGGATGACGTTCCCGTTATAATCAACCATCTTGAGCCGGGATGGCGTGGTGGGTGGTTTGACCTTCATGGCCTGGAATTCAGAATATGCAATCAGGTTGGCGGATGCGCCGGTGTCCAGACGGAAGGTGACGCGCGATCGGTTGACCGTCAGTGTGGCACACCACTCATCGGCTGGATTGATGGCATTGACCTTGTTGACATCGATGACGGAAACGCGGAAGGCATCCTGGTCATCTGCATCACTTAACTGGAAGTCTTGATGCGTGGGCTGGACGGTCCTGACTTGTCTGCGAGATTGTCGGGGATGTGCAGGATCCATGGGTTGAGCCGCACGACAGTGGGCAGCATAGTGGCCCATCTTGCCACATCTGAGGCACTGTCGGTTTTTAGCAGGACATTGCCCTTTTAAGTGTACAGCTCCACAATTGCCGCACGTCATGACGTCACGGCTTTCGTTGCGCCACTGCGCATGCGCAGTGCGATCTTGCGGTGGGCGCGCCTGCGCAGTGCGTCCCTCGATGTGGCCGTTATTTTTGGCGCGCACCAGCGCGGGAGACCGCGAAAAGCGCGGGAGACCGCGAAAAGCGCGGGAAGCGGCCGTTCTCGTCGGGGCCGCGGGTCGGGAAGTAATCGGCGGCCTGGATGCGTTCCGCGTCGTGGGCGGCCTGGCTTGCCGTTTCGACGGCAGGGGACCCCCTCCGTGCCAATTCGGACACCTGAAATCGGGCAAAACGGCTGGTTGCATTCTCATGGAGGACACAGGCTTCCACAGCAGACGCTAAGGTGAGGCCTTTTATTTTAAGAAGCTGCTGGCGTAGGCCACTGGAGGCAACGCCAAAAACAATCTGGTCCCTGATCATGGACTCTGTGGTGCTGCCGTAACCGCAGGACTGCGCTAGGATTCGGAGGTGCGTCAAAAAGGGTTGAAAAAGCTCCTCCTTACCTTGCAGGCGTTGCTGAAAGAGGTATCTTTCAAAACTTTCATTCACTTCAACATTAAAGTGCTGGTCCAGTTTGAGAATGACCGTGTCATACTTAGCTTGGTTTTCCCCTTCTTCGAATACCAGTGAGTTGAAGACGTCGAGGGCCTGCTGCCCTGCGTAGAAGAGGAGCAGTGCAATCTTCGTTTCATCCGAGGCACTCTGTTTCTCGTTGGCTCGGATGTACAGGTCAAATCGCTGCCTGAAGAGCTTCCAATTGGTACCAAGGTTCCCCGCGACTTGCAACGGCTGCGGTTTGTCGGTGCGGTCCATGTCCAGAATGGCAGGTTAGTTGGCAGGTATCGATCCACTCCTGTACCATGTGGTGTTGGGCGTTCTGACACACAGATGAGCCAACACAGTTGTATATGGTACAACGCTATTTTATTTAAACTTTCTATGTACAGTTTTGTCTTGATACTCTGCACGTGGGGATTCCCTGTTTGTGATGTTAAAACAGGTCGTGTCCGTGTCCTTGTCCCCAGACCTACTGTCCACCAGGTGTCGTGTTTGTGCTTTTATATGGTTCCTGTCTTTGTGTGTGATTGGTTGTGGTGTTGTGTGTTCTGATTTGTCTGTTGGTGTGTCCATCATGTGTGTGTTTGAATATCATGACAGAACCTCAGCGCCATGAGGCTGCAATGCTAACCACTGGGCCACAGTGCTGACACCAGAATTAAATTCTGATTGAAGAGGCTCATCGTTGACCCTCTTGCCCCACAGACAATTGAAGCCCTTAAGTGGCCAATTAATGACCACTTAAGGGCCTCATCCCACCTAACCTAGTATTAACCCAACTGCATGTCGGCCTGTTGCAGCTAAAGCCATGCAGCCAAGTTTTCACCATAGAGAAATGGTGGATTCCCTTAAACAAAGGTACTCGGTGCCTGATTGAGGGACTGGACTTCTGTAAGAGCCACCTACCCCCTGCTCCCTACGGCCCATACCCAGCAAAACAACCACACCCCCACCCTACCCAAAACATTACTTAGCTGGGGCGTGGTACTCCAGTGCCTGTCTTTCTGGCAGAAGCCATGGCTTCGCCAGTGGCACTGCTCAGCAGAAGAGTTGTCAGCCTCAGACTGGGCAGCAGCTCTTGGTAGGCGAGACTTCTGTCCATGGATCTTGATTCCAGGAGAAAGCCCACTGCCTGCCTCGCCACTGCCTGATTGGCATGTGGTTTGCGGGCCTTTCCAAAAAAAGGCACCACAGATTTCTCACCGGCACTCCAGCTGGCAGGCACGATCCGCCCAATGCCTAAAATAGATTCCACACAGAAGCAGCCTGGCAGACCTTGGGCTGAATTTTTAGGATGGCCGCACATGCCTTCCAACTCCAACAGGTCTGCTGTCATTTTAGACTCGAATGTGCATTGTTTGTTGGCAGGTAGGACTTCCGTGCAAGTGAGGACAGACGTACCACCTTGTAAAGTTGACTGTCAATCAGATTGACCAACAGCACTCCAGTCCCACCAGGCACAGCGCTGCAGTGGCCAGAAGATGCATGGCAGCGATGTACCTGGGATTAAGTGTTGGGATATTAGAGGCCAGGTAAATGACAGGTGACCCAGGGAGGGGAGATTAGGGGACGTCTGGGGGGTCAGGAGGCAGGTGATTGGACTATTGGTAGGGCTTGGGGGGGATGGTCCAAGGTGTACAGACCCTGAAGGAGGGACACACCCAGTCAGAAGGGAGCTTGTGATAGAGGCATCACCCTTCTGCACCCATATTCCTGCCCAAGATTGAGGATTTAAAAATGTTCTATTTCCTCCTTGACCTATCCAGCTCCTGCCACCCTAAACATTGAGGCTGGGCATGAAGGTGTTAAGCATGGTTTGGAGATTCTCTTCTGAGAGAGTGGGGATGGCGTTGTCATCTGCATACTGAAGTTCCACGAGCAATGTCAATGTCATTTTTGTCTTGGATTTCAACTGGTTGAGGTTGAAAGTTTTCCATCCATCTTGTAGATGATGTCCACTCTACTGGGAAGCTTGTTCTTGACAAGGTGAAGGATGTTGCCGATAGAGATGGAAAAAAGGGTAGGGGCGATAGCATATTCCCGCTTGACTCCAGTCTTGACTTAGAAGGTTTCTGTCTTATTTCCGTCGGTGAGGATTGTCACCTTGTCATCTTGCTGTGGAGGAGTCGGAGGATGTTGATGAATTTCCCTGGACAGCTGACCATTGATAGGGTCTTCCATAGCATTTCCCAATTGACTGGGTCAAAAACCTTGATCTGATGGATGAAGGCCGTGTGGAGTGGTTGACGTTTCCCCTGGCATTTCTCTGGAAGCCAAGCAGTGAAAATCATGTCTGCTGCTCCACAGTTTGGGTGGAAGCCACGCTGGCTTTCCGGAAGGATTTCTTCAGGGACTGGGAGAAGGCGATGAGTAAAGGTTTCAGCAATGATCTTCCTGGCGATGGAGAGTAGGTAGTTTCCACAGTCCACTTTATCTCCTTTCTTGAAGGTGGTGGTGATGACGGCATCTCTGAGATTGGCAGGAATTTCTTCCCTGTCCCAGATTTTCAGGAACAGCTGATGGAGATGACAGGTAATCTCTTCTCCTCCAAGTTTGAAAATCGCCACTGGAAGGGCAGCACGGTGGCACTGCTGCCTCACGGTGCTGAGGACACAGGTTTGATCCCAGCCCCGGGTCACTGTCCGTGTGCAGTTTGCACATTCTCCCCGTGTCTGCGTGGATCTCATCCCCACAACCCAAAGATGTGCAGGGTAGGTGAATTGGCCGTGCCAAATTGCCCCTTAATTAGAAAACAAATAATTGGGTACACTAAATTTTTTTTTTTTTTTTAAATCGCCGCTGGAATCCTGTCCACTCCTGCAGCTTTTCCATTCTTCAAGTGTTTAATGACAGCTTTGACTTCATCCACGCATGGTGGGCATCCAAGATCATCTTTGATGGGGAGTTGGGGGATTTCCTCAAACATGTTCACATCTATGGTTGTATCACGGTTTAGGAGTTCTTTGAAATGTTCTCACCATCGAAGGCTGATGTTTCTTTGTCCCCTTTCCTTGGATGGCCACCTTGCTGTGGTGAAGAAGCTTGAACGGTCTGTTGATCCCAAGAGCAGTGCCATCGGGAGTCTTCAACTCCTGGCAGGTCACCCATGGTCGCGCATGATGGCAAGGTGCAGGGGAGAGTCCAAACAAAGCGCAATCCAAAGCAAGTCATCAACGCATGGATCAGGGAGATGATGCTCGCATGGTATCAATGACTGCAATGGCAGGTGAAGGCTGCAGCAGTAAGGAGATCTCCAGTCATCGAGGATTCCTTGTCACTGGAACTGGACTTACCCTCTGTCAAGGACAGGGTATCTGCTATTGTGCAACGGCATACCCACGTTAAATGATGTTCCGCACCAGGCATCTACCTAGAGGAAGCCAACACAACCCCCACATAGACAAGCCCTGTGGCAATTGACGAGAGGTGATGAAGACAGCACCCTGAGGTCTGGAAGTCCCTACTGGCACGTAGGTGGTGGAGTTTTATTAAGTCGTCTCGCTCTTGGAATAGGAACAGGAGAGCGTTTTCCCAGCTTTCTTCACGACTGAGCCGCCCTCTTCAGGATCCACTCTGCTCACCCTGCATGGGGAAAGGGCTAGAAAATATGTCTCTGCACTGTAAATTCTATGATTCTAAGATCTTCAGTGCCACCAGGGCAATATCTGGACCCAACACCCTCGGCCTCAAAACAGTGCGGAGTGAGGACGTCCCTCAACGCCCCCCCCCCCCCCCCCCCCCCCCCACCACACCCCATCCCATCTCAAAATCCTCCCTGGGGAGTATACAATTCATGACTTTGTATTTCTTTTCTTAATTTAGTACTGAAGCAAGGTAACTAGAGCAAATGTCACACAAAGTGAATCTGACACTGTTCCAGTTCCACCAATATATTGAACAATAAATAATGCTTTGTATTTATATTGCCTAATCATATCATTACATATCTGAAAATAATTCACACCATTAATTGCAGGGAGTGTTTTATTCCAAGTAAAGTCGAAGGTTGATTTAATGCAACAATAATAAACCTGTGGCAATGAGATGAATAACTAGTTAATCAGATTTAGAAATTCGATTGTGCCGCGTCTTATATTCAGGTTCCAAATGTGGGCCTATGCTCCAATGTGTCAGGCAGAAAACACGTGACCCTTCCAAGCTGTAAATGCTTTGCATTATTAAGAGGTGTCCAGAACATATGCTCCATAAACAGGTGTTATGCCCTTTGTAAACATAACATAGAATTTACAGTCCAGAAGGAGGCCATTCGGCCCATCGAGTCTGCACCGACTCTTGGAAAGAGCACCCTACCCAAGGTCAACACCACCACCCTATCCCCATAACCCAGTAACCCCACTCAACACTAAGGGCAATTTTGGACACTAAGGGCAATTTATCATGGCCAATCCACCTAACCTGCACATCTTTGGACTGTGGGAGGAAACCGGAGCACCCGGAGGAAACCCACGCACACACGGGGAGGATGTGCAGACTCCGCACAGACAGTGACCCAAGCCGGAATCGAATGTGGGACCCTGGAGCTGTGAAGCATTGTGCTATCCACAAGGCTACCGTGCTGCCCCAAGGCCTTTTAATAAGGACACGGGGAGTCCACACCAAGTGATAAGAAACAAAGTTTATTTACAAGTGCGGTATGTACACGACCCAATAGATCCCTACTGGGTGCCTTATTGGCTGATCTTTCATACAGTGATTAACAAGATACCCCACCCCTAGCAGGGGAACTCGTACTCCATAAGGAGAACAGGGAAGACAAGCATTCCCACCCCATAGGTCCCATGCGGGATATTACAGGCCTGATGCCTATTTGAGAGCCCTATGCAATATTGCATGCTGTTGCCCCCAGTCTACATTCAGATAAAACATGTCCACAAGTAGCCTATACAGGCTATATATGAAGGCACCACTGAAGGCACCACCAAAATGATATGATTTTAAAAATCTATTTATCTGAATATTAAGCCAAGGCTGGGATTTTGTCGGGCTGGGAAACTCCTGTCAGTTCCATGGGGGAGGTCCGACAGAATCAAGTGCTCTTCAGTCACCTAAGTGGCCACCAATGGGCCTTCCATGAGATTGAGGTCCCCAAGAGCGAAAGTCCCATCCACCAAGAGCTGCGAGCAAATCAGTTCCTCGTGCAACTAGTGCCAGCGGGACTGATAGCTGCTGACAGTATTGCATCCAGGGTTATTGTGCAAAGGTTATTGGGGGCAGGCTCGGGATTGCAATGTGGAGGCTATGGGAAAGACGGGGAAGGGAATGGAAGGCAATATTGGGGTAGTGGCTTCCAGCAACAAACGCCTTTCTGATGCTGGGTCACCCATTTAGGCACAGAGCAACTTCATGAATGATGTTCCTTCCATCATAAGGTCAGAAATGGGGATGTTTGCTCATGAATGTGCAATGCTCAACAGTATTCATGACTCGTCAAAGACTGAAGCAATCCATGATCATATGCTACAAGACCCAGAAAACATTCAGGCTTGGTTGATAAGTGGCAAGTAACAGTCATATCACACAAGTACCAGGCAATGACTATCTCCAACAAAAGAGAATCTAACCATCTTCCCATAACATTCAACAGCATTACCATCAGTGAACCTCAACTAGCAACATAGACTAAAATGTATCTGAAGTCTCTGGAAAATGTCTAACTCAATGAAGATGTCTGGGGTGCCTCCCTCTTGAATGGGCATGCTTTGGAGACACAAAACCCGGGAGTAAAATTCTAATTCGGCAGCCATGTTGAAATCAACGTTGTGATCTGCCAAAACTACTTCTGAGCTCGCTGCTATCACACCCTAAGATGCGACCATCAATTCACTGAGAGACACGTTGAGAAGTAAACCGTGGCTTTAATCAGCTTACAACTGAGCCTGCCTGTGACCGGTACGACAATGAATGCGGCCCCGCAGGTCAGCTGCCTTTATACTTCCTGGAAGGGGTGGAGCCATGGGCGAGCCCGTACATGCCCCGACATAGCCCCCTGTGGGTGAAGCCGTACAATGACCCATAGGTGGAGCCCACAGGGTTAAACACATAACGTAACACGATACAGCAGTAACCTGATATCACAGTGCACTGGTGAATTAACAGTAGTTCCACTCACCACACCCTAGTGGTGATTTAACCTGAGGATCACCACATTTCAGGCAAGGGGCAAAATTGAGAAGGCGAGGCCTTCACACATTACCTCAGTCGCCACAGGTATTGAACCCACCCTGTTTGCATTACTTCACATCACGAACCAGCTGTCCAGCCAACTGAGCTAACTGACACCCAGGTGACTGTTAGAACATAGAACATACAGTGCAGAAGGAGGCCATTTGGCCCATCGAGTCTGCACCGACCCACTTGAGCCCTCACTTCCACCCTATCCCCGTAACCCAATAACCCCTCCTAACCTTTTTTTTGGATGCTAAGGGCAATTTAGCATGGCCAATCCACCCAACCTGCACATCTTTGGACTGTGGGAGGAAACCAGAGTAAAATACTAGCTCTTCTGTTGCTTCCTTTATTTGTGTGTGAGCCTTGCTTTAAAAGCATTACATAAGGCGTGCACAACAGGACAGCTAAAGCTAAATCAAAGGAAATTTGTATTCCAGTAAGCCAACTTTATGCCCAGAAGGAAACCAGCAAGAGCAGGTAACAATACCACATTGGAGTGAGAGCTGGGGGCCTGGTAAATTTTAATTACAGAACCTCATTTTAATGCCACTGGCCAAGTGCGTGACATTAGCTTGACAAGGGCAGCACGGTAGCATTGTGGGTAGCACAATTGCTTCACAGCTCCAGGGTCCCAGGTTCGATTCCGGCTTGGGTCACTGTCTGTGCAGAGTCTGCACATCCTCCCCGTGTGTACGTGGGTTTTCTCCGGGTGCTCTGGTTTCCTCCCACAGTCCAAAGATGTGCAGGTTAGGTGGATTGGCCATGATAAATTGCCCTTAGTGTCCAAAATTGCCCTTAGTGTTGGGTGGAGGTGTTGACCTTGGGTAGGGTGCTCTTTCCAAGGGCCGGTGCAGACTCGATGGGCCGAATGGCCTCCTTCTGCACTGTAAATTCTCTGATAATCTGATTTCAAGTGTGAATTGGCAGCTGGCCTATGAGGTAAGTCAAAAATTGATCCTGCTTTACGGTTTCAGGAGAAGGCAAAGTTTAAGTCATGGGATAGCTAACTCGGAACATTGAAGTCAATGGAAATAAAAAGCAGGAGGGTGTAAAATGAGCGACTGATCAACCATATAATCACATACAAGTCAAAATTACTCCACAGTGTCAAACGAAGGTCAGATTTCAGGCATTGTGCAACTGAATCTTCCCTTTACAAATGTCACTGTTATTCCTGTCAGAATCAATCTTCGCCTCTTTGGTGAAATCAAACTGAAGCCTTCACACTTGAAGTTTAGATACGACATAAACAATGTCACCATTGAAAGAAAGTAGCCTGACGTCATCTTGTAAAGTTTGCCCTAGATTCTGTTTCAAAGGGGGAGTGGTTGGTTCATTTCACGTGTAGTCAGAGACCTACAATGCACTGACTATCATTAGCTTATTGATGTAATTCCAGGGGACAAAATGAGAGCCATCAATGAGTTTTATATTTATAGTGCATTTCATCGAACGTGGATCACATTGTCGATATTATGCAGGTAGTGACTTCCAGGGGCTTGCAGATAACATACTGCACAGTCTGTTAGAAGAAAATAACTTCTGACACCATTCACTGTATATCAGTTACAGCACAAGAGGGATAAAGTGGTTTTTGCTTCTGTAGCCTGCAATATAACTCTTTTTAATAATATATGAGTCATTTGATGTAACTTCTAAATAATTTATTTACTGTGAACGTCTGACAAAGCGGTATTTACAATTTTCCAGCCAAAAGCTTTCTATGAACAATTAAATCAGGAACTCTCCTTCAATTGATTGGTAGATGAACATTATTTAATTTATTTTTTAGAAATGTTCAGGAAAGTAATGTACAATTGGAACAGATATGGTTAAAATTCTTTTAATTAACAAAATATTAAAATACACACTCAGAATTTAGCACCAAGTCAAAACATTTTGCTGAATTGTAGCAAGCCACAGCCAGGACTTGTGGGCCCCACTGAGGGTTGGTGGGCTTGCAAAGTTGTGTTGCTGGCCAGTGTACCAAATTGCTCTCACTATTTTGCCACCAGGACATTTTCCCAGAGGCAGGATGGAGAATGACAGGCTTTAATTACATAATAATCTTCATTGTCACAAGTAGGCTTACATTAACAGTGCAATGAAGTTACTGTGAAAAGCCACCAGTCGCCACATTCCAGCGCCTGTTCGGGTACACTGAGGGAGAATTTCAGAATGTCCAATTCACCTAACAAGTCTGTCTTTCGGGACTTGTGGGAGGAAACCGAAACCCACGCAGACACGGGGGGAATGTGGAGACTCCGCAGAGACAGTGACCCAAGCCGGGAATCGAACTTGGGACCCTGGAGCTGTGAAGCCATCCTCCTGCAAGCCATGGTTGCCAATAAATGGGATTTAAATTTATATCGCGATACTGAAATTGCCACAGGCTGACTAGAATTTTCCAGTCAGCCTTCGGGCACCCAGATATGTCTGGGACTAGGCCAGCTGCCTGGAGGAGACCACACGGGACCGACTGGGGAGCCACCACTTCAGGCAACCTTTGTCGCCTTGCCCCACCTGCCTGGTCGCAGCTGTGGGAAGGTTTCAAAAACTGCAAAATAAGGATTGGTCCAAACTAGTCTTGTATACCTTAAAGTGGAACGCCAGTTTGGGCCAGTACTTTTATTTCCCAGTTTTTACTGTTTTTCCCCCACTGCAGCTGCTGATTCTATTTTTTTACTAAAAATTTAAAAATGTTGGAGAAATTTCTAGGGCAAGTTTCTCTTTCTCTTACCTGAAAAGATGGCCAGTTGCTTCTTCCATACTGAAGGCCCCCCTTTTTTTTAAGGGCTTCTTATTGGCCCTCCAGCTTCAAGAGACCATCCTTAATTCAACAATGAGCCCACTCCCTGGCCACAATTGGACAATTCATGGAAAATTACTGCCAGGTGTCTGTTCTCCTCACAGTACAGAGTTGTAGCCCCCCATTTGGCCTTGTTGTTGGGGTTCCCACACAAAACACACAATCCAGTCCCTAGTGTACATTTCAAAATGAAGGAGTTAAAATTGAGAAAAGGATAGGATGGGATCTTTTATTTAAATTCATTTGCAGGATGTGGGTGTCGCTGGTTAGGCCAGCATTTATTGCCCATCCCTAGTTGCCCTTCATAAGGTGCTGGTGAGTTGCCTTCTTGAACCGCTGCAGTCCTTGAGGTGTAAGTACACCCACTGTGCTATTCGAGAGGGAGTTCCAGGATGTTGCCCCAGCGACAGTGAAGGAACGGCGATATATTTCCAAGTCAGGGTGGTAAGTGACTTGGAGGGGAACCTCCAGGTGGTGGCGTTCCCAGGTATCTGCTGCTCTTGTCCTTCTAGATGGTAGAGTTCGTGGGTTTGGAAGGTGCTGCCAAAGGAACCTTGGTGAGTTACTGCAGAGCATCTTATAGATGGTGTACACGGCTGCCACTGTTCATCGGTGGTGGAGGGTTTGAATGTTAGTGAAAGGGGGGAGCAATCAAGCGGCCTGCTTTGGCCTGGATGGTGTTGAGCTTCTCGAGTGTTATTGGAGCTGAACTCATCCAGGAGAGTATTCCATTACACTCCTGACTTATCCATTTTGTCCATTTGACTTTGTTGTGTAGATATCCCTGGTGGCTTCAAAAAGTTTTGTATGTCGTGATGGTCAGTATATTGTTGGTTCTCGGGCTTACTCTCCCCATCACGTGTCCTTTGGCTTTTGGATTTGTCTTTGGGTGTGTTATAACCTGTGTGAGACCTACAGGGTTGGCCAATTAGTCTCTCCGTGAGTCTCATTGAGTACGAGCTGAGGGGCGGGGGGCCCCATAAGCAGAGCCATGGACACCACATGTAAAAGCTCGACCTGAGTGGAAGCCGAACAGAGAAGTACCGACTGGGACCTGTGTACAATGTGTAGTTTCTCGTTCAATAAATAACCAGTTTCTCTAAAACCTCTCAAGTGGACTCCTTTGCGGACACAATAGGGTGTCAGCCTTCAGCTGTTGAAATGCTGCATTCGTGACTTGTGACGTTGCATTGTTCTGCCGGACAATTAACCCACAAAGTCTATAGGGTGCGATTCTCCGATCTCTTTGAACTCTCGCTGAAGTGAAACGAGACTGGTGAA
Organism: Scyliorhinus torazame; assembly: GCF_047496885.1. Lineage (NCBI taxonomy): Eukaryota > Metazoa > Chordata > Chondrichthyes > Carcharhiniformes > Scyliorhinidae > Scyliorhinus > Scyliorhinus torazame. Next base: position 71,987,628 of record NC_092714.1, on the reverse strand, counting down.
TAGCGAGAGAGGCAGAAAACGAGAATCGCGCCAGGCACCTATTTGCGCTGCATCGGCCCGCTCCCCTAGGCAAAATCAAGATCGTGTTGTAGCGTGGTGAGAAACCAATTATCACCACTTAAGCCCTATTTCCATACAATTAACGGGAGCCACCCCTTATCCAGTGGCCTCCCAGCATTCATCGGCCTCCCCAGCAAGTGTACCAGCTGATGTCAAGTGGTATTCTTTTTTTAAAAAGGTGAACCTGGCGGAAGGGCTTCTGTGGGGAGCTGAGGAGGTGAGCAGCCATCATTACTCACAGGCAAAGAGCCCGGGGGCGCTGGGCTTGCCGCCCCAGAGCTCGGCGGTGAGGTGGGGGGATGCTTGACTGGGGCTGGGGGACCCTCCAGCAGGGGTGGCCAGCCATGGGAAGGGGGGGGGAACCCTAGGGAGGCAACCTCTTGCAGCACCACCATGCCAACCCCTGGATCATGCTTACCTGTTTGGGGTCAACCCTTGTCCCTGTCTGGCCCACCGACAACCCATAACCTCCACCAACTGCCGGGGCCTCTGGCCTCACAGCTGAGGGCTATTGCTCATAGAGAATTGGTAATCGTGGTTAAGTGAGCATTTCACACAACCCAAGTGGATTCCTGTGGATGGGCGGGCCACATGGCATGTGGGAGTCATTGCCTAGAACCCCAATCACACCTTGATGCCTGGACACTGTGTCTGAAAACTGCAGGAAGCAACACCGCAGATGCAGCAGCCAACACCCGAACACCCAGGGGATGGGACACAGCTCCAGGGTCATGTCCACGGTGGTGCTAGGCCAGGCGGCCAGACGGTGGCAGCAGCATCCGCAGATGCTCGATGCGGTGGACCATGTGCCGGACCCAGCCCCACACACTGAGGACCGGGACGCCATTCAGGCAAGGGAGAGACACAGAGGGGGAGTGCTGCAACGCCCCAGGGTTTACAGCCATCGATGGTCATTCAAACAGATGATGGACAGCTTGTGCTGCAGGAGGCTCCGCCTCAACAACGAGACCATGCAACACCTGTGTCATGTCCTCGCGGATCTGGCACCACATGGAGGATGAGGACTCTTGCTCCCGGTGACAGTCAAGGTCACTGCAGTCCTGAACATTTACGCCTTGGGGTCATTCCAGGGACCTGTGTGGAATCTCACAGGCCACAGCCCACAGGTGCATCCAACTGGATGAGTTGGAGGTTAGTTTTGAGGAACATGTGGCCACCTCCTGGCTGGGGGCTTAAACAGATATCTTTGCATCATCTTTGACCACAGGCGAGGGGCGGAATTCCCTACCCCCCCCACGCCGGGTGGGAGAATCGCCGGGGCGCCGCGCATGTCCTGCCCTGACGCCCGCACGCGATTCTCCCACCCACCCCCAAACCGGCGCGGCGAGAATCACGGCTGACCACTGGGAGAATCGCCGCTCGCCGCTTGTAATGGGAGAACGGCGATGCTCCGGCCCGGATGGGCCGAGCGGCCTGCCCAATATGACGGTTTCCCACCGGCGCCGTCCACACCTGGGGCGAAATTCTCCGGAAACGGCGCGATGTCCGCCGACTGGCGCCCAAAACGGCGCAAATCAGACGGGCATCGCGCCGCCCCAAAGGTGCGGAATGCTCCGCATCTTTGGGGGCCCAGCCCCAACCTTGAGGGGCTAGGCCGGCGCCGGATGAATTTCCGCCCCCTCAGCTGGCGGGGCACCAAAGGCCTTTTCCGCCAGCTGGCGCGGAAATGACATCTCCGGGCGGCGCATGCGCGGGAGCATCAGCGGCCGCTGACGGCATTCCCGCGCATGAGCAGTGGAGGGAGTCTCTTCCGCCTCCGCCATGGTGGAGACCGTGGCGAAAGGGGAAGGGAAAGAGTGCCCCCACGGCACAGGCCCGCCCGCAGATCGGTGGGCCCCGATCATGGGCCAGGCCACCGTGGGGACACCCCCCGGTGCCAGATCGCCAAGCGCTCCCCCCCAGGACGCCGGAGTCCGCCCACGCCGCCTTGTCCCGCCGGTAAGGTAGGTGGTTTAATTTACGCCGGCGGGACAGGCATTTTAGCAGCGGGACTTCGGCCCATCCGGGCCGGAGAATCGCGCAGGGGTGCCCGCCAACCGGCGCGGCGGGATTCCCGCCCCCGCCGAATATCCGGTGCCGGAGACTTTGGCAACCGGCGGGGGCAGGATTCACACCAGCCCCCGGCGATTCTCCGACCCGGCGGGAGGTGGGAGAACCTCGCCCCTGGTCGCTGCCGGCGGGAACAGCGCGGGAACGCTGGGGGAGGGGGGGGGCGGCCTGTGGGGGGAGAGGGGGGTTCCTGCACGGGGGGGGGGGGCCTCAAATGGGGTCTGGCCCGCGATCGGTGCCGGATTCTCTGAAGGAGGACCTCCTTTCCTCCGCTGCTCCGCAAGATCCATCCGACATCTTCTTGCGGGGCGGCCTCAGGGAGGACGGCAACCACGCATGCGCGGGTTACGCCAGTTACGCGGCGCCGGCTGCGTCATTTACATGGTACCGCTTTTACGCGGCGCCAATGCACGGCACGCGTAAATGACGCGACGCCGCTCCTAGCCCCCCGGGGGCGGGAGGAAAGGGGGCTGGGAGCAGGCTCCTACGCCGGAGTGAAACACTCCAGTTTTCACTCCGGCGTCGGAACTTAGACTCCCGATGGGAGAATTGCGCCCGAGGTTCCAGAAGACTGGAGAATAGCCAATGTTGTCCCTGTGTTTAAGAAGGAAGCAGGGATAATCCAGGTAATTATAGGCCGGTGAGCCTGACGTTAATGGTGGGGAAGCTGTTGAAGACGATACTGAGGGACAGGATTTATTCACATTTGGAAGCGAATGGACTTGTTAGTGATAGGCAAAATGGTTTTGTGTGGGGAAGCTCATGTCTTAGCAACTTGATAAGAGTTTTTTGAGGCGGTGACAAAATTAATTGATGATGGAAAGGTTGTGGATGTCATCTACATGGACTTTAGTAAGGCATTTGACAAGGTCCCTCCTGGTAGACTGGTACAGAAGATAAAGTCGCATGGAATTCGGGGTGTGCTAGCAAGATGGATAAAGAACAGGGGCGTCATTCTCCGACCCCCCGCCGGGTCGGAGAATCGCCGGGGGCTGGCGTGAATCCCACCCCCTCCGGTTGCCGAAGTCTCTGGCACCGGAGATTCGGCGGAGGCGGGAATCACGCCGCGCCGGTTGGCGGGCCCCCCCCGCTCGGTTCTCCGGCCCGGATGGGCCGAAGTCCCGCCGATAAATTGCCTGTCCCACCGGCGTGGATTAAACCACCTTTTGAACGGCGGGACAAGGCAGCGTGGGCGGGCTCCGGGGTCCTGGGGGGGGGCGCGGGGCGATCTGGCCCCAGGGGTTGCCCCCACGGTGGCCTGGCCCGCGATCGGGGCCCACCGATCCGCGGGCGGGCCTGTGCCATGGGGGCACTTTTTCCCTTCCGCCTCCGCCACGGTCTCCACCATGGCGGAGGCGGAAGAGACTCCCTCCACTGCGCATGCGTGGGAAACTGTCAGCGGCCGCTGACGCTCCCGCGCATGCGCGCCCGGGGATGTCATTTCCGCGCCAGCTGGTGGGGCAACAAAGGCCGTTTCCGCCAGCTGGCGGGGCGGAAATTCCTCCGGCGCCTGCCTAGCCCCTCAATGTTGGGGCTCGGCCCCCAAAGATGCGGAGCATTCTGCACCTTTGGGGTGGCGCGATGCCCGTCTGATTGGCACCGTTTTGGGCGCCAGTCGGCGGACATCGCGCCGTTTCCAGAGAATTTCGCCCCTGGCTTGCAACAGGAGACAGAAAGTAGCAGTGGAACGGAGTTTTTCAGAATGGAGATTTGTAACTAGTGGTGTTCCACAGGGATCAGTGCTCGGACCACTGTTGTTTGTAATATATATAAATGATTTGGAGAAAAATGTAGATGGTCTGATTAGTAAGTTTGCAGATGACAGTAAGATAGGTAGAGTTGCAGATAGTGAAGGGAACTACCAGAGAATACAGCAGAATAAGATAGATTGGAGAATTGGGCAGAGAGATTATAGATGGAGTTCAATCCCGACAAATGCAAGGAGATGCATTTTGGAAGATCGAATTCAGGTGTGAATTATACAGTAAATAGCAGAACCCTTAGGAACATTGACATACAGAGGGATATGGCCATTCAGGTCCATAGTTTCATGAAAGTGGCAATGCAGGTGTATACGGTGGTCAAGAGGGCATGCAGCGTGCTTGTCTTTATTGGCCGGGGCATTGAGTACAAGAGTTGGCAGGTCATGGGCGAAATTCTCCGGTATCGGCGTGATGTCCGCCGACTGGCGCCCAAAATGGCGCAAATCAGTTATGCATCGCGCCGCCCCAAAGGTGCGGAATGCTCCGCATCTTTGGGGGCCGAGCCCCAACATTGAGGGGCTAGGCCGGCGCCGGACAAATTTCCGCCCCGCCAGCTGGCGGAAAAGGCCTTTGGTGCCCCGCCAGCTGGCGCGAAATTGACATCTCCGGGCGGCGCGTGCGCGGGAACGTTAGCGGCCGCTGACGGCATTCCCGCGCATGCGCAGTGGAGGGAGTCTCTTCCGCCTCCGCCATGGTGGAGACCGTGGCAGAGGCGGAAGGGAAAGAGTGCTCCCACGGCACAGGCCCGCCCGCGGATCAGTGGGCCCCGATCGCGGGCCAGGCCACAGTGGGGGCACCCCCCGGGGCCAGATCGCCCCCCGCCCAGGACCCCGGAGCCCGCCCGCGCCGCCTTGTCCCGCCGGTAAGGTAGGTGGTTTAATCCACGCCGGCGGGACAGGCATTTTAGCGGCGGGACTTCGGCCCATCCGGGCCGGAGAATCGAGCGGGGGGGGGTCCGCCAACCGGTGCGGCGAGATTCCCGCCCCCGCCAAATCTTTGGTGCCGGAGACTTTGGCAATCGGCGGGGGCGGGATTCACGCCAGCCCCCGGCGATTCACTGACCCGGCAGGGGGTCGGAGAATCTCGCCCAACGTTTTGTACTCTGAGGGGCAATTTATCACGGCCAATCCACCTAACCTGCACATCTTTGGACTGTGGGAAGAAACCCACGCAGACACATGGAGAAAGTGCAAACTCCACATGGACAGTCACCCAAGGCCAGAATTGAACCCGGGTCCCTGGAGCTGTGAGGCAGCAGTGCTAACCACTGTGCCACCGTGTCACCCGGAAATTACGAGATGTATAGGCAGGATGAATAGTCGTAAGCTTTTTCCCAGGGTGGAAGACTCAAGTGGGCACAGGTTCAAGTTGAGAGGGGGAAGGTTTAGGGGAGTTATGCGGGGTAAGTTTTTCATGCAGAGGGTGGTGGGTGCGTGGAACATGTTGCCAGTGGAGGTGGTGGAGGCAGGCACAATAGTAACATTTAAGATGTATCTCGATAGGAGACTTACGGTAGTGGCATGTCGGAGGAAGTCGCACGTTGGGTGGCTCCTGCTCGAGGCTCTATATTTTGGAGCTTAATGCCCAGACCCAGGGGCAGTTTTTAAACAAATAGGGGTGCAGGAAGACATAAGGAAGGAAGAAAGAAGGCCGCCGGAAAGGTTCGGCATTGAGCGAAAGGGTCAGCCCTGCAGCAGGAAGGATGGCGGAGGCTGAGTCGCTGGGTGGGCCCTCACCATTCACGGCAGAAAAGATGACCAAGGTGATGGGCGTGGAATTTGAAATACTGTTTACTAAACCAATGGAGGTAATGAGGAAGGATATGATGCGGCAACGAAGGTATTGGTGGAGCAGTCGATGGCCCTGGCGAAGGTGGCGGTGTTGAAGGTACGGGAGCAGGGTGAGAAGCTGAAGGGGGTGGAGGAGGCCTTGATTCGACACAACGTTCAGCCCACCTCGATGGGTGAGGAGCTGCAGAGGGTGGTGGAGGCCAACAAAGGTCTGAGAGCGAAGGTGGAGGACCTGGAGAATAGGTCAACGCAGCCTAACTTCAGAAATGTGGGTCTGCCCGAAGGGGTGGAAGGCCCAAGGCCGACTGAGTACTTTGCCAAGATGTTGGCGGAGCTGTTGTGGGAGGGGAAACATATGTCCCGATATGAACAGGATCGGGCTCATCAGTTTTTGAGGCCTAAACCGAAGATGAATGAACCGCAACGGAAGGTAATAATTTGTTTTCACAGGTACCACGTGAAGGAGAAGGTCCTGAGTTGGGTGAAGCAGAAGCAGGAGAAGGGGAAGGGGCCTCCACACTAGCAAGTTTAAGTTGGCTACTGAACTGGAGTGTGGTGGGGGAGGCGCATGGTTGAACAGGTTTCGATGGGCCTGGGAGGTGTGAAAAGTGGGGGGAGGGATCGATATTGGGAGAGGTGTTTTCGAGAGGAAGGGGATGGGGGGATTCTGGGAGGGGGGAAGGGGTTTGATGGCAACAAAGGGGTGAGGGTGGGCCCGGAGCTATGAGGATGGCAGATAGGAGGGGTGCGGGGGGGGGGGGTCAGAACAGTAACGTGGATGTGAAGGGTTTGGGAGGGCCAGTGAAGAGATCGAGGGTGTTTGCACACCTAAAATATTTGAAGGCCGATGTAGCCAAGTTACAAGAGCCTCACCTGAAGGTGAAGAACCATTCAGGGTTCGACATTAGGGCCTGTGGGGTGTAGCGGTGTTGGTGAGTAAGAGGGTGAGGTTCCAGATGGAGAAGGTGATAGCAGACCAGGAGGTAGATTCGTAATAGTAAACGGGCGTTGGAGGGGAGGTTGGTGGCGCTGGCAAGTGTGCATGGCCATAAATGGGATGATGCAGGATTTGTGAGAAAGGTGCTAGGGCTTGGTGGATAATGAGAGGGAAGAACATCAAAGGTTGGTAGAGGGGATGTTGGAGGTGGGCAGGGCATCCATGTGGAGGTGCAGATCCGGCCCTACTGGACCAAATGAAGGAGCTCCAGGCTAATTTTGACCGGTTGTCTACGGGGAATGCGTTGCTGAGGTGGGCTAGGGGAGTGATTTATGAATATGGGGAGAAGGCGGGGTGTATGCTGGCAGGCCAACTTTGGAGGGAGGCAGCTGCGAGGGAGATAGTCCAGGTGTGGGATAGGATGGGGAAATTGGTGGTTGCTTCGGAGCAGATCAATAGGGTGTTTGAGGAGTTTTGTGAAAAGTTTTATAGGTCAGAGCCACCGGGAGAGGAACGAGGGATGAGGGAGTTCCTGGGCGGGTTGGAGTATCAGAGGCTGGGGGAGAAAGATAGGGCCAGATTGTAAGGGGCGGTGGGGAAACAAGAGGTAAAAGAGGAAATTGGGAAGAAGCTATCGGGGAAGCGGCAGGCCAGATGGGATCCCAGTGGAGTATTACAAGAAGTTCAAAGATAAATTGATGCTGCTGATGGTGGGGATGTTTGAGGAGGCGATAGGATAGGGGGTTGTTGTACCCTCAATTACGACGCTTAGAGAGTAAACGGTAAAGAAGGCTTTAATAAGCTAAGAACTAGCCTGGTGCCGAGACGGATGCTAACTGGGTGCTGCCCACAAGGCGACCCCTTATATACGACTCCCAGGTGGGCGGAGCCGGAGGCGGAGTCCCTCAGGGTTCCAAGCCCGGTCTTAAAGGGGCCATCACCTTACATGATGATAAGGGTACAGTAATACAGTAACCGTTCATCACAGGGGTGCTGCCACAAAATTTGGGAAAGGCTTTGATCTCCCTGCTGTTAAAGAAAGACGAGGACCCCACCAAGTTGGTCGTATAGAGCCATTTCGTTACTGAATGTAGATGCCAAGATACTGCCGAATGTGCTATAATAATATTCTTTATTGTCACAAGAAGGCTTACAATAACACTGTAATGAAGTTACTGTGAAAAGCCCCTTGTCGCCACATTCCGGCACCTGTTCGGGTACACAGAGGGAGAATTCAGAATGTCCAATTAACCTAACAAGCACGTCTTTCGGAGCGCCCAGAGGAAACCCACCCAGACACGGGGAGAACGTGCAGATTCCACACAGACAGTGACCCAAGCCGGGAATCGAACCCGGGGCCCTGGCGCTGTGAAGCAATAGTGCTAACCACTGGCGGGTAACCCGGTGGCTACTGGCGGTTAGGTTGGAGGGGTGCCTCCCAAAGATGATAAGGGAAGACCGGAGGGTTTGTGAAAGGAAGGCAGCTATTTTAGAATATCGGGAGATTAGTAAATGTAATCATGACTCACGCCAACCGAGGGCAAGGAGACGGAGGTGGTGGTGGTGCTAGTTGCGAAAAAGGTGTTCGATCGGGTAGAGTGGGGGTACTTGATGGCAGTCCTAGAGAGATTTGGGATTGGACCGAGATTTACGGAATGGGTATGGCTATTGTATAGGCGAATGTCTGCACACATAATATGAGCTCGGGGTACTTTGCTCTGCACCGGGGTACCAGCCAGGGGTGTCCTATGTTCCCCCCTGCTATCTGCATTAGCGATAGAGCCATTGGCCATCAAGAATGTGGAAGGGGATAGTGTTGAACATAGGGTATCTTTGTACGCGGACGATTTAATGTTGTATGTTTCAGAGCCGAGTATGTCGGTGGCGAACATATTGGGACTTCTCCAAAGATTTAGGTCATTTTCAGGATATAAATGAAATTTGGAGAAGAGTATTTTGTGGTGTCCTAGCGAGGAGTGAGAGCGGGAATGGGGGAGCTGCCATTTCGCAGGGCAGCAAACCACTTCAGGTACTTGGGGGTGCAGGTGGCATGGGACTGGGGGGTACCATTTAACTAGTTTAGTGGGGAGGGTGAATGCAGACTTGGCAAGGTTGGACAACCTCCCAATGTTATTGGCAGGCCGGGTGCAGGCGATTAAAATGAATGTGTTGCCGCGATTTTTGTTTTTGTTTCAGTGCCTGCCGTTCTTTTAATCAAAGGTATTCTTCAAAGAATTGGACAAATTGGTCATCTTGTTTATCTGGAGGGGTGTGTGGTGGAGGTAGCCAGAGTCAGGAAGGTGGTCCTGCAGAGAGGGCGGCTGGCAGGGGGGCTGGGCCACCCGAATTTACTGTACTATTATTGGGCTTTGAATGCGGAAAAGGTGAGGAGTTGGGTCATGGGGAGTGGAGGGGGGAGGAGAGGGTACTAGTGGGTTAGAATGGAGGAAGGTCCGTGTAGGGAATCAGGTTGAGAGCGCTGGTAATGGCAACACTTCCAATGGCCCCGGGAATGTACTCTGGAAGTCTGGTGGTGTGTCAACACTGAAGGTTTCGAGGCAGTTGAGGCAACATTTTAAGCTGGGGGCTGGGTAAGGGGAGATGCAGATCAGTGGGAATCACAGGTTTAAGCCGGGGAGGCTGGATAGGAGGTTTCGGAGATGGGAGGAGAGGGGGATCTTGAAGATCAAAAGACCTGTTCCTGGGGGGACATGTTGCAAAATTGGAAGAATTGGGGGAGAAGTATAGACTGGGGCAAGATGAAGGGTTTCGGTGCCTGCAGCTCCGAAACTTTGCAAGGAAAGAGGTTCCGAGCTCCCCAATAGCGCCTGCCCTCCTGTTGTTGGAAGAGATATTGACGGCAGGCGGATTGGAGAAGGGTGTGGTGTTGGCGATTTACAGGATGATTCTGGAGGAGGACGGGGTGTCCATGGAAGGGATTACGGTGAACTGGGAAGAAGAGTTGGGGGAAGTAATGGAAGAAGGTTTGTGATGTGAGGTGCTACGAAGAGTGACCACCTCAACCTCATGTGCAAGGTTGGGGCTGATACAGCTGAAGGTCGTATATAGGGCGCACCTCAAGAGGGCAAGGATCAGCCAACTCTTCGAGGGAGTGGAGGATGTCTGTGAGCGGTGCGGGAGGGGCCCTGCCAACCATGTACATAGGTTTTGGCCCAGTCCGAAGCTGGAGAAGTATGGGAGGGTTCTACATGTGGACTTGGAACTGGGTCCCTTAGAGGCCATTTTTGGGGTGTCGGACCAGCCCGAATTGCAGGCGAGTGCAGGGGAAGATGTTTTAGCCTTTGCCTCACTGATTGCCCGGAGGCGGGTCCCATTGGGTTGGAGGTCAGCTTTTCCACCCTGTGCCTCTGCTTGGCGGGGGGACCTACTTTAATTTTTGACCCTTGAGAATGTGAAATATGAGCTGAGGGGGTGAAGGAGGGATTCATGGGGACTGTTTATTTTGCACTTTCGGGAGCTGGTTGCCATTGAACATTAGTGGGTGGGGGGTGCCGGGGGGAGTTGGGTTTACTGTTTTACTGTTTTGTTGTTAACTTTTACCTGGAATGAACGAATGGATGTATTGGATTGTACATTGAGGGGGTTGTTGTTTCTGGGGGATTGTTATCGTGTTTGTTTTTGTTTTGTTGTTTATTTGATGAAAATGTGGAGATTAAAAAGATTTGGGAAAAAATGTATATTGATAGACACATGAACAGGTGGGGAGTGGAGGGACACAGCAGTAGGTCTAAATAAGGAATCTGGGTGGGCTCAGGCTTGGTGGGCCGAAGGGCCTATTCCTGTGCTGTAATGTTCTTTGTTCTTTGACTGAAGATGCATGGACTCTTCCATCATGCCTTGTAATTGAGAGCAGCTATCCCTTCACCATGTTCAAGAGCTTGTCTTTGCAGCTCCAACAATTGAAGTGTGACCGTGTCCGGCGGCTCATCATGTGACTTGGACTCAGCAGATTCCTAGCCTCCAGCTACCCTAAGAGTGCTCACCCTGTCATGTCCCTGCCTCCATGTGCTATAGGTCAGACAGTGTAATTTTCTCTCCAGATTGTGACTCCGAGGCTACTCTAGAAATAGATCCCACCAAGATATGTATCTCTGTGCAGGTGGAGGGCCATGGGTGAGCGCTGTGACAGGTCTTCAATTAGGCTGTCATCAGATTCATCTTTTGAGGTGAATTTCGAGCTTGAGTCGAGGGTCTGGCTCATGGACATCCTCTGATACTTCCCACATGTGAAAGAAAGGAGAGATCATTAGTGCATGGCAGGGGACTGTGAAATGGTAGGCATCACTCACAGCATGGTTATTTGGGGGATGTTGTAGTGCAGGATCCTCACTTGATTGAGTGCCACTGACCTTAACATCAGCATAGAAATGGTCCACATTGTCATCGACCAGTTGGCAGCCTCTATTCTCAAAGTTGACTCGACCGAGATACGGGCATTCCCCCGCAAGTCTGGGACCTCTCCCTCTTGTTATGAGCCAGCTTGTGGTGCATGACAACAGATGGAGAGAATGTAAGCAAGACTTCTACCATGTCAGCTCAGAAGGATGCCTTCATGTGTGGCGGGCGGATGATGCTATGGATGGGATGAGGCATGATCTGCAGAGGAGATGATGGTGTGTGGGTGTGTGTGTGTGAGTGGGTGATGATGCCCCTTGAGCTGACAGTGGGTGAGATCCCCGAGGATGTGTACTGGATTTGTGAGTTTGAGTTGAAACTGATAAAAAGAGTCACGTACCCTGGTAGAAAGGAGGAGATCATTTATCCTCTATCTGTACTGGGTGGGTGTCCTCTTTGGTAGTGCTCTGGTACCCGCCATCACAGCCGCCACCTTCCAGGCTGGATTGGTCACCTTGGATGAGGTTCTTCACCCAGAGCAGGGGTAGATGACTTCACAGAGAGCATCCACTGCCTCCAGCAGGCACTTGAGAGAGGCGGCAATGACTGTGTGGTCAGCATGTTTACTTCCTTTGGAAGCCATGACTTTCCAGCACCTTTTGTTCCCTTAAGATAGGGCTAGTTCTGTGCAGGGGCACCCTTTAAATATGGTGCCCAGATTACAGATGGCCGGAGGACACCGTGGGATGGGTGAATCAGAGGCCTGTGCCTCTTAGTTTTTTCAACATAGTGGTGCACAATACAATGTAAAAAGCTGCCATTGCCGTTGGCATGTCAAATGCTGATTTCCACACCAGGGGCGAGATTCTCCGACCCCCCGCCGGGTCGGAGAATCGCCGGGGGCTGGCGAGTTCTCCGGCACCGGATATTCGGCGGCGGCTGAAATTGTGCCGCGCCGGTTGGCGCCCCCCCCCCCCCCCCCCCCCGCGATTCTCCGGCCCAGATGGGCCGAAGTCCCACCGCTAAAATGCCTGTCCCGCCGGCGTAGATTAAACCACCTACCTTACCGGCGGGACAAGGCGGCACGGGCGGGCTCCGGGGTCCTGGGGGGGGCGCAGGGCGATCTGGCCCTGGGGGATGCCCCCACGGTGGCCTGGCCCGCGATCGTGGCCCACCGATCCGCGGGCGGGCCTGTGCCGTGGGGGCACTCTTTCCCTTCTGCCTTCGCCACGGTTTCCACCATGGCAGAGGCGGAAGAGACTCCCTCCATTGTGCATGCGCGGGAATGCTGTCAGCAGCCGCTAACGCTCCCGCGCATGCACTGCCCGGAGATGTCATTTCCGCGCCAGCTGGCGAGGCACCAAAGGCCTTTTCCGCCAGCTGGCGGGGCGGAAATTCGTCCGGCGCCGGCCTAGCCCCTTAAGATTGAGGCTCGGCCCCCAAAGATGCGGAGCATTCCGCACCTTTGGGGCGGCGCGATGCCCGACTGATTTGCGCCGTTTTGGGCGCCAGTCGGCGGACATCGCGCCGATACCAGAGAATTTCGCCCCAGATTTTGGACTTGCCGATTTCACAGAAATTCCCGGTCCTTCCTTAGAGACAGGTTGTAGCAGAAATGGCAAATGTCTGGGAGCAGGAAGACCATGAAGGAGCAGAGAGAAATAGTTAATACAATTTTCTTTTTTGAATTATGCCAACCTCTGACTCTTTTTAGGCAATAAGTAATTCAATGAATGTAACTGTGCAGATTATCTGGTCATTATCGCATTACTGTTTGTAGCACTTTGTTGTGCACAAATTGGCTGCTGTGTTCCATACAAATAACAGGGGCTACAGTTCAAAAGCCTTTCATTGGCTTTAAACATTTCAGGTCAAAATAAAGGTGCTATCTAAATGCAAGTTATTAATTTCTTGTATGGTTAATTTTAGTACATCTACCATACATAATTATTCAAGAGATAGTCCCATGTAAGCCTCAAGGTATCAAACCGAGTTTGTCTTACTCATATTAAATTCATTCCCAATATATCTTAATCCCTCTGGACAATCAGATCCAGCCGAGGGGGTGGAAATAACTGTTACTTTAACCAACCGCTGCCAGTTATATAATCAAACCAGGTTAGATCACTGTTCCAAATTTGCATGTGGTTTTTCCATTCTATTTGCTTATCTTATAGAAAGATAATGCATAAATAAATTAGGTAGAGAAGGCAATCAAAAATGTCAAATTACATTTTAATCCCAATGTGGTGCCAGAAATAGCAGAGTTCAATGACATGGAACTTTGTATGACCTTCAATCTGTGAATATCAATTTCTCACTCCAGTAGCCTTTCATCCTCCCTCAGGTTTCAACCAGATTTAATTTGTTCTTTCCTCATTAAAAAGTCATTTTTAGTTGAGAGAAGCAAAGTTAAATTAATTCTTGTAAACAGGATTCAGACTTTAAATCCTTGAGCAATTTGTTTGATATATCAGAAGAAATACAAGAAACACAAATGTAAATGTCAGGCCAGTATCAACGAATTAACACCTGCAACTTTTATACATGGCAACCAAACAGCTGAACATTCAGAGATTGTTTATACCAGGACACAAGACGCACCCCTCCCCGAAACCTGTTGGTTATAAAAGGTCATGAAACTTGCAGAAGGGTGTGACTTACCAAGTCCTTTTAACTGAAGAATATTTAGCCACAGCATTTGTGAACACAATCTATTTTTTTAGCCACTTTAAACATCTCGGGCGGGATTCTCCGTTAGCCGATGGCAAAATTGCGAAACGCGATTGGGCGGAGAATCAGTTCCGACGGCAAAATCGCGGCGGGCACCAGTTTGACGCCAAATCACAATTCTTCGTTGCCTCGACAGCGGCCTCAATGCGTACCGGAATGCACGTACAGTAAACACCGTTTGCATATCATTAGCGGGCTCGACCCGGCCAGGGAGCAGAGGTGACGGGGAACAGGCTCAGTGTCTAGGGTGTCTTCCCATGGGACTGGGGCATTGTCCAGGCACGGACTGCCATTACCACAGCCGTCTTGCTGCGCACCCACCTTGGCCGCTGGTTCTGCAGAGTGGCCCAGCTGTATGGTGCTCCCACCCCATCTCCGCACCTGCGCCATACACCCCCACACAACCGACCACCATCCGCCCACAATAGCCCCGACGGGGGCCACGGTGTATACTCCTGGTGATGGTACCCCTGGCATCAGGGACAGGCACCAGGGCCAGAGGCCTCCATGGTACCGGCCACCGACAGGGCCAGGGGTGTTGGGCCAGAGTCTGCAGTGCCAATCAGGACCACCATGAAGCCCGGTGGACTGGGTTCTTGGCACCGGGGTGTGCACCATGCTAACCTGCTGGACTTTCACCCCCGCAGACAATGGATATTGGAATTCAACCAGCAATGGTGGCCTTCCTCCTAGTCGCCGCAGTCCTGGGGGATGCTCTGTGGCTGTACGAGCTCGAGCTGCTCGAGGAGGAGGAAGCTGCATCAGCGAAGTGTGCAGCAGCGGAGAATGCCACAGAGGAACAGGAGGCAACTGGTGAGAATGGAGAGTGAGCCTCCCAACAGGCCGAGGAGGTGCCAAGGAGGCGCCGCATGAAGCCTCCTGTGTACCGGCACCACTTGTCATTCGAGGACCTGCCGGACCGGGCATGCCGAAAGACTCCGGCTGAGCAGAGGGACAGTGCAACCTATCTGCCAGATGATGGCACATCTGGCACCTTGGGGGTATGGTGGAGGACACCTGCTCCTGGTGGCCGTAAAGGTGACGGTTGCCCTGAGCTTCTATATGATTAGGTCCTTCTAGGAAACGAATGGGGACCTGTCCAGGATCTCACAGACCTCGGTGCACAGGTGCATCCGTGCCATCACGGAGGCCCTATATGCCCAGGCGGCACAATATATCCATTTCAATGTGGACCAAGCCCAAAAGGCTGCCTGGGTGGCAGGGTTCCCCGCCATTGCCAACATGCCCTGGGTCCAGGGGGTGATCGACGGGCTGCATGTCCCCCGACAAGCACCTGCAGATGACAGGCTGCTCCACACAAATCGAAAGGGGTTCCACTCGATGAATGTGCAGCTGGTGCGTGACCATCGGCTGCGCATCATACTCATAAGCGCCCGTGTGCACAACACCTCCATCCTGGCACACTCGATAATTCCTGACATGTTAAAAGATGCCCTGGTACACAAGAGGCTTCATGCGGCGCCTCCTTGGCACCTCCTCGGCCTGTTGGGAGGCTCACAAGGGGGTTGGCTCCTGGGCGACAGGGATTATCCCCTGTGGAGCCCTCCAGTATGATGCTGAGAGGGTCGGCCGCACCGTGGCGGCCTGTTGTGTCCTCCACAATATCGCGCCGTGCTGGAGGAGGAGGAAGAACACCAGGCCTCGTCGGATGGGGAGGAGGGCAAGGATTTGCAGGACATGGTGCAGGCAAGGAAGGCTGTACAACATGCGCGTCAGGACCAACGCGCACGGGATGCCTTGATCGCCTCCAGGTTCACTGACTAGAGGGTGGCTGGTGGGTGGACTGGCCAAGACACCGCATCCCCCCCCCCCCCCACCCACCCCACCGCCTACAACTCCCTCTGTGATACATACCAGCCGCACTATGGGTTTGGGGCCCTGGGTCGGCAGAATAGTGGGTCTGGTCCATGGGCAGGAGGATGATGACAACCCGCTCTGTGATGAGCTCTGGTGCTCCGCATTGTTTAACAACGTCTGACTCCTGCCCACGGTCGCACTTTCCACCTCTACTTGGGTGATCCCTGCATGCCAGCAGGCCCTTCCACCACACAGTGTCATCGAATCCCTGGGATAATGGTGGTGGGGACATCCGGGGTGGGGGAGGCAGGTGGGGGGTCCAGGCCACCCACAGGGTCCACCCATACCATCCTCCCCTCTGGCCAGCCCAGACCAGCCCACCCTTCACACCCATCTGACAGAGCACTGAGACAGGTTGTAACAGTGGTAACAGGTGTCTAATGTGAACAAATATTTACAGATATGTGCCCTGGCCCCTATAACTAAACTGTGCCCTGCACCCATGCCAACTTAACTGGTGTCTAACGTCCTGGCCTTACGGGCCCATACGGTGCTTCCACCGATGGTACAGCTGGAGTGGAGGCGGCCTGCTGTGATTCCTGCCCTGCGACCTGGATTTTCGTTGGCGGGCATCCTCTGGGGTGTCCGGGCCTGGATGGGCCCAGCTGCCGTTCGGGTGTCCCGGGTGGCATTGTGCCGCCCTGTTCTACCCGCTGCCCACCAGATGCACAGGAGACAAGTTGGGGGTTGGGGGGGGGGGGGGGCGGGGGGGGGGTGGGAGGGAGAGAGAGAGAGACAGAGTCTGAGGTGCTGCGGTGTTCCGGCACTTCCACTGGTATTTTTGTATATGGGGTTCATGCCCATTCCTCTTAAGGTAGGCAGCACACATATCATAATCACACAACAATTTCTGCATGTGGGCTAGTGTGACCTGTGCTGCCAACTGGTTGCACGAACACAACAGGGGCCCAACAACTTGCAACACCAGCACATGTTTCAGCTAGCTTCTGCCACTTAAAGAAAGTCTGTCCCTCTTGAAGGGAAGTTGCACTCAGTCAACAGACTGCTGCTGAATGTCACTGCTGCAAATGGAGAGAATGGTAATGGAACACAGGGGTAGAGAGAGAGTTCAACAGTCCACAGATAAGACGTTGGAGGCCTTAATCATGGAGCTGAACAGGAGGCCCAGTGCCATGTTTCCACAGGGAGCCAGGAGGGCCTCAAGGACCATTCCCCAAAGGAATTGGGAGCAGGTGACCAAGGAGGTTAACTCCAGGGGTCTGCCCCTGAAGCCCTGCCAGCAGTGACAGAAGATATTTATTGACCTCAGGCAGGTGGCCAAGGTCAGTGAATCCAATTTCACATGGAATCTTATACCCACTAAACCAGCAAATTGTCAATTAAAATTCCAACCCTCACCTTCATACATCTTCCAATGATGCCAGCCTCACTCACACCTCTTGATGCCTCTAAATACCTCCAGTCGTTCAGCTATGGCAGCATATCACTCAAACATAGTGCTGCACACATGCTAGAATTCTGCTCCCTCTTGCAGGCTGAAGTGGCATGAAATACAAGGGAGCAGCTGAGAACCAGTGGGGACCAGGCACACCTTTATCCCATGAGCCAATCGGAGAAGATTGTGCTCTGTATCATGGTGCAAGTTGCAACAAGGCCTGTAGCATCTGGCATCAGCAAGAATGTTCAGGGTAATGATATGCTGCTGCCCCTTCTCAACTCATATATCCTCATCCTGCTTTCTGGCACAAGGGGAGATGGTTTAGCCATGGACATCTTACTTGCCACTCCTCTCCTTTCCCTCACACCAATATACCCCTTCTGCATTATGCTTTCAGCTACACAAGAGCTTCGACCTGGCCAGCCAGTGCAGCCTCATCATGGAAGTCAAGAGCGATACCAGACCTCTGATGAAGAAGTACCGTCATTTGATCTGAAATTCACACCCGTTAGTTATTTGCACTGCACAACCTTTAGAGATTGTCATAGAGTCGGGATCATCAGTGTCACTGGGCACAGGTAGGCTGCAGCCAGGCCAGGGGAAAACTCACCAAAGAGTGAGGATGCATAGGAGTTCTGCTGCAGAGGACTCAGATGAGGCCTTTGATGAGGCAGCATGCAGGAGAATGCTGCTGGACATGCACACAGAAATGCTTGGTGCATTAAAGGCTTGCAAGAGAGCCTATGATGGTTGTCAAGGAGTATGGAGGATCCAATGTGGCACAGAGATTCTTACAAAGCTTGGAACCCATCCTTTCCTCTATGGCAGAAGTGACAACACTATGACAACATTTGTGGGCCCAGATGGCTTGCAGAACAAGGTGGTTGATGTCTCAGCTTCTACTGCAGTACAGGCAAGAGTCATCCAGCATCTTAGTGCTGCAGTGGAAGCTCAGGCAGAGGTCACGAGAGCCACATGACTCAGTCTGATGCCATCATGACTGGATACCAATGCTCAGGTGTTTGCAGGGTCTCACAGCAGTGCAGCAATCTGTGCTGCATTACGTTACTAGACTTGCTGAGGTGCCACCCCGAGGGCTGCCAGATTTATGTGGAGCAGTTTTCTATCAGGCTGCCAATATTTGTGCTCCCAGCACTGCCATTCTACCAGACTGCTGCCTCCCATGTCAAGGTAGTGCAGTCTGAAGTGGGGAACACAGGCCAGGGCCGGGCTTTCTCGATATCCCAGCCAAGTGTTGCAAAACCGGCGCGAGCGACGTTGGCGTCAACGGGCCTCCAGGCCCAGTCATTCTCCCCTTCCTCGGGGGCTAGAATGGCGTTGGAGTGCTGTGTACTGCTCCGGCGCCGAAAGCCAGCCCGACGCGACCGGCACGGGTCCGCGCATGCGCGCCTCGGCCGTCTCCGAGCCGGCGCATGCGCGTGGTTGCCGTCTCCACGCCGGCCCCCGAGCAACATGGCGGAGCCCTACAGGGGCCTGGCACAGAGGAACATAGCCCCCCCCCCGGAAAGAGCGCGCCCGCCGATTGGTAGGCCCCGATCGCGGGCCTGGCCACCGTGGAGGCCCTACCTGGAGTCAGTTCCCCCATCCCCCCCACCAGGACGGCCCCCGCAGCCAGAACTCCGATGTCGCGCTGGGTGGGACCTTACGTAATGCACGCCTGCGGGACTCGCGAAACTCGGCGGGCACTCGGCCTGTCGAGCGCGGAGAATCACCGCGGGGGACGCTTTCAACGGCCCCCGACCGGTGCGGAGGCGACCACGTGGGCACGATTGACGCTGATTCTCCGGTCGCCGGAGAATCGGCGGCCTGACGGCTGAGCGACGTGGCGCGATTCTCGCGGGCACCCCGACGATTCTCCGACCCGGCACGGGATCGGAGCATTCCGGCCCAGAATTGTCCAAGGTCATCCTGCAGTCTCCTGCACTGAAACCTGTCAACCTTCCATCAACTATGCTGAGTTAATAGGGTAGCACAACATATGAGTGCGAGGACAAAGGTTCCCACAAACCAGGCAGTAATGGAAGGCACAAGGTGACAATGCAATGGAGGATGCAATGGACCACCATGAATGTTTACACCTGCTCTGCTGTGTACTGGAGGGCTTCCCCAAAGCAGCCAAAGGAGTGGAACAATTTTTTCAGGATGGTTTATTCCACAGTGTTCCCGGTTTTACATATGAGTTCATAGAGTATTTTTAAGACAATTTCTTAGAGCCAACCAGGGATCAGGCTATCCTGCACCTGGTAATATACAATTGGATAATATTCATCAATAACATCATGGGAAAGAAAGTGACAGTGATCACAGCATGTTCAGTTTGAAAGCTAGAAGCATGGTCCATGACTAGTGTTTTAAACCTAAATAAAGGTAACCATGATGGTATGAAGGCAGAGTTGGCTAAGGTGAACTGGGAAACTAGGTTAAAAGATAGGACAGTAGAGTTACTGTGGCAGACCTTTAAGGAGAAATTTAACAACTCTCAGCAACTATTTATTCCAGGGAGCAAGAAAGGCTCTTTGGGAAGGATACATCATCCCTGACTAAATAAGGAAATCAAAGATAGTATCAAATCTTCAAATTATAGTGGTAGGTCCGGGAATTAGACAGCATTTAAGAATGACTAATGTAAGGTTGCTTCCTGTTTGTTCCTGTTTATTCCTTTATTTCCCCTTTCTTTTGTTTTTGCTGTTGCACTTTTGATTCACGGATGATTAATGGACAAGTGTCTTTAAGGCACGTGGCCTGTGCATTTAATTCAAACATCAGACTCAAAAAAGGCTGTGCTGGTTTAACCAGGAAATTGACCAATGACAGCTAGAGATCAATGATGACTCAGTTTGATTGATTTGTCACGTGGCCAATGGATGGGCCAAAGGGCAGTGCTCTGCCTCGTAACAGGTGGTGATTGGATCTGATCCCACTGAAATGTTCTCAGAGTCATGAGGTTCCAGTTTCGTTTTACTTTTGATCCTGCAGCTTGGGTGGAGGGTTCTAATTAATTAGCTCCCAAAATACCCAGCTAAACTCTCTTCATAAGGTCACTGTGAGGGATGACTCTCTCTCGCTCTCTAGTAAGACTGGGTGTCATTCTCTTGAGACTGCAAAGACTTGAAGTCAAGTCAGGAGCTGGAAGCAGGGTTTGATGTGAAATAAAATGCCTCAAGAAAGAATTAGGCCTGAGTGTGAGCCTCGAATTGAAGGCTCAGTTTTTTAAAAAGTAAAGTGACTTTCCAAAAGGCCTGCTGCCTTTAAGTACTGTACTGAATGAATGACTCTGCAAAGAAGACTGTTAGTAGCTGACAATCAAGGACTTTGACCAACCAATGTGCTGTCAGGAAAGCCTGTGACAGAACTAGCATGGGAAGTAAAGACTCTTGGCCGTGATTCTCCGAGCCTCCGCGCCAAAATCGCGCTCGGCGCAGGGGCGGACAATGGGATCTCAGACCCGCGGCGCCGTGATGCGATTCTCTGCGGTCAACGCGGCACCGGTCGGGGGCCGTTGAAAGAGTGCCCCCCCCGCGGTGATTCTCCGCGATCGACTGGCCGAGTTCCCGCCGAGTTCCGCAGGCGTGGTTCCAACCTGGTTCCACCCGGCGGGAGCTCGGGCTCGCGGCTGCGCTGGCTGTCCTGGTGGGGAGGCGGGGGGGGTGGGGGAATCAGACACCGGGAGGTCCTCCACGACGGACAGGCCCACGATCGGGGGCTACCGATCAGCATGCGTGCGCGATCCGGGGGGGTTCCTATCTTCTTCCGCGCTGGCCCGCCGTGTGGCTCCGCCATGTTGCGCGGGGGCCGGCACGAAAACAGCCACCACGCGCATGTGTAGACCCGCGGCCGGACGTGCAGGGCCCCGTATTGGCAGCAGGAGCTGCGCTGCGCACGCTGGGGCCCTGCTATCCCTCTTAAAACCGGAGAATTACTCCGGACTTTTTGTAAAACGTCTGGAGTGATTCATGCCCGTTTTCCGGCGGGCGTGGGGGCATTGCCCTATTTTTGGAGTATCCCAGCCCTTATCTTTTTACCTTCATCCTTATTATTTTCACCCCTTCCCTCTGTGCTTGTCTGCCTTGTGTGTGTGGGTAGAGGGAGATAAAGTAAAAGGTGGTAGTGGGTTAGTATGCTTGTTATCCAGTTGTAATATATTGCACATTACATCATTATTCTTCCTACAAATAAACAGTAATTGTATTCCAACTTACAAACATGGTGATTGTAACTACTAGGCAGCTAGTGGCCAAAGACATCTGGGCGGGATTCTCCATTTCGGGGTCTAAGTCCCCATGCCTGCCGGAAAATGGGCTAGAATCACTCCGGACATTTTCCGTTCTCCATGGGGCTAGCACAGCCCCGGCATGTGTCCCACAGCTCTGGCTGCCGGCGGGGCCTGCTGCCCAGGCTGTGCATGTGCGCGGCTTCCCACTTCGGCGCGGGCGATGCTGACATGGCGGTTGGAGATGGTGGGCGATGCGGAGGAAGGTTGGTCCTCCTCCGATCATGAGGGCCTGCCGATCGGTGGCCCCGATCGCGAGCCTGCCCACCGCTGAGACCGGATTCCCCCCCCGCCCCCCAGGACCGCCACCATGGCCGCGAGTCCGAGCTCCCGCCGGGTGGTATCAGATTAGAACCAGCCTGCGGGACCCGTCGGAGTTCGGCCCAACAAGCGCTGGAGAATCGCCGCTGGGGGCTTTTTCAGCAGCCCCCGACCGGTGCCGCATGGACCGCGCTGCACGGCTGGCGGGCGATTCTCCGGTCCGCGGAGAATTGCGTCCCGGCATTGGAGCGGCGTGGCGGGATTCCCGCGCCACCCGGCGATTCTCCGGCCCGGCGTGGCCTGAGAGAATCCCGCCCCTGGTGTTTTCATCAGAATTATTGATTAATTTACTTGTGTTTTGACCGTGGGATGAGTGGAGCTAGAATTGACCGCAGATTTGCCCAGGGGTGTCGTAACACTAAGTTTATAATAGAGACAGAAAGAAAAGTAACAGAGAAAGCTCGCAAGTAGTCTGAAAACAGAAAATAAGTATTTCTACAAGTATTTGAATAGGAAAGAAATAATGAAAGCTACTGTTGGTCCTCTGGAGGCTAAGGGTTTGATTCTCCGGCCTTGTGGCGCTCTTGTTCGAGCGAAACGAGGCCGGTGAACAGCGGGAGAGGCAGAAAATGAGAACCGTGCCAGGTGCCAAACAGTTTGCGATGCAACTGGCCCGCTCCCGTAGACAAAATCAGGATCTCGCCGTAGCGTGACGAGAAACCAATTATCACCACTTAAGCCCTATTTCCATACAATTAACGGGAGCAATTCTTATCCAAATGCCTCCCATCATTCATCAGCCTCCCCAGCAAGTGGTCATACTGGCGTCGATTAATACTATTTTTAAAAACGTGAACCTGTCGGGATGGCTTCTGTGGGGAGTCGGGGTGAGTAGCCATCTTTGCTCACAGGCAAGGAGCCCGGGGGTACTGGGCTTGCCATCCCAGTGCTCGGCTGGGGGTAGGGGACCCTCTGCAGGGGTGGGTCACCATGGGAGGCTGGGGGGGCGGGGGAGGCAACCGGGCGGCAACCACTCGCGGCAACACCATGCCAACACCTGGATTGTGTGTACACATTCCAGGGTACACCTTGTCCCTGCCCATCTGCCCCACTGACCACCCATAACCCCACCGAGTGCCGAGGCCGCTGGCCATGCGCGTGAGGCTATTGCTAATAGGGAATTGGCAATCAGGGTTAAGTGAGCACCTCACACATCCCAAGTGGATTCCCACGGGTAGCCGGGTCAAATAGCATGTGGGTGGCATTGCCTAGAATCTTATTCAAACCGTGATGCTTGAACACTGTGGGCGGCAACACCACACATGCAGCAGCCAACATCTGAACACCCAGGGGATTGGACACAGCTCCAGGGACATGTCCATGGCCGGAGGGTGCGTGAGTGCCACGGGGAGGGGACCAACGCCTGCTCTAGGTGACATTGTGAGCGGGTGTCCGGGGTACAGGGTCTGGGGTCCGGTGAGGGGAGCCGCTGAGGCTGAGAGTGCGCGAGCAGTGCATTCCGGGTGGGTGGGGTGGTGGAAGGGGTTCAATGGAAGTTTGGGGGGTCCCGGGATGGGAGCCGCCGCTGTTTGTCAGTCTAGCACCCTCTCCCAATGCCTTACAGATATTGAATGCTATGGCACCCTAGTGGTGCTGCTGGTAGCCCGGGCGGCCAGACGCTGGAGACGGCGGCAGCAGTAGCGTCAGCAGATGCTTGAGGCAGCGGACCATTTGCCGGTCGCCGCCCCACACAATGAGGACCAGGCCAGGGAGGGACTCAGAGGGGAGTCCCGCAACGGCCCAAGGTGTATAGGCATTGCTGGTCCTTCGAACAGATGACTGAGATGCCTGGAGAGATGGGCCAAGGGTTTGGTGATCAGCCAGCGTTGCAGAAGAAAGTGATAGAGGCATCATACTGGTTGTGCTCAAGGGTGTTTTATTGTGTTTTATAACTCCCCACTTTCCCAATGGTGCCTCCCCCTCCCCTGGTGCCCTCAGTGATCCTCTAATGTGTTTTGCCTTCCTAGCTCTGCCACTACTTCTAGGTGTGTCCCCAGGATGCACAACAGAGGTGGAGGTAGCCAACCGCCCACCTCGTCCCGTGGCCTTCAATGCCCCTGGTGGGCATCCTTAGGTGGCTCTGGGTCCAGTGGGCCCCAGCTCACTTGTCGGTGACACATGGACAGCCATGCCTGCCTGTCCCCTGCTGGCTGTGAGACATGGCCTCATTAGAGGGGTGGAACACGGGGGAGCTGATGGCCACTGTCGCCACTCCATGGGACGGGTCCGGATTTGCACCCAACACCTTCCAGGTCCTGTTGAGTGCCCATGGGGCCCTGGGGTTCACCTTGGGACAGCTAGTTCGAGCCCTGGCTGCCCCTGCATAATCAGGCGTGGCCAACCCTGGCGGAACCCCGTGGTCTGCACCATTGTGTCGATGCCCTTGACGATCCTCCTCAGTGACTGGGACATGCTCTTTTTTTGAAAATATATTTATTCAAATTTTTCAACAAATTTTCAACAACCCCCCCCCCCCCCCCCCAACAAGAAAAAGAAACAAAAACACAAGCAGAAATTATACATAGGATTTCCCCCAAATACCATAACCCCCCATATAACAGTAGAAAACACAAATAGGGAAACCCCCCACCTTAACCAAAATGCCACCCCAAAAGAAACCCCCCCCCCTCTCCCCGGGTTGCTGCTGTTGCTGACCTCCTAACGCTCCGCGAGAAAGTCTAGGAACGGTTGCCACCGCCTGAAAAACCCTCGCACAGACCCTCGCAAGGCAAACTTTATCCTCTCCAGCTTGATGAGCCCTGCCATGTCATTGATCCAGGCTTCCACACTAGGGGGCTTCGCATCTTTCCACAGTAACAAAATCCTCCGCCGGGCTACAAAGGACGCAAAGGCCAGAATACCAGCCTCTTTCACCTCCTGCACTCCCGGCTCGTCCAATACCCCAAATAATGCTAACCACCCCCCCCCCCAGCTCGGCTTGACCCGGGCGCTCACCACCTTGGACATAGTCCTCGCAAAACCCCTCCAAACCCATCCAGCGCCGGGCACGACCAGAACATATGGGCGTGATTTGCTGGGCTCCCTGAGCACCTCCCACATCTATCCTCCACCCCAAAGAACCTCGCCCCTGTCATGTGCGCTCTGTGAATAACTTTAAACTGTATTAGGCTGAGCCTGGCGCAAGAGGAGGAAGAATTAACCCTACTCAGGGCATCAGCCAACAGACCCTCATCTATCTCCTCCCCAAGCTCCTCCTCCCACTTGCTCTTTGTAGCACCATCGATAACACATGAGGCGAGATGTAGAGAACTTCAATCGAGGCTTTATTGAGCAGACCTGTTCCCCAGCAGCTCAGTTACAAAATGCAGCTGCTTGAGAAACCGGGTTCTTATACCCCGCCTATCTGGGTGGAGCAGATCCAATCAGGACCCAGCATCTGTCCACCAATAGCATCATGGTGTACCGTATTACCCCTAATACATACCACCACACTCTTTAACTTCTCCACCGAGGCCTCCTCCTCTTCCTGCAGCTCCTGGTAAATCGCCAAAACCTTGCTTTCTCCAACCCATACACCCAAAATCACCCTGTCCTGAATCCTACGTGCTGGAAGCAGCGGGAATTCCCTCACCTGCCGCCTCACGAATGCCCTCACCTGCATGTACCTAAAAGCGTTTCCCGGGGGTAACCCAAACTTCTCCTCCAGCGCCCCTAGGCTCGCAAATGTCCCATCGATGAACAGGTCCCCCATTCTCCTAATCCCTGCCTGATGCAGCTCCGAAAACCCCCATCCATCCTTCCCAGGACGAACCGATGATTCTCCCAAATCGGGGACCAAACCGAGGCTCCCTCACCCCTGTGTCGCCTCCACTGCCTCCAGATCTTCAGCGTCGCCACCACCACCGGACTCGTGGTGTACCTTGTCGGCGAGAGCGGCAGCGGTGCCGTCACCAGCGCCCTCAGGCTCGTTCCCACACAGGACGCCATCTCTAGCCTCTTCCACGCTGCCCCCTCTCCCTCCATTACCCACTTACAGATCATTGCCACATTGGTTGCCCAATAATAGCCACATAGATTCGGCAGCGCCAGCCCCCCCCCCCCCCCCCCCCACCCCCCCACCCCCCCCCCCCGCCGCTATGCTCCAGAAACACACTCTTCACCCTCGGGGTCTTATTCACCCACACAAATCCCATGATGCTCCTGCTTACCCGTTTGAAAAAGGCCTTAGGGATCAAAATGGGAAGGCGCTGGAACACAAAGAGAAACCTCGGAAGGACCGTCATTTTGACCGACTGCACCCTACCCGCTAGTGAGAGTGGCAGCATATCCCATCTTTTAAAATCCTCCTCCAACTGCTCCACCAACCGCGTCAAATTGAGCTTGTGCAGGGCCCCCCAACTCCTAGCTACCTAGATCCCCAGGTACCGAAAGCTCCTTTCCGCCCTCTTCAGCGGTAGCTCGTCTATCCCCCTTCCCTGGTCCTCTGAATGCACCACAAAGAGCTCACTCTTCCCTACGTTGAGTTTATACCCCAAAAAGTCCCCAAACTCCCTAAGAATCCGCATGACCTCCACCATCCCCTCCACTGGGTCGACAACATACAACAACAGGTCATCGGCATACAACGACACTCGGTGTTCCTCTCCCCCCCCGAACCAATCCCCTCCATTTCCTGGACTCCCGCAGTGCCATGGCCAGCGGCTCAATTGCCAGTGCAAACAACAAGGGGGATAAGGGGCACCCCTGCCTCGTCCCACGGTACAGCCGAAAGTACTCCAACCTCCGCCAGTTCGTAGCCACACTCGCCACAGGGGCTCTATATAGTAGCCTGACCCAACTGATGAACCCCTCCCCGAATCCAAACCTCCGCAACGCTTCCCAAAGATACACCCACTCCACCCGATCAAAGGCCTTCTCCGCGTCCATAGCTGCCACTACCTCCGCTTCCCCCTCCACCGAGGGCATCATAATCACATTGAGGAGCCTCCGCACATTAGTATTCAGCTGCCTACCCTTCACAAATCCCGTCTGGTCCTCATGAATCACCCCCGGGACACAGTCCTCAATTCTCGTAGCCAGCAACTTCGCCAGCAACTTAGCGTCAACATTGAGGAGCGAGATCGGTCTATGCGACCCACATTGCAATGGATCCTTGTCCCGCTTCAAAATCAAAGAAATCAGCGCCCTGGACATTGTCGGGGGCAAGGTCCCCCCCTCCCTCGCCTCATTAAAAGTCCTCCCTAGCTACGGGCCCAGAAGGTCCAGGTATTTCCTGTAAAATTCAACTGGGAACCCATCCGGCCCCGGGGCCTTCCCCGCCTGCATGCTCCCCAATCCTTTAACTAGCTCCTCCAGCCCAATCGGCGCCCCCAGCCCAACCACCTGCTCCTCCTCCACCCTCGGGAACCTCAGCTGATCTAGGAATCGTTGCATCCCCTCCTCCCCCGCCGGGGGCTCAGATCTGTACAGATCCCCATAGAAGTCCCTAAATACCTTGTTTATCCTCACCGCACTCCGCACCGTATTCCCCCCTCTATCTCTAACTCCACCAATCTCCCTCGCTGCCTCCCTCTTACGAAGCTGATGTGCCAGCATCCGACTTGCCTTCTCCACATACTCATACACCGCCCCTTGCGTTTTCCTCCACTGTGCCTCTGCTTCCCCCGTAGTAATCAGGTCGAATTCCGTCTGGAGGTTCCGTCGCTCCCTAAGTAGCCCCCCCTCGGGTCCTCTGTATAACTCCTGTCCACCCTTAATATCTCCCCCACCAACCTCTCCCTCTCCCTCCCCTCTCTTCCCCCTGTGGACCCTAATGGAGATTAGCTCTCCCCTGACCACCGCCTTCAACACCTCTCAAACTACCCCCACCTGCACCTCCCCGTTGTCGTTGGCCTCCAAGTATCTTTCAATGCAGCCCCGCACCCGCCTGCACACCCGCTCATCCGCCAACAGTCCCACATCGAGGCACCACAGCGGGCGCTGGTCCCTCTCCTCCCCAACTCCAGCTCCACCCAATGCAGGGCGTGGTCCGAGATGGCTTTGGCCGAATATTCCATTCCCTCCACTTTCGGGATTAGCGCCCTACTCAAGATGAAAAAATCTATCCGGGAGTAGGCTCTATGGACGTGGGGAAAAAAAGAAAATTCCCTGGCCAGCGGCCTGGCAAACCTCCATGGATCCACTCCCCCCATCTGGTCCATAAACCCCCTGAGCACCTTGGCCGCAGCCGGCCTTTTACCCGTCCTGGACCTAGAACGGTCCAGTGCTGGGTCCAGCACCGTGTTGAAGTCCCCCCCCCCCATTATCAAGCTTCCTATCTCCAGATCCGGAATCCGACCGAACATGCGTTTCATAAATCCGGCATCATCCCAATTCGGGGCATATACGTTCACCAGTACCACCCGCACCCCCTGCAACCTACCACTCACCATCACATATGGACCTCCATTATCCGCCACAATATTCAGCGCCTCAAACGACACCCGCTTCCCCACCAGTATTGCAACCCCTCTGTTCTTCGCATCCAGCCCTGAATGAAAGACCTGCCCTACCCATCCCTTTCTCAGCCTGACCTGATCTGCCACCTTCTGATGCGTCTCCTGGAGCATAACCATGTCTGCCTTCAGTCCCTTTATGTGCGCGAACACCCGGGCCCTCTTGACCGGCCCGTTCAGGCCCCTCACATTCCAAGTTATCAGCCGGATCAGGGGGCTACTCGCCCCCCCCCCCCCCCCCCCCCCCCCCACCCCTGCCGACTAGCCATCTCGTTTTCTAGGCCAGCCACGTGCCCGCTCTCCAGTCCCCCAGAGGCGGACCCCCGCCCCAACTACCTCTCCTACTCCAGCTCCCCTTTGGCCAATGCAGCAGCAACCCAGTTTCCCCCCCCCCCTCCTCCCTCCACCCCCACTGCTAGATCCTCATCTAGCCATTTTGTTCCCCCCATGACACTCCCGCAAGTCAGCTGACTCCTGCTGACCCCGGCCTCTCCCGCCATTCCATCGACTCCCCAGTGTGAGAATCCCCCCACCCGTTGGCAATCAGTGTGCGCTCCTCTCCAGCACCGCCCTTGCCCCCCCCCGGCCCACCCCCATCCTTCCCTAACGTGGGAAAAAGCCTGCGCTTTCTTGAGCCGGCCCCGCCCCCTCTGGCGCAGCTCCTTTTTTGCGGCCTTACCCCAACTCCCCATCCCCGGGCCTCCACCCCCTCGCTTCGTCCGTGTGGCCCTGCCCCGCCAACACCAACGCCCACACTCTCCCACAGCCCCCACATCAAATCCATTCACCCATCCCCACCCAGCACCAAAACAAAAAGAACATTCCCAAAACGCAGTAAGCACCGTAAACACCCCCCCGCGAGAAACCCTCAGTTCGAGTCCAACTTTTCAGTCTGTATAAAGTTCCATGCCTCATCGGGCGTCTCAAAATAGTGGTTCCGATCTTGGAACGTGACCCACAATCGCGCTGGCTGCAGCATCCCGAACTTCACCCCCTTCCGATGGAGCATCACCTTAGCCCGGTTGAAACCAGCCTTCTTCTTAGCCACCTCCGCACTCCAGTCCTGGTAGATTCGGATCTCCGTGTTCTCCTACCTCCTGCTCCGTTCTTTTTTATCCCATCTCAGGACACACTCTCTGTCTATAAGGCGGTGGAACCGCACCACTACAGCCCTTGGCGGCTGGTTGGCTTTGGGTCTCCTTGCCAGGACCCGATGAGCCCCATCCTGCTCCAGGGGCCTCGGTATAACTCCCGTGCCCATCAGCGAATTGAACAACGTGCCCACATATGCCCCGGCATCGGGCCCCTCCACTCCTTCAGGGAGACCCAGAATCCGAAGATTCGTCCTCCTCGACCTATTCTCCAGGTGCTCAAATTTTTCCTGCCACCTCAGGAAGCGCCTCGTACGCCTCCACCTTCACCGCCA
Source organism: Scyliorhinus torazame (assembly GCF_047496885.1). NCBI lineage: Eukaryota > Metazoa > Chordata > Chondrichthyes > Carcharhiniformes > Scyliorhinidae > Scyliorhinus > Scyliorhinus torazame. The sequence continues at coordinate 71,958,149 of NC_092714.1, read as the reverse complement.
GGCCCAGGATCACGTCCTCGTTCTCCTATGCTTTTTGCCGCACCTCCCGGATCGCCGCCCCTTGGGCCTTCTAGGTCTCCACAAGCTTCTCAATCAACGCTTTCATTGGCGACAGCATTTCTGCCTTCAGCTCCGCAAAGCAGCATTTGAGGAACTCCTGCGACCACTGCGCCCACGCTGCTTGGTCTCCACCCGCTGCCATCTGCTTCTCCTCCCTCGCACATTCCGCGAATCAAAATCACTTTCTTAACCGCTCCACTCCTGGTCCAATCCATACAGTGCCGGGGGAACCTTCCTGTCACCTTCCCACACTGGGAGCCGTCGAACAATTGCCATTGGGGCCCCTCTAAAGAGCCCAAAAGTCCGTTCCTGGCAGGAGCTGCCGAACGTGCGACCTACCTCGGCATAGCCGCAACCGGAAGTCCCGACTGGGACATGCTCTGCAGCACCTTGGCAATTCCCACCTGCAACTGGGACAAGCTCCGCAGAGCCTCGGCCATTCCCATCTGAGAGTGGGACATGTCTCACAGCACCTCATCAAGGTCAGCCTAGTACTGGGTGACATCCCCCAGTGAGGAGGACATTCTGTCGAGGCCCTCGGTCATGGCCGTCACTGACAGCGCAATGCCGTGGACACCTCCAGTAATGGTGCCGACGTCGTGCACCAGACTCTCCACTGCGGTCGCCACCCTAGCGGTGTTGACCTCGGTGCCAAGCATTGTCGGTGACATCTCCAGCACCTGTAGCCTCTGGGACTCCTCCAAACAGCTATGGACATGCTGGAGTGTCGCTGACATCTCCCTCTGAATGTCATGGTTGCTCCCTATTGTCTCCATCAGCTCTGGGAAAACCTCTTCCACAGGTTCAGCCTCAGGCTAGGACCCAGCTGGGCCCTGGGATCCAGCAGACCTCCGACAGCTGTCTCACCTGGGGGTTCCTGCCTCCACCTGATGTGCATCAGCAGCTGTGTGGTGCTCACCAGATTGTGCCCCATCGTTCTGGCCACAAACATTTCCCACCGAGGTGTGTGTATCTGCACTTATGGAGTATGGGAATGACAGCTGTACCGCGACTATTATGGTGGCATCCTCAGAGCTCTCCTCACAGGTGTTCTCATGGGAGGCTGGAGAGGGGGCCACCCAGGATGGGCTGAAGCTGTCGGCTGGAGGAGCTGAGGGAGATTGGACATGTGGTCAGTGGGAGGAATGGGTCAGTTAGTGAGGCAGTAACAACTCACGTTTGACAGGTCCTTTGGCTGGGGCCCGTTGGTTCCTCACCTCTGCGGCATCGGCCAGCCTCCGTGTTGGTGACCGCCCTGTTCTCGGCCACACCAGTCACCTCCAGGGCACACTCCACAAAGGTGGTGAGGATTCTTATGTCCGGCACACCACCGACAGTCTAGGCCCTCTCCCGGTAATTGTGGGACAGCTTTTCCGGAGGAGACACAAGCGTGGTTCACAGTGGTTGGGGTGGTGGTGATGGAAGAGTTGCCAGGGGTTGGGGGGTGGGGGGTTCAAGGAAGGGTTTGGGGCGTTGGTGTCTTCTTTCCTGCTGCCTAGTGTCGGTCATTGACCTTTTTCCGGCACTGGAGGCCAGTCCGCCTGATCACATTCCTGGCGCTCGCAGCTGCTGCCACCACCTCGTCCCAGGCAGGCTGCCCTGTGGCTCACCCTCCAGGAACCTTGAGGGACAGGACATCTCTCCTGGCCTCCACTGCATCTAAGAGCCTCCCCAGATCTGCAACCCTGAATCTTGGGGCTGGTCTACTGGTGCGATTGTTGCGAGCTGGCTGGAGTTGGCTGAGCAAGTGCAGCTTAATTGCTGCTCAACCTTGTTAGCGGGGGTGGGGGCCTGGCGAGTGCAGTGCTGGCGAATCAGCTGGCGAGTCTTTATTTGCGGCAAGAAGCCAGTAGGGCCTCGTTAACTGGACCAAGTAACGTTGAATAGCATTGCCGGCCTCACTGGGCCGACTGCCTGGAAGCTCGCTACCACACTTCGAATTCTTTCTGGAGAATCGCTCTCGAATTCTGGGGAATTGATGATGGAAAACCAAAAAAAGGTGGAGGCATTGAACAGGTATTTTGTGTGTTCAAGGTAGAAGACTTAGAACGGAATAAGATGTACACCCATGGCACAGGGAATGTCAGGTGACCCTGCGCATGCGTGAATCTGAAAGGCAAAAGCAATTTTTTTTCAGTGAGAATATCAGGCATTGTTTGAAGTGAGTGTGATTCTTATGTAAAATTTATTCATGCTGCTGGCGCTTTGGGTTGTTTCTAGCATGTGGACACAGATAGCATAAAATTTGAACAAGAACAGGATGTCAAAATCTTAACATAGAGGAGTTAGTTAAGTCTAGATTGCTGAGCGAAGGGAGTGAGGAAGTGGCAAGGAAGAAGAGCAAGAAAAGGCCATTGTTTTGTGATGCACGATCAATTAAACTCAAAGACGAGGTTGTATCATAACTGAAGGCTTTAATAGACTAGATCTGTTCCCCAGCAGCTTCGGTACAGAATGCGGACTGCTGGGACGGCACCTGTTCTTATACCCCGCCTGTCAGGGCGGAGCCACATACCAAACAGCCAATGGTAAGCTGCTAGGCTTACACAATGGTCTACAGCCTCTCGGGTACTGCAATACCTGATACTACCACATTCACCCCCTGTTAAAAAAGAGTCCGGTGGGGGTGGTGGCCAGTGGTTACAATTGCATTTAACATGGTATAATCAGATATGGAGGTACCATGAGTATTTACAAGCGTGGAAGATAAACACAGTCAGTGTTCATTTACAGTTACAGTTACAGTGTAGCAATCAGTCGGTCGGGTGGCCTGGTCGTCCTCCTAGATCGTCTGAGCCTCTGTGGTGATTCTGGTGGGGTCCGGGCATCTGCGACTCCGGGAGCGTGGCTTTGTTGTCCATGGCAGCTTCGTCACCCCTAGACGCCGCTGGTGGGCAAACGGTTGACACGAGAGGGGGGCGCCTGTAGGGGGCATCGGTGGGTGGGGTGGCCTTGGTAGGAGGGCCGGGAGGACCAACCCCCCAGTGAGGTGCTGTGGGGGGGGGGGGGGGGGGGGGGGGGGGGGGAGGGGGGTGGGGGTAATGGTTCGGGTGCGCGTGGGGTTCCGGCGGGCTGCAGGTCCCGGAGGGAGACTGTATCTTGCCGGCCGTCAGGGAACGCCACATAGGCATACTGGGGGTTAGCGTGCAGCAGGTGGACCCTCTCGACCAACGGGTCCAACTTGTGCGCCCGCACGTGCTTCCGAAGCAAGATGGGTCCGGGTGTCGCTATCCAGGTTGGGAGCGAGGTCCCGGAGGAGGACTTCCTGGGGAAGACATGAGGTGTCTGATTGGTAGTTGTACAGAACAGCGACCGGATGGCGTGGAGGGCCTCCGGGAGGACTTCCTGTCAGCGGGAGATGGGGAAAGTCCTAGACCACAGGGCCAGTAGAACGGTCTTCCAGACCGTTCCATTCTCCCTCTCTACCTGCCCGTTTCCCCGGGGCTTGTAACTGGTCGTCCTGCTCGAGGCGATGCCCTTGCTGAGCAGGAATTGACGCAGTTCGTCGCTCACAAAGGAAGACCCCCTATCACTGTGTATGTACGAGGGGAACCCGAACAGTGTAAAGATATCCTGGAGGGCCTTGATGACAATGGTTGTGGTCATGTTTGGGCAGGGGATGGCGAACGGGAACCGGGTGTACTCGTCAATCACGTTCAGGAAATACGTGTTGCGGTCGGTGGAGGGTGGGGGCCTTTGAAATCCATGCTGAGGCGTTCAAAGCGACGGGAAGCCTTTATCAGGTGTGCCCTCTCTGGCCGGTAGAAGTGCGGTTTGCACTCCGCTCAGATTTGGCAGTCCCTGGTGACTGTCCTGACCTCCTCGATGGAGTAGGGCAGGTTGCGGGCCTTAATGAAGTGGAAAAAGCGAGTGACCCCCGGGTGGCAGAGGTCCTCTTGGAGGGCTCAGAGGCGGTCCACTTGTGCGGTGGCACATGTGCCGCGGGACAGGGCATCGGAAGGATAGTTTAGCTTCCTAGGACGGTACAAGATCTCGTAGTTGAAGGTGGAGAGTTCTATCCTCCACCGTAAGATCTTGTCGTTTTTATCTTGGCCCGCTGTGCATTATCAAACATGAACGTCACCGACCGTTGGTCAGTGAGGAGAGTGACTCTCCTGCTGGTCAGGTAATGCCTCCAGTGTCGCACAGCTTCTTCTATGGGCTTGTGCCTCTTTTTCGACCGAGGAATGGCGAATTTCTGAAGCATGGAGGGTACGGGAGAAGAAGGCCACGGGTCTGCCTGCTTGGTTGAGGGTGGCGGCCAGAGCTACGTCGGACGCATCGCTCACGACCTGGAAGGGGAGGGACTCGTCGATGGCGCGCATCGTGGCCTTTGCAATGTCTGCTTTGATGCGGCAGAAGGCCTGGCGGGCCTCCGTTGACAGGGGGAAGGTTGTGGACTGGATTAGGGGTCGGGCTTTGGCTGCGTAGTTGGGGACCCACTGTGCATAATAACTGAAAAACCCGAGGCAGCGCTTCAGGGCCTTGGGGCAGTGAGGGAGGGGGAACTCCATGAGGGGGCGCATGCGCTCAGGGTCGGGGCCTATAACTCCATTTCGCACTCCGTAGCCGAGAATGGCTAGGCAGTCAGTGCTAAAGACGTATTTATCCTTATTGTACGTTAAGTTAAGGATTTTCGCGGTCTGGAGAAATTTTCGGAGGTTGGTGTCATGATCCTGCTGGACATGGCCGCAGATGGTGACGCTATCAAGATACGGGAACGTTGCGCGTAAGCCGTACCGGTCAACCATTCGGTCTATCTCGCGTTGGAAGACCGAGACCCCATTAGTGACACCAAAGGGAACCCTTAAAAATTGGTCGAGCCGCCCATCTGCTTCGAAGGCAGTGTACGTGCGGTCACTAGTGTGGAGGGGTAGCTGATGGTAAGCGGACTTGAGATCCCCCGTGGAGAAGACCTTGTATTGCGCGATCCTGTTCACCAGTTCGGATGTGGGGGAGAGGGTACGCGTCCAGCTGCGTAAACCTGTTAATGGTCTGACTGTAATCAATGACCATCCTATGTACCTCCCCGGTCTTTACCACCACTACTTGAGCTCTCCAGGGACTGTTTCTAGCATCAATGACCATTTCCCTCAGGAGCCTTTGGACCTCTGACCTGATGAAGGTCTGGTCCAGGGCACTGTACCGTCTGCTCCTGGTGGCGACGGGTTTGCAATCCGGGGTGAGGTTCGCAAACAGTGAAGGCGGGTCGACCTTAAGGGTCGCGAGGCTGCAGACAGTAAGGGGGGCTATAGGGCCGCCGAATTTAAAGGTGAGGCTTTGCAAGTTACATTGGAAGTCCAACCCCAGGAGTGTAGCCGCGCAGAGGTGCGGCAGGACATAAAGGCGGAAATTGTTGAATTTTCTGCCTTGGACAGTGAGGACTGCTAGGCAGAGCCCCTGAGTGTGACCCGGAGGCCAGGGTGATTCTTTGGTTTACAGGGTGGGTAACAAGTGAACAGCGCCTTACCGTGTCGGGGTGTATAAAGCTCTCCATGCTCCCAGAGTCGATCAGGCAAGACGTCTCGTGGCCGTTGATGAAGATCGTCATCGTTGCTGTTATGAGTGTCCGAGGTCGATTTTGGTCCAGCGTCACCGAGGCCAGATGGAGCAATTGTGGGTTGTGATCGGGCAACATGTAGTCAGCCGTGATGGAGGCCTGGGGCCCCATCCAAGATGGCGTCTCCCAGGGATCGCACATGGTGGTCGGGGATGGACAAAATGGTGGCGCCCATCTGTCCAGCGTGGCGTCCGAGGGGCAAGATGGCCACACCCGTGGGTCGGACGTGGCCCTAGGATAGGGGGGTGGCGGTGAGTGCTGGCCGCCTGGGGTCTGAAGGGAAGGTTGCCGCGGCGGTCCGGAGTCGTTGGAGACCGCGGCCACGGCTCATGCCTGGCAGACCCCCACAAAATGGCCCTTCTTGCCGCACCTTTTGCAGGTGGAGGTGCGGGCTGGGCAGCGCTGGCGGGGGTGCTTCGCCTGCCCGGAGAAGAAACAACGGGGCCCAACGGAGTTAGCGGGCCGTCTTACAGCGCAGGCCTGCGGGGACACGTGGAAGGTCAGTGGGGCTGCCGCTGGGGGATGCCACGCAGCCCAGGTGGCCGCTGCGCGGTCGGGCGCATAGGACTGCGCGTTTCTGGAGGCAACATCCATGGACCCTGCCAGGGCCTGTGCTTCTCTCAGTCCCAGGGTGTCCTTTTCTAAAAGTCTTTGGCGGATCTCTGAAGAGTTCATCCCTGCTATGAAGGCATCCTGGATTAGAAGTTCCGTGTGCTCGCTCCCCGAACCTTGCGGGCAGCCACTGTTTCTGCCCAGCACCAGTAGCGCACGGTAGAACTCCTCCAGCGATTCCCCGGGGCTTTGCCGTCTAGTTGCAAGCAGGTGACGTGCGTAGACCTGGTTTACAGGGTGTATATAGTGTCCCTTTAACAGTTCGATTGCATCATCGTAGTCCTCCGCCTCCTCGATGAGGGTGAAGATTCCAGGGCTTACTCTCGAGTGCAGGAGATGCAGTTTCTGTTCTCCTGAGGGGGTGCCTCCGGCCGTCTCGAGGTAGCCTTTAAAGCACGCCAGCCAGTGCTTAAAAATCGCAGCCGAGTTCTCCGCATGGGGGCTGAGTTGTAGACACTCCGGCTTGATTCGGAGATCCATTCTTTCAGCTTAAAAGTAGTCTATTAAATTGATGCACGATCAATTAACCTCAAAGATGAGGTTGTATCATAACTGAAGGCTTTAACAGACTAGATCTGTTCCCTAGCAGCTTCGGTACAGAATGAGGGCTGCTGGGACGGCACCTGTTCTTATACCCCGCCTGTCAGGGCGGAGCCACATACCAAACAGCCAATGGTAAGCTGCTAGGCTTACCCAATGATCTACAGCTTCTTGGGTACTGCAATACCTGATACTACCACATTTTGATGATGAATCACTATGTGCCCTTCTCAAGACTGTGTCCACCTGGTGTGAGGCCCTTGTGCCAGCTGGCAGGAAGAGGAGATCGCCCTCTGTAACCCATTCACCCTGGGAGGAGCTGGCTGTGGCTGTCAGCAGCATGGGTGTCATGCATCAAACCTGGAAGCAATGCAGCAAGAGGCTGAATTACCTCTTGCAATCTGCAAGGGTGAGTAAGTCCTCACTCTGTATTATTGTGCCAGGAAGCTACGGGATCAGCTCGAAAATACTGCAGGCATACGAGGACATCAGAGGTCCAAGGCAGCAAAATTCAGCAATGGCAGTGTTTTGCCCTCAATTTCTATGGCTGTGCCATTTTGGTTCCAGGGGTTGGTGGGGTGTTGGGGGAGGGAGCCTTACACACGAGGAAGGTAGACAGCATCTTGGCTGCCAAGCACTGTGCAGATCATCCATTCCTCTTTTACTTTGGAGGTGGAATGACGTTTAGTGACCCAATCATTGCTATGTTACGCCTAATTTCAGGAAAAGTGAGCTCAACATTCAAGAGAAAGAAACCGGACCGGAGTGGAGTGCCTGATCTGGCAATCTTTACGCCGCAGGAGGAGGAAGTTCTTTTGCTGTCTTCAATGGGATGGACCTGATCCACCGGCAGAGGCAAGATTGGTGGTTGGCGTGGGGCTGGAAATTTCAAGAGGCTGAAAACCAGATCTGGGGCACAAAAGGGGAGCGAGCCAGGGGAAGGGGGACTGATACCTGGCATGCTAACATGAATAGTACATGTGTTTCTTCATCGTTCAAAGGCCGGGAAGCTCCTGAGGGAAATGTGAGTGTGCTACAAATGTGGTCTAATCGTTGCAATGTGTTGTATGTCAATGTTATTTAACATTTTGACCTGGCACACCCATTAAAGACTCTCAAATACCAACTAACACCCTTTTTTCTGTGTGCCCTGCGCAGGTGAACCTTCTTTTATTGAACCCACCCAGACCTATGAAGCTGACTGTTGCCTCTGAAGATGAAGAAGAACCTTAGGAGGGTGCAGCATCACATCCTCTCCTTACAGCACACACAAGGGCTGGTACTTGCACCTCGGCTGGGATTAGCACGTTGGAACAAGGCAAAATCTGGTGAGGGCACTTGGCAATCACACATATGCTGCCAGAGCATGTAGTGGAGCAAGCCTTGGGCAGTCAGGAAAATGTTGGAAGTGATCCAGGAAGTAATTCCAAGTCAGACGATGAGCCTCTGGTGTTGTCTGTGAGGCAGCAGATGCTGGAAGTCCAGTGCAAGGTGTGTGGAGATTGGGCAGATATACCAAAGGTATCGTGTGTCCTGGCCTGTACTGTGGAGGTGTCCATCCAAGCTACATACATTGTGATCACCCACTTTTCAGAATACTAAGCTTCCTCCATGGACAGACTGGTGATTGTCCTGGAGGGGCAAACCCACTGCATTGCAAGTGCAATCATGGGTAATGAACTCCCACCTGCACATTAGGGGCCCACGGCCAGGGGGACAGGGGGACTTGGAGCATTGGCGCTGATCCAGGAAGGCAGGGAGCATCATGACAGAGGATTACCAGCTGCTGCCGCCATCTGGAAGCACCTCTCAGTCCACCACTGATGGGGACAGCCTCTCCTCATCCCATCCATCATAACACAGTCCTCATCAACATTAACACAGTCATCGTAAATCGCCGGGGTGATGGAAGCTACTCCTGTACTCAACAGGAGTTGTATAGCATGGCAGAGCCCTCAAGGCTTCAGCTGCACAAAGGACATCCACAAAAATCATCCATTGCAATGGGAGTAGCCGATCAGCAGGTTCTCTGCAGTGTAGCACCAAGTGAGGGGCAAGCACTCCACCAGAGCACTGGGAAATATTTTAAGAAAACTCCAGAATAGTCACCAAGTGGGTCACATGGGTAGTACTGTATATGTGATAATTAGATGTGCAATAGAAAAGTGGTCAATAAACCTTATATTTACTATCTCTCATGTAGAGGTTCATTAAATGTATAAATGCCATTGAATTTTTATTGGGAAAATATAGTTGATTTGTCAGTACTGGACGGGGATCAAGGTGCCTAAAATCCTAAGGGCTTGAAAAGGTAAATGTGTTGACAGGACATTCTCAGTGATCTCACATTCCATATGGAATGATGTTGAGACACATGCAATGCACACATCTTGGAGGCCATGGATTCCTGACCTATTGGAACTTCTCCCTCATCAAGGCATCCCTTCTGCCACTGCCATCTATTCACTCCTTTGCGAGCTCTTGCACCTTGATGTCAGTGTTCCCTCACCTCATCTTTGCCCTCATCATCAGAGGAATGACTGTTACCTGTCAGTCCCTCTTCCTCAGGGGCATCCCCTCTCTCAGTGGCAAACCAATGGAGAGCGGAGCAACATTGATCATGAGTGGGAGTTGTGCAAGTGGTATACCATACTGCAATGCTCCTCTTGATCTGTCCAGGCACCTGAACCTCATCTTCAGCAGCCCAATTGTCTGTTCCATGATGGCCCTGGTACTTCCATGGCTGTCGGTGTAGTTCCTCTCCAGGTGTCTTCTGAGAGCTCTTACTGGAATTATGAGCCATCTCTTTAAAGATAACCCCCGTCACCTAGACGTCAACCATCCAGGGTATCAGAACATGTCTGACACCTGGGAGTTCTGCAGAATGCCGGGGTACCTCACACATACCTGGACAATCCATTGATTGTGGTCACAGACCAATTGACAATCAAGTATTGATACTCCTTCCTGTTAATAAATGTACAGGGCAGGCCAGTGGGAGCCGTTGTGGTCGTGTGAGTAGCAACAATTGCTCCCTGGACCCTGTGGAAACCTGCAAGCACCTTTGGTTCTTTCAAGTGGACTCTGATGGTCCATTGAGAATGTGACCTGCCCATCTGAACATTGCATTCTGAAGACCGAAATACAGTGGTGTGCAACAGGCTGCATAGTGCCACTGAGGTCTCCACATACAGCCTGCAAGAATCCATTTGCAAAGAAATTCACACAACAGTCATCTTTTTGACAACTAGCAATGGTTGACTGCCTATGCAGTTGAAGAGATCTCCCCTGTCAGCATGTCAGTGGCTCTGGAGAGCCTGAGTCTCCTCCGGCACTGTGTCTCTGACCTCTGAAGGTGACTCCCTGCCTACATATGCGTTTAGCAGCATGTCCTTTGGCATCTCAGTTGATTTATCATTTTGCCTGCAATACCTTCTTGTACCAATGCATCCGGAACCTCTCCATCAACGCTTCATCCTCTCCCGCTTAATCTCCTCATCCTTCTATCCTCCTTACTGGAGGACGTGTCTTCAATAAAGACAGCTAATTTGACGATTGTTCTATCAAGCAGGCAGAAATACATTTGAGGGTCTAAATTCAACTCTCAAAGATAATTGATGCCACAAAAGAGCAAATTTATCCCCTGGAATCACAGCTTTCAAAAGCAAGTGCTGCCAGCATTCTGAACTGCTAAATTCGAAATGAGGACACAACTGGTGACTTTAAATCCACCCTTACAAGCTTTAAGTTAAAAGAATGAACTCCCCGCCTGGCGTCACACTCTCCAACAGCCTGATTTTTCCAACGCAATGCACCCAACACCAGGCGTGATGGGTGAATCGCACGAGAGGCCCAAATCAGGCTTCACGTCAAGCACAAAACCTCACGCGAATCACCCGGCTTGCAGCACCCGGCGTGATACCATTAGACTAATTTAAATATGCCAACACCGTATTCACCCAGACCCAGGAGTCAACGGCCGTGCTGTGAGGCCTCAACCAGGCAGGGTTTAGTACTGGTTTCCACAATTGTGGACCCGGCATGATGGCACCTGGCGGGAGGGGGGTCGCAGAGGCCATTTTAGCCCCCTCCTCCCCCCCCAATGGTTGGGGCAAGACAGGATAGAACCTGACACTCCCTGTCACCTGGGCACCTTGGCATAGCCACCCAGGCAATCTGGCAGTGGCAGACTGGCAATGCCAGGATGCTCGGTTGGAACTGCTGGGGCACCAGGGACACTGTCGGAGTACCAGGCTGGCAGTGCCAAGATGTCCGGGTGCCAGGTTGGCACTGCCAAGGGTCAGAGCCTGGGGATGGCCATGCCATGAAAGGGGTGTGAGGGGGACACAGAAAGGTTTAGGGGTGAAGTGGGGGTCCTGAAAAGGGTTGGTGGGTGTCGAGGTCGGGGCACCATTTTGAAAGACTCCCCGATCTATGAGGAGCCGGTCCTGCTGGCGAGTTCAGCTTCCCAGTGTCAGAAACATTTCAGTGTAATCTCAACGGGGATAAACTCCTCGAGGCCCAAATATTGGCTAAGTGCCGTTGAATAGCGGTCTCAATCTTGGCATTACAGCTGTGGCGAAAACCCCCGCCAAACACGCCCAAAACCAGACTTTAAAAGTTCCCCGGTGGATCACGCCCCAAGTGTTTTATTGCTTCCACCACATATTAGTTCAGTCAATTAGGACATCAACAAGCATAAATATCCAATTTAATTAATTTTGAATGAGGTGGGCGTGCTCTCGATTTCTAGGCCCAGCTTGCTGTATTATCCAGTGAGACATGGAGGCATTAGGAATGTGACCTGACCTTATCGTGCTTGATAATATGTCTGCACAGGCATGGGACAGACCCATTTTTGGTTAATATTATTCAGCCCTTAAAAAACTGCAACACGCACAGCAAAGGCAGCCCCTGTGGGATCCACACCAACATAGTTGTATCTGGAAGGAATTGGAGAAGGGGAGACCGGCAATCAGTTAGGTCTTCCATCCCGGGATCCTTGCATCTCCCAACCCTCCCCCTACCCTTACCATGACTGTCCCTCGATTCTGAAGAGTACCATCCAGTGAGCCAGTTGTGTTGGCAAATCTCGCTCTACACACTCCAGCCAGATCAGGAGCCACTAGACCCCAGATCTCTTCCAGCAACATTAGGGAGGCCATGCTCAGCTGCCCTCTACTCATTCAGACACTTACCCTTTAGCCACGATAGGGTCCTCAGTGGTGTAGCCCAGCTCTTTAGTGTTTGATTGCCTCTATGGTGCAGACACTCCTGGAGTACAGGCACATTGTTCAGGCAACAAAGGGTCCAGGACATCCAGTCCATTAATCATCTTCTCATACTTGGCACCTGTTCCTTCAAGGAGGCACTTTAGAGTTCAAAGTGTGGTGTGCTCTCACAAGTAACAAGGGGCGGGATTCTCCGATAATCGGCGCGATGGCCGGAACCCGGCGCCAAAAACGGCGCGGATCACTCCGGCGTTGGGCCCCCCCCCCAAACGCGCAAAGTCTCCGGCCCCGAATGGGCCAGTAGCGGCGTGACTCCATTCGCGACGGTGTCACCCACCGCGGACGCACGGCAGGTGGCGTCACAGCACAAAATACGCCCCGCCCCCCGAGACCCGACAAGATGGCCGCCCACTGCGGCAGCTCCGAGGTTCCAGGAGCGCGACATCGAGGCTCCCCCATATCCTACCTCCCCCCTATGCCCCCTCCCCCACATCCCCCCTCCCCCACATCCCACATCCCCCCTTATTCCCCCATATCCCCCCTTATTCCCCCATATCCCCCCTTATTCCCCCATAGCCCCCCCTCCACCATAGCCCCCCCTCCCCCATAGCCCCCCCTCCCCCATAGCCCCCCTCCCCCATAGCCCCCCTCCCCCATAGCCCCCCTCCCCCATAGCCCCCCTCCCCCATAGCCCCCCTCCCCCATAGCCCTCCTCCCCCATAGCCCCCGATCACCGCCTGTGTGTCTAACCATGCATGCTGTATTGTGTATTTCAGGACCAAACGTCGAGGCACCCGTCCCTGCTGATGCCGACCGCCCGCAGGACGCCCCAGGCTACGAGACCGAGAGAGACACGGCCCCTCCGGCATGCAAACCCCCCACGACACCCCAGGGCGGGCCAGGAGACAGGGACAGGCCCGGCCCCTCTGGCATGCCCCCACGATGCCCCAGGGTGGCCACGTAACAGGGACAGGCCTGGAGCAACAGGGAGACGACGCCCCCGTCTCGTGCGAGTGCGGCGACGCAGGCGTGTGACACCCAGCGACGAGGGGGGCAGCCGCAGGCCCCCGTTGCAGCTGAGCCAGGGCAGCCCTACCCAGGACACCCTACCCAGGACACCCTACCCAGGACACCCTACCCAGGACAGCCGTACCCAGGACACCCTACCCAGGACAGCCGTACCCAGGACAGCCGTACCCAGGACAGCCGTACCCAGGACAGCCGTACCCAGGACAGCCGTACCCAGGACACCTGTACCCAGGACAGCCCTACCCAGGACAGCCCTACCCAGGACAGCCCTACCCAGGACAGCCCTACCCAGGACAGCCCTACCCAGGACAGCCCTGCACAGGACAGCCATGCACAGGACAGCCATGCACAGGACAGCCATGCACAGGACAGCCATGCACAGGATACCCCTACCCAGGACAGCCCAATACCAAGACACCCCTACCCAGGACACCCCTACCCAGGACACCCCTACCCAGGACACCCCTACCCAGGACACCGACACACATGATGCCGAAATACAGGACACTGACACACAGGGGACGTGTGGACAGGAACCGCCACCCCAGGGGACCAAGGACTCTGGGTCGGGCGAGGCTCACGACACAGCACCACTGCTATCTGCAGCACCCTCCACAATCGCAGAGACACTCACCTCGGTTGGGCACTTTAGTGATGAGGCTTCTGGTACACTCACTGGTGCGCACAACACAGCCGTACCGGTACAGCAGGTGGAGGTAGAAGCAGCCGAGGGGCCGGGAGGTCGGAGGGCAACCCAGATGGGTCCCGGGTTCCTGAAGTTACCACACCCACCCATAGATCAAATGCAGTCACCGAACCAGGGATGATCGAAGGGGGTGACGGGCGGCTTGCAGCGGTTGCAGACGCAGGTGGAGGAGTGCACCCGCGCCCAGGATCTGGGAGTGGTGCCGGTCATGCGTGCCACCCAGGCCGAAACCGCACGGGTGGCGTCCGCAGTGGAGGCAATGGGTGCAACGGTGTCAGACATGCGGAGCAGTATGCAAGGCCTGGGGCTTTCCGTGCAGGCGGCGCCTGTGGCCCAGGACATGGCTGCCCTCTCACAGGAAGCCATGAGCCAGACCGAGCGGCAGATGGCAGAGGCGCTCAACGGCGTGGCCCTGTCTCAGCATTCCATCGCTGAGGGCATCGGCGCGATTCCCCGGGTGCTGGCCGGCGTCGCCCAGACACAGACAGGGATGGCCAACTCCCTGAGCTCCATGGCTGCAACTTGCAGACCCTTGTCGATACCAGGGTGGGCCTCCAGGACTGGCAGCGCCAGGTGTCGGGGGGCATCGATTAGCCGGTCCGTTCGCACCCCCGACCCATATAGAGGCCCGGGGGCCACCGGGAACCCCGAGGGAGGAGGAGGTGCTGGGGCCCGTGGAGGTGAGGAACACCGCGGCACCTCGGACACCCCCCACCTTCCGTCCCAGGTGCATCTGGTGGGCAACGGGCAGGACAGGCTGGCAGCTCGCCATCCCAGTCGCCTGAGCCGCAGCCTGGCCCATCTAGGCCGGGCCGCCCAGGAAACGGCCGCCAAAGGGATCCCAAGTCACAGGGCAGGAATCACAGGAGTCCACCTCAAGTTCTGCTGTACCGTCCGGGGAACAACCTACACGTAGTCAAAGGGCCCGTAAGGCCAAACAATTAGACACTGAGTAAGCTGGCACGGGTGCAGGGCACAGACGAGTTATAGGGGCTAGGGCACGAGTATGGACTGTTTGTTATTAAAATCACTTTAACACCTACAGAAGCTGCCTTTGTGCTCTGTCCGAAGCGGCGGGGGTGTCGTGTGCGTTGAGCGCCAGTGTGTGTGTGAGGGGTGGTATTACGTCAGCCCCAGGTGATTGTGCACCCCCTCCCCCCGGGTCGCCCTCGTCATCCCCCCGGGCAGAGGAGGGGACTGTGCACTGCAGTGTCACAGCCGCATGCAGGGATGGTCCGGGTGGAGGGTGGTATTGTGGCCATGGGTCAGATATTGTCCAACGATGTAGAGCCCAGAGCTCATCGCAGAGCGGGTTGTCATCATCCTCCATGGCCTGCAATAGTCACGCTTCCACCGGTGACCGTGTGAGCCCGGCCCGTTGTGCCGCAGGTGGATCTGCAATGGAGGGGTGGTGTACATGCGGGTGGGGTGCGGGTGGTTGGTGGTGGGTGGGTGGGGGGGGAGTGAGGGTGTTGGTGGTAGGTGGGTGGGGGGGGTGAGGGTGGTCGGCTGGTGCCGTGGTGTGCGGTCTGTGCCCATACTCGGTGATTCCCACGCCCCCCTAGTCAGTGAAGCGGGCGTCTATCAGCCTGTCCTGTGCCCGCTGGCCCAGCCGGTAATGGTGGGCAGCCTCCTGCCCATGTCCAGCCCGTCTGTCCTGACCATTGCCCCCATCCTCCTCATCTGGGGAGGATTGCGCCTCGTCCTGCTGCTCCTCCACTCCCCCCTCCTCTGCCTGCGGCACATCGCCCCTCTGCTGGGCTGTGTTGTGCAGGACGCAGCACACCACAATGATGCGGCCACCCCTATCTGGCGGGTACTGGAGGGCCCCTCCAGAGCGGTCCAGGCACCTGAAACGCATCTTCAGCAGCCCAAATCACCTCTCTATCACACCCCTGGTCGCTGCATGGGCATCGTTGTAGCCGTTTTCCGCTTCAGTCTGTGGCCTCCGTATAGGTGTCATCAGCCACAACCGCAACGGGTAATCCCTGTCGCCCAGCAACCAGCCCCTCAGCCGGGCGTGGCGTCCCTCGAACATGCCGGGGATGTAAGACTGCGGCAATACGTATGAGTCATGTGCACTTCCCGGGTACCGGGCGCAGACGTGCAGGATCATCGTGCGGTGGTCGCAGACCACCTGAATGTTCATGGAATAGGTCCCCTTCCTATTGGTGAACACGGCCCTGTTATCTGCAGGTGGCTGCATGGCGACGTGCATCGCATCAATCGCCCCTGGACCATGGGCATCCTGGCCGCCGCAGTGAAGCCCATAGCCCGGGCATCCTGGCTGGCCTGGTCCACAGGGAACTGGATGTAGCGGTCTGCAATGGCATATAGGGCGTCTGTCACTGCCCGGATGCACTGGTGCACCGATGTCTGCGAGATGCCGGACAGGTCCCCACTCGGCGCCTGGAATGACCCCGTGGCATAAAAGTTCAGTGCCACCGTAACCTTTACGGCCACGGGGAGAGGGTGTCCTTCCCCAGTGTCACGCGGTGCCATGTGTGCCATCAGGTGGCAGATGTGTGCCACGGTTTCGTGGCTCATCCGGAGTCTCCTCCTGCATGCCCGGTCCATGAGGTCCTGGTACGACGAGCGGGGCCGGTACACATGGGGCCTCCTCGGGCGTCTCCGTCACCGTGGCACCACGACCTCGTCCTCCCCCTCTTCGTGCTCCTCCTCCTCTTCGTGCTCCTTCTCCTCATCCTGTCGGGCAGGCAGCGCTCCAGCCTGGCCGGCTGCCCCCTGCGGCAGGCTCCTTTGCGCAGCCTCCACCGCCTCCCTGGCACACTCCTCCTCCTCCTCCCCCAGGGCAACATGTGGAAGTGCCGCTCCCGCCATGGCGGCCAACATCGCTGGGTGATCAGCAAACATAATGGCCTGCAGGGGGTGGGGGTGGGGTGGAGGGGGGACGACATGTCATCATTGCCCGTACCCCCCACCCCCTGCAGCCAGGTGCCGTGGGATGCATGGCCGCATCTGTTGGAAGCTGGCACCTGGCCAGGTGGACGATCTCCCTCGTCCTCTTCCCCTTCCCAGCACTCACGCTCTCCCCCTCCCGGCACTCTCCCTCTCCCCCCTCCCCGGCACTCGCCCTCTCCCCCCTTCCCGGCACTCGCCCCCTCACCCCAGCACTCGCCCCCTCCCCGGCACTCGCCCCCTCCCCGGCACTCGCCCCCTCACGCCGGCCCTCACCCCGGCACACACCCCCTCCCCGGCACTCGCCCCCCTCACCCCGGCACTCGCCCCCTCACCGCGGCACTCACCCCCTCACCCTGGCACCCGCCCCCTCACCCTGGCACTCGCACTCTCACCCCTTCCTGGCACTCGCCCTCTTCCCTCCCCTCCCCGGCACTCGCCCTCTCCCCCCTCCCCGGCACTCGCCCCCACCCCGGCGCTCGCCCCCTCACCCCGGCGCTCGCCCCCTCACCCCGGCGCTCGCCCCCTCTCCCCGGCGCTCGCCCCCTCACCCCGGCGCTCGCCCCCTCACCCCGGCGCTCGCCCCCTCACCCCGGCGCTCGCCCCCTCACCCCGGCGCTCGCCCCCTCACCCCGGCACTCGCCCCCTCACCCCGGCACTCGCCCCCTCACCGGCACTCGCCCCCACCCCGGCACTCGCCCCCTCACCCTGGCACTCGCCCCCTCACCCCGGCACTCGCCCCCTCACCCCGGCACTCGCCCCCTCACCCCGGCACTCGCCCCCTCACCCCGGCACTCGCCCCCTCACCCCGGCACTCGCCCCCTCACCCCGGCACTCGCCCCCTCACCCCAACACTCGCCCCCTCACCCCAACACTCGCCCCCTTTTCGGCACTCGCCCTCTCACCACTCCACGGCACTCGCCCTCGCCCCCTCACCCCGACAAGCCCCCTCCCTGGCACGCGCCCCCTCACCCCGGCACTCGCCCTCTCACCCCTTCCTGGCACTCGCCCTCTCCCCCCCTCCCCGGCACTCGCCTCCTCCCTGGCACTCGCCTCCTCACCCCGGCACTCGCCCCCTCCACGGCACTCGCCCCCACCCCGGCACTCGCCCCCACCCTGGCACTCGCCCCTTCACCCCGGCACTCGCCCCCTCACCCCAGCACTCGCCCCCTCCCCGGCACTCGCCCCCTCCCCAGCACTCGCCCCTTCACCCCGGCACTCGCCCCCTCACCCCGGCACTCGCCCCCTCACCCCGGCACTCGCCCCCACCCCGGCACTCGCCCCCACCCCGGCACTCGCCCCCACCCCTGCACTCGCCCCTTCACCCCGGCACTCGCCCCTTCACCCCGGCACTCGCCCCCTCACCCTGGCACTCGCCCCCTCACCCTGGCACTCGCCCCCTCACCCTGGCACTCGCCCCCTCACCCTGGCACTCGCCCCCTTTTCGGCACTCACCCTCTCACCACTCCCCGGCACTCACCCTCTCACCACTCCCCGGCACTCGCCCTCTCCCCCCCTCCCCAGCACTCGCCCCCTCACCCCGGCAAGCCCTCACCCCGGCACTCGCCCACTCACCCTGGCACTCGCCCCCTCCCCGGCAATCACCCCCTCCCAAGTGCCCCTTCCACCCCTCCTCACTTCCCTCTCAGTAGCCATTGTTCACCAGCTTTCCGTTTTTGTAGAGGAGTACTAAACGGCTCCCGCATGACTTCTGGCTGGGCAGTTGGGTGACTCCGGGAGGCCGCTGCATTCGACTTATCTCGCTGATGAGATTGAAATGATTGCAAATTAGCCTTAATGACCTTCTCGCCATTGTTGGGCAAATGCTGGAATTTGCTATTGGGAGCGGGCCTCTCCCACAATTCACCCGGTGCCAGGCTCAACACAGTGGCTGAATCGTGCCCCATGTTTCCACTAACTCTGTATCAGCAAAGTTAAGTCAAAAACACTCTCACAATGAATATTTAGCCCTTTAAATTTTTATGCAGCTGATCACATGTTCAGCTGGGAGTTATTAAATGTTAACTGGACCTGCACAATTTAAAATGGCAGATTGGGTTCCAAATCAGCATTAGAGGCTTTTTCACTTAACAATCTGTTCACTCTGCATGTTTCCAGAGTACATACATGACACGCCTGCACTAACGACCTGTCAGCCAGGGTGCACCATGCAGGCCCTGCTGAAAGTGGCCAAATGCGTTTCAGCTGCCGTTTTTCAAGTTTAGGTACCAGTGATACAAAAATATACTTTATGCAGAAATGACTAAATATGGATGTAAGATTCTTAACAGAACCTCCAGAACACCAAGCAGCAAAAATGAATAACAGGCAAAGTAACTTTGTTCTGGCCTGGAATGGCTACACCATCTGCCTCCGGGATATAATTGTGCAGCTCATATGGCCACGTGTATAGTGGCAGTTTTAATTTGGGTCAGGTGTGAGGTAGATGTTGGGGAATGTTAAATGACATTGCAACTGCTTCATTTAAATGCAGTGCAATGCCTTCTGAGTAAACATTAAACGGTAATGCTGCTTTTTGGGTCCAGCTTTTTTACTGGCAGGGTTGAGATAGTAGGTCTTATATCAAAGTTGTACTGAGTTTATCAGAAGACCATCTGACAACAGCTGGGCAATCAAAGGAAAATCCAGGCCTACGAGTCCTGAAGGACTTCGTCATGAAGCTGTGTCAAAATGGGGGTAAGTCAGAAAGCCTAATCCTGCCAGCTACCAGCCCTAAAAATATTGGAAGATAATGGCTGTCAAGTTAGCAGCTGTTTTGAACTTCTACACCACCGGGACTTTATAAACAACAGCTGGAAGTGTCTGCCAAATTTCCCAATATATTTGTATCGTGTATGTCACAGATGCCCGATTTGTGCATGCTGCTCAAACTTCCCCATGGAAATCACATCAAACGCAAGACTCATACACTTTCAGTTTGCATGGATATTTTAAAGTACGTGTCATGACTAGAACATAGGAAATTGGATTTTCTGTAAGAGGATATAGCCTCCTATGTCCAAACCCTAGGATTGCTGAGGAGAATGATTTTCACTCTATCACTGCTCAACTGATCTGTGACCATAAATACAGAGCTGTGCACTTAAATACCTGCTATCCCAGCCATTAAAACCATCTGCACTTCTACTCACTGCCTTCCACCAGCTTCTATGCAATCAGCTACATTTCCATGTATTAACCTTGTTCAGTACACAAGGTAATCTTGTGGACACATTCCCGTAACAGCCTCCCCGAGCAGGCGCTGGAATGTGGCGACTAGGGGCTTTTCACAGTAACTTCATTTGATGCCTACTTGTGACAATAAGCGATTTTCATTTTTTTTTCATTTTCATTGAAGTCCCATTTCCTACAATCAGATTGTACTGATAATAACTATGTGGTTAAGGTATATTTAATGTGTGCTTCCTCCCTTTGTGTCAGTAGATAGAGTTTGAAGTGAGGCCCCAGGGAGAAGACAAACTCAAGTAGATGACAGCTGAGTCTCATTACCTGCCTATACGAGAGCCAAAATCTCCAGGTAGCCTTACAACTACCACTGCAACAGGGGTAACTGCCGAGATTGATATGTCGCACAACTCTGCAGTATGGATGGGTGTGATGGATGTTGGATCACCCCACTACCCATGTTAATCTTGTAAATAAAAGCAAATTTCTGCGGATGCTGGAATCTGAAACCAAAAAGGAAATGCTGGAAATTCTCAGCAGGTCTGGCAGCATCTGTCGGGAGAGAAAAGAGCTATCATTTCGAGTCTAGATGACCCTTTGTCAAAGTTTTGCTTCTGAAAATGGCCTTTGTGGCATTCTTGTGCTTGAAACATTCTTGGGGAGCTTCAGAATCATTTATTCATTTGTATTTATTGCAGGGCACAGCAGCAACAATAACATATTTGTATAGGGCCTTTAATGTAATAAACTTCTCAAAGTACTTAAAAAGTTAACATTGCCATAGCATAGACACTAAAATTATTTTATAAGTTCTTTCAATGCTGATTGATGGTATATTGCTTTATAATTGTGACAAGTGTCTGGGGTCAGCCAACTTTGAAAAGTATACCAAATAAGTCTTCATGGTTGTCAGATTCAAAGGCTTCAATGAGATCAAAAACATCTCATACAGCGATTGATACTGTTCCTACCATTTTTCTTGAATTTACCATGCAATGAACATCACAGGCGACATTCTCCAACCCCCCGCCGGGTCGGAGAATCGCCGGGGGCTGGCGTGAATCCCGCCCCCGCCGGTTGCCGAAGTCTCCGGCACCGGATATTCGGCGGGGGCGGGAATCGCGCCGGTTGGCGGGCCCCCCCGCTCGATTCTCCGGCCCGGATGGGCCGAAGTCCCGCCGATAAATTGCCTGTCCCGCCGGCGTAAATTAAATCACCTACCTTACCGGCGGGACAAGGCGGCGTGGGCGGGCTCCGGGGTCCTGGGGGGGGGGGGGGGCGCGGGGCGATCTGACCCCGGGGGGTGCCCCCACGGTGGCCTGGCCCGCGATCGGGGCCCACCGATCCGCGGGCGGGCCTGTGCCGTGGGGGCACTCTTTCCCTTCTGCCTCCGCCACGGTCTCCACCATGGCGGAGGTGGAAGAGACTCCCTCCACTGCGCATGCACGGGAATACCGTCAGCAGCCGCTGACGCTCCCGCGCATGCGCCGCCCGGAGATGTCATTTCCGCGCCAGCTGGCGGGGCAACAAAGGCCGTTTCCGCCAGCTGGCGGGGCGGAAATTCCTCCGGCGTCGGCCTAGCCCCTCAATGTTGGGGCTCGGCCCCCAAAGATGCGGAGCATTCCGCACCTTTGGGGTGGCGCGATGCCCATCTGATTTGCGCCGTTTTGGGCGCAAGTCGGCGGACATCGCGCCGTTTCCGGAGAATTTCGCCCCATATCCATGGTGCCTCTTGATGGATGAAAATAGCACCAAGTCTCTAGAAGGTGTTCTTCCATCACTGGGCTGAGGCAATTGAGGAGGATCCTTGCAATGATCTTCTCTGTGACAGATAGCAGTGAGACGCCTCTGTAGTTATGGTTATTCATCTTGAATACAGTCACAATCAAAGTGCCACTGAGATTCCCCCAACATGCACTCCTCTTCCCAGATCAGGGATATAATGTTGTGCAGCTGTACCAGGAGTATATCTCTGCTATGTTTCAGAATTTCCGCCTGTTCCATGTTGTTTTTCAGGTTGCCAAATGGCTTTTTCAATTTTGTTCTGGACTGGGGTAGCTCTGAGACTGAGCCAGACGGGTATTGAGGAATAGAGTTGAGGATGCTCAAGTCAAAGACAGAGGGCGCGATTCTCCGCTCCCGCGACTAAGTGCCCACGCCGTCGTGAACACCGTCAAGTTTCACGACGGCGCGAAACGGCCCCGATCGCGATCGATTCAAGGCCCGAAAATGGGCTAGGAGCAGGGCCGCGAGGAACTCGGGGGGCATGTCGCGAAAGCAGCGTCGTCAGCGCGCGCCGGGCATTGGCGCCACGTAAAAGCGGTGTCGCGTAAATGACGCAGCCAGCGCCGCGTAACTGGCGTCACCCGCGCATGCGCGGGTTGGCCGGTGCCAACCCGGACATGCATGATTGCCGTCCTCCCCGAGGCTGCCCCACAAGAAGATGTCGGATGGATCTTGCGGGGCGCGGAGGAAATGAGGTCCTCCTTCAGAGAGGCCGGCCTGCTGATCGGTGGGCACCGATCGCGGGCCAGACCCCATTTGAGCCCCCCCCCCCCCCAGTGCAGGAACCCCCCTCCTCCCCCCCCCCCACACGTCCCGTCCCCCCAGCGTTACCGCGCTGTTCCCGCCGGCAGCGACCAGGTGTGGACGGCGCCGGTGGGAACCCGTCGTATTCGGCAGGCCGCTCAGCCCATACGGGCCGGAGAATAGCGGGGATAGCGGAGAATCGCCATTTTGGGTGTCTCGGGCGATTCTCCGGCCTGCGCGCGCAGAACACGACGGGGCCGTTCTCGCCGCTTGGGTGAATCGTGGGCGTCGGACCGGCGTCACGACGAAAAATGGCGCGCCGGGCGATTCTCCCAACCAGCACGGGAGCGGAGAATCGCGCCCAGAGTCTCATTTGAGGAGTTCTTCAAAATGTTCTCTCCAGTGAGCACAGGCTGCCTCCCTGTCCTTGATGAGTTATCCTCCATGGTTGGTTCTCAGCAGGGTGGGCCCTTTAAAGCTTGGGCCATAGATAATGCTGAAATGCCATGCATGTTATTGGTATCCGCGAGTTGTTGGATCACCTCCCCTCTTTCTACCCACCATTTGTTCTTTATGTCATGGGTTTAATGTTCTGCTACTACCTTCAGCCACTTGTAACATTGCTGCTTTTCCTTTGAGGGATGTTTCCAATCTGGTAAAGTTTCCAGTCTGCAAAAGCTTTGTGCTTATGCTTAATTAGGTCCTGTAACTCTAGGTCATTTTTGTCAAACAAATCACAATGTTTCCTGGTAAAGAGATCAAGGAGCTCTTCACAGCTGCTTGTTATGGTTTACTTTAGTGCTCATAGAGCACTATCTGGACATACATTTGCTCCTGGTGGCCGGAAATTGAGAGGTTGGCAGTGAAACGTTGACTGAGAAGGGCTGTCTTGGTGGGATCTTTGAGCCTTCAGAACAACCACATAGCCTCAGGATCAGAGAATCCCGCCCAGGGTAAGTGTTGACGCCGTCGTAAACGCTGTCGGGACCTGACCTCGGGAGCAGCAATTCTGACCCCTACAGGGGGACAGCACGGCACTGGAGCGACCCACGCCGCTCCAGCTGCCGATGCCGGCGTCAGATGGTACCGCGGGTCTGCGCGTGCACAGTGGGGCCGGCGGCCACGCGCGCATGCGCAGTGGGACCGGCGCGAGTTCCGCGCATGCGCGGTGTCTCCCTTCTCCACGCTGGCCCCGACGCAACATGGCGTAGGGCTACAGAGGCCAGCGTGGAACAAAGGAGGCCTCCAGCCCAAGAGGCCGGCCCGCCGTTCGGTCGGCCCCGGGGTCGGACCCGCCCTCCTCCCCCCCCCCCCCCCCCCACCAGACCACCCCCGGATGCATCCACGCCGAGGTCCCGCCGGGTAAGACCAGGTTAGAACGGCGCCGGCAGGACCCGGGTTTTTTATGCGGCCGTTCGGCCCATCCCAGATGGAGAATCACCAGGGGCGACCCAGTAGAGCGGCCCCAAACCGGCGCCACGCCGACACGGATTCTCTGCTCTCCGGAGAATCACATCCCAGCGCCGGGGTGGCGTGCTGTGATTTGTGCCGGTCGCGGCGATTCTCCGGCCCGGCCCCGGGGTGAATGAATTCCGTCCCCTATCTCTGTGAAGACTGGGGTCAAACAAGGTTGTGTTATTGCACAAGCCCTCTTCCCCATTTTCCTTGCTGCAGCACTGCACCTCACCTTCAGCAAATTACCCACAGGCTTGGAGATAGAACAGACTGGAAACTGTTCAATTAACATTATAGATTCAACCTTTCCAAACCATTCCTTCACACTCATATCCCTGCATAATGGGGCTGTTCAAACAGTCTGAAGATAGAAGTCAAACAAGAAAAATAATAACGTGCCTGTGCATGTACCATGTGTGGCCACATATATTGTACTTTGCAATGGACAGCAATTTTTTCCATTTTTACTAATATACTTCTTCAGTCAACTCCCACAAAGTAAATGAAATAAAAATACTGTGCAACAGTACAAGTCATCTTTGGCAGCTTCAGCACAATCAGCGAAGGGCCAGACTTTAGTCCTTGGATCAGAAAATCCTAGACTAATTCAAATGACGCATCTCATGAATTTGTTTGCCATTTCCATTAAATGGCAGTTTTCTTTTTAAAATACTAAACATGGCACTAATTCTTTGCTCAACAGTTAATATAAGTGCAGCCATCACTGGCCCCAATTTGGGTATGTTTATTTTCCAGACTGGATGTCTCATAGCCATGGTAACTGTGATTCTCAGTTATTGCTCATGGAAGCTGTTAGTCTCAGACCTATGTTTGTTAATTTTGATCTTTCCTCCCTTGTGTGCCTTTTAGCTGTGAAGGTATTCAAAAAAGTTAACGTTTATTTTTGTTAGGGTCTGCTTTTGACATATCTGCCTCCATAATAAATAGGCAAAGTCCATCCCTCTTCCCAGCCACTGGGTCTGAAATCATCTTGGCGTGACAAAAATCAGATTATTCTTAATCATAGCAAAGCGAAATAAAAAATTCTCGGGGTCGTTGCATGAAGAACGTTGGAGTCCCTTGCATAATACTTCCCATCCTTTGTGTTGAAGAGAATGGTGAGGGAGATCTCAAACTTGAAGTAAGAGCTTTAGAGACAGCTCCTTGTGTAGTCAAAATTGTTTTGTTCTTCTACATTATCCACTTTGGTACAGTTTGATCTAAATATCTACATTCTCAATTTAACATGTTGCCAGCCAACATGCAATTTATTTAAAGTGACATGACAAAATGATGTCCTATAAAATACCAGGATAGGTTACCTGAAGACCAACATGGAAGGGAGCAGGAGACTATAAAGAATAAATCTGGGTCACCATAGACTGTAGACTTTCACAAAATTTGGAGCGGCGAAAGATTTGAAGGTGTGTGAACCTCTCATGCCTTGTGCAAGACGTTCTGAGAATCAGGATGCAAAGAGCACAAATCACGAACTACTTCCATATTTCCTTACACACAAATCTCAGATTCTGGTTCGTGCACTGTGCCCCCTTGCTAGTAGAGAATCTGAGGGAAACATTGGCATCCAATTTATCTAGGAGTTGAGTTTCAAATTGGAAGCCCTGTTCGCCACCAAAACTGCTTATTTTTACCACAGCAATATTGCTTGCCTGTCTGTGCCCTAAGATCAATCTTGCCATTACCAGTGTCCCAATCCATACTTGTCTCTCTTTCAGATTTGATTAAATTGGACCTTACTGTCATGATATTCAAACACACATCACAACACACACATTATGATAGACAGACCAACAGACCAATTAGCACACATAACACGACAGCCAATCACAGACAAGAGCAGACACAGTATAAGACAAGAAACACAACACCTGCTGGCCAGTCCATCTGGAGACAGGACAAGGCCAGGACCTCATTAACAAGACACTCACACAGTCACCACGTGCTGAGTACCAAGTCAGATGTGTAAATAACTAGTTGGAATAAAACTGCGTTGTACCAATCGCAACCGTTTTGGTTCGTCTGTACCTCAGAGCACCCAACACCACATGGTACCAGTGAGTGAATCGATACTTACCGGCAAATCTGCCATCCTGAGCCATGGACACCCACAACAAACCGCAGCCGTTGCAAGTCGCTGGGAACCTGGGCACCAATTGGAAGCTCTTCAAGCAGCGATTCGAACTGTTCATGCGAGCCAACGAAAAACAGGGCGCCTCGGACGAAACAAAGATTGCCATGCTCCTCACTACCGCAGGTCAGCACGCCATTGATGTATACAGCTCCTTGGTGTTCGCAGAAGGTGAGAACAAATCTAAATATGACACGGTCCTCCTCAAGCTCGACCAGCACTTCAACGTTGAGGTCAATGAAAGCTTTGAGAGGTATATCTTTCAGCAGCGCCTACAAGGTAAGGATGATCTCTTTCAGTCCTTCCTGACGCACCTCCGCATACTCGCGCAGTCCTGCGGTTATGGCACCGCCTCAGAGTCCATGATCCGGGACCAGATCGTTTTTGGTGTTACCTCCAGTGGCCTACGCCAGCAGCTTCTAAAAATTAAAGGCCTGACCTTAGCATCTGCAGTTGAAGCCTGTGTCCTGCATGAAAATGCGACCAGCCGCTACACCCAATTTCAGGTGACTGAATCGGCACGGAGGGGGTCCCAAGCGATCGAATCGGCATGCTAGGCCGCCCACGAGGCCGAACGCATCCAGGCAATCGAGTTTCTCCCGGCCCGTGGCCCGGACGAGGGCAGCCATTTCGCGCGCTTTTTGAGGCCTCCCGCGTTTGTGCGCGCCAAAACCTACGGCAACACTGAGGGATGTGCTGCGCAGGCGCCACCGACGCATGCGCAGTGGCGTAACGAACACCATGACGTCATGACGTGTGGCAACTGTGGAACTGCACATTTAAAAGGGCAATGTCCTGCAAAAACCCGACAATGCCTATGCTGTGGCACGATGGGTCACTACGCTGCCTACTGTCGAGCGGCTCAACCTGTGGATCTTCCACATCTCCGACAACCTCGCAGACACGTGCGGACCATCCAGCCTCCACATCACGACATTCAAACCGACGACACAGATGACCAAGACGCCTTCTGGGTTGTGGTCATTGATGTGAACCGGGTCAACACCATCAATCCGGCCGATGAATGGTGTGCCACCCTGACGGTCAACCGATCGCCGATCACTTTCCGCCTGGACACTGGAGCCTCCGCCAACCTCATAGCATGGTCAGCATTCTATGCCATGAAGGTCAGACCACCAATCCAGCCATCCCGGTGCAAGATGGTCGACTACAACGGGAACGTTATCCCGGCCATGGGATCCTGCCAGCTCCAGGTGACACACAAAACACACACGGCCACACTCTCGTTCAAGATAGTTGGCTCATCGAAGGACTCCCTGCTGGGCGCACAATCATGTAAGGCTCTCCACCTTGTGCAACGAATTCTCTCTCTATCTCCAGACGGCACGTCTGACTTCCCGGATGCAGAGTTCAACGCACAGCTCCAATCGCTCCTCGCCCACAACCAGGAGGCATTCGAAGGCATGGGAACACTGCCATACACCTACCGAATTCACCTCAAACCGGACGCCATCCCGGTCGTTCACGCACCTCGCAGGGTTCCTGCGCCACTTAAAGACCACCTCAAGCTGCAGCTGCAGGATCTCCAGGACCAAGGTGTCCTATCCAGGGTCACAGAGCCCACGCCATGGGTCAGCTCCATGGTGTGTGTCAAGAAGTCCTCTGGCGAGCTCCGCATCTATACAGACCCCAAAGACCTCAATAATAACATTATGCGGGAACATTATCCCATACCTAAACGGGAGGAGATCACCAGTGAAATGGCCCAAGCGAAGATATTCACGAAACTGGATGCTTCTAAAAGATTTTGGCAGATCCAACTGGACCCGTCCAGCCGAAGGCTATGTACCTTCAACACTCCTTTCGGCTGATTCTGCTACAACCGGATGCCATTTGGCATCATCTTGGCATCCGAGGTCTTCCACAGAATCATGGAGCAGATGATGGAAGGCATCGAAGGGGTGCGCGTATATGTGGACGATGTCATCATCTGGTCCACCACACCACCGCAGGAGCACATACATCATCTCCAACGCGTTTTTGCCCGCATAAGGGAAAACGGCCTGAGGCTCAACCGAGCCAAGTGCGCCTTTGGCCAGACCGAATTGAAGTTCCTGGGGGACCATATCTCCCGGTCAGGGGTCCGTCCGGATGCAGACAAGGTGAACGCCATCAGAGCCATGCCGCAGCCGGCCGACAAGATGGCTGTCCTACGCTTCCTTGGAATGGTCAACTTCCTAGGGAAATTCATTCCCAACCTTGCCTCCCACACAACGACTCTGCGCCACCTCGTCAAAAAATCTAGAGCTCCAGTGGCAACACACACACCAGCTGGAATGGGAGGAGCTCAAACGCAAACTCACCACGGCACCAGTGTTGGCGTTCTTCGACACGTCTCGTCCCACCAAAATTTCAACTGATGCCAGCCAATCCGGCATTGGATCAGTGCTCCAGCAGAGGGATGACACGTCGTCATGTGCCCCGGTTGCCTATGCATCGCGGGCCATGACCCCCACAGAGCAGCGCTACGCGCAAATCGAAAAAGAATGCCTGGGCTTGCTAACCGGTTTAGACAAGTTCCACGATTACGTCTATGGTCTTCCACGGTTCACAGTCGAAACTGACCACTGCCCCCTGGTCAGCATAATAAACAAGGACCTGAACGAGATGACCCGTCGCCTCCAGCGCATCCTACTTAAACTCAGGAGGTACAAC
Source organism: Scyliorhinus torazame (assembly GCF_047496885.1). Classification (NCBI taxonomy): domain Eukaryota; kingdom Metazoa; phylum Chordata; class Chondrichthyes; order Carcharhiniformes; family Scyliorhinidae; genus Scyliorhinus; species Scyliorhinus torazame. The sequence goes on along the minus strand of NC_092714.1, from coordinate 71,929,497 downwards.
TTCCAACTGGTCTACACTCCAGGGAAGGACCTCATCGTGGCAGATGCCCTAACCAGAGCAGTGAGCACGCCGCCAGATGCGGAGGGGTTTGTATGTCAGGTCGAGGCGCAGGTGGCCTTGACAGCGGCAAATCTGTCGGCTGACGACTCCAGTCTGGCCCGCATCCGCCGAGAGACAGTGGCCGACCCCCTTTTACAGCGAGTGATGCGCCACATGACGGGAGGATGGCTCAAAGGGCAGTGCCTGCAGTTCTACAATGTACGAGACGACCTAGCCATCATTGATGGGATCCTTCTGAAGCTGGGCCGGATTGTGATTCCGCACAGTATGCGCCAGCTGGTTCTCGATCAAATACACAAAGGCCACTTGGGGGTCGAGAAGTGCAGACGGAGGGCCCGAGAGGCGGTATACTGGCCGGGCATCAGTGATGATATTGCCGACATGGTGATCAACTGTACAACCTGTAGCCACGTAAAATGGCTGCGTTCCGATTAATCTGGCTAAAACCCAGTTTAAAATGGCTAACCCGAAAGACTGCTGGGAAAAGCAGCTAAGAAGACACAAGCAGGCAGCTGCAGACAGTATTGCATATTCGGCTCTGGGAAGTTAGCCCAGATCGATACTCAGGGCTATCAACAGCCCATCAACCCAGGTATTTGCAGTTGAATTCAGGACTGTTTGCAGCCCATCTATTCAGACATCTGCAGTTAAATATGCTATCCCCGGGAACAATTGCAACATATTAGCAATTGAATACCGGGCCAGACCTGTCGGCGCCTGCAGTGGCCGAAACAAAGACAGGTGAGCGACCACCCCCCGATCGAGGAATCGCCTCACCATTGGACACATCGACCCCAGAGATTGGGGACAGATCCAATCACTTGGGACTCAGGGTCAAGGGCCGCCCCGGGAGGCGAGAAGCCCCTGGGCCCTATAAAAGTGAAGGTCCAAGTTCAAATCTCGCTCTCTCTCCTCTTTGCCTGCTCGAGACCTTCGCAAGAACAGCAACCGGCAACTGTAAGTTTGAATCCAGCGATCGCTATCCGGTAGAGACACCTAGCCACCGACCTGTAGCAGCCTTTTGAATCCCACGGGCCAGATTTGATTGGACAAGCCATTTGTTTCCCTGACCTGGTGGGCTCTTCCTAAGTTAAGTATTGGCCAGTAGTGATAGGTTTATTATATAAATAGTAGTATTAGGGTATTAATATTGCTTGTTGTATATAATAAATGACCGTTGTTTTAATCCTTACTAAGCGGTGTGCTGTATTATTAATCATAACCCGAACTTGAACCACGTGGTGGTATCATAAAGATACCTGGCGACTCATGAGCAAAGGTGACGTAAACAGAGCAAATAGACTAAGGTTAAAAAGAGCAACATAATTGGCGACTCCGCCGGGACCCGACTTAGAAGTGGAAAACCACTGCGGGAGAACCCCAACATTTTGAATTAGAATCCAATCGGAAACAAAACAAAAAAAAAAAACCACAAGTGTTCAAGCGGTTCTGGTTAATAATTCACAATTCGGAAGTGTGTATATGCATGCGTAACTAACAGGGTTATAAGGCAAAACTGATAGGCTTTTTGTTGCGTCAAAACTATCGGCAGTCGGTATTTCGGAAATTAGCGCAAGCCGTACCCGTATCTACCACACCACCTTAGCCCCCTGTTCCAAATTCGAACGTAATGAGCAGATAAGAGAGAGCCATGCAGGCAATGCAAGCGATGCAGCACCTCATGAACCCCGGAGATTTTGCTGTTGCACCAGTCAGCAGCGTAGGAGCGGGACAGTGTCCTGTTTGGGAAGTGGAAATTCGCAAATTTCTGCAGGGCAAAGGATGGCCCATGTGGAAGGATTTCTGCAATAACGAAGACTCAGGTCCTGGAAGTATAGGGCATATTTGGTGGGAGAACCTGAGTGAGATCCACAAAAAGAGTTCAGCAAAAGCGCGCAAGCCGATGGCAATTGTGTCCTGTCTGGCACAATTGCGAGGCACAGAGGAGGTCGTCAGGACGCTCCGCAAGGAAATAGAAGGCATACATCGGATGAGTAAAATCAATGTATGAGAAGTTGAGAAAGAGAACCTGGAGTTAAAAGAGAAGTTAGCAGCAAAGGACGAAGAGGTGGCTGACGCCAAACGGGGTCACCAATCTTGTCTGGCGCACTTGAGTAGTTTCCAGTCACAGTATGAAAAGGCTTATCAGGACCTGCAGCGTGCAGTCCTGGTAAAGAAAGAAACAGAAAACCAGTTAGAGACGCTCCAGAAACAATGCAGTGATCTCAAGGCAACCTTGAGAGCGCTCCACGCCACAACCACGGAACAAAGGCCGAGTACTTTAGACCATGCAAAGTGCCGAAAGCAGATTGCAGACTTGAAAGCACTGCTTTCTGTCCAAAAGGGATTTCAAGAAACCTTTGGGGAAAATTTAGACCAGGAAGACGGCCCTGATTGGGAAGAATTGCAAGAGTCAGCGCAGAGATATGTTCAGGGAGCATGTGCGCAGGGAAAACCCCAAAGGAGGAAAGCACCCCCACCCCCCACACAACAGATAATACAGGCTCCCATGAGCCCTGTAACAACCCACCGCACTGCCACAGCAGACGAGGCGGAAGTCCTATATTCCACCCCCCTCACAGTGACCCAATTACGGGACGCGTGTGCCAAAATCACACCGTTCCTCCCCGCTTCAGACCCACACCATTTCTTTGCCACTGTCAAACACCAGGCGACCATGTACGGCCTGGATGAGAACGAGCAGGTAAAGCTCACGGTCCTCAGCTTAGACCCATCGGTCGCAGCAGCCCTTCCCGACCCACAGAATGTAGGAGGAGGCACCCTTGCAGAAATGCATACCGCCATCCTGGATGTGATCAGGTACAACCGGGGCGACCCCGTAGACGGTCTGAATAAATGCAGACAGAAAAAGTCTGAACACCCCACAGCGTTCGCAGGACGCTTGTGGATTCATTTTGAAGCCGTTTTCGGCAATGTAGATCGTGCCCATTTGTCCCCAGACAATATGGCCAAGTGGACCCGCACTCTTATCTCCCATGCCACGGAAGCAGGACAGAATGCCTGTAGCAATTATGACCCCTCGGAGGAGGCTCATAATGAGAGGTGGGTGGTCAAAAGTTTGTCCCGCGTTTGGGAACAAGCGGCTCACGGTAAATCAGCAGCTAGAACCCCTGAGGAAAACCAAGCCGCCGCAGACGTGCAGGCAGTAAGAACCACTCTCCACAACCCCGCCCTGGTAAACGAGGGAAAGAACAGCCCCCCAGCAAAACCGCAAGAATGCTACAATTGCGGACACTTGGGACATTTTGCTAAAGAATGCAATGGCCCTAAGAAACCACAGAGAGCCCAACAAACAGGCACTCCCAATAAGAAAAAAGCAGAGCCCATACATAGCGTTAGCGCCCAGTCCAATCAGACAGAAGCGACCGGAACGGCCTGACGGTGTCTAGGCTCCCCCAGCTGGGTCTGCGATACCCTTTGGGATAGGTCAGGACGACCCGTAGTCGCAGCAAAGGTTAGGGGACAGCCGATCGAGCTTCTCTGGGACACAGGAGGCACAACCTTAAATTTCTCCACCCTTGGTAAGGACACGTGGCCCACCACATCCACCATCACCCTCAGCGGCTTCACAGGCCACTCACAACAGGGGCATATCACGACCCCTGTACCCATCAAGATCGGAAATATTAATACAAAACACCCCGTAGAGCTAGTCGACCTGCCCCCAACAGCAGAGCACATTTTAGGGATCGATTGTATGAACTCACACCACCTCTCCTTCGACCCAGTCAACCAGTGTGTCTGGAAGATGGCGAAATCCGATAGAGCCCCTGCAACACTCAATAAGGGGACTACATGAACAAAATCAGCGCCGTAGGCGAGTTTTGGTTTAACCCCAGCACACTCAGCACGGACAGACAGGTTAGGGCAGTCCTGCAGAAAAACAGGGCAGCATTTGCAACCCAGAAACACGACTGTGGACGGATGACCGGCTCCGTACAGATAACCGGACCGGACCCAAGACCCCAGAAACAGTGCGGATTTCCCCTAGAAGAAGAGGGAGAAATCCTAAAGGTCATAGAAAGCTTATTAGAACAGGGCGTCCTAAGACCGGTAGCATCCACTAACAATGCCCCGATTTGGCCAGTAAGGAAACCCGACGGATCATGGCGCTTAACCATTGATTATCGGGAACTCAATAAAGTCACCCCCACAGCAGCCCCCACCGTTGCAACAAGTCCCGAGACCATGCTCAAACAGGGATTCCATGCCCGATATTTCACGGTTTTGGACGTCAGTAATGGGTTCTGGTCCATTCCATTGGCAAAGGCGTGCCAGTACAAATTTGCCTTCACTTTCCGAGCTCAGCAGTACACGTGGACATGCCTGCCACAAGGCTTCCACAACTCCCCCTCCATTTTCCACCGACAGCTGGCAAATGGACTAGCAAAATCTTTTCGCCCCGAATGTCTGGTACAGTATGTAGACGACCTACTACTGCAGACAGACACAAAGGAAGAGCACATTGAGCTTCTGTCCGAACTCCTGAAGTTACTACACTCCATTGGCTGTAAAGTAAACCCCAAAAAGGCCCAAATATTGGAAGAAAAGGTGATATATTTGGGTACTATCATCACACACGGCAAACGCGAGATCGAGCACAAAAGAATTGACTCGATCGCTAAATTACCCCTTCCCCAACACGTGTCAGCCCTCCGCTCGTTTTTAGGATTGGTTGGCTACTGCCGAAACCACATCGACGGTTTCGCCAGCAAGGCAGCGCCCCTCTCAGACCTCCTAAAGAAAGGAACCCCCTGGGAATGGCTTCCGCAGCATACGGAGGCTGTGGAATCATTAAAGCAGGCACTCATAGCCGTCCCCGCACCACAAGTTCCCGACCCACTTTCCCCTTACGCCATAGAGGTAGCGACCACAGACCGCACCCTTTCAGCCGTGCTCCTGCAGGAACGGCATGACCAGCTAAGACCCGTAGCTTATGCCTCCCGAATTTTAGATGCTGTGGAGCAGGGATTTTCAGCCTGTGAGAGGCACCTGCTCGCAGTTTTCTGGGCAGTCCAGTACTTTTCCTACATTACCGGACTGAACTCCATCACCATCTTGACCGAACACACCCCCACCCAACTTTTACTGGACGGACGACTTAAAGACGGTACCATCAGCCAAATCCGCGCTGCTAGGTGGACCCTTCTCTTACAAGGACGGGAAATCACAGTAAAACGGACAAAGACTCTGTAGCGCACAATGACTTACGAGAGACGAATAGAGATGAAGTCGATGAGGCTTTATTAAGCGTGACTTGTTCCCCGCAGTTCAGCAACAGACTGGAGCTGCGGGGAGAACTCCTGGTTCTTATACTCCGCCTTCAGGGCAGAGCTAGAGATCAACAGCCAACCAGGACCCGGGATCTGTCAGCCAATGGCATCACGGCTTCACAGTCCCACATGACCCCTAATGCATACTACCACATTCACCCCTTGTTAAAAATGAACCCGGCGGGGTGGTGCTTCGCATGGTGGTAGGGGTTTACAAGGCTGGTCCTGGGAGGAAAAAAACTTTTTGCATGTCATTACAGTGCCCTACACTTTGCCCTACACTGGGCTATGTACAGGGTTTGTGAACTATTTACAATATTCGTAAGAAGAAAAAGAACATTCTCGTTAAAGTCCACAACATTCTTGTGTTACACCGATGCCACGAACCGAGCGGGCGGTCTGGTCTTCCTTGTCAATCGCCTCAGCCCCGGTGGTGGTGCAGGTGCTTGTTCCAGCATTGTCGTCTCCGGGAGCTTTACGGTGTCTGCTTCTGCTTCACTCCTGGTCGGACATGGGAGGAGGACCGATCCTCCCGGGAAGGGGGCGGTCGCGGGGTGCGCCGGTGGCAGGGAGGGGGTGATTGGTGTCGGGGGGGTGTGCGTGTTGCCGGCGGGCGCCAGGTCTCGCAGGGAGACCGTGTCCTGTCGGCCGTCGGGGTACGCCACGTACTGCGGGTTCGCGTGGAGGAGGTGAGCCCTCTCGACCAACGGGTCCGACTTGTGCGCCCGCACATGTTTCCGGAGCAACATGGGTCCTGGGGCCGCCAGCCAGGTCGGCAGCGACGTTCCGGAGGAGGACTTCCTGGGGAAGACAAGGAGGCGCTCATGGGGCGTTTGATTAGTGGTGGTACACAGCAGCGACCGGATGGAGTGGAGAGCGTCCGGGAGGACCTCCTGCCACCGTGAAACTGGGAGATCCCTGGACCGTAGGGCCAGTAGGACGGTCTTCCAGACCGTGCCGTTCTCCCTCTCTACTTGCCCGTTCCCCCGGGGGTTGTAGCTGGTCGTCCTGCTCAAGGTTATACCCTTGCTGAGCAGGAACTGGCGCAGCTCGTCACTCATGAAGGAGGACCCCCTGTCCCAATGGATATATGCGGGGCAACCAAACAGTGTAAATATGGTGCTAAGGGCTTTAATGACCGTGGCCGCTGTCATGTCGGGGCAGGGGATGGCGAAGGGGAAACGGGAGTACTCGTCCACCACGTTCAGGAAGTATGTGTTGCGGTCGGTGGAGGGGAGGGGCCCTTTGAAATCCAGACTGAGGCGTTCAAAGGGACGGGAAGCCTTGATCAGTTGCGCTCTATCCGGCCTGAAAAAGTGCGGTTTGCACTCTGCGCAGATGTGGCAGTTCCTGGTGACTGTACGGACCTCCTCCACGGAGTAGGGGAGGTTGCGGGACTTTATAAAATGGTAGAACCGAGTGACCCCCGGGTGGCAGAGGTCCTCGTGGAGGGTTTGGAGATGGTTTATTTGTGCGTTGGCACATGTGCCGCGGGATAGGGCATCGGACGGCTCGTTCAGCTTTCCGGGACGGTACAAGATCTCGTAGTTGAAGGTGGAGAGCTCGATCCTCCACCTTAAGATCTTGTCATTTTTAATTTTGCCCCGCTGTGCATTATCGAACATGAAGGCTACCGACCATTGGTCAGTGAGGAGAGTGAATCTCCTGCCGGCCAGGTAATGCCTCCAATGTCGCACAGCTTCCACTATGGCTTGGGCTTCCTTTTCCACTGAGGAGTGGCGGATTTCTGAGGCGTGGAGGGTTCGGGAGAAAAAAGCCACGGGTCTGCCCGCTTGGTTAAGGGTGGCCGCTAGAGCTACATCGGAGGCGTCGCTCTCAACCTGGAAGGGGAGGGACTCGTCGATGGCGCGCATCGTGGCCTTTGCGATATCCGCTTTGATGCGGCTGAAGGCCTGGAGACCCTCTGTCGACAGGGGGAAGGTAGTGGTCTGTATTAGGGGGCGGGCCTTGTCTGCGTACTGGGGGACCCACTGGGCGTAATATGAAAAGAACCCCAGGCAGCGTTTCAGGGCTTTGGAGCAGTGGGGGAGGGGAAATTCCATGAGGGGGCGCATGCGTTCGGGGTCGGGGCCTATTATCCCATTGCGCACTACATATCCCAAGGTGGCTAGCCGGTTTGTGCTAAACACGCACTTGTCCTCGTTGTATGTGAGGTTCAAGGCGTTAGCGGTCTGGAGGAATTTTTGGAGGTTGGCGTCGTGGTCCTGCTGATCGTGGCCGCAGATGGTTACGTTGTCGAGATACGGGAACGTGGCCTGCAACCAGTGTTGATCAACCATTCGGTCCATCTCCCGTTGGAAGACCGAGACCCCGTTTGTGACGCCAAATGGGATCCTTAGGAAATGGTATAGTCGCCCGTCTGCCTCGAAGGCTGTGTACTTGCGGTCACTTGGGCGGATGGGGAGCTGATGGTAGGCGGACTTGAGGTCCACGGTGGAGAAGACCTTATATTGGGCAATCCGATTGACCATGTCGGATATGCGGGGGAGAGGGTACGCATCTAGCTGTGTGTACCTGTTGATGGTCTGGCTATAGTCTATGACCATCCTTTGCTTCTCCCCTGTCTTTACTACTACCACCTGTGCTCTCCAGGGACTATTGCTGGCCTGGATTATGCCTTCCTTCAGCAGCCACTGGACTTCGGACCGAATAAATGTCCGGTCCTGGGCGCTGTACCGTCTGCTCCTAGTGGCGACGGGTTTGCAATCCGGGGTGAGGTTTGCAAACAAGGATGGGGGTTCAACTTTGAGGGTTGCGAGGCCGCAGATAGTGAGTGGGGGTATTGGGCCGCCGAATTGGAATGTTAGGCTCTGCAGGTTGTACTGGAAGTCTAATCCCAGTAATGTGGGCACGCAGAGTTGGGGAAGGACGTAGAGCTTGTAGTTTTTAAACTCCCTCCCTTGCACCGTTAGGGTCACTATGCTGAACCCTTTGATCTGTACGGAGTGAGATCCTGCAGCTAGGGAAATCTTTTGCGTACTGGGACGGATGGTCAAAAAACAGCGTCTTACCGTGTCGGGGTGGATGAAGCTTTCTGTGCTCCCGGAGTCGATCAGGCATGGTGTCTCGTGTCCGTTGATCAGCACCGTTGTTGTCGTCGTCTGGAGCGTCCGGGGCCGTGCTTGGTCCAGCGTCACCGAGGCCAGACGTGGTCGCAGTGTCTCAGCGTCTTCTTCGAACCCCGTGGAGCCGTCGATGCTGGGGTCCATTGTTGTCGTCCAAGATGGCGGCGGGGGTGAACAAAATGGCCACCCCCATGCATCGCACATGGCTGGGGGTCCCAAGATGGCGGCGGGGGTGGACAAAATGGCCGCCCCCATGCATCGCACATGGCTGGGGGGGTCACAAGATGGCAGCGCCCATCCTCCCCTCGTGGTGGCCGGGACCCAAAATGGCGGCGCCTGCGGGTCGCACATGGGGCGCTGGGGGGGTTGGGGAGCGTTTGGGATGCGCTGGACTCTTTCTTCTCCGGGGACAGCGGCGACCCCCCGGGACCGGCACACAGCCGCGAAATGGCCCTTTTTGCCGCAGCTCTTGCAAATCACTGCGCGGGCCGGGCAGCGCTGCCGGGGGTGTTTCGCCTGGCCGCAGAAATAGCAGCGGGCCCCCCCAGGATGACCTGGCGTCTGAACCGCGCAAGACTGTGAGGGGGGGGGGTTTGTCGCGACGGGGGTCCACGGAGCCCAAGGGGCTGCCGCGCGGTCGGGACCGTACGCGTGGGCATTTTGCGCGGCCAAATCTAGGGAAGCTGCAAGGGCCCGTGCCTCTGAGAGTCCTAGCGACTCTTTTTCTAACAGTCTTTGGCGGATTTGGGGAGAGTTCATACCTGCCACAAACGCATCGCGAATTAACATGTCCGTGTGTTCAGCCATGTTTGCCGGTGGGCAGCTGCAGGCCCGTCCCAAAATTAGCAGCGCGGCGTAGAATTCGTCTAGCGATTCTCCGGGACTTTGCCGTCTCGTTGCGAGTTGGTAGCGTGCGTCGACCTGGTTCACTGGGCGAACGTAGATGCTCTTTAGTGCTGCAAACGCCATCTGGAAATCCTCTGCGTCTTCTATGAGAGGGTAAATTTCCGGGCTTACCCTCGAATGCAGGACCTGCAGTTTCTGGTCTTCTGTGATCTGGCCGGGGGCCGTTCGGAGGTAGCCTTCGAAACAAGTCTGCCAATGTTTAAAAATTGCTGCTGAGTTCACTGCGTGGGGGCTGATCCTCAGGCATTCCGGGATGATCCTGAGCTCCATAGTCCTTTAAGCACGCTTAATAAATTGTAGCGCACAATGACTTACGAGAGACGAATAGAGATGAAGTCGATGAGGCTTTATTAAGCGTGACTTGTTCCCCGCAGTTCAGCAACAGACTGGAGCTGCGGGGAGAACTCCTGGTTCTTATACTCCGCCTTCAGGGCGGAGCTAGAGATCAACAGCCAACCAGGACCCGGGATCTGTCAGCCAATGGCATCACGGCTTCACAGTCCCACATGACCCCTAATGCATACTACCACAGACTCACACATACTTAGCGGACAATCTACAATACCCCAGAACCCCCCACGAGTGTGAAATCATCTCGCCCCACCATAATACAGGCCCCTTTATAGCCAGAACACCCCCCAGAAAACTGGCCACTCCATCTCAGAACCCCCCTCACCCGAACACGTGTGACCCCATCAGGATTTATGTGGATGGATCTTCCACAATCCTGGATGGGCAACGCATAACAGGTTGTGGGATTTATGTGGAGGACGCGCAGGGACGCGCCCTCGAAGAAATCGCATTAAAATTGCACTTAGGCGCGCAGGCTGCAGAGCTTGCGGCCATCGCCTACATTGTAGACCATCCAGATTCCTTCCCCAGCCCAGCAGACATATATTCAGACAGTCTGTACGTCTGCAACAGCCTCACCGAATTTCTGCCCCTCTGGGAAACAAGAGGATTTGTTTCCGCGGATGGAAAACCCCTCCCCTCAGCCCCATTACTCCGCCACATTCTGGAAAAGGCCAAGAACAGGACTTTTGGCATTATAAAAGTCCGCAGCCACCATCGTTCTTCCCCCCCCGGAAATGTAAAAGCCGACGCGCTGGCTAAGGCACGATCCAGGCATGGGTACTTTTGGAAGCCCCCCGGGAGCGCCCCAGTGAGTGCAGTTCAGGTCGCGCAGACTAGGATCGAGGATCTAGTAGCGGCCCAGAAGCAGGATAGCACTCTCACTGAAATCGCGAAAGGGAAGTTTCCAGCCTCATACGAGAGGTTCCGGAATACCATAACCACACATGATGGTCTGGTGCTAAAAGACAGCCTTTACGTGGTTCCTGTACAAGATAGGAATCAGATGATCTGTCTATTCCATGATGGTCATGGACACCAGGGAATAGAACCCGCCGCAGCCCACCTCAAGCAGCTTTGTTGGTGGCCAAATCTTAAAGAGGATGTATCCCACTACATCGAGAATTGCCTCATCTGCGCTCAGAACAACCCAGATAGATATGCCAAAAAGGCACATCTCAGCCACACCCGACCCGTTAACGGCCCCTGGACTAACCTCCAGATCGATTTTATAGGTCCATTGCCCCCTTGCAGGAATGGCTATATATATGTTCTGGTGGTCATTGACACTTTTACAAAGTGGGTGGAAGCATTTCCAGCCCGCACCAACACGACCGCCAAAATCCTAACCCACCACATCTTCACAAGATGGGGACTCCCCCGCAGTATTGAATCGGACCAAGGTTCTCACTTTATGGGACGGGTCATGCAGAACGTCCTCACGATATTTGGCATAACCCAAAAATTTCACATTGCGTACCACCCTCAGTCGAGTAGTATAGTGGAGCGCATGAATCGGACCCTAAAAACCACCCTTAGAAAAATGGTCCAGCAAAACAACACCACTTGGGATTCGGTCCTCCCCTTTGCGCTGATGTTTTTGCGTAACACTGTTTCCACCTCCACAGGTTTCACCCCACACACCCTCATGACCGAACGCCCCATGAAAGGGACAGAATACTTGCTAGGTTTAAACCTAACCAGCCCCGAAGTCATGGCCCTCACCCACGAGAAGGCCTTGGAACAACTACTTGCAAATATAAAAACGGCTCAGCTAGCAGCCGCTGTTAAACTGGGCACTAAAAGAAAACAGAGCAAGGCCTGTTTTGCTAAGGCAGTACATGCTACAGAGTACAACATAGGACAGCAAGTAATGTTGTCCGTGTACAACCCCAGCACGTTTCTGGCTCCAAAATACTCGGGTCCCTATTCAATTACGGAGAAAATAAGCCCGTCGGTATATAAGATTAAATACCAAAATGGTAAGACTGCATGGTTTCACATAAACCAGCTCAAGGTTTATGGACCACAGTCAAACCACTCCCACCACGTCATGCTTGACGCAGCCGACCAAACCCCGCCCACATCCAACGTGACCACACCCACCCCTTCCACGTCCAGCCCAGACACGGACTCGCCACCGACTCCACCCATGAACTTTATGCCCCGCCCTGGAACGCCCACAGACTGCAGCAGCACAGACAGCGACTGTGACTCTGATGACAGCCACAGCACGCCTCCCTACCATCCTGGTCCCACACCCAGCAACTCCGACCTCGACTCCAGTGACCCCTTCCTCATCACCTACTTAAATAAACCCCACCACCGACCACCGACGTACACGGAATACCCCGACTTCGTCCCCACCCAACTCGACACCACTCATTGGCACCGTGACAACTCCTGCAGACTCGTCCGCAACGACGAGGACGATCCCAACTCACACCACGCAGCCCTTTCCGCACTGATCCACTCCAGAGTTTGGCACCCGGGAGACAGTGACAACCTCGGGCCTGACTCCGCCAAACTTTTTGCGACCCTGTTCGCAACCGAGAACTGAGGTGTCCACATGATGATTTAAAGGAGACACTTGGTGAAAAGTGTTGTCCTTTCTGATGGAACCTGCAGAATGTTTTATGTTGTCTGTCTGTTTGTTAAATGTTGTTCGTCCTACAGGAGAATTTTCTCACCGCCCCACACCCATTCACCTGAACCTTTTAGCTCTTTCCAAACGGACAAGCCAGACGCTTGTTCAGCGGTACCAACTTGTCCACAGATACCTGGTCACCAGACCAGACGCCCATTCAGAGGAACCAGCTTTTCAGCTGATACGTGGTCACCAGACCAGACGCCCGATCGTAGCTACTCTTCTGATTGGATGGTAGAATCAGAACAGTAACCCCACCATGATGACTCCATTTTTGTCCGTTCTTTGGTCGCTCAGGCAGTGGAGAAACGGCGCGAGACCTGCCCTGCCTGGGGACCCCCTCGTTGGTCAAAAACGCTCGGGTAGGGAAGATACGGTATTGGTAGCCGTCCTACCCGGGGACTCCACCCAAATCGTACCCGTCGCGGCCCACACGCACCTCATTCGAACTTTTCTTTCAAAAACAGTTTATTTTATTTAGGCAATCTTTGGGTTGCTGCCACATGCTATTTACATCCTAGAGCATTTGGATGATAAAGTTAGCACTGGTCCACCATTGGGAAGTGTGCCGTGTCCAAATATTTGTTTTGAAAAAAAAAAATGGGGGGAGAGTCACATACTGTGACCAATTATAAGGGTTTAATTGGCCCCAAGAAGGACAGACACACCAACACACCAGATATTAAACCAAAGTATTTACACACACTACGCTTGTCTTACAGAACTCCAGAAGCTCCAAGTCCGGAGAAAACCAGTAAAAACAGAAAAAGGAAAGAAAGAAGACAGCCATGAGGACTCCTTTCTTCGTGCTCAACATGCTTATTATGGACTTTTGGTTGCGCGGGAACGCGGACCCCATCACTCCAAACCCCTTTACTGTTAACACTTCACTGCCCAGTAGTACCGAGGGCCCAGTCACCAACCTCGCTGCATTATCCTGGTGTGCCAAGTTCATAACTTGGTACTCCTTATCGTACATCATTGAGGCACTGTTAGCATTGGCTATACTCAGTTGTGCCGTACAGACCATGCGCCTCCGCAAGTGGAAAAGGAGAGCGTACCGCGCTCGAACCCCGGTCTATCGGATCCAATCCCCGATATTCGGCTACGACCAGACCCCAGACCCCCGCGACATATGAATAATAAAACATGCACTGGCGGTTTTTCCTGTAAATAAAAAGAGAATGTATGGAAATGTATGATCCTGAACTTGACTGCCAAGCCAAGAAAGAGTATATTGAATGTTGTGACTGTTATTGTATGTTTAGAGAGATAAGATTGTATAATACTTGAAGAATTGGTTAGGTAAGATTAGAGGTTCCCAGTTAATTTTTTTAATAGGTACATGCCCCTGCCTGACATAGCGCCCTCAAGAATTGTTTAGGTAAATTTTTGTGCATAGCTAGGGTCAAAGTAGTGGCCATGAAGGAGTAACCCCCCCCCCCCCAGTCACGAAACGAAGAGGACAAAATTTATGTGATCCTTCACGCTTCGCGTTAGGATCACAAGGCGGGAATGTAGCCACGTAAAATGGCTGTGTTCCGATTAATCTGGCTAAAACCCAGTTTAAAATGGCTAACCCGAAAGACTGCTGGGAAAAGCAGCTAAGAAGACACAAGCAGGCAGCTGCAGACAGTATTGCATATCCGGCTCTGGGAAGTTAGCCCAGATCGATACTCAGGGCTATCAACAGCCCATCAACCCAGGTATTTGCAGTTGCATTCAGGACTGTTTGCAGCCCATCTATTCAGACATCTGCAGTCAAATCGGCTATCCCGGGAACAATTGCAACAATTAGTAATTGAATACCGGGCCAGACCTCTCGGCACCTGCAGTGGCCGAAACAAAGACAGGTGAGCGACCACCCCCCGATCGAGGAATCGCCTCACCATTGGACACATCGACCCCAGAGATTGGGGACAGATCCAATCACTTGGGACTCAGGGTCAAGGGCCGCCCCGGGAGGCGGGAAGCCCCTGGGCCCTATAAAAGTGAAGGTCCAAGTTCAGATCTCGCTCTCTATCCTCTTCGCCTGCTCGAGACCTTCGCAAGAACAGCAACCGGCAACTGTAAGTTTGAATCCAGCGATCGCTATCCGGTAGAGACACCTAGCCACCGACCTGTATCAGCCTTTTGAATCCCGCGGGCCAGATTTGATTGGACAAGCCATTCGTTTCCCTGACCTGGTGGGCTCTTCCTAAGTTAAGTATTGGCCAGTAGTGATATGTTTATTATATAAATAGTAGTATTAGGGAATTAATATTGCTTGTTGTTTATAATAAATGAACTTTAATCCTTACTAAGCGGTGTGCTGTATTATTAATCATAACCCGAACTTGAACCACGTGGCGGTATCATAAAGATACCTGGCGACTCATGAGCAAAGGTGACGTAAACAGAGCAAATAGACTAAGGTTAAAAAGAGCAACAAACCTGCCAAAGGTTTCAGCCAGCGCAACCTCCTGAGACGCTTCTGCCCCATGAGCTGGTGACGTCCCCCTGGGCGAAGGTGGGTGTCGACCTATTTCACGCGCTTGGCATGGACTATGTTATCATAGTGGACTACTTCTCCAATTACCCAGAAGTCATACGCCTGCACGATCTCATGTCGTCTGCTGTCATCAGGGCCTGCAAAGACACCTTTGCTCGCCACGGCATTCCGATGACTGTCATGTCGGACAGTGGGCCCTGTTTTGCCAGCCATGAATGGTCGTCCTTTGCGGCCTCGTATGGCTTCACACACGTGACGTCCAGCCCTCTGCATCCCCAGTCCAATGGAAAGGCGGAGAAGGGCGTTCACATTGCCAAGCGGCTCCTCTGCAAGGCTGCTGCTGCCGGCTCGGACTTCTACCTCGCCCTGCTGGCCTATCGCTCGGCCCCATTAGCCACGGGTCTCTCGCCAGCACAGCTGCTGATGGGTCGTGCCCTCAGAACCACTGTGCCTTCCATCCTGGCACCAACAATAGACCATGCTCCGGTACTGCATAAGATGCAACTGCAGCGCGATCGCCAGAAGAGATCGTACGACACAAGGGCAACTGATCTTCCCTCCCTGGCCCCTGGAGACAACGTCCGCATTCACCTACCAGACGGTGGCTGGTCAGCACCTGCCGAAGTTCTCCAACGCGTGGCTCCCCGCTCGTTCCTGGTACGCATGCCGGATGGATCCGTGCGTAGGCGCAATCGCCGAGCCCTTCACCTACTTCCACGCTCGCAACGGAACCATACACAGACGCCGTGTCCTCCACTGGTTCCTGATAGCGACTTCGTGGAGCTGCCATATACCATGCCCCTTCTGTCGCCGCCCGTGGCCAGGCTCGCACCTCAGCCTGTGGTTCTCGACCCACCCTTGAGGCGGTCAACCCGAATTTGTCGCCCACCTACTAGACTGGACTTATGAGACTGTTCACACGTCACATTTTAGCAACTACTGTATTGTAACATGTCACTGTTTTATCGTTCCAGGCCTCGTTTGATCGGTCCAAATTTCAACGTTCTTCTTTTGTTATGGTACAACCTCGTTAGCATGTCACACCTGACATCGCCCCTTGTATATAGTTACGCCACATGTACATGCTGTAAATATCACGCACACACACCTTTAGCTGCACTCAGGACACATTTATATTTATAACCACGTAGGCACATAATCTTGTAAAAAAGGGGGGATGTCATGATATTCAAACACACATCACAACACACACATCATGATAGACAGACCAACAGACCAATTAGCACACATAACACGACAGCCAATCACAGACAAGAGCAGACACAGTATAAGACAAGAAACACAACACCTGCTGGCCAGTCCATCTGGAGACAGGACAAGGCCAGGACCTCATTAACAAGACACTCACCACGTGCTGAGTACCAAGTCAGATGTGTAAATAACTAGTTGGAATAAAACTGCGTTTTACCAATCGCAACCGTTTTGGTTCGTCTGTACCTCAGAGCACCCAACGCCACACTTACTGAGCCCATTCTTACAGGTGTAAAATGGGCTCAACGAGGGCCAATTTCAAGGAACAAGGTCACGTGCCCAAAGGTTACCTGAAAGACATTTGACAAATATTGGAATAGGCTATTTTTCAGATACCCCTGCTGGCAGCTTATTACAAGAGTTCAATGAAGAGCCAACACATATTTTAGGCCCCTTCTGCTTAATTAGATATTGTAAAGTGAAGCAAGAGTTGGGTTTTCTCTGCCTGAAATTCTGACGTGACTGCTGGGTGACCACCATGAGCAGCTACAATGTTTTAAAAAAGATTGTTCCTATGCATCCAGGAAGAAAAAGGAAAATAATTAGAGGGAGGTCTATGTCAATCTTACGGAACCTCCTATCAGCTGGAAGACTGGGAGTGGCACAAGCCTATAGGTAAAATATTTTATGACACTCTCAATAAATGCATTGTGCATTGTATGGGGTGTAAGGGAAAGGATAGGAAGCTATCTGTTTAAAAGTAAGGTCAGAAAGCTGCTTCTCAGAAGTTAAATATATTAGCCCAAAAATATTGCAGCGTGAAGCAAAATTATAAACAGTCCCAGAGTGTGTTTAACAGTAACTACTGGAAACAAGGCATCCAGGAACTCCCAAACATTTATTAGCTATATACAGGGATAGGTCAGCTTGAGGCTCCATCCAGAAGCATCTTTCTCTGAGTTCTAGTGACACGTGATTTGACATCTAGTGACACGTGATTTGGGAGCACGGTAGCATTCTGGATAGCACAATTGCTTCACAGCTCCAGGGTCCCAGGTTCGATTCCGGCTTGGGTCACTGTCTGTGTGGAGTCTGCACGTCCTCCCCGTGTCTGCGTGGGTTTCCTCCGGGTGCTCCGGTTTCCTCCCACAGTCCAAAGATGTGCAGGTTAGGTGGATTGGCCGTGATAAATTTCCCTTAGTGTCCAAAATTGCCCTTAGTGTTGGGTGGGGTTACTGGGTTATGGGGATAGGGTGGAGGTGTTGGCCTTGGGTGGGGTGCTCTATCTGGGAGCCGGTGGGCCGGGTGGCCTCCTTCTGCACTGTAAGTTCTATGATAATCACTGATGATGTATATTAGCTATTGGCTTAAGAGCTTTTTAACGCTTTAGAATACATCTCTTCCCAAATATTTCATTCTACTCATTAAATATTTACACTTCCTACTGTCCCACCCTCCCTCCCCATTCACTTGTGCCAGTGGTGTCAATCTCCAACTCTGCCCTCAGTGTTCTCCATATTCTTCCTCAGTACAGAGTTTCCCGTTTCTGATGTGTGGTAAAAGGGTGTTGAACAGATGTTCTCTTTTTCTTCTTTTGTGTACCCCCTGCACAGTGTCACTGGACACTGCTTGAGCTAATTAATCTTCCTTTAAATTTTGGAGTCGGAGGCTTTCTGTTGTGACATACCATTTTAAAATGTCCCCATGTGCTGCAGGAATGAGACTCTGCATTAATGGTGGGAGAGTCTTTGTGTCTATGGGGTGTTTTCATGCCACAACATGAACACTGTCGGCCACCCCTCTTCTTTCTGGGTTTGTTTTTTGGTGGGTACACTGGTACCGCTATTGCCCACCAACTGGACTGAGATCGCAGTTTATCTCCACATCACCCTGGATTAAAATTCAGTTCTGCTTCAGTAGCTCAGCTTGTCTCCCTAATTGAACTGCCTTGGATAATGTTAAATCTCTGGACTGCGAAAAATTAGATAAGGCTTCATCAAGCACGCCCACCACTATGCGCTCTCGGACTAATTCCACATTTAGAGCCCCATACTGATAGCTATCAGCCAAATGATATAGGTTGTTCATGAAAAAATTCATACGTTCTCTGGATTCCTGAGAATGCCTGTTAAACCTCGCCCAGCCTATAACTGTGTTCCTCCGAAGACCAAAATACAAATCTAAGGCCTCACTAACCTCTTCATAGATTGCTGTGTCCTTATTAATGCCGGCTGTTACTAAAATACAAACTGCATGGTGTAGCCATGTAAAATGGCTGCGTTCCGATTAATCTGGTCAAAACCCAGTTTAAAATGGCTAACCCGAAAGACTGCTGGGAAAAGCAGCCAAGAAGACACAAGCAGGCAGCTGCAGACAGGTTTGCATATTCAGCTCTGGGAACGTAGCCCAGATCGATACTCAGGCCTATCAACAGCCCATCAACCCAGGTATCCGCAGTTTCATTCAGGACTGTTTACACCTAATCTACTCAGACATCCACAGTTAAATCGGCTATCCCCGGGAACAATTGCAACATATTAGCAATTGAATACCGGGCCAGACCTGTCGGCGCCTGCAGTGGCCGAAACAAAGACAGGTGAGCGACCACCCCCCGATCGAGGAATCGCCTCACCATTGGACACATCGACCCCAGAGACTGGGGACAGATCCAATCACTTGGGACTCAGGGTCAAGGGCCGCCCCGGGAGGCGGGAAGCCCCTGGGCCCTATAAAAGTAAAGGTCCAAGTTCAGATCTCTCTCTCTCTCATCTTCGCCTGCTCGAGACCTTCGGAAGACCAGCCACCGGTAGCAGTAAGTGTGAATCCAACGATCGCTATCCGGTAGAGACACCTAGCCACCGACCTGTAGCAGCCATTTGAATCCCGCGAGCCAGATTTGATTGGACAAGCCATTCGTTTCCCTGACCTGGTGGGCTCTTCCTAAGTTAAGTATTGGCCAGTAGTGACAGGTTTGTTATATAGAAAGTAGTATTAGGATATTAATATTGCTTGTTGTATATAATAAATGACCGTTGTTTTAATCCTTACTAAGCGGTGTGCTGTGTTACTAATCATAACCTAAACTTGAACCACGTGGCGGTATCATAAAGATACCTGGCGACTCATGAGCAAAGGTGACCGAAACAGAGCAAATAGAATAAAGCTAGAAAGAGCAACATAATTGGCGACTCCGCCGGGACCCGACTTAGAAGTGGAAAACCACTCCGGGAGAACCCCAACATTTTGAAGTAGAATCCAATCGGAAACAAAACAAAAAAACCACAAGTGTTCAAGAGGTTCTGGTTAAAAATTCACAATTCGGAAGTGTGTATATGCATGCGTAACTAACAGGGCTATAAGGCAAAACTGATAGGCTTTTTGTTGCGTCAAAACTATCGGCAGTCGGTATTTCGGAAATCAGCGCAAGCCGTACCCGTATCTACCACACCACCTTGACCCCCTGTTCCAAATTCGAACGTAACGAGCAGATAAGAGAGAGCCATGCAGGCAATGCAAGCGATGCAGCGCCTCATGAACCCCGAAGATTTTGCTGTCGCACCAGTCAGCAGCGTAGGAGCGGGACAGTGTCCCGTTTGGGAGGTGGAAATCCGCAAATTTCTGCAGGGCAAAGGATGGCCCGTGTGGAAGGATTTCTGCAATAACGACGACTCAGGTCCTGGAAGTATAGGGCATACTTGGTGGGAGAACCTGAATGAGATTCACAGAAAGAGTTTAGCAAATGCGCGCAAGCCGATGGCAATTGTGTCCTGTCTGGCACAATTGCGAGGCACAGAGGAGGTCGTCAGGACGCTCCGCAAGGAAATAGAAGGCATCCATCGGATAAGTAAAACCGATATATGTGAAATTGAGAAAGAGAACCAGGAATTGAAAGGGAAATTAGCAGCAAAGGACCAAGAGGTGGCTGATGCCAAACGGGGTTACCAATCTTGTCTGGCGCACTTGAGTAGTTTCCAGTCACAGTATGAGAAGGCTTATCAGGACCTGCAGCGTGCAGTCCTGGTAAAGAAAGAAACAGAAAACCAGTTAGAGAAGCTCCAGAAACAATGCAGTGATCTCAAGGCAGCCTTGAGAGCGCTCCACGCCACAACAACGGAACAAAGGCAGAGTACTTTAGACCATGCAAAGTGCCGAAAGCAGATTGCAGACTTGAAAGCAATGCTTTCTGTCCAAAAGAGATTTCAAGAAACCTTTGGGGAAAGTTTAGAACAGGAAGACGGCCCTGATTGGGAAGAATTGCAGGAGACAGCACAGAGATATGTTCAGGGAGCATGTGCGCAGGAAAAACCCCAAAGGAGGAAAGCACCCCCACACAACAGATAATACAGGCTCCCATGAACCCTGTAACAACCCACCGCACCGCCACAGCAGACGCGTCGGACGTCTTATATTCCACCCCCTCACAGTGACCCAATTACGGGACGCGTGTGCCAAAATCACACCGTTCCTCCCCGCTTCAGACCCACACCATTTCTTTGCCACCGTCAAACACCAGGCGACCATGTACGGCCTGGATGAGAAAGAGCAGGTAAAGCTCACGGTCCTCAGCTTAGACCCATCGGTCGCAGCAGCCCTTCCCGACCCACAGAATGTAGGAGGAGGCACCCTTGCAGAAATGCATACCGCGATCCTGGATGCGATCGGGTACAACCGGGGCGACCCCGTAGACGGTCTGAATAAATGCAGACAAAAAGTCTGAACACCCCACAGCGTTCGCAGGACGCTTGTGGATTCACTTTGAAGCCGTTTTCGGCAACGTAGATCGTGCCCATTTGTCCCCAGACAATATGGCCAAGTGGACCCACACCCTTATCTCCCATGCCACGGAAGCAGGACAGAATGCCTGTAACAATTATGACCCCTCGGAGGAGGCTCATAATGAGAAGTGGGTGGTCAAGAGATTGTCCCGCGTTTGGGAACAAGCGGCTCACGGTAAATCAGCCACTAGAACCCCCGAGGAAAACCAAGCCGCCGCAGACGTGCAGGCAGTAAGAACCACTCTTCACAACCCCGCCTGGGTAAACGAGGGAAAGAACAGCCCCCCAGCCAAACCGCAAGAGTGCTACAATTGCGGAAAATTGGGACATTTTGCTAGAGAATGCAATGGCCCTAAGAAACCACAGAGAGCCCAACCGACAGGCACTCTCGATAAGAAAAAGGCAGAGCCCGTAGCGACCGAGAACTGAGGTGTCCACATGATGATTTAAAGGAGACACTTGGTGAAAAGTGTTGTCCTTTCTGATGGAACCTGCAGAATGTTTTATGTTGTCTGTCTGTTAGTTAAATGTTGTTCGTCCTACAGGAGAATTTACCGCCCCACACCCATTCACCTGAACTTTTAACTTTTCCCACTGACACCCGCCACCGCCACACGCCCATTCTGCCGAAACCTCTGAGGACTTGCCTCAGAGGCCCACCAGACCAGACGCCCGATCGTAGCTACTCTTCTGATTGGATGGTAGAATCTGAACAGTAACCCCACCATGATGACTCCATTTTTGTCCGTTCTTTGGTCGCTCAGGCAGTGGAGAAACGGCGTGAGACCCGCCCTGCCTGGGGACCCCCCCGTTGGTCAAAAACGCTCGGGTAGGGAAGATACGGTATTGGTAGCCGTCCTACCCGGGGACTCCACCCAAATCGTACCCGTCGCGGCCCACACGCACCTCATTCGAACTTTACTTTCAAAAGCCGTTTTATTTTATTTAGGCAACCTTTGGGTTGCTGCCACATGCTATTTACATCCTAGAACATTTGGATGATAAACTTAGCACTGGTCCACCATTGGGAAGTGTGCCGTGTCCAAACATTTGTTTTGAAAAATAAATGGGGGGAGAGTCACATACTGTGACCAATTATAAGGGTTTAATTGGCCCCAAGAAGGACAGACACACTAACACACCAGATATTAAACCGAAGTATTTACACACACTACGCTTGTCTTACAGAACTCCAGAAGCTCCAAGTCCGGAGAAAACCAGCAAACAGGAAAAGGAAAAGAAAGAAGACAGCCACGAGGACTCCTTTCTTCGTGCTCAACATATTTATTGTGGACTTTTTGTCGCGCGGGAACGCGGATCCCATTACTCCAAACCCCCCTGCCGTTAACGTTTCACTGCCCCGTAAGTCCGAGGGCCCAGTCACCAGCCACGCTGCATTATCCTGGTGTGCCAAGTTCATAACTTGGTACTCCCTATCATACATCATTGAGGCACTGTTGGCATTGGCTATACTCAGTTGTGCAGTACAGACCATGCGCCTCCGCAAGTGGAAAAGGAGAGCGTACCGCGCTCGAACCCCGGTATATCGGATCCGATCCCCGATATTCGGCTATTACCAGTCCCCGGACCCCCGCGACCTATAAAGAATAAAGAGTATTCGCGTGCATTATTCCTGTAAATAAAGAAATATACCGAATGTTTCATTAAAAAAAATGTATGATCCTGAGCTTGATTGCCAAGCCAGGAAAGAGTATACTAAATATTGTGATTGTTGTTGTACGTTTTAGGAAGATAGGATAATGCAATGTTTAGGAATATAGAGTGCTTAGGTAAAATTAGAGGTTCCCATTTTATTTTTTTATATAGACACATGCCCCTGCCTGACATAGCGCCCTCAAGAATTGTTTAGGTAAATTTTTGTGCATAGCGCTAGGGTCAGAGTAGTGGCCATGTGGGAGGCCCCCCCCCCCAAGTCGGGAAACGAAGAGGACAAAATTTATGTGATCCTTCACGCTTCGCGTTAGGATCACAAGGTGGGAATGTAGCCATGTAAAATGGCTGCGTTCCGATTAATCTGGTCAAAACCCAGTTTAAAATGGCTAACCCGAAAGACTGCTGGGAAAAGCAGCCAAGAAGACACAAGCAGGCAGCTGCAGACAGGTTTGCATATTCAGCTCTGGGAACGTAGCCCAGATCGATACTCAGGCCTATCAACAGCACTTCAACCCAGGTATCCGCAGTTTCATTCAGGACTGTTTACACCTAATCAACTCAGACATCCACAGTTAAATCGGCTATCCCCGGGAACAATTGCAACATATTAGCAATTGAATACCGGGCCAGACCTGTCGGCGCCTGCAGTGGCCGAAACAAAGACAGGTGAGCGACCACCTCCCGATCGAGGAATCGCCTCACCATTGGACACATCGACCCCAGAGACTGGGGACAGAATCCAATCACTTGGGACTCAGGGTCAAGGGCCGCCCCGGGAGGCGGGAAGCCCCTGGGCCCTATAAAAGTAAAGGTCCAAGTTCAGATCTCTCTCTCTCTCATCTTCGCCTGCTCGAGACCTTCGGAAGACCAGCCACCGGTAGCAGTAAGTGTGAATCCAACGATCGCTATCCGGTAGAGACACCTAGCCACCGACCTGTAGCAGCCTTTTGAATCCCGCGGGCCAGATTTGATTGGACAAGCCATTCGTTTCCCTGACCTGGTGGGCTCTTCCTAAGTTAAGTATTGGCCAGTAGTGACAGGTTTGTTATATAGAAAGTAGTATTAGGATATTAATATTGCTTGTTGTATATAATAAATGACCGTTGTTTTAATCCTTACTAAGCGGTGTGCTGTGTTATTAATCATAACCTAAACTTGAACCACGTGGCGGTATCATAAAGATACCTGGCGACTCATGAGCAAAGGTGACCGAAACAGAGCAAATAGAATAAAGCTAGAAAGAGCAACAATGGCTACCAATGGAATAGAAGAGTTTGCTGACCTGTTCTTTGTCAGATTTCTGCGCTAACCTTGTTGAATCTGTGACATCAGTTTTGCCAGTGTGCTGCTTGGTTGGGACCTTCCACATGGTCAAAGAAATCTAGTAGAGGTAAAAGCTTTGTCGGTTACAGTAATCAACTGTTTTGGGGCCCCATCGGTGCTTTTACTTCTGATTCTTTGCCACAGTCATTCCCTCGCTACATTATTTTTGCTAGCTTTCACTTTCCTGTCACCAGTAGCTTTATCCTTGCTGTTCAGTAAGTTTATTGTTGTCACCATGACGTATCATCATAAACACTCCGAGGTGTGTTCAATAGAGACTACGGAACAAGGCATCGCAGGACCTTTCAAAAATGTATTAACTATGTACAGGGGTGGATAAGCATGAGGGGCTTCCAGAAGTATCTCTCTCTGAGTTTTAGTGATATAGGCAGCACAGTAGCACAGTGGTTAGCACTGTTGCTTCACAGCGCCAAAGTCCCAGGTTCAATTTCCGCTTGGGTCACTGTCTGTGCGGAGAATGCATGTTCACCCCGTATCTGCGTGGGTTTCCTCCTGGTGCTCCAGTTTCCTCCCACAAGACCCCAAAAGACATAGGGCGCGATTCTCCACTCCCGCGCCGGTTGGGAGAATCGCCTGGGCCGCCAAATTGTCCCGCGACACCGGTCCAACGCCCTCCCGCGATTCTGCCAAGCGGCGAGAACGGCCCCGTTGAGTTCCGCGCTGTGCAGGCCGGAGAATCGCCCGAGACACCCAAAATGGCGATTCTCCGGCACCCCTGCTATTCTCAGGCCCGGAAGGGCCGAAGTCCCGACGGCGTGACCCCAGTTCACACCGTCGCCGTTCACACCTTTTTAAAGTCGTCAGCCAGCACAACTGGCTGAGCAGGGAGGAGGTGAGCGGACTGTTCCGCAGCGCCTGGAGACAGGGTCAGCTTACCCGAGAAGGCTGCGGCCAAAGGGGAGAGTGTGCAGGTGGGAGGGGGGGTGGGAGAGTGTGCAGGTGGGAGGGTGGGTGGGAGAGTGTGCAGGTGGGAGGGTAGGTGGGAGAGTGTGCAGGTGGGAGGGGGGGTGTGGTAGAGTGTGCAGGTGGGAGGGGGGGTGTGGGAGAGTGTGCAGGTGGGAGGGGGATGTGGGAGAGTGTGCAGGTGGGAGGGGGGATGAGGCAGAGTGTGCAGGTGGGAGGGGGTGTGGTAGAGTGTGCAGGTGGGAGAGGGGGTGGGAGAGTGTGCAGGTGGGAGGGTGGGTGGGAGAGTGTGCAGGTGGGAGGGTAGGTGGGAGAGTGTGCAGGTGGGAGGGGGGGTGTGGTAGAGTGTGCAGGTGGGAGGGGGGGTGTGGGAGAGTGTGCAGGTGGGAGGGGGGTGTGGGAGAGTGTGCAGGTGGGAGGGGGGGTGGGAGAGTGTGCAGGTGGGAGGGGGGTGTGGGAGAGTGTGCAGGTGGGAGGGGGGTGGGAGAGTGTGCAGGTGGGGGGGGTGGGAGAGTGTGCAGGTGGGAGGGGCGTGTGGGAGAGTGTGCAGGTGGGAGGGGGGGTGGGAGAGTGTGCAGGTGGGAGGGGGGGTGTGGTAGAGTGTGCAGGTGGGAGGGGGGGTGTGGGAGAGTGTGCAGGTGGGAGAGGGGGTGGGAGAGTGTGCAGGTGGGAGGGGCGTGTGGGAGAGTGTGCAGGTGGGGGGGGGGGTGGGAGAGTGTGCAGGTGGGAGGGGGTGTGGTAGAGTGTGCAGGTGGGAGGGGGGGTGTGGGAGAGTGTGCAGGTGGGAGGGGGGTGTGGGAGATTGTGCAGGTGGGGGGGGGTGAGAGAATGTGCAGGTGGGAGGGGAGGTGGGAGAGTGTGCAGGTGGGAGGGGGGTGTGGGAGAGTGTGCAGATGGGAGGGGGGTGTGGGAGAGTGTGCAGGTGGGGGGGGGGGGTGGGAGAGTGTGCAGGTGGGAGGGGGGTGTGGGAGAGTGTGCAGGTGGGAGGGGGGGTGGGAGAGTGTGCAGGTGGGAGGGGGGTGTGGTAGAGTGTGCAGGTGGGAGGGGGGGTGTGGGAGAGTGTGCAGGTGGGAGGGGGGTGTGGGAGATTGTGCAGGTGGGGGGCGGTGAGAGAATGTGCAGGTGGGAGGGGAGGTGGGAGAGTGTGCAGGTGGGAGGGGGGATGGGAGAGTGTGCAGGTGGGAGGGGGGATGTGGGAGAGTGTGCAGGTGGGAGGGGGGTGTGGGAGAGTGTGCAGGTGGGAGGGGGGGTGGGAGAGTGTGCAGGTGGGAGGGGGTGTGGGAGAGTGTGCAGGTGGAAGGGGGGTGTGGGAGAGTGTGCAGGTGGGAGGGGGTGTGTGTGGGAGAGTGTGCAGGTGGGAGGGTGTGTGGGTGAGTGTGCAGGTGGGAGGGGTGGTGGGAGAGTGTGCAGGTGGGAGGGGGTGTGGGAGAGTGTGCAGGTGGGAGGGGGTGTGGGAGAGTGTGCAGGTGGGAGGGGGGGGGTGTGGGAGAGTGTGCAGGTGGGAGGGGGTGTGTGTGGGAGAGTGTGCAGGTGGGAGGGGGTGTGTGTGGGAGAGTGTGCAGGTGGGAGGGTGTGTGTGTGGGAGAGTGTGCAGGTGGGAGGTGGGGTGAGGGAGAGTGTGGATGGCACAGGTCAGCCGCCCTGATATGGCAGGACGGTGACGAGGACACGGCCGCAGTGTGCGTGTGGCTGATGGTCACAGGCAAGTGGCACACTGGCGAGCAGTACGGTGTGAACTGACCGTTCGGCGCAGACAGTGACCAGGTGTTAGGCTGGCTGCGTGTCTGCAGCGCGACCAGGCCACCGGGGCACACAGGTATCCCATGCAACCCGGCTGGCGAGGTGTGGAAGAACCTCCATGTAACATGTCGTTTCTCTGCCCCCCACCACCCTCCTGCAGGTCACCATGTATGCCAACCAGACAGCGATGTTCACTGCCGTGGTTGGAGCTGCAGTTCTGGAGTTTGCCACCCGGCAGCATAGAGTCGGACGGCCCACAGTGGCTGCAGATGCAGCGGTTGCCGGTGCAGCAGAGGGGATGCCCGCGGAGTGGCCTGTCATCGACGCGCAGGCCGCAGGCGCTCAGGACCTGAATGTACTGGGGGATGCCGAGGGGAACATTGACCGCCAGACGGCGAGGAATGCAGAGGAAGAGCTTGGGGGGGAGCAGGAGGAGGAGGAGGAGGAGCAGGTGGAGCAGGAGGATCCACTGATGGTGGTGCCAGGGCGCCACAGGCGTCCAGCAAGGCCGAGGGTGTACCGTGACAGAATGTCGTTCAAGGCCCTAATGGATATCACATGCAGGGGGAGACTACGGTTCAACAGGGAGACGGTCGCACATATATGCCAGCTCGTGGCGCACCTCGCACCACGTGGAATGGGAGGAGGACACGCGATACCAGTCTCCGTCACGGTGACGGTGGCCCTAAACCTTTATGCGACCGGTTCCTTACAGGCGCCGAGTGGGGACCTATCCGGGATATCACAGGCATCGGTCCACAGATGCATCAGGGCCGTCACCGACGCCTTGTACGCCATCGCGAACAGGTACATTCAATTCCCCGAGGACCGAGCACAGCAGGAAGCATGGGCACGTGGATTCGCCAAGGTGGCCGGGATACCGATGGTCCAGGGTGTCATCGATGGTGTGCACGTCCCAATGCGCCCACCTTCAGACAACAGGGAAGTGTTCATGAACAGAAAGGGTGCTTACTCCATGAACATTCAGGTGGTGTGCGACCCCCACATGAAGATCATGCACGTGTGTGCAAAGTACCCCGGCAGTGTGCATGACGCCTACATTCTGGCACAGTCGTTCATCCCCGCAATGTTCGATGGATGCCCCCCCCGGCTGAGGGGCTGGTTGCTGGGCGACAAGTGCTATCCATTGAGGTCATGGCTGCTGACGCCAATACGGAGGCCTCACACCAACGCGGAGAGCCTATACAACGAGGCACATGCAGCAACCAGGGGTGTGGTGGAGCGGTGCTTCGGCCTGCTGAAGATGTGCTTCAGATGCCTGGACCGATCAGAAGGGGCCCTGCAGTACCAACCCGACAGGGTCGGTCGCATAGTTGTGGTCTGCTGTGCGCGGCACAACATTGCCATGCAGAGGGGAGATGACCTGGTGGAGAAGTCGGAGGGAAGACCCGGCGGCACCGGAGCCAACGCAAACAAGGGGGATGGGGAAGAGAAGGATGCGGAGGATGAAGATGATGGGGCGCATCAGGGTGGGGGGAGGGGCGCAGGACGCAGACACGGCCCGGCTGCTCGTTACGTCCAGGAGGCTGCGCGACGGCACCGCCGCGGACAGCGGGCATGCGATGCGTTGGTGGCCGCACGGTTCACGCACTGTGGGGGTGGGATTCGCTGAACACTGCCACTTGCACCATCACTCCTGCACACTGGCACCACATAGCACCCACCACCTCCCCCCTCACCCCCGCACCGCATTCACGGCAACAATTCCACATCACCTTACCACTGCGGCACTACGGGATTGCACAACAGTGATGATTGGGTAAGCGGGTGTGATCAGTGCCATGTTGAATGATGACAGCCCGCTCTGCGATGAGCTGTGTGCTCAGATTCGCCAGCCGAGGTCTGACTCATGGCTGTAGCTGAACCATGCACTCCAGTGGTCACAGCCTTCCTGACGGATATTTCACCACATGCCCGTGTGGGGTGGCTGGCTTCGGTGTACCGAGGACAACGGTGTCCGATTATGGGAGACAGGGGGGGAAAGGGTCAGCACATCCGGAACAGACCTTGAACGGCTCGTATACCACTACGCCAATCGGGCACCCTCCCGAGCCCCCTGGCACCGGACATAGCACACAGTCTTACAAGTCAAATTTAACAGTGCGTTTATTCGTGTGGTTAACATAGGTGCCCTACCCACTACAACTAGACTGTGCCCTGCACCCGTGCCAACTTCTTACATGCCTAACGACTTTGCCTTAACGACTTTGTGTTCCCAGATGGTACAGCAGGAGTGGAGGTGGACTGCTGTGAATCACGCCCTTCGACATGGCTCCCCGTCAGCACACGTTTCCTGGGGTGGCCCGGCTTTGATGGGCCAGGCTGCTCTGCGGGCGTGCTGGATGGCGTGGTGCCACCATGACCTGCCCGCTCCCCACCAGATGCGCCAGGGACGGAACGGGGGGAAGCCGAGTGTACCGGTACATCCCTTGATGGAGCTACCGGGACGGGCCCCAGAAGCTCCTCCTCCCTCGGGGAACCCGGTGGCCCCCGGGCCTCACTGTGGGATGGAGATGCGCTCGGAGACATGCCCCGTCGCACCACCGACACCTGGCGCTGCCAGTCCTGGAGGCCTGCAGCGGTATCGACCACGGTCTGAATGTTCGCCGAGACGGGGCCCAGGGAGTGCCACATTCCTACCAAGGTCTGTGCGATCGCGACCTGTGAGTGCGCGACGCCATCCATCACGTGCACCAGGCGGTCAATGTTCTCCGCGACTGACTGCTGGGACTGTGCCATCGTTTGCTGGGACCGGGCCATGGCATGGTGAGACTCAGCCAGGGCCCAGAGAGCGGCGGCAATGTCGTGTTGGCTCTGGAGCATGGCTACCTGTGAGAGGGCAGCTCTCTCCTGGGCCATGGATGACGCGTGCACGGTAAGCCCAACGCCTTGCAGAACCTGACCCATGGCCGAAACCCTTTCACCCATTGCCTCCACCGCGGACGCCACCCGTGCGGTGTCGGCCTGGGTGGCTGCGATGAGCGGCACCACTCCCTTCTCCTGGATGCGGATGGACTCCTCCAGCTGCGTGTGCAGGTCCTGGAAGATGGCTCTCATCCCGTTATTCAGTCCCTGGGTTTCCACATGCATCGGTTGTCCGGGTGGGTCAATTACATCCAGGAACCCGGGAACCGTCTGGGTGGCAGCTGGTTGCTGGGCCTGGGCTGCCCTCCGACCATCCAGCCCCTCGGCTGCTCCAAACTCCACCTGCTGTACCGGCTCGGCTGTGGGGTGCGCACCAGACCGTGACCCGGGAGCCTCATCACTTATCTGCCCAACCGAGGTGGGTGTCTCTGTGATGGTGAACGGTGTGGGAGACAGCAGTGCCGCAAGCTCGAGGTCATCATCCGTCAGGAAGTCTGGTGTGTACTGGTCCCCCCATGGCCCGGCGCAAGCTCCATGTGGGCCATGTCGCCTTGACCTCCAGTTCGATCCAGCGGGTGTGTGGCCATGATGTGGGCTTCGGCATGACTGTCCACTCTGTGCCCCTCACTAATGTCTGTCCCAGTGGTCTGAGCGTCCCGGTCCTGTGTCCCAGACTGTGAGGTTTGCCCTCCTGTCCGACCGACTGCCAACCTCTGGCGTGCGTCCCTGGGTGCAGTTGCGGTTGGCGGTGTTGCGCTCCTTCCTGGGCGAGACGTCCCTGAAGGTTCGGCGGGTGGCCCTGGGGAACATAAAAGATTCGGAGTTCGTTAGACACGGTGGCCCGGGTGTATGGTGGCGGTGGGTGCACCATGTGAGGGGGGAGGGGATTGGGGGTGCAATGGCCAGAGTGTGAGGGGGGATGGGATCAAGGGTGCAGTGGCCAGAGTGTGAGAGGGGATGAGATCGGGGGTGCAGTGGCCAGAGTGTGAGGGGGGATGGGATCAAGGGTGCAGTGGCCAGAGTGTGAGGGGGATGAGATCGGGGGTGCAGTGGCCAGAGTGTGAGGGGGGATGGGATCAAGGGTGCAGTGGCCAGAGTGTGAGGGGGGCGATGACGGGGTGGGGGTGGAGAGGACATGCAGGGTTCTCTCACTTGCTTCTGCGCCTCCGACCTGGCGTGGCGCGACCTCCCGGGTGGCGGATCCCCCAGCGAGGTCCAGGGCCCTCTGCCCGTGAACGGTTAGGGGATGCAGGACCGGAGAATCCCCTCCGGTTCTCATGCGCCACGGGGGGGGGGGGGGGGGGGGGGGGGGGGTTGGATAAAGCATCACCATTAGGCGGGTATCATCAGGGCATGCAGATATAGACAACATTGTTGCTGGTTCAGGAGACAGCACGCCATGGCTTCGCTCCAGGGGGGGTCCCGGGGCTCATGTGGGTCGAGTAGATAGTTGGGCACCATGACCCCCCCCCAAGCCCCCCTGACCCCCCCAACATCGCCCCTGATGCTCCAGTCCCCCCCAACACTAACAACCGCCCATGGTTCCCCCCACCCCCAGCACCGCCCCTGATGCCCCAATCCCCCCCAACACTCCCAACCCACCCTGATCCCTCCCCCAGCACCGCCCCTGATGCCCCAATCCCCCCCAACACTCCCAACCGCCCCCGGTCCCCCCCCCCCCCACCCCCCCAGCACCGCCCCTGATGCCCCAAT
Source organism: Scyliorhinus torazame (assembly GCF_047496885.1). NCBI lineage: Eukaryota > Metazoa > Chordata > Chondrichthyes > Carcharhiniformes > Scyliorhinidae > Scyliorhinus > Scyliorhinus torazame. Next base: position 71,898,415 of record NC_092714.1, on the reverse strand, counting down.
CCCCCCAACACCCCCAACCGCCCTGGTCCCCCCCAGCACCGCCCCTGATGCCCCAATCCCCCCCAACACTCCCAACCCACCCTGATCCCCCCCCCAGCACCGCCCCTGATGCCCCAATCCCCCCCAACACCCCCAATCGCCCCGGTCCCCCCCAGCACCGCCCCTGATGCCCCAATCCCCCCCAACACTCCCAACACCCCCAACACCCCCCACCCTACTTTACCACCTCCCCCCCGCCCCCCCCATCTCCTCTCTTCTCCTCCGGGTCCTCTGTGCGCGGATCGCGCAATTTATGACGCAGCGCCGCGTTACTCGGGCGTCGCGCGGTGACGACGCGGCCTTCGCGGCACGCCCCCCGAGGTTCTCGCGGCCCTGATCCTAGCCCATTTTCGGGCCCTGAATCGGTCGGGATTGGGGCCGTTTCGCCCCGTCGCGAACCTCAACGCCGTTCACGACGGCGTGGGCACTTCGGCGCGGGAGTGGAGAATCGCGCCCATGCTTTTAGGTGAATTGGACATTCTGAATTCTCCCTCTGAGGCACCGGAATGTGGCGACTAGGGGATTTTCACAGTAATTTCATTGCAGTGTTAATGTAAGCCTACTTGTGACAATAAAGATTATTATCATACGTGATCTGACATCACTGATGATGCATATTGACTACTAGCATAATAGCTATTAACCCTTTATACTACATAGTCCAGTACACCTTGGCTCAAGCGACAACAAAATTTCCCCACACATCTAGTGCTGACCCCAACATTCGTGGGAGACACTTGATTTATGGAACCATTGCCCCACCTGTAATAAAGTTTAGTTGCCCCTTATTGTCCATTACAAATCAGGCTGTTTTTAAAAAATAGTACCTAATTTTAACTTTTTACTCTTTCAAATAGATATTTTGGTAATTACTGGAAATGATCCATCACTTTCAGCAGTATTATCTTTACAAAAAATAATCAGTGATGTTGGTCCACACAACCCATTAATGTTGGGAATCCAGCTACGTCGGTCAACATCAAAGTGGTTTATTATTTATAATCCACTTGAGTATTGTCACTTGTTCTATTTATGCAACAAGTACCGGCACTAAATATAGAGAAAACATAGGCTGGAGTATGTAGCAAGACAGTAACAGAGGGATTCAGATTACACCAAAAACCACAAACTAAAGCTAAAGTGGTTTATCAATATCATCTGAACCCCAAAATCCAATATGTTTTTGAAACACTTTTTCTGTGATTTTTAAAGAAACCTTGAATAAGACCCATAAAATGTCATTGAGCATAAAGGTTAATACCATGATTACTTGTGCATTGTTTTTTTGCTGCCAGTAATGTCCTCGATTTTCTTTTAGAAAGCAACGAGCAGCAAGAGAGGCACTCCCCTTCTCTCCTGTGGCACAACTCTCACAAATGCTGTAATTTGGCCCCTCACACCAATTCCATTCCCCTCATTACCTGAAAGAGCTATCACTACCTGAATTAAGCCAGTCAAAGTTTGCTACCCCTGCCAGGAACCACAATTTCTTCATTCTACAACAGTCAATATTGCCAACGCTATTTGGCTGTTGAGAGATAAGGGTATGAACTGCTGTCATGATTCATGACGCCTGTCAACAAGAAACAAGCCTTGCAGAGAGTTTCTGTGCAACTGAGAGCGGGAACTGGGACACCAGGGATAAAGCAGTGAAAGTGAGAGATGTGCACATTAGGGATGGGCAAGAAATGCTAGTCTAGCCAGTGACGCCAACATTTCATAAAATTACTTTTAAAAGCCATCCTATCCTGCAGGACCACGGCTAGCCTGATCAGATATTGTTCACTGTTTATTGTAGAAACCTACAATACAATTCAGAGTCAACAAAAAAGACACAGGTAGGTGATTGGTTGGCAACAAATTTTCTTCCTTTCTAAGCTAGGGGAAGGGGTTAAACTCAGAAATGAGTAACTATACTAAATTAATAATGTAAGCTGGATAAACTATCAATAAATGTAATGTAATCAATTGAATAATAATTTTAGTGAAATAAATAAATAAAATTGCTGAGAAGAGAGACATGTTGATGATGCTTTTCATTTTGCACTAAACAGAACAAACGCAATAATGCTAAATGTTAAATGATCAAAACAAATAAACGACAGGAAACAAGAGTACTGATTTGAGGCAAGTGTATTCTGATTAGCTAAGGACTTGCCATGGTGAAAACAACAGGAACTAATAGGTTCCCCAAGTTCCCTGGTAATTCCAAGCTTGAACATATTCCTTTTTCTGTTTGCAAAGAACAATAATGTTGCAAGAAAGAAAACGTAAATGAACCTCATTATGAGCTCAACTGATTAATTAGTTGTTAGTATAGTTATTTACACACTTAGAATTGTCCAGCAAGTGCTGCCCAATCGTGGAATCACATCCAACAATAGACATTTCGTTTTGGCTTTTACCCAAGCGCTGGCTGATTGAGTACGGTCAGTAGTCTTCCTATTTTAAAGAACCAAAGGAACATGCTCTTCGATTCAATCAATCAATCGCTGGGATGTACGGCATGTACACCGAGCATCACACTGGCTCTGAAATTCATACACAATGCTACTCAATTTTGAGGCAGGCAGAACATCTTTTTAGCCTAATGGCAGCATGCTGTTAGTGGAAAATACTGTGTAGGCACTGCATAGTAGATGCTTGAAATGGCTTCCTTAACCTATTGTTCAAATTTTTGATATACTTAGCCTTTCCAGGGTAATTTGAGGTAGACCAGGATATGTCAGGTTCAATATTGGTGGCCTTTGACCGATTTGTAAGTTTCTATAATAAACAGTGAATAATCATCTGATCATGATAGCCGTTGTCCTGCAGGATGGGTTTAAAAAATTATTTTATGGGATGTTGGTGTCGCTGGCTAGGCTAGTATTTATTGCCCATCCCTAATGTACTCTTTTTTTGCATCAAGCTTGCAAGTTGAGCAAAACGTTAGGGCCCTAATTACAAGATTGCTAATATGGCCAATCTTATCAACAGCTTGTGGAGCAATACAAGTCCCAATGTGACCAATTAAAGTAGGCTTGTGGTAGACATTAGTAGAAATTCATTAGGGGATTTCTCAACTAACAAGTTAAGAAAGGGGATTACACTAGACTGCCGCATCTCAAAAACAAATTTGGGCACAGGATGGAGCACCTTAAGGTATGTGAGGTAAGCCTTACTCAAAGATAGTGAATGTATTAACCTCTTTTGAAAATATGCATGGGGTAATAGGTTTGTGCTCATTCCCAACAAGGTTAGGTGTGCAATGACCCCTCGGCACCCTGGAGGCAAGTGTAAGGAGGTGACTCATTCCTTTGCCCCCCTCGGAGTCCAAAGTGCCACGTTAGCACTCCCAAGGGAGGGGAAGGGCCTGCAGTGGGAGCTTGAAGAGGGTTGTGGAATCTGGTGAGTCCATAAGAGGTGCAGCACACTTGGGAGGGGCCTTGCCAGGGATTGGGGCGGGGGCGGGCTTGCCGGCGAGTAATGAGGGGACGGGCCCTTGTCAATGATTGAGGGGGTCCCTTTTTTCATGTTTGGGGGGCCCTTGCCATGATTTTAGGGGGGTGGGGGAAGAGGTCCTTGTCAGCAATTTGGGGGGGGGGGGGGGGGCTGTGCAAGAATATTCTGAGATTGGGGTGCGCTTTAAAAATGGTGCCTTGATCTTGGAGGAGTGGGACCTGTTTAGGCCCTGCCCTTCTCAAGACCAAGTAAAAACCGATCCTCTGAAAAAAACTTTCTAAGTGCCATTTAATGGCATGTGAGCGGTGCTCCTAGCGCCAGCAGGAAACACTCCCGAATCCCCACTCGCGGGAGCACTTCAGACTGAAAACGGGAGAATCACGCCGAAAGTGCAGGAGCACGGGGAAAAAACATGGGAATGGCATGTTGGCATGATGCTCTTTTGGAGAATTGGAGAAGACTCAATGGGCCAAATGGCCTCCTTTGCACTGTAACAATTCTGTGATTCTGTTGGGTGTATTCAAGGCTGATTAGTGAATTTTTGGATCGAAAGGAAGAAAGGGATGAGAGATAAGGCAGGAAAGTGGAACTGAAGTCAAAGATCAGCCATGATTTTTTAAATTCTTTCATGACATGTGGGCGTTGTTGATTAGAGCAGCATTTATTGCCCAACCTTAATTGTCTTTGAAAAGTTGATGATAACCTGCCTTCTTGAACTGCTGCAGTCCATGTGGTGTGTGCTTTTAGGGAAAGATTTCCAGGATTTTGACTCAGTGACAGTGAAGGAATAGCGATATAGTTCCAAGTCAGGATGGTCTGTGACTTGGAGGGTGTGGTATTATAGGTATTACGGTACCTGGTAGGCTAAAGCACCATTGGTGGAAACTGTATGCTTTCTATTGGTTAGAGTGCATGATAGCTCCGCCCTGATAGGCAGGGTATAAGAACCCGTGCCGCCCCAGCAGCCCTCATTGTGTACCTGAGCTGCTGGGGGAAACATCTAGCTTATTAAAGCCTTCAGTTGGACAACAACCTCGCTTTAGTGGTCATTGATCGTGCATCAATTTAATAAGCTAGTTTTTTTTTAAGAAGAAAGGATGGAGCTCCGAATCAAGCCGGAGTGTCTGCAACTTAGCCCCCACGCGGCGAACTCAGCGGCAATCTTTAAGCACTGGCTGGCATGCTTTAAAGGGTGTCTCGAGATGGCAGAAAACGCACCCACGGGAGAGCAGAAACTGCACATCCTGCACTCAAGGGTGAGCCCGGAGATTTACACCCTCATCAAGGAAGCGGAAGACTTCGATGCAGCAATAGAGCTGCGAAAAGGACACTATATTCGCCTGGTAAACCAGGTCTACACCCGGCACCTGCCTGCCACAAGGCGATAAACCCCTGGGGAATCGCTGGAGGAATTCTACCGTGCACTCCTGGTGTTGGGCAGAAGCTGCGGCTACCCGCAGGTTTCGGCGAGCGAACACACGGAACTCTTAGTCCGGGACGCTTTCGTGGCAGGTATGCTATCGTCACAAATCCACCAGCGCCTGTTAGAAAAGGACACCCTGGATTTGGCCTCCAGGAACGCCCGCGCTTACGTTCCCGACCGCGCGGCAGCCCCCTGGGCAGCGTGGAACCCCTCCGCAGCCGACCCCGAGACTTCCCCCATTCCCCCACAGGCCTGCGCTGCAAGGCGGCCTTGTAACCCCGAGGGGTCCCGCTGCTACTTTTGCAGGCAGGCCAAGCACCCCTGCCAGCGCTGCCCGGACCGCGCATCCACCTGCAAGGGATGCGGCAAAAAGGGCCATTTCGTCGGGGTATGCCAGGCCCGAGCGGCGGCCGCAGTCTCCAGCGGCGAATGCAGACCGCAACCACAAACTTCTCCATGGGCCACGTGCGGCCAGCGGTCGCCGCCACCTCCATACCCCAGGGCCACGTGCGGACCCCGGGCACCGCCATCTTGTTCCGTGGACGCCACATTGGAGGGATGGGCGCCGCAATTTTGTGCACCCCCAGCCATGTGCGACCAATGGGAGACGCCATCTTTGATGAACCCCCAGGACCCCAGCTCGGCTGACCACACACTGCCCGAACAGAACTTTCAAGTGCTGCGATTGGCCTCGGTGACTCTGGATCAGTCTCAGCCGCGAACACTCTCAACCGCTACGACAACTGTATTCATCAACGGGCACGAGACGTCCTGCCTAATCGACTCTGGGAGCACAGAGAGCTTCATACACCCCGACACGGTAAGGCGCTGTTCTCTCCTCATCCACCTCGTTAATCAAAAAATCTCACTTGCCTCCGGTTCACACTCAGTGGAGATAAAAGGGTTTTGTGTACCAAACCTCACAGTCCAGGGAAGGGAGTTCAAAAATTTCCGTCTCTACGTCCTTCCCCACCTCTGCGCGGCTACACTCCTGGGTTTAGACTTCCAGTGTAACCTTCAAAGTCTGACCTTCCAATTCGGCGGCCTTATACACACCTTTACTGTCTGCGGCCTCCCAACTCTTAAGGTCGACCCGCCTTCCCTGTTTGCGAACCTCAACCCGGATTGCAAACCCGTCGCCACCAGGAGCAGACGCTACAGTGCCCAGGACCGGACCTTTATTAGGTCAGAGGTCCAAAGGCTACTGAGGGAAGGGGTCATTGAAGCCAGTAACAGCCCCTGGAGAGCACAAGTAGTGGTGATAAAGACTGGGGAGAAGCATAGGATGGTCATCGACTACAGTCAGACCATCAACAGGTTTACGCAGCTGGACGCGTACCCTCTCCTCCGCATATCCGACCTGGTAAACAGGATCGCGCATTATAAGATCTTCTCCACGGTGGATCTCAAGTCCGCCTACCACCAGCTCCCCATCCGCACTAGTGACCGCCTTCGAGGCAGATGGGCGGCTCTATCACTTCTTAAGGGTTCCCTTCGGTGTCACCAACGGGGTCTCGGTCTTCCAGCGCGAGATGGACCGAATGGTTGACCGGTACGGTTTACGGGCAACATTCCCGTATCTCGATAATGTCACCATCTGCGGCCAAGACCAGCAGGACCACGACACCAACCTCCGAAAATTTCTCCAGACCGCTAAAATCCTTAACCTAACATACAACAAGGATAAATGCGTGTTTAGCACCGACCGTCTAGCCATTCTCGGCTACGTAGTGCAAAATGGAGTTATAGGCCCCGATCCTGAACGCATGTGCCCCCTTATGGAGTTCCCCCTCCCTCACTGCTCCAAGGCCCTGAAACACTGCCTAGGTTTTTTTAGCTACTACGCTCAGTGGGTCCCCAAATACGCGGACAAGGCCCGTCCCCTGATCCAATCCACAGTTTTTCCCCTGTCGATAGAGGCCCGCCAGGCCTTCAGCCGCATCAAAGCAGACATTGCAAAGGCCACGATGCATGCCATCGACGAGTCCCTCCCCTTCCAGGTCGAGAGCGATGCGTCCGATGTAGCTCTGGTGGCCACCTCAAACAAGTGGGCAGACCCGTGGCCTTCTTCTCTCGTACCCTCCATGCTTCTGAAATCTGCCACTCCTCAGTCGAAAAGGAGGCCCAGGCCATAGTAGAAGCTGTGCGACATAGATCATAGATCATAGATCATAGAATTTACAATGCAGACATTGGAGGGATTACCTGGCCGGCAGGAGATTCACTCTCCTCACTGACCAACGGTCGGTTGCTTTCATGTTCGATAATGCACAGCGGGGCAAGATAGAAAACGACAAGATCTTGCGGCGGAGGATCGAACTCTCCACCTACAACTACGAGATCTTGTATCGTCCCGGGAAGCTAAACGAGCCTCCTGATGCCCTGTCCCGCGGCACATGTACCACCGTACAAGTGGACCGTCTCCGAGCCCTCCACGAGGACCTCTGCCACCCGGGGGTCACTCGATTTTCCATTGTTGTCAAGACCCGCAACCTGCCCTACTCAATCGAGGAGGTCAGGACAGCCACCAGGGACTGCCAAATCTGCGCGGAGTGCAAGCCACACTTCTACAGGCCAGAGAAAGCGCATCTGATAAAGGCTTCCCGTCCCTTTGAACGCCTCAGCATGGACTTCAAAGGCCCCCTCCCCTCCACTGACCGCAACACGTACTTCCTGAACGTGATTGACGAGTACTCCCGGGTCCCATTCGCTATCCCCTGCCCCGAGATGACCGCAACCATCGTCATCAAGGCATCCATAGCATCTTTGCACTGTTCGGGTTCCCCGCTTACATACACAGTGATAGGGGGTCCTCCTTTATGAGCGACGAACTGCGTCATTTCCTGCTCAGCAAGGGCATCGCCTCGAGCAGGACGACCAGTTACAACCCCCGGGGTAACGGACAGGTAGAGAGGGAGAACGGAACGGTCTGGAAGACCGTCCTGCTGGCCCTATGGTCCAGGAACCTCCCAGTCTCCCGCTGGCAAGAAGTCCTCCCGGATGCCCTCCACTCCATCCGGTCACTGCTTTGTACGACCACCAATCAGACACCTCACGAACGTCTCCTTGTCTTCCCTAAGAAGTCCTCCTCTGGGACCTCGCTCCCGACCTGGCTGGCAGCACCCGGACCCATCCTACTCCGAAAACACGTGCGGACGCACAAGTCGGACCCGTTGGTCGAGAGGGTCCATCTGCTCCATACTAATCCCCAGTACGCCTACGTGGCGTACCCCGACGGCCGACAAGATACGGTCTTCCTACGGGACCTGGCGCACGCCGGAACCCCACGTACATTCCAGCCACCAGTCCCACCCTCCCCTCCATCGCAGCACCTTACCGGGGGATCGGTCCTTCCGCCGCCCCCGTCTATGCCCCCCCACCCACCGACGCCGCCCGCAGGTGCTCCCTTCCCAGGTCAGCCGTTTTCCCCACCAGCGCCGTCTAGGGGTGACGAAGCTGCCATGGAAATCGAAGCCACGCTCCCGGAGTCACAGACGCCCGAGCCTCCACCGGAGTCACCTCCGAGGCTCCAACGATCACAGAGGACGACCAGGGCCCCCGATCGACTGATTGCTTCATTTTGACTGTAATCTGTAAATATAAACCATCAAATGTACATAGCTACCAGACCTGTAAATAGTTACTAAACACTGTATGGAGGTATTACGGTACCTCCATAACTAATTATATCATGTTGTTATGTTTTGTAGTTTCTGGCCACCATCCCCGCCGGACTTTTTTTTAGTAGGGGGTGAATGTGGCATTATAGGTATTACGGTACCTGATAGGCTAAAGCACCATTGGTGGAAACTGTATGCTTTCTATTGGTTAGAGTGTATGATAGCTCCGCCCTGATAGGTGGGGTATAAGAACCCGTGCCGCCCCAGCAGCCCTCATTCTGTAGCTGAGCTGCTGGGGGAAATATCTAGCTTATTAAAGCCTCCAGTTGGACTACAACCTCATTGATCGTGCATCAGAGGGGAATTCGCAGGTGGTGGTGTTCCCATACTTCTGCTTCCCTTGTCTCTCTAGATGGAAGGATTTGTTGATTTGGAAGGTGCTGCCAAAGGAGCCTTGGTGAGTTGCTGCAGTGCATCTTGTAGATGGTACAGACTACTGCTACTGTGCATCAGTGGTGTAGGAAGTGAATGTTTAAGATTCTGGATAGGGTGCCAATCAAGTGGGCTGCTTTGTCTTGGATGGTGTTGAGCATCTTGGGCGAGATTCTCCGACCCCCCGCCGGGTCGGAGAATCGCCGGGGGCTGGCGTGAATCCCGCCCCCGCCGGGTGCCAAATTCTCCAGCACCGGATATTCGGTGGGGGGCGGGAATCGCGCCGCGCCGGTTGGAGGGCCCCCCCCACGGGCGATTCTCCGGCCCGGATGGGCCGAAGTCCCGCCGCTTAAATGCCTGTCCCGCCGGCGTAAATTAAACCACCTACCTTACCGGCGGGTCAAGGCGGCGGGGACGGGCACGGGGTCCTGGGGGGGGCGTGGGACGATCTGGCCCCGGGGCATGCGCCACCCGGAGATGTCATTTCCGCGCCAGCTGGCGGGGCACCAAAGGCCCTTTCCGCCAGCTGGCGGGGCGGAAATTCGTCCGGCGCGGGCCTAGCCCCTTAAGGTCGGGGTTCGGCCCCGCAAGATGCGGAGCATTACGCACCTTTGGGGCGGCGCGATGCCCGACTGATTTGCGCCGTTTTGGGCGTCAGTTGGCGGACATCGCGCCGATACCGGAGAATTTCGCCCCTTAAGTGTTGTTGGAGTTGCACTCATCCAGGTCAGAGGAGAATATTCAAACACACTCCAGACTTGTGCCTTGTAGATGGTGGATAGTCTTTGGGGAGTCAGGAGGTGAGATACTCACCACAGAATTTAAGTCTCTGACCTGCTTTTGCAGCCACAGTATTTATAATGACTGGTCCAGATCAATGGTAGCCCCAGGATATTAATAGTGAGGAATTCAACAATGCTAATGCATTGAATGACATGGGGAGATGGTTGGATTCTCTCTGATTTAAGATGGTCATTGCCGGGTATTTATTGATTCAGAGAGCAGGGGCGCGATTCTCCGACCCCCCACCATGACTCCCGCCCCTGCCGTGTCCCAAATTCTCCACCACCAGAGATTCGGCGGGGGCGGGAATCGCGGTGCGCCGGTCGGTGGGCCCACCCCCGGCGATTCTCCGGCCCGCGATAGGCCGAAGTCCTGCCGCTGTCAACCCTTTCCCGCCGGCGTGGATTAAACCTCCTTTTGAACGGCGGGACAAGGCGGCGCGGGCGGGCTCCGGGGTCCTGGGGGGGGCGCGGGGCGATCTGACCCCGGGGGGTGCCCCCACGGTGGCCTGGCCCGCGATCGGGGCCCACCGATCCGCGGGGGGCCTGTGCTGTGGGGGCACTCTTTTTCTTCCGCCTTCGCCATGGTCTTCACTATGGCGGAGGCGGAAGAGACCCCCTCCCCTGCGCATGCACGGGTATGACATCAGCAGCCGCTGACGCTCCCGCGCAAGCGTCGCTCGGCGAATACCTTTCGGCGCCGGCTGGCGTGGTGCCAAAGGCCTTTACTGCCAGCCGGCGGAGCGGAAACCACTCCGCCGCGGGCCTAGCCCCTCAAGGTGAGGGCTTGGCCCCTAAAGGTGCGGAGACTTCTGCACCTTTGGGGCGGCCCGATGCCGGAGTGTTTCCCGCCACTCCATTACGCCGGAACCCCCCGCTCCGCCGGGTAGGGGAGAATCCTGCCCCTGGTTCAAGGGGTTGCAGGGCCTACTCTTGCAACTATTTCTTATCTTCTTTCCGGTCTACTAGGGATGTTCGAGGTAACCAGGATTCCAGTGGTAATGAAGAGAATATACAATCTGTTTAATCTAAAGGGAAATCTCTAACATTTTGCAGTTTAATGCCCACAATTATGTAAGGGAAATGACTGATGCACTGTGTGAAAAGAGAGGGGAACCTTGCCTTCTCCATAGATAAGAAGCCAAAGCCAAAATAACGGGCTTCCCATTGACTGGACACATGATGATTTAAAGGGTGCTGCATGCAAATTCAGAAATGTACTCCAACTGCAAAGCGTTCTACTCTCTGAATGTGCAACTGGCGTGTGAGTCAGCCTATCAGAAAAGGTAAAGCTATCTTTCCTGGCAGCAGTTTCCTGCACGATCAGCATTTGGGCCACCAAAACAGGCCAGTAGCTGGCTATTAGGTGACAAAGGTTACCTGTTTGCTCAAATAAAAATAAAAATGGATGATAATACTCAGCAGGTCAGACAGTATCTGTGGAGAGAAATAGAGTTGAAGGATGCGAGATGATCTGGGCGAGATCCAGATTAGCATATTTAAGTGAGCTATTTAAATATGTTTGCGCCGGATTCTCCTGGCACCCAAGATCTAATAGCCTCACCTGGGTGACCTCGCCAGGGCACCATTTAGCTGATTTCCACAAACGCGTACCAGGCAAAATGGCACCTGGGGGGTCCTCCATGCCAGTAGAGACCCCGGGTAGTCGGGCCGGGGCGGGACCCTGGCACTCCCACTGGCACCGCCATCCTGGCACCTTAGCACTGCCACTCAGGCACCCTGGCACTGCCAGCCTGGCAGGGGTGGTGCTTGGCTGCTATCGGGCAGCACAGCTGCATAGTGGTTTGCAAAGTGGCTTCACAGTGCCAGGGTCCCAGGTTCGATTCCCGACTTGGGTCACTGTCTGTGTGGGTTTCCTCTGGGTGCTCCAGTTTCCTCCCACAAGTCCCAAAAGATATGCTGTTAGGTAATTTGGACATGCTGAATTCAACTTCTGTGTACCCGAACAGGTGCCGGAATTTGGCGACTAGGGGCTTTTCACAGTAACTTTATTGCAGTGTTAATGTAAGCCTACTTATGACAATAAAGATTATTATTATTAAAGCTGTCCAGGTGCCAGGTTGCCTATGCCAGGGGTGCCTTGTCCATTAGAGATGGGGGCCGCGATTCTCCGCTCCGGCGACAGAGTGCGGGCGTCGGTGGGAAACCGGGCGCGTTTTACCTCGCAGCCAGCGCCTGTAACGGGATGGCATTCTCCGGCCTACAAGGGGGCTAGCAGGGACGTGGCGGGTGCAGCCTCGGAGCGGCGTCGGAGACCTGACGCCATGTAAACGACGCGGCATCGCGGCACACAACAGGTGATGAGAGCGCACAGGTCGCCGATGGGGGACCATGGCGTCACGCCGCGCAGCTCCCGGGTTCACACACCACGACCTGGAGACGCTGATGGACGCCCTCGAGGAGAGGTGGGGGCATCTGTACCCCGGACCCGGTCGGAGGGTGCCAGCTAACGTGGCCCGGTGTCTGTGGAGGGAGGTGGGTGCAGCCGTGAGTGCCACCGCGGTGACACCCAGGACTGGCGAGCAGTGCCGCAAAAAGCTCCACGACCTACTGAGGGCAACCAGGGTGAGTACTCAGCAGTGTGCCCACGGCCCCCTACCCCCCACGTGTGACACCCACCCCCTGCCCAGGAGGATGGTACAACCACAGCCGTGAGGCACATGGCTGCAGCCAACCATACAAGCCGCGTTGGCCCTGTGCCCTGTGCACCCATGCCAACATAGACCCAACTGCATGCAGTGGACCGCCTAACAATGCTGTTATTCCTCCCCCCGCCAGGAAGAGTGCCCAATACCAACGGGAGTGAGCCCAAACCGGAGGGGGTGAACCTGAACTGTGCCAGCTCACCGTGCACGAGCAGAGGGCACTGGGCATAGCCGGTGCACCCGAGGACCGGGAGATTGCCCATGCCGAGGTCGGGAGGCGCACCACAAAGTGAGATCCCCCCCTGCCTGCCCCCTTCCCCTCAGCCGTCCCCCCTCAGCCCTCCCCCTCAGCCCTTTCCCCTCAGCCCTTTCCCCTCAGCCCTTTCCCCTCAGCCCTTTCCCCTCAGCACTCTCCCCTCAGCACTCTCCCCTCAGCCCTTTCCCCTCAGCACTCTCCCCTCAGCCCTTTCCCCTCAGCACTCTCCCCTCAGCACTCTCCCCTCAACCCTTTCCCCTCAGCACTCTCCCCTCAGCCCTTTCCCCTAGGCACTCTCCCCTCAACACTCTCCCCTCAGCACTCTCCCCTCAGCCCTTTCCTCTCACCCCGTACCGTGAACCACACCTCCCTGCACCTGCCTAACCATGATGGTGTATTGTATGTTGCAGGGCCACGCGGTGACCAAAGTGGAGTACCCGGCGGACACCGCCCGCATCCAGCACCTTGGTAGCCAGTCGACGTAGACAAACCGGGCGCATCAGGATTACTGCGCCCCCAGCCAGCGCCTGGGCGGCCAGCCCACAGGGACTCTAGCAGCGACGGGGAGGGCAGCTCCAACAACAGCCCATTGGCCCAGTTCAGTGACGACACAATGACTCAGGACACCCCCCCCCCCCCACCACAACACCCTCACATCCCTGAGGCACGATCAATTGAACAAAGACTAGAGTTGGATACAACTGAGGCTTTATTGCTCTAAGATGTGTGGCCTCCCACAGCAGCTGGTGAAATGGCTGCTGAATGGAGGATGCGCATATTTATGCTCTGTCTACTGGGCGGAGCCAACAGGCAGGGACTACCGGCGAACCTGTAGTACAGGTCCTACCTTACATCACCTAATACAGGTGCAACAGTAGTTTACCACATTCACCCCCTGTTAAAATAGAGTCCGGCGGGGGTGGTGGAGAACTATATACAGTAGTGAATTTATATGTACAGTATTTGATCAGAAAAAAATGTCTTGAAGTCCGGTGCCAGTTAGAGGTTTAACCGGTCTGGTGCCTTGATGTTCCGCTGGGAGCGACGTAGAGGTGGCGGCGATGTCGATGCTGGTCTGATGTTCAGTGACTCCGGGAGCATGCTGAAATCCTCTTCATCCTCGGGCGTGGGCAGGGGAAGGATGGATGGTCCTGGTGGGGTTAATGCTGGGAGCGCCGGGGGAGGGGAGGGTGGTGCCGGGCTGGAGGGGTGTGTGTGTGTGGAACCTGCTGGTGCCAGGTCCCTGAGGGAGACAGTATCCTGGCGGCCGTCGGGGTACGCCACGTAATCATACTGGGGGTTGGCATGGAGCAATTACACCCTTTCCACCAACGGGTCCGCCTTATGGAGGCGGATGTGCCTACGGAGAAGGACTGGTCCTGGAGCTACGAGCCAAGTCGGGAGCGACACCCCGGATGTGGACTTCCTGGGGAAGGCAAAAAGACATTCATGGGGTGTGTTGTTAGTGGCGGTGCACACAGTGACCGAATGGAGTGGAGTGCATCAGGGAGGACCGCATGCCAGCGAGAGGCTGGGAGGTTGCTGGACCATAGGGCCAGTTGGACGGCCCTCCATACCGTCCCGTTCCCTTCTCTACCTGCCCGTTACCCCGGGGGTTAAAGCTGGTCGTCCTGCTGGATGCGATACCCCTGCTGAGCAGGAACTGACGCAGCTCATCGCTCATGAATGAGGATCCCTGTCACTGTGGATATAGGCGGGGGAACCGAACACAGCGAAGGTAGTGTTTAGGGCTTTGATGATGGTGGCAGACGTCATGTCGGGGCATGGGAGGGTGAAGGGGAACCTGGGGTACTCATCGACCACACTGAGAATATACGTGTTCCGGTCGGTGGAGGGGAGGGGCCCTTTGAAATCCACACTGAGGCGTTCAAAGGGGCGGGAAGCTTTCACCAGGCGTGCACGGCATGGCCGGTAGAAGTGCGGCTTGCACTCCGCACAGGCCTGGCAGTCCCTGGTGATTGTCCGTACTTCCTCGACGGAGTAGGGTAGGTTGCGGGCCTTTATGAAATGGTACAACCGTGTACACTCCCAGATGACAAAGGTTGTCGCGCAGGGTCCGGAGTCGGTCTACTTGTGCGCTGGCACATGTACCTCGGGATAGGGCGTTTGGGGGCTCGTTGAGTTTGCCTGGGCGATACTCATAATTATAGGTGGAGAGCTCGATCCTCCACCGCAAGATTTTATCGTTTTTGATCTTGCCCCACTGTGTGTTATTGAACATGAAGGCTACCGACCGTTGGTCAGTGAGGAGAGTGAATCTCCTACCGGCCAGGTAATGCCTCCAATGCCGCACAGCTTCAACGATAGCTTGGGCCTCTTTTTCGACGGATGAGTGCCGAATTTCTGAGGCATGAAGAGTGCGGGAAAAGAATGCCACGGGTCTGCCTGCCTGATTGAGGGTGGCGGCTAGGGCGATGTCCGATGCGTCGCTCTCTACTTGAAACGGCAGTGTCTCGTCTACTACGTGCATCCCAGCCTTGGCGATATCGGCTCTGATACAGGCGAAGGCCAGCTGTGCCTCGGCCGTCAGGGGAAAATGGGTGGACTGAATGAGTGGGCGGGCCTTGTCCGCATAGTTTGGGACCCACTGGGCGTAGTATGAGAAGAACCCCAGGCAGCGTTTGAAGGCCTTGGGGCGGTGGGGGAGGGGAAGCTCCATGAGGGGGCGCATGCGGTGGGGATCGGGCCCCAACTCCCGATCCGTACTGGACCACATAGCTGAGTATGGCTAAGTGGGTCGTGCTAAACATGCACTTCTCATTGTTGTAGGTGAGGTTGAGGAGAGTGGCGGTGTGGAGAAATTTGGCAAGGTTGGCATCATGGTCCTACTGGTCATGGCCGCAGATGGTGACGTTGTCTAGGTACAGGAAGGTGGCTCCCAAACCGTACCGGTCCACCATTTGGTCCATCTCCCTTTGGAAGACCGAGACCTCGTTAGTGACGCCGAAGGGAACCCTGAGGAAGTGATAGAGACGACCATCCGCCTCGAAAGCGGTGTATGGACGGTCGAATGGAGAGCTGGTGGTAGGCGGATTTGAGGTCTACCGTTGAGAAGACCCGGTATTGTGCAATCTGATTGACCGTATCAGATATGCGTGGGAGGGGGTACGCGACGGGCTGCGTGTGGTAGTATGTATTGGGGGTCATGTGGGACTGGAAGCCCTAATGTCATTGGCTGACAGATCCCGGGTCCTGGTTGGCCGTTGACCTCATACTCCGCCCTGAAGGCGAAGTATAAGAAGCCGGTGCCTTCCCCCGCATGCCAGTTTAATATCGGGATGCTGGGGAACAGACACGCTTAATAAAGCCTCATCGACTTCACTCTATTTGTCTCACGGAGTCTTTGTGCGCCACAATTTATTAAGCGTGCCTAAAAAGGACTATGGAGCTCAGGATCATTCCAGAATGCCTGAGGATCAGCCCCCACGCAGTGAATGCGGCAGCAGCCTTCAAACACTGGCAGACTTGCTTTGAGGCCTACATCACATCGACCACAGGCCGAGTCTCAGATGAACAAAAACTGCAGGTCCTGCACTCGAGGGTGAGCACGGAGATTTTCACCCTCATTGAAGACACCCGCGATTTCCAGACGGCGTTCGCAGCACTGAGAAGTCTCTACGTTCGCCCAGTTAACCAAATCTACGCTCGCTACCAGCTCGCGACGAGACGGCAAGCTCCCGGAGAATCGATGGACGAGTTCTACGCCGCGCTGCTGATTTTGGGACGAGCCTGCAGCTGCCCGTCGGTGAACGCAAACGAACACACGGACATGTTAATGCGCGATGCTTTTGTTGCAGGTATACAATCCTCCCAAATCCGCCAAAGACTTCTAGAAAAAGAGTCACTAGGACTCTCAGAGGCACGGGCCCTGGCAGCCTCGCTGGACGTAGCCGCGCGTAATACCCGTGCCTACGGCCCCGACCGCGCGGCAGGCCATTGGGCCCCGTACGTACCCGCTGCGGCAAATCCCCTACCCCCCCCCCCCGGACACCCCACAGGCTTGCGCAGTCCAAACGCCGAGTCGCACCGGGGGCGCCCGCTGTTATTTCTGCGGCCAGGCGAAGCACCCCCGACAACGCTGTCCGGCCCGCGCAGCCATCTGCAAAAGCTGCGGGAAAAAGGGCCACTACGCGGTGGTGTGCCGGTCCCGCGTGGTCGCCGCCGTCCCGGGAGAACAGGGAGCCCTACAGGCAGTCTATGCCTCCCAACCCCCCCAGCACGCCATGTGCGACCCCCAGGCGCCGCCATTTTGGGTCCCGACCACCGCGGCCCCGGGAGAACTGGGAGCCCTGCACGCCGCCTACGCTCCCCAACCCCCCTCCCCGCAGCCCATGTATGACCCGCCGGCCTCATCGACTTCACTCTATTTGTCTCACGGAGTCTTTGTGCGCCACACTGCGTGTACCGATTGATGGTCTGGCTGTAATCCACGACCATTCTGTGTTTCTCCCAAGTTTTAACGACTACCACTTGGGCTCTCCAGGGGCTGTTGCTGGCCACGATAATGCCCTCCCGAAGCAGCCGCTGGACCTCGGACCTGATGAAGCTCCTGTCCTGGGTGCCGTGCCGTCTGCTCCTGGTGGCGACGGGTTTGCAATGCGGGGTTAGGTTTGCGAATAGGGAAGGTGGGTCGACCTTTAGGGTCGCGAGGCCGCACACAGTGAGGGGTGGTAGGGGCCCGCCGAATTTCAAGGTTAGACTCTGGAGGTTACACTGGAAGTCCAGGCCGAGTAGCAGGGCATCGCAGAGGTTGGGGAGGACGTAGAGGCGGAAGCCGCTGAATTCTACGCCCTGGACCGTGAGTGTGACTGTGCAGAACCCCCGGCTCGTGACGAAATGGGATCCAGAGGCCAGGGAAATTCTTTGGTTGGCGGGATGTACCATGAGGGAGCAGCGCCTTATCGTATCCGGGTGTATGAAGCTTTCGGTGCTCCCAGAGTCCACCAGGCAAGAGGTCACGTGGCCGTTGATTTTCACACTGGTCGATGCGGTGGCCAGGTTGTGCAGACGAGACTTATCGATCATCACTGAGGTGTGTCGTGGTTGGTCGTCGCTGACATTGGATGATGGGTGTCGTGTTGGGTGTTCCGATACACAAATGAACCAACACGGTTGTAGATGGTACAACTCTGTTTTATTATTCTGTACAATAATAACTATTAACTTCTGGCTGAGGTTCGTGCTTCACCAGCCCTTGCGATATCTTGGTGAGGCACTCAGCACATGGTGTATGTCTGAGTGGCACGCTGTGAGCTCTGTGCTCTGAGCTATCTCCTGGTAGAATGAACGGGAACTGTGGTGTTCCCTGTTTTATAGTGCGTGTGCTCTCACTGGTGATTGGCTGTGATGTTGTGTGTGTGTTGGTTGGTCCAACTACCTGTCCATCAGTGTGTGTGTGTGACTGCACCATGATATGCTGATGTGGATATCATGACATCCCCCCTTTACACAAGGATATGTGCCTACATGCTAATAAATATTGGTGTCCTGAGTGCACCTGAGTATGTGTGTGCAATATTTACAACATGTACATGAGGCTAAACTATATACAGCGGAAGGTGTCAGGTGCAACAGAGCAACGAGGTTGTACCACTAACAAAAGAAGTATAATCAGCAAACAACGAAAGAGAATTTCTGGAACGACAAGAAAGAAACACGTTAACAGTATTGCACAACAATGCAGCGAGTCCAATGTGCAAACAGGCTCATAAGTCCACTCTATCAGGTGGGCGACGAATTCGGGTTGACCGTTAGGGTGGCACACCACTCATCGCCTGGATCAATGCTGTGCACTGGCATCAGCTGGTGGTTCCGACTTGGGGACATCCGATTCTTGTTTATTACCGCAACGCGGAAGGGTTCCCGGTCGTCGGTATCACCGGTCTGCATGCCGTCAGGGTCTGACTCAGTGTATGGGGGCTGAATGGCCTGCACGTCCCTGCGAGGCTGGTGGAATTGCGGAGAGTTGGCAGGTTGAGCTGCTCGACAGCAGGCAGCGTAGTGGCCCATCCTGCCACAGCGGAGGCATTGTCGCACTTTGGCCGGACATTGCCGCTTTAAGTGGGCGGATCCACAGTTGCCGCACGTCGTGATGTCATGGCGTTCATTGCGCCACTGCGCATGCGTGGTGCGGTCCTGTGTAGAGCGCGCCTGCGCATCCCATCCCTCTGCGTCGACGTCCCCTCTTTTGGCACCTACAAGAGCGGGAGGCCTTGGAAAGCGCGCGAGATGGCCGCCCTCGTCCGGGCCGCGGGCCAGGAGGAACTCGATCGACTGGACCCGCTCGCCCTCGTAGGATCCCTGCCGTGCTGATTCGGCCGCCTGGATTTGGGAGTACCGGCTGGTCGCATTTTCGTGGAGGACGCAGGTCTCGATTGCAGAGGCTAGGGTGAGGCACTTTATTTTGAGGAGCTGCTGGCGTAGGGTGTCCAAGGTGACCCCAAAAACTATCTGATCCCGAATCATGGAGTCGGAGGTGGCCTCATAACCACAGGACTGTGCGAGGATACGGAGGTGTGTCAAATAAGATTGAAAAGGCTCATCCTTGCCCTGCAGGCGCTGCTGGAAGAGGTACCTCTCGAAGCTCTCATTAACTTCCACGCTGAAGTGTTCCTCAAATTTTAGAAGGACCGTCTTGTATTTTGTCTTGTCCTCACCTTCCGCGAATGCCAGGGAGTTGTAGATGTGGATGGCGTGTTGCCCCGCCGTGGAGAGGAGGTGTCCGATGCATTCTCCCTGTCTGTGGCTTCTAGGAAGAGCTGGAAGCACTGTTTAAACAGCTTCCAGTTTACGCCAAGATTTCCAGCGATTTGGAGCGGCTGCGGCGGGCTGATGTTTTCCATGGCACAGGATGGCGGATTTCTGAAGAGGTGCAGGTAGGTCTCACAGTTGCTGGCGAGTTTCCAATCCTGGTATCATGTCGTGTTGGGTGTTCCGATACACAAATGAACCAACACGGTAGTAGATGGTACAACTCTGTTTTATTGTTCTGTACAATAATAACTATTAACTTCTGGCTGAGGTTCGTACTTCACCAGCTAACCTGTGGACCCAGCCCTAGCACTATCTTGGTGAGGCACTCAGCACATGGTGTATGTCTGAGTGGCACGCTGTGAGCTCTGTGCTCTGAGCTAACCTCCTGGTAGAATGAGCGGGAACTGTGGTGTTCCCTGGTTTATAGTACGTGTGCTCTCACTGGTGATTGGCTGCGATGTTGTGTGTGTGTTGGTTGATCCAACTACCTGTCCATCAGTGTGTGTGTGTGACTGCATCATGATATGTTAATGTGGATATCATGACAATGGGGAGCCTGGGGGGCCCAGGTCCTGGAATGCTGTCGGTGTCCAAGTCCCGTGGGGGAGACAAGATGGCGGCGCCTGAAGATCCTGCGGGGAACAAAATGGTGGCGCCCATGGGCTGCACGTTGCGGGGGCTGGACAAGATGGCGCCGCCCATGGGCCGCACGTGGACTGAGGAAGAGAAGATGGCGGCACCCACTGGCCGCGCGTGGCCCCGGTAGGTGAAGATGGCGGCGCCCACTGGCCGCGTCTGGCTCGGGAGGTGAAGATGGCGATGCCCACCAGCCACGCGTGGTCCGGGGAGGTGAAGATGGCAGCGCCCACTGACCGCACGTGGTCCGGGGAGGTGAAGATGGCGGCGTGATGCACAATCAATATGCTTGAGTCCACGTGGAGTCATATCGATTCAGCTTTAATCAGGTAGAACTGTACCCAGCAGCGAAGTTACAGAAGTGAAGGCTGCTGGGTATGGCACAGTTTCTTATACCCCGCCTCTCAGGGCGGGGCTATGTACATTGACCAATGGTAGACCCCGCGGTCTAGCCAATGGTCATTCCTCTCTCTGGTACCGCAATACCTGGTATTACCACATTCACCCCCTGTTAAAAAAAAGAGCCAGCGGGGTGATGGCCAGTATTGTTGTCGCCTTTTTCTGGTAGGACCAGGTATTGCAGGTACCATGCTATCGAGGGTTGCGGAGAAAGTTCTTGCGTTGTTAATTCTGCTTCATGGTGCTGCAATCAGACGATCGGGCGGCGTGGTCGTCCTACTGGAGCATCTAAGTTTTGGCGGCGATCCTGGTGAGAGCCCCGGCAGTAGTGACTCTGGGAACGTGGTGTCTTCCTCCCAGGCAGTTTCGCCACCCCTAGTCGGCGCTGCAAGGTCGAAGGATGGGCAGAAGGAAGGGGTGCCTGAAGGGGGCGTCGGTGCCTGCTCGGCTCCGGGTCGGGGTCCTGGCGGCAGTACTGACCCTCTGGTCAGGTACGGGGGGGGGAGTGCTGGCAGTGGCTCGGGCGCGCGTGGTGCTCCGGCGGGCGCCAGGTCCCGCAGGGAGACCGTATCTTGGCGTCCGTCGGGGAATGCTATGTAGGCGTACTGGGGGTTGGCATTCAACAGGTGGACCCTTTCGACCAGCGGGTCCGACTTGTGCGCCCTTACATGTTTCCGCAGCAGAACAGTTCCAGGTGTTGCTTGCCAGGTTGAGAGCGAGGTCCCCAAGGAGGACTTCCTGGGGAAAACCAGGAGACGTTTATGAGGTGTCTGGTTCGTGGTAGTACATAGCAGTGACCGAATGGAGTGCAGGGCCACTGGGAGAACTTCTTGCCAGCGGGAGACTGGGAGATTCCTGGACCGAAGGGCCAGCAGGACAGTCTTCCAGACCGTTCCGTTCTCCCTTTCTACCTGCCCATTTCCCCGGGGGTTATAGCTGGTCGTCCTGCTCGAGGCGATGCCTTTGCTAAGCAGGAACTGGCGCAGCTCGTCGCTCATAAAGGAGGACTCCCTATCACTGTGGATGTATGCGGGGAAACCGAACAGTGTAAAAATAGTTTGGAGTGCCTTGATGACGGTAGTTGTGGTCATATCCGGGCAGGGGATGGCGAATGGGAACCGGGAGTACTCATCAATCACGTTAAGGAAGTACGTGTTGTGGTCGGTGGAGGGGAGGGGGCCTTCGAAGTCCATGCTGAGGCGTTCAAAGTGACGGGAAGCCTTGATCAGATGCGCCCTCTCTGGTCGGTAGAAGTGCGGTTTGCACTCCGCGCAGATTTGGCAGTCCCTGGTGACAGTCCTGACCTCCTCGATGGAGTAAGGCAGGTTCCGGGACTTAACGAAATGGAAGAACCGGGTGACTCCCGGGTGGCAGAAGTCCTCGTGGAGGGCTCGGAGGTGGTCTACTTGCGCGGTGGCACAAGTGCCACGGGATAGGGCATCAGGAGGCTCGTTCAGCTTCCCGGGACGATACAAGATCTCGTAATTGAAGGTGGAGAGTTCGATCCTCCACCGCAAGATCTTGTCGTTCTTGATCTTGCCCCGCTGTGCATTATCGAACATGAAGGCCACCGACCGTTGATCCGTGAGGAGTGTGAATCTCCTGCCGGCCAGGTAATGCCTCCAGTGCCGCACAGCTTCCACTATGGCCTGGACCTCCTTTTTGACCGAGGAGTGGCGAATTTCGGAAGCATGGAGAGTGCGGGAGAAGAAAGCCACGGGCCTGCCTGCTTGGTTGAGGGTGGCAGCCAGAGCTACGTCAGACACGTCGCTCTCGACCTGGAAGGGGAGGGACTCATCGATGGCGCTCATCGTGGCATTTGCGATGTCCGCTTTGATGCGGCAGAAGGCATGGCGGGCCTCCGTCGACAGGGGGAAGGTCGTGGATTGGATTAGGGGTCGCGCCTTGTTGGCGTAATTAGGGACACATTGTGCATAGTAGCTAAAGAAGCCGAGGCAGCGCTTTAGAGCCTTGGGGCAGTGAGGGAGTGGGAACTCCATAAGGGGGCGCATGCGTTCGGGGTCGGGGCCTATGACTCCATTTCGCACTACGTAGCCTCGGATGGCTAGACGGTCGGTGATAAACACGCACTTCTCCTTATTGTAAGTCAGATTCAGGAGGTGCGCGGTCTGGAGAAATTTACGGAGGTTGGTGTCGTGGTCCTGCTGGTCATGGCCACAGATGGTGACGTTGTCAAGATACCGGAACGTTGCGTGTAAGCCGTACCGGTCAACCATTCGGTCCATCTTACGCTGGAAGACCGAGACCCCGTTTGTGACACCGAAGGGAACTCTTAAAAAGTGGTAGAGCCGCCCATCTGCTTCGAAGGCAGTGTACTGGCGGTCGCTAGTACGGAGGGGTAGCTGGTGGTAGGCAGACTTGAGATCCACCGTGGAGAAGACTTTGTATTGCACGATCCTGTTCACCAAGTCGGCTATACGGGGGAGGGGGTACGCGTCCAGTTGCGTAAACTAGTTGATGGTCTGGCTATAGTCTATGACCATCCTATGCTTCTCCCCGGACTTTACCACCACTACTTGAGCCCTCCAGGGTCTGTTGCCCGCTTCGATGACCCCTTCCTTCAGCAGCCTTTGGACCTCGGACCTGATGAAGGTCCGGTCCTGGGCACTGTACCGTCTGCTCCTGGTGACGACGGGTTTGCAATCCGGGGTGAGGTTCGCAAACAGGGAAGGCGGGTCGACCTTAAGGGTCACGAGGCCGCAAACAGTAAGGGGGGGTATAGGGCCGCCAAATTTAAAAGTAAGGCTTTGTAGGTGGCACTGGAAATCCAGTCCCAGAAGGGTGGCTGCGCAGAGGTGCGGCAGCACGTATAGGCGGAAACTGCGGAATTCCCTGCCTTGGACGGTGAGGTTCGCGAGGCAGAACCCTTTTATCTGCACCGCGTGTGACCCGGAGGCCAGGGAGATCCTTTGTTGGGTGGGGTAGGTGACCAGAGAACAGCGCCTTACCGTGTCGGGGTGGACGAAACTCTCCGTGCTCCCGGAGTCGATGAGGCATGACATCACGTGGCCGTTGATGCCGATCGTCGTGGTGGCCTTTGCTAGCGTTCGGGGCCGACTCTGGTCCAGGGTGACGGAGGCCAGCTGCAGGGTGACGGAGGCCAGCTGCAGCAAGGAGTGAAGATCGGGCAGCGCATCGTCAGCCGTGTTGGGGGCTTGAGGCCCCATCCAAGATGATGCGTCCATAGCTCGCACATGGAGTCCGGGGACTCCGAAGATGGCGGCGGGGAGAAACAAAATGGCGGCGGGGAGGGACAAAATGGCGGCGCACTCTGCTCCCACGAGGCGGAGGCCAGCTGCAACAACGGGTTTTGGTCGGGCAGCGCGTAGCCATCCGCGCTGGGAGCTTAAGGCCCCATCCAAGATGGCGCCGGCCATGGATCGCACGTGGAGTCCGGGGACTCGGAAGATGGCGGCGGGGAGGAGCAAACTGGCGGAGGTGGGCCTTGGACGGCCGGGACCCGCTAGAAAGACTGCGCCGGTGGGTCGGCCGTGGCCCTAGGGCAGGGGGTGGAGGTGAGCGCTGGAGCGGGGCGTGCCGCGGCGTTTTGGGCGGTGCGCTAGCCGGTCGGGGCCCGGAGCGGGGCGTGCTGCGTCGTTCCAGGTGCGCCGAAAACCGCGGCCACGGCGCGGGGCGGGGAGAGGTGGGCGGTCGGGGCCTGGAGCTGCGGCGTTTGGGTGGGGAGGAGTAAACTAGCGGCGCATGCTGCTCCAGTGTGACGGAGGCCAGCTGCAGCGAGGGGTTTTAGCCCGGCAGCGCGTAGCCAGCCGCGCTGGGGGCTTGAGGCCACGTCAGGATGGCGCCGGTCAGGGGTCGCCCGTGGAGTTCGTGGACGGATACCCCGACGATTGGGTCGGCGAGGGACCAAATGGCTGCGCGTACTCCTCCAGCGTGGTTGCCGTGGAGAAGAAAGGCTGTGGCAGCGACGCTGCCTGGCGGGGCAAAAACTGCGGTGCGCGTTGGGCTGGCGGGGCTGGGAAAAGGGAGTGCGGCGGTGGGCCTGGAACGGTCGGGGCGTGGAGGAACGGCTGTGCTTGCGCGGCGGGCGGCTGGAGGAATGGCTGAGGGTAGTCGCTGGACACCGCGTTCACCGCGCGGGCGAGGCAGACCGCGGCATAGTGGCCTTTCTTGCCGCACCCTTTGCAGGTGACGGTGCGGGCCGGGCAGCGCGCGCGCGGGTGATTCGCCTGGCCGCAGAAGTAGCAGCGTTGGCCGGCGGCGGTAGCGGGGCGCCTTGCCGCGCAGGCCTGCGGAGTTTGTGGGTAAGTCTGGGGGTTAGACGGGTAAGTCGGGGAGGCTGCCGCGGCGGGGTGCCACGAAGCCCAGGGGGGCGCGGTGCGCGTGGGGGCGTACGCCGGGGCGTTTCTGTACGCCACGTCTATAGACCCTGCCAGGGCCCGGGCCTCAGCGAGGCCCAGCGTCTCCATTTCGAGCAGCCTTCGGCGAATATCGGGGGATATCATACCTGCCACGAAGGAGTCTCGAATTAAATGTTCGGAGTGCTCGTTCGCCGTCACCGCTGGGCAGCCGCAGTTTTGGCCCAGCACAATCAGCGCCCTGTAGAAATCTTCTAGCGTCACATCTGGGCTCTGCCATCTCGTTACTAGCAGGTGACGGGCGTAGACCTGATTAAGTGGACGAGTCCATCCAGGCACAACACCGCAGTGATCTGAAGACCTGGCAATCATGGTACTGATAAATACCAGGGGTTGCAGGGAGGGGAGGGTAGAGTATGCCTTGGGGGGGGGGGGGGGGGGGGGGGGGAGGGGGGGGGGGTTCTGAGGGGAGGGGGGGTGATCCTGCTGTCCTGGAGGGCGGGGGAGAAAAAGGGAGGGCTTGAGGTCTCCAGATCGTGTGGGGAACACGCCTCCAGAACCTTCTGAATTCTGAACCCCCCACCCCCCGTCAGAGATCGAAGGTGAGGACTTTTTCTGTTTCTCATCCTCCGTCATCGGCTGCCTGTCAGCCTAAATATTGAAGCTGGAAAAGGCCCTTAACTGGCCATTAAGTGTCCACTTAAGAGCCTTGATTGAGGCATAGGCGAGCTACCTGTCCAAGGCCCTGCCTACCCTACTGTAAAAGAGGGAGGGCGGAATCCCAGAGGGAATCCCTCCATGCTATTTTACGCTCTCTCTCCCCCTCCCCCACCCAACCTCAGAAGCCGCTGTGAGAAACATGAAATTCTGGCCCCCTTGTTTGGTCAGTTGGGATCAAAAACTCAAATAATGAAGAACTGTGGTCACAAACCTATGAACAATCACTTGATGATAACAACTGGTATGTCATACTACTGAGATACCCAAAAGAGGAAAAGCTTTTAAAATTAATGGCTTTATGCCTAATTTACACAAGGATACTCTGCATAAACAATTGGATATTTGTGAAAAAAATCATAACAATGAATTTGTCATTATATTTAACGTAACAGTCTTGTAAATTAAAATTAATACCATTTAAATGCAGCAGCAATATAGGAAACATTCATTAAATAAACAAACTGAAGAAACAAGATTAATCAATGGGGAGAAATGAAAACAATGAGATTTGTCACTTCCTTGGCTCTGAAAATGAAATCCCTTTAGGCTCTTACGATCCCGAGCAAGGCAGTTTGAAAACAACTTACAGGTGTATTCATTTCTCATGAAAAATTTACGACATATGTGACACACGAAGATATATAGATGGCAAGCATTACACAGTCTTTTAAAAAAGACCTCGTAAGTTTCACCAATTCCTTCTCACAACAACATATCAATGAAGTAATGAATGAAAAGGAATTTGAAAAATTGAAACAAAAATAATTTTGAGAACCAACCTAAAGGGAATAAGCATTTCAAGCAAATTATGTTTTATATTGGCATTAAACATTTGAACTTTTCCAAATGCATAATAGGGATATTCTTTATTTAAAATAAAATTGGGAACTTAATGATCCGAGCAGACAACAGCAAACTGGTTTGAACATTTCTGGGTTGTGCTGCGATGCACATTATACATTGGCCCTTTAGAAGGTCTCAAATATCATAATATGCAAAGCCAGCACATATATTGCAGAAGAACAATAGTGCTCCATGTTTCTTCGGTTATATATGATAGTTGTTTTCAGCTCACTAAGATAATCATTCATATAGATTTGGGCAAAATAACATAACTCAGCAGCAAAAAACAACAATGCTCTCATACGTCGTTTTTTAGTTTTCAACTAATCAATATTATTTTTTAAGTTCAAACTATTCTTTGAAGGAGCCATACTTGAAAACATCTTGAAAACATTTTAAAAACGTGAAATTCAGTACCTTCAATAGCCAACAGGAATGGGCTGGCAAAGGATTTGCCAGATATTCTCTGAGCTTTGTGATCCTTCTTAATAAGAAAACTGCATCTCCATACACAGAATCATGTAGTGCAGAAGGAGGCCATTTGACCCATCAAGTCTTCACTGGCTCTCTACCTGGTCCAACATCCTTGTAACCTTATGATGTAGGTGTGGTTTCAAGACCTGTGTATTGAGTCAGCTTCCACGTGGGGTTATTCCCTGTGGCTTAGCTCAGTACAGAGAGGAACAAACACAACAACCTGGACAAAGATGGCTTATTTAATCAGGCTTGGTACGTGTACATGGAGAACAGACTGGATATCGGCCAAGACCTGTTCTGCCGAACATAGTACTTATACAATGTTCAAAAATCAACAGCCCATCCCAGTTGGACGTGATCCAATCCCTGAAGCTGCTACTTTTAAACTTATCCAATAGAATTGCAAGCAGTATTTAAACTTCACCCAATCGAATCGCAAGCATCGCATGATTGATCCTCATCCTGACAGCTGCTTGCACTCACTGTTTGTGAGAAACGGAACAACAGAACCAGCAACATGAATTGTTTCACAAAGACAAGGGGTGGGATTCTCCGACCCCCCCGCCGGGTCAGAGAATCGCCGGGGGGCGGCATGAATCCTGCACCGGCTGGCCGCCGAATTCTCCGGCACCAGAGATTCGGTGGGGGTGGGAATCACGCGCGCCAGTCGGCGGGCCCCCCCTCCCCCGGCGATTCTCCAGCCCGCGATGGCCCGAAGTCCCGCTGCTGTAATGCCGGTCCCGCCGGCGTGAATTAAACCACCTCCCTTACTGACGGGTCCAGGCAGCGCGAGCGGGCTCCAGGGTCCTGGGGGGGAGCGTGGGGCGATCTGGCCCCGGGGGGTGCCCCCACAGTGGCCTAGCCCATGATCGGGGCCCACCGATCCGCGGGTGGGCCTGTGCCGTGGGGGCACTCTTTCCCCTCCGCCTCGGCCGTGTAGGTCCCCACGAGGGCCGATGCGGTGGTGACTCCCCCCTGCGCATGCGCGGGGATGACGTCAGCGGCCGCTGATGCTCCCGCGCATGCGCGGACTTCCGCCAGCTAGCGGTGTCCCTTCGGCCCTGGCTGGCATGGCGCCAAAGACCTTCTACGCCAGCCGGCGGGACGGTAACCACTCCGGCACGGGCCTAGCCCCTAAAGGTGAGGGCTTGGCCCCTAAAGGTGTGGAGAAATCCGCACCTTTGGGGCGGCCCGACGCCGGAGTGGTTCGCGTCACTCCATCCCGCCGGAACCCCTCGCCCCGCCGGGTAGGGGAGAATCCTGCCCAATATGTCAGAAGTAATGTCCTTTTGGTCCAGTTAGCTATTCTGAATCCCATTTGATTACTTATTACTGCAATGTCCTAAAAATACATGTTTAATGGTTAATTATGATTACTCAGTCCTATAATTCATCTCAATCCTTAATAAAATAATTCATGTAAAACTACTCTAGTGGCATGCTAACGATTCAGTCTCTGGTGGCATGCCAACGATTCAGTTTTAAGAGGTATCATCGCTGAACCCCCCTTCACCTTACACATTCTTTCTTTTCAGATAGCAACCCAATTCCCTTTTGAATACCTCAATTGAACCTGCATGCCTCCACCACCTTCTTAGGGAGTTTGTTCCAGACTCCAACCACTCTCTAGGTGAAAATGTTTTCCTCACATCACTTTTACCCCTTTTGCCAATTATTTTGAATCTGTTCCCTCTAATTTTTGATGCTCTCTTGAGTGGCAACAGTTTCTCATTATTTACCCTGTCCATGCCCCTCAGTATCTTGAATACCTCGGTCAAGTATCCTCTCAGACTGCTTTTCTCCAAAGAAAACAGTCCCAATCTATCCTCATAGCTACAGTTCCTTATCCATAGAATCCATAGGATCCCTACAGTGTAGTAAGTCTCTATTCGGCCCATTGTGTCTGCAGCGACCCTCCGAAAGAGCACTCTATCTAGATCCACTCCCCTGCCTCATCCCCATAACCCACGCATTGATCATGGTCAATCCACCTAACATGCACATCTTTGGACACTAAGGGGCAATTTAGCATGGCCAATCCAGCTAACGTGCACATATTTGGCCTGTGGGAGGAACCCAGAGCTCCCAGTGGAAGCCCACACAGCCAGAGGAAGAATGTGCAAACTCCACACAGTCACCCAACACCAGAATCAAATCCAAATATCTAGTGCTGTGAGGCAGCAGTATCAACCACTGTCCCACTGTGCCACATGGAATTCTGCTCTGAACTCTCTACAAAGCCTTCAGATTCTTCGTCAAATATGGCACCCAGAACTGGATGCATTACTTCAGGTGAGGCCTAACTAGAGTTCTATACAAGTTCGACATTACCTGCTTACACGGTGTCCCTTTTCATAAAGCCTATTATACTATATGCTTTATTAACTGCTCTCTCAACATGCCCTGTCATCTTCAATCACTTATGTACATATACAACAAAGTCCGTCTGTTCCCACCCTCCATTAGAGTTTCACCATTTATTTTATACGACTCTCCATATTTTTCCTGCTAAAATGAATCACATGACTCTTCTCTTCATTGAACATCTGCCAATTGTGTGCCCATTCCATCATCATTTCTATGTCCTTTTGAAGTTCAGGACCATCCTAATCACAGTTAACAATGTTTCCCATCTTCGCATCATCTGCAAATTTTGAAATCATGCCCTAATTACCACAGCCTAGGCCATTAATATATATCAGGAAGAGCAAGTGTCCCAACACTGACCCCTGAGGAACTCTTCTACTTCCTCCAATCTGAAAAACAACTCTCTATTTCCTGTCACTCCGCCAATTTCTTATCCAAGTGTTTACTTTCCCCTTTTATTCCATGAGCTATAATTTTGCTCACAAGCTTGTTGTGTGGCACAGTATCAAATTCCATTTTTTAATCCATATATATCACATCACCAGTGTTGCCCTTATTAAACTTTTCTACTATCTACTCAAACAACTCCAACAAGTTGGTCAAACATGGGGCTGGATTCTCCGCCGGCGGGATGCTCTGTTTTGCAGACAGCCCGGGGGTTTGCCGATGGCGTGGTGCTGCCCCACAATGGGAAACCCCATTGGTCGGCCAGCGTAACGGAGCATCCCTCCGGCAGGGAGAAATAGAAATGTGGCGGGGCGGAGAATCCAGACCATGGTTTCTCCTTCATGAGTCCTTGCTGGCTTTCCTTAATTATCCTTCACTTATCCAAGTGACTATTGATTTTGTCCCAAATGATAGTTTCTAGAAGTTTCCCGACAACTGAAGTCAAACTTTCTGGTCTATCGTTGCCGGTTTTATCCTTGCACTCCTTTTTGAACAAAGCATAAATCAATGAAACAATCAATCCAAACACAAACAGAAAACTAGGTGAACTCAATGATAAGTATCTGGTCAGAACATGTATGACATGCCTTCAGTAACATAACTATATGCAAAAAGTTATTTTACTCTATGAAATCTCTGGCGCAATCCTGAAGATTAGAACATTCCAATGTGCTGTAGAATTCCTAGTATTTGTTGCAGTTCTACCAGTTTTTGAATGTCTACCGAGAATTATCTGTATAAAGACCATTTCTATTCATAATTCTATCAGGATTTCTGCCTCTGATCTAGATAAAGCACTGCTCTGAAAGTCGCCTGAATCGTATTGTTACTGTTCTACCAGTTTTAGAATGCACACTGAATATTATTTGTGTACAAGCCATTTATATTCATAATTCCATGGAGAATTCTGCCTCTGATCTTGATAAATCACTGCTCTGAAAGTTGCATGAGTCATATTAACAAATAGTACAGAAGGGCATCTGTCTACCAATAGCTCTCAGCAAGAAGAGAGATTTCTTTCTCCAAAGATCTCTCGTCAGCCACATGTCAAGTTGTGATTTTTTTTCTATTCTCTTGCAAGTGTTCAAGTTTCTTTTTCACAAGGTGCCAATTTTAGAAAATACAAGTTATGCATCAGTGATGAAACTGTGGAAATGTTACTCAACTGCAGAATTCTGTTGCATTAATTGCAATTAATTAATTATTCTGGTGAAAATGTTTGCATGATAAGTCAATCTAGTCAGCTAGTTATTGATATCAGTACTTTCTGTAAAATTGAATTCCAGGATTTTCAAGTTTCACCACTAAATGTAAAACCCTTATTGCAAGTACTGATCCTCCTTCATATTATTATTTGGAACAAATGTTATGGTAACCACGGTTAGAGATATCAGCCTATAATTTTTCAAATGAACATTGAAGCTAATGCCGCTCATTGTTGCTTACCCACAAAAGGTACAGCAATTTCAGGCATGGGGCAGATGCAATATTAACCTCAAATGTCCAATCATATGTCCCTCTGAGAGAAGAAATTCCTCCTCATCTCCATTTATATGGCAGGCCCCTTATTTTGAAATTGTGGTCCCAATTTATTGTGCATCCAACTTAAGCCCCCTCAGAACCTTATGTGTTTCAATAAAATCACCACTCATTCTTCTAAATTACAACAGAAAGAGGCCCAATATGTTCAACTTTTCCTCACAAGAATCCATCTCAGGAATGTGAACATTTTCTGAACTGCCTCTGATACAAGTATATCCTTCCTTAAATAAGGAGGCCAAAATTGTGCAAAAGTGTGGTCTCACCAATGTCTTGTACAATTGTAGCAAGACTTTGCTACTTTTACACTGCATCGCTTTGAAATAAAAGCCAACATTCCTTCCTAATTACTTGTATCTACATGCTCATATTTTGTGATTCACGTACGAGGACACCCAAATCTCTCTGTATTGTAGCATTCTATAATCTTTCTCCATGTAAATAATATTCTACTTTTCTATTCTTCCCACTAAAATCGACAACCTCACATTCTCCCACATTATACTTTATCTGCCAATTTTATGCCCACTCACTTAACCTATCCATATCCCTTTGCAGACCCTTTGGGCACTTATCTTTGTATCAGCAGCAAATCTGGCTATAGTACACTCAGTCTCATCATCCCTAGTCTTTAATAGAGAATGCACATATATAAAACATAAAACCTCAGACCTCTCTTGTTAGCCCTGGCAAAATATATGGGGTCAAGAAAAGGTGCCTTTATTTAGCAAACATTAGAGAATGTCAATGCTACTCAGGACATATCTGGCATGTCCAGTGTGGGTGGTTAGAATAGAACGTTGTCCTTCTAGATTCAAATGCTTGCTGCCCCCCAGATAAAAGCAGTCATGTTTAATAAGCAGCATAAAATGGTCTGGACCAACAAGTGGTTCCCAAATCCATCCCTTGGTTGGCCAATAAGCTTGGCTCTACCTGTGCGAATCATATACTGGATCCCATTGAAGGTCCCATCTGAACTGTCAGATGTAGAAAGTGTTCAGAAAACAACATTCTTTGGTACACTGGTCATGGATGATAACAAACCCAAAACTCAGCAACTGAGGGAATATGTTCTTCATGGGTTCAACTGTGATTGCTTTCAAAACTGTTCCCAAATTATCATCATTTGGCCAGTGTAAGGATGCAGCTGGTTGAGGTGAATATGTGAGTTTTTTTGACCAGAAAGTGTTAAACAGACTATTCAAAATGATGGATATCATTGCTTTGTCTGATTGTGTCCTTAATTGATTTCTGTGGACCACTAGATAGCAATCAAAACTGGGAACACTTGCTGAATTTCTCTAGACTGAACACAACGTGGAGACTTGTGTCCCTACTGCTGCACTGACTGAGATCAGCTAACCCAGCATAGAGACCAATGATCAAAGCTGGGATCTGACACTTTCTCAGGTGAAGTGTTTACCTAATGAGCCATCAGGACAGCCAAATGCTAGAGCCCCAAAACATTCCAGTGCTCTCCTGCCATAATTCTGATGGGAGACCATACTGGAACCTTCAGGGTAACAATATGACTCTTCTACTACAGTTATGACAAGAGATTGATAAAGTCCTTGTGGAATACTAAAGCCTGGGCCAGAATTTTCTGGACCGATGGTGATGGACTGGTAGGCAGGAAGGCTGGCAAGATGATGCCAGAAGATGCTGGGGAGGGGGGTAAAATCCTTCTGCCTCCATGCCATTTTATCAGTGGTGGGAAATGTGGCAGATCGGCCACCCTCCAGGAGCACATTTGTGCTACTTAGTTAGCTAATTAGGAGTCAATTCCTGCCTCCATGAGCATATTAAGGGCAACAGGATAACCAGGGAAAGAGTAGGACCCATTTGGAACAAAAGGGGAAATCGGTGTGTGGAGTCAGAAGATATTGCGAGGATGTTGAAAAAGTATTTCACAAGCCTTCATTTGGGAGAAGGGGGATGTCGATACATAATTCGGGGAGAGGGACTGTGAGCTTCTTGAGCAGTTTGACATAGGGAGTGAGGAGGTATTGGAGATTTTGGCAGGCTTAAAAGTGGACAAATCTTCAGGTCCAAATGGAATGTATCCCAGCTTGCTGTGGGGGGCAAGGGAGGAAATTATAGGGACTCTGACACAAATTTTTAATTCTTCTCTGGCCACAGGGAAGGTGCCAGAGGATTTGAGGACAGTTAATGTGGTTCCACGTTTCAAGAGGGTGGTAGAAACAAACCAGGGAGTCTCACATTAGTGGTAAGGAACTATTGGAGAAAATTCTGAAGGTGAAAATGAATCTCCACTTAGAGAATCAAGGTTTGATCAGGGATAGTCAGCATGGCTTTGTCACAAAGAGGTCATGCCTAACACATTTGATTGATTTTCGAGGTGGTGATCGGTGTGTAGATGAGGATGTTGTTTATATGGACTTCAGCAAAGCCTTTGACAAGGTCCCACATGGGAGACTGATGAAGAAGGTAAAAGCACATGGAATACAGGGCTGCTTGGCAAGTTGGACCAAAAACTGGCTTAGTGGTAGGAGATAGAAGGCAGCATGAGTGACTGGAGGCCGATGTCCACTGGCGTACCCTATTGCTACATTCTTATTATTCATGACGTATATAAACAATATAGATGAGAATGTGGAAAAGTAAGTTTGCGGATGACATGAAGATCGGCAGAATGGTTAATAGTGAGGAAGAAGTTCTTAGATGCAGGAAGATATAGTTGGGTTGGTCAGATGGACAGATGGAATTTAACCCTGAAAAGAGCGAGGTGATGTACTTTGGAAGCAATAACAAGACAAGGGAGTACTCAATGAATGGCAGGACACTAGGAAGCTCAGAGGAACAGAGAGATCTTGGGGTGCTTGTCCACAGATCTCTGAAGGTGGCAGGACAGGTTAATAGAGTATTTAAGGTATACGGGACACTTGCCTTTATCAGTCAAGCAGAGAGCTGATTTTGGAGCTGTACAAAACTTTGGTTAGGCCACACCTGGGGCCCTGTGTGCAGTTCTGGTCGCCTCACTATAGGAAGGATATGATTGCACTAGAAAGGGTGCAGAGGAGATTCACCAGGATGTTACCTGAAATGGAGTATTTGAGCTATGAAGAGAGGCTGGTTAGGCTCTGGTTGTTTTCTTTAGAGCAGAGAAGTCTGAGAGGGGACCTGATTGAGGTGTATAAGATGAAGAGGGGTATGGACAGGGTGGATAGGAAGCAGCTGTTCCCCCGTGTGATGAGACCAACAGTTCCTGACGGCAGCCTCTGTCCTTAATAGAACAGCAGCCCTGATGACAGCCACCTAATTGGCAGCAACCAGCAAGAATGCGACCCCAGAGTCCTGTCCCCTGCCCAAGCAAGTTCACCTTTCACTTTTGTCCCCAGCGGTGGGACGTCCACACCCTCTGTACTGTGCGGAGTCTGCACGTTCTCCCCGTGTCTGCGTGGGTTTCCTCCGGGTGCTCCGGTTTCCTCCCACAAGTCCCGAAAGACGTGCTGTTAGGTGAATTGGACATTCTGAATTCTCCCTCAGTGTACCCGAACAGGTGCTGGAGTGTGGTGACTAGGGGATTTTCATTGTAACTTCATTGCAGTGTTAATGTAAGTTTACTTGTGACAGTAATAAAGATTATTCTTAGATGAAATATTGACTTCATGTCATTTTAAGAGCGATATCAGCTCATAAATATGTAAATCAAGTACTGTTGTGAAATTTCACTGAACTTAATCTGATCAGATTTGATGTTATGTTTTCTCATATTAAAAGACAGGAGATTGTAACAAAATATAAGGAAACATCAGCATGGAAACTAGATGTAGTATACCTGTGCTAAAATGTAACCAATGTGCAAGAAACATTTTGGATTGTAAAGGGTATTACATTAAGAATCATAACTTAAAGATGGCAGCATTGAAGAAACAACAGTGTAAACTATTAGCAGAATAACTTTCAAATCAATCCTACATACCCAGAAAAGAATATCTTATTGATTTGGAAAATATAATACTGACCTTAAATTGATACAAGCAGGGAACTATATTTGAAAAACAAATTCTAAGAATTAATAGATTTTTGAAATTCATACAGATATTTACCATATGAAGTAGAACTGCGTCACTATAGGCTTTTCCCAGTAATGATAAGTGATGTAGTCTACAATTAGCAACACCCCCTCACACACGCATCATACTGCAGAGAGATGGCGATCTTGTTCTCATTGACTTCCCCAGAAGGACTCTCTGTCTTTGAAATTGAGTCAGCTGCAGATGCAGGGTAATACAATACGGCTTATGCAACAACTGACACATTGATGAGTCAAAGAAAAGCGTGACACCAGTAAGTGATGTGTTAGGAAAAACCTAAAAATCAGACTTTAACCAATGAAGAACTTTTCATGGATTGTTAGCTTCTCACCTTGAAAATCTAATCACATGCTACCACTGCACTGATACCTGTCTAGAATAGGAAATGAATGCAGGATTTCTAGCAGCCATCGCTGCTGTATAGGAGATTTTCAACACAAGCTTTTACTACCTATTCTGCATGCAAGGTAGTGGCCCCAAAAACCGGATGCAGTGCACCTATTTTCTTTAATGCAACAGGTGATGCTTTGTCTCCAAAATGATGTTCATACTTTGTGCGAGGGCACTAGCTTGTGCACAGGGCGTGTTTGTCAGAAGCAAGCAGAATAAGAAGATTGTGACACCAATCAGCAATGCTGTAACTTTGGAACTTAATGTTCCAGCTGGTGCATTCTCTTAACCTTGCACAGTTTAATGTGTGTTCAGTCGCAGGAAGAGCCTCCATCAATGTTATTGAAAGGGATCACCGGCTGCTAGAAATCCTGCATTAATTTCCTATTCTAGTTCAGGTGATTGATAATTGTGTTCTGCTGGCTCTTATTGCAAATGTAGAAATGTTTGGAGGTTTCCAGTGTCATTTAAGTCTATAGCGAGAGTGGTATGACACATTCTGAATAATTTTGTCCTGATTTGAAATGAAAATGAAAATCGCTTATTGTCACAAGTAGGCTTCAAATGAAGTTACTGTGAAAAGCCCCTAGTCACCACATTCCGGCGCCTGTTCGGGGAGGTTGTTACGGGAATCGAACCGTGCTGCTGGCCTGCCTTGGTCTGCTTTCAAAGCCAGTGATTTAGCCCTGTGCTAAACAGCCCCAGTTATTCAAGGATTTTGCATAAGTCACTTGCTCCCAGACATGGGTGCATAGCTTGTATTCCCCTCTTGGCCTTCAGCATGACTGGGAGAATACGCAAGAGTGCAGGATGGGCTGCTGGAAGATGGAGGAGGGGGAGAAAGGCTCTCAACAATGTGTTCAGAAGCAATTTTCCAACCTCAGTGAGGAACTGAGGGTGGGATTCTCCGTAGCCCGACGCCAAAATCATGTTCGGCGATTGGCGGAGAATGGGCTCTGACGCAGAAATCGGGGCCGGCGCTGGTTTGACGGCGGTCCACCATGCTCTGCCCCTTTAAAATGGCGTGTGACACGGGTGCCGTTTTAGCGCCGATGGCGGGTCATCGTCCGGCCCACCCTCGATGCTCCGTCCCCGATGGGCCGAGTTCCCGACGGCATGGGACACATGCCGCTGGCGGGGGGGGCGTCTGCTGGGGCTGGAGGGACTGGTGGAGGGTGGCCAGGGGATGGTGGTCGCGAGGTTTGCGGGTTCGGTTATGCGCACGGTCGTCGCCATGCTGTATGGCATGACTGGTGCAGATCATCAGCCATGCCCATGCACTGCCCGGGACCCAGCCATTCTCCGGATGTTTAGGCGCGGGCAGCGGGGATTTCAGTCGGCGCCGGTGCTAGCCCCTCACCAGTATTGGAATCGGTGAGTGTTTGCCGCCGAATTTCCTGTCATGAAAGTGGACACATTCTACGCTGGAGTCAGCACTTAAGTCTCCAGAACAGAGAATCCAGCTCTGTGTCAGAAGTCTATGCTTCACTAAGGAAATCTGTGGCATTTTGCTACGCCATCTGCAGTTGAGCCACCATGACAATCTGGATGGCACAGGGTGCTTGAGAACAATAGCATAATAGTTATGTTTAGTCATGGTCTGAAACCTGGGGCAGGATTCTCTGCCGGCAGGATTCTCCATTGCGCTGGCAGTGCACCCACGCCCGTATGTTTCCTGGTGATGTTGCCACAATGGGAAATCCCATTGGCAGATGACAGGAACGGAAAATCCTACTGACAGAGAGGGCACACTGGCCTGGAAAATGCAGCTGGTGTTTAAATCACTTCACAGCAACTGGGGAATTTAAACATTCAGTCAATTAAATGAAATAAAGTGTGGAATAAATAACCCTGTAACCATTGGATGATTGTAAAACTCCACCAATGTCCTTTAGGGAGGGCAATCTACCATCCTTACCTGTTCTGGCCCACATGTGACTGCAAACTCACAGCAAAGTGATTGACTTTTAATTGCCCTCTAAAATGTCCTAGAAAGCCAATCAGTTGTACCAAACCACTATAACAAGGTACTGCGAGAGAAACGTCACCACATGGACTGTAGTCATTCAAAAAGGTATTTCCTAACTAGCAATGTCCACATCTGTGAATGAATTAAAAAACAATCCGTTAACCACATAGTTCATCATGATGGTGTGCAACCTCTCGACACTCAGGTAGCATACATATAACAAAAAACATTTGTCACAAAAACTTTTTACAACAGGCCATTCATGTGCTTAAAAAATACTTCCACTGCCTGAGTCGCTCTTGAGCAGTCCTGAAATACATGGCAGAAAATTTGTCGAGGTTCGTCGTGGTCTCCTACATCTCTCAACATCGCCACCATGAGGGAACAGCTGTTGCCACCCGCTGCATGGCCACTGGTGGAGAAGAAGAAGAGGTGACCTACACTCCCCTTTTTCTGGCCTGATTGGTCTGTTTCTAAAGAACTTAACTGATGTGGTGCCTGTGAACCCAAAGTCCCCAGTTCTGAAGAAGGGTCATTGATCAGAAATGTTAACTCTGTTTCTCTCCACAGTAGTTGCCAGACCTGCTGAATATTTCCAGAATTTTCTGTTTTATTCTAAAGTCCACAAATAGCTTATTCTCCTTCTATGACTGACCATAACAGCTTCCTGATGAGTCCCATGTTAAAATCAAAACCACCACAAAATAAACATTCCAAACCAAATGTATAAACAAAACAATGCCATATTGCATAAAAATGCAAACAAACCACCATTGTGAATTCCCTTAGTGCCTGCCTTGGAGTTCCAAAAATATTGGTCCCTAGAGGTGGTAGGATGAACTGAAAGCTGCTGAATTTCAGTGGTGACGGCTGCAGATGACCCTGCAGGATGACCTGATCAGGTCTAGCCCAGAAAGCCTACTTTGGAACTTCATAATCTCAGCATGGAGAGTAGCAGTATAGGTTTCCAGAATGACAGAAAACAGCAAGGCCACTGGTGGAGTTGCAGGATGGGAGGATGAATACTGTCATCCTAAGAGAAGGTACCAGTTTCATATTAAATGGTGGCATCACACTCCCGGCAGCTTACCAATCATAGCAATCTGTGGGAGGACAGACTGCTGCAATGCTGTGACATCCTGCAAGATACTTTGCAGCTATGACAGCAGTAGCCTGAGCCTTCACGGCAACAAGCTGAGGTTGCACGAGGATATGACAATGCACCAAGCATTACGTTGTTTATTCCTTTTGCTGAACACCACAGATCTCATGTGCGGCCTTACCCTCTGGCAAGCTGCCACCTGTTCTATCCTTATCCCCTTCCCTGACTGCAGGTAGTACCCACAATGCCAGTATTTGAGCTGATGGCAGTGAGTGCAAGAGGAAGAGACAATATTTCTTCTTTACGCAGTCTTCTTG
Organism: Scyliorhinus torazame; assembly: GCF_047496885.1. Classification (NCBI taxonomy): domain Eukaryota; kingdom Metazoa; phylum Chordata; class Chondrichthyes; order Carcharhiniformes; family Scyliorhinidae; genus Scyliorhinus; species Scyliorhinus torazame. The sequence goes on along the minus strand of NC_092714.1, from coordinate 71,859,378 downwards.
TTTTTCCACCTCCTCCTCTTCCACCACAGCCTAACCAAGTTGCAATATGTGTACATCTGAAAAGGGAATGCTTCGGTTGTGGTGAAGGAATGGAGCAAAACCAAGAGTTTCAAACATACACCACCTGCAGCTTGTAAACCATAATAGAATGTGGGATAAGGATGTAGTGGGATAAGAGGAGAATAAAGTATGAGCATACTGTGATCATTTCAGCCAAGTTACTCCAATGATGGTGACAATTGTCTCCTCAATGCTAAGGATATGCATTTGTACATGTTCCCCACTGGTTAGGTGTAGCTTCCTCTGCTTAATCGTTACCTAGTCCTGCAACAGAGAGGGAACTGTGTCAATGATTGTGGTGCAATGTGCTTGGGTGATGCGTCATGGTTAAATACTATATAGTCTGTGCAAGTATGAGATGTGGGTGAGAAGTTTGAGGCAGTGCTAAATGCGTGAGCGTGCGGTGAAGCTATGAACAATAGGTATGAGTTATGATTGATAGAGATTGTTGATAGGTGAATGCGGTGTAATGTATGAGGTTAGTGGACCCAGTGGTGGCATAGGAAGATACATTTGCTGACCTTGACCATTCGTGAGGATCATTTAGTTATTTATTCCACTGCATCCAGGGTCCTTGAGGCTTGACTGCCACAGCTATCTGGTTCCACTACCTCTATAAAGTTTGTCGAGAGGGCCACCTGGCCTCTGCAGATAGATGATACCTCTTCTCCACTGAAGTTGCATGACCAAGGCCTTGGCACTGGAAAATCTCAGAGCCTCTCTCTGCCATGTTGTGCCACAATGCAGTTCACTTCTTGCTAACACACTCTTCTGCAACCAGTTCCAGCACCTGCTGCAGCCAGAATTCGAAGAGTGCACAATAGCTTTAAGTGGTGCTGATCTCTCCCAATTTTGCACCCTTTGCTCAGATGTGCTGTCATTCAATAGTGATCTTTATATGCTGACTGCATACTATAATCAGTTAACTGAGCAGGCAGCAGAGTTGGCTTCTGCGAGGCATGCGCTTTGCAATAATCAGGCACAGGGTGCCCAAGAACAAGCGACCCCCCCATGCCTAACTTATCCAAAAGGCCACAGGGTTTTCTGGGCGGCATCCCAAATGCTCAGTTCCCCCGCCTGCCACTGATTGAACACCAGTATTGGTGGGATGAGGCTTTTAATGATCTTAAGACTATTTAAGGCCGCAATTGACCTCTGGGCTATAGGCTGACCATAAGCCTTCCAAGCCAGGATTTAATTGGATGGAGGCAAAAACGCATAGGATCACCACTCTGCATTGTTCTGCCTAATCACATGGCAATGCTACTTCTGGGAACAGACGTTAAACATTTTTATATATAAAGAAATTAAAGTGATGACATGGCAGTCTGCAATCCTATAATTTAAGTATGCTAAATTCACCATGTAATGCAAATTATAGAGGTGATTTTCCATTCAGCTGTTTCTAAATTGGACCAGATTTTAGGGAAAGGTGTTGACCTGTGATTCAGAGTTTTGCCTGGATTCTGTTTGCCTGCAGATATCCTCTAACTATGTACCTGGGTTGCAATTAACAGCATCTACGTTAGTATGCAGTGCGCATGATAATAGGGGTGTCAGTTGCTGACAGCACTTCTCTACTTTTGCTAACTGTCAAGTGAAGATTCCTCACTAAAAAGTAGGCACAATTCAGGTGAGGGATAGGGCAGGGTAGTTGGTGGTGGCTCCGGATCTGATTAACAAGGTTTTTGAGGAGTTTTATGAGAGGTTGTACAGGTCAGAGCCACCTGGGGGAGATCGTGAGATGCAGGAACTTCTAGATGGGTTGGAGTACCCGAGGCCAGGGGAGGGGGACAGGTCTACATTAGAAGGAGCAATAGTGGAGCAGGAGATAAAGGATGCGATTGGGAGGATGCAGTCGGAGAAGGTGGCAGGGCCGGATGGGTTTCCGGCGGAATATTATAAAAAATTCAAGGATAAGCTGGCACCCCTGATGGTGGGGATGTTTGAAGAAGCGATAGGGAGGGGGGTATTGCCACAAACCTTGGGGCAGGCATCGATTTCACTGTTGCTAAAAAAAGATAAGGATCCGACGAAGTGTGGGTCGTATAGGCCCATATCACTTTTGAATGTGGAAGCAAACGTATTGGCGAAGGTACTGGCGGTAGGCTGGAGGACTGTCTCCCGAAGGTGATAGGTGAGGATCAGACGGGGTTCATGAGAGGGAGGCAGCTTTTTTCGAACATTAGGAGGGAATTGAACGTCGTTATGGCACCGGCGGAGGGGAAGCAAACAGTGGTGGTTGTGGCACTGGACGCTGAGAAGGCGTTTGGTCGAGTAGAATGGGGGTACTTGATGGCAGTTCTGGAGCGGTTTGGGATTATACCAAGATTTGTGAACTGGGTAAAGCTACTATATAAGGAGACGAGGGCGAGTGTCCAAACAAACGACATCAGCTCGAGATACTTTTCTCTCCACTGTGGGACTAGGCAGGGATGTCCTCTGTCCCCCTCTGCTGTTTGCACTTGCGATTGAGCCGTTGGCCATCGCATTAAGACGTTCGGGAGCATGGATAGGAATAGTGTGGGGGGGTGGATAGAGCATAGGGTGTCCTTATATGCCGACGACTTGCTGTTATACGTGTCGGAACAAAGTGTGTCGATAGGGGGAATATTGGAGCTACTGCGAGTATTTGGGTCTTTCTCGAGGTACAAGCTGAATCTAGACAAGAGTGAGTATTTTGTGGTGTCTCGGCCGGGGGTGGGGGCAGGGGTGGGGGAGGGGCTGCCATTCCGTAGGGCAGGGGCTCACTTTAGGTATCTGGAGGTGCAGGTTGCCTGGGAGTGGGGGAGGCTTCGCAGGTACAACATCTCTTGTTTGGTGGGGAGAGTGAAAGCCGATCTGGCAAGGTGCGATGGTCTCCCTCTGTCACGGGTGGGTCGAGTACAGGCGGTTAAAATAAATGTGTTGCCACGATTTGTGTTTATTTTTCAATGCCTACCGATTTTCCTGCCAAAGGCTTTTTTCAGAGAGATTGAGGGAAGGATTACCTCGTTCATATGGGGAGGGAAGGTGGCCAGAATGAGAAGGGTGCTGCTACAGAGTGGAAGACAGGCAGGGGGTTTGGGTCTTCCGAACCTGTTGTCCTACTACTGGGCGGCGAATGTGGAGAAGGTACGGAGCTGGGTCAGAGGGGTTGATTCCCAGTGGGTCAGAATGGAGGAGAGTTTATGCAGGGGGTCGGGACTGAAAGCACTAGCAACAGCGCCGCTCCCGATAGCTCTGGGGAAATACTTAGGGAGTCCCGTAATAATAGCTTCATTGAGAATGTGGAGGCAGTTTTGCCAACACTTCGGGTTGGGGGCAGGGTCAAGGGAAATGCCGATTCGGGGGAACCACAGATTTGAGCCAGGGAGGTGGGATGGAAATTTGAGGAAATGGGAGGAGAAGGGGATTAAGACGCTAAAAGATTTGTTTGTTAGGACTCGGTTTGCAGGATTGAAGGAACTGGAAGCGAAGTATGGGCTGGAGCAGGGGGAGATGTTTAGATACATGCAGGTTCGAGATTTTGCCAGAAAGGAGATACAGAGCTTCCCGGTGGAACCGGCCTCCACGTTGCTGGAGGCGGTGCTGACGACAGGGGGACTGGAGAAGGGGGTAGTGTCAGCGGTTTACGGAGCTATTTTGGAAGAGGATAAGGCATCACTGGAAGGGATCAAAGCAAAGTGGGAGGAAGAGTTGGGAGAGGTTATAGAGGAGGGGTTCTGGTGTGAGGTGCTCCGGAGAGTAAATGCCTCCACCTTGTGTGCGAGGTTGGGGCTGATACAGCTGAAGGTGGTATACAGAGCACACCTCACGAGGGCGAGGATGAGCCAATTCTTTGAAGGAGTAGATGTATGTGAACGTTGCGGGGGTGGGGGGGGTGGGGGGGGGCGCGAATCACGTTCATATGTTTTGATCCTGTCCAAAGCTAGAGGATTACTGGAAGGAGGTTTTTAGGGTAATTTCCAAGGTGGTGCACGTGAAACTGGACCCGGGTCCCCGGGAGGCCATATTTGGGGTGTCGGACCAGCCAGGGTTGGAAACGGGGGCGGAGGCAGATATCGTAGCCTTTGCCTCGTTGATCGCCCGAAGGTGGATCCTGATGGGTTGGAGAGCAGCCTCTCCACCCTGTGCCCTGGTGTGGCGGGGGGACCTATTGGAATTCTTGACTCTTGAGAAGGTTAAGTTTGAACTGAGGGGAAGGACGGAGGGGTTCTACAATTCATGGGCATTATTCATTATGCACTTTCAAGAACTGGATAACATTGAACATTAGTTAGGGGGGATGGGTGGGAGGGTTGGGGGGAGGGGGGCTGTGTGTATTCAGGGTGACTATGGGTGATCCCTGATTCCTTTTTGTCATTTGTTAATGTAAACATGCGGGCTAATGTTTGGGGTTTGGTGGGAGGATGGGATTGTTGTTATTGTTATGGGGATTGACATATTTGTTGCTGATTATTGTTTATTGTTGGTGGGTGTAAATTTGGGAGAAAATGTGCAAAAGGAGGAGAATGGAGAATAAAAATATTCTTTTAAAAAAAAGTAGGCACAAACATTTGTAATGTAGCATTCACTTAATATCTACAACTTGTACACTTGTGTTGCTGTTTCTCTGAAAATTAAAGAACTATTGTGTTGCACTCATTGTTGGAAGATTTGAAGAGTGTTTGAAGACCCCACCAATAAAATTAGGATTCAATTTGTAACATCAATGAATCTGGTTTATTTAGTGCAAGAGGAGGAGGATGAACAGCTTTCATTTTGGTGGTAGTGGGTGAGAGGGGAAGGACACCTGCCCTTTTGAAGAATACATTTGCCCCATTGGATGTTCTTGGCACGGCAGCACAGTGTTTAACACTGTTGCTTCACAGTGCCAGGGTCCCAAGTTCGTTTCCCAGCTTGGGTCACTGACTGTGCACATTCTCCCCGTGTCTGCGTGGGTTTCATCCGGGTGCTCCGATTTCGTCCCACAAGTCCCGAAAGACGTGCTGTTAGGTCATTTGGACCTTCTGAATTCCCCCTCAGTGTTCCCGAACAGGTGCGGAGTGTGGCGACCAGGGGATTGTCACAGTAACTTCATTGCAGTGTTAATGTAAGCCTGCTTATGACAATAAAGATTATTTAAAAAATAAACCTTACAGAATAGCAGTGTCTTTGAAGGGTTTAACTTCCCAAGGAGACAGTGTAACAGTTGTACCCGCAGCCACACAGCTGTGCAGGCATTGCACTCCCAGTGTCAGTCAAGGTTAATACTGTCCTTGACTGGATAAGCATGTAGTTTAAGGGTCATAGTATTTACAGTGCAGACGGAGGCCAGGAGGCCCATCGAATCTGCACTGGCCCTTAGAAAGAGCACCCTACTTTGGCCAACGTCGTCACCCTATCCCCGTAATCCAGTAACCCCACCTAACCGGACACCAGGGGCGAAATTCTCCAGTATCGGCGCGATGTCCGCCGACCGGCGCCAAAAACGGCGCTAATCAGTCCGGCATCGCGCCGCCCCAAAGGTGCGGAATCCTCTGCATCTTGGGGGGACTGAGCCCTAAGCTTGAGGGGCTAGGCCCACGCCGGACTGATTTCCGCCCTGCCAGCTGGCGGAAAAGGCCTTTGGTGCCCCGCCAGCTGGCGCGGAAATGACATTGCCGGGCGGCGCACGCACAGGAGCGTTAGCAGCCGCTCACGGCATCCCCGTGCATGCGCTGTGGAGGGAGTCTCTTACGCCTCTGCCATGGTGGAGACCATGGCGAAGGCGGAAGGAAAAGAGTGCCCTCACGGCACAGGCCCGCCCGCGGATCGGTGGGCCCCGATCGCGGGCCAGGCCACCGTGGGGGCACCCCCCCGGGGCCAGATCACCCCGCGCCCCCCCCCAGGACCCCGGAGCCCGCCCGCGCCGCCTTGTCCCGCCAGTAAGAGAGGTGGTTTAATCCACGCCGGCGGGACAGGCATTCTAGCAGCGGGACTTCGGCCCATCCGGGCCGGAGAATCGCGAGGGGGGGGGGGGGCGCCAACCGGTGCGGCGCGATTCCCGCCCCCGCCGAATCTCCGGTGCCGGAGAATTCGTCAACCGGCGGGGGCGGGATTCACACCAGCCCCCAGCGATTCTCCGACCCGGCAGGGGGTCGGAGAATCTCACCCCAGACCTCTAATTGAGACACCAAACAACCTTACAATAATACATAGCTGGCCGACTGGATGTTTCTAAATCACCTGTCTAGGGAAATAGCATCATCACTGAATACCAGAACTCTCTGCTTCCTGCTCCTAGACTTCCATTATAATGTGTTTGTTAACCTCTTATTCAGCAGACACGATTGTGGCAATGATGTTACAGAAGATGGCTAATCTTTTGGCTCATTTGGGTGCCTCATCCCACTCGGTTTGGGGCACAATATGCTTTCCAGCCCTATAGGATAGCCATTTATGTGAAGCTGGTTTTGGAGCTGCCATTCTTTCCAATGCTGACTGAATAGGCTGAATTTTCCTAAAGCTGTGGCAATAGGCTGGAAGGCGGGAGGGCTGGTATGGTAGGGAATGTGTTGTGTGGGGTACCACTGATATGGTAGGGAATGTGTCAAAAGAAGAGCTTACCATGTCATGTTGCGAGCGGTAGGGCCAATTGAATCACATACGAGCCCAATTAAGGGCCATTTCTCTCCCCTTCAGGCAGTTTGCCTGTGTCAGGAAGGCCTGCTGCTGCATTCTCAGGGGAAGGGGGCTGGGGGCAGGGTGATTACCCTACTTTTAATTGGATGTCACTGGCAAAATGCCATCCCAGTGTCTCACTGCCTTCTGGAGCAGAGTTGGCTCCTACATTCAGCCCCAGCAGTGGGACTTCCATCTCCACCAAAATATTCAGTCCTATGTTTTCCATGCTGTGTCTGAGTGCCCAGGTATGGAAACACGTACTTCTCCATTCGAATTTGCCTGTGCCTGTAGCTCCTGGACAAATGCCACGCCGATTCCAACAAATTCTGATGATCTCAAAGAATCTTCTTTTACAAGCTGGACTCTGGAATTAGGATCCCTAGCTTCTGTAAATGAAGGTGATTTCACCCTATCTTTGATGCTTTTATAGAATCCGGCAGAAGAGACACAGAAACTTATGGTAAGATAGGAATGAACAAAGGTTTATTACGGTATACACAAAATCACAAAGCTACAACTCCTCTTCCCGAAAAGCCATCCTCCTCGACCTGCACCCAGGTCAGGCTTTTTATACTGAGAGGTTCCCCCTTGTTAAGGGGAAACCCCACCCTCAAATGGCAGGGGAGTTCATACTCGGAGGTGTAAGAGGGGGGGGGGGGGAATTGTATACAGCTCAGTCCTTGGGCCCCAAGGGGGTCGTAGCACCCTTCTTCCTTCACTGTCTCAATTTTCTCTTGCTTACATGTTTTGGTGTATTACCCAGTACGCTACCCTCAATCTCGATTGCTGCATTCCGCAGAATGGATGGTTGTAAAACGGTGCTTGCCTGACTGTGAGGTGGAGCTCGGTGAGCTTGCTGGTGTTTTCTCCTCGTCGGGCACTGCAGCAGGATTCTTCATCTGTTGAGGCACAAATGTTAGATGAACAATTGCCTTCAGAAAAGAGTTGGTTTGTTGCAAATATTGGTCAGTTTATGTGTCAGTGCTTATGGATGTACGTAGGATAGAATATGAGGAAATAATTAATTTGGACAATTATTGAAATGGTGTCATGTTTTGTGTATCCTTGACACCTGGCTTCACCTACATCGTGCCCTTGGACCTTCAAGATTAAGAGTGATTTGTTCCTTATATTGGGAACACTCTACACCTGCTAGAAAGGAGCAATGATAGAGAAAGTTTTAAAGCCTACATCAACCCAAACTTCCCCTTTTTAGTGGGCATATACCTAAGGGGGGTTGTTTGGCTCATTTGGCACATGAAATGAATGAAATGAAAATCGCTTATTGTCACAAGTAGACTTCAATGAAGTTACTGTGAAAAGCCCTTAGTCGCCACATTCCGGCGCCTGTTCGGGGAGGCAGGTACCCACTCTACGCTGATGAGCTCAATAAAGAACAACAGGTGGGCTCACCCACTTACAGATACAGTAGTGTTCTTTACTTTATACTTTACTTGAAAAGGTACTAATTAATTCAGTTCAACTAATTTGCACAATGCTCAGCACCATTCATGACTCTTCAGATACAGAAGCAATCCATGTCCATGCTGCAGGACCTGGACATAGTCAGCCTTTAGATTGGCTGATAAGTGGCAAGTAATATTTGTGCCACACAAGTGCCAGGAAATGATCATCCCCAACAAGAGAGATAATCTAATCAATCCCTTTGTGACATGCAATGACATCACCATCACTGAATTCCATTAACAACATCCTGGGGGTTATAATTGAATGGAAACTGAACTAGATCAGTGTGGTGATCACCACTGTTGTACATATTAGAAGATGTGTGGGAAGACCCTGTACTACAGGTATGGGGGTAGTCCCTGCCTGCTGGCTCCGCCTAGTAGGCGGAGTATAAATATGTGTGCTCCTTTCCAGCAGCCATTTCGCCAGCTGCTGTAGGAGGCCACACATCTTAGAGTAATAAAGCCTCAGTTGTATTCAACTCTTGTCTCTGTGCAATTGGTCGTGCATTAATTTATTACTCTAAGATTTTCAGAAGCTGGATCTCCGCATCAAGCTGGATCGCCTGCAGCTGTGTCCGCAATCAAGCGACGCCAAAAAGGACTTTCAACACTGGCTAGCTTGTTTCGAAGCTTACATCAGGTCTGCACCAGACCCAATCCCGGAAGCTCAGAAGATCCAGATACTCTACTCGCGGCTGAGCTCCAACGTCTTTCCTCTTATCCAAGACGTGCCGAACTATGACGAAGCCATGAAAGAGAATTACGCCCAGCAGATGAACATGCTCTTCACCAGACACGTACTCTCTACTCGCAGTCAACGCCCTGGTGAGTCCGTAGAAGATTTCTGCCGTGCTTTAATTCCTCTGGTCAGAGACTGTTACTGTCAGGCCGTCACGGCCACGGAACATTCGAACCTCCTCATGCGGGATGCCTTCGTTACGGGGATAGGGTCAGACCTCATACGGCAGCGACTTTTAGAGGGGGCCACTCTCGACCTCGCAGCAACAAAAAAACTGGCGCTATCGATGACGGTCGCCTCGCGCAATATTCAGGCCGATACCCCCAGCCGCGCGGACCACCCCTCCTACACATCGTGGACTCCGCAGACGGCCGCCACACCGGAGGCCACGCACCAGCCAGCCAACCCCGGGGGCCCCGATGTTACTTCTGCGGGCAACAGAAACATCCCCGCCAACACTGCCCAGCCCGCACCGCCCTTTGCAAGGCCTGCAGCAAGAAGGGGCACTTCGCTGTGGTGTGCCAGGCCTGCTCAGTCGCCGCTATTGCCCCGACCACCCTTGCGTACGGACAATGGGCGCCGCCATCTTCTCCCCCTCAGACCACTCGCGACCAGTGGGCGCCGCCATCTTCCCCCTCTCGGACCACGTGCGGCCCATGGGCGCCGCCATTTTTTTCAACCCCCGCCACGTGCGGCCCGTGGGCGCCGCCATCTTGTCCACCCCAAGATCATCAGGCGCCGCTATCTTGTCTTCCCCTATGGCACATGGGCACCACCATTGTTCCAGGACCCGTGCCCCCCGGGTACCCCATCGTTCGACACCAGCGACGACCAGCCACGACTTGCCTCGGTCACGATCGACCAGACTCGCCCGCACAATCTAGCCACCGCCTCGACAAGCTTGAAGATCGATGGGCACGAGACCTCTTGCCTGCTGGACTCCGGGAGCACCGAAAGCTTCATCCATCCTGATACGGTAAGGCGCTGCTCACTTGAGGTACACCCCGCCAATCAAAGAATCTCCCTGGCCTCCGGATTCCACTCCATGGCGATCCGGGGGTACTGTATAGTCACACTCACGGTCCAGGACGTAGAATTCAGCGGCTTCCGCCTCTATGTCCTCCCTAACCTCTGCGCTGCCCTGCTACTTGGCCTGGACTTCCAGTGTAACCTCCAGAGTCTAACCTTGAAATTCGGCGGGCCCCTACCAACCCTTACTGTGTGCGGCCTCGCGACCCTAATGGTCGACCCACCTTCCCTATTCGCAAACCTAACTCTGGATTGCAAACCCATCGCCACCAGGAGCAGACGGTACAGCACCCAGGACAAGACCTTCGTCAGGTCCGAGGTCCAGCGGCTGCTTCGGGAAGGCATCATCGAAGCCAGCAACAGCCCCTGGAGAGCCCAAGTGAAAACTGGGGAGAAACACAGAATGGTCGTGGACTACAGCCAGACCATCATTCGGTACACACAGCTCGCTGCGTACCCCCTCCCACGCATATCTGATATGGTCAATCAGATTGCACAGTAGCGGGTCTTCTCAACTGTAGACCTCAAATCCGCCTACCACCATCCGTAAGGCGGACCGCCCATACACTGCCTTCGAGGCAGATGGCCACCTCTACCATTTTCTCAGGGTTCCTTTCGGCGTCACCAACGGGGTCTCGGTCTTCCAAAGGGAGATGGACCGAATGGTCAACCGGTACGGGTTGCGGGCCACCTTCCTGTACCTAGACAATGTCACCATCTACGGACACGATCAGCAAGACCACAATGCCATCCGTGCCAAAGTTCTCCACACCGCCACTCTCCTAAACCTCACCTATAACAAGGAGAAGTGCGTATTCAGCACGAACCGCTTAGCCATCCTCGGCTATGTGGTCCAGAACGGAGTTCTGGGGCCCGATCCTGACCGCATGCGCCCCCTCATGGAGCTCCCCCTTCCCCACTGCCTCAAGGCCCTCAAACGCTGCCGGGGGTTCTTTTCATACTACGCCCTGTGGGTCCCAAACTACGCGGACAAGGCCCGCCCACTCATCCAGTGCATCCTTTTCCCCTGACGGCCAAGGCTCAACATGCCTTCAACCGTATCAGAGCCGATATTGTCAAGGCCGCGATGCATGCAGCAGACGACACGCTGCCCTTTCAAGTGGAGAGCGACGCATCAGACGTCGCCCTAGCCGCCACGCTCAATCAGGCAAGGCAGGCCCGTGGCATTCTTTTCCCGCAACCTTCATGCCTCCAAAATTCGGCACTCCTCCATTGAAAAAGAGGCCCACGCCATCGTTGAAGCTGTGCGGCATTGGAGGCATTATCTGGTCGGCAGGAGATTCACTCTCTTCATTGACCAACGGTCGGTGGACTTCATGTTCAATAACACACAGCGGGGTAAGATCAAAAATGATAAAATCTTGAGGTGGAGGATCGAACTCTCCATCTACAACTACGAGATTTTGTATTGCCCCGGCAAGAAATGAGCCCCCAGATGCCCTATCCCGAGGTACATGTGCCAGCGCACAGGTGGACCGACTCCGGACCCTGCACGACAACCTTTGTCACCCGGGAGTCACATGGTTGTACCATTTCATAAAGGCCCGCAAGCTGCCCTACTCCGTCGAGGAAGTAAGGACAATCACCAGGGACTGCCAGGTCTGTGGCGGAGTGCAAACTGCACTACTACCAGCCGGACCGCGCGCGCCTGGTGAAGGCCTCCCGCCCCTTTGAATGCCTCAGCTTGGATTTCAAAGGGCCCCTCCCCACCACCGACCGTAACACGTATTTCCTCAGTGTGGCTGATGAATACTCCATATTCCCCTTCGCCCCGATATGACATCTGCCACCGTCATCAAAGCCCTCCACAGCATCTTCACACTGTTCGGTTTCTCCACCTATGTCCACAGCGATTGGGGATCCTCTTTTATGAGTGATGAACTGCGTCAGTTCCTGCTCAGCAGGGGTATCGCCTCCAGCAGGACGACCAGCTATAACCCCTGGGGAAATGGGCAGGTGGAGAGGGAGAATGGGACGGTCTGGAGGGCCGTCCAACTGGCCCTACGGTCCAGAAATCTCCCGGCCTCCCGCCGGTAGGAGGTCCTCTCCGAAACACTGCACTCCATTCGGTCGCTACTATGCACCGCCACTAACGACACACCCCATGAACGTCTCTTTGCCTTCCCCAAGAAGTCCACATCCGAGGTGTCGCTCCCGACTTGGCTCACAGCTCCAGGACCCGTACTCCTCCGTAGGCACGTCCGATTCCACAAGGCGGACCTGTTGGTTGAAAGGGTGTAGTTACTCCACGCTAACCCCAGTATGCCTATGTAGCGTACCCCGACGGCTGCCAGGATGCTGTCTTCCTCAGGGACCTGGCACCAGCAGGTTCCACACACACACACCCCTCCGGCCCGGCTCCACCCCCTCTCCCCCGGTGCACTCAGCAGCAACCCCCCCAGGACCATCTGTCCTCCCCCTGCCCACGCCCGAGGATGAAGAGGATTTCGGCACGCTCCCAGAGTCACCGAGGACCAGACCAACACCGGAATTGCCGCCACCACTGCGTCGCTCCCAACCCCACATCAAGGCACCGGACAGGCTAAATCTATAATTGGTTCGGGACTATCAAACCACCTTATACTGGACTTCAGAAAGAAATTTTTTTTTTTCGCTTCTGTATATTAAACTTGCTCTGTATATAGTTCTCCACCACCCCCGCTGGACTCAATTTTAACAGGAGGTGAATGTGGTAATCACCACTGTTGTACATATTAGAGGATGTATGGTAAGACCCTGTACTACAGGTAGGGGGGTAGTCCCTGTCTGCTGGCTCCGCCCAGTAGGCGGAGTATAAATATGTGTGTTCCCTATACAGCAGCCATTTCGTCAGCTGCTGTAGGAGGCCACACATCTTAGAGTAATAAAGCCTCAGTTGTATTCAACTCTCGTCTCAGTGCAATTGATTGTGCATCAATCAGCCTTATAAATACTGGGCTATAAGAGCAGGTCCGAGGCTGGAAATTCTGCAGAGAATAACTAAATTCCTGACTCCCCAAAGCCTGTTGACCATCTACAAGGCACAATGTGATGGAATACACACCACTAGTCTAAATGAGTGCAGCTTCAACAATTCTCAAGAAGTTTGACAACATCCAGGACAAAGCAGCCAACTTTCATAGTATTTTCATAGAATTTACATTGCAGAAGGAGGCCATTCGGCTCATCGAGTCTGCACCGGCACTTGGAAAGAGCAGCCTACCCAAGGTCAACACCTCCACCCTATCCCCATAACCCAGTAACCCCACACAACACTAAGGGCAATTTTGGACACTAAGGGCAATTTATCATGGCCAATCCACCTAACCTGCACATCTTTGGACTGTGGGAGGAAACCGGAGCACCTGGAGGAAACCACGCACACACGGGGAGGATGTGCAGACTCCGCACAGACAGCGACCCAAGCCGGAATCGAGCCTGGGACCCTGGAGCTGTGAAGCAATTGTGCTATCCACAATGCTACCGTGCTGCCCCATAATGCTACCGTGCTGCCCCATAAACTTGATTGACACCCATCCACTATCTTCAACATTCACTCCCTCCACTACCGATGCACAGTGGAAGCAGAGTGTACCATCTACAAGATGCACTGTAGCAACTCACCAAGGCTACATTGACAGCTTCCAAACCATTGCCTCTACCACTTGGAAAGACAAGAGCAGCAGATACATGGGAACACCACTATCTCCAAATTTCAGTCCAAACCACACTCCATTCTGACTTGAAACTATATCGCCATTCCTTCACCTTTGTGGGTCAAAATCTTGGAATTTCCTTCTTCACATAACTGTGATTGTATCTAGATCACAGGGACTGCAGTGGTTCAAAAGGTTGGCTCACCACCAACTTTAAGGGCACTTAGGGATGGGCATAAATGTTGGCATAGGCAACGGCGCCTGAATCCCATAAACGAATTTCAAAAATCTAATTACAAAGAATAATCCTACATTACAAGGAAATGTACGGATATTTTGAAGAAACAGCATTATGACCCCCTGGGCTAGTGCAGTGTCAATTCCAGCCTCACTTGACCCAGAGTCGCAACACAATTGAAATTAATAAATATTTCTTTGAAAACACCCAAAGTCTTTGGCTCTTAGCTGCCCAATAACTACAGTCACCTGGTTTGTAAATTTAAACACAATTAAGTTTATTAATAACAGTAACTATAATTAAATATGCAGCAAATACAACAAGTTAACTATTATCCAATTTCTACTCTCCCCACTTAAACTTGTCCCACCTTCTACACACACACACACACACACACACACACACAAGGGGAGAAGAGGGGGGTAAAATAATAAGTAAAAGATTTAGGCTCTCAGTTTGAGATTTCTGTTTTCCAGTCTGTAATGGTTTTCTCTGCAGTTTCAGAAATACAGCAACTATTCAGCTTTTCTGGAGAAAACATGAGAGGGGGGGGGGGGGGGGGGTGGGGTGGTGGAGAAGAGAGGAGAGCGAGCTTGGGTCCTCATCTCTCAGCATCCAGGTCTCCAACTGGCTTTCCCCTGGCTTTCTGAAAATCATCCCACTCAGGCAGGATCCAATAACCACCTGTTGCCTGGCAAAATACAACCTTTTGGCCAATTCATTAGCCACCAGCCAATGAGTCGAACCGAGTCCTACCAATCTCTCGGATGCTGAAAAGTCTGCATTTTGCCATCCAAAGCTAGCATAGTGTACTATGTTGTCACTTTCAACTTCTCATTTCCCCCGCTCGATTAAAAGGTATAAAGGTATATGTCCATTAAGCATCCATGGATCAAAATGATAACAGCAAAACTAAAGGGGAAATAAAGGAATCAACAGGAAGGGCCCTTACAACAGGATATTCTGGATGTTAGTGACATATAGAATCATAGAATCCCTACAGTGCAGAAGGAGGCCATTCGCCCCATCAAGTCTGCACTGACCGTCTGAAAGAGCCCAGTCCCCCGTCCCATTCCCGTAACTCTATATGCCTACCCTAAGTGTCGAGGCAATTTAGCATGGCCAATCCACCTAATCTGCACATCTTTGGACTGTGGGAGGAAACCTGAGCACCCGGAGGAAACCCACTCAGGCACGTGGAGAATGTGCAAACTTCGCACAATCACCCGAAGTTGGAATCAAACCTGGGTCCCTGGCGCTCTGAGGCAGTGTTAACCACTGTGCCATTGTACATCTTTCAAGCAATGATAATCAGATAACTGCCTTCTTCCCCAATGCATCGATGCAATCCACCCACCTGCAGTCACCTAAATGGTGAGTGCATTGTTTAATTTTTTTGATATGCAGCTGGGAAAAGCAGGAGTGCTTTCCCATCTTCAGAGTACTTCCAATTGCTGCGACTGATTCCTCTGTCACTGCTTTTGTGTCCTTTGCTTCCTAGGGCTTACCTGAAGGCCGCTTCCAGTGTGGCAAGAGCCCTAAGTTCAGTCCTGCAGAAGAACAAGTTTCCTTTAGTCAACGTGTGGGCGCATGGTGCATTCAGTCTGGGTCCAAGTCTTTTCTTAATTCTGCTTCTATGTGTACTGATGTAGGTCAACCAGACAAGTGCAGAGTGAAATTAATAAGAAGAAAATAGTGTTATTTTTAAAAAGCATACTAAAACAAGGATTAAAAAAGGTAAATGGCAATAAAGAAACAAAAAGGCCCACAAAGATCAATTCCAGCCGTATATATAGTACAGCAGAAAGAAGGAAGGAAAGGTTTGACTATCTGGTGACTGGCAGAAGCTGATAATGACAACAGAAGGTCCATTAAGAGGGCTGGGCCTCATTAACATTACACACTTATGGTTAAGGAAATAGGGAAGGGGATGAAAGCTTGTGACTACCTGGTTCATCACATGGATGTTCACTCACACACCAGTAATATACCCCAAATCTTGCTATATCTCACAACAAGAGTTCTGTAGCTTCCTCCAGATAGGTCCTGAGATATTTCAGATTGGGATTGTTCCCTCCAATGGTCTGCTACTCAAAGGCGCTGTGTGTCATTTGCTCTTGCAACAATACTTATTTTATCATAGGAAAATAGGAATGAGAGTAGGCATTTTGGCCAATTCACTTAGATTATGGCTGACCTGTATCTCAATCCTTAGCCATTGTTCCTCCACATCCCCTGTGTTTTATACACATTATGAAAGAAATATTCCAATCAAATATGGAATTTGACATGGATCGTCAGAAAGCAAACAACAAGAACAATAAGTAGATAATGCAGCTGTCCCAAATGTTTACATATCTACAACAAACAATTAACTATTCTCACAGTCAACCAAAAGCAGTGCATACATTAAAAATGCAACCCACTGACCTGATTTAATCACAAGATTAAATGAACCATTATTGATACTTTGACTGCCATTATTTTGATTTAAAAATGCAGTTCAGGAAAAATATGGTGTAGCTGTTACAGATGGTGCTTACTTAAAAATGTTATTAGATACATGCGCATAGTGCAGAACATCTATAGAGCTTTAAATGTCATCTGGAAAGATAGATATCTCAAAATGGAAGTGAAGCTTTAAAAAAAAATTATTAATACTTGCAGACAGTTGAACACAGAATCTGAATGGCGAGAGAAGGATTAGGATCTTTTAAACAATTGACTCCTTAGGAAATGTTGGACATCCTTCAAGTGGGTGTGAAGATGGAGCTCATAGTGACAATTATCAAGGACTTACGCCCTGATTTTAACTTAGTCAGCCAGAAGAACTGGTGGGGGATTGCTAATGGCAAGTTGGTATAATATTGTTGGTGTCAGGTCTGGGCAATTTTAGTTTTCCTTTCAATGTTTCCTATCTATTTAACTGATGAGCTGTCCTCCTTATTGCATTGAGAATTGGAAAACCTGCTCAGACGGTATACACATTTGTTTGAGCATCTCCTGAGGTCTCAAAGTGAGTTTGAAAGTCCCTGCTTTGATTGATTGTTAAAAAAAATTAAAGTACCCAATTAAGGGGCAATTTAGCATGGCCAATCCACCTACCCTGCACATCTATGGGTTGTGGGGGCGAGACCCACGCAGACACGGGGAAAATGTGCAAATTCCACATGGACAGTGACCCGGGGCCGGATCGAATCCGGGTCCTCGGCACAGTGAGGCAGCAGTGCTAACCACTGCGTCACTGTGCCGCCTCTCCTTTTTGATTTTTGCTTGCAGAAATTAAGAAAAGAATTGTGGCAGCACAGGTTACTGAAAGATTGTACTGCTCACCATTTTCCATACCCTGTAGGTCTTAGTGTAAGAAATGAAGACAAGTCAGGAACAATTGTTTCCCTGAAGCCACAAGAACGTTCCAAGGGCACCATGAAGTAGATCTGGCTGGAGGTGGTTCAAAAGAGCAGTACCAGTAGCATCATTCCCAGGACACGAGTTCAATAATAGAGATTAATAACCTCACAAGAGCAGCAAGGCTAAGCACAATCTTCATCTCTCAATTAAATCTCATAACTCTCCTGTCATCCCCACCTACACAACTCTCAACACACCATTCTTCCCATCAGCATATATTCTCAAGGGTACACTACCAATCTTCTCTTTTTCATTCCAAATACACTAACCTCTTAATTTCCTTTCATTACACCACACATAACAGGGAGGAGCTGGCCAGAGTTGATTGGAAAAGGAGCCTAGCAGGGAAGACAGTGGAACAGCAATGGCAGGAGTTTTTGGGGGTTATTGGGGAGGCACAACAGAAATTCATCCCAAGGAGGAAACATGTTAAGGGGTGGACAAGGCATCCATGACTGACGAGGGATGTCAAGGACAGCATAAAAGCTAAAGAAAAAGCATACAAAGTGGCGAGAATTAGTGGGAAGCCAGAAGATTGGGAAGCGTTTAAAAGCGAGCAGAGGACAAATAAAAAAGCAATAAGGGGGGGGGGGGGGGAGAAGATGAAGTACGAGTGCAAGCTAGCTAGTAATTTAAAGGAAGATGGGAAGTGTTTTTTCCAACATATAAAAGGTAAGACAGAGGCAAAAATAGACATTGGAATACTGGAAAATGTGGCTGGAGAAGTAATAATAGGAACAAAGAAATGGCAGACGAACTGTATAGTTACTTTGCATCAGTCTTCACGGTGGAAGACACCAGTGGGATGCCAGAGCTCCAGGAGAACCAGGGGGCAGAGGTGAGTGCAGTGACCATTACTAAGGAGAAAGTTCTGGGGAAAATGAAAGGTCTGAAGGTGGATAAGTCACCTGGACCAGATGGAGTACACCCCAGGGTCCTAAAAGAATTAGCTGAGGAAATTGTGGAGGCATTGATGATGATCTTTCAGGAATGACTGGATGCAGGAAGGGTCTCAGAGGACTGGAAAGTGGCTAATGTAACACGATTGTGTAAGAAGGGAGGGAGGCAGAAGACAGGGAATTATAGGCCGGTTAGCCTGACTTCAGTCATTGGTAAGATTTTAGAGTCTGTTATTAAAGATGAGATCGCAAAGTACTTGGAAGTGCATGGTAAAATAGGACTGAGTCAGGACGGCTTTGTCAAAGGGAGGTTGTGTCTGACAAATCTGTTAGAGTTCTTTGAGGAGGTAACAAGGAAGTTAGACAAAGGAGAACTAGTGGACTGATTTATTTAGATTTCCAGAAAGCCTTTGACAAGGTGCCGCATAGGGGACTGTTAAATAAGTTAAAAGCCCATGGTGTTAAGGGTAAGATTCTGGCATGGATAGAGGATTGGCTGACTGGTAGAAGGCAGAGAGTGGGGATAAAGGGATATTTTTCAGGATGGCAGTCGGTGACTAGTGGTGTGCCTCAGGGGTCTGTGCTGGGACCACAACTTTTTAAAATATACATTAATGATCTGGAAGAAGGAACTGAAGGCACTATGCCAGGTTTGCAGATGATACAAAGATCGATAGAGGGACAGGTAGTATTGAGGAAGCAAGGGGGCTGCAGAAGGATTTGGACGAGCGAGGAGAGTGGGCAATGAATTGGCAAATGAAATACAGTGTGGAAAAGTGTGAGGTTATGCACTTTGGAAGAAGGAATTAAGGCGTAGACTATTTTCTAAATGGGGAAATGCTTAGGAAACCAGAAGCACAAAGGGACTGGGAGTCCTTGTTCACGATTCTCTTAAGGTTAACATGCAGGTTCAGTCGGCAGTTAAGAAGGCAAATGCAACGTTAGCATTCATGTCAAGAGGGCTAGAATACAAGACCAGAGAGGTACTTCTGAGGCTGAAAAAGGCTCTGGTCAGACCCCATTTGGAGTATTGCGAGCAGTTTTGGGCCCCGTATCTAAGGAAGGAAGTGCTGGCCTTGGAAAGGGTCCACAGGAGGTTCACAAGAATGATCCCTGGAATGAAGAACTTGTCCTATGAGGAACGGTTGAGGACTCTGGGTCTGTACTCGTTGGAGTTTAGAAGGATGAGGGGGGATCTTATTGGAACTTACAGGATACTGCGAGGCCTGGATAGAGTGGACGTGGCGAGGATGTTTCCACTTGTAGGAAAAACTAGAACCAGAGGACACCATCTCAGCCTAAAGGGACGATCTTTTAAAACAGAGATGAGGAGGAATTTCTTCAGCCAGAGGGTGAATTTGTGGAACTCTTTGCCGCTGAAGGCTGTAGAGGCCAAATCACTGAGTGTCTTTAAGACAGAAATAGATAGGTTTTTGATTAATAAGGGGATCAGGGGTTATGGGGGGGAAGGCAGGAGAATGGGGATGAGAAAATATCAGCCATGATTGAATGGCAGAGCAGACTCGATGGGCTGAGTGGCCTAATTCTGCTCCTATGTCTTATGGTCTTATGACAGCATTCTTTTTCACAACCTATCACTTGCATAACCAACTCCCCCCAACATACATTTCTTCCTTCACATTCCATACACTTCCCTTTATATTAATCACCTTCACATTCTTATTTCACCCTGCTTATTCTGCACCTTCCAACATATTGACCAAATGCAGAAACCCATTTCCATTTACCTTTTCAACAGATACTCACTAATTCCCTTCTCTTTCTGAAGAACAAAATAAAATATAGAGTAGCAAGAAGGGAAGAACAGTCAGTAACATCAGCATCCTTATCCAAGCAGAGCAAGATGCCCCAGTGGCCCAAGTCATCAATATTGTGAAGATGAAGGTGTACGTTCATTTCAGGAAAATGCCTGCATATTAATTGTAACCTTAGTTCAGCTCAGAATATACGTAGAAAAATTCACTACTTCAAGCAGTATTTTTCAGTCAATTATCTGCAAATGTCCAGTTGCCATAATTGGTCCTTTCTCTTTACTCTTAAGTTTTTTTTTGAAACCAGAGGTTGCTGCACAAGACGACACTGTGAGGAGGACAACCCTCCTGTGGATGTACCATCACATGCTATATCCCACTCAGGCACCAGCTGGGATACTGTTACATAGTTGAGGCAAAACAGTCTGCACAAATGAGATGTACTCATAGCAGAGAGAACATAGAAAATTATTTAAAGGAGGGCACAATCCTTTCCCAGTTCAGTTGAGGATAACAGAAATGAGGACGTCAGGGTTCCAGCCACCAAAACCTCTGGCATCAAACAAGCAGCTTTATCATGCATTGAGAGGCCAAAGTGAAGAATTTCGTACTATGGGTGAATCCGCCGGGCAAGAAACCTTCATAGGACACATGGTGCAATAAAAGAGATTTATTAAGATTCTCCTATGAACTCCCATGCCCCGAAGGGTCACCCACCTGATGCACCCAGGCTGGGGTTTTTATACTGTGGAGCCTTCCTGGTTAAGGAGGAAGCTGCCATTGGGGACAGGGGGTGGCTGTGTGAGTGTGTGCTGTTGATTTTTGTATCTTGTAACTGCTTTTGGCATGTTACTATTCTTTTTTTTGACTATGCTGTTTCTGCATGTTGCTGTATTGTTAAGTTGTCAATAAATAAAATATATTGATTGAAGCTCAATTGGTTGCCTTTCAAGGTTTAGGTTCCACCTTGAGGGCACTTGTCTTGAATAGACTAGTGGACTGAATAAATAGAGGCTTTCAAGGAGTCATTCATTTTCTGCAGTCTGCTTTTCTGCAGATCAGTGGAAGTAATGAGCCCCAGTCCTACAGGTCTGGATGTGACGTAATGGGAGCAGTCTCTTAAGGTGTCCACTCACCCACTCCTTCAGTACCCCCTTGACCAGTACCTGCCAGCTAGTGTCAGAGATTCAACTGAGCCAGACTCCTAGTAGAGTCTGAGATGCAGCACTCTGCGGCTAGGCCCTAACAAGCTTGAGCACCCAAATGTCATTGGCCACAAACATCTCAAAGATCCTAACAGGAGCCTTCTACCGGCCTTGTTGAGGTTACTAGTGGAGCACCTTCATCTAGAGAGTAGTGAGAATGTGAAACTCACTTCAGGAGTGGTAGAGACAAATAGGATGGACACATTTAAGGGGAGGATAGATAAGCATACCACATATTTGGAATAGCGAATTATGCTGAACTAGTTAGATGAAGAAAATTGAGATAATAATAATACTCTTTATTGTCACAAATAGGCTTACATTAACACTGTAATGAAGTTACTGTGAAAAGCCCCCAGCCGCCACATTCCAGTGCCTGTTCGGGTACACGGAGGAAGAATTTAGAATGTCCAATTGACCCAACAGCAATTCTTTGGGGACTTGTGGGAGGAAACTGGAGCACCCGAACGAAACCCATGCAGACACGGGGAGAACGTGCAGACTCCGCACAGACAGTGATCCAAGCCAGGAATCGAACCTGGGACGCTGGCGCTGTGAAGCAACAGTACCAACCACTGTGCTCCCGTGCCAAGAACATCCAACGGGGCAAGAGAGGAAGTTAAAGCTCAGTATGAACTTTGGCACAGACCAGTAAAGCCAAGTAGCAGTTTCTGTGCAGTACACTATGTAAATGGAAAAGTAGAGGGGGGAATGGAAGCCATAAACTCCAGGATTGTTTCTGTGCTGTATATATATCTTAAATACCTGGAAAGGCTGAGGGGAAATGCAGGTTATGAACTCCAGAATGTGAACTCAAAATTAAGATTGACAATCTATGGCAGTACTAAAGGAGTGCTGCACTGTTGAAGGTGTTGCCTTTTGGGTGATACATTAAACTATAGCCCCATATGTCCTGCAGGTGGATATAAAAGATCCTGTGGCATTATTTCCAAGAAAAGGGAAGTTATCCCTGGTGTCTTAGTCAATATGCATTCCTCAATCAACATTGCAAAAACATCTGGTCATTATCACATTGCTATTTGTGGGAATTTGCTATGCATTAACTGGCTATCACATTTCCTACATTACAACAATGATTACATTTCAAAATTACATCATTAGCTGCAAAGTGCTTTGAAATGTCCAGTGGCCATAAAAGGCACTGGACTTGGAAATATATTGCTGTTCCTTCACTTTTGCTGGGTCCAAATCATGGAGCTCCCTCCCTAACAGCACTGTGGGTGTATACTTAGGGATGGGCAACAAATGCTGGCTTAGTCAGCAATTCCTGTAAAAATTAATTTAAAAAAATCTACACCTGAGCTGCAGAGGTTCAGGAAGGCAGCTCACCACCACCTTCTCTAGGGAAATTAAGGATAGGCAATAAATCTGGGCCGAGCCAGTAATGCCCATATCCCATGAATGAATAAAAAATAAATCAAGACTTTCTTTTCACAGTACTGTTGGTTAGAAAGATCCAGAATTGTGGCCTAGTGACAATGAAGGGATGGAGATCTATGTCCACATCAGGATAGTGTGTGACTTGGAGGTAATGGTGTTCCCATGCATTTTCTGACCTTGACATTTCAGGTGGAGGTTGTGTATTTGGAATGTGTTGCCAAAAAAACCTGTGTTAGTTGCTGCAGTGTATCTTATAAATAATAATATTCTTTATTGGTGTCACAAGTAGGCTTACCTTACACTGCAATGAAGTTACTGTGAAAATCCCCTAGTCGCCACACTCCGGCGGGTACATTGTGGGAGAATTCAGAATGTCCAATTCACCTAACAAGCATGTCTTCCAAGACTTGTGGGAGGAAATCGGAACACCCGGAGGAAACCCACGCAGACACGGGGAGAATGTGCAGACTCCGCACAGACAGTGACCCAAGCTGGGTCCCTGGCGCTGTGAAGCAACAGTGCTAACCACTGTGCTACCGTGCTGCCCAATAGTACACACTGCAGAGTCGTTCTGATGGTGGAGGGAGTGAATGTTTAAGCCAGGAGATGAGGGGCTGGTCGGATGGACTACTGCATTGTGGACAGTATTGTGTTTCTTCAATGGTGTTGGACCTGCCCTAACCCACATGCATCACACTCCTAATTTCTGCTGTGTAAGTGGTAGAAAGGTTTTGGGGAGTCAGAAACTGAGTTACGTGTCACAGAATTCGTAGCCACTGCATTTATGTCTTTTGTCCAGTTCGTTTCTGGTCAATGATAATGCCCCAGGATGTTGATGGTGTGGGACTCAGTGATAGGAATGACATTGTATGTCATGGGAGGTAGTGATTGTCTCTCTATTGAAGATGGTCATTGCTTCCAATATGTGATCTGAATATTAGTTATCACTTATCAGCTCATGCTAAGATCTTGTCTCAAGTCTTGTTGCATGCAGTCATGGACTGCTTCATTACCTGAAAGATGTGAATGTAGCTAAACATTGTGTAACGGCCCCACTTCTGACCTTACAATGGCAGGAAAGTCATTGAAAAAGCAGTTGAAGGTATTTATGAGTAGAGGCAGTGATTATGTTACTGGACTAATGATCTGGATTCACGAACTCAATTCCCAATTTCAATTCAACTAATTAAATAAATCTGAAATGAAAAACTAGAATTAGTAATTATGACCACGTAACTGTTGGATTGTTGTTAAAAGCATCTGGTTATTTAAATCTTTTAGTTAAAGAAATCTTCTTTTCTTAGTTGAATTGGGTTATATATGACTCCAGTCCCACATAAATATGGTTGAGTCTTACTGTCCTCTGAAATGGTCTAACAAGCCACTCAGTTGTCAAGAAAATGGTTTGCCACCACCTTATTTAAGGAAATTAGGCGTGGGCAATACTTGATTGCTTTGACAGTGACATCCTGTGAATGAACAAAAAAACTTGCATTCTCAATTCCCCTCCCTGTTTTTTTATTAGAATGCTTCCTTTGAAAAAAGTGACAGTGAAACTAGCTGGATTCTAGAGAATTCTACAATCATTAATTGCATTTAAAAACTGCTGCATGATCAGTTGAAAAAACATTATTTGTGGGACAAAATAGCGTGCCACTTTCTGCCCCCTGCCACACCAAAGTAAAGCAGCCCATTACAGCAAGCTGCCCCATCTAGTGGCTACATTCAAAACTAGTCATTTTTTCCTGGCCATCTTGAATGAACCTGCAATCATAAATGTTGGGTCAGTTACTCCATTAAAAATGTATTGTCTTAATGAGAATTATTACTTTTTTGTTGAATTGGTATAACGTGGTCAGGTTAGCTGAGAACCCACAAAATTAAACAATTGAAAAATAGAAAACAGAAGAAGTTATTGTTTAAAAAGAATAATTTTCAGGAAATAGTAAGCTGATATATAATGTCAACACGGGTGCATTTTCTATTTGTAAATAGATTAGCCAACTGAAATGTCAATATTTTACAAGTATTCACAATGCAATATTCTTGGCCTATCTGCATATCACAAACTCAGTTTCCTATTCTCTGACTCCACCCCTCCCTAGGACAACTGTCTGAGGCTGCACTAAACTGTTCTCAACTTTACCATATAGCCACATCATGACTAAAACAGCCAGTTTCCACCTCTGAAATATTGCCCTGCCTCAGTGTATCTGCAACTGAAATCCTGATCCATACCTTTGTTACCTTAAAAGTTATTCCAATCCACTCCTAGCTGGCCTCCTAGCCTCCACACTTTGTAGACTTGAGGGCATCCAAGACTTTGGTGCTCATATCCTAACTCGCACCAAGTCCTATTCAACCATCATCTTTTTACCTCAATAACGGACATTGGCACCCAGTTAAAAATTGTCTTTATCTTAAAATGATTATCCTTGTTTTTGAATCCCTCCATGGTCTCAGCCTTTCCCAACTCTGTAACCTCCTTCAGCCTTACCTGCAAAGGTATTTGCGCTTCTCCAATTCTAGTCTCTTTTGTTTTGGCTATCTCTCCTAATACTCTCCTATGTGGCTGGCTTGGTGTCAAATTTTGTTTGACAGCAGCTCTTGTGGAGTACCTTGGGATAGTTTACTACATTAAAGGTGTTATCTAAATACAAGTTGTTGTTTTCTTTAACTTTGGAAAATTTCCTGTTGAATCTTGTAAATGATCTAAAGCCAAATTAGATGCAGTTTTACAATGATGGACTCCTGGGGCAATTGCCTTTGTGGAGCAAAAGAAAATGCAACTCATAACACACAAAGAGTTTATTTTGTTCGATAACTAAGCACCAACTCTCTTAGGCAGTGCTCTAAGCAAATCTATTCATAACAGGTTATACAGTGTCATAAAGAGGTTGGCTTTACAATGTAGTGTTTCATACAATTGGAACAATATCAGGAATCAGAAGCAGCAGCCAGTGTCCTTGATTGATGACTCATAATTTTCTGTCCGTTAAAATTAAAGGAGTGTTATATTGATTTCTTTCTCATCCACATAATTTAGAAATAGCAACCCTGCTGTGTTTTAGGGAGACCTATTAGATGAACTATTGTAAATACCACAAACTAGTTACAAAATGTCGAGCAAAACAGGAGTATCTGCATAGTTTTAAAAATTCACCTTCCAGTGTCCTTGTAGTTGTAAATACTCAAGGTGTTTATGACACAGATTATATACATAACAATCAATTATTTTTCCAATTGCATTTCATCTCACAAGATTACATGGAAAATTGTGCACATCAATTATATACTTTGACATGATGTTCAAGGATAACATTGTAATTAATATTAAATGTCATCCATTTGTATATGGAATACTCAAAGAATGTCAGTCAGTTCTAACCAAATGATGCACAGATAAACCTGATTTGTACAAATGTACTTGTTCTCATAGCCAGATTCACCTATTTTGCTCTTTTAAAACTACAATGACCGACAATCTATTGAGCTTCGTTCTTTAACGTCACTGCAGGAATCTGCGAGTTGGACAGACTTGGAGCAAGCGTGCAATCACAGTGACATCAAACACGGGCATCCCCTGTTGCTTGGAAAAGTACAACATAGATCAAGGATGTGCACTGGTTTCACCACCTCATATCTCACCCCCGCCACTCCCCGTACCGCGAACATTGTGCTAATAATGGTGTCATGAAATGGGTTGATGAAGGAATGAGCTTTTGTGTTGGCATGGAAATGGTATAGTAGGGGCAGTTCACACTGGAATATTCATGCTATTCTAGGGTCCATAAGGAATTGATTCTGTCGTGAACTTTATAATGGAATTAAAATTATGCTCTTATCTTTATTGTAATTTAATCTTTTATAACCCTTTTCAGCAATGATTTTTGTTTGGGAAGACACTGTTCCACTATAAATGTGCCACCTGAGGTGTGTGGCCATGTGTTGTTATAGTTTATTGGTGTTGCATGCTTATTTATCTAACCTCGGAGGAATTTCGCCTCAAGCTAAAAAGGTCCAAGTTTACTCGAACAAACGCAAATATGTACAACCTTGAGTTTAGTATTTCCACTGTGTAATCTCTACGGCAGCAGCCTCACATTTCAACTTTTTTTTTGCTATGCGTAACTTTCGGTGTTTCTCTCCCCTAAATGAAGTGACTTGCCTCAATTTGAAGGGCAAATCGGCTGGCGCCTCCAGTGTTGTGACTTTAGAGGTGTACTGTGGGACTTTCGAGAAAGTGTCGATCGGCTAAACTTTTGTTCCAACAAGCAGTTTGAAGGGACCTGGGAGTCGAAGGTGAATATGAAACCAATTATTTTTCCATTCCCGGAAGCAGCACCAATCACGTGCTTCGGTCTGTAAGTTCTTGAAGGGCAAACACGAAAAGGGCAACAGATCCGCAGTCAAACTGATCAGCGACCATTAAAAAAAAATACTGCTTTCTCAAACTAAGATTTTACAGCACATTCCCCTAGACCGTAGCTGTGCACGAGTCCCGTTTGCTGGTCTGCATGGTTTTTTTGCACAAGCAGTGGAATATATATGAAGACCCATATTTTTTTGCCATTTCGTTTATGAGAGGGGCCATATTTCCCTCAGATCGCAGCCTTCCGTGGGATAAGGTTGAAATCTTCCCGCTGGTGATTGAAAAGAATGGGAACAAAAGTCAGCATTTTAAGTTCAGTTTGCGAACAACGCACGGACATCTCCAGGAGCTGCTCTTTCAGATTTTTTTATTAATTCTCCCACAACGATTATGGGACTTCAAGGCGGAGCAGGCTATGAAATATGGAACATCATCCGTTATGAAGGATAGATATTGGGGGGGGGGGGGGGGGGACTCTCTCTCGAAGCTGAATTTCAAACCCTTTTGGGAGGCGCGCTGTAACTCAGAAACAGCCGCCAATTGTGTGAAGGCTGTTCTGAGCGTCGCTGGTGAGGAGGTAGATAAATCACGCCTTTGTTTTCCATTCGTTCATTGAAGTACAGCAGCAAGGAATTGCGTTGACAGGAATAACTGATTTACAGCCCCTTCCCCCCCTCCCCGCCCCCAAACAGACTAATTGGCACCAATGGTAAAGTGATTCTATTTTCCTGTCAGCGAGGACCGTCTCACAGGTTTGGATGCAGAACATGTCGTCCCCACCCCCACCACATTTGGTCTGTACAGAATGCGGTAAATCAGCGTTTTGCTCAAGTGTCACTCGTGGCCTCAGCCAGAGCCGCTTCGACCAACTCACCCGCCCATCCCCCTCTCTCACCGGATAGGCGGGGCCAAGGCCGCACGTCACAGAGAGAGAGCCCGCTCCCCATTGGCTGGCGTCCTGGAATAATTCATTAACCAGGCGAGGCGGAACGGCCGCCGATAAAATCCAGAGTCAGTGAGTCCATCACCTTCCGCGGAACTCCCCACACCTGGAGCTGCTCAACTCCGCTTCCCTTCACTATCTCCTCCTCTCCCCCCCCCCTCCTCCTGGCTGCCGCTCACCACACCACCACCCTCGGAACCGGAGGATATATTTAAAAAGAAACGAGAAACAATAAGTCAGTTGATAACCTCACCGAGCCTCACAGCCTTTTCTTCTCCTCCAACTCTGTTATCACACCAACGCCCCCTCCCCCTCTTCTCCAACGCCGCCCCGGTGGGAGTGACGCCTCGAGTGTGAGCGGCTCCCGCTCCCAACAGTCGTTTCTTTTTGAAGAGCGACGGCCGCCGCGAGGGAGGAGGGCGCGCGCCGCTGCCGCCAGCCAGCCAGGATCCGCTCAGCAGCCGGCCGAAGTTTCCCTCCAACTCTCCCGCTCAGCCTCCTGCAGACAGCATGGCACGCGCCAAGGGCAAGGAGGGAGACGGAGGCTGGAGGAAATTCCTCTGGGATTCCGAAAAAAAGCAGTTTCTAGGCAGGACCGGCAGCAGTTGGTGTAAGTAGTCATTGCCTCCTCCCCCCCCTGTAGTAACCTGCATCTCCTCTCCCGCCATTGATCTCGGTTAATGGACCGCACTTGGGCGGTTGTGAAATGGTCGCGCCAGGGAATAGCCTGGAGATTTTTTTTTTGGGTGGTCTCCCTACCGCTTGCCAGAGGTTTTTGTACCTTTAGGGACAAAAGATTGGTTGTAAAATGGTGAGCGTTTTGTGCGAGTGGGTAAACGGCACCGGCTTCCGCCTTCATGTAATGTGCGTGACTCGTGTGTGTGTGAGTTTTAAATAAAAGTCAGTGTGAAGGACGTTTGTTTCCGTGTAGTGGCCGAACGTTACATTCATTTTCCTGCTGTGTGTGTGTGAGAGAGATAGAGAGGGGAATCGTGAGTATTTTATGCTTAAAATGTTTGGTGATCTTTGATTTAGTTTTTGGGCACGTGATTGGCGGGGGGAGGGGGGGGGCAGAAGTTTGAAGGCACAATTTCCGCAGTCCAAGGTTATTCAAGGTGGTGCGCTTTGCAGCATCGCCGAGCCGCTCGACATTGCTCCCCTTGGAAACCTCGGGGCTTTTTTATTCTCTCTTTCCCCCCCCCCCCCCCAAAAAAAAACAATATTAACCGATCCAGGGAATCCCATTGGGGCGAGAGATTTGGGATACATAAAATGCCCATTGGGTTGGGGGGGGGGGGGTGGTGGAGAGGCGGCTAGGCGATATGTAAAATTTGTCTAAATGAGGAAAATGGTCCGAGTTTTATTTTGTTTCTTAGCAACCGATGGTTATCTTGCTGCGCTCAGGTAGCCTTGTGCATAAATATCCTCTCGCATCCCACCTGTATTTAATGAAGTCTGCTCCTTGATCAGGAATACTGATCACTCGGGTTCAGTGAGCATGTTACAAATTTGATGGCCCAGACTCCTTTTGAAAAAATTCCTGGGGCCGCCGAACGTGATCTTGGCAGCTTTCGTTAGCAAGCGAACAAATCGTGATGAGGGTGTGGAGCCAACAATTTTTAAAGGAGAACTCGTCTGGCATTAAACAAAAAAAAATCTGTTGATATCGGTCTTTCCTATCGACTTTTCCACCTCTGCGCCAATAAACATTACACAACCCTATCACCAGTATGCAAGTTCATTACCGATAAATTATTTGCCCAATCTCTGGCTGAACACTCCCTTCTCGTCATCGGGTGGAAATTTTTCCGAACGGCCCTTGCAGCAAGTGTCAACGGTACCTCATTGCCTGGCAGGCTGGAGGACATCTTATCAGCATAGGCCATTGCTATAACGCCCCTCGCCCCACTCTTGAGTCATAACCTTTCCCAATCCGGCTTCTTTACTTGTAACCCATGTTAAGCACACATTTACAGTGATAGTGAAACAATCTGCCCAGAGACCAGCAAATATGATTCAGACATCTTGCGTTTAACCACTCGGGGGTTTTCATCCAAAAAAACACCTAGTAATATTTGGTTATCTGTATTCTTCCTTGTAGTCAAGATATTCTTGTTCTACTTGATCTTTTATGGGTGCCTCGCTGGGATCTTCGTTGGAACCATTCAAGTACTGCTGCTCACGATTAGTGAATTTGAACCGAAATACCAAGACCGAGTTGCACCTCCAGGTATATTTGTTTTGCATTTTTAAATGTACACAAGGCTGTGGAAGATGAGAATAGGGGATGTGCGTCGGGAGCTTCTGAGGGAGTGTAATTAGCCGTTCATGACATAAATTACTTCACTATGCTTAAATGCCTCCCGATTTGTTGTCTGGTTGCCGAAAGAGGTGCAATGGAAAAACCTGCGTGTCACAGTGCCACTATGTTGGGAGGCAACTGTGAAGGTCACTTATCAGTATGCACACACGCCAGCCTTCCCCCACACTGTTCTACTGAAGTCTGATATTATGAAAAGATTTTGTAAATTGCACAGGATTTATTGAATAATGGTGCTTTTTTCTTTTTTTTAGTAACATTGATTTATTTTAAATGCAAAAACGGACTTTGTATTCATTGTGTTCGTCTGTACCAATATAGTACAGTGTAACCCACTTGTGTTAATGTTGTATACTATGTTCGGTATCCAAATTGAGTAGGGCTTAATTTGCAAATAATATTCATGTGTACAGATTAATCGTAATATACACCGCAATTTCGCTGTGCATGTAAGCCCTAGACCATTAAACGGCATTTAAAAATGTGTCCCTCTTCATGAGGTGTGGCCGTCCTCTGGTGTATTATGCAAATTAACAAATTATTTGTGTAAACCTTTGGTAATTGTCATCATGAAATGGTCGAGTAGTGGGCACCGAATGTTGGCCTAACCCGTGACGCCCACATCCCATGACTGTTAGAACAGTCTGCCTGACTTTCATTAATGCAGATAACTAAAATCATTTGCAGCACCACTGTTGCTAATCTGTCCAGAAATCAACTAGTTGTTAATTGGTGTCCCTACGACTAGAACCATAGAACCCTACAGTGCAGAAGGAGGCCATTCGGCCCATCAAGAGAGACAACTCTACCTCGGCCCACTCTGCCGGCCTATCCCCGTAAACCTCACCTAACCTTCGCTTCCCTGGTCACTAAAGGGCAATTTTGCCATTGCCAATCCACCTAACCGGCACATCTTTGACTGTGGGAGGAAACCGGAACATCCAGAGGAAGCCCACACAGACAAGGGGAGAATGCACAAACTCCACATGGGGAATGTGTAAGCTCCACACAGTCACCCAAGTCTGGAATTGAACCCAGGTTCCTGGTGCTGAGAAGCAGCAGTGCCACTATCTTTTGTATGAAGATAGCATCTTAAATCGTGATTACTTCAGTTTAATAATTGCATTCTCAATTACAGTAACATACAAAGATATGTTGATTTACTGAAGAGAAGCGGCATTTTAAACATGCTAAAGCTTAAATCACCAAAATGCACAATTGATTTAATCAATTTTAACTTTCTTCCACTTTAGGACTATCACATACACCGTATTCGTTTAAAACCGAAATTTCCTTTAGTATGTCAGACCCAAAGTCCTACGAAAGCTATGTGACAAGTTTGAACAAGTTCTTGGATCATTACAATGACTCCAGTCAGGGTGGCAACTCTCCTTTTGAGGACTGTGAAAGTAAGTTTAGGTAAACTGTTCTTACCCTGGTTAACATGTTCGAACAAGTATTCTGTACCTGTCTTCATGGTAGAAGACACAAAACATCTCAGTATTTGAAAATCCAGTGTCAAAAAGGGGAGGGGAACTTGAAACATGACACATCTGTATCATGAGAGGAAAAAGTAATGGGAATATTCTTGCTGACAAGTCCCCTGAATCTGATGACCTGCGACCTGCATCCTAAGGTGTTAAAAGAAGCGGCTGTGGAGATAGCTGGTTCTGATCTTTCAAAACTCCTTAGCTTCTGGAATGGTCACCGCAAATTGGGAAAACTAAGTGAAACACCTCTGTTCAAGAAAGGAGGCCGACAAAGCAGGAAGTTATAGGCTAGTTAGCCTAACATTTATCATTGGAAAAGTGCTCGCAGCCATTACTAAAGAGGAATTATCAGGACGTTTGAGAAAATCAAAATAAAATACAATCAGGCAGTTAACATGGTTTTGTCCAAGGGAAATCATGTTTGACAAATTTATTAGCACTCTTGAGGGTGTATGAGAGTGGAATAAAGTGGAACAATAAGAGTCTTGTTTCCAAAAGGCATTTGATAAGGTGCCACAAAAGGTTATGGCGCATAATTAGAGCACATGGTGTTGGAAGTTATATATTGGCATTGGTAGAGGGTTCATCAACAGATGGGAACAGTTGAAATAAATTGGTCATTTTCAGGTTGGCAAACTTTAACTAGTGGAGTGAAGCAGGGCTCTGTGTTGGGGCCTCAGCTAGTATATCATCTATATTAATGACTTGGATGAAGGGATAGACCACATTGTAGCCAAATTTGTTGACTGTACAAGGAATGCAAAGAGACTAAAGGAATATATGATGTGGAGATGCCGGTGTTGGACTGGCTGAGCACAGTAAGAAGTCGTACAACGCCAGGTTAAAGTCCAACAGGTTTGTTTCAAACACTAGCTTTCGGAGTGTTGCCTGAGGAAGGAGCAGTGCTCCGAAAGCTAGTGATTGAAACAAACCTGTTGGACTTTAACCTAGTGTTGTAAGACTTCTTACTGTAAAGGAATATAGATAGGGTTAATTGAGTAGGCATAAATTGGGCTGATGGAGACTGGGGAAAATGTGAGGTTCTCTACTTTGGCAGGAAGAATAGAAAAGTAGAATATTATTTGAATTGATGTACTGCAGTATTTTATAGAATCATAGAATTTACAGTGCAGAGGGAGGCCATTCAGCCCATCAAATCTGCACCAGCTCTTGGAAAGAGCACCCTACTTAAGTCCGCGCCTCCACCCTATCCCAGTAACCCCACCTAATGGCAATTTATCATGGCCAGTGCACCTAACCTGCACATCTTTGGACTGTGGGAGGAAACCGGAGCACCCGGAGGAAACCCACACAAACACTGGGAGAACGTGCAAACCCTGCACAGACGGTGATCCATCTGGGAATCGAACCTGGGACCCTGGAGCTGTGAAGCACTGGTGCTCACCACTGTGCTACCGTGCTGCCCTAAGGGATATGAGTGTTCTTGTACCTTAAACGTCTGTATGTAGGTACAGCAAGTAATTCCAAAGGTAAATGTAATGTTGGCCTTTATTGCGTGGAATGGAGAGAAAAATAGGGAAGTCTTGCTAAAGATTTACAGGGCTTTAGTGGGAGCACACCCAGAGTACTGAGTGCAGTTTTGGTCTCCTTTATGGAGGGTTATACCTGCAATGGAAGCTGGGATATAACTTCGATTGAAGCAGTTCAGAGAAGGTCCTAGGTTGGTCCGTAGGATTAACATACCGAATCGCAAGATACTGAAGAGGCTTGCAGGATAGATGAAAGGATGTTTCACCTCCTGCAGATGTCCAGAACGAGTTTCAAAATAAGGGGATCTCCCACTTAAGATAGAGTTGAGAAATCAAAATTTCCCCCCCCCCCCCCCCCCCCCCCCCCCCCCCCCCTCCCCCCCCCCCCCCCCCCCCCCTCCCAGTGACGGACAGGAAAATGGAGTTGAGGCCACTTCAGATGAGCCATGCTCTTATTGGATGGAGCAGGCTTGAGGGGTTGAATGGCCTACTCTATTGTATTCTTAAACGTTATAAATTGATATCTGAGGTAGCCATATTCTAAAACTGAGTCATCTGTTTTATCAAATCTGAAATACTTGCTCTCAAGATGACTCTTGCAAACAAATATCCTGAGAGCCTTGCTGGTCTTAATCTTTTGACTGCTGCAAAAACCTTGGTTGGCACATGTATGCTGTCTTTTTTATTTTTCAATATATAAATAAGACCATAAGAAATGGGAACGAGCAAGAGGGCAGGCCGTTCGCCACCCCCTTGAGCCTGCTCTGCCATTCAATAGGATCATGCTGATCTGACATTCCTCATGTCCACTTTCCTGCCTGTCCCCGTAACCCTTAATTCATTTACTGATCAAGAATCTATCTCAGCCTTAAATATACACAAGAACTCTTCTCCACAGCTCCACTGTGACACGGAGTCCCACAGACAACCCTCTGAGAAAAAATCTTCCTCATCTCAGTCTTGTGTCCCGGAATGTGGCGACTAGGGGCTTTTCACAGTAACTTCATTTGAAGCCTACTTTGTGACAATAAGCGATTTTCTTTTTTTTTTTTTCTTTCTTTGTTCTGAGACTGTGCCTTTGGCCCAAGACACTCCATGAGGGGAAACATCCTCTCTGCATTTACCCTGTCAAGTCCCTTAAGAATCCTATATGTTGCAATATCACCCCTCATTCTTCTAAATTTCAATGAGTAGAGTCCCAACCTGTTTAACCTTTGCTCATAAGACAATCCCTCCATATCGGAGATCATCGTAGTGAACATTCTCTGAACTGCCTCCAATGCAACATCTGTCTTTGCATAAAGGGACCAAACCTTTCCTCAGTACTCCAGAAGTGGTCTCACACCGGTACCCTCTACAGCTGCAGTAAGACTTCCCTACTCTTACACACCAACCTCCTTGAAATAAGGTAAACATTCCATTTGCCTTCCTGATTATCTGCCGCACCTGTGTGCTTTATTTTTGTTTTATGCACAAGTACCCCCCCTTCCCCAGTCCCTTTGAGTTGCAGCTTTCTGCCGTTTTTCTCCATTTAAACAATGCTGTTCTTTTGTTCCCCCTTCCAAAATGAACAACTTCACATTTTCCTACATTATACTCCATTTGCCAACTTTTGCCCACTTAACCTATCAATAATTCTTTGCATTCTGTGTATCCCTTTTGCAACTTGCCTTTCCAGCTATTAGTGTGGTCTGCAAATTTGGCTAGAGTACATTTGCTTCCACCAAGTCATTAATATGTATTGTAAACAGTTGCGGACCCCAGCACTGATTCCAATGGAACCCCACTGGTTACAGATAGTTAACATGAAAAAGAACCTCTTATCCTCCTCCAATAGCAAGTTTCTTAACGACAAGTTGCAATGCTTTCTAAATTTTTAGCTTGCATTAGTTTCTGGGGAGGGGGGGGAATGAAATAAATTTTTTTGGTCGATAAATTGTAGGCTTTCTGGGTGGGTGTTTCATGGTGGGGGGTAGGAGGAGGCGAGGGAGATATCAGAAATTACTGAAGGTGATTTTTCATCAGATAACAACGTTTACCTTTTGAGAGGGGCAATATTTACTTAACCACAGTAAATGAAAGGTAATATTCTTAATAGCCGTAACAAAATATTTGAATTTGAACTGCTAACATGCTAACTTCTCACCTTGTGAATGGTAATGATAAATCAGTTAAGATGTTGGTTAAGATCATGAATCTAACTAGGACGAGGAGTAAATTCTTTGCTTTGAATAGTATAATTGATTTATTGGAATGTTTGACTGAATCATGGCAGTAAGTGGACAGTTGGGCTCTTAATTTTTCACCTCATGGAAGCATGACTACCCCAACAATGCAGGTTCTTTTTATTCCCCCTGCCCACCCCAGATTATGTTCAAATTGCAGAAATGGCCACTTATTTGGGAATGGTTAAGAGGATGACAACTGAGCCAAGTTGACACTTGATGAAATATAAGCCTTTCTAATCTGCTTTCTCATTTATTCAAATGTTTTTAAAGATGTAGTTTGAGAATCACCCACATGGTGTCGTTGCTCAATGAGTAATTACGTTTTGTGTAGCATGTAACCATGTATTGCAACCTAATAGGTGCCCACTAACCTATTCACTTTGGATTTTTAATTTTTTTTAATTTGGCCAAATAGTTTGAGATGTTTAAATAATGGTTCAGTTTCACACTTGTCGTTGTGTTTCAGAACTAGGTTATTAGTCTAATAAAGTCACCCCTGTGACTATTTGGTGTAAATGAATGTTGATTAAATTAGTTTAATTTATGATGATCAGTGGGAAGAAAGCTGTACCCCACCTGTACATTTCTCTATAGATGGCAGCTGTTGTTGAGGTTAAAGTATGTAGTGTCAGCGTGAAGTTTATTGGAAGGGTGTGTGGTGTGCCTCCTTGACATGTTGGTCATTGCTTTCACACTTGTGGTTCTGAGCAAGTTCATAAGTTCTGTCCATATAATTCCACTAGTTCATTTCCAAATGATGCAATTTAAAGATATGAATTTTTTGGCAATTGTTGGAATGCTACTTTGGACAAGATCAACTTTAGTGTGAAATCTGTTGCAATTAGTCAGCCTTGCTACAGTGCCTTACTCAAGATCCAGGGTTGAATCTTTACTCCAATGATTTGAACCCAGTGACTTGGATATAAGCAAATTACTGCGGATGCTGGAAAATCTCAGCAGATCTGGCAGCATCTGTAAGGAGAGAAAAGAGCTAACGTTTCGAGTCCAGATGACCCTTTGTCAAAGCTTGGATATTGCTGTCCAAGAATAAGTGAGGCTAGCAGTGCTCACTGTTATTAAGAGTACTGTAAATTGTACAGCAAATTCCAGGTGCTGCACTTAATTAAATGCAGAATTTGGGACGTTGACCCTTACAGAAGCTTTGCTATACTGGTTCCTCACCCCAAGATTCTCTATCGAAGCATGGATTGTCTGATGTTGTATTAGCCCACTTAGTGTGCATGTCAATTTGGACACTTCAGTTCTGATGTAAGTAACAGCTTGAATCTTGCTTGAGCAATTTCCCAGGCACTGTAAATTTTGATTGTGGAATTTCATTTCTTCAGGATTTTAATTATTGTTGGACATCTCTTAAAAAGGAACAAAATCTTACTTTATATCTCAACTGTTCTTTCTGC
The DNA here is from genome assembly GCF_047496885.1 of Scyliorhinus torazame. NCBI lineage: Eukaryota > Metazoa > Chordata > Chondrichthyes > Carcharhiniformes > Scyliorhinidae > Scyliorhinus > Scyliorhinus torazame. The sequence continues at coordinate 71,822,611 of NC_092714.1, read as the reverse complement.
ACATAATTTGGCCTGATTTAGACACACTGCTGTCCTTTCATTCACGGTCCTTTTAAGAGGTTTTGTTAAGGACAGCACTTCCGGGTGCGGCTATGCTGAGCTAAGTCGCACGTTCGGCAGCTCCTGCCAGAAACAGACTTTTGGGCTCTTTTGAGAGGCCCCAACGGCAATTGTTCGACGGTTCCCAGTGTGGGAAGGTGACAGTGCGGCTCCCCTGGCACTGTGGATTGGACCACATGTGGAGCGGTCAAGAAAGTGATTTTAGTGCAGCGAAAAGTGCGAGGGAGGAGAAGCATGGTGGCAGCGGGGGTCTACCGCCTGGGGGAAATAGAGGGTGCCGGAGGCACGGGCACGTGGCTGGCTTAAATAGGAGAGATGGCTAGTAGGCAGAAGGGGGGGGGGGGGAGGAGAGGAAGCCCCCTGACCCGGCTGATTAACTTGGAATGTGAGGGGCCTGAACAACCCAGCACTGGACCATTCTAGTGGGGGGAGGGAAAATGGATCCATGGAGGTTTGCCAGGCCGGTGGCCAGGGAATTTTCCTTTTCCCCCCATGTCCATAAAGCCTACTCCCGGATAGATTTTTTTCATCGTGAGTAGGACGCTAATCCCAAGAGTGGAGGGTACGGAATATTCGGCCATAGCCATTTCGGATAATGCCACGCATTGGGTGGAACTGGAGTTGGGGAGGAGGGGGACCCGCTGTGGCGCCTCAATGTGGGACTGTTGGCAGATGAGGTGTGCGGGCGGATTCGGGGGTGCATCGAAAGATACTTGGAGGCCAATGACAATGGGGAGGTGCAGGTGGGGGTAGTCTGGGAGGCGTTAAAGGTGGTGGTCAGGGGAGAGCTAATCTCCATTAGGGCCCATAGGGAGAAGAGGGAGAGACTGGTGGGGGATATATTAAGGGTGAACAGGACCTATGCAGAGGCCCCCGAGGAGGGACTACTTGGGGAGCGATGGAACCTCCAGACGGAATTCGACTTGCTGACGACTGGGAAAGCAGAGGTGCAGTTGAGGAAAGCGCAGGGGGCGGCGTATGAGTATGGGGAGAAGGCGAGTCGGATGCTGGCACATCAGGGAGGCAGCGAGGGAGATTGGTGGAGTTGGGATAAAGGGGGGAACACGGTGCGGAGTGCGGTGGGAATAAACAAGATATTTAGGGACTTCGATGAGGAGCTGTACAGGTCTGAGCCCCCAACCGGGGGGGATGTGCCAATTTCTAGATCGGCTAAAGTTCCTGAGGGTGGAGGAGCAGCAGGTGGTTGGGCTGGGGGCACCGATTTAGCTGGAGGAGCTGGCTAAGGGACTAGGGAGCATGCAGGCAGGGAAGGCCCCGGGGCCAGATGGGTTCCCGGTAGAATTTTATAGGAAGTACGTGGACCTGCTGGGCCCGCTGCTCGTGAGGACTTTCAATGAGGCGAGGGAGGGGGGACCTTGCCCCCGACAATGTCCAGGGCGCTGATCTCTTTGATCTTGAAGCGGGACAAGGACCCATTACAGTGTGGATCGTACAGGCTGATCTTGCTCCTCAATGTCGACGTGAAGTTACTGGCGAAGGTTCTGGCCACGAGAATTGAGGACCGTGTCCTGGGGGTGATTCATGAGGACCAGACTGGATTTGTAAAGGGTAGGCAGCTGAACACCAATGTGCGGAGACTCCTTAGTGTAATTATGATGCCTTCGGTGGAGGGGGAAGCGGAGGTAGTGGCTGCTCTGGATGCGAGAAGGCCTTCGATAGGTGGAGTGGGAGTATCTTTGGGAGGTGCTGTGGAGGTTTGGGTTCGTCAGTTGGGTTAGGCTACTATCTAAAGCCCCGGTGGAGAGTGGCTACGACCCGGCGGAGGTCGCAGTCCTTTGTGCTGTACCGGGGGACAAGGCAGGGGTGTCCCCTGTCCCCCTTGTTGCTTGCACTGGCAATTGAGCCACGGCATTGAGGGAGTCCAGGAACTGGAGGGGATTGGTTGGGGGGGGGGGGGGGGGGAGGAACACCGGGTGTCGCTGTATGCCGATGCCCTGTTGTTGTATGTTGCGGACCCAGTGGAGGGGATGGTGGAGGTCATGCGGATCCTTGGGGAGTTTGGACTTTTCGGGGTATAAACTTAACATGGGGAAGAGTGAGCTCTTTGTGGTGCACCCAGGAGACCAGGGAAGGGGGATAGACTAGCTTCCGCTGAAGAGGGCGGAAAGGAGCTTTCGGTACCTGGGGATCCAGGTAGTTCGGAGTTGGGGGGCCCTGCACAAGCTCAATTTGACGCGATTGGTGGAGCAGATGGAGGAGGATTTTAAAAGATGGGATATATTGCCACACTCACTGGCGGGTAGGGTGCAGTCAGATAAAATGACGGTCCTTCCGAGGTTTCTCTTTGTATTTCAGTGCCTTCCCATTCTGATCCCTAAGGCCTTTTTTAAATGGGTAAGCAGGAGCATTGTGGGATTTGTGTTGGCGAATAAGACCCCGAGGGTAAAAAGGGTTTTTCTGGATCATAGCAGGGACAGAGGAGGGCTGGCATTGCCGAATCTGTGGCTGCTACTGGGCAGCCAATGTGGCGATGATCCGTAAGTAGGTAATGGAAGGGGAGGGGGCAGTGTGGAAGAGGCTAGAGATCGTGTCCTGTGTGGGGATGAGTCGTTGAGGGCGCTGGTGACTGCACCGCTGACTAGGTACACCATGAGTCCGGTGGTGGCGGCAACTCTGAAGATTTGGGGGCAGTGGAGGTGTCATAGGGGTGAGGTGGGGTCCTCGGTTTGGTCCCCGATTCGAGAGAACCATCGGTTCGTCCCGGGAAGGATGGATGGGGGGTTTCTGAGCTGGCATCGGGCAGGGATTAAAAGAATGGGGGACCAGTTCATTGATGGGACGTTTGCGAGCCTAGGGGCACTGGAGGAGAAGTTTGGGCTACCCCCAGGAAACACTTTCAGTTACATGCAAGTGAGGGCATTCGTGAGGCGGCAGGTGAGGGAATTCCTGCTGCTTCTAGCACGCAGGATTTGGGACAGGGTGGTCTCGGGGGTATGGGTTGGAGAAGGCAAGGTCTTGGCGATTTACCAGGAGCTGCAAGAAGAGGAAGAGACCTCGGTGGAGGAGCTAAAGGGCAAATGGGAGGAGGAACTCTGGGAGGAGATAAATGAGGGGGACTGTGGGCTGATGCCCTGAGTAGGGTTAATTCTTCCTCCTCTTGCGCCAGGCTCAGCCTAATACAGTTTAAAGTTATTCACAGAGTGCATATGACGGGGGTGAGGTTGAGTAGGTTCTTTGGGGAGGAGGACAGATGGGAGGTGCTCGGGGAGCCCAGCAAATCACGCCCATATGTTCTGGACGTGCCTGGCGCTGGATGGGTTTTGGAGGGGCTTTGCGAGGACTATGTCCAAGGTGGTGAATGCCCGGGTCAAGCTGAGCTGGGGGGGGTAGCATTATTTGGGGTATCTGTCGATCTGTCGAGCCGGGAGTACAGGAGGTGGAAGAGGCCGGTATTCTGGCCTTTGCGTCCCTGGTAGCCCGGCGGAGAATTCTGTTACTGTGGAAGGATGCAAAGTCCCTTAGCGTGGAAGCCTGGATTAATGACATGGCAGGGTTCATCAAGCTGGAGAGGATAATGCCTTGCGAGGGTCTGCAAGGGTTCAACAGGCGGTGGCAACCGTTCCTGTCTGGGGGGGGGTCTTTTGGGGTGGAGTTAGGGTGCTGCGTTTCCCTATTTGTGTTTGTACTGTTATATGGGGGGTTATGTTAGTTTGGGGAAATTCTATGGATAATTCTTGCGGGCTGTGTTCTTTTTTCTGTGGGGGGGGGGGTTGTTGAAAATCTGTTAAATTTGAATAAAGATTTTTTTTTTAAAAAGGAGATATACAGCTGCTTGCCCTGTTCATGCAGGTCCCAAATACCCACTTTAGGGAAAAATGGATTACTGAGTTCAAAATGAGCGCAAAAGCCTACAGAGAGTTTGCAGAAAGATGTGCATGTAAAGAGTAAGTATTCATGGAATACTTGCGGTGCAGACGGAGGCCATTCAGTCCATCAAGTCTGCACTGACCCTCCTAAAGAGCACCCTTCCTGGGCCCAATTCCCAGCCCTATCCCTGTAACCGCACCTAACCATCGGACACTTAAGAGCAAATAAGCATAACCAATCAACCTAACCCACACGCCTTTGGACTGTGGGAGGAAACCAGAGCATCCTAGGAAACCCACGCAGACACTGGGAGAGTGCACCTTCATAGCCAATTTCTAAAAAAATAAATTTAGAATACCCAATTATTTTTTTATTATTAATTAGGTGAAAACAAAATTTCAAGAAACTCAAAAAAACACATGATTTCCCCCCCCCCCCCCTTTTTTTTTCCTGTTTGGACGAGAAAGAAAAAAGAAACAGTCACAGAAACATGCGCCCTTCATTAACAATATCCAAAAGTTTCTGTGAACTCTCCCCTCTTTTTGTAAAACAGTCTGACAGTTGATAGCTCCTGTCGACCCATTTAATTTTTGTTATTTCCCCTCTGTCCAACATCTGCTTCAAACTTGCGATGTCTGTCCGTAACCTCTTTTCATTGACACTTTTTGTAGAGTGCTCATTTTCCCACAGGGATTTTTTGTCAATGTGACAGTCAATAGGTATATTACCCAAATCCCCTAATCCCAAAATTTCTGTCAATATCTGGCTTGTATAAAAGGCCATATCCACCGCCTCTACCAGGCTTAACGTCTCAGCAGCCAAAGTGCTTTTTACCACTCTCCTTATTTTCTTTGTTTCCCACACAAGCGGGCAACATTTACCATTATTCCCCAAAAGGAAAATTATAAAACCTCCTGCGCTTGAAACCCCATCACATAAATTTGTGTAGGACGCATCACTATAAACTGAGTTTCAAGTGCCTACGGTCACCTAAAACCGGGAACTTCAAAACAAACTTTTGCATTTTTAGTTTGGCCAATGCTTTATTTGCTCTTATTATGTCTTCCACTTTGGGATCATTCATTTTTGTACTCTACTCTTAAGACATCAAAACTCACGTCCGGTCTAGTCTGTTTACCTAACCAGTTCAGTTGCCCAATTCTGAATTCTTTCCTCAAACCAGAGATTACAATAGCTTCAAAATCACTAGTCCCACAAAAAATCATCGACATGCGTCATAAAAATGCCAGAACGATTTCCTTTATAGTGCCAGTAAAACATTGCAGGATCTGCTTTCAACTGGCAACAGCCTAACTTTAACAAAACTGACCTTACTGAAAAATACCAGACTCTAGATACATCATTTAATCCATATACACATTTGTTCAACTTCCAGAGTGCCCCTTCTGTGTTAGCTGCTTCTTTAGGAGGACGGAGAAAAATGTCTCTCTGGAGCTGATGCTCCTGCAAAAAGGCAGCTTTTATATCTATAGATTTGCATTCCCATGCCTTTGTGGCTAATAGAGCCAAGAAGATCTTTAAAATAACCTTTCCTGCTGTAGGTGAATTTACCCTTAAATCCTGATCTTCTAAGTTTTCTTCAAATCCACTTGCCACAAGCCTGGCCTTTGCCTTATAAGTTCCATCCGGAAGAACCTTTTCCGTGCAAATCCATCTGGGATAGAGCTCTTTGTCCCCTATCCGGTACTTCCGTGTATACCCCAAATTCACTCCAACTATGCAATTCTTGCTGTTTAGCTTCTTTGATTACTTTTCATCTAATTTATTTGAAGCCACCAAAATCTCACGTGCATGTGGGCTTCTACTCCTGTTAGTATTTATAGTTTTACTCATGTTCCGAGATCTACGTCCCCTCTCCTGCCTGGTATCTTGTTCTGTACTGCTACTGCTTGATCTTTCCCTTCTGCTGTGGGATGTCCTTTCAATAGTTCTCTACCTTTTCCTGCGGACCTGTTCAATATCATGTACTATCTGAACTGGCACTGCGTTTCTGTGCCCTCCATTTTTGAACTTCGTTTTCCCAATCCATTGTCTTTCAACCCTTCACATTTGAACAGCAAACATCCTCTGCTACCAATTGTTAGACGTTTTAGTTGCTGTGATATGAAGAGTCTAAAGTTCTGTTTCTTTTTCACAAACACACATTTATTTCATTCCAACAGCCTTTGCACAAAACTCTTAACTGTACATCACCTGGCAGAGGCCACCTGAAGCCCCTTTACATATCAGTGTCAACTAATGGATACTTAACATAAATGAGACAACTAATTGCATGTCTCGTAACCCATTACTTAACATTTGACTCCCCACCAGCAGCAACAGTTCCTCCCTTTCTCTGCTATCTTATTTCCATGCTCCTGCTCTCCCAAGGAGAGCAATCCTAACTTATCTAATATATCCATGTAATTGGAGCCTCTTATCGTTGGAAACATTCTTGTGAAGGTTTCTTGTACTATCTCCAAAGCATTCACATTCTTCCTAAAATGTGGCACTCGAGTTTGACCCAATACTGTAGCCAAGACTAAACCTGTTGTATAAAGGCTCATCCTGGCCTTTATGAAGAGGCACAATGTACCATATTAGCTACTTCTCTAGTTTGTGCCCTGCCATCCCATTTAGTTTCTTTGTTCCTACATCAATTTAGAGTTGTACCCTTTATTTTGCACTTCATTCTTCCTACCAAAGTGTGTTGCGTTAGGTATCTCTGCATTAAATTTCACCTATCCCATATCTACTCATCCACCAACCTGTCTGTTCTTGTGAAGTGCATCACTATCCTCCTCTGGCCGTGGTTAGCACTGCTGCTTCACTGCACCAGGGTCCCGGGTTCGATTTTGAACTTTTGGGGGGGGGGGGGGGATGATTGAGTGGGGTATGCATTTTCTCCCTGTGCCTGTATGGGTTTCTTCTCATAGTCCAAAGATTCACAGATTAGGTGGTTTAGCTGTTGCCCCTTGGTGTCCAACAGTTTGGTGGGGCTACAGGGACAGGGGAGGGGGCCCAGGTAGCATGCTCTTTTGGAGGATCGGGGCAGATCGATGAGCGGAATGGCCTCCTGCATATGGAAATGTTCACTGTACTTTTGAAGTTTTGTAACTTGCAACTTTTGGACTTGTGTGATTTATAATCGTTGTTTGCAGATGCCATTTGTTTCCTTATTTCGCATTTGCACGAGTGTTAATACTGCATGCTGAATGGGTTGAATTTGGAGGGGGGGGCGGGCGCAAGGAAATGCCTCTTGGAATTTCCCATGCAAGGGTTTACCTGGCAAATTGCCAACTTCCCATGACCAATTGCACTGAACTGGGGACCATCTGACAACATGATTTAAATCGCTAACTTAGATGGTTCTGACTGTTTTGCCTCCATAGTTACTCGGAAAGAGTTAGAAGGGGAAAAAGCACTTCTAACCCTGGGATAACTATTTCAGAGACTGAGCCCCCCACACTCGTGTCTTTTCTTCCCCTTCCACCTTGCCATTGAAGCTTGTCCCTTTCAGTTGAAAGCAAATTACTGCGGATGCCAGAATCTGTAACAAAAACAGAAAATACTGGACAATCTCAGCAGATCTGAAGGCACCTGTGGAGAGAAAAGGGAGCTAATGTTTCGAGTCTGGATGACTTTGTCAAAGCTTTGATAAAAGAGTTATCCCGAGTTGAAATGTTAGCTCCCTTTTCTCTGCTGTCAGACCTGCTGAGATTGTCCAGTACTTTCTGGTTTTGTTATCCCTTTCAGTGTTCCCTTTTAAATTCACTTGCTTTATGGCAGCTAGTGTTGTAAAAGGGGTGTGTTTGTTATTTCGGTCTCATCTGTCCAGAGTCAGGATGACTGGGCTAGACAGGGGCTTTGAATTTTGTGTGAAGGCAAGTCCCGACGGAATGGCAGTCTGCTGGTGATTGCCGCTCATGAAGTTACGACCAATTACTTTTGCCTGTAGTCCATGCATTTTTTTTTCCTAATCCACCTGACTTGGCTAATACTTGAGGCTAAAATCCTAAATGCACCTGTAATCTAATTGGACAGCTACAAAATATTATGAATAACAACCATTAACTTTCCTGGCCCAATTTAAACAAATTTCCACCTTCATAACAAATGTAAAGCAGTTAAAAGACTACCTTATGTTCTCCTACACTAGCTTGAGTCAAGAACAGGGAAGTAACTTGTTCTTAGACCCAGCAAGACTTGACGTTTATTGGGCTTTATAGAAGACACTTTTTGTTCCCAAATGGATGTCAGTTTTCTTCGAAAACAGTTGAGTTCCTACATTCAAGGAGGGAGAAATGATTAGTTACTCCCTAGATGCTGCTTTTGGACTTTTCGGACTAAATATTTCTAAATCATGTTCATGAGTAATCTTCCCTTTCATAAAGAGGAACCATTTTGTCTTGACAGTCATAGATTATCATAGAATTTACAGTGCAGAAGGAGGCCATTCGGTCCATCGAGTCTGCACCGGCTCTTGGAAAGAGAGCCCTACTTAAGCCCAGACCTCAACCCTATCCCCTTAACCCAGTAGCCCCACCTCACCTTTTTAGACACTAAGGGCAATTTATTATGGCCAATCCGCCTAACCTGCACATCTTTGGACTGTGGGAGGAAACCGGAGCACCCGGAGGAAACCCACGCACACGCTGGGAGGATGTGCAGACTCCGCACAGACAGTGACCCAAGCAGGAATCGAACCTGGGACCCTGGTGCTGTGAAGCAATTGTGCTATCCACAATGCTATCGTGCTGCCCTTGATGGGAATGCTGGTAAAGATCTTCAGGCGGACGCGATGAATGGGATGTCTATAGAAAAGATGGTGACAATGATGTCTAGTGTTTAAAAAAATATATAGGTATTGAGCCATAGGTTATAATCTTTCAAAATCCCTTGGATCTGGAAGGGCCCTAGTGGATTGGAAATTGGCAAATGTAAGCAGAGGCGTATTGTGTACAGTTTTGATTTCCAGGTTCAAAACTGGTATCATTTTCTGTCTTTAGGAATTCTTAGTGAGATACTTAACTTGACTGTAGAAAGTCCTTCTGCGTGTTTCCTATCTAGAACTGGCACAGGACTTTCATCCATCCTGACCTATAGTTACAGGAGGCGAGTCAAAACTGTTACCCTTTTTGTCTTTTAGAAGGCATTTTTGGGGGGGTTATGGCCATTTTCTGTCTTGTCTTGATGGGTAGTAACTCTGTGACCGGCACGGTAGCACAGTGGTTAACCCTGTTGCTTCACTGCGCCAGGGTCCCAGGTTCAATTCCCGGCTTGGGTCACTGTCTGTGGAGTCTGCACGTTCTTCATGTCTGCGTGAGTTTGCTCCGGTTTCCTCCCACAAGTCTTGAAAGATGTGCTTGTTCGGTGAATTGGACATTCTGAATTCTCCCTCAGTGTCCCCGAACAGGCACTGGAGTGTGGTGACTCGGGGCTTTTCACAGTAACTTCATTGCAGTGTTAATGTAAGCCTACCTGTGACTAGATGATTATTATTATCACATTTCGTCTCCATGTGACAAAATCCCAAGGAATGAAATTTGCTAATTTGCCCCTATCTGCCACAGAAGTCATTTGAAGGAGTACACAATGAAATCGGTCTTGCAATGAATACATTTATAAATTCTTCTATATTTACCCATGAATTGAAGACTTTCTTTCCTTGTACCTAGGCAGTTATTTTATGACATTAATCATCTTTGTTTATAATTTGAACTCTTGCACCTATTTGCGTTCATTTAACAAGCTTTGGGGTAGCATTGTGGTTAGCACAATTGCTTCACGGCTCCAGGGTCCCAAGTTCGATTCCCGGCTTGGGAGTCTGCACATTCTCCCCGTGTCTGCATGGGTTTCCTCTGGGCTCTCCGGTTTCCTCCCACAGTCCAAAGATGTGCGGGTTAGGTGGATTGGCCGTGCTAAATTGCCTTTAGTGTTGGGTGGGGTTACTGGGTTAGGGGATAGGGTGGAGGTGTGGACCTTGGGTAGGGTGCTCTTTCCAAGAGCCGGTGCAGACTCGATGGGCCAAATGGCCTCCTTCTGCACTGTAAATTCTATGAAGCTCTGCAGCTTTGCTTGGCAGATTGGAAAAATTATAAAAACTCTATATACTAAGGTTTGCCGACTATGTCATCAATTGGGGTTTCTGGGAGTGTCTCCATAATGGAGTATATCTGAAAGCTACGGGGGTCCTGAGCAAGTGGTCTGATGGGTGATGATTTTCTCTAGTAGTTTCTTGGCTCTTGGGACATGGTACTTTCTTTGGGACCATTTGGTATGTGTGAGGATGTTCCCTATTGGTGTCTGGGGCTTTGTAGAAATGGAGAATGCCTGTAGTTGCTATACTGCCGTTAAAAATCAAATCAAAATCTCGAGTATGTCTTCTCCATATTCTTTTTCTAATATACTGGGCCATCTGTGACCCATAATTTAGACTCCCTTCCTTTGCATGCACAACATTAGTCTGTATTGTTAATGAGTGCATCTGGGACTGTGAACACAAGAGGCCAGAAGTCAATTAAAACTTAAAAAATTAAATGAAATAGGCTGATGCAGTGCAACTAATTTCAGAAAGTGGAAAAGAATGGGTGGCGAGAAGAATGAAAAAAGAGAACCAATTGAACAGCTTGAAATTTAAAAAATCTTATTATCTCCAGGAACGATATATACTACAGTTTAAAGAGGGTGATTGATATTGCAGGAACATTAACTCATTAAAAAGGTACATAAGCAGTTAAATAGCTCTAATTTTTTGTGCATTTGATTGGCATTAAGGTGTGAAAATGCAAAATTGAGCGTGAGCAGCAGCAACCTGTGGTGAATAGCAATTCATGGAACATCTTTTCCAGAAGCTAAAGGGTGGTTTTATAATTTTTTTTTTAACAATTCCAATTAAGGAGCCATTTAGTGTGGCCAATCCACCTACCCTGCACATCTTTGGGTTGTGGGGGCGAGACCCACGCAAATATGTAGAGAATGTGGAAACTCCACATACTGTGACCGGGGGCCAGGATCAAACCGGAGTCCTCAGTGCCGTGAAGCAGCATTGCTAAACACTGCGCCACTGTGCTGCCCTTTTCCAAAATCTGGGCTGTTGTACTTGCAGTAACTGAAGGTTTTGTGGCGTGTTGAGTCCACCACCCTTAGTATTAACTAAAATTGATTTAGGTATCGATTTTCTGTAATTGGGAAATGTTTTATGAAGTTAATTTTGTGGCCAAACTTTCATTACAACCTTCACCAAAACAATAATAGTCTTTATTGTCACAAGTAGGCTTACATTAACACTGCAATGAAGGTAGTGTGTAAAGCCCCTAGTCGCCACATTCTGCCGCCTGTTCGGGTATACTGAGGGAGAATTCAAAATACCCAATTCACCTAACAGTACGTCTTTCAGGACTTGTGGGGGGAAACCAGAGCACCCAGAGGAAAGCCACGCACATACGGGGAGGATGTGCAGACTCTGCACAGACAGTGACCCAAGCGGGAATCGAACCTGGGACCCTGGAGCTGTGAAGCAACAGTGCTAACCACTGTGCTACCATGTCGCTATGTCTTGGTTGTTCAGCAATCTTAACTGGAAGCATGTCAGACACCAACTTAAGTGAATGAGAAATATAGTTAATTTTCACAAGCCAGTGTTAATCTCGATGGTCTATAGGTAATCTTTTGCTGTTTCAGGCACTGTTGGAGCTTTGCCCTTGATGTTTTATCGGACAAATAAGCAAGCTCTTTGTGTACTTGGGCCACACTTCTGAAAGGAGGAAAGTCAGGAGTGGTCTTTTGTCACACTGGTAGCACCCCTACCTCTGGGCCCGAAGCTTTAGGTTTAATTTCCATTTTAGGACTTTATAGCCATGGAAAGTGCATTCACCTGGCCCAACAAGTTGATTATCAGCCTGTAAATCCTTCTAATATGTTTGGCAGGCAGAAAAGTGGTTGTTTCCTGGTCAGTCGTGCTGCAGAAGGCAACAGCAAACCACTGCAGTACTTTGCTAAGCTTAACCATGGACTAATCCAATGGAAGTTCAAGGTTGCCAAAGGCACAGTAACTGAAGGAGGAGGAAGTGTTACATGATTGGAAGATTGAATAGCTTGACTAATTGTGTGGCATGACAAACCAGTTTAATTGGATATTGAATACTATCTTGTTTTGGGAGCAGGTTTCACATTTGTGCTTGTATGTTAGGGGAGGTGGTGGTGATGGTAATGGACTGAAATTGTGCATAGGAACAGAAGTGGGTTTTTTGCACCCCACCCTGCACCTGTTCCATCATTCATGTCTAATCTGAGGCCTAACTCCATATTTCTGCATTTGCCTCATGTTCCTTAATGCCTTTGTATTAAACTTAATTGATCTAACATAAGTTGCATTTTTCAGAGGAGTTCCAAACAGCTACCACCTTGTGTGCGGCACTGTTTTTAAATTTACTGTTGTAGAGTCTGGCTTTAATTTTTAGACTGTAAACCCCTACTCTTAAACTTCCAACCACCAGAACGTGTTTCTGCCAGTCGTGTCTGTTCCCCTTAATTAAACTTCTGCCAAATCATCCCCATACATTCTAATTTACAAAAAGGTTGATGTATCTTGACACTCAACTGGCTTCCCCCCACCAGTCACTTTGGGCCATCAGTGTTTCTACTTGTTCTAGTTTTAGGGCCAAAGTGGATGACCTCCGTTCTGCCTATTCATTTAATCTATCAAAGTATTGTAATGTTATGCTTCCAGCAAGGCCACTCATCTGTCAGCAGCAAATTTGGATGTATGGTTTTCTGTTCCATCCTGTAGTTGAGGCCCAAACACTTGAGTCCCATTCTAACAATTGCGATACCATCCCACAATACCTATTCTGTCTACTGCACTCAACCGGTCGCTGACTTGCCTTCAGTTCCATGAATGTCTTATCTGTAATTCCTATAAACAACATAGATATTCCTGTCTGCTCCTTTAATTTTGTCTTGAATGGCATACCCCATTTGAAGTAAATATTTTTCAGTTGTCTCTCGATTACCAATGTTTAGGTTGCTTGAATTTTGACCGCTATAAAGTACTGTTCGTAATCTAATATTAAAATCTACTTCAGCCGTTCCTACAGGCTACATTTCTAGAGGCCCACTAGACAAATCAGAAGGACAGAAGAGAGCGTGCAGATTTTACCGTACGTGGCTTCTGAATTGCTCTGGAATACAGGATCCTAATTATGGTTATGCTGATGGATCCCCTTGCATTGTTACGAAGCTCAACAGGATTCTTAACTTTTATCCCAAGGTGAGGCTTGTAAGTTTGCATGTGTGATGAAATAACCTGACTAAAATGAAGGGCTGAAAGTCATTAGAATTTTAGGTAAAACAAACTTGGTTAGATTTTTAAGGATTTCCAAGAACCAGTCACAACAAAAATCTGAGTTAGAATAGGGCTCCATGTTTGTGGTAGCCAGTAAATTGTGGTTGCACTGACTTATTTAGCGTAGCACTGTTGGCATAGCTTAGACCAGTGTAGTCATAAAAAATAAAGAAATATGGATTGTTGTAATTCAGCAGTTTCAAAGATGATACTATATACCCATCATTAAAGAGACACTTGTTTTTATTACTGCTAATATGTCAGGGCAGATCTTGCTAGAATAGGGCATCTTCCTCCTACATCCCCAGCTCAATTATTTGCTGGAAATTTGTGCTTGAAACATTGCAACAAGGGCATCTGGGCCCGTAGAATGTTAGTCCTGTTATTTACTATCTCCTTAACCAATGTGATTTAAGAATTGGGAACAAAACAAAAAAGGCAGCGAAAGAAAGTAAATTAGGTACAGATGGGGCATGACGGAAAGCACTAGATTGGATTGAGAGAAAAAAGGCATTGGTAAAATTTGCCGTACCAATTTAGTTACATGCAAGATTGCAATTAAACGGTTTTCTCTTTTTTGAGCCAAAGATGTTGAATGACATTGCATGAACAATTAAGTTGTTGGAGCTCTACCCCTACCCTCTGCAGTAGTTTATATTTATTTTGTGGGAACGCTTCTCGGCCTTTTGGCTAAGATGAGCGTGAGGTCCGGTGTAATGCCTGGATCTGGTATGTCTCTCTTGTGCTAACCACTGCACCACCACGCTGCCCTTGGAGTGCTTCTTTTAATCCCCTGAATTTGCTGGCCAGTTTGCTCATTAACAACTACATGTATCAATTGCACACCATTTTTCCAGCAAGATTCAGTCGTTGTAATTTATAGAAATATATAAATTAATTGTGCTACGGAATTTACAATTATTTTTAAGTGGGTATGACTGGTTGCTGAATATCCTTTCTTTTTAGCCTCCACAGAATTCCAGTGAACTTCCTGAAAAGTTGCGAACAAATTATAATGAGTTTATTATTCCTATTCATTGTGCAGCAAAGGTGAGAGATTTTTGTTTTGAAACAGGATGAAGAATAATAGTCACTTGTTCTCTTTTCACTGTGGTGCAAGTTGAACTTCTGTGGATGCTCCCTTGTGTGCAGGTCTTTGGCGACCATTGTGGCCAGCATTCATTTTTATTGTGTCGTCAGCACTGACATTCTTTTCCCAGTTGGGATTATTGATTGGGTGCAAAGTGCCATGGATCACCTGTTGGTTTCTCTAGTGGTGTGAAGATTACACCATCACCATTTGAACGAATACCTGCTTGATCGAAGTTGAGATGTTAACATCTTCATCTAAGGATCACTCGCTGAGAAGTTTGCATTTTGTGTTGAATAGTGTTGGCTTAATGCGTTTCCTGAACTCCTAACATGGGATTGAACAACAATCTTTCCTTAAAATATTTTTATTCACAATTCATTATAATAAAGTAATACAGCAAACCCCAATCCCCCCCCCCCAAAAGCTGTCCATAAAGGAAACAGAACCTTACCAAAAAGTTCAACCCTGCCCCCGCCCATAACATTTGACGATAACCAGTTTCCTGAAAAAGGAGATAAAAGGCTGTCACCTCGAGTAGAACCCTTCCACCGACCCCCTCATGGTATACTTGATCTTCTCAAGCTACAAAAATTCCATCAGGTTGAGACCCTAGGTGACAGCACTGAGGACCCCCACCCAAGCAGAACTCCTCTGGTCTATAATAAGGCGAAGGCTAGGACTTTGTTTCTGTTTGCAGCACCAGCGAGTGACACTCCATTCATAAATGGCCACCAACAGGCACCTCCAGCTAAACACCCAAAATCTCTGACGTTGTCTCAAGAAAGGAGACCCAGAGGCTTACAAGCTTGTGGCAAGACCAAAACATTCCTGTACCAGCCTCCCCGAACAGGTACCGGAATGTGGCGACGAGGGGCTTTTCACAGTAACTTCATTTGAAGTCTACTTGTGACAATAAGCGATTTTCATTTCATTTTATTTCATGTGCGTATGATTCACTGGCTCCTAGAGCACCATTCACACTCACCCCTTCCACCCAGACAAGAACCCACTCATGCTTACTCTGGTCAGGTGCGCCCTATGCACACCTCGAACTGGATCAAGTTGAACCTTGCACATGAAGTGAAGTTGACCCTGTGAACAGCGTCACTCCCAAACCCCTGCGCCCAAAACAAACCCAGTTCACCCATTTCCTGTTCTTCCAACGAAGCCTGTTCCATCAACAACATCTGCCCATAAATATCCAAAATCTTGCCCTCCCCTAACTTGGCCAAGGACTAGACCCTGACCAAGGTTGTTGGTGTCAGGGGAAATGCAGGAAGCTCCTTGCAGAGAAAGTCATGAACCTGAAAGTACCTGAATACTTTCACACTTAGGAACTGGAACTCCTCTAAAACCTCATCAAACATGCAAAAACATGTCCATAAATCTCTCCAACCCCTCCCTCTCCTGTGGATTAAACCATTAATCCAAGCCAGATGGCACAAACACATGGTTCCTGAAAATCGGAGCCAACTGTGACATGGAACCCAATTTAAAATGCTGCCTAAACTGATTCCAAATCCTCAGTAGCTATCACTGCCGGGCTCTAAGTGAATCTTGCAGAGGAAAATCAGAGTGGGCAGTAACCAAGGCCCTCCGAGACTCCACCCCAATCTAACCCTCCTCCATCCGCACCCATATAGAACCCAGTTCCCTGAGACGCCCTGGTACCTTAGCAATATTTGCTGTACAATAGTAACCCAACTGATTGGGTAGTGCCAACCTATCCCTTTGCAGAAACTTCCTACGAATCGGTTTATTGACCCTGCAAAAGGAAGCCTTGGGGGGGGGGGGGGGGGGGGGGGGGGGGGGTGGAAAGACTGGGAGAGACTGGAACTAAAACTTTGAATAATTCATCCTCTCCATTTGTACCCTTCCTGCTAAGGTCAGAGGGAGGGCGTCCTATCTTTCAAGTTTGTCTTCACCTCATTCACCAGTCTAGCAAAGTTAATTTATGAAGCAAGGCCCAGTCGTTACCTCCCGGATAACGGAAGCTAGTCTTGGACGGATGAAGTGGCAATCTCCCAAAATCGGTTACACTCTCCAGGAGGTACACAGGAAAATTTTCACTTTTGCCCAGATTCAGCTTGTACCCTGAGAAAGAGCCGAAACTTCTGAGCAGCTTCATTATCTCCTCCACATTGGAGGGTGGGTCTGAGATATAGCAGTAAATCATCTGCATACAAGGACCCTATGCTCCCTCCCCTCAGACACCACAGCCGGCAGCTCAAATGCTTATGCAAACAAAAGTGGGGACAATGTACATCCCTGTCTTGTACCCCTATTCAGTTGAAAATAACCCGAGCTCGACATTAATACGCACACATGTGGTGGTGGCCTTGTGCAAAAGCCTAATCCATGATCTAAATTTTGGCTCTAACCCAAACCGTCCGAGAATTTCAAAAAGATAACCCTATCAAACGCTTTCTTCATATCCATCAAAGAAACCTCTGGCTTAGGCCCCAAGGAGGGTGACAACACTTTTAACAGTCTCCTAATATTGATGGACAACTGCCAGCCTGTAACAAAACCAGTGTGCCCCAGGGAGAAGGACTCCAAACGCGCTGCCAGCAACTTGTTACAGCAAATAAACATTCTGGGAAACATACTTCCCAGCAATCAACTATACAGTCACTCTCTCCCTCTGTCTCTCTCTTTGCCCCCCCACCCTGTGCGTGCGCAACGAATGGCTCATCAAACATGCTCAAACATCCCCCCCACCTTTTCTCAAAACCCCCCCTGCAGAGCCTCATACCTCATACTTTATCTTCTCCACCCACAGGAAGTCATACAGGTCACCCAATCAAGCCGCTACCCCCCCCCGATGGTGATGCCACCTGCCACTCGCAGTAAAATTCGCTGCCATGCAATCGGAGGCGAAGGCCTCCACTATCCTGGCTAAGACCGTGAGCACGCATGCCTGGAAACGTCCCAATTTTTCGCAACCCCAAAACATGTGCGTGTGATTCGCTGGCCACGTCCAAACCTCTCACTCATCTGCTACCCCTGAAAGATCCCACTCATTCCTGCCTGAGTCATAGGCACCTGTGCACCACCTTAAACTGTATTAGGCTCACCCTTGCACAAGAGATCCGGTTTACCTTGCACAATGCCTCACTCCATGCTCTCCAATTGATCTCTCCTCCCAATTTCATTTCTCCTTTATCTTCACCCGCTTGCCTCCCTGCTCCCCCAGCCACTTGTATATATCCCCAATTCTTCCCTCCCTTCCACATCCGGAAGCAGCAGTCACTCCAGCAGGGTGTTTCCTGGCAATCTAGGGTGCCCCCTCCAGACCTTTTGTGCCAAGTCTCTAACCTGCAGATACCTGAACACACCCCCCCCATGGCAGCTCTACCCTCTCCCTTAGCTCCTCCAGACACTTTGTGCAAAGTCCCTAACCTACAGATACCTGATACCTATGATACCTGAACTCTCTCCCCCATGGCAGCTCTACCCTTTCCCTTAGCTCCTCCAGATTGGCGAACCCTTCCTCCAAATACAGATCCCTCACCTTGACCAGCCCCACTTCCCTCTACCTCCTGTATACACTATCTTTCCCCACTTGCTCAAACCCATGATTCTCGCACAGCGGCGTTAAAACAAACATCCCATCCACCCTAAAAATGCCTCCTCAACTGATTCCATGTCTTCACCATGGACTGCATCACCGGGCTCCCTGAATACCTACTCAGAGCCATTGGCAACACTGCTGTCACTATAGCCCTCAAACCTAGACCCCATAACAAGATTTCTCCTCCATCCTAACCTATTCTACCCCTTCTCCTTCCCACCATTGCCGTACCTTGTCTGCATTTGGCGCCTAATAATAATGAAGCAGGTTCAGCAACACCAACCTCTCCCCCCCCCCCCCCCCCCCCCCCCCCTGCTGCCTCTGAACTTATTGTTTAACAACTAAATCAGTCGCGCTAGCAACATTCTATGGGATCCTTGTCCTTCAGGATAAAGGAAATTGAAAACGGCTGCTCCCGTTAACCAGCTTCATAGCTAGCAGGGTTACCCCCCCCCCCCCGGCAAGGTAAAATCAAAGACAACAGTATCAATCAAGCTCCTGTCCATATAGAACAGTAGAAGAAAATAAACACCTAACCCCCACCCACAAACCACTCCCAACAGTACAATATGCAAACCCCAACTTGGCACCCCAAAAAAGCGCACAAGGAAGCCCCATAACAAACCCATGCCCTCCCCCCACGGTATAAAAATCTCACCGTGCTGGAGTCAGAAGGTCAACCACAGTGTCAACAAAAAAAATCAATAAGTAATTGGGTGGGTGGAGCAGGGGGTGAGGAAGCAGGGATGATAACGAATGACAAAGGGCAGATTGGCCTACTCTTATTTGCTGTTTGCTACCAAAGAACAAAGAAAAGTACAGCACAGGAACAAGCCCTTCGACCCCTCAAGCCTGTGCCGACCATGCTGCCCATCTAAACTAAAATCTTCTTCACTTCCGGGGTCCGTATCCCTCTATTCCCATCCTATTCATGTATTTGTCAAGATGCCCCTTAAACGTCACTCGTCCCTGCTTCCTCCGGCAGCGAGTTCCAAGCACGCACTACCGTCTGTTTTTAAAAAAAAAAACTTGCTTCGTACATCTCCTCTAAACCTTGCCCCTCGCACCTTAAACCTATGCCCCCTAGTAATTGACCCCTCTACCTGGGAAAAAGCCTCTTGACTATCCACTCTGTCTATGCCCCTCATCCCCCTCATATTGTAGACCTCTATCAGGTTGTCCCTCAACCTCCATCGTTCCAATGAGAACAAACAGAGTTTATTCAACCTCTCATAGCAAATGCCCTCCATACCAGGTGGCATCCTGGTAAATCTCTTCTGCACCCTCTCTGAAGCCTCCACATCCTTCTGGTAGTATGGCAACCAGAATTGAACTACTCCAAGTGTGGCCTAACTAAGGTCCTATACAGCTGTAACATGACTTGCCAATTTTTATACTCAATGCCCTGGCCAAAGAAGGCAAGCATGCCGTATGCCTTCTTGACTGCCGCCTTCATCTGTGTTGCCACTTTCAGTGACCTGTGGACCTGTACACTTGGATCTCTCTGACTGTCAATACTCTGGAGGGTTCTACTATTCACTATATATTCCCTACCTGCATTAGACCTTCCAAAATGCATTACCTCACATTTGTCTGGATTAAACTCCATCTGCCATCTCTCCGCCCAAGTCGCCAAACAATCTAAATCCTGCTGTATCCTCTGACAGTCTTCATCGCTATCTGCATTCCACCAACCTTTGTGGCGTCTGCAAACTTACTAATCAGACCAGTTACATTTTGCCAGTTCTGTATCCACCTTGCCAGCTCACCCCTGATCCTGTGTGACTTCACCTTTTTGTTTTTTTTGGAATTTTTTATTTAAAACCGATTTGTAACATTTACAGAGAAAAAAGGCCATATACAAAAGCCTTAACATATTGAAAATGAACAGTGGGAAAGAATAAACATATTAATAAGGCACTTATCAGGTGTTTGCCCATGCCCCACGTGTTGAACTAAACTAATGTGGCTCTGAACCCCCCCCCCACCGGGTGCTGCTGCTGCTGTCCGTTTCACAGCTGTTCCCTGCAAGTGACTTTCTCCCCTGGGGAATCCCTGATTCTCTTTCTCTCTCCCCCCCCCCCCCCCCCCCCCACCACTTTTAAGTCCAGCTTTTAATAAAAGTCCATTCCTAGTCAAAGCAAGCTAGGTTAACAGACCGCCACCACTGTAGAGCACTGAAAAAACTAAATGCCTGTTAGTTCAAGTCCAGCTTCTCTTTAATGAAGGTCCAAACCTGTTCTGGTGTCTTGAAGTAGTGATGGAGGTCCTCAAACGTAACCCAAAGCTTCGCAGGATACAGCATTCCAAACCTCACCTGCATTTTGTAGAGGGCTGCCTTTACCTTGATGAATCCTGCACGCCTTTTGGCCAGCTCCGTTCCCAAGTCCTGGTAGATGCGCACCTTGGCCCATCGCAGCACATGATCCCTGTCGGCAAGCCGGTGAAAGCGAACCACCAAGGCCCTCGGTCGGTCGCCCTTCCTTGGCGGGGCTCTATGCGCCCCATCCAACTCCAGGGGTCGAGGGTAGGCCTCCGGTCCCATCAGTGCCCCGAGCATACCCATCGCGTATGCACCCGCATCCGATCCCTCACAGCCCTCGGGGAGGCCAACGATCCTCAGGTTCTGCCTCCTGGCTCTATTTCCCCAGGTCTTCAAGCTGCTCCTGCATCCTCCTCTGGCGGGAGTTGAGCTCCTCCACCTCGTGCTCCAGCTCCGTTACCGTGTCCGCCTGGCTGGAGAGCTTCACCTCGACTTCCCTTAGCGCCTTCTCTTGGACCGCCTGCGCCTCGACCATTCGGTCCATCACCGCCCTCATCGGGTCCAAAGTGTCCCTCTTCAGTTTGGTGAAGCAGTTCCTAAAAAAACTCCATCTGTTGCTCCCTTGACCAGTGAGTCCCTGGTCCCTGCCGTCCGCCATGCTTCGCCGCCCAGTCTGGGGTCCCCGCTGCTCCTGCTTCGATCTTTGCCGCTCCACTCGACCACTTCTGGTCTAACTGTCCATACCCTATGGGGGAAAACCTCTTCCTTTCGTCTCCTCCACCGATTCAGGTCGTCAGGTCCCGAAAAAATCCTGTGAAACAGGTCCGTTTGCCCATCGTGGGCGGGAGCGATCCGACCTGCTTCCTCGAGGGTGCCACCGGAAGTCCTGTGACTTCATCTTTTGTACCAGTCTGCCATGAGGGACCTTGTTAAAGGCCTTACTGCAGTCCATATAGACAACACTGCCCTACCTGCATCAATCATCATTGTGACCTCCTCGAAAAATTCTGTCAAGTTAGTGAGACATGACCTTCCCTTCACAAAACAGTGCTGCCTCTTGCTAATATGTCCATTTGCTTCCAAATGGGAGTAGATCCTGTCTTGAAAAATTATCTCCTGTAATTTCCCTACCACTGGCCTGTAGTTCCCTGGATTACCCTTGCTACCCTTCTTAAACAAAGGAACAACATTGGCTATTCTCCAGTCCTCCGAGACATCACTTGAAGACTGTGAGGATCCAAAGATTTCTGTCAAGGCCTGAGCAATTTCCTCTCTAGCCTCCTTCAGTATTCTGGGGTAGATCCCATCAGGCCCTGGGGACTTATCCACCTTTATTTTTCAAGACACCCAACATCTCTTCTTTTTGGATCTCAATGGGACCCAGGCTATCTTTTTAAAAAAAAAAAAAAAAAAAATGTTTATTCAAGGTTTTCAATAAATTTTTACAAAGCACTCCAAAAAGGAAAGAAAATATAGATAAGAAAAATAAAAAGGGGAGGCCTGACGCCATTCCCTCCAACAACTTAAACCACTAAACATTAAACTATCTAACAATCTAAGAACAAAAATGGGGCAAACGCCCCTTACAATAATTAAAACAAGCAAACCCCCCCCCCCCCCCCCCCCCCCGCTGCTCTTGACCTCTATCTAACGTTCCGCGAGAAAATCTAGGAACGGTTGCCACTGCCTGGAGAACCCCTGCACAGACCCTCAAGGCAAATTTTATCCTCCAACTTGATGAACCCTGCCATGTCATTAATCCAAGCCTCCACGCTTGGGGGTTTCGCATTCCTCCACATTCGTAGGATCCTCCTCCGGGCTACCAAGGACGCAAAGGCCAGAACTCCGTCCTCTTTCGTCTCCTGTACTCCTGGCACATGTGATACCCCGGATATTGCTATCCCCCAGCTCTGTTTTATCTGAGTGTCTAAGACTTTCGACATAGCCTTTGCGAAGCTCCTCCAGAACCCCTCTAGCTCTCGGCACGCCCAGAACATATGGGCGTGATTTGCTGGGCTCCCCGAGCACCTCGCGCATCTGTCGTCCACCCCCCAAAAAACTTGCACGTCCTCGCCCCTGTCATATGTACCCTGTGAACCACTTTGAACTGGATCAGGCTACGTCTGGCGCAAGACGAGGAGGAGTTGACCTTGCCCAGGGCCTCCGCCCATAACCCCTCATCCAGTTCCTTGCCCAGCTCCTCCTCCCACTTGCCAGTCAGCTCCTCCACCGAGGCTTCCTCCGCCTCCTGCAACTCCTGATAGATCGCCGAGACCTTGCCCTCTCCCACCCATATATCTGAGGTCACCCTGTCCTGAATCCTTCGTGCGGGAAGCAGCGGAAATTCCCTTGCCTGTCTTCACACACACGCCCTCACCTGTATGTACCTAAAAGAGTTTCCGGGGGGTAACCCAAATTTCTCCTCCAGCGGCCCCCAGGCTAGCAAAAGCCCCGTCGATAAATAGATCCCCCATCCTTTTAATCCCGGCCCGATACCAGTTTAGGAATCTGGTATCCTACCCGGTGCAAACCTATGATTATTCCGTATTGCGGACCAAATTGAGGCCCCCAACTAACCCTATGCCGTCTCCACTGCCCACAGATCTTCCGTGTCGCCGCCACCACCGGGCTCGTGGTGTACTGCGTTGGTGGTAGTGGCAAAGGTGCTGTCACCAGCGCTCCAAGCTAGTGCCCATGCATGACGCCGCCTCTAATCTTTTCCACGCCACCTCCTCTCCCTCCATTACCCATTTCCGAATCACTGTCACATTGGCTGCCCAGTAATAACTACACAGATTCGGTAGCGCCAGCCCACCCCTGTCCTGACTACGCTCCAGAAACAGCCTCTTGACCTTTGGGGTCTTGCCTGCCCATACAAGCCCCATAATGCTCCTGCTTACTCGCTTAAAAAAGGCCTTGGGGATGAGGATGGGCAGGCACTGGAACACACACATGAACCTAGGGAGGACTGTCATCTTAACGGACTGCACCCTGCCTGTCAGGGAGAGTGGCAACACGTCCCATCTCCTAAAGTCTTCCTCCATCTGGTCTACCAACCGTGCCAAATTAAGCTTATGCAGGGCCCCCCCAACTTCTGGCCACCTGAATACCCAAATATCGGAAACTCTCCGCCCTCTTAAACAGCAGTTCCTCCAGCCCCTTTCCTGGCCCCTTGCATGCACCACAAAGAGCTCACTCTTCCCCACGTTCAGCTTGTAGCCTGAGAAGTCCCCAAACTCTCTAAGGATCCGCATGACCTCCACCATCCCCTCCACTGGATCTGCGATGTACAAAAGCAGGTCATCGGCATACAAAGAGACCCGATATTCCTCCCCTCCCCGGACCAACCCCCTCCAGTTTCTAGATTCCCTCAACGCCATGGCCAGCGGCTCAATTGCCAAAGCAAACAACAGAGGGGACGGGGCACCCATGTCTCATCCCACGGTACAACTTAAAATATTCTGATCTCCGCCGGTTCGTAGATATGCCCGCCACTGGGGCCTGGTATAACAATTTGACCCACCCTATGAACCCCTCCCCGAACCTGCCAAGCACTTCCCATAGGTCCTCCCACTCCACCCGATCAAAGGCCTTCTCCGCGTCCTTTGCCGCCACCACTTCTGCCTCCCCACCCTCCGAGGGCATCATAATCACATTCAGGAGCCTCCGCACGTTTGCATTTAACTGCCTGCCCTTCACGGACCCCGTCTGGTCCTCGTGTATCACTCCCAGGACACAATCCTCAATCCTTGTGGCTAGGACCTTTGCCAGCAACTTGACATCTACATTAAGGAGCAAGATCGGCCTATATGAGTTACACTGCAGCAGGTCCTTGTCCTGCTTAAGGATCAGCACCCGAGACATTGTCGGGAGGAGAATCCCTTCCTCCCTTGCATCGTTGAAGGTTCTCACCAGCAGCAGATCCACAAACCTCCTGTAAAATTTGACCGGGAACCCATCAGGCACCGGGGCCTTGCCCACCTGCATGCTCCCCAACCCCGTAACCAGCTCCTTTATCCCAATCGGGGCCCCCAGGCCTTCCACTTGCCCCTCCTCCACTCTCGGGAACCTCGATTGGTCCAGGAACCGCCGCATTCCTCCCCTCTTTCCCCTCCCCCCCCCCCCCCCCCCCCCCCTTCGGGGGTTCTGACTTATACAGGTTCCCATAGAAATCCCTGAATACCTCATTTATTTTAGCCGAACTCCGCACCGTGTCCCTGATTCCTCCAATTTCCCTCACCGCCTCCCTCTTGCATAGCTGATGCGCCAGCATCCAGCTCGCCTTCTCCCCATATTCGTATACTGCCCCCCTGCACCTTCCTCCACTGGGTCTCAGCTTTCCCCGTGGTCAACAAATCAAATTCTGTTTGGAGGTACTGTCGCTCCTTCAGCAGCCCCTCTTGAGGGGAATCCGCATACCTCCTATCCACCCTTAATATATCCCCCACCAGCCTCTCCTTCTCTGTCCTCTCTCTCTTCTCCCTGTGAGCCCTAATTGAGATTAACTCTCCCCTAACCACTGCTTTCAGAGCCTCCCAAACCATACCAACGGTATATGCACCCCTGGACTCGCCCACAAACCACCTCATCTGCCAACAGTCCTACTGTGGCGCTGGTCCCTTTCCTCCTCCAACTCTACCCAGTGCGGGGCGTGGTCCGAAATTGCTATGGCTGAATATTCCGTTCCCTCCACTCTTGGAAAATCAGTGCCCCGCTCACCACAAAGAAGTATCTGTGAATAGGCCTTATGCACGTGGGAGAAAAAAAAGAACTCTGGTTGCTGGCCTAGCAAACCTCCACGGATCCACTCCCCCCATCTGATCCATAATCCCCCTGAGAAGCTTGGCCGAAGCTGGCCTCTTGCCCGACCTCTACCTGGATCGGTCCAGTACCATATTAAGGTCGCCTCTTTTCCCCCCCCCCCCCCCCTCCCCCATTATCAGGCTCCCTGCTTCCAGATCCGTGATCCGACTCCGCATGCGCTTCATGAACCCTGCATCGTCCCAATTTGGGGCATACACATTCATCAGCACCACCTGTGTCCCCTGCAGCCTACCACTCTCCATCACCTACACCCCCCCCCCATTATCAGCCACAATGTTCAGCGCCTCGAACGACACCCGCTTACTCACCAGGATTACAACCCCTCTATTCGTTGCATCCAGCCCCGAATGAAAGACCTGCCCCACCCATCCCTTTCTCAGCCTGATTTGATCCACCACTTTCAAGTGCGTCTCCTGCAACATGGCACCGTCTGCTTTCAGTCCCTTTAAGTGCGTGAACACCTGGGCCCTCTTGACCAGCCCATTCAGGCCCCTCACTTTCCATGTGATCAGCCGGATCGGGGGACTGCTCTCCACCCATCCTGCTGACGAGCCATCTCCTTTCTTAGGCCAGTCATGTGCCCGCGCCTCCCGCACTCTCCAGCCCCCAGGCGGAGGACCCCCGTGACCCAGGCTATCTACACACCCTTCTCCAGACTCCGCAGCGACCTTCTTTTTGATGAATACTGATGCAAAGTATTCTTTTAGTACCTTGCCCATTTCCTCTGGCTCCACACAGATTCCCTCGCCTGTCCTTCAGTGGGCCAACCCTCTTGCTTTTTATGTACGTGTAAAAAGCCTTGGGATTTTCCATAACCCTATTTGCCAATGACTTTTCGTGACCCCTTGCTTAAGTTCCTTCCTATTTTCCTTGTACTCCACACAGGCTTCGTCTGTTCCCAGCCTTCCAGGCCTGACAATTTTCTTTTTGACGAGGCCGACAATATCTCTTGTTATCCAAGGTTCCCGAAATTTGCTGCCTTCTGCACAGGAACATGCAGGTCCTGAATTCCTTTCAATTGACATTTGAAAGCCTCCCACATGTCAGATGTTGATTTACCCTCAAACATCTGCCCCCAATCTAGGTTCTTCAGTTCCTGCCTAATATTGTTATAATTAGCCTTCCCCCAATTTAGCACATTCACACTAGGACTACTCTTATCCTTGTCCACCAGCACTTTAAAACTTACTGAATTGTGGTCACTGTTCCTGAAATGCTCCCCTACTGAAACTCCTACCACCTGGCCGGGCTCATTCCTCAATACCAGGTCCAGTACAGCCCCTTCCCTATTTGGACTATCTACATATTGTTTTAAAAAGCCCTCCTGGATGCTCTTACAAACTCTGCCCCGTCCAAGCCCCTAGAACTAAGTGCGTCCCAGTCAATATTGGGGAAGTTAAAGTCTCCCATCACAACAACCCTGTTGCTTTTACTCCTTTCCAAAATCGGTCTACCTATCTGCTCCTCTATCTCCTGCTGGCTGTTGGGTGGCCTGTAGTAAACCCCCAACTTTGTGACTGCACCCTTCTTATTCCGGATCTCTGCCCATATAGCCTCGCTGCCCTCTGAGGTGTCCTCCTGTAGTAAAACTGTGATATTCTCCCTAACCAGTAGCACAACTCCTCTACCCCTTTTACATCCCCCTCTATCCTGCCTGAAACATCTAAATCTTGGAATGTTTAGCTGCCAATCCTGTCCTTCCTCAACCAGGTCTCTGTAATGGCAATAGTCCAAGTACTAATCCAAGCTCTTAAGTTCATCTGTCTTGCCTGTTATACTTCTTGCATTAAAACATATGCACTTCAGGCCACCAGTCCTGCTGTTTTCAGCAACATCTCCCTCGTCTGCTCTTCCTCCGAGCCATACTGGCCTTATTCCCTACTTCTCCCTCAAAATGCATCATCTCTCTACTGCATTGAACGTCACCTGCTACCTATCTGCCCATTCCTCCAACTTATCTGTCCTTTTTTAGAAGTTTTACTTTGAATTACAATACTTCCAAGTTTTGTATCGGCCACAAACTTTGAGATTGTCCCCAGCACACCAAGATCTCTCTAATATATTGGGAAATACTGACCCACCCCACCAAAAGAGTCTAATACAAACCTTCCAACCTGAAAAATATCCATTGACAATTACACTCTGCTTCCTTTATTTAGCCAATTTTGAATCCATTGTTGCTCCTGTTCCTTCTATTCCATGAGTTGTAACTTTTCTCAAGTCTGTGTTGCACTGTATTGCATGCATTTAGTAATATTGATCCTTTGTTTTCCCCTTCAAAAAAAACTCTCAGGTTAGTTATAGTCTTTTATTTGCAACTTGTGAAGTTGATGCCCATCACATCTTAAAAGGTCACAGCTTAAAAGTACCCAAACTCTTGTACGCAGGCTGCAAAAGGAGATCTGTTGAACCAAAGCATAGAGTTTTAAAGGAGCAATAAGTCTTTAGTTGTGCTTATCAGGTGATGAAGTTCAGTCAGTAGGTTTTAAGAGCATTAAATTAACATTATTCAAAATCACTTTGCCAATGGCTGACATCAATCTAATATCCTACCACAAGAACAAGGAGCAGGAGTAGGCCATCTGGCCCCTCGAGCCTGCTCCGCCATTCAATAAAGTCATGGCTGATCTTTTTGTGGACTCAGCTCCACTTACCTGCCCACTCACCATAACCCTTAATTCCTTTACTGTTCAAAAATCTATTTTTGCCTTAAGAACATTCAATAAGGTAGCCTCAACTCCTTCACTGGGCAGGGAATTCCACAGATTCACAACCCTTTAACCCTTTGGGTGAAGACGTTCCTCCTCAACTCAGTCCTAAATCTGTTCCCCCTTATTTTGAGGCTATGCCCCTAGTTTTAGTTTCATACACCAGTGCAAACAACCTCCCTGCTTCTAACTTATCTGTTCCATCCATAATTTCATATGTTTCAATAAGATTCCCCCTTCATTCTTCTAAATTGCCAAGAGTATAGTCCCATTCTACTTGTCTCTCCTATAATTTGGAACTTATTGCTCCTATTGGGCAGCACTGGCTTCACAGCGCCAGGGTCCCAGGTTCGATTCCTCGCTGGGTCACTGTCTGTGTGGAGTCTGCACGTTCTCCCTGTGTCTGTGTGGGTTTCCTCCCACAGTCCAAAGACGAGCAGGTTAGGTGGATTGGCCATGATAAATTGCCCTTAGCGTCCAAAAAAAAGGGGGTTACGGGGATAGGGTGGAAGTGAGGGCTTAAGTGGGTCGGTGCAGACTTGATGGGCTGAATGGCCTCCTTCTGCACTGTCCTCATAAGCGAATCCCCTCAACTCTGGAATGAACCTAATATGGAGACCAAAACTGCACATGGTTGAAAAGCTTTTCTTTGGGTAATGCCAACATGTATCAATAATGAGTTTGCTTAAAAGGCATGCAAACAGATTTTAACCAGTCCACTGGAATGAACTTTGCACTTAGCTAATGGTACATTTTTTCAGGAAGAGGGGAGCAGTACCATTTCCACCCTTGCCTCTGCTGAAATCTCATCCCTGTGTTTATTAACTCAAGGTTGTTGGGCTCTATGAAATAATCATTTGGTTTTTTTTGGTTTGCTCAGAAAGAAGAAGATCGAGATAATATTGGACCTGTGATTTACTATGGCATGGGAGGACACAGTGGCTTTCCTTTGCAGTACTACCCATACTATGGCAAGCGTCTGCAGGAAAAATACCTTCAGCCCTTAGTTGCTATTCAGTTTTGGAATGTCACGCAGAACACGGATGTGCGCATAGAGTGTAAAGTGTATGGTGACAATATTAACTATAGCGACAAGGACCGCTTTCTGGGACGTTTTGAAATAAAATTTGCGATCAAGAGCTGATAACTGCATAATAAAATTTGCCCCTTTATTTCAAATTAGTCTTGAACAAACTGTCGTACATATGGGACCTACACTTAATCTATATGCTTTACACTAGCTTTCTGCATTTACCTAGGTATGTAACATAAAAGCAATAGTAGTACATATTTATTCTACTGTAAATGATACTACTTGAGCCATGGGTATGCCCATTACTGTAAATTATAATTCCACTAATGTGTAGCAGTGTTTCTGTCCTTGGGTATTGCTGCCTTGTGCCTC
The DNA here is from genome assembly GCF_047496885.1 of Scyliorhinus torazame. Lineage (NCBI taxonomy): Eukaryota > Metazoa > Chordata > Chondrichthyes > Carcharhiniformes > Scyliorhinidae > Scyliorhinus > Scyliorhinus torazame. Next base: position 71,793,510 of record NC_092714.1, on the reverse strand, counting down.
GTGTGGGTTTGAGTGTACAGTACTGTAGTGCATTCACTGGTCCTTCAAACCATGTTGCAGTTTTTAAGCAAGCTTTGCTTTCCAAGTTGTAAATACTCTGAAAATTGCCATGGTACTTGATTTTGTTTCTGTTATGCCCATGTGTATGAACATACTGCACTCTGAAGTTTGTGTCGGGGAGGGAGGAAAAGTTGCATTTTTTTTTGACCATGTTAAGTGTAGGGTGATGGGTTTTATTACACTTCCTTTTAGATCTGTTTAATCTTCAATCCATGTTGAGATCTGGGTCTGGCTATCAAGCTATTGTGATTAGTTAACGTTGTTTGCTGGAACCATCACATGGTGGTGTATTTGAATGTTTTAAACCATTTTCATGGAAGATTTTATATTTATGCAGTTGTAAAATTTTTCTGCAAAGTGTAATGTATAAAAGATACCAAAGTCACTGGTAAAATCATAATCTTTATTTTAAACCAATGCAGTAGGATGGTGTTCATGGTGTGTAATGTAACATCTGTAAACTTGTTGAGAGAACAATACTCCACCCAATTTAAAGCATCAACAAATAAAACTCATGAACCTACTGTCTTAACTTATTTCTTGAAGTGAAGAGCTCTGTTCAGGTCACATTATTTAACTGTCCAAGATCTTGAAAAAATACTGCACCTAAAATAAATAGTGCAACATGTTATGTACAGTGTATATTCTGTATTTCTGAAGTTAACCAATTAACATGAGAACTCTTGGGCCAATTGAAGTTAAAACACATTATTTTAATCAGGTATTTAATTTCTGTAGCACGAGTTGGATTGGGTTCTGGCCCTTTTACAAGATTTACAATTTATTCTATACATTTGTGGATCTACCAAACGTTGCAAATCATAGCCCCTTTAGCCTAAATCCCAGCAAATCTTGCATTTCTAGGTCTAACTTGCAAGTTACTTAATCTTTGGTGGAACCACAAACCTGGCCAACTTTCTAAAGTAGAGTCTGGAAACAGCCCACACCCACACTTCTACTTTGCACGTGAGATGGAGCTATGGAAATTCTGATCAAAGCACGTAGGGATGGCTCCCTTTGGTGCTTTTCCTTGTGAGCTCCCTGGCAAGGGCTATGTGCCTTGGAGCTGTACGATGTCATTGGGGAATGAATTACCCAATATTTCTAAATTGGCAAATTGCTGCCTCAATATTGAAAGCCTAGAGGTGGATCACAGCTGCAGCTGGTCTCTCGGGAGGCAAGACAGTGTGCCTCCCCTTTATTTTTAAATTCATTTTATGGGATGTAGATATTGCTGGCTGGGCCAGCAGTTGCCCATCCTTAATTGCCTGTGGTGGTGAGCTGCCACCTTGAACCAATTCAGTCTGTGGTCTAGGTACACCTACAGCATTACTGGGTGAAAATCCTGGAACTCACTAATGACCGTAAAGGAACAGTGATTTCCAAGTCAGGATGGGGGGAAACTGCCATGTGTCTGCTGCCCTTCTAATGCATCTTGTAGATGGGATACACTGCTGTTACCCTGTTTGTGGAAGGTGTGCCAATCAAGTGGGCTGCTTTTCCTGGATGGCGATGAGCATCTTCAGCTGTTGGAGCTGCACTCATCCAGGCAAGTGGGACGTAGTCCATCACACTCGTTGCTTGTGCCTTGTAGGTGGTGGATAGGATTGGGGGACTCTGGAACTGAGTTACTTGCTGCAGTATTCCTAGTCTTTGGCATACTCTTGTAGTATTCATAGGGCTAGGCCTGTTCAGTTTCTGGCCAATGACAAACAACCCCCTCCCCAAAATGTTGAGAGTGGGGGATTCAGTGATGGTAATGTCATTGAATGTCAAGGACCAATGGTTTGATTCTTGGAGATGTTCATGGCCTGGCACAAATATTACTTGCCCACTTGGCCTCCCAGCTGCTTTTCCTGGATGGAAAATGGCCTCATCTCGCCCAGCCCTTGCCGTGTGTTCACCATACCCTCCGACCTTCCCCTCCTGAGGCTGAGCGTGCTGTTCTCAGCTTTGGGACAGTCGCAGAAGGTGTAACACCTGCCCCTTTACCTCTTCCATGCTTAACATCCCAGGCCCAAAACACTCATTCCAGGTCAAGCAGCATTTCACTTGCATCTCTTTCAATTTGGTCGACTGCATTCGCTGCTCCCAATGTGGTGGTCTCTATAGCGGAGGACCAAACGCAGACTGGGTGATTGCTTTGCTGAGCATCTTCGGTCTGTGCGTTCAGGACACTGACCTGCCCGTTGCTTGCCATTTTAATAAAAGACCCTGCTCCCGTGCCCACATGTCTGTTCTTGGCTTGCTACAATGTGAAGCTCAACGCAAACTGGAGGAACAACATCTCATCTTCCGGTCTCACATCGAATTCAACAACTTCAGATGATTAGTTCTACCCCACCTCGACCCATTTGTTTTCATCCCATTTCATTTTAACTGTCTTTTACCATTTCTTTCTTAATATATTTAACCCCCCCCCAATTTTCTCCTCTTTGCCCCCCGCCCCCCCAAAAAAACATCTGCAGTTCATCCTCTGATAGTTTCTCTGCTGTTTGGCCTTTCGCATCTTGTTCTCTGGGGACTGCCATTAGTACTCTTTCTCCTTGGTTTCTGTGGCTAGTAGCACCCTGTTTCCCTGGGTTTCTGTGGCTATGACCTTTCATTTGCACTCCACAGTATAAATATTTCCCACTTTGTCTGTTAGCTTTGACAAAGAGTCATCAGACTCGAAACGTTAGCTCTTCTCTTCCTACAGATGCTGCCAGACCTGCTGAGATTTTTCAGCATTTTCTCTTGCGTTACTTTATCCAGGCTTGGGCTGACAAGTGGTATTGTCCAGGTCTTGCTGCATTTTTAAAACCTATTTTATTCCAAATGCACTACAACCATCCAAACTGCAACAAGTTTGTTCATGGTTTCTCCCCTCCCCAGCCTTCTCTCTCCACTCCCCCCAAGTCCCCCAATCATGCTGTGATGCCTAATGGCACAGCTGCTGCCCAATTTAACAATCAGTTGTTGGGCAATGAGGTAAATGTCAACATAAGCTCCGCCCTTTTAAAAAGCACCACCCTACGGTCCAGTGGCATCTTCATCCCCAACAGACTCTCGAACACCACCTCTCGGAAGCTGTCCAATTTCTCACACACCCAAAACGTGGCCATGGTTAGCTGTTCCCACCTCCAGAAAGAACCTACTCATGCGGGTCAGAGTCATACGAACCCTATCTATGCGCCACTTTCTTTTTTTTTTTTAATTTAAAGTGCCCAATTCCTTTTTTCCAATGAAGAGGCAATTTAGTCTGGCCAATCCATCTACCCTGAATGTGCAAACTGCACACGGACAGTGACCCAGGGCCAGGAGTGAATCTGGATCCTCGGTGACGTGAGGCAGCAGTGCTAACCATTATGCCATCGTGCTCCCTATTCACCACCTTAACCTGAGGAAGGAACAGCGCTCTGAAAGCTAGTGATTCGAAACAAACCTGTTGGACTTTAACCTGATGTAAGACTTCTTACTGTGCCCACCCCAGTCCAACGCTGCCATCTCCACATAATGCTACCATCGACACCGCAAACTGCCGTCTCAAAGTGGAGAGGATCTTCAAGAAGATCACGCATATAGGCACTGACATTAAGTTTCTACAAAGATGCAAGAAAGCAGACAAGATCCCGAAAGGACGACAGATCAGAAACCCACTCAAGTCGGCCTACAACACAGACTCTGCTGAGAGACTGCTGTCGCACCTCTCACACACTGCTCAGCCACCTTGTACACCAGCTTTACAGCAGACGCCGCAATCTGGAAACCAAGATAGAGGCCATATTCTCAACTTGCATTCAGGATGCAGCAGACCAGCTGCGGGACACCGCCAAACAGAGGAGACAATGGTACTATGCCACCTATATGCACATCAAGAACAGGAAGCTTGAGAAACGCGGCATCACCACCAGCAGCAACCAAGCCACCCCCGGTACCACAGAAAACAATACAGGGAAATCTATTGTCAACTTGTACTACACCCTCCAACCAGACAAAATCGGAAGTCCTCAGCAGACAGCTCAATTTCTGCACCACCACCAAAATGTTTTTTGTCTTGCGGCAGACGAGGAATTCACCAGGCGAATGAGGCTCTGGGAGTTCTTCCACAGACCCCAAGAGGCCGACAGCGAACCCAATGAGACAACCAATGAACCAGAACAGCAGACCGAGATATCTGCGGTGCAGCAACCAAAGAGGAAGAGTCGAATTGGACCCCTCCGGAAGGCCGCTGCCCTCTACTCGATATGTACGCTCAAGCCATCGAGTCGCGTCAATTCCAGATTCAGCAGTCAAATTCACATGACAGCCTCGAACGTCACCGAAGCACAACGCAACACCATTCGCGCTCTCAAGACCAACCGCACCATCCTCATCAAACCATCAGACAAAGGAGGGGCCACCGTCATACTGAACAAAACAGACTACTGCAAAATGTACCGACAACTCAACAACCAGGAATGCTGAGACGAATCAGGCGCAGATCTGACCAAAGAACACACCTGCCAACTCAACAGACTGATCAAGGCCTTGGATCCAGACCTTCAGAGCACCTTACGTGCTCTCATCCCACGTACTCCCCGTGTTGGAGATTTCTACTGTCTCCCGAAAATACAAAAGGCCAATACAGCAGGCCATCCTATCATATCAAGCAACCCCTGTGCGAGAACGTCGCTGGCTACATCAAGGGCATCTTGAAACCCATCGTACAAGGAACGCCCAGCTTCTGTCACGATATGACGGACTCCTTACAGAAGCTCAGCACCCATGGAACAGTTGAACCAGGAACATTCCTCGTCACAATGGATGTCTTGGCACTCTATACCAGCATCCCCCATGACGACGGCATTGCTGCAACAGCCTCAGTACTCAACACCGACAACTGCCAATCTCCAGACACAATTCTACAACTCATCAACTTCATCTGGATCACAACGTCTTCACCTTCGACAACAAGTTATTCATCCAGACGCATGGAACAGCTATGGGGACCAAATTCGCACTTCAATACGTCAACATCTTCATGCACAAGTTTGAACAAGACCTCACCGCGCAGGACCTTTGACCGACGTTATACACCTTGTTACATCAATGACATTTCTTTCCTTTGGACCCACGGTGAAGAATCACTGGAACGACTACACAATGACATCAATAAGTTTCATCCCATCATCATACTCACCATGGACTACTCTCCAGAATCAATTCCATTCTTGACACACTCATCTCCATCAATGATGGTCACCTCAGCTCTTTGCTTTACTGCAAGCCCACAGATAACCTCACGATTCTACAGCTTCCACCCTAAACACATAAAAGAAGCCATCCCCTATAGATAAGCCCTCCGTATTCACAGGATCTGCTCAGACGAGGAGGACCGCAACAGACATCTACAGACGCTGAAAGATGCTCTCATACAAACGGGATATGGCGCTCAATTCATCGATCAACCGTTCCAAAGCGCCACAGCAAAAACTGCACCGACCTCCTCAGAAGACAAACATGGGACACAACCAACAGAGTACCCTTCGTTGTCCAGTATTTCCCTGGAGTGGAGAAACTACAACATCTTCTTCGTAGCCTTCAACATATCATCGATGAAGACGAACATCTTGCCAAGCCATCCCCACACCCACACTACTTGCCTTCAAACAACCGCGCAACCTCAAAATTGTTTGCAACAAACTACCCAGCCCTGAGGAGCAGTGACCACAACACCTCACAACCCTGCCATGGCAACCTCTGCAAGACGTGCCGGATCGACCTGGGACTCACCATTACACGTGAGAACACCACCCACTCGGTACGAGGTACATACTTGCGCAACGTGGCCAATGTTGTCTATCTCATACGCTGCAGGAAAGGATGTCCTGAGACGCAGTACATTGGTGAGACCATGTAGACGCTGTGACAACGGATGAACGGACATTGTGCGACAATCGCCAAGGAGGAATGTTCCTTTCCAGTCGGGGAACACTGCAGCAGTCAAGGGCATTCAGCCTCTGATCTTCGGGTAAACGTTCTCCAAGGCGGCCTTCAGGATGCACGACAACACAGAATTGCCGAGCAGAAACTGATCGCCAAGTTCTGCACACGAGTACGGCCTCAACCGGGACCTTGGATTCACGTCGCATTGCATTCACCCCCCACCATCTGGCCTGGGCTTGCAAAATCTTACCAACGGTCCTGGCTTGAGACAATTCACACCTCTTTAACCTGGGGTTATCCCTCTCTCCAGTCACTCCATCTGGACCTGTAAAGACTTAATTACCTGCAAAGTATTGTCTTACATCATTGACTTTGTCTATATATGTGTTTCTGGAAACCACCTCTTCATTCACCAGAGGAAGGAGCAGTGCTCCAAGCTCCCCACCACATCTCCATCCCAAATCCTCACACTTCCACTTGATCCCTCTCCTGAGACTGCTCCTTTCTCTCCCAACCACCCATATATATCCCCAATCCTTCCGCCGCCGCCCCCCCCCTCCCCCACACCCCCACACACACACACACATCAGGGAGCAACAGGTTCTCCAACATCATGTACTGTGGTCCCTTTGGAATGAGGGCAGTTCCTTTTGGGCAAAATCTCACACTTGCCAATTCTTAAATTCACTCCCCCCTGGTAACTGAAACATCTCCCACAACTCCTCCAGCCCTGAAAACGTACCTTCCACATATATAGGGTCCAACTCGTACTATCTCTTACTCTTGCCATTTTCTGTTCATTCCACCCATCTCTCTTTCCCTCCCACCACCACGCCCCCATCCCCTGCACAAACTTTGTTTTATATAAACTATGTTAAAAAATGTATATATACTTTTATATAAAAGAGTACACAATTCCTTTTTTTCCCAGTTAAGGGGCAATTTAGAATGGCCAATCCATCTACCCTGTATATCTTTGGGTTGTGACTCACGCAGACACGGGAAGAATGTGTAAACTCCACACGGACAGTGACCCGGGGCTGCGATTGAACCTGGGTCCTTGGCGCCGTGAGACAGCAGTGCAAACCACAGTGCCACCGTGCAGCCCTTCCCTGGCACAAACCTATGGTTCCCACAGAGTGGGGCCAGCACAGACAAGTGCCCTCATCTAAAGTGCCTCCTCAGCTGATAACAGATTTTAATTGATGAGTCCACCACTGAGCTGCTCATATACTTCGCCAGGGAGAATGGCAATGTGGTGATATGCATCACTGTAAATACACAAGGGGTTAATGTAAATACACAAAGACTAAGTAAACACTAGAGGGAGCACCAGAGGCATCATAATAAACACACAGAATAGGACACGACCAATGGGCAGTCAAGACAACCAGAGGTGACACTACCACAAGGGGGCAACCCATATATAAGGACAGGGCACACATGCTCTTTCTCTTTCCACAGGCGACACTCCGAGAGAAGGACAGGGGCAGATCAGAAGCAATACACCCACCGCATGGCTTAGAGCAGATTGGTTAGTTAGATTGAGTTACTATCGCAAGATTAGCAGGAGAGTCGAACTCAAGTAGGAGAATTGTTAACTGTTCAATAAATGTGTTAAACCTATCTCCAAGTCTGAACCTTACTTTGTCAGAACATACATCAAGGAAGCAGCTTATGCTACATGAAGAAGCATAACACAACATGGTACCAGTGAGTGCCTGTTGAATCTATATAGATCAACTCAAGATCCGTGACTACCAGCAACAGCACCCAGGCAAGACGTTCGAGATTCCGGTTCCTCAGCAGCTCAGGTACAGCCAACTGGCGTGCATTCAAGCAGAGATTTGAGATCTACATGGTAGCATCCGACCTAGATGGCGTGGCCAATGCTAAGATAAAGCTTCTACTCACCATTGCGGGTGAACGTGCAACAGAAATCTTCAACTCCTTCAGATACTCCAAAGTGCAAGACAAGAGAGACTTCCAGACAGTCCTGGACAAGTTTGAAAACTACTGCGAGGTGAACACAAAAAAAATAAAAAATAAAAATCGGTAAAACTGGACCCTATACTCACCACGAGGCACAGGTAGGCTTTCAGCAGAAGCAAACAGCAGTTTTGATTGCTAGCCATCGTACAAAAGGAGCCGCACATGCACAGTTTCCCAGAAGACGTGAACCGGCGCATGCGCAGTTCCGGAAAGAGTGCAGTAAAGGAAAAGCGATCTGTGCATGCGCAATCCATTCCAACGCTCTACGTCACAAGTGTCATGACGTCAGAGGCCACGGACCACTCCCACTTAAAGGGGAAATGTCCCAAAACAGTGAAAAAACATTTTAAAGCCGGAAAACACCATTCTTTCACCTGGAACGACAGCACAATGCCTGAACTTTGACCAGTAAATGAAAGTAACCTCCGCAGAACCCTGCAACAAGCAGTTAGCACCACCCTAAGAGATTATTTAGTCCTTGAAGACTACGACTCAGACATGATTTCTTCCTTGGACATAGCGAGCGCAATGACAGCTCCGACACAAAAAGTGATATGATCCTTGAATACTACGACTCGGAAGATGATTTCATCATTGGATGTGGCGACCTCAGTACCAAATCCGAACCGCAACGAGATGATGTGTACATTACAGAATCCGACACAAACATGGATGAGTTCTTCGGATTTGAGGATCCTCAGCCCAGCATAGACGACATCCCGACCCATGAGTACAGGATTCTGCTGCGGCCTGAAGCCAAGAGACAGAGAGCGGTACAAGCCCACAGAGACCGGCTGATGCCAAGAGACAGACAGAGCTACAAGCCCACAGAGAGCAGCCTGACGCCAAACCAGTGGTCCACGCACCACAAAGAGTGGTCCACGAAGAGTCCCCGACTCCACACAGAGGGTGGTCCACGCACGATGAAGAGTCCCCGACTCCACATGAAAGGTGTTCCACGCACCACGAAATGGCCCGACTCCGCACAGAAAGCGATGACAGACTCCACAGCGAGACCGCTGCACGTCTTCACACAGAGAACACAGAAAGACTCCACAGCAAGACCACTGCACGACTCCACACAGGGAACGATGCCAGACTCCACAGAGAGAGCGGTACAAGCCTCCACAGCAAGCTCGTTGACAGACTCCACAATGGAAGCAACGCAAGACTCCAGAGCGCAGTCCTCGCATGAACAAGACCATGAAGGTCTAGCAACCTTATCTCAGCAACCAGCAGCAGACAATGCAAGTCTGCCACGCTCAAGTGCACAGCAAGACGACTATGACAGTCTACCACGCTCAAGTGAACAACAACAAGACTATGACAGTCTACCCAGATTATTTGAGCAATCAGAAGAAGACTCTGACAGTCTACCCAGCTCATCTAACCAACAAGAAGACACTGAAGGTCTACCCACTGTATGTGCGACAAATGACAAAGGCTTCACAATTCCCATACAAGATGTGCGACATCTCAGCGTGAAGGAGCAGTGCTCCGAAAGCTAGTGATTCGAAACAAACCTGTTGGACTTTAACCTGGTGTTGTAAGACTTCTTACTGTGCTCACCCCAGTCCAATGCCGGCATCTCCACATTATAATCAATTGGTGAGAGTCCAGGTCTCGAATCGCTCCTATCGGCTTCTTCACAAACTCAACATTGTCCCAGTTGGGCCCATAGACATTCACTAGCACCACCAGCACTCCTGCTAACACCCCACTCACTATCACAAACCTACCTTCCCGGTCCCCCGCCTCCCTTTCCACCACAAGCACCTTTGTTTGCTGAACAAGATCACGACTCCCCCACTGACTTTGAGTAAAACCCCGAGTGGAATATTTGCTCCACCCACCCTTTCCTCAGCCGCATCTGACCCTTCACCGGCAAGTGTGTCTGCTGCAGGAAAATCACCTTTGCCCTTAATCTTTTTAGATGCGCTAACACCCAGGACCGTTTGACTGGCCCATTCAACCCATGAACATTCCACGTCACAAATCTTACCGGAGGTTTCTGCCTCTCTGCTTTCCTAAAATCCGCCATCATCACCCAACTCAGACTCTACCCAGCCCCCCTTCCCCTCCCTGGACCAGGCCCGCCCAAGATGAAATTTGTCCACAATATTAACCGTGTTGCACCCCCCCCCACTGGCTAACCACCGCAGCCCCCACCCGACTCCGCTTCCGTTCGGCAGCATTGCCTGCTAGCATGGCGACTCCCATCTGGAGGCTCAAAAAGGGGCCCACCTACCCTTTCCTACTCGCCCATCACATCTCTCACCTGCTCCGCCACCTCTCCTCAACCCCCCAGTCCCTCTTAATGTCCGAAACCTAAAACCGTGAAAATGAAGAAAACACCAAAACAGCCTTCATTCAGTACATTCTCAATTATCCCAAGGACACGCAAACATAAACTGTACCAAGGGAAACAAAAAGTACAAAATGGTACAAAATATATATACCTGGTACCGAGAGGCCTGGAAGGCACAATGACTTCTGCCAGTTAGAAAAGGGTACATCAAACATATAACATACAAATCTCCTCAAACAAGTAAGAGAACATGTGAAAATATATACCACTGGTACAAAGATCCACCATTCAGTCCACCCCAATCCATGCTCCTCAGCAAAATCATTCGGCACTTCCGGCGTCACAAAATAATGTTCCCGACCCTCAAAGGTTACCCAATGTTTGCCCAGTCACAGCACCCCACAGTGAATCTTGTGGCGATAAAGTGCTGCCTTGGTCTTATTAAACCCCGCCTGTTTCTTGGCTAGGTCCGCACCAATGTCCTGGTATATCCGGACCCGATTTCCTTCCCAGCTGCAGTCCCGACTTGCTCTGGCCCACCTCAAAATCTTTTCTTTGCCCTGAAATTTGGGCATACGCACAATCACTGCCCATGGCGGCTCCCCCGCTTTCGGCTTCTGCCTCAAGGGCCTGTGGGCCCAGTCCACCTCCGGGGCCTTGCCTCAACTTCTCTTCCACCAGTTTCACCAACACCCTCACGACATAGCTTGTGGCGCTCGTTCCTTCAACTTCCTCCAGCAGGCCCACAATACGAAAATTTTGCTGCTGAGATCGATTCTCTTGGTCCTCCACCCTCACAAGCAGCATTCTGAAAACATTCCCCAGGATCGCCATCATCGCTTCCAGCGACAAGATCCGGTCACTCTGGTCGGACACTACCTTTTCCATCTCTTAGATTGTAGCTCCTTGCACCTCCAAGTGCTTCTCCACCAGATCCAAGGGTCCGTGAAGAGGTGCAAATGCCCCTCAATTGCCTTTGACCAGTCCCCCTGCATCTCCTTCTGTTGCTGCCGAAATTCCTCCTTGATGAAATTAATCAACTGTTCCATTAGCAGCTTCGCCATCGACAACGTCCTTCCCCGCTCCGCCATTTTCTCAGCTTGTGCTGCACCATGAATCCGCTCCAACTCTAGGGCCAAGGCTCTCACCGTCTTTAACTGGTATCCCATAGATATCCCATAGATATTCGAGTCCAGAAGAGAACTAATCACTCTCCACACAACTGTCCACCAGATTCCCCCGAAAATTTGGTTAAAAGGTCCAAACCAACACCTTGTGTGCGACCGATCACACCATTGCCGCCACCGGAGGTGGTCTTTCTGCATTTGCACATACAGTGTCAGGAGTCGCGGATGGTACTGAACATTATGCAATGATCAGCGAACATCCCCATATCTGACCTTATGTTGGAAGTAAGATCACTGATGAAACAGCTGAAGATGGTTGGGCCTAGGACACTACCCTGAGGAACTCCTGCAATGATGTCCTGGGACTGAGACGACTGACCTCCCAACAACCATAACCATCTTCCTTTGTGCTCGGTATGACTCCAACCAGAGGAGAGTTTTGCACCAGATTCCTATTTGCTCCTTTTTACTAGGGCTCCTTGTTGCCATACTCAATCAAATGCTGCCTTGGTGTCAAGGGCAGTCACTCTCGCCTCACCTCTAGAGTTAAGCTCTTTTGTCCATGTTTAAACCAAAGCTGTAATGAGGTCAGGAACTGAGCAACCCTGGTGGAACCCAAACTGAGCATCAGCGTGCAGGTTATGAAAATGAAATCAAAATCGCTTTTTGTCACAAGTAGGCTTCAATGAAGTTACTGTGAAAAGCCCCTAGTCGCCACATTCCGGCGCCTGTTCAGGGAGGCTGGTATGGGAATTGAACCGTGCTGCTGGCCTCTGCTTTAAAAGCCAGCTATTAAGCCCAGTGTGTGAAACCAGCCCCTATTGCTAAGTAAGTGCCGCTTGATAGCACTGTTGATAACCCTTTCCATCACTTTACTGATGATTGAGAGTAGACTGATAGGGCGGTAATTAGCCAGGTTGAATTTGTCCTGCCTCTTGTATACAGGTCATAAGTGGGCAATTTTACACATTGCCAGGTAGATGTAGCTGTTTTGGAACAGCTTGGCAAGGGGCATGGTGCATGACCCCCTTTCAAATCTGCCTGAGCAGTTTGCTCTACAGGACTGCCATTCCTCACAGTTAAGTGCTGCGCACCATCCTTGAATTAGTGACAAATGCAGAGGTAACCTACAAATTGGGCATTAAACTAAAATGTGGATTTGGGTCCCAGAAATAAATAGTACTCATATGGGGTTCTTGTTGCCTGGGGAAAAAATGATAAATGAAAATCGCTTATTGTCACGAGTAGGCTTCAATGAAGTTACTGTGAAAAGCCCCTAGTCGCCACATTACGTTTCAATAAGATTAGGGAGGGTGGTAAAAGAGGTGGGGGGTGGCATTATTAATTAGAGATAGTATAACAGCTGCAGAAAGGCAGTTTGAGGAGCATCACCCTATTGAGGTAGTATGGGTTGAAGTCAGAAATAGGAAAGGAGCACCTTGTTAGGAGTTTTCTATAGGCCCCCCCAATAGTAGCAGAGATGTGGAGGAACAGATTGGGAAACAGATTTTGGAAAGGTGCAGAAGTCATAGGGTAGTAGCCATGGGCGACTTTAACTTACCAAATATTGAGTGGAAACTCTTTAGATCAAATAGTTTGGATGGGGTGGTGTTTGTGCAGTGTGTCCAGGAAGCTTTTCTAACACAGTATGTAGATTGTCCGACCAGAGGAAGGGCAATATTGGATTTAGTACTGGGTAATGAACCAGGGCAAGTGATAGATTTGTTAGTGGGGGAGCATTTTGGAGATAGTGACCACAATTCTGTGACTTTCACTTTAGTAATGGAGAGGGATAGGTACGTGCAACAGGGCAAGGTTTACAATTGGGGGAAGGGTAAATACGATGTTGTCAGACAAGAATTGAAGTGCATAAGTTGGGAACATAGGCTGGCAGGGAAGGACACAAGTGAAATGTGGAACTTGTTCAAGGAACAGGTGCTACGTGTCCTTGATATGTATGTCCCTGTCAGGCAGGGAAGAGATGGTCGAGTGAGGGAACCATGGTTGACAAGAGAGGTTGAATGTCTTGTTAAGAGGAAAAAGGTGACTTATGTAAGGCTGAGGAAACAAGGTTCAGACAGGGCATTGGAGGGATACAAGATAGCCAGGAGGGAACTGAAGAAAGGGATTAGGAGAGCTAAGAGAGGGCATGAACAATCTTTGGCGGGTAGGATCAATGAAAACCCCAAAGCCTTTTACACATATGTGAGAAATATGAGAATGACTAGAGCGAGGGTAGGTCCGATCAAGGACAGTAGCGGGAGATTGTGTATTGAGTCTGAAGAGATAGGAGAGGTCTTGAACGAGTACTTTTCTTCTGTATTTACAAATGAGAGGGGCAATATTGGAGGAGAGGACAGTGTGAAACAGATTGGTAAGCGCGAGGAAATACTTGTTAGGAAGGAAGATGTGTTGGGCATTTTGAAAATCTTGAGGATAGACAAGTCCCCCGGGCCTGACGGGATATATCCAAGGATTCTATGGGAAGCAAGAGATGAAATTGCAGAGCCGTTGGCAATGATCTTTTCGTCCTCACTGTCAACAGGGGTGGTACCAGGGGATTGGAGAGTGGCGAATGTCGTGCCCCTGTTCAAAAAAGGAACTAGGGATAACCCTGGTAATTATAGGCCAGTTAGTCTTACTTCGGTGGTAGGCAAAGTAATGGAAAGGGTACTGAAGGATAGGATTTCTGAGCATCTGGAAAGACACTGCTTGATTAGGGATAGTCAGCACGGATTTGTGAGGGGTAGGTCTTGCCTTACAAGTCTTATTGAATTTTTTGAGGAGGTGACCAAGCATGTGGATGAAGGTAAAGCAGTGGATGTAGTGTACATGGATTTTAGTAAGGCATTTGATAAAGTTCCCCATGGTAGGCTTATGTAGAAAGTAAGGAGGCATGGGATAGTGGGAAATTTGGCCAGTTGGATAACAAACTGGCTAACCGATAGAAGTCAGAGAGTGGTGGTGGATGGCAAATATTCAGCCTGGATCCCAGTTACCAGTGGCGTACCGCAGGGTTCAGTTCTGGGTCCTCTGCTGTTTGTGATTTTCATTAATGACTTGGATGAGGGAGTTGAAGGGTGGGTCAGTAAATTTGCAGACGATACGAAGATTGGTGGAGTTGTGGATAGTAAGGAGGGCTGTTGTTGGCTGCAAAGAGACATAGATAGGATGCAGAGCTGGGCTGAGAAGTGGCAGATGGAGTTTAACCCTGAAAAGTGTGAGGTTGTCCATTTTGGAAGGACAAATATGAATGCGGAATACAGGGTTAACGGTAGAGTTCTTGGCAATGTGGAGGAGCAGAGAGATCTTGGGGTCTATGTTCATACATCTTTGAAAGTTGCCACTCAAGTGGATAGAATTGTGAAGAAGGCCTATGGTGTGCTCGCGTTCATTAACAGAGGGATTGAATTTAAGAGCCGTGAGGTGATGATGCAGCTGTACAAAACTTTGGTAAGGCCACATTTGGAGTACTGTGTACAGTTCTGGTCGCCTCATTTTAGGAAGGATGTGGAAGCTTTGGAAAAGGTGCAAAGAAGATTTACCAGGATGTTGCCTGGAATGGAGAGTAGGTCTTACGAGGAAAAGTTGAGGGTGCTAGGCCTTTTCTCATTAGAACGGAGAAGGATGAGGGGCAACTTGATAGAGGTTTATAAGATGATCAGGGGAATAGATAGAGTAGACAGTCAGAGACTTTTTCCCCGGGTGGAACAAACCATTACAAGGGGACATAAATTTAAGGTGAAAGGTGGAAGATATAGGAGGGATATCAGAGGTGGTTTCTTTACCCAGAGAGTAGTGGGGGCATGGAATGCACTGCCTGTGGAAGTAGTTGAGTCAGAAACATTAGGGACCTTCAAGCAGCTATTGGATAGGTACATGGATTACGGTAAAATGATATAGTGTAGATTTATTTGTTCTTAAGGGCAGCACGGTAGCATTGTGGATAGCACAATTGCTTCACAGCTCCAGGGTCCTAGGTTCGATTCCGGCTTGGGTCACTGTCTGTGCAGAGTCTGCACGTCCTCCCCGTGTCTGCGTGGGTTTCCTCCGGGTGCTCCGGTTTCCTCCCACAGTCCAAAGATGTGCGGGTTAGGTGAATTGGCCAATGATAAATTGCCCTTAATGTCCAAATTGCCCTTGGTGTTGGGTGGAGGTGTTGAGTTTGGTTAGGGTGCTCTTTCCAAGAGCCGGTGCAGACTCAAAGGGCCAAATGTAAATTCTGCACTGTAAATTCAATGATAATCTATGATTAATCTAGGACAAAGGTTCGGCACAACATCGTGGGCCGAAGGGCCTGTTCTGTATTTTCTATGTTCTATGTATTACGGTGCCTGTTCGGTGAGGCTGGTACGGGAATTGAACCGTGCTGCTGGCCTAGCTTGGTCTGCTTTAAAAGCCAGCGATTTAGCCCAGTGAGCTAAACCAGCTCACCAGCAAACTGTGAAAAATTCATGAAAAGGATTCTTATCTAATTTTTACTCCACAAATCCAGCACTTTCTTGACGCTCACAGGAGGTTATTGGTAAGATCCCAGTTCCAGGAGAGGAACAGCATACATTTCCAAATCATTTACCAATTTGAGGTGACTCACAACCCCTGGGATAACGCCTTGCCCCATGCTGTTGGATTATTACAAACAAACAACAGCATTTATAACAATTCTAGGCTATTATGCAAGATTGGGTAGGATTTATTTGGCAGCTTAAAGGCTTTGACCTATACTCTAAGTGCCGAAGGGCCTGTTCTGTGCTGTACTGTTCTATGTTCTATGTTCTAAAACAGATGGATATTATCTGCTGTCTATAGCACAGGAGATAGCCCTTTCACATGGGTTTACTCTTTGCTGGAGTAATTCAAAACAAATACCATTATTTCACTCTATATCCTAGCTAAGTATTTGCTCCTATTTCAAATGTTTATATAATTATCTCTTAAAAGATACCTGGGCAGAATTTTCCCCCAAAATGGCAGTTTGGCAGGAAAAGTGGTGCGATTCTTGCTGAGCCCGGCATTGTGATCTGGATCGCAACCTTAAGGCATTTTGAAAAAATATTTTCCTCACATGAAGAATGTCGCACCTGAGGCACAATGCGTCTGATTCACCCACCCTGGGGGTCATCAGAGCTTCAATCAATGGGCGCTGCATTTGCATGGCTCCACAGCAGCATCTCACAATCAAACCAGGAGGATGGCAGCCAAGAAGCTCGTTCCAGGATTCGCCAAGGAGCTAATTCCAGAATTCATGTAGGGGTCCTCACAAGAATGTTGGATGAGTGGAGGAGAGTAGGGCAGCTATCTACCTCAGACTGGCAGGGGACCCTTGGAGACACTCCAGCAAGGTCATGAAATCTGCTTGGGAGAGGATGTCAGCATTGGTCAGTGCCAGCAGCCAGACCAAGACGATGGGAGCACAGTGTTGGAAGAAGCTGAATGACATACTACAATACATAGATACATGGAAAATAGAAGCAGGAGGAGGCCATTAGGTTCTTCAAGCCTGCTCCGCCATTCATTATGATCATGGCTGATCATTGGGTTGAATACCCTGATCCCACCTTCCACCCATATCACTTGATCTCTTTAGCCTCAAGAGCTATAACTACTTCCTCCTTGAAATTACACAATGTTTTCACCTCAACTACTTTTTGTGGTAGTGAATTCCACATATTCACCACTCGCTGGGTGAAGAAATTTCTCCTCATCTCAGTCCTAAAAGGTTTACCCTTTATCCTCAAACTATGACCCCTAGTCCTGGATTCCCCCACCATCGGGAACATTCTTTCTGAATCTAACCTGTCTAAGCCTGGGAGAATTTTATAAGTTTCTATGAGATCCCCCTCCCTCTTTTAAATTACAATGAATATAATCCTAACCAATTTAGTCTCTCCTCATATGACAGTCCTGCCATCCCAGGAATCAGGCTGGTAAACCTTTCCTGCACTCCCTCCATAGCAAAAACACCCTTCCTCAGATAACGACACCAAAATTGCACACAATACTCCAGGTGTGGCCTCACCAACGCCCTACACAATTGCAATAAAACATCTCCATTCCTATACTCAAATCCTCTCGCTATGAAGGTAAACATATAATTTGCCTTTTTCACTGTGTTCTTACTTTCAGCGACTGCTGCACAAGGACACCAAGGTCTTGCTGAGTATCCACCTCTCTCAATTTACACTCATTCAAATAATAATCTGCCTTCCTATTTTTGCTACCAAAGTGGTATCCACTTTGTTCATTTATCCACGTTATACTGCATCTACCATGCATATGCCCACTCACAGCCTGTCCAAATCCTGCTGAAGAATCTCTGCATCCTCCTCACAGTTCACCCTTTCACCCAACTTTGTATTATCTGTAAATGTGGAAATACTACATTTAGTTCCCTTGTCTAAATTCTTAATATATAATGTGAACAGTTGCGGTCGTAGCACAGATTTCTGCCGTACCTCACTGGTCACTGCCTGCCAATCAGAAAAAGACCCATTTATTCTACCTTTTTGCTTCCTGTCTGCTAACCAGATTTCTATCCACCTCAAGATACTACCCATAAACCCATGCGTTTTAACTTGACATAGTAATCTGTTATATGAGATCCTGTCAAAAGCCTTCTGAAAGGGCCGGCATGGTGGCGCAGTGGTTAGCACTGTTATGGGCCAGGGTTTAGAAAACTCCAAAGTATATTATGGAGTTCACCTGACCTATAACTGTTTATTGATTTTGCCTAGGATGAGCAGGAGAGCCTGCCTTTCAGGTGTTATTCACAGACCACTTAGGCGCTTTTAATAAAAAAAAGCTTTATTCTAAGAATTTAGTGAACATTTGTATAAACACACACAGCAAGAATTTTTATCAACTACAAACATAAATGCCTTACACAGCTTCAGTAATCTATGTATAACCCTTAATGAATTCCCCCTCAACTGTTCCAATTCAAGAACAAGATCCCATAAACCAAAAAACCCTTTTCACCAAAACAGCAGGTAACTATAATCATTGGGTTTCTTCCTTGGAATAACTCTTTAAAATTGAAAATAGAGAGACAGGCCAAAATACTTCTCTGTCTGAGTCTACAGCAGCCAAATGTGAAAACGAAAGTAAAAACTCAGAGCCACAAACCAGCTCCAAAACGCAAAGCAAAAGTAAAAACTCAGCCACAGCCCAGCTCCACCCACACAATGACATCACTGAAGCTATGTGATAAGACAAAAACATTTCTTGAAGCGACACTCCCATGACAGCACTGCTGCCTCACGACGCTCAGGGCCCGGGTTTGATCCCGGCCCCGGGTCACTGTCTGTGTGAAGTTTGCCCTGGGCAACATGGCGGAGCCCTACAGGGGCCTGGCGCAGAGGAACATAGCCCCCACCCCCAGAATGAGCCCGCCCACCAATCGGTTGCCCCTGATTGTGGGCCTGGCCACCATTGAGTCACTTCCCCCCCCCCCCCCGGAGTCGGCTCCCCCCGCCCCCCCACCAGGATGGCCCCCGCAGCCAGAACAGTGAGGTCCCGCCGGGTAGGACTAGATGTAAACCAAGCCGGCAGGACCCGCGGGCACTTGATCCGTCGAGCATGGAGAATTGCCGCGGGGGGCTTTTTCAATGGCCCCCGACCGCGGCGTGGCGACCGCCCTAGCGCGATTGGTGGTGATTCTCCGGTCGCCGGAGAATTGGCGGGTCGGTGTCGGAACGGTGTGGTGGGATTCGCGTGCCCCCCCCAGCGATTCCCCGACCTGTCGCAGGCTTGGAGTATCCCGCCCCATCTGTGCAATAGTGTTGGTTTTAACAAAGTTGGTAGATGGAGCGAGTGAAGTGTTTGCATTACCATCAGATGAGGTATCTAGGGATTATGATGAGGTAAGAAAAATCATATTAAGTGCTTATGAACTAGTGCCAGAAGCCTACAGACAGAAGTTTAGAAATTGAAGGAAATAACCAAGTCAGACGTATATAGAATTTGAAAGTGTTGAACAAAATAATTTTGATGGGTGGATCAGGAAAAACTGTCCAAACATATGGCGCTCTTAGGGAAGCAATTGTTTTGGAAGCATTTATAGATTCACTTCCTGCAGTAGTGAGAATTCATGTGGAAGAGCAATGGTTAAAATTGCTAGACTAGCAGCAGAAAGGGCAGATGATTTGAATTAGGTCACAAAGCAAAGTCTGGCTTTCCCACATCAATTTCAATCTGTGAAGGATAGAAACTGGGGAAATGAGAAATTCACAGGCAGTCAAAGCAAAGAAGGTTGAGTTGGATATATTAAGTTAAAAAAGGTAGCATGGTGGTTAGCATTGCTGCTTCACTGGATTTGATTTCCGACTTGGGTCACTGTCTGTGGGGAGTCTGCACGTTTTCCCCGTGTCTGCGTGGGTTTCCTCCGGGTGCTCCAGTTTTGTCCCACAAGTCCCGAAAGATGTGCTGTTAGGTAATTTGGACATTCTGAATTCTCCCTCCGTGTACCCGAACAGGCGCCGGAATGTGGTGACTAGGGGCTTTTCACAGTAACTTCATTGCAATGTTAATGTAAGCCTACTTGTGACACTAATAAAGATTATTATTATAAAAGGAAACCTATGATAGTGGAAGAGAGATTAGAAAACTTAAATGGTTTCATTGTAATAAAGTTGGACACATGAAGTTGCAGTGTTGGTGGCTTAAGAAAAGTACTGGAAAGACAGATTCATTAAAACAAGATAAGCCAGTGGGGTTTATTAAAGTGGAAAAAAAACATTGTTCCAGTGGAAGAAGTGCAACAGAGTTTTCAGCCTGGTTCAGACGTAGGTGAATCAGCAGGTGCCAGAAGTTTTTAAGGGTATTATTTGTGGGGTATGTGTGTACAAGGTGGAGTAGGTAAGGAGATTAAGATCTTAAGGGATACAAGGGCAAGTCAATATTTAATGGTGAGTAAGAAGTCTTACAGCACCAGGTTAAAGTCCAACAGGTTTGTTTCGAATCACTAACTTTCGGAGCATAGCTCCTTCCTCAGGTAAATGAAGAGATGGGTTCCAGAAACACATATATAGACAAAGTCAATGATACAAGACGATACTTTGAATGTGTGTCTTTGCAGGTAATTAAGTCTTTACAGGTCCAGACAGAGCGACTGGAGAGAGGGATAATCACAGGTTAAAGAGGTGTGAATTGTCTCAAGCCAGGAGAGTTGGTAGGATTTCACAAGCCCAGGCCAGATGGCGGGGCGGTGAATGTAATGCGACATGAATCCAAAGTCCCGGTTGAGGCCGTATTCCTGTGTGCGGAACTTGGCTATCAGTTTCTACTCGGAGATTCTGCGTTGTTGCTGGTCCTGAAGACTGCCTTGGAGAACGCTTACCCGGAGATCAGAGGCTGAATGCCCTTGACTGCTGAAGTGTTCCCCGACTAGAAGGGAACAATCCTTCCTGGCGATTGTCGCGCGATGTCTGTTCATCCGTTGTTGCAGCATCTGCATGGTCTCGCCAATGTACCATGCTTCGGGATATCCTTTCCTACATTGTATGAGGTAGACAACGTTTGCCGAGTCGCACGAGTATGTACCGCTTACCTGGTGGGTGCTGTTCTCACGTGTAACAGTGGTATCCATGTCGATGATCTGGCACGTCTTGCAGAGGTTGCCATGGCAGCATTGTGTGGTGTCATTGTCACTGTTCTCCTGAAGGCTGGGTAGTTTGGAATGTTTTATGGAAACAATGGTCTGTTTGAATTTGCGTGGTTGTTTGAAGTCAAGTAGTGGGGGTGTGGGGATGGCCTTGGCAAGATGTTCGTCTTTATCGATGACGTGTTGAAGACTTTGAAGAAGATGCCGTAGTTTCTCCGCTCCAGGGAAGTACCACACGATGAAGGGTACTCTGTCGGTTGTGTCCCGTGTTTGTCTTCTGAGGAGGTTGATGCGTTATTTTGCTATGGCATGGCGCGTATGAACTGTCGATCGATGAGGCGAGCACCATATCCCATTCGTACGAGGGCATCTTTCAGCGTCTGTAGATGTCTGTTACGTTTCTTCTCGTCTGAACAGATCCTGTGTATACAGAGGCCTTGTCCACAGGGGATGGCTTCTTTAATTTATTTAGGGTGGAAGCTGGAGAAGTGGAGCATCGTGAGGTTATCCGTGGGCTTGGGGTAAAGGTGACCATCCTTGGTGGAGAGGAGTGTGTCCAAGAATGCAATCGATTCTGAAGAGTAGTCCATGGTGAGTCTGATGGTGGGATGGAATTTATTGATGTCATTGTGTAGTTGTTTCAGTGATTCTTTGTCGCGTGTCCAAAGGAAAAAAATGTCATCGATGTATCTGGTGTATAACGTTGCTTGAAGGTCCTGTGCGGTGAGAAGGTCTTGGTCAAACTTGTGCATGAAGATGTTGGCGTATTGTGGTGCGAATTTGGTCCCCATGGCTGTTCCGTGTGTCTGGATGAAGAACTTGTTGTCGAAGGTGAAGACGTTGTGATCCAGGATGAAGCAGGTGAGGCGTAGAATTGCGTCTGGAGATTGCCAGTAGTCGGTGTTGAGTACTGAGGCTGTTGCAGCAATGCCGTCATCATGGGAGATGCTGGTGTAGAGTGCCGAGACGTCCATTGTGATGAGGAATGTTCCTGGTTCAACTGGTCCATGGGTTCTGAGTTTCTGTAAGAAGTCTGTCGTATCGCGACAGAACTGGGTGTTCCTTATGGTGAGGAATGAGGAGCTATGTAGTTCAGAAAATGTGGTAATATGTGGAACTAGTGGTGAGAGGAGCAGTGTGCCACTATGGAAGGTAAGGTTAGAGAGTCCAGTGAAAAATGAAGTGGTGGTAAGGGTAATAGAGAAATTACCTTTTTCAAGGATACAATTTATCCTGGGTAATGATATAGCTGGATCACAAGTGGGAATGCAGCTTACTGTGGTTGAAAAGCCAATGGAAAGTCAAACAACTGAGGTGTTGCAAGACACATATCCTAGGGTGTTTCCTGATTGTGCGGTGACAAGTCACATGTTGGGATAGGAGGAGGAGAACTCAAATACCTATAGGGAGGCTGAAGTTCAGTTATAGAAACTATGTTTGATCAGATGGTTGATAAATAACAAGAGCAAGTGGTGAATGAAGCTGATATCTTAGTTCAAGAATATTGGTACAATTACAACAGAAAGATTGAGAGATAAACAGTTGTATCAGAAAGCATGTAAGAAATGAAATAAGAATGAAAGCTCAAATGTGCATTCAGAGATATGTGAGGACGTGGACTTTCAACTGTTGAATTTCAAAGAGAAATAAGAAAGGAGATTGGTGAATTAATGAATGAAGCAAAGTTATTATGTTTATTTTACCCAAAAGTAGTGCCATTAGGAAAACATGAATTATTTTGTATTCTGGGAAAGTGAACTTCCAAAGAAAGATGAGAGCAATGGTTTTAAAGATGAAAGAGGAAAAGACATATTTAAGGAGAGGTTGGGAGCTATGCTCGGAAAAGTGGCCATGTGAGATACTGTAGTGTGTTGTGATGAAAGAGAGCTGTGAAAGAAGCAAAGTGAGCCATCTCCAGAAACCCTGATTGTTCAAGAAATGTAGAACTTTGGATTCTCACTGTGAAGTGAGGGGGAGAGAGAAGCCTTGTGATATACTTCCCTAAAGCAGCAGTGGGTGCCTTACTGGAATTGTTTATGGAATAGGTATCTATTGGGACTATTGCCAAAAAAATGATGTTTATTTTTGAGTCTAACAAAGTAGAAGTCTTTTGGGGAAATGTTTGTAAGACTAAATTTTAACTGTGTAAAATTTTGTAAGTTTACATTTTTTTCTTGTATTAATAAATGTTTTGATAATATATTTAACAACTCCAAGTGGTATTGGAATTTATGACTCATGACTTCAGTACATGTTCCTTCTCATAGTAAAATACAAATTGCAAATTGGTGTGATAGCTTGCCTAAATTTCCCCTTGGGATTTAGTTAGCCCAGCAATTACTATCTGCCATATCATAACACTGGAATGAAGTGGGTTGTCTTATGAGGAACGGCTGGACAGACTCAGCTTATTTTCACTGGCATTTAGACAAATGAGGGGTGGTTGATTGAAGTACGCAAGATCCTGAATGGTCTTAACTAGGTGGATGTGGAAAGAATGTTTCCTCAATACTCAATGGGAATGTGGAATTCGAAACACACATAAATCAGCCATTATCTTATTTAATGGCAGAGCAAGCTCAAGCGGCCGAATGATCTACTCCTCTTATATTGTATTTGTTTGTTCATTAAGAATAACCCATGTTTAGCATGTGAGTTACAGAGAACATTTCAATAGCAACGATGGGTTTAGTGGAATAATTACTGCAGAGATAAGTGTGACTGTGTCTAGCACCACTCAATTTGGTCTCAAAAGCCAAAATTTCAGACCTAACTACAACTGCATGACATCAAAAAACTTCATGACACTGTCTGCACTTTATTATCTGTTATATTATTTTCTGGAAAAAAATGAAACACCTCCTCATTATTCCCAAGTCTAACTAATCCCCAGAACCAAATTAGTTGACCTCACCCCATGTGCTCTCAGTGCAAGTAACCCGATTAGACAGACAATTCATTCCTGTCCCTGGCATTATGCAGCAAAATGTACACTTATTTCAAAAGCTATTATTCGGAATATATACATAACATGTGGTGTAAATGATGAATCCAAATGACACAAAGTATACCTTCTGCAACTTTACAGTTCAAGTTATAAGGTCAGGCTATTTATCGTATAAATCATGTCCCCCAACTGCTGATATCAATATGTTGTTTGGTAAATATTCATACAAATGAGTAAAATGAATTATACCTGCTAATCTATGAAGCAAAAATGTTATAACTTGTATAGTGTTGTGATATATATGACATCAATTAGTTTATAGTCCAATAAGGTGTCCCTGTCATTAGAAATACTGACCCTTCCTTTAAAGCATTCTCCAAAGCTAAATTAATTAAATTATCAGGGAGAATTAATATTGACTATACCTACAACCAGTATAGATGCCATAATGTTTGTTCAAAGAGCTAATTTGTTAACTATCATCTTTATTTACCTCCAGAACTCCATCTTCAGGAAGGTCAGTGCAATGAACCGCATTTTGAACTTTGTTTCTTCCAAAAAGGGCGCGGAAACTGCGAGGTCGTAGGTGGCGAGCAATTTCCTGCAGAATGAAAATCCAAAAGCCATATTTACAACTTATACTTTTTTTCCACTGTTACTTTGTAATTTAATCCACAATATAGTTAATAGAAAAGACGGGAGAAAATTTAAAAAAAATAAAATAAATGTTTGTACTCTGTGATAGGAAGACACTTGCGACAAGAAATTTAAAATTAAAATTCAACAACCTAGATGAAAAACAGTGCAGCAATGAGTCAGTTTCATTCTCTGGGACTTGAATCGAGCACCTCAGAGGGAGGGGATTGAAAACTGTTCCATTCCTCAGCATAACTCACCTTGATGAACACATTACAGACATCAGTTTATGTCTTTAGAATGCAAATTGCTCCACTTGAAGCAGAATATAACTTTCTTCTTGGTTGTTTACATTCTGCCTTCCTGAAATAACTCAGCCATATTTATACCTTAAAAGAGGGCATATTCTTGTAGTATCTTGGTCAGAGTGAATCACAGTACCGGAAGAATATATCTCTTCCAGAATTGTATCAGTGCACAAAAGTGCTTAATATCCCAACTTGCAGATCAATTCAGATGTGGTTAGTCATTGGTCCTTAGCTTATCCATCCAGAATTAAAATCTGGTGTCCTATCAGTATCCAGTAACTTCCTCAAAATATTGAGTGTTATATCTGTCCCTGCCTTCATTTCCCTCAGCTCTCTGGGACACATACCCATGCCTAATCATTATTTGTTTCAATTCCTTTTAGTTGTTGTAGAATTTACATCTCATTTATATCAAACCTAATTATTTTATTTATGGTACCTCAGTAACTTCATTGCAGTGTTAATGTAAGCCTACTTGTGACAATAAAGATTATTATTATCAACAAGCAGAGGGCAAGTTGTTCTTGAATATTTGGTCTCCGTGGAAGTCATTATTTTTAGTGCCGATTTTTAGTTTCAATTTTGTGAGCATCTTTTATTATTTTTACCTCTTCCCTGACTTCTCTTCTAGTTATTGCACTGAAAGACATTAAACTATTATGTTTAGACTCAGCTGTAATTATTGTTTCTTGGTCTTCTGCTGCCACGCCAATCACATGTAAATGTTTTTAGAAATATAAGGAAAAGATATTGTACAATCTCAGAGGGTGAAATTACAAGGTAGTCTGCGTTGGCAATTTCCAGTATACATGTGGACATTAAGCATGTATAATGGAAGAAATTGACACATAAGTGTGCCAAAAGTGACAATAACAAATATTATTTTCTAAACAGGATATAGTAGTATGTGCAGATAGATATATGTTTGCTTGGATATGGAGAGCTTTATTAAGGTAAAAGTTATATATGAGGTCTTCGGGCTCTATGGGACAGTCTGAAGTGATACATTTTGGTGGATGAATGAGAAGAAACATGCTAAATGGTACAATTTAAAGGGAGTGCAAGAAAAGATCTCGGGAAGGTTCATTCAGGAATCCTTGAAGGTGACAGGATAGTTAAGAAATCAGTTAATAAAATATATGGAGCTGGATTCTCCATCGGCGGGATATTTCACTTCGCCGGCAACAAACTCACGCCTAGCAAGCCACTCAGTTCAAGGACAATTAGGGATGGGCAATAAATACTGGCCCAGCCAGCTACTCCCTCGTCCCATGAATGAATAAATAGATCAAGCCATCGACGGGTACGTATCCTGCAATCAGAATGTGGAGGTCTCACCCTCCACATTCTGGGAGGCACTGAAGGCAGTGATAAGGGGAAATAATAGCGTACAGGGCTCTTGGAGGGAGAATTCAAAGGTGAAACGGTTCCTCGTATCAGTCATGGGGAAAGACAGGAGGAAGGGCCTGGAGGCAACATTAGAACTGGGGAAATTTGTGGAGAGCATTAACTCCATGCAGTCGCAGAAGGTGCCGGATCCAGACGGATTCCCGGTGGACTTTCATAAAAGATTTGCGTCAGCATTTTCAAGAGATGTTCAATGACTCGCTATCGAGAGGGACCCTGCCGCCCATGCTGGCACAGTCCTCAATATCACTGATCCCAAAAAAGGACTAAGACCTGATGGAGTGTTGGTCATACCGACCCATCTCACTCCTAAACATGGCGAAGGCCCTGGCGAGGCGACTGGAAAGTTTTGTGCCGGAGGTAGTTGTGGAGGACCAGATGAGCTTTGTCAAGGGCAGACAACAAACAGCGAACAGCAGATGCCTGCTGAATGTGGTTATGACCACACCCAGGGAAGAGACACCAGAAGTGATCATCTCCCTGGACGCAGAGAAGGCCTTTGACAGGGTAGAATGAAGGTAATAGAGCGGTTTGGGTTAGGGCCAGGGTTCACCTCGTGGGTGAAACTACTGTACTCCCATGGCGAGCATACGGACAACTCTGAATACTTCCGGCTGCAGAGAGGCAGGAGGCAGGGATGCTCACCAGCCCTGCTGTTATTTGCCCTGGTAATTGACCTGCTGGCTATCGCTCTCAGGTCAGCAAAGGGATGGGGAGGCATTCAAAGGGGGGACAGAGAGCACAGAGTCTCACTCCAGGCAGATCACCTGCTCCTCTAAGTCTCGAACCTCTTGGCCAGCATGGGAGGAATAATGGAACTCCTAAGGGAGTTGGAGCCGTGTAGGGTTACAAACTGAGCCTGAGCAAGAGCGAAATCTTCCCTGTGAACCTGCGAGGGTGATGAAGCAGAGCTGGGGAAGCTGTTGTTCAAGCTGGCCCAAACCAAATTCCGATACTTGGGGATCCAAATAGCCCATGACTGGACACAAATCCACAAATGGAACCTGACAAGTCTGGCGGAGGAGCCAAACAAGGACCAGCAGAGATGGGGTTTGCTCCCGCTCTCCCTGGTGGGGAGTGTGCAAACATACTGCCCAGGTTCCTTTTCATGTTCAGATCCCTCACTATATGTAGAAGGCAGAGAAGTGGCCCTGGGGTAACTCACGGCCAAGCTCCAACTCCCGAAAGAGAAGGAACAACGATAAATGTCAGAAACTTCCTCTGAAAGGTGACGGTGGCTTTCCCCAGGTGCCAGAACATTCCCTACTGGACAGACTCCTGACTGCAGGCGAACTAGGGGATCGTAATCCGTTGACATGTATGGGCGATTACTAGAGGGTGCACGTTCATCTCATGATGAGATACGGGAGAAGTGGGAGGAAGAGTTAGGCATAGAGATAGGGGAAGGACTCTGGATCAATGCTGTGCATAGGGTGAACTCCATCTCCTCATGCACTGGGCTGAGCCTAATATAGCTAAAGGTGGTGCACATGGCGCACCTAACAAGGACATGAATGAGTGGGTTCTTCCCGGAGGTGGAGGACAAATGCAAACTGTGCCAGGGAGGCCCGGCCCAACACACCCACATGTTCTGGTCCTGTCCCAGAGTTATTGGGTACTAGACAGCCTTCTTCGAGGCAATGTCCAAGGTTGTAGGGGTGAAGATGGAGCCATGCCTGCTAGTGGCGGTCTTCAGGGTATCGGAGCAGCCAGTGCTCTTTATGAGGAGAAGGGCCGACGCCCCAGCCTCCACCTCCCTTATCGCCCGCCGATAACTCCTGCTCTGCTCATGATCGGCAGTGCCAGTCAAGGCCGCTGACTGTGATGCACGATCAATTGCACAAAGACTAAGGTTGGGCACAACTGTGGCTTTATTGCAGTCAGATGCGTGGCCTCCTGCTGCAGCTGCACGTTGGTGGAGCAGGACAAGATGGCGCCGCCATGGGCCGCACGTGGACTGAGGGGGAGAAGGTGGCGGCGCCCACTGGCCACGCGTGGTCGGGTGGGGGTGAAGAGAGTGGCGCCCATTGTGCGTTTGGCAGGGGGAGGGGGCGATAGTGGCGACTGTGCGGGCCTGGCACAATGCGGCCCTTTTTGCCGCAAGCCTTGCAAATGGCGGCGCGGGCCGGGCAGCATTGGCGAGGGTGCTTCTGCTGACCGCAGAAATAGTATCGGGGACCCCCGGGTGTGCGGTTTTGCGTGTGGCACAGGCGTATTGGCTAGACAGGGCCCCAGCTGAGGTGGTCGTTTGCGGGGTCCAGGAGGGATAGGAGGGGTGGCCGCGCGGCTGGAGGGGTAGGCCTGAACATTACAGGAGGCGACAGTCATGGAGAGCGCTAATTTTTTTGTCTCCACTAGGTCGAGTGTGGCCCCTTCCAGCAATCCCCACCTTTTCAGTTTTAATGCAGGCCTGAACACCAAAGCTAAATGCCCGAGAAGTGGGAAGAGCTGCTCTCGACATTAAAATAGCATTCAACAGAATGTGACATCAATAAACCTTAGTGAAACAAAACACCTGGAAGAGCCAGAGAGGAGTACACCAATGGGATACAGAGCCCAAGTAACTAGGAATATCAGGGAACAACAGGAGTAAAACAGTGCCAAATGAAGAGTTAGAAGACATAGCGCCCTTACTGCAGAGTTTGTGGGTGCACATCACACGAGCCTTCCATTTGAAATATATTTACAGAGCAAACTTTTGCAGGCATTTCGAGCTGTGTCAGGACAATGCATTTTGGATGGCAAAACAAATTGAGCAATCCAGTGCCAAACATATATTGTGCCCTGTTGGATAACTTTTTAGCACTGCAGTCCCTGAAGCACAAGGCATGCGTGCTCATTGCCAATTTGGGTGGATGAATGGATCATATATTTTAGTCCGTTGGGGGCTTGGAAAAATGTACTGGCATCATCAGCCAATGCATTAGAGGATAATCTCAATTTCCCTTGAGCCACTGAGAGCTACAGTTTTGGAATGATGCAACTTCTTAAAATAAAGGCACTGTGGCAACTGCCAGGGTAGCAAGCACTCACTTACGATATGTTTCTGGTTGCCAGCAAACTACACACTGACAAAATGGCATCCTTTCCTATTGACAGAAGTCTGATCATTGATGAATGAAGCATTTATGAGTGTTAACGATAACTTGAACAATTCTAGTATTTGGTAAAATTGCAGTGCTTTGTCCCATTGGAACTGGTTGCTTATAGGGGAGCTCATAAAACTGCTTTCTCTAGAAATCAGTGCATCTATGACTTTGTTAAGACCAGGTGAGATAGAATTAAATAGCTTCTCTCTTTTCCCTCTTCTCATTTGATTGTAACAGGTGTTTTTCGTTTTAAAAGGTTACACTTGCAAATTCAGTGAGTACTTTATTATTAACACACTGTGATCGTAAAAGAACCAATCGGGCAGGTGCTCTGGAGATTAACAAAGTAGGAGGTTGGTTTTATTATATTTAAAACTAATCTGGGTAAAATAATAAAATACGCTTTGGCTTCACCAGAGACACACTCACAAATACAGATTACAAAGTAGAGGAGGATAGATTGGTCAAATTAGAGCCCGGAAGAAATACAATAAGTTCAGAGTTCATAACATGGAGTCTCTACTGGTTGCAGACTGAACTTGACCGTTTTGATGCTTCGAATTTAAAGATGTAGACACGGGAGTTGGTTGTTCTCCTGGACACACAGCTGTGCAGTTGAGTTCTTTCTTTCAGAATGGAGACAAAGTCAAATTAGTAGACAGGGTTCAAACTTCTTAATTGGGAGGAGAGAGAGAGAGAGAGCAGGATCGCCGTTTAGGTCAAATGCTAGTCCAGTGCTGCTGAGAAATCCATGTGCTAAAACCACATAAAAGACATGGCTGGTCATGTGATCTCTCTCCAACTGATGGTAATTCAAACATAATTGTACATTCCAATTATAATTCGATAACTCATCTGGGAAGCACTTTTAAAAATCAATGTCTCGTGTCCAAGCAATTAACTTTTGAACGGTTTGTTCTTCAGCTGTTGAATACTGTAGGTGATTTTCATAAATATCTTGTCAATACGACACAAAGACAGGTCTTCCTGTCCACGTGGGCCATTGACCTTGGTGAATTTTACAGAGTTGCTGTCTCCTCTCCATACGATTGGAGTGTGGAAGCTAGACAGCAATATAAATTAGTGTTGGTGATATTGGTGTAGGTTGAAATTACTTCAATCTATTTAAAGAAAAATCTTTTTAAGGGTCCGATTCCTGTTTCCAGCTGAAGAATTAAAAATCAATATTTGATAAAAGCATGCCTTCGTCATAGCTTGTTCAATGTGCACAGTTGTTTTACTGATGTTACACTAGCTTGAAATATTCTTGTGACATGGAAGTTAAGGGCAGTGGTAGACCCAAGACAAAATGATAAGTAGATGTACTTTTGCTAAAGATGAGTTTGAGTGGTATGAATTTGCTAGGGGGAAATGAGAGAAAATCAGCCAAACACAAATGATGGCATTAATTAATACATTGGTATGAGTATTTTTGAGCTATGAATCAAGTCCCAGGTTCAATACCCGGCTTGGGTCACTGTCTGTGCGGAGTCTGCACATTCTCCCCGTGTGTGTGTGGGTTTCCTCCGGGTGCTCCGGTTTCCTCCCACAGTCCAAAGATGTGCAGGTTAGGTAGATTGGCCATGCTAAATTGTCCTTCATGTCCAAAATTGCCCTTAGTATTGGGTGGGGTAGCTGGGTTATGGGGATAGGGTGGCGGTGTGGGTTTGGGTAGGGTGCTCTTTCCAAGAGCCGGTGCAGACTCAATGGGCCGAATGGCCTCCTTCTGCACTGTAAATTCTATGATTCTATGAAGTAATATTGGGAGATAGAATACAAAATTGAGTTTTGCAAAGTAATCAAAAAATGTTTTCTTCAATTTCAAATTAGGGTAGTTTGAATCACGTCCTAGCTTTGAGATTACAGGAATCATAAATTCTATTTTAATTGCACCAGCATAACTATTTTGTTATTAATGTCAGTCTGTCTCTATCACTTTGCACTCATTTATAATTGGAAAACATTAAAAGAACAAGTTTGATATGCAGAACTGAAGGCAAATAGCAAACTGATGTATGGTGATCCTCTTTGATAATTTACTAAGTATAGTTGCTTTTAATGCACATTTATCATTATTGTTATCTCACTTTTATCTATCTAATCAAAGCAAACACATCACCAGTAATGGACCACCCTGGACCAACATATCTGGGGGCCTGTAAGAATCTATCCTAATCCTCCTCATTCTCATCGACATGCTGTCCTTTTGACATTATCCAAATCAATGGTATCAGCCTCCACAGGAGGCTAATGACTACCAAATGTAACTTGTTACCACCTCTTGTTGACCTTTTCCCTGCCTCTTTCATCAGATTACTTGTCCAAAATGTAGTCAAGGAAGAGCCACAATATCCCAGTTAAACATTGGGAAGACGGAACCTATAAACTCCTTGGGCGGAATGCTTCGTAGCCCGACGCCAAAATCGGGATTGGCGATCGGGCGGTGAATGGCTTCTGACACCGGATTCGGAGCAGGTGGTGGTTTGATGCCTGTTTGTGATGCTCCTCCCCCTCCACGCCGGCATCATCGGGATGCGCGCCTGCGTGCAGTAGCAGCCCCTAAATACTACTTTGTCTTGTACACAGATTCCATAAAAACACTGCACAATTACACAAGGCGTCACCAGCCAGTCCACCCGCGATGTTCCGCCCTCAATGGGCCAGGTTCCCGATAGTGCTGGCCACGTGTGGTCCCAGCGGTCGCAAACCCGGCGTGCCGCTGTGGACGGTGTCCAGCACCGCCACATTCCTCCAAGATCCGTGCCATTGGTCGGGAGGACTTCTGCTAGGGCTGGGGGGAATGGTGGGGGGTGGGCTGTGAGGTCGCTGTGGGCGGGTTAGAGTTCTGGACCCCAGGTTACGAACATGCATTTGACTAGAGCACTATTGGATCATGATGCATTTCTGGGCTTTCTGCATTATGCCACTGTAGATACTGTCATGTGAGAGTGCCTTTAAGAAATGGATTTTTAAGCAATGTACCTTTAATAAATGCAGTGATGTCAGAGTGTGGGTGGAGCTGGGCTTTAGATCAGCCATTTTGCAGTTTTTTAGTTTCAGTTTGAAAAGAGCTTGGGTGTGTGTCTGTGTTTGCAGTGAGCTGGATCTGCTGTGATCTCTGCCATGAAAGACTATCTCTGGACCATTTGGGTGATTTAAACTCATAAAAGTAATGCCTTTAACCTGATGTGTTTCTGTTTCAAGGTGTTAAGTCTCTCTTGGATGTTGAAAGGAATAACTGAAGGATTATTTAGTGTTGTAATATTTTCGGGGTTATCTTTGAAGTAAGGGGGTATTAAGAGATCCAATGTTTATTTAAAAGGGTTGAGTTCATGGAATACACATTGTTTTGTGTTTAAAAACCATTTGTCCATAATTGCTGTATCACACCTGGAGAACAAGCGGTGTGCTCGGAAAAGCAACAAATACATTAAAGGGGGAGGTTGGTTGAACTCCATGATACATTTTGGGGTTTTGAAAACGCCTCGCCCATAACAATACGCAGGCAACCAAGATTAAAGAAGAAAACAAGCCACCTTACAGCAGCCCTCCCTTCCAGGACCCCACTCGTCATTCCCTCAACCTCCTGGATGTCCCTACTTACTTGCCCTGCACATCCCCACCCTTCAAAACCCCCTCCACCCTCCTTTCATGGCCATGGCCCCCCTTGGGCCCTGACCCATGTCATCCTGGCACCCGGCTCCCCTTGCACTGGCACTGCTCCAGCCAGTTTGGCAGTGCCACCCAGGCACATTCCTGGGGGAGGGCTTGGGAGCCACCCTGCAATGACCTTGACCACTACCGGGCCTCCCATGGCCTTCGAGCCCCCCCCCCCGTTCCGTTCCGCCTGGTCCATGTTCTTGTGGAGCAGCACTGATCGGCGCCCGGCTGTAGCCTCCCTTGGGAGGCTGGTGAATCAAGGGAGGCTGGTAGATCCCGGTTAAGTAGTCCTTAAGTAGGTT
Source organism: Scyliorhinus torazame (assembly GCF_047496885.1). Classification (NCBI taxonomy): domain Eukaryota; kingdom Metazoa; phylum Chordata; class Chondrichthyes; order Carcharhiniformes; family Scyliorhinidae; genus Scyliorhinus; species Scyliorhinus torazame. Next base: position 71,760,166 of record NC_092714.1, on the reverse strand, counting down.
TACGACCTACGTCCACGAGCGTCATTTGGTCCTGCCCCTTTTGGGCGGAGTTCTGAATCCGACGCCTCGCAGGACTTGGGTGAATCCCACGAGGCGTGGAGGCTGACGATAGCCCAACAAGAGGGCTCTCCCAAGATTCTCCAGCTGCTTTGTGCTCTCACTCGAGCGCAATGTGGCCAGAGAATCACCATCTATATGTGTGTATAATTCTTTTTGAAAAATGTCCATTGAAATCTTGAAATATCATGCAACATGTATTCTATTCTATGCTGGAACTTACTTGGGGTGTGCAAAATTCATGCATTACATCAGCCTATTGACATCAGGGATGTCATGGTCACTACTTCAGGTTTCTCTGGGGATGCACCTGTGTACACCACTCTAGTTGGCTCACACCATGTGGGATGTGCAAGAGACCATCAGCACACATCCCACACTATAGCACTGCACGTAGTGCAGCTGCCTAATGAATTTTGGGCCAAGGGTGACTGAGAAATTGTTAAATTCAGGCAAAGATCAATCGGAGCCTGCAGAGACAGACATTAAAGTGGATTTGTACTGGCCCAGTTAGTTTAAATTCCAGTAGACTATCTGGGGAATGGGTCTTTCAATCAGAAGTAGGGACGGTAGGTGCACTGGATACTCTTAGTCGTTAATTTGAATTTTCACTTGTTGGAACTTTCTAAGTAATGGAAATAGAACTTTCCTTCAGTCCAAAGAAACAATTAATCCATCTGTTCTCGAGGAAAGTGTAGGATCTGATGTACTGTGCACAGGAATCATAATTTCAAACAGTATTAAGTAATGCCTATATTATCACAGATTGTTGACAATGGAGCGAAAAGGGTTCTATCCAGGACACTCTTCTTGTATTCACGGTACTGGCTCATTTCAAGTACTGACTACAGAATTTGAAACTCGTTAACACGAAGGGCAACATAATATTTTTGCACTATATTAAGCAATGAAGTCTTGTTTTCATTCTTTTTCTTCTTCAATATTCTGTACAATATTTTAGTCGGCTTTGTGGTATTCTATTTTACAGTGCAAGGTAAGTTACACATTCAATGGATTAACAGGTTTTTGCACTTTTCTCAAGACTCTACGGAAGCAATAATGATTTGAGACAGATGGTTGGTCTCTGCAAAATGCCGATGAATGATCAGCATTGGACCACAATCACAGATGGCTTGCTAGTCTGGGAGGTGTGGCTGGGACAGCAGCAGAAGGGGTGGGGTAGTGATATAGAGTAAATCTGGCAACTTCTCACTGGAGCTAATATTGCTAAACTAAGAGCAAATTGAAGAGTACATTGACATTTTTTTTATTCATTAAAGGGATGTGGGTTTTGCTGGCCAGGCCAGCATTTATTGCCCTCCCTAATTGCCTTCGAGAAGGTAGTGGTAAGATGCCTTCTTGAACCACTGCAGTCCATGTGGTGTAGGTACACCTATTGTGCTGTTAGGGAGGGAGTCCCAGGATTATGACCCAGCGAAAGTGAAGGAACAACAATATATTTCCAAGTCAGGAGCATGGGTAGCTTGGAGGGAAACGTCCAGGTGGAAGTGTCCCCATGTATCTGCTGTGGACCTGGAAGAAGGAGAACCCCCTTCTCCCTTGGTTGAGTGAACCTCCATAGGTCCACTGCCCCCATCTGCTCCTTAAAGGTGTGCAGTTCTCTCGCCATTGCAGATTATTTCCTAGAATCTTTTTTAAAATTTCATTTACGGGATGTGGGCATCGCTGGTTAGGCTGGCATTTATTGCCCATCCCTAGTTGCCCTTCAGAAGGTGATGGTGAGTTGCCTTCTTGAACCGCTGCAGTCACTGAGGTGTAGGTATTAGGGAGGGAATTCAAAGATTTTGCCCAAGCGACAGTGAAGGAACAGCGATATATTTCCAAGTCAGGGTTGTGAGTGACTTGGAGGGGAGCCTCCAAGTGGTGGGATTCCCAGGTATCTGCTGCTCTTGTCCTTCTAGATGGTAGTGGTCGTGGATTTGGAAGGTGCTGCCTAAAGAGCCTTGGTGAGTTACTGCAGTGCATCTTGTAGATGGAACACACGGCTGCTACTATGCGTAAAGGGAGTGAATGTTTGTGGAAGGGGTGTCAATCAAGCAGGCTGCTTTGAAATGATGAAATGAAAATTGCTTATTGTCACAAGCAGGCTTCAATGAAGTTACTGTGAAAGGCCCTAGTCGCCACATTCCGGCGCCTGTTTGGGGAGGCTGTTACGGGAATTGAACCGTGCTGCTGGTCTGCTTTCAAAGCCAGCGATTTAGCCCTGTGCTAAAGTAGAAGCTGCACTCATTCAGGCAAGTGGAGAACATTCCATCATGCTCCTGACTTGTGTTTGTAGATTGTGGACAGGCATTGGGGATGCAGGAGGTGAGTTACTCACTCCTAGCTTGTAGCCACAGTATTTATATAGCTTGGCCTGTTGAGTTTCTGACCAATGGTAAAGCACAGGATGTTGTGGGGGATTCCGTGATGGTAATACCATTGAATGTCAAGGGGCGATGGTTAGGTTCTCTCTTGTTGGATATGGTCATTGCCTGGCATGTGTGTGGCATATGTAACATGTAGAAACAATTTGGTCCACTAAGTCCAGCTCTTCCACAGATCTTAGGTGTACAATCAATGCATTAATTTTGTAAATAATAGTAGTTCATGTAGGTGTGTTATTCAAATGACTTGAAGAGTGACCATTCAATACCGCGTGCCAGCTTGCAAACAAGCTATAATTGCAAACTAAAAATAAATAAATTCTATTGATTTACTTCAGACCGGTCAGATTGATTAAGTACTTTTTAATACAACGACAAGACAAAATTCTCGTATGTGGTTAGGTACTAGAAAAACATTGTTCTTAAGCAACTGGTATTAAAGTATTTGTTAGGAAGAATATCTTATTAAGTTTATGATATGTGCGTTTTTTCATTTGGTAAGAACGTATTTATAAGAGAAATATGTTCGCGAGATTACCCAAACAGACTGCTAAATATTCTGTTCAGGTTTTCATGCAGCACAAGGTGGAAAATGTGATTAATTAATGACCTAAACTATGATTATCACTCACAGGCAGCTTTTACTCATCAAATGAAAAAAGTGAATAATTGAATCATTCACATGGTTAATCTGAATCCCATTTAAGATTCAACTTTGATGCTCACAATATCTCACGTTAAGTAAACAAGCAGAGTAGCATGTTGTTAACTAGTTGATTGAATAGAAACATACAAAATGTTGTTAATTTACATAATTATAAAAGGTTGAGCATTATGGCTTAACAACTGACTGAATTTAGTTTAATGAACCATTTAACTTTTCATCAATCTTGTTTATATTCTGTTTATATGCCAGATAATATATCTGACATTTTCATACAAATTAAAAATTCAATATTTTTTGGTTTTGTTTCATGTAGATCTATTTTCAATTTGCTAACTATTATACTACCTCTGTAGGAATTAGAAATGGCAAAATCATGGAGAGAGCAATTGATTAAATATACTCAGCGAGTGAACAACCGAGGGGAGGACGATGGGGCAATAACAAATTAACTGCAATATTCAGAGTGACAGCCTTCTGTTCTAAAAGACAATGATTGCGCCTTGGTGGTTAACTCTCTATGTTAAGCATTTCCTTTAAAAAAAAATCCAATTAAGGGCCAATTTAGTGTGGCCAATCTACCTACCCTGCACATCTTTGGGTTGTGGCATTGAGACCCAGGCACACACGGGGGTGCAAACTCCACAAGGATAGCGCTCGTCCCCGGGATCGAACCCAGGTCCTCGGCACCATGTGGCAGCAGTGCTAACCACTGCGCCAACGTGCCACCCTAGCATTTCTAGTGTGACTCAGGTGCTCCACTCTGGCAGCAGACTCTGCTGCATTTGCTGCAAAGAAAGCCAATAGGCTAAGGTTCAAGGTTTGCTGGCCTCGGCTTTCTCTGGGCCCTCTCCTCAGCCAGCTGAATTCATTTCTGTTCGCCTCTTCAAAAGCCCTTCCAAACAGTCAGCTTTCAGAGGTGACGGCTGCCAACGACTGTCTCCCAGTTGTCAATGCCCACAACCTTCATATTTTACTTGCAGATGCCATTGTAGTGTCAGTATGGAAATCCAGGGGTAATGGCCCAACTGCCAGTTCACCATACAGAAGGTCTTTGTGAATAAGGCCTTGGCCTGTCTGATGAGCCTGGCTGAGTCAGTGCAGGTGGTGTTGGCTTTGCAATTAATGTATGCTGATGGAATTGGCATGCTCCAGGTCCTCTTGAGTTGGCGATCTGGTCCTAACAAGGGATGCCGAGGATACGTCTGAGACAGTAAAATCGGAAACTGTTCAGCCTCGTTTCCTGTCCAGCATATGTTGTCCAGGTCCCACCATACAGGAGTGAGGTGAGGACACAGGCTTGGTAGATTCACATTTTGATGTTCTCGGTCAGGTTGCCATTGTTCCACATTCCTACTCAGCTTAAACATAACAGCTGCAGCTTTTGCAGCGCACTGTGTTTATTTCAGCTTCAAGTGACAGATTGCTGGTGATTGTGGAGTCCTCAATGTGTGAAGCTATTCAACAATCTCCAGCGTCAAATTGTCAATACTGATAGATAGGGTTTGGCAACATCATGGACCATGACATTAGTCTTCCTGACGCTGATGGTCAAACCAAACTCTCTCTAAACCTAGCGTCTGGTCTCGCCGAGACAAATCTGTGGTTATTGCAAATCTGTGCCTTCATATACATGCCCTCCATCCTAAAGTGCTGCCAGCACTGATTCCACACCCTCAGTGTAAAGATTATAACCGCATTTGATAAAACATCTATTTGGTGAGAACGGCAGAGGTGTCAAAACCAGTATCTTCAAGGTGGTCCCCTTTCTTGAGGTGGTCCCCTTCTTCCACTCTTCCCCATACCGACCCTTGGTCCTCCATCCACTTCCAGACCATGATAATGTTTGCAGCTCAGTAATAATTTCTAACTTTGGGAGCGCCAGGCCTCCCCTTCGTCTGTCTCTCTCCAGGAAATCTCTCTTGATTCGAGGAATCTTCCCCGCCCACAGAGAGCTCAGGACCAGCTTGCGAACCTTCTTAAACAACGAGGGGCTCATGTAGCACAGGGCTAAATCGCTGGCTTTTAAAGCAGACCAAGGCAGGCCAGCAGCACGGTGCAATTCTCGTACCAGCCTCCCCGGACAGACGCCGGAATGTGGCAACAAGAGGCTTTTCACAGAAACTTTATTTGGAGCCTACTTGTGACAATAAGCGATTTTCATTTCATTTCACTTAGGCAGGAAAATTGGGAGACTCTGGAATACGACAACATTTTTGTCAGAACCACCATTTTTACAGTCTGAACTCTTCCCGTCAAGGACAGTGACAACACATCCCATCTCATGGAGACCTCCCTCATCCCCTCTACAATTCTCACCAGATTTAACTTCTGGAGTTGGGTCCAGTCCCGTGCCACATGTATCCCCAGATATAGGAAACTCAACCTCACCAATTGGAATGGAAGCTTACTCAAACTATCCTCTTGCCCTCCAGTGCTAATCGGAATACCTCACTTTTCCATGTTGAGCTTGTATTCCGAGAAGTTGCCAAACTCTTTCAGAATCTACATTCGCCCACTGAGGCACTCCACAGGATTTGACATACACAATAGGAGGCCGTCCGCCATTAAGGAGATCCAGTGTTCCACCCCCCCCTCCCCCCCTTCACTTGAAAGAAGTCCTACGTCCATCCTCCACTGAGGCCTTTGGGAGGATGCCCTCTCTGCCCGTAACTCCACCCAGAGTGGTGCAAGATCAGGCACCACAACTGCCGAGTATTCCGCCCCAGGCACTCGTGACATCATTCTCAAAAAGGAGAATTCCCTCGCCCTAGCTCTCCCAAAGCGCCATGGATCCAACCCCTCCCCCAGAAGCTGCTAAAACCCCGTCAGTTCTCTAGACATTGCCGACATCTTTCCAGGTCTAGAGCTTGATCGGTCTAGCTCGAGGTCTAGTACTGTTTTAAAGTCACCCACAAGAATCAATCTGTGGGTATACAAATCCAGGATCATTGCCAGAACCTGTTGAATTCTACATCATCCCAGTTTGGGCATAGATGTTGCCCAGCACAACAGGGAAACCTTCAAACCTACCACTCACCAGCACAAATTTACCACCCAGATTAGTCACAATTTTTCTTGCTGTGATCCGCCACTTTCAAATGAATTTCCTGTAGGAATATTAAGTCCGACTTTAGATTCTTCAAATGCGTGAACATTTAGGTCAATTTAGCCCCCGAACGTTTCAAGTCACCAATCAGGTAAGGGGACGCCCAACCCCCTCCCCCTTAAATCAGCCATATTTCTGTCTGAGCCAACTTCCCCAGGTCGTCGTTTCACACCCAATGGGGCCTCCATAAGGTATCCACAGCCACCGACTCTTAAACATCTGCACCTGCAGGGCACCCTCAACGTCAGCCCTCCAACTCTACCCCCCTCCCTCATCCCTCAATCTAAGCCAAAGGAAGAAAATAACTAAAACCATAGTCCCCCTCTCCATCTCGTCCCCCACATCTCTTCTGGTTACTAGCCTTCCCGCTAGTATGGTGGCCCTGACACGAGGCCCTCGCCTTCCCCTTCTGCGGTCCCACCTCAACAACCCACACCTGACAATCATAAACTCTGTCCCCCTCCACATCTCCCCCAGTGTACGCACCCAAATCCAGAATAAACATCTCCCAACATTAGAAAAAACAGGGAGGAGAATAATAGAGAAAGAGGAAAAGAGAAACACAAATAAACAACGGCCAAACTAGCAACAACACAATCCAAACTCAGTCAAACATATTTACAAACTCTCGATCGCATGGTCACACAAAAACCTGCTCGCTTCTTCTGGAGTGCCCATATAATATTCCGGATTTCAAAACATGACCCACAGTCGAACCAGATAAAGTATCCTGAATTTCACGCCTTTCTGTAGGATCGCCTTGACCCTATTGAATCCGGCCAGCTCCGTGCCCCAATCTGGATAGACTCAGACCACACTCCCCTCCCATGTTCTCATCTTTGTCTGTCTAGCCCAGTGCAAGATTTTCTCCATGTTCAGGAATATATACAGGCGCCCCGCCATCACGTTCGGTAGCTTGCCCACCTTCCTTCTCAGCACTCTATGTGCTCGGGCGACCTCAAGGGGACGGTCAAAGGCTCTCTCTCCCATCAATTTCTCCAGCATCCGTGCAACATATTCCTGGCCTGCGAGCCCTTGATCCCCTCCGGCAACCCCACTATGTGAAGGTTTTGGCATTGATCATGGTTTTCAAGCTCGTCCACCTAGTCATGCAGCTTCTTACGGCTGTCTGCCACCAAGGTAAATTCCGCCCCCAACGTGGCCAGCTGGTCCTCATGGTCGGCCACAAACACCTCAATTTTTTGCAGCAACACATCCTGGGCTTCAGGTTTTTGCCCCATTCTTTCCAAAGCGGCCCGGATCGGATCTGTTACTCTGGCCAGATCTTCTGAGGTTTCAATCCTCTGTCTTTAGAATAGGTGCATTAGAAAGTGGACTAGTTGGTCAGTCGACTACTGTGCCGGAAGCACCGCCTCCGTGTCTGCTGCCATCGTACCCTCAACCCCGCTCGCGAAGGCCTCCTGGTCTGCCTGCAGCCACTGTGTTTCAGCACTTATCTTGGGAGGGTGAGTACTAGACATACCGCACTACAGAGAAACTTTCACCCCACACTGCTTGATACAATGCACGATCCTGCTTCGTTTGGCCGCCTGATTGGGTTTAAAAGGTCAAAATGCACTACCTTGCGCTGGAGAAACCAAGTACGTGACCGTCTACAGCATCACCACCGTAAGTCCAACTTTGTAATTTTTCTGCAATGAAAATGTCATAATACCTCCACTGTAGCATCGCTTAATGGACCTTGATTTGCTATTATTTGTAGCACAAATGTTAACAAATAGTAATTAGAAAAGCTAAACATTTTTTTTTGAAAATTAGAAGCGGTCTACAATCTTGCTATTAATTCAGGGTTGCTATTTTGCAATGGAAAAAAAAATGAAAAGCATGAAGTTAAATGACCACCTGGATTCTGTCCCAGTTCACAGGCACGCTCTTTTTATCTATCAGTCCATATGATCCCTAAATATAATTCAAGGAGCAAAAAAACAACTGTATTTGAACCTTTTTTGCCGACATGACAAACTTAAAGCATACCTCTAGTTTATTTTATAGGAAGTGGATCAATCTAAAACAAGTCAATAAAACATATTCATTCATTTTGATCCTTCAATCATTTCAATGCCATTTGTGGGAATTTGTTGTGTTTTTGACTGTCAATTTTCCCCACATTGCACTTGCAACTGCACTTCAAAATTCATCATTGGATGTGAAATGTTTTGGATGTCTATATAAATTGCAAGTTTTTTTGTTAAAACAAAGCCTAAAGAAATTTCATAATTGCTGGGCCAATAATTCAAAATATTATCAAAATATTTGCAGTTCATACAGTGGAAAACACTGGCATTCTTCCACCTATAGCAAACACATACATTTCAGATGGGTGTCAGCATATGATGTTGCTTTGCTGATGGCAAAGAGGCCAATCCCTTAGAGGCAATTTCTGCCACAACTATCACACATGAAGCTACCAAGTTTAATTGTGGGTTGTTGATTTCGGAGTTGGCATCTGTTACTAAACTGCTGTAGCCACTTGTCGTCATAGTGGTACGCATCAACTTACAAAAGATGTCACCACTATATTCCTCCGTTATCGGCTAGCAACACTTAGGTGTGATAATTAATGTCTGAGACCTTTGTGTCACTCTTGCAAGTATCCTTGAAGTGGTGTTTTGGGCATCATACTGGCCCTCTGGCTGTTGTTACCTTACCACACAGTAAACCCTTGGTATGGGACCATCTTCCATCTTGCGGGCATGCCCGACCAATGAAGCCATCTCTGTTTAATGAGTGCTAACAAATGTGAGAGCTCTGTCTTTGAGAGGACTGCTTCATTTGTGACTATGTCCTGCCTGGATATACCTATAATGTGCTGCAGATAATGAAGATGGAAATTGTTGAGCTTCTTTTCTTGATAGCTGTAAGTCGTATGTGTTTCACAACCATACGACTGAGAACGAAAGCTTATAAACCATCAGCTTGTCCCAAGGGTCAGCTTGATGTGTGTTTTGTGAATTGGCCAAAGGTGGTATCTGCTTTCCCTACACATTCATCATGTTCAAACAGTAGCTGGATTTCACAGCCTTCCATTGGGCATAACTTTGCCAAGGTAAGGGCACATAGAATTCTTGGGAGTGCCCAGCCACTACCTTCCTTCCTATCCCTGCGTTTTCACCCATAACATGGAAAGTGGATAGACGACAAAATCGGCAGTTCACCGTTCATATTTACTTAAATAATTAAGTCCAATTGAGCTTGTTACCAAGCCATATGATGAGAATATTCACTGCCTAAGCCATAACATTTAAAAGGGGGCAATTACAAGTAGTAAACTTATGTCACCTGGGTGAAGTAAATTACATTGGAACACTGAGGGACTCTAATTCGATATCGTAATAAATTGAAAAATATAAAGCGAACACTAATGGTTTGTCATTAACCATCTGACCAGAATAAGGAAGTAAAAAGGGTTTCTCAAAACAGGGGCTATTTTGTTGGCAAACTTCAGTCAATCAAACTTCAGGGGGAATGCATAAATATTGGTAAATATAATGCATGAGTACTTCATGAGTTACTGCATGTTGGACCCCACAAGAGGCAGAAAGCATCTTGATTTGTTAATAGTAAGAAGTTTTACAACACCAGGTTAAAGTCCAACAGGTTTGTTTCAAATCACTAGCTTTCGGAGCACTGCTCCTTCCTCAGGTAAATGAAGAGGTATGTTCTAGAAGCATCTATATAGGCAAAGTCAAACATGCAAGACAATGCTTTGAATGTGAGCATTTGCAGGTAATTAAGTCTTTACAGATCCAGAGATAGGGGTAACCCCAGGTTAAAGAGGTGTGAATTGTCTCAAGCCAGGACAGTTGGTAGGAATTTGCAAGCCCAGGCCAGATGGTAGGGGATGAATGTAATGTGACATGAATCCAAGGTCCCGGTTGAGGTCGTATTCAAGTGTGTGGAACTTGGCTATAAGTTTCTGCTCGGCGATTTTGCGTTGTCGCGCGTCCTGAAGGCCGCCTTGGAGAACGCTTACCCGGAGATCAGAGGCTGAATGCCCTTGACTGCTGAAGTGTTCCCCGACTGGAAGGGAACATTCCTACCTGGCGATTGTCGCGCGATATCCATTCATCCGTTGTCACAGCGTCTGCATGGTCTCGCCAATGTACCACGATTCTGGACATCCTTTCCTGCAGCGTATGAGGTAGACAACATTGGCCGAGTCACACGAGTATGAACCACGTACCTGGTGGGTGGTATTCTCACGTGTAATGATGGTATCCATGTCGATGATCTGGCACGTCTTAACCAAAGACTTAATTACCTGCAAATGCTCACATTCAAAGCATTGTCTTGCATGTTTGACTTTGTCTATATATATATGTTTCTGGAACATACCTCTTCATTCACCTGAGGAAGCAGTGCTCCGAAAACTAGTGATTTGAAAAAAACCTGTTGGACTTTAACCTGGTGTTGTAAGACTTCTTACTGTGCTCACCCCAGTCCAACGCAGCATTTCCACATCATAATAATAGTAAGTATTTCAGATAGTATGTAGGGTAAAGATGTTGGGGGTTACTGACTACAGAATAAACATATTAAAACATTTTTTTTTTTTTTTTTTTAATTAAAGGGCAAGGTAGCGTAGCCAATCCACCTACCCACATCTTTGGGTTGTGGGGGTGAGACCCATGCAGACATTGGGAGAATGTGCAAACTCCACACGGACAGTGATCCGGGGCCAAGATCAAACCCGGGTCCCCGGCACCATGAAGCAGCAGTGCCAACCACTGCGCCACCGTGCCACCCAGAATAAACAAGTTAGACATGAACAGAGAATCAGAAATGCTGAAGACCCACAGCCAAGTAAGTAATTTCAAAACGATTAATTGAGGGAAAAGCAAATTGAGTCTGATTGAATGGCTATTTAAACATAACCTGATGGTGATGCATAACCGCGTAAACAATAGGACAATAGAACAGAGGCTCAAATCAGTAACAGTCAAATTTAGGAATAATCTGAAGACGTTCTTCACATCACGGTTAATTAGCATGCGGAACAACTTCCAGTTATGGAAGTGGAGATGATAATCTTGGAATTATTCAAGCAACAATTACATGTTGTGATGGGGAAAGTGTAACATCTTTCTGGAAGGAAAACCAAAATGAATCCTTTTCATACTTGTCACTTCTGAAGTTTTCAAATTAGTTTGTGCTGTTTAATCATGTTCTGGTCTTGCGTGTTAATTCAATCACATTTACACTACAGTGGAGGAGACCTCCTCATCATGTGCCAGGCTCAGTCTAATTCAATTTAAGGTGGTCCACTGGGCACACATGACGGCAGCGAGAATAAGCACGTTTTTTGGGTTGTATGAGGTGCAAGGGCAGCCCTGCAAACCATGTCCACATGTTTTGGGCATGCCCGGAGCTTAGAGAGTTCTGGCAAGGGTTCGCGAGGGCAAAGTCCAAGGTGCTTAACACACGGGTGGTGCCGAATCCAGAGATAGCGATCTTTGGAGTGTCAGAAGACCCGGGAGTTCAGGGGGCGAAAGAGGCCGACGTCCTGGCCTTTGCCTCCCTAGTAGCCCAGAGACGGATTTTATTAATGTGGAGGGACTCAAAGCCCCCGTGTGTAGAGACTTGGGTTAACGACATGGCTGGGTTTCTCAGCCTCAAGAAAATAAATTTTGCCTTAAGAGGGTCTACGCTAGGGTTCTCTCAGAGGTGGCAGCAGTTCGTCGACTTTCTCGGGGAAAATTAAAATGTCAGCAGCAGCAGCAAACCGTAGGGGGTGGGGGTGGGGGGGTGAGTGCTTCATTGGGATGGTGTGGGAAGAATGAGTCACGTGGGGTAATGTCTATTTAATTGTTATTGTATATTCTCTTTTTGCACTATGTTAATGTTCACTCTAGTGTGTTTTGTTATTATTGTTACTACTGTTTTATTATGAAAAATTCTGCAAAACCTTAATAAAAATATATACTTTTTTTATAAACATGGTGAACAGATATTTACCTAACTGAAATAGATAACAATAGGACATAGAATTGCAGGAGCTCAAAAGGAGAAATGAAAATTAATGTCACACTTTCATGATAAAAAGCAGAAGCTCATGTAAGAGCTGACGGGCAAAAAGATCACTGCCACACCCAGCAGGAAGCAGAATTTTCTCCCAAAACAAGCTTTTGTCTGGAGACTGCTGTTTAAACCCTAGATGTTTGCTACTATAAACCAGAAAACATTTTACCAAAAGAAAGATACCGGCTGTGTGTAGTAATTATTGCTCGCTTTGGCTGATGGTGTTAAAATCTATGGGATGTTGTTTAGGGGAGATGTATTCTGAGAATTTTGGAAAGTAGAGAGATTCAGAACGGGGTTAATTTAAGTATATTTTGTGTGTAGCCATTATTGTAGTCAAGTGTAATTTTTGTTCTGCATTGTTCTAGTTTGTTTTACAATTTAATAAACATTTTTGATTAAAACATTACAACACGACTGAAACATTCCTCACTGGTTTTCATCTCTTTCCTCATATTATACTAAATTGCAAACAAAACAGTTAGAAACTGGCATTCCAAGTTTCCCTTCAAGGATTTGGAATACCTTCACGTTTAACATTAATAGTGTTCTTAACACTGTACATGCGCAGTTGGTGCCTTTTACCGTCTCTACACTGGGAATCAGCCCTGCGCACCTCCGCAGAGAACAGCGAATGGTGCAAAATGCAAGCCAGGTCCACTGCACCATTCCATAGGTTTCCACGGAACAGGATGGGGAGGACAGGGAGAAATCTCAGAAAAAAGTTCCAAGTAGGGACAAAGACAGGGGTCAGAAAGAGGTCCCACAAGTAAAGTTAAAAGAAAGGAGCAGTGAAAAAGGCTCAAGAGTTTAACAGAGAGCTATGAGGAGCAGACTTAAAGTGAAGCACGTTTGAGAAAAGCCCTGAAGGTCCAAGGAGCAGCCGAAGGTTGGTGACTCCTTCCAGCGGGCCTTTTGGGGCAATGGTGTTCTGACACCTACGTCAGACTGATGTTCATAGATTACAGCTCCGCCTTCAACACCATTAACAGCATGGCAGCACAATGGTTAGCACTGTGGCTTCACAGCACCAGGGTCCCAGGTTTGATTCCTGCTTGGGTCACTGTCTGTGTGGAGTCTGCACGTTTTCCCAGTGTCTACGTGGGTTTCATCTGGGTGCTCCGGTTTCCTCCCACAAGTCCCGAAAGACGTGCTGTTAGGTGAACTGAACATTCTGAATCCTCCCTCTGTGTACCCAAACAGGCGTCAGAATGTGGCGACAAGGGGCTTTTCACAGTAACTTCATTGCACTGTTAATGTAAGCTTGCTTGTGACAATTGTTTTGGGGGAGGGGTTTCCAGAACCCCAAAATGTATCATGGAGCTCAACCAACCTCCCCCTTTAATGCTATTGTTGCTTTTCCGAGCACACGGCTTGTTCCCTAGGTGTGGGATTACAATTATGGACATGTGGGTTTTTAAACACAAAACAATGTTTATTCCATGAACTCAACTTAACCTCTTAAATAAACATTGGATCTCTTAACACCCCTTACTTCAAAGATAACCCCGAAAATATTACAACACTAAATAATCCTTCAGTTATTCCTTTCAACATCCATGAGACTTAACACCTTTAAACAGAAACACATCAGGTTAAAGGCTTTACTATTAGGAGTTTAAATCACCCCAATGATCTAGAGATAGTCTTTCATGGCAGAGATCACAGCAGATCCAGCTCACTGCAAACACAGACACCCCAAGCTCCTTTTCAAACTGAAACTAAACTGCAAAATGGCTGAACTAAAACCAAGCTCCACCCACACTCTGACATCACTGCATTTCTTAAAGGTCCATTGCTTAAACATCCATTTCTTAAAGGTACCCTCACATGACACCTCCCCCAAGAAAGAAAACCCATCAACTTCAAGATGGTTTCATTTTTCACTTTTGCACCATCCACTAAGAAATGTACACAGTAAATATACCTTTGCGTTTAAAAAAAAAACAACACACGTAAACAGGTATAATAATATAGTCAATTTTTCTTTGTTCTTCTTCCTCCAACCAAAAACCTTCTCGATTGATCACATTCATGACAAAGCATCGGCTATCACATTTTCCCGTCCTGCCACATGTACTATTTTTAAATGAAATGGCTGTAACAATAAACTCCAGCGAAATAGCCTTGCATTGGTATTCTGGAATCGCTCCAAAAACGTCAAAAGATAATGATCAGTATATATAATGGCGTCAGATAGATTGCTGGTCACATAAATGTGAAAATGTTGCAAAGCCAGCACCAAACTCAAAGTCTCCTTCTCAATCGTCGAATACTTTTTCTGGTGAGAATTCAATTTCTTTGAAAAATAACCAACAGGCCGCTGTAGCCCTTCGTCGTCGTCTTGTAGAAGCACCGCACCTACGCCCACATCACTCGCATCAACAGCCACTTTGAAGGGTTTGGTATAATTTGGGATGACTAACACAGGAGCAGTGGTTAACACGGCCTTCAGGCCGTCAAATGCCTGATGACACTCCGCTGTCCACTGGAATTTGTTCCGCTTCTTGAGCAAGTCCATCAGTGGAGCGACCACACTACTAAAATATGGTACAAATTTCCGGTAAAATCCACTCATACCAAGAAACCGCATTATTTCCCGTCGAGTCGAGGGTATCGGAAACTCCCCAATAACTATCGTTTTCACATCCCGTGGGACCATTCGACCCTGTCCGATTGTATGGCCAAGGAAAGTGACTTGGGCTTTTCCAAATTCACTTTTGGCTAGGTTTATCACCAAACCCGCCTCCTGAAGTCGATCGAATAACTCCCTCAGGTGTTTTAAATGTTCTTTCCACGTCTGGCTGAAAACTACCAGATCGTCGATGTATACTGCACAATTGGGTAATCCTGAAACAACTGTGTTAGTTAACCATGGAAATGTTGCTGGGGCGTTTTTCATGCCAAATGGCATAACTTTGAAGTTGTATATACCATCTGGAGTCACAAAAGCTGAAATCTCCTTCGTCCTTTCGGATAAAGGTACTTGCCAGTAACCTTTCAGTAAATCCAATTTGGAAATAAAAGCGGATTGTCCCACTTTCTCAATGCAATCCTCCAAACATGGGATAGGATAAGAGTCCGCTCTTGTAACTGCATTAACCTTTCTATAGTCCACACACAACCTTTGGGTACCGTCTGGTTTAGGTACCATCACTATGGGTGAGCCCCATTGGCTGCAACCCACTTCAATTATGCCATTTGTAAGCATACTCTCAATCTCTTTGTTAACCTGTGCCAGTTTTAAAGGGTTAAGTCTGTATGGATGTTGTTTGATTGGAACAGCATTTCCCACATCTACATCATGTATAGCCATTTTAGTACTTCCCAATTTATCTCTATAAACTTGCCCATGTGATATCAATAACTCTTTCAGCTCAGTTTGTTTTTCCTCTGGAAGGTAACTTAACAATTCATCCCAAGTTTTAAGAACATCCTCATCTCTTACCATTAAAGATTGACTAGCCCCTGTATTTCTTAAAATTGTGACTTATTTACCTACTCCTCCTGATACACATGAGTAAACTTTACCCACACAAATAAATTCTTTAAAGACATCTGGCACCTTCCTAACAACTACTTCTTGAACAGGCTGTGTAATCGTTTGCACCTCCTTCGTTTCCTTTGGGCTTTCCTTTACCACTCTAACAAATCCCACTGTCTTATCCTGTTTTACCACATCAGCCTTTCCAGTGCTTTTCTTCAACCACTAACACTGTGACTTTACATGGCCTAGTTTATTACAGTGAAAACATTTGAAACTTTTCATTTCATTTCCACCCTCCTGGATTTCTTTTTTAATCTGAGGTACACTCTCTTTATTGTCTCCCATCAGATCACCTTTACCTTTACCACTTGAGTATTTCTCATGTCCCCAGTTTCTATCCCTCATAGGCTGAAACTGATGTTGGAAACCAACCTTTGATTTATGAACTAATTCATAATCATCTGCCATTTCTGCTGCTAATCTCGCAGTTTTAACCCTCTGTTCTTCCACATGAGTTCTCACTACATCAGGAATTTAATTTTTAAACTCCTCCAAAAGTATAATTTCTCGGAGAGCTTCATACGTTTGGTCTATTTTCAAAGCCCTTATCCACCTATCAAAATTACTCTGTTTGAGCCTTTCAAACTCCATGTATGTTTCACCAAATTCTTTCCTTAAATTTCTAAACCTTTGTCTATAAGCTTCAGGCACTAGCTCATATGCACTTAAGATGGATTTCTTCACCTCCTCATACGTCTCAGATACCTCCTCTGGTAGTGATGCAAACACTTCACTAGCTCTACCTACCAGCTTTGTTTGAATCAGTAATACCCACATGTCCTGTGGCCATTTCATTTGTTTAGCTACCTTCTCAAATGAAATGAAAAAGGCTTCCACTTCCTTCTCGTCAAACCTTGGCAATGCTTGGACATATTTAAATAGATTCCCACCAAGCCTTCGACTATGACGCTCTTTCTCACTATCCTCATCACTATCATCCAACTGTACGTTCCCCTTTACATCTGCCAATTTTAACTGATTGTCATGTTTCATAGCCATTTTCTGAAGTTCAAACTCCCTCTCTTTATCTTTTTCCCTGATCTGTATCTTCCTTTCTTTTTCTTTTTGTTCTGCTAGGCTTATTCTTTCGTTTCTCCTTTCTTCTCTCTCCTTTTCTTTTTCCTCTTTCTCTCTCTATTTCCTCTCTCTCTCTCGTAGTCCAGCTGCTTTAATTCTTTCTCATGTTCCATTCGTTTAATTTGCAACTGAATTTTTGCCATATCTAATGAGTCAAACTCGATCTCAGGCAACTTTAAATGCTTAACCACCGCCATAATTACCTCATCTTTTCACATTTTGTCAGGTAATGTTAACTGCAATGTTTTTGCCAGACCCAACAGTCTGCGTTTGGTCTCTGTCCGTAAGGTACTGCGTGTGACTGTCTCCACCCCCAAAAACTTCTGAGCTTCTGAAAGAGCCATTGTCCACAACACACAAACTAAAATACCACACCGGAAAAGCAACAATCCTTCACTGTCTTTAAGTTCACAAAAGCCAATCCAATAGATAGACTTTTATCCCCCTCGAGCCCACTATTGTTAAGGGTGATGCGTTTTCAGAACCCCAAAATGTATCATGGAGTTCAAGCAACCTCCCCCTTTAATGCTATTGTTGCTTTTCCGAGCACACGGCTTGTTCCCGAGGTGTGGGATTACAATTATGGTCACGTGGGTTTTTAAACACAAAACAATGTTTATTCCATGAACTCAACTTAACCTCTTAAATAAACATTGGATCTCTTAACACCCCTTACTTCAAAGATAACCCCGAAAATATTACACTAAATAATCCTTCAGTTATTCCTTTCAACATCCATGAGACTTAACACCTTTCAACAGAAACACGTCAGGTTAAAAGCTTTACTATTATGAGTTTAAATCACCCCAATGATCCAGAGATAGTCTTTCATGGCAGAGATCACAGCAGATCCAGTTCACTGCAAACACAGACAAACCCCAAGCTCCTTTCCAAACTGAAACTAAACTGCTAAATGGCTGCACTAAAACCAAGCTCCACCCACACTCTGACATCACTGCATTTCTTAAAGGTACATTGCTTAAACATCCATTTCTTAAAGGTACCCTCACATGACACAATAAAGATTATTATTATTATCCTGACAAGACTAATAACTAAACTCTGCAATCTTGGACTTGACCCCTCCCTGTGCAGCTGGATCCTTGACTTCCTCACCAACAGACCACAATCTGTCAGGATAGGTAACAGCACCTCCTCCACAATAGTCCTCAACACTGGGGCCCCGCATGGATGTGTGCTCAGTCCTGTACTGCACTCCCTATACACACGACTGTGTGGCAAGATTTAACTCCAATTCGATCTATAAGTTTGCGGATGATACGGCTGTGGTGGGTCGTATCTCAGACAACGACGAATCAGATTACAGAAGGGGGATAGATCACTTGGTTGCATGGTGTACCGAAAATAACCTCTATCTAAATGTTGGAAAGACCGAGGAACTGATCATCGACTTCAGGGAGTGTAGCACGACACCCCCCCATCTACATTAATGGCTCCAAAGTAGAGATGGTCGATAGCTTTAAGTTCCTGGGGGTCACCATCACCAATAGTCTGTCCTGGTCCACTCACATTGATGCAACAGTCAAGAAAGCCCAACAACGTCTCTACTTCCTACGGAAGCTAAAGAAACTCGGCATGTCTGCGTTGACTCTCACAAACGTCTACAGATGTGCCATAGAGAGCATCCTATCTGGCTGCATCTCAGCTTGGAATGGCAACTGCTTGGCCCCAGAGCACAAGAAACTGCAGAGTGTGGTGAACTCAGCCCAACACATCACACAAGCTTTCCACCCTCCCATTGATTCTGTATACACCTCCTGCTGCCTCAGGAAGGCAGACAGCATTATCAGAGACCCCTCACACCAGGCTTTGCCTTCTTCCAGACACTTCCCTCAGGCAGAAGATATAGAAGTCTGAAGATTCTCATCTCACAAAAAGACATAGGTACAGCTTCTTCCCCACAGCTACTAGACTCCTCAACGGCTCTCCCTTGGACTGATCTGTTCCCTGTAAGAACACTATTCACAACGCCCTATGCTGCTCTTGCTCATGTATTTGCTTTGTTTGGCCCTTTTTTCGCACTGTAACCAAACACTATTTGTTGATGTAACATTTGTCAGTGTACTCTGTTGATTATTCTTTTTGTCTACTATATACGTACTGTGTACGTTCTCTTGGCCGCAGAAAAATACTTTTCACTGTACTTCGGTACATGTGACAATAAATATCAATCTATCTAATCTATCAATCTTGGCACAGTTGATTATTTGAAGTCGTGCTTTGAAAGCGAATTTTAATTTTTAATTTTAGAGTACCTAATTATTTTTTCCAATTAAGGGGCAATTTAGCATGGCCAATCCACCTACCATGCACACCTTTGGATTGTGGGGGGTGAAACCCACGCAGACACAGAGAGAATGTGCAAACTCCACATGGACAGTGACCTGGGGCCGGGTTCAAACCTGGGTCCTCAGCGCCGTAGGCAGCAGTGCATACATACCACTGTGCCACCATGCTGCCTTGAAGGTGAATCTTGTGTGTACTTAGATATCCAGGGAAAAGGAATTGTGGAAGGCGAGACCGAAACACTGGATCTGGATCCTTGTTGAAGGTATCTGTGTGGGAGTGATGTTTGAAAGGAATTCCAAGGCAAGTTCTTCAAATGTGGAGATTGGAAAACCTTGCGAGAAAGATCAAGTTTCTGTGAGATTGGTTAGGTTAGGGCGGTTGGAGGGCCAGCAATAGGGCTGCCAATGCCGCCTGGGAGGCAGTGGCAGCAGCCATCAGTTCTAGCAGCGTGACCAGGAGGACCGCCATACAATGCAGGAAGAAGACCAACGACCTCCACCAAGTTAACACCAGCCCCTGGCATCAGTTCTGCCTGCCACCCCAGATCTCCAACCCCACCAACCAGGTCAGCAGCTGGCACCTTGCACCGCCTCACATCCAATCACTGCGTTTTTTCCCCAGCACACCTGGCACCCACCAGCATAACCCCATCATGTTCAGCTGCGGTGCGCACACATGCCAGCTGCTACAAATCCCTCGATGCACCAAGTGTGTGGCTCACAATGGCTCCTCTCTGTCCCTGCAGGAGACATTAGCCTATAATAAGCACGAAGGGCTGCAATTCCAGATATCAATGCCGTCACTCCCAATGAGGAGCGGACCTTGGAGGTAGCAGGGTTGATCAAGGAGAGAGCAGTTACCAACAATGAGGTTGACCTGTGCCACTGAGGTGAGGATCGATCCACTGACCCCCCCACCCAGATGATCTGCCTCAAGTGAGTTGCTCATGTCAGACAAAATGATCCCTCCCTCTGACTGACCACATGTCCTTTCTCTCGCAGGATCTCCATCTGATGGGGTCAGTCAGTCTGGGGTCGGGTAATCAGAGGTCGATCCTCCCCCCCCCTCCCTCACTCAAGAGAACACCTCAGAGGAGAGCTCCAAGGAGACCACCATCGAGTCGTGACAACTATCATCCCCACCGTCCACCAGCGCAGAGACAACACCTCGGTGGGTGACATTAGTGGACACGCATCAGGGCACAACCCGATGAGTACCACACAGTTGTTGATGACACATCAGGTGGAGGAAGGATCATCCAAGGGAGTCAGCAGTTGGTGGTCTGCTGGATCCCAGGACTCAAATGAGTCCCAGTTAGATGCTGAGTCTCTGGGCAACGTTATCCCGGAGCTGATACAGACACTAGGGCACTGCCATGAGATCCAGGAAGGGACGTCAGCGACACGCCGGCGAGTGCTTAGCGCATTGGAGGCTACAGCCACAGATGTCATCAGCAATACGTAGCACCGAGGCAAACATAGCTAGGGTTAGGACCGCAATGGAAAGCCTGGAGCGCGATATCAGCATCCTGAGTGGTGGCGTCCAAGGCATAGCTAAGTCAGGTATGGCCATGGCTGAGGGCCTCAACAGCATGTCCAGGTCGCTGAAGGATGTGCCCAGATGCGTGACATTGTCGAGGCACTGCAGAGCATGGCCCAGTCGCTGAGGGACGTGACCCAGATGCAGGTGGGCATTGGCAGGGCACTGCAGAGCATGTCCTAGTCGTTGAGGGGTGTGATCCAGATGCAGGTAGGCATTGGCAACGCACTGCAGAGCATTGCCCAGACACTGAGGACCATCGCTGAGGGCGCCAACACCATTGTGCAGACAATGACAAACTGCCAAGACTGGCAAAGCTGGATGTCTCAGAGGCCTCTGGAGATCACTCCAGCTACACCTCCATCCCATGGAGACCTCCAGGGTTCTACCAGCAGAGTTCGGGAGGAGGAAGTGCTGGAGGCTAACCCAGTGTCTGCCACCAAGGAGACAACAGGATTCTCCAGTTCCTCAGCATCGTCTCCCAAGCAATGTTTCTCAAGCAATCCTTCAGCACTTTTAACGTTTGTTATCCTGATTATTTATACTCATTTTCAAAAAGACTTGGATACTGCCAACCAGTTTTTTTACCTATCTCAATACACTATCCCCAATCCCATGCGCCTTAATTTTACACACTAATCTCTTATATGGGACCTCGTCGGAAGCCTTCTGAATGTCCAAATAAACCACATCCACTGACTCCCCCTCATCAACCCTACCAGTCACATCCTCGAAGAATTCCAGCAATTTGTCAAGCATTACTTTCCTTTTGTAAATATATGTCAAGTCAATCCGATCCTGTCACTGTTTTCCAAATGCTCGGCTATTAAATCTTGTATAATGGACTCTAACAATTTCCCCACTACTGATGTCAGGCTGATTAGTCTATAATTACTTGAGCGTGATTTAATGGAAATTAATCAGAATCCGTGTCGGGTGTGTTTGGTGGGGTGTTTACCAGAGCTTGTAGCATCGAGAACAACCCTGCTATTAACCGGGACTCCATTTTTGGGCCTCGACGCGGAACGCCGTGCTGAGGCCGTGCCTGGCTCATTTCCTGCACTAATGAGCTCAGCAGGAAGAGATCGGGGCGCCATTTTTAAATGCCGCCCCAATCTCTGGACCCCCCACTGTGGCCTCCGGACCGCCACAATTTACCAATTAGGAAGTCCTTAAACCGCCCCCCCCTCCCCTATACCCCACCTTATAAGGGCAGGGCACCCCGGGCCTGATCCTCAGCATGGGCCAGATGGCACCTGGACACCACCAACCTGGCTCCCTGGCAGTGGCTCTGCCAGCCTGACAGTACCACCTGGGCACCCTGCCACTGCAGCACTATCAAGGTGCCAGGTGCTCAGATGATACTGGGAGTGTCAGGGTACCACCCTGTCTGGATCCTGAGCACCCGGGAGGTCCCCGAACACCTGGGAGATCACCCCGAGTGCTGGTATGCCTGGTTCACGTTTGTGGAAATCAGTGCTAAATGGCGGCCGCTGGGGGTCTCCAAGGCAAGGTTTGGTCCCGCGCCTTGGGTAACTCTGGCGCGAATATATTTAAGTGAGCTTAACTGCAAAATCTAGATTTTGGATAAATATGCAATTCTGGATCTTGCCCACTAGGGATCCAGATTGCGCGATCTCCTTAAATTTACTGGACTCGTTGCATCCGGAGTCAGGCATGACAAAGCCATTAGATTGTTCCCGGTTTTCTCTCCACCTCTCTTTTTAAACAGTGGGGGTTACATTAGTTATCCTCTAATGCATAGGAACTGTTCCAACATCTATAGAATCTAGGAAGGTGACCACCAATGCACCACTATTTCTAGGACCACTTCCCTAACTACTCTGGGATGTAGATTATCAGGCCCTGGCATTTATCGATCTCCAATCCCATCAATTTCGCCAAAACCTACTAATCCTGACTTCTTCATTTCCCCCTTCACCAAACTCTCTGTTCCCCAACATATCTGGTACTTTATTTGTGTCCTCCTTTGTGAAGACAGAACCAAAGTATGTATTTAGCTGGTCAGCCATTTTTAAAAATTTGCTATCATGAATTCCCCAGTTTCTGACTGTAAAGGACCCACATTTGTCTTCACCAACCTTTTTCTCGTCACACACCTATAGCAGCTCGTACAGTCAGTTTTATAGTCAGATTAACTCTTTTTCGTCTTCCACACATGCTACCAGACCTGCTGAGTAATTGCATCATGTACTGTTTTTATTTTGGTTTCCAGAAGCCCCATTACTTTACTTTTATGTTGGGTATAGGTTTTATATTTTTCAGCCATTAGCACTAGGCTGCAATATTACAACTGAAAGTAGAAAAAGAAAATTGAATTTGATATTTGACCTCAACAGATCAGTAATTTTCTGCTGCACAATTACGGTATACTTTGAAAACTTTTAAAAGCCATAAAAGCAAGGTGCTTGAGCCGTGTAAATGAATATGTGCTCACTGAAATATTAATAAAGCGTGTGACGACATTGCTATCCAAATTAACATGTAGGAGTTGCGGGCTGATTTTTGTTTTTGCCACACAGATTAGGGGCAATCACTCTGCCATTTTGTATAATTTTAGACACAAGTTTAATTTCTCCACATTTTGTAGCATTTTATAGTGTGCGGCACGGTGGCACGGTGGTTAGCACTGTTGCCTCACAGTGCCAGGGACCCGGGTTCAATTCCGACCTTGGTTGACTGTCTGTGTGGAATTTACACTTTCTCCAAGTGTCTGCGCGGGTTTCCTCTCGGTGCTCTGGTTTCCTCCCACAGTGCAAAGATGTGCAGGTTAGGTGGATTGGCCATGATAAATTCCCGTTTAGGGTGGTGTTGCAGGAATAGGGCGGGGGATTGGGCCTAGGTAGGATGGTCTTTCAAAGGGTTGGTGCAGACTCGATGGGTCGAATGGCCTCCTTCTGCACTGTATTTACCCTTTTACAAATTAATTCAAACATAACAGGCTCTGAAAATTGCTGAAAAGCAAAATGAAGGTATGAAAACTTTTATAGACAAGGAACAGTATATGCTGCTGCCAAGAACAATTTTGAAGTACTTCATAAATCTGCAAGCCATTAAAATTAAATCCAACTCAATAGCCTAATCCTACTTTCTCCCCATTACCCTTGATCCCATTCACCTCAAGTGCCATATCTAGCCGCCTCTTGAATGTATTCAATGCCTAGTGGACATTCAACTACTTCCTGTGGTAATGAATTCCACAAGCTCACTTATTCTTTGCGTGAAGAAATGCCTCCTCATCTCTGTCCTAAATGGTCCCTGGTTCTGGACACACACCACTATCGGGAACATCCTCCCTGCTTTCACCCTATCTAGTCCTGTTCGAATTTTATAAGTCTCTATGAGATCCCCCCTCATTCGTCTGAACTCCAGCGAAAACAATCCTAACCTAGTCAATCACTCCTCATTCGTCAGTCCCGCCTTCCCCAGAATCAGCCTGGTAAACGTTTGCTGCACACCCTCGAGAGCAAGAACATCCTTCCTCAGAAAAGGAGACCAAAACTGCACACAATATTCTAGGTGTGGCCCCACCAAGACCCTGTATAATTGCAATAACACATCTCTGCTCCTGTACTTGAAACCTCTCACAATGAAAGCCAACATACCATTTGCCTTCTTTACCATCTGCTGCACCTGTATGCTTACTTTCAGCGACTGGTGCACAAAGACATTCAGGTCCCGCTGCACACTCCCCTTTCCCAATTTACAGCCATTCAGGTAGTAATCTGCCTTCTTGTTTTTGCTTCCAAAGTGAATACCCTCACATTTATCCAAATTATACTGCATCTGCCATTAATATGGCCACTCATCCAACCTGTCCAGATCATGCTGAAGGATGACTGCATCCTCGTCACAGTTCACCCTCCCACCCAACTTGGTATCACTGCAAACTTTTTGATGTTATATTTTGTTCCCTCGTCCAAATCATTAATATATATTGTGAATAGCTGGGGTCCCAGCACCGATCCCTGTGGCAGCCCACTAATTACTGCCTGCGAATTTGAAAAAGACCCATTAATCCCTACTCTTTGTTTCCTCTCTGCCAACCAATTTCTAGCCATCTCAATACACTTCCCAATTCGATTGGCTCCCCCTGGTCAACTCTACTAGTTACCCTACGAGTCAACTCTACGAGAATACTGAAGGAGGCAAGAGAGGAAATTGCTGAGGCCTTGACAGAAATTCTTTGGATCCTCACTGTCTTCAGGTGATGTTCCGGAGGACTGGAGAATAGCCAATGTTGTTCCTTTGTTTAAGAAGGGTAGCTAGGATAATCCACGGAACTACAGGCCGGTGAGCCTTACGTCAGTGGTAGAGAAATTACTGGTGAGAATTCTTCGAGACAGGGTCTACTCCCATTTGGAAGCAAGTGGACGTATTAGCGAGAGGCAGCACGGTTTTGTGAAAGGTAGGTCGTATCTCACTAACTTGATAGAGTTTTTTGAGGAGGTCACAAAGATGATTGATGCAGGTAGGGCAGTGTTGTCTATATGGACTTCAGTAAGGTCTTTGACAAGGTCCCTCATGGCAGACTGGTACAAAAGGTGAAATCACATGGGATCAGAGGTGAGCTGGCAAGATGGATACAGAACTGGCTACATCATAGAAGGCAGAGAGTAGCAATGGAAGGGTGCTTTTCTGATTGGAGGGCTGTGGCTAATGGTGATCCGCAGGGTTCAGTGCTAGGACCTTTGCTGTTCGCAGTATATATAAATGATTTGGAGGAAAATGTAACTGGTCTGATTAGTAAGTTTGCGGACGACACAAAGGTTGGTGGAATTGCGGATAGCAATGAGGACTGTCAGAGGATACAGCAGGATTTAGATCGTTTGGAGACTTGGGCGGAGAGATGGCAGATGGAGTTTAATCCGGACAAATGTGAGGTAATGCATTTTGGAAGATCTAATACAGGTAGGGAATACATACAGTGAATGGTAGAACCCTCAAGAGTATTGACAGTCAGAGAGATCTAGGTGTACACGTCCACAGGTCACTGAAAGGGGCAACACAGGTGGAGAAGGTAGTCAAGAAGGCATACGGCATGCTTGCCTTCAGTGGCCAGGGCACTGAGTATAAGAATTGGCAAGTCATGTTGCAGCTGTATAGAACCTTAGTTAGGCCACATTTGGAGTATAGTGTTCAATTCTGGTTGCCACACTACCAGAAGGATGTGGAGGCTTTAGAGAGAGTGCAGAAGAGATTTACCAGGATGTTGCCTGGTATAGAGGGCTTTAGCTACGAGGAGAGGTTGAATAAACTTGGTTTCTTCCCTCTGGAACAAAAGAGGTTGAGGGGTTACCTGATAGAGGTCTACAAAATCATGAGGAGCATAGACAGAGTGGATAATCAGAGTCTTTTTCCCAGGGTAGAGGGGTCAATTAGTAGGGGGCATAGGTTTATGGTGCGAGGAGCAAGGTATCGAGATGTACGAGGCAAGTTTTTTTTACACAGAGGGTAGTGGGTGCCTGGAACTCGCTGCCGGAGGAGGTGGTGGAAGCAGGGACGATAGTGACGTTTAAGGGGCATCTTGACAAATACATGAATAGGATGGGAATAGAGGGATACGGCCCCCGGAAGTGTAGAAGATTTTAGTTTAGACGAGCAGCATGGTCGGCTCAGACTTGGAGGACCGAAGGGCCTGTTCCTGTGCTGTGTTTTTCTTTGTTCGTTGCTCTTTGTTACATCTTCAAAGAATTCCAATAGATTTGTCAAGCATGATTTCCCCTTCATAAATCCATGCTGACTCTGTCCGATCCTGCCATTGTTTTCTAAATGCTCTGCTATAAAGTCCTTGATATGGATTCGAGAATTTTCCCCATTACCGATGTTATGTTCACTGGTCTATAATTCCTTGTTTTCTCTCTACCTCACTTTTAGAATATTGGAGTGACATTAGCTACCCACCAATCTGCAGGGACTGCTCCAGAATCTGTGGAATCCCAGAAGATGATCACCAATGCATCCACTATTTCCAGAGCCACCTCCTTGAGTACTCTGGGATGTAGATTGTCAGGCTCTGGGAATTTAGCAGCCTTCAATCCCATCAATTTCCCCAGCACCATTTCTCTACTAATATTGATCTTCCTCAATTCTTCCCTCTCACTAAATTTTGCATTCTCCAATATTTCTGGTATCTGATTTGTGTCCTCTTTTGTGAAGACAGAACCAAAGTATGTATTCAATTGCTCAGCCATTTCTTTGTCCTCTATTATACATTCCCCCATTTCTGTCTGTACGATACCTACATTCATCTTCACCAATCTCTTTCTCTTCCCGTACTTATAGAAATTCTTACCGTCAGTCTTTATGTTCCCTACAAGCTTAATTTCGTACTGTATTTTCCCCTTCTTAATCAATCCTTTGGTCCTTTTTTGCTGAATTCTAAATTGCTCCCAATCCTCAGACCTATTATTTTTCTTGGCCAATTTGTATGCTTCTTCCTTGGATCGGATACGATCTCTAATTCCTTTTATAGGCCATGGATTGGCCCTCTTACCCATTTTGCTTTTGTGCCAGTCAGCATGGATTAGGGAAAATCTTGCTTGATCAACTTTACCGAATCTCGAGGATGTAACAGAGAAGGCAATGTTAATGCAGTGGATGTAATTTATTATGATTTTCAGAAGGCCTTTGCTAAAATGCCCCATTATATACTCACGAATAAGCTCAGAGAATGTGGAATTAGGGGACAAGTGGTAGAATGGATTGTTAGTTGGCTTTGAGAAATAGATATTGGGAATAAAGGGTAGTTATTCAGAAAGGGAGAACGTCGAAACGTGGTGTTCACAAAGATCATGCTGGGACCAATGCAGTTCATAGTTTACATGAATGATGTAGACTTTTCTAAATTTGGGGAACAGTCAATACAGAGGAGAACTGCACCAAATTAGAGGAGGACAGTAATAAACTTGCAGAATGGACAAATAATTGGCAAATGAAGTTCAACACACATAAATGTGAGGTAGTGCATTTTAGTAGGAAGAATAGGGAGATAATTTATTACTTGGACGGGTGGGTCCACATGGGGTAAATTGGGCTACAAATACACCAATCACTAAAAGTTACACCACAGGTTAGCAAGACCATAAAGAAAGGAAATTGAGCATTAGGTTTTATTTCTAGCACGGTAGAATTGGAAAGTAGGACAGATATGCTAAATCTACATCAAACTATGGTTCAACCACACTTTTAAGTACTGCATGAAATACTGGTCATCATATTATAAAAAGGATATGGAGAGACTGTTGATGGTGGAGCAAAGGTTTATAATACCAGAAAAGGGTGGGAATACATATTAGACAGAATGGGTTTCTTTTCTCTTGGAAAAAAGGCTGAGATTAACCTAGTCATCAGATAAACTGGTAATGAAAAGAAATTTGAGAGGATCTGCTTGGGATATACATTTTAAGTACATAAATACACCACAGAGTAAAACCACTTTACATGCCTGAGTATATGTATGACATTCTGAGATATATTTAAATTTTATGAAAAATAACATTATATTGTGCTCTTCTACCAGAAATGGAGAATACAATATCACAATGCTACAAGTGCAGTACTGTGAATAACGAAGTGGGCTTCATCGACAATTAGTCATTGTTATTTAAAAGGAGTTTATTTAGAAATTACAATTTAGAGTCATCCAAGCATGTGATGCTATTACCACACAACATAAAACATTGTTAATTGTACTGACAACTGCCCATTCTACACCCACTTTTTTCGACTAACAATCGTTGCCTTGAACAGTCAATCCTTGCATACTGTTATACGCCAATATAGATGCCCAATTTTTATCTGGCATATTTTCCCATTAAGTAAAAGGAACATAAATACTTGTTAGTATAAAATGAAAGCCATTAATGTTGTTCAAAGAAATGTCAGAAAATGTTTGTGGATCTGGCTTCAAACTGTGATTCCCATACTGGAGAAAGGATCAGTTTGTATTTAAAATAAATTCCGTCACGTGTGAAAATATACACATAGGCTGATGTACAGATACCTCGGTTCGTGGCAGGAGAGGATACCAGCCTTCTGGGTGATACAGTGCCACTTGATCTAACTTTTGCAAATACCAGCTTAGATACTAGCACCAGACAAACTTTAGAGGCCAATCTAGAGAGGTCATAATGTGGTGATACACTGGACATGTGTGGAGGAGATTGGGCAGAGGGACTAGGGCACCACAGGTGCCAGGTCACTTGACAAAGAGATTGTATTCGAGCTCAACTCCAGTGAATTCAGATGCTGACTTTGAGGGCCAAAGCTACCAAAGAAGGCTGACATGCATACAACAGGAAATCTGCACTTGACAGCATGTCAGCTAGTTTACACACAGAGTTATATAACACGGAGCGGCCCAGCTCCAACTTGCGGCAAAGTTTCATACAATGTGGGCAACTCAATCACACAACAGTAATGCCAACTATCACGGAGCTTCACCTCATGGTTCTCACAGCTTCCATGGAAGCTCATAAGGTTGTCATCTTTGTTTGGAGGGTCATTGTCAACATGGGTTTCTAGACCATCACCTCCCTCTTACACTATGTTCATAATCAGTGTCCTGTGATGCTGAGGCGCAGTCCCTGGAATCTGGTCAGGTTCATCATAGGAGTTGCACCTCAGCGCTGGACAGCTGGTTCGTGATTGCCGTACCTCAGAGCTGGACAGCTGGTTCGTGATTCCTGTACCAACTGGGGTTATTCATGAACGCCCGCCTTCTCAGCCTTGCCCCTCTCCTGAGGTGGCATGCTAGCCAAACGGAGCTGGGCTTGCCCCTGACATTTACACTGGTGTGCAAGGAGTACGCCCTCAGTGTATAATCCATCCCTGCCACCAATGGAGAAACTCAGTCTAATATGGCAGAGGGTGTATTTCTGGCTGATAATGAGAATCTGTGTCCTGCCCACCACTGGGACCCTTATCTCATTCAGTATCTAAATAACAGGCAACCCAGAATTTCAAGATCATGAGATTCAAGGATATATTTCCCATGGAGCACTGTGATGCTCTCCATAGTGAATAAAACATTTGAATGTTGCAATTAACCTGCACTAGCCCCATTTTGGCCTCCTCCCAAGGTCTCATCATCACAGATGCCACTCCAGCTAATTCAATTTACTCTATGTGATATCAAGCAATGGTTGAGTGTGCTGGATGAAGCAAAGTTATGGGTCCTGACAGCGTCCCAGTTGCAATTCTGAAGACATGTGGTCCAGAACTAGCCACGCCGCTAGCTAAGCTGTTCTGATACAATTACAACATTGGGTAATTCCCTGACAAAATGGCAATGCAGGTGGAGAAGGTGGTCAAGAAAGCATGCGGCATTCTTGCCTTCATCAGCCGGGACATTGAGTTTAAAAATTAGCAAGTCATGTTGCAGATTTATAGAACCTTAGTTAGGCGGCACTTGGAATATAGTATTCAATTCTGGTCACCACACTACCAGAAGGATGTGGAGGCTTTGGAGAGGGTACTGAAAAGATTTACCAGGATGTTGCCTGGTATGGAGGGCATTAGTTATGAGGAGAGGTTGGAGAAACTTGGTTTGTTCTCACTGGAATGACGGAGGTCGAGGAGCGACCTGAAAGAAGTCTACAAGATTATGAGGGGCATGGACAGAGTTGATAGTCAGAAGCTTTTTCCCAGGGTGGAAGAGTCAATTACTAGGAGGCATAGGTTTAAGGTGCGAGGGGCAAAGTTTAAAGGAGATGTACGAAGGAAGTTTTTTTACAGAGGGTGGTGGGAGCCTGGAACTTGTTGCCGGGGGAGGTAGTGGAAGCAGATACGATAGTGACTTTTAAGGGGCGTCATGAAAAATACACAAATAGGATGGGAATAGAGGGATATGGTCCCCGGGTTTTTTAGGGTAGGGTTTTTTAGTTCAGACGCGCAGCATGGTCGGTGCAGGCTTGGTAGGCCGAAGGGCCTGTTCCTGTGCTGTAATTTTCTTTGTTTTTTGAAGTGTAAAATTGCCTAGCCCTATCCGATCCCACTAATTACCCCCTCATCTATCTACTCAATCACCAGCAAAATGATGGAAAGAGTCTCGACAGTGCTATGAAGCAGAATTTACTCACTGATAATCTTCATTAGGCTCTGCCAGGACAATGACTGTAGACCTCATGACAGCTAGTTCCAAACATGGACAAAAGAGCTAAATTCCAGAGTGGAGGTGCAAGTGGCAGTCCTTGATATTAGGTAGCATTTAGTTCAACTCCACTTTCATGCCTTCTTCCTCTATTTCTTTTTTTTGTTTTTAAATTTTAGAGTACCCAATTCATTTTTTTTTCCAATTAAGGGGCAATTTAGCGTAGCCAATTCACCTACCCAGCACATCTTTGGGTTGTGGGGGCGAAACCCACGCAAACAAGGGGAGAATGTGCAAACTCCACATGGACAGTGACCCAGAGCCGGGATAGAACCTGGGACCTCGGCGCTGTGAGGCAGAAGGGCTAACCCACTGCGCCACCGTGCTGCCCCTTCTTTCTCTATCTCTAGATAGATTAAATATTTATCAATCTCTCTCTTGAATACTTAACGGTGGAGCAACTACAACTCCCTGTGGCAGACAATTCCAAAGATTCACAACCCTCAGTGAAGAAATTTCTCCTCCTTTCAGTTCTAAATGACTTCCAATCCTGAGGCTGTGTTCTAGATTCTCCAGTCAGGGGTACAATCTCTCAGTGCCTACCCTATCAAGCCCTTTCAGAATCTTGTGTATTTCAATAAGATTACCTTTCATTCTTTTAAATTCCAGAGAATATAAACCCAATTTACTTAGCCACTCATCAGAAGACAACCCTCTCATTCCAGAGACTA
Organism: Scyliorhinus torazame; assembly: GCF_047496885.1. Lineage (NCBI taxonomy): Eukaryota > Metazoa > Chordata > Chondrichthyes > Carcharhiniformes > Scyliorhinidae > Scyliorhinus > Scyliorhinus torazame. The sequence continues at coordinate 71,728,592 of NC_092714.1, read as the reverse complement.
ACCTAATGAGTGATCATTATACTGTCTCCAATGGAAGTTTATCCTTCCTTAAATATGGAGACCAAAACCCTACACAATTGCAGCAATAGTTCCTAATTTTACTCAAATTCTCTTGCAATAAAGGCCAATATGACATTTACCATCCTAATTGATTGCCATACCTATTTGCTCACTTTTTTTGTGCCTCAGATGAATACACTGAAGTCTGCTTGAATACCAGCATTTACAATTTTCACACCTTTGAAAAAACATTCTGCTTTACTGTTCCTACTAATAAACTTCACTGTTCCTTACAGTTCCCCACATGATACACCATCTGCCATTTTGTTGCCCACTCACTTTTTAAAAATAAATTTAGAGTACCCAATTCATTTTTTCCAACTAAGGGGCAATTTAGCGTGGCCAATCCACCTAGCCTGCACATCTTCCGGTTGTGGGGGCTAAACCCACGCAAACATGGGGAGACTGTACAAACTCCACACGGACAGCTACCCAGAGCCGGGATCGAACCTGGGACCTCGATGCCGTGAGGCAACAAGGCTAATGTTGCCCACTCATTTAACCTATTTCTCTTTGCAGCTGTTTGTTTCCTCTTCGTAGTTTATATTTCCACCTAACTTTGTATCATTACAAAACCTGGATACATTACTTTTGGCCTCTGTCTATGTCACTAATAGAGATTGTAAATAGCAGAGGCCCTCGTTGGCCAGCATGGTAGCACAGTGGTTAGCACTGTTGCTTCACAGTGCCAGGGTCCCAGGTTCGATTGCCAGCTTGGGTCACTGTCTGTGCGGAGTGCGCACGATCTCCCTGTGTCTGCGTGGGCTTCCTCCGGGTGCTCCGGTTTCCTCCCATAAGTCCCAAAAGACTTGCTTTTTAGGTATAATGGCCGGATTTAGAACAATGGGCTAAGACAATTGGCTTGTAATGCAGAACAAGACCAGCAGCGCGGGTTCAATTCCCGTACCAGCCTCCCGAACAGGCACCGGAATGTGGCAACTAGGGGCTTTTCGCAGTAACTCCACTGAAGCCTACTTGTGACAATAAGCGATTATCATTATATTGGACATTCTGAATTCTCCCTCAGTGTACCGAACAGGCGTTGGAGTGTGGAGACTAGGGGATTTTCACAGTAACTTCATTCCACTGTTAATATAAGCCAACTTGTGCCACTAATAAAGATTATATTATAGTGTAACAAGTAGGCTTACAGTAACACAAAGTTACTGTGAAAATATTCAGCACCATTCACGACTCCTCAGACAATGAAGCAGTCCATGTCCAAACGCAGCAAGACCTGGACAATATCCAGGCTTGGGCTGACAAGTGGCAAGTTACATTCGCGCTACACAAGTGCCAGGCAACGACCATCTCCTTCAAGAGAGGATCTAACCACCGCCCCTTGATATTCAATGACATTACCATCGCTGAATCCCCCACAATCAACATCGTTGAAACTGAACTGGACAAGCCATATTAAAACTGTGGCTACTGGAACAAATCAAAGACTAGGAATCCTATGGTGAGTAACACACCACCTGACCCCCCAAAGCCTGTCCATGAGGTACAAGTCAGGAGTATAATGGAATACTCTCCACTTGCTGGATGAGTGCAGCTCCAACAATACTCAAGAAGCTTGACACCATCCAGGACAAAGCAGTCCGCTTGATTGCTCCCCCTTCCACAAACATTCAAACCCTCCACCACTGACAAACAGTGGCAGCCGTGTGTACTATCTACAAGATGCACTGCAGGAACTCGCCAAGGTTCCTTAGACAGCACCTTCCAACCCATGACTACTACCATCTAGAAGGACAAGAGCAGCGGATATCTGGGAACCCCACCACCTGGAGGTTCCCCTCCAAGTCACTCACTATCCTGACTTGGAAATATATCACTGTTCCTTCACTGTTGCTGCCTGGAACTCCCTCCCTAACAGCACAGTGGGTGTACCTACCTCAGGGAGAACAGCGGTTCAAGAAGGCAACTCAATACCACCTTCTGAGGGACAACTAGGGATGGGTATTATATGCTGGCCTAACCAGCAACACCCATATCCTGTGAATTATTAGTTTTTTAAAAATCAGGGAATTTGTAATGGTGAGAGAACTGCACGCCTTTAAGGAGCAGATGGGGGCAGTGGATCCATGGAGGTTCACATAAGTATGGGAGAAGGAGTTCTCCTTCTTCTCCCAGATCCACACTAGAATTGACTTATGTGTAGTTGGGATATCAGTGCTTCCAGGGGTGTAGGGGTGGAATACTCCACAATAATAATAATAATATTTATCAGTGTCACAAGTAGGCTTACATTACACTGCAATTAAGTTACTGTGAAAATCCCCTAGTCGCCACACTCCGGCGCCTGTTCGGGTACACTGAGGGAGAATTCAGAATGTCCCGTTCACCGACCGAGCCCAACTTTCGGGATTTGTGGGAGGAAACCGGAGCACCCGGAGGAAACCCACGCAGACACGGGGAGAATGTGCAGACTCCGCACAGACAGCGACCCAAGCCAGATTCCTGGTGCTGTGAAGCAACAGTGCTAACCACTGTGCTACCGTGCAGTAATCTCGGACCACGCACCACGCTACATGGATGTGAAATTGGAGATGGGCCGGGCCTAACGCACGCCCCCCCCCCCCATGGAGGCTGGACACAGCCCTTCTCGTCCACAAGGCGCTCTGTGAGAGAATGTCACAAGCCATTGACGGGTATGTAACCTGCAACCCGAAAAGTCTCACCTTCCACATTCTGGGAGGCACTGAAGGCAGTAATAAGGGGGCCTTATTACATATAGGGCACTTAGAGACAGGAAATAGAGGGAACCTAGGCATCAACTGGTCGACTCCATACTGGACGTTGACTGGCGGTAGTCCCCGGACCCGATCGTGAAGTTACTGGTAGAGGGGGAAAAAATTACAAATGGAATTTGACCTGCTCTCCACCAGGAAAGCTATGAACCAGCTCCGCTGAGGATCTTTATGAACAAGGCCAGCTGACTGCTGGCTCACCGGCTGAGAAAGCAGGCAGCCACGAGGGAAATATCGCAGTTGAAAGTCAAGAATGGTAAACTAGTCACAACGTCAGACAAGATCTATGAGGCCTTTGTGACTTTCTACCAGGAACTATACACCCCCCCAGCCCCCAGAGGGAGACTCAAGGATGTACCATTTTCTCAATGGGCTGGACATCCACCTGTGGGGGAGGAAAAGAGGCAGGGACTGGATGCGCCGTTAGAACTGGGCGGAGTCATGGAGGATATCAATTCCATGCAATCAGGAAGGCACCTGGTCTGGACAGATTCCCGGTGGACTTCTATAAATAATTTGCGGCAGCACTGGCCCTGCACCTGTGGGAGATGTTCAATGATTTGTTGTTCGTGAGGGACCCTGCCGCCCACGCTGGCACAGGCCTCGGCATCGCTGGTCTCAAAATAAAAGGATCATACAGATCCATCTCAACCCTAAACACGGACACCAAAGTACTGGCGAAGGCCCTGGAAAGGCGACTGGAGAGTTGCATGCCAGAGGTAGTTGCGGAGGACCAGACTGCCTTTGTCAATGGGAAAAAAGCTAAAAGTGAACTTCAGGCGCCTTCTGAACATGATCATGACCCCAAGCGGGGGAAAGACACCAGAGGTGACCATCTCCCTGGACACACAGAAGGCCTTTGACAGGGTCGAATGTAGATACCTCACAGAGGTACTGGAATGGTTTGGATTCGGCCAGGGTTCACCTCATGGGTGAAACTATTCTACAGTGCTCCCATGATGAGTCTATGGACAAACACCACCAGTTCTGAATACTTCCGGCTGCAGAGAGGCACGAGACAGGGATGCCCACTATCCCCGCTATTATTTGCCCAGGCAATCGAGCCTCTGGAAATCGCTCTTAGATCAGCTAGGGGTGGAGAGGCATCCAGAGGAGAGACAGAAAGCATAGTCTCACTCTATGTGGATGACCTGCTCTTCTAAGTCTCAAACCCCCTAGACAACATGGCAGGAATAACGGAACTCCGAAAGGAGTTTGGAGCCTTCTGTGGGTTAGAAACTGAACCTGAGCAAGTGAAATCTTCCCCATGAACCCCCAGGCGGGGGTGGGGGGGGCGCCGAGCTGGGAAGGTTGCCGTTAGACTGGCCCAGAAAAATTCCCATACCTGGGGATCCAAATAGGATCCATAGATGGAATCTGTCGGCTCTGGTGGAGGAGGTAAAGAGGGACCCTACAGAGGTGGGACTCACCCCCCTCTCCCTGGCGGGGAGAGTGCGGACAATCAAAATGAACATGCTGCCCAGCATCCTGTTCAGATCTCACCCGATCTTCATCCCCAAGGCCTTCTTCACCAAAATCGATAAACTAATCATGGGGGTGGGGAGGCCCCGAGGGTCTCGAAAAAGGACTACAAAGGAGAAACATCGGAGGCCTCTAATTCTACCACTGGGCTGCCACCGCAGAAAGGATATGGGGATGCGTCAAGGAACCGGAGATGGAATGGTTAAGATGGAGGAGAGGGATGCCCCTCAGATCGCTGGCCCCAGCTGCACTCCAATCCCTCCCAGCCAGATACTCAAAAGCCCAGTGGTAGCGGCCACACTGAGGATGTGGAACAAACGATGACAACACTTTGGTATTACCGTAATGTCCAACATTGCCACCATCTGCAAAAATCACAGATTCATGCCTGCGACAATGGACCCCTCCTTCAAAAGATGGAGGCAGGATGAAAGGACACTGATGGTAGGGGACCTATACATAGATGGCAGAGTAGCGAACCTGGAGTTCTCATGGAAAAGTTTCAACTCCCAAAAGGGAACGAGCTATGATATAGCCAAATCAGAAACTTCCTTCGAAAATAGACGATGAAGTTCCAGCAGAAACTGGGACACTCACTACCGGACAGACTTCTGACCGTGGGCAAACTCGGGGACCATAACTGCACAGACATGTACCGATGGATACCAGAAGAGGTAAGCACACCCCTGGACGAGACAAGGGAGAAATGGGAGGAGGAGCTGGGATTGAGGTAGGCGGATGGACTCTGGATCGAAGCATTTCACAGGGCGAGCTCCACCTCCTCATATGTGGGGCTGTGCCTAACGCAGCTAAAGATGGTGCACAGGGTGCACCTAACCAGAACAAGAATGAGCGGGGTCTTCCCGGAAGTGGAGGACAAATGTGAATGATGCCAGGAAGGCCGGCCAACCGCACCCACATGCTCTGGTCTTGCCCCAGGCTTGTCAGGTACTGAACTACCTTATTTGTGGCCATGTCCAAGGTTGTGAGGGTTAAGGTGGAGCCGCGCCAGCTAGTGATGGTCTTCGGGGTATCAGAACAGCCAGAGCTCTTTACGGGGAGAGGAGCAGACGCCCTAACATTTGCCTCCTTTATTGCCCGCTGATGACTCCTGCTCGACTGACGATTGGCAGTGCCACCCAAGGCCACAGGCTGGCTGTCTGATCTAGCAGAATTTCTCAGGCTAGAAAAGATAAAATATGCCATCTGAGGTTCAGAGGAAGGAGTCCACAATGCGTGGAGGCTATTCACCAGCCTGTTCCAAGACCTGTTCGTGACCAGCAGCCAATGATAAAGGGTATGGAGGGTGGTGGTGGGGAGAGACAAGACAGGCAATAGGAGAGGAAAGGAGGGGGAGAATGGATCAGCTGAAGGGGGAAAGGGGCTGAGAGGGGGAGAATGGATAGGCGGAGGGGCGAGGGGTTTAAGGGGGGAGAGGCCGAGGTGGGGGAGGACATTAAGCAAAACACAGGACAAATAGGGAACTAGAGGGGACAAACAGTGGGGATGTGCACAACCTCAACCGCAACAGCAATGCCAAGGCGGACGCCAAACATGCCCCCCCATCACCCCGGATTTATTTTAGTACCAGGAGGTGGCAGATACACAAACAAAATATTGCTGTTGCGGTACCTGACCACCGGGGGCTCAAGAAAACAAGGCCCCACTTCACACCTGTACAAAGATTACTTTTGAATACTTCGGAGTGTATACTGATTCATTTGTTATAATTAAGTTTCCTTTTGTTTGTTTTCCTTTCTGTATACCCACTTTACTGATTGAAACTCTTCTGTAGTATAATTTGATAACAGTGGAGAAGGCCACAATGTATGCAAAACCAATAAAAATATTTTTTCAAAAAGTTCTTAAATAAAAAGAAAAAAAAAACTTTAACTCACTATTTATATCTGCCACTGTATATTCCAATTAAGCAATTCAATACAATTTAACTGCCACTTATAAATAAAGTTAACAATCAGGGTTCTTGCTTCTTTGTGCAGACCTTTGGAGAGAGACCCTTTCAGGAACAATCTGAAAATCCGCGTCTTCTCAGACTCAATGATATGGCAAACTGAAAAGCTATATTAATTATATCATCTGTTATACCAAGCACAAGGCATTCTCCAGTTTCTCCCACGAAGATGTCACATGACCTGTTTAGTTAGGACTAAACACAATCCCTCATAAATTATCTACACCCCCAGGGAACCGCCTAAACATCAACAATATTCCATTAACCATCTACATGTAAACAAGTAAATGGTTAAAATCTATCATTACCTCACCTTTATAACCTCTTAATCATGCTTTAACAAACATACTGCCTTTATGTATTTGAACACAAGGTTTAAATAACATTACTACAAAAAACATAATATATAAACAATTTCTTACATTCATCACAGCTGTGAGACTACTTGTGTTTCATGGACAGCAGCAGGTCAAGAAAATGGCTCACTGTCTTCTCAAGGGCAATTAGGAACAGACAATAAATGCTGGCCTTGCTAGCAATGTCCATGTCCCATGAACATATTAGAAAGAGGTTGATTTGGCTTACATCCCCATGTTGATCCTTTCTTTGCCAATCCAAAAAACAAGTACAGGGAAATAATTAATGAGTTTTGGACAAAATGGCAGTGACCCAACAATTACCTCAAATAGGAAATCAAACATAATATCATTAATAAATGAGTGTGGACATTATGTTTCAGTCTTTAAATGGGACTCTTTAAAAACCTCTGTGTGGCAGGATTGTTACAGATTTATCTGTGCATCTGACATGCGGCCCTCGTAATTTACCTTAGTATCCCAGGGTGATTTATTCATAGTCAGGCAGAGAAAAACCTAGCACTCATTAAGGTTCACATTTAAATATGTAACCTCATTAGGGTTTAATTTACATATGCAAACAATCAAACTGGCAGTAGTCTCTGGTATCAGCAGAAACTTTATCAGACATGACAGTTCTCCTTCAATGTTTGGTTGGTTTTGCAAAGTTAACCCTAATTTCTGGAGTGAAACCAATTTGAAAATGTAGGTTCTGACGTTTAATGGAATTAAATGTTAAAACATTTCTGAACAATTGTTATACACAAAAGCACTGGAATAATTTCAGTATGACTGGATTTTTCAATAAAGGGGCATAGAATTTTAATAGAAACATAACTTTTTCTTTTTGGTTAAATGTGCACGCGGAGTCTCCCAATTGTGTCATAGCTGCAGCAGCAGATTGCTGGAAATTCTGCAGAAATCGTGTAACACTGTTTACGCTACTTCTCAGGGGTTCTCTTCCATTGAAGCTCAGCAGACAACAGGGAGAGTCCTGCGGAAATTCAATCCTATAAATGTAAGATAATTTACAACAAGAGTTCATTGCTCCAACTGCATGAATGCACAAGCACAATTGCTATATTCATTGGTAATTTTGAATAAATATACAACAAAGATGAGTTAGCCTTTCGTGTCAGATTCTCTTTCCCTTTTATACTTCCATATACTTTCCACATAGTTTATAATGGTTCCTGGCAATATTTTTGTGAAGTAGAAACTTAATGGAGGATTGAACGAATTGGCAAAAACAATTTTTTAAATGCCGAAATAGGTGCACATTCACTGACCCTGATGGAGATTCTTTTCAACACTCAGTAAGGAAGGACTGAGTCAGCCACACCTATCTACAAAGTTCTGCCTTATGATTCTGCAACAAAGCTGCACAGAAGCAACAAATGTTTTTGTTCACTGGTGCTCTTTGCGAGCTCACCAACATGTACATATTCCTAGGAGTTTGCTTATGACCATGGAAGGTGTTCCTGGTGCTCTGTCAGAATCTTTTGAGCTTTTGTGCGGCATAAAGCTGAACAAAAGGTTACTATAAAAGCATTTCTGCATTGATGCAAAGTTGTTTCTGTTCTGCAATGTCAATGGGAGGAGTGTAAATTGGAAATCAGATCAGTAATTTGACTCTATTTGCATTAATGCCAGGAGGTGCTCAGTCATGCGTAGTAGATAGCCTCACACTGTTAATCTTTATTGAAGGTGCTGTTTAAATACATCTCAGGGTACGGGTAGATTGCAAGTGCTCAGTTAGTTGAATGGTTGTCTTTAAAACTTTTTAACAAACATAGTACAAGATTTCTTAATGTTAGAAGAAGCATTTTTGTATAAATTCAGTATTTGACTTTTGGCCACCAACACTCATTGAATGAATAAGGATGACATAAATTAGATACCAACCTCAAATTGGTGCCTTTGCGCTGTACACACTATCAGACTTAAAGTTAATGCTGAGAACTAAGGCTTTTATCAGAACAAAGAACAAAGAAAAGTACAGCATAGGAACAGGCCCTTCAGCCCTCCAAGCCTACGTCGACCATGCTGCCCGTCTAAACTAAAATCTTCTACACTTCCAGGGTATTCCCTCTATTCCCATCCTATTCATGGATTTGTCAAGCTGCCCCTTAAACTTCACTATCGTATGACCCAGACTTGAGTCATATACAATCCCAAATGCATACTTGTGACTATTGAAAGCCTTTCTGTTATTATGAGGATATTTTGAGGAGTCAACTATCAAAACATTAAAAATGATAATCTGCTGTGATAGACAGAATTTGTGCGACGTACAAGCTTGTCCAAACTGCAGCCTGCGGGCCCCATTGTTGAAAATGCCAGCAAGATGAGTCAGTGAGTTTGAATATTTCTGCAGGGGACTGTTTCTCCAATGGAGTCTGTTTTTCTCCCACATGTGCTGTTGATAGGCTCCATGGTGAACCTATCAGCAACAAACTTGGAAGAGAAACAGGCTGTGTTTGAGGAAGCAACAAACACTGGCAACTGCAGGTATGTACATATGGAACATACAGTGCAGAAGGAGATCATTTGGCCCATCGAGTCTGCACCAACCCACTTAAGCCCTCACTTCCACCCTATCCCCATAACCCAATAACCCCTCCTAACCTTTTTGGACACTAAGGGCAATTTATCATGGCCAATCCACCTAACCTGCACGTCTTTGGACTGTGGGAGGAAACTGGAGCACCCGGAGGAAACCCACGCAGACAAGGGGAGAACGTGCAGACTCTGCATAGACAGTGACCCAGCGGGGAATCGAAGCTGGGAGCCTGGCGCTGTGAAGCCACAGTGCTAGCCACGTATGCTACCGTGCTGCCCACGTAAGGATGGATAGACTCACGCTTTCCTCTCCGCTTTCACCTTGCTCGGGTCTGGCTGCAGCCACGATCCCCGCTTCTCCCCACGTTCCCCCAGTAAGCACCCACATTCAGATGCCACAAGGCCTCAGGCTTCACTCCCGGTACGTTGAGGGAGGGAAGGCAGCTGAGTGAGCAAGAAAGTGTGGATGAGTGCAGAAGTGTGTGGCTGAGTGGGTAAATGAATGGGTGGGTGAGTGAAAGGATGGGAGGGTGAGTGAGTTTGGGTGAAACGGTAGGCAGGTGAGTGGATGTGAGAGAGTGAGTGGATGTGAGAGAGTGAGTGAATGCGCGAGAGTGAGTAGATGCGAGAGATGTGAGAGAGTGAGTGGATGTGCGAGAGTGAATAGATGTGAGAGAGTGAGTGAATGCGAGAGAGTGAGTAGATGCGAGAGAGTGGATGTGAGAGAGTGAGTGGATGGCGGGCGAGTGAGTGTCAGGGTGGGCAAGTGAGTGTGTAAGTGAGCACGAGGGCGGACGGGCGGGCAAGCATGAGGGCGGGCAAGCATGAGGGCGGGCTACTGAGTGTGAGGGCAGGCGAGTGAGTGTGAGGGTGGATGAATGAGTGTCAGGGTGTGGGAAGCTGAGTGAGTGTGAGGGTGGGTGACTGTGAGGATGAATGAGTGAGTGTGAATGAGTGTGAATGTGGGTACATGTGCATGTGTGTGGGCTGAGTGAGTGTGAATGATGGTTGGTGTGAGGATGGGTGAGTGATGTGAGGATGTAGGAAAGTGAGTGTGTGAGGGTAAGTGAGGGTGGGTAAATGAGTGGAGGTTGGTAAAATGAGTGAGTGAGTGAGGGTGGGTGGGTGCGAGGGTGGAAGAGTAGGTATGTGTGTGTGCGCAAGGGGCGAGGTTGTGAGAGTGTGTGTGCATGCAAGGGGTAAGTCAAAGTGTGTTCACAAGGGGTGAGTCTGTATGTGTGCACACAAGGGGTAAGTAGGTGTGTGTGTGCCCAAGGCGTGAGCCAGTGTGTGTGCGAATACAAGGGGTAAGTCAGTGTGTGTGCACAAGGGGTAAGTCAGTGTGTGTGCACAAGGGGTGAGTCAATGTGTGTACACAAGGGGTGAGTCAGTGTGAGTGTGCACACAAGGGGTAAGTCAGTGTGTGTACACAAGGGGTGAGTCAGTGTGTGTGTGCACACAAGGGGTAAGTCAGTGTGTGCATGTGTACACGAGGTGAGTCAGTATGTGTGCGCAAAAGGGTTGCCTGCATGTGCAAGGTCTGTGCGTGTGTGGGATGTGGGAGTGAGGTATGTGCCATATAAATGTGTGAGGGATGTGCAGGGTATGTGAGAGGGGTCAGTGCATGTGTGTGCACACGTGTGCAAGGGGTGCATGTGTGGGAGAGGGATGTGTGTGTGCTTGTGGGGTATGCAAGTGTGGGTGTAATGTGCGCGTGTGTGGGGTGTGTGCGTGTGTGAGGGTGCGCATTGTGTGTGAGGAGTGTGTGTGTGTGGGCGAGGGGTGTGCGTGTGAAGTGTGTGTGAAGAGTGTGTGTGTGTGGGGGGGGATTGTGTGTTGTGTGTGAGGGGTGTGGCATGTGTGGGGTGTGTGTGTTGTGTTTGATATTTATGCTCAGTTAGTTGTTTCTTTGCATTCAACAGCTTTTCGTATTGAAATTCATGTTTAATGTTGTGTCATGGCTGTATTCTCCGCTTCGCGACGCTGGATGCGAGAATTGCAATCGGGCAGAGAATCGAGCGAAATAGAAAAAATAGTTTTGCGCCCGGTGCCGAATCAGACATCATTCTCCGATCTCTCGCTTGCAGCGCTATCGACGTTTGCGACACGAGTGCAAAACCATCCTTTGCATGAATTTTAATATCAGTAGCGGGTTGTTCACTTCATGCTTCACCCCTCTTACAAAAGAACATAAGAACTAGGAGCAGGAGTAGGCCATCTGGCCCCTCGAGCCTGCTCCACCATTCAATGAGATCATGGCTAATCTTTTGTGGACTCAGCTCCACTTTCCCACCCGAATACCATAACCCTTAATCCCTTTATTCTTCAAAAAACTATCGATCTTTATCTTAAAAATATTTAATGAAGGAGCCATTACTGCTTCACTGGGCAAGGAATTACATAGATTCACAACCCTTTGGGTGAAGAAGTTCCTCCTAAACTCAGTCCTAAATTTACTTCCCCTTATTTTGAGGCTATGCCCCCTAGTTCTGCTTTCACCTGCCAGTGGAAACAACCTGCCCGCATCTATCCTATCTGTTCCCTTCATAATTGTATATGTTTCTATAAGATCCCCCCATCATCCTTCTAAATTCCAACGAGTACAGTCCCAGTCTACTCAACTTCTCCTCGTAATCCAACCCTTTCAACTCTGGGATTAACCTAGTGAATCTCTTCTGCACACCCTCCAGTGCCAGTACGTCCTTTCTCAAGTAAGGAGATCAAAACTGAACACAATACTCCAGGTGTGGCCTCACTAACACCTTATACAATTGCAGCATAACCTCCCTAGTCTTAACTCCATCCCTCTAGCAATGAAGGACAAAATTCCATTAGCCTTCTTAATCACCTGTTGCACCTGTAAATCAACTTTTTGCGACTCGTGCACTAGCACACCCAGGTCTCTCTGCACAGCAGCATGTTTTAATATTTTGTCATTTAAATAATAACCCCTTTTGCTGTTATTTCTACCAAAATGGATAACCTCACATTTGTCAACGTTGTATTCCATCTGCCAGACCCTAGCCCATTCACTTAGCCGATCCAAATCCCTCTGCAGACTTCCAGTATCCGCTGCACTTTCTGCTTTACCACTCATCTTAGTGTCGAATGCAAACTTGGACACATTGCCCTTGGTCTCCAACCCCAAATCATCTATGTAAATTGTGAACAATTGTGGGCCCAACACTGATCCCTGAGGGACACCACTAGCTATTGATTGCCAACCAGAGAAACACCCATTAATCCCCACTCTTTGCTTTCTACTAATTAACCAATCCTCTATCCATGCTACTACTTTTCCCTCAATGCCATGCATCTTTATCTTATGCAGCAACCTTTTGTGTGGCACTTTGTCAAAGGCTTTCTGGAAATCCAGATACACCACATCCATTGGCTCCCCGTTATCTACCGCACTGGTAATGTCCTCAAAAAATTCTACTAAATTAGTTAGGCACGACCTGCCCTTTATGAACCCATGCTGCATCTGCCCAATGGGACAATTTCCATCCAGATGCCTAGCTATTTCTTCCTTGATGATAGATTCTAGAATCTTCCCTACTACCAAAGTTACGCTCACTGGCCTATAATTACCCGCTTTCTGGCTACCTCCTTTTTTAAACAGTGGTGTCACGTTTGCTAATTTCCAATCCGCCGGGACCACCCCAGAGTCTAGTGAATTTTGGTAAATTATCACTAGTGCATTTGCAATTTCCCTAGCCATCTCTTTTAGCACTCTGGGATGCATTCCATCAGGGCCAGGAGACTTGTCTACCTTTAGCCCCATTAGCTTGCCCATCACTACCTCCTTAGTGACAACAATCCTCTCAAGGTCCTCACCTGTCATAGCCTCATTTCCATCAGTCACTGGCATGTTATTTGTGTCTTCCGCTGTGAAGACCGACCCAAAAAACCTGTTCAGTTCCTCAGACATTTCCTCATCTCCCATTATTAAATCTCCCTTCTCAGCCTCTAAAAGACCAATATTTACCTTAGCCACTCTTTTTTGTTTTATATATTTGTAGAAACGTTTACTATCTGTTTTTATATTCTGAGCAAGTTTACTCTCATAATCTATCTTACTCTTCTTTATAGCTTTAGTAGCTTTCTGTTGCCCCCTAAAGATTTCCCAGTCCTCTAGTCTCCCACTAAACTTTGCCACTTTGTATGCTTTTTCCTTCAATTTGATACTCTCCCTTATTTCCTGAGATATCCACGGTCGATTTTCCCTCTTTCTACCGTTTTCCTTTTTATTGGTATAAACCTTTGCTGAGCACTGTGAAAAATCGCTTGGAAGGTTCTCCACTGTTCCTCAACTGTTTCACCATACAGTCTTTGCTCCCAGTCTACCTTAGCTAGTTCTTCTCTCATCCCATTGTAATCTCCTTTGTTTAGGCACAAAACACTAGTGTTTGATTTTACCTTCTCACCCTCCATCTGTATTTTAAATTCCACCATATTGTGATCGCTCCTTCCGAGAGGATCCCTAACTATGAGATCATGAATCAATCCTGTCTCATTACACAGGACCAGATCTAGGACCGCTTGTTCCCTCGTAGGTTCCATTACATACTGTTCTAGGAAACTATCACGGATACATTCTATAAACTCCTCCTCAAGGCTGCCTTGACCGACCTGGTTAAACCAATCGACATGTAGATTAAAATCCCCCATGATAACTGCTGTACCATTTCCAAATGTATCCGTTATTTCTTTGTTTATTGCCTGCCCCACCATAATGTTACTATTTGGTGGTCTATAGACTACTCCTATCAGTGACTTTTTCGGCTTACTACTCCTGATTTCCACCCAAATGGATTCAACCGTATCCTCCATAGCACCGATGTCATCCCTTACTATTTCCCGGATGTCATCCTTGAATAACAGAGTTACACTACCTCCCTTACCATCCGCTCTGTCCTTCCGAATAGTTTGATACCCTTGGATATTTAACTCCCATCCTTTAATCATGTTTCAGTAATGGCCACTGAATCATAGTCATTCATGATGATTTGCGCCATCAACTCATTTACCTTATCCCGAATACTACGAGCATTCAGGTAAAGTACACTTATGTTGGCTTTTCTACCTCTGTTCTGAATCTTAACACCTTGATCAATAACCTCTCCTAAGTAATATTTCCTCTTAACTTTTCTCCTAATTTTCCTTGTCGTTGAATCCATATCTTCATGTAACAACCTGCCGCGTTGCTTACCATTAATGTTTTTACTTCCCGTTTTATTCCTTTTAGTATTACTGGTCCTATTCACTGAGCTCCCCTCAGTCACTGTACCTTGTACTGTCGCCCTTTTTGAGTTTTGGCTATGGCGTCTCTGCCTTACACTTTCCCCCTTACTACCTTTTGCTTCTGTCCCTGTTTTACTACCTTCCAACTTCCTGCATCGGTTCCCATCCCTTAGGCAGAAGTTATATGGGAGAGAATTGGTGCAAGTATTTACAAGCAGGGCCTGGGCGCAATGGCTGTTGAGCGGAAGTGATGAGGTGACAGAACGCTCAAAACGTTTCAAAATTGTCAGGCTCGCGGGGGGAGCGAGAGTGGCTAGGAATGACTTGGTGCCGTCCGTGGACTTGGGGTGTCTCCCTTGGGACCAGGGCAGCCTGGCTCAGTCTGCCATTGCTGGATTTAAACGCATCCCTTTGGTTCTACTTACAGGCCCCAGCTGTTCACACTGCTGACTGCTCACTGTGTCCTGTAAATGTTCAGAGAGCCTCTAGTCTTCTGGGAACTCACCCAGGCTGTCCTCTGGAAACCCTCAGAAGCCAGCTGTATCATCAATGGGATAGGCCTGGCCAAGCTGAATCAGTGGCACCAGGTGTTGGCACTCCTCTACACACCATCAGAGCGCAGCCCCACTGCAGGGGAAGCAGGGAAATAGCAGAGCTCACCCCAAACAAAGGACACACATACCATGGCTTTTAGCACCCTCCCTAGCACGCAGCCCCTCTCAGGGCAGCGGCCTCACCAGTGACACTATCAGGTATTCCATCCCTCAGGACCACGTGCAGACTTCAGCCCTGCCTGCCCACTGCACCCCTGCTCCCATCCATCCTGCCCCTGGTCACATTGCCATAACTTGTGTGTCACACCCAGGACCCACATCACATTGAAGCTAAGCTCCCAGCAGACACACACTTCCCTACCTCAACCCCATTTGTAGCAACAGCCCACACACAAGCCTCTAAGCATAGAGGCAATTGGTGGCACACGGTGGCCCTCTCCACCACACAACCAGTGGCCACTGTGCTGGCAATATAACATACGGCCCACCGAGTGAGAAGACCACAGTTGACAACAGAGCTAATGACTGATAGGGGTTGTAGCAGCCACCGTAATCCCTGTTAACAGGGATGGATGGTGAGGATAGAGGATTAGCACAGCACAGGCCAGGTGTCACTCATTGATGGGGATGGGGTGCAGTGTGGATGACAACATATGGAAGGAGCCAGGTGGGGGTTGGGTTGGAGGTGGAGGGGTCGTGTTGAAGGGGCCGCTGAAGTACAACTCAGGGTCACCACGCATCTTGGTGGCTTTGGATGGGCAAGGACTCCCCCCCCCCCCCCCCCCCCCCCCCCCCGACTTCAGAGAATTAATTTTGGAGTCCAGCCAGCTATGCTGGCTATCTACCTGGTCGCAGTTGCCATTGCAAGCGCACAGAGGCTGGAGGAAGAGGGCCTGCTTGGGGAGAATCTGCTTAAGAGGAGCCTGCCCCAGAAGAGCAGGGGCCAACCAATGAGGCTCAAGTGTCGGCTGTCCAACAGGCAGAGGAGGAGGTGTGAAGGAGGCACCATATCAGGGCACGTATATACCGTCGGCTCCTGTCTTTCCAGCAGTTACTGGATCGCCCATGCTGCCGAAGACTTTGGGTCACCAATGAGACCGTATGCTACCTGTGCCCGAGGGTGGCATACCTGGCACGTCTGGGGTTTGGAGGGAGCCACCCACTCCTGGTGGCCGTCAAGGTGACGGTCACCCTGAACTTTTATGCTTCTAGATCATTCCAGGGCTCGGGCGGGAACCCGTGTGAGATTTCGCAAACATCTGCACACAGGTGGCTCCACGTTGCGATGGATGTACTATGCTTCCAGGCATCAGACAAAAGATCATCAATCGGGACCAGGCCAACCAGAATGCCCGGACAGCAGGCTTCGCCGCCATCGCTGAAATGACCCAGGTCCAGGGGGTGATCGATGGAACGCATGTTCCCCTCGAGTGTCCTCCTCTGAGCACTGCTACATCAGGTGGTGCCCTTCGCCAAAGGAAAAGGGTTCCACTGAACGTACAGTTGATATATGACCACCAGCTACACATCATGCACGTCTGCGTCCAATACCCAGGCCGAGTGCATGACGCATACATCCTAGTGCACTGAGGTTCCTAGCACATAGATGGCATTCCTCGGGTGAGGGATTGTCTCTTGGGCAACAAGGATTACCCGCTGAGGACATGGTTAATGACACTTGTCCGGAGGGCCAAGACTGACACAGAGACCCATCGTAACGACACCCATGCAACAACTAAGTGTCACTGTGCGGTGCATCGGTTTACTAAAGATGTGCTTCTGATGCCTGGACCGCGCTTGGGGGAGCTCTTCAATATATCTCCAGGAGGGACTCGAGCATCGTACTGGCCTGCTGCAATCTGCAGAACATTTCGCAGCAGAGTGGCGACAAGCTGGAGGAGGAGGAAGAATGCCAGGCTTCATCTGATGAGGAGGATGAGGAGGGTGTCCAAGACGAACCGGACAAACCACCCATTGTGTGATCTATGGCCACCGAACATGAGACAACCTCATCACCTCCCGATTTACCAACTACGAGGCCTGGCCTCCGGCAGCATCACCTCCGTGTCCCACCTTGCCATTCCTCCCTCCTCTCCCTCTCCCCCACTTCAATATAAAACCCCCTTCCCAATAACTACTCAATTCTTCCCTGTCCCTCAGTTCTTCATCCACCTTTTCCTGTCCCTCAGCCATTTTCTCCAGTTTCCCTGTCCCTCAGCCCTTCACTCCACCTTCCCCCTAACCTTCCCCTCCTTTCCACTACCACAGTTTTGCCTCCCCCTCCAAAGGTCCTACCAGCATCACCACAGGTACAGACACTGGATAGGCAGTATCAGCAGGTCCTGTACACACATGCATGAACACACACGAACATAATCACACACCCCATGCCCCCCACCCAGCACATCCTCTACACCCCGCCCAGCCCATCCCTAACATCCATCAGACAGAAGTTAGAGGCAAGTAGGACTGTTTGTGCAAAAGTATTTAATGGTGAGTAGATACATTGTTGTGCCCTAACCCCTAACTATCACCTATGTGCTACACCCATGCCAACTCAAGTGTTACCTAATATTCTTATTTTACGTGGCCTACCACTCCTTCTAGATGTTACCCCAGACAGCACACCTGAAGTGAAGGCGGCCTGCTGCGTGTCTCGCCCTCTGACCTGTGATGCTCTTGGCAACTGATCTCTGGAGGGCCTTGACCTTGATGGCTCCAGTCGACTTTCTGGTTCACAGGTGGCGATGTACCTTCCTGTTCTGCCCAGTGCCCATGAGATGCGCCAGTGTCAAGTGGGGAGGATTTGGAAAGGCCAAAGTGTTCCAGCACCTTCTCTGCAGGAAGCACCGGCATGGGCACCATCACTTCCTCCTCCATCGGTGTGCCCGATGGCCCCTGGGCTACTCCATGGTGAGGCTGTGAGCTCCGGAGACTCCACAGTCACCTGGAGTTGCCAGTCCTGGAGGCCCGCCCTCTTCTGAGCTATAATCCCGATGCCCTCAGCCATGACCCTTTGTGAATGGGACAAGCTTTGGAACGCCACAGCAAATCCATGTGGGCTGAGGACATGTCTGCCTATGACTGGGTTCCCTATGGCGGCACGGTGGCACAGTGGTTATCACTACTGCCTCACAGCTCCAGGGACCTGGGTTCAATTCTGGCCTCGGATGACTATCTGTGTGGAGTTTACCCTTCCTCCCTGTATCTGCGTGGGTTTCCTCCGGGTGCTCTGGTTTCCTCCCACAGTCCAAAGATGTGCAGGTTAGGTGGATTGGCCATGTCAAATTTCCTCTTAGTGTCCAAAGATTACGTGCGGTTACCGGGTTACGGGGTGGAGGCATGGGCTTAAGTAGGGTTCTTTTTTGAAGGGCCGGTGCAGACCCGATGGGCCGAATGGCTTCCTTCCACACTGTAAATTCTATGATTCCATGATCTTGCACCTCAGCCAGCGATCACAGTATGCCTCAATCCTTGAAAGTCTTGTTTCATGGCTCTGACTTATTGCGCCAGGCCTTCCACTGCAGACGCCACCCTTTCAGAGTTGGCTAGGGTACCACGCATTGTTGGCACCATCTCCTGCGCCTGAAGATGGTTGGACTCCTCAAGCTGTACCTGCAGGCACTGGAAAGGTGCTGGCACCACTTCCTGTAAATCCTGGCTCTGTGTCTGCTCCGGGATATGCTGGGAATGTGGCTGGGGGACAGCGAACCTGGATGGCCCGGCCTCGTCTGATGGTGATCCTGCAAGACAAAAGACATGGTGTGATCTTGGGATAGAGTGGTCTGTGGGAGTGGGGTGACTCACTTGCTCGAGGGATATCAGTGTTGCATTAGGCTCTCACTTGTTTGCCACATGCTGACCTCAGTGTCAGCCACTGCTCTTTCCTCAACCTTGCCCGCTAGCTGCATTACCCTCTCTTCCACAAGGGTTTGGCCACGCTGTTCAGGGACGCCCTCTCCGGTCTTCTGCCGCTCTTGTCTGCTATGGGCCGCCATATCCCAGGGGACACAGAAAGAACATGGTGAGACGCATGGGGAGGCGTGTTCTACTGGGGGGCGGGGTGGGTCATCAGAAGTGATGTCGGGGGCACTGAGGTAGTGACTTATTCAAGTTGCCCTGAGAAGATCATTCATCTTTATTGGCACTGGGTTCCAGTCTTCCTCGTGAGGCTGGCAGCACTGACCGCCTCTGCCATCTCCTTGCAGGCCCCGTTGACTATAGCTGTCTTGAGATTGCGGCCCATGCTGGGGAGAGAGTGTCCCTCCTTTCCTCCACTGCGTACAGCATCCGGTCTAGCTTGCATTCCCGTCATTGGGCGGAGGTCCTCTTGGAGCCACCTTCTTGGCTGGAATGAGAGTTTGTGGTGAGTGGAGCAGCTCGACGCAGATCCAGCTTGTCAGGCTCTTCAGTGCTAATTCTGGCCCTAGTGAATCAGACGCCAGCAGCAATGGGGATTGCTTTCAATTCACATGGGCAGAGTGCTGGCCGATTTGCATGTACTGACCCGCTTACCGAATAATGCCACCAACGGAAACAAGAATCGCACGCTATTCAGTCCCGGTGGGACACTTGGGGCGCACTTTTCTGGCCATGCTGCGTCGGAAAAGCAGCTCATCGTGGCACAGCATGGCCGGTGAAAGCCGGGTGACCCTGCTCCCGGGATCTACCTGGCGCGCAGCGCCTCGTGAGATTCAACGCAATGTTGTCAGATGTTGCAAGGGGAATCCCGCACACAATGGGCAGGATCAGTTTTTGGCAAATCTTCATAGATTTGCCTTACTCTAAGTCCCCCAAAGCCTTACTCTAATGTGCAGATTCCCGAGGCACCTGAGGCTTTGGGATTCAATCCCTTTGCCCCCGGGACCTCAGGCTAGCACCGTTTGGTTCTCGTCCCCACAAACGGGGACCAGACGGAACAACACTTGTGGGGGGTCTCCAAGGGGTTTGGAGGCCCCCAACTGCTTTGGGCAGGGTGGTACCCTTATAGTGCCAGCCTGCCACCCTGGCAGTGCCACCTGGGTGTCAGCCTGGGACTGAAGGTGCCCGGTGGCACTGCCAAGGTGCCAGGTTACAGCAGAGCTCCCTGTTGTAAAAATCGGGGCTGGGGGGGGGGCCTCGGCCGCACGTTCCCTGGTTAGGCCCCTTATTCAACGCGAGTCACGAGCGGCTAAACGTGCTCACTCGGGGATTTTGTTCCCTTTTTGGGAAGGTTGCGCCCTTAGTCTCCCAAACAGACAATTCCAGCCCTTATCTTTCCAAACCTTGTTTATTGGCCCTGCTGAGCATGAGAAAAATTAAAATGTGGGTTAGACAAGTCTGATAAAAGCCCTAGTTCTCAGCATTAATTTAAGTCTGATAGTGTGTGTTACAACACACAGACTCCAATTTGAGGTTGGTACCTAATTTATGTCATCCTTATTCATTCGATAAGTGTCGACGGTCAGTAGTCAAATACTGACTTTAGACAAAAATGCTTTCTTCTAACATTAAGAAATCTCGTACTGTGTTTAACAATTTTAAAGAATTATTTAAAAATTTTAAAGAATTGAGCATTTGCAAATTTTCCATACCTTGAGATCTAATTACGCTATTTATTTTCATGTATATAGGTCAAATACAATTAAATACTTAGAGCATGATTCAACTGATTGGGAACAAAGTCCCACAGTGAGCGCATTTAGACCCGTGTTTCCCGGCACTCATAGCGCTGAGAAACATATGGGGCGGGATTCTCCGACCCTCGCAAGATCGGAGAATCACCCGGGGGGCGGCGCGAATCACGCCCCGCCGCCGGCTGCCGTATTCTGCCATTTTTCGGGCGGGGGGCGGGATTCACGCCACTCCGGTCGGGGGCCGTTGGAAGCGCCCCCCCCCCCCCACCCCCCCCCCCCCGGCAATACTCCGGGCCCCGATGGGCCGAGCAGCCTTCCGTTTTTGGACAGTCCTGCCGGCGTGGGTTACGCATTGTCCCACATGGCGGGACCTGGCAGGTAAGTCGGCGGGGGTGGTCCTCGGGGGGGGGGGGATCCGACCCCAGAGGGAGCCCTCACGGTGGTCTGGCCCTCGATCGGGGCCCACCGATCTGCGGGCGGGCCTGTTCCGTGGGGGCACTTCTTCCTTCAGCGCCGGCCCCTGTAGGGCTTCGCCATGGCCGGCGCGGAATACGCCGGCCGGTCTGTGCACGTGTGGAACCATACCGGCGGTTCTGTGCATGCGCGAGATCACGCTGGTCCTTCGGCGCATGAGCGAACTCATGCCGTCCCTTCGGTGCCGGCTGGAGAAGCGGCAACCCCTCCACCGTCCACCTAGCCCCCGAAAGTGCAGAGAATTCCGGCGGAGTGATTGGCGCCGGTTCTCCCGCCGGCATGGGGAATTAGTCCCCAGAAGGGAGAATCCCGCTGATGGCTATACAACGCGACTTACATTGCATAAGGGGAACGCATAGCTGAGGCAGCACATAGTAGCCCCATTTTGTACATTGAGGAACTCCCCAGTGTAGCGAGAGATCAGGACGCCATTTTTAAATAGTGTCCTGATGTCGGAGTCCCCAAAAGCTTGCACTATGGGACACCCCCAACACTCACACAGGGTACCCCCCGGCCCAATCACACGTGCACAAAAATGCCAGCTTGGCACATTGGCAGTGTCCATGCCAGCTGGCAGTACCATCTTGGCAGCACCAGACTGGCACCCAGGTGGCACTGCCAAGGTGCCAGGTTGGCATTGTCAAGGTGGCACCAATGTCAGGGCACCACTCTGCTCAAAGGGTATGCTGTTGGGGGCCTCCGAACCCCTGGGAGACCCCCATGAGTGCCGATCCGTCTGGTCCCCATCTATCCCAAAACCTCAGGTACCTCGGGAATCTGCACATTAAAGTGAGACTAGCTGTCTTGCTTCAATATGCATATTTGCCAAAATGTGATCCCACTCACAATGGGTGGGATTTACATGCGACCTCACGAGGTGCTGCGAGCCGGGTAGATCCCGAGAGCGGGGTCTCCTGGCTTTTATCGGCCACGCTACGTTGCGGTGAGCTAAGGTTCAGGCGCAGCGTGGCAATTGGATCACGCCTTTATACCAAACATACAACAATGAAATCATACAACTTCTGAATAGCAAGTAACAAATATCATAGATAAAGTTTTTGAATGAATAATTCTGGATAATGAGGTCATACAACAATCTTGAAAAAATATTTTTAGTTAATTACATATAAACTTATTTTAAAACATATTTAAAGAATGAGACATGCTCATGTTTTTTTGAAGTTAAATAAATGCTTGATTTGTAGAGCAATAAATTATTAAATTTTTGTTATTGCATACATTTTCATGATCTCACTTTCAATGGTGCTATGCAACTATATTGCAAACAAGGAGAGCTCATTTGTTCAGAACTGTTCTAAAATTTTGATTACTTCTCATTTAAATGTGTTAATACATAAATGGCTAGTGGTTTTGAACACAATGATAAAAGAACTATGCTTTGTGATCCATTCTTCTGATTTTTCTATTCTTATTTGCTTAGCGTCCATCATTTCCTCCGGAAGATGAATAAAGCTTTATACTAATCCTCATGGCAAAATTGCTGTGACTCAGATAACAAGGGAGATGAGACAAAGGGTCAGATTTTCCTCAACAATGGAGTAGCCCAGTTCAGAACTCAAGAAACTCATCACATCTACGCTTGGCAGATTACAGCATGAGTCACAGCTCCATGTGATTTCCTGACCAGAGTACGCTGAATCAAATGTCACAAATATATATATATAGGCTACTGGACCATAGAAATTCAGGATTTACAGGAACAATTAATTCATTTACTTCAATTTTTTCAGATTTTTCTCCTTAATTTCCATTTCTTGGAGTTTATTATTCTACTATTTTTCCTTTAAAATCAAAAGCCTCAGAACTTCCCAGTGTCAGACCATTCATTGAATGGACAAAAAATTATTGCAAGCCAGCTGTTACAGGCTGGGAGATGCAGCGTAGTATATAAGCAATATTGATATAATGCATTATTTACCCAAGATAATTCAAATTAAGTGTGTATGATATATACCAGATATATTTCTTAAACTGATAAAAGTTAACTATGGAAATATAATTAAATGTAGAATTAATATGCATAAGTTACTTCCATTTTTGAGTGGACAGATTATGCAGCTTCTATGATTTGTTATATCCCAAATTCTGATATAGTTACAGCATTCTAATAACAATCTTTGAATTCTATAGTGCTACACAGAACAAATATAATTACAAAGCTGTAGAATGAACAATTATGTATGTCATTTTTAATGTTGGAGATAGATGTGGTTAGGAATTTGATAATGACATTTTGGAGCCTGGAAATTTGGGCACACTTGAAGTCAGAATCCCTACAGTGCAGAAGGAGGTCATTTGCCCCATCGAGTCTGCACCGACCCTCTGAAAGAGCACCCCAACCGATCCCTGTAACCCCACCGAGGGACAATTTAGCATATCCAACCTACCTAACATGCACATCTTAGGCCAGAAATATGCACACATTTCCTGCCTACCATATTGGTGCCTTATTTGGGCATGCAGGGAATAGCATGAACCAGTAGCATAGTGGTTAGCACAGTTGCTTCACAGCTCCAGGATCCCAGGTTCAATTCCCAGCTTGGGTCACTGTCTGTGTGGAATCTGCACGTTCTCCCCGTGTCTGCGTGGGTTTCCTCCGGGTGCTCCGGTTTCTTCCCACAGTCCAAAGATGTGCAGGTTAGGTGGTTGGCCATTCTAAATTGCCCACGTGTCCAAATAGGTTAGGTGGGGTTACTGGGTTACAGGGATAAAGGGGATAGGGTGGAGGCGTGGGGCTTAAGTAGGGTGCTCTTTCCAAGGGCCGGTGCAGACTCGATGGGCTGAATGGCCTCCTTCTGCACTGTAAATTCTATGATTCTATGATTAAATGGTGAGACCCACCCAGGGTAATTCTGATAATTGTCTCCTAAACTCATTACACAGGAGCCATGGTGGTGTAAACAGGCAGCTAATGAAGAGAGCTAATGTCACATTTAGAAATGCTGATGCCTTGCAACAAGAAATTCTGTGGTGTTTTGATGCAAAAGTAGTGTAGTTCTGGTGTGGGTGTTGGAATTTAGGATGAAAATCAGGTACACTAGCATTACACCCATTCTAAAATGTACTGTCTTATAGTGTATATATGCCAAGGGGCAAAGCTGCTGTTTCAGATTTTCTGCCATTTACACTAGAATTGCACCAGATTTAAGCTAATACTATAAAAAAAAAAGGAGGTAAGCTACCAACTAATTTGGAAAGCACAATGTGGTTCACAGACTTTGAATGTTCATAAATATTGAAACATCAGCCTTTATGGAAATAATGGGGGCAATTCTCTGGCTGGGTTGCACCCAGTATAAATTGCATAAATTGTGGGAGAGCCCCAAAACTGGTTTTGCATTCTCCCAGCCTGTTTCAGCTGGCTTGCAATCAATTTTTGTCCATTCAATGAATGGTCTGACACTGGATAGTTTTGAGGAACAGAGGGACCTTGCAGTGTTTGTCCATATATCTGGGAAGACAGAAAGGCAGGTTAATAGGTTGGTGAAAATGGCATATGGGACACTTGCCTTTACCAATCAAGGCATGGATTACAAAAGCAGGGAGGTCATGTTGGGGTTGTATAGAGCTTAGGTGAGGCCACAGCTGGAATACTGTGTGCAGTTCTGGTCGCCACATTATAGGATGGTGTGATTGCACTGGAAGGGGTGCAGAGGCGATTCACCAGGATGTTGCCTGGGATGGAACATTTTAAGTTACAAAGAGATGTTGGATAGACTTGGGTTATTTTCACTGGAGCAGAGAAGACTGAGGGGCGACCTGATTGAAGTGTACAAGATTATGAGGAGCATGGACAGGCTGGATAAAAAGCAGCTGTTCCCCTCACGGTCCATGACCTTTTACAAGCCTCTTTATTGACCGGTCTAGGCTATTTTAAAGGAAGGTTTAACTTTGTTTGTTTTTATAGCTCTTCGCAGTCCATTAACTCCAAAGTGCTTCCCCTTTTGTGCAGGTGTTATTTCCACGCCAGTTTTTTAAAAAGAGGCTGTTTCTTTGTTCTGAAGTGCTTCCTAGAAAGAGCAGGTACTCTGTCAGACTACTTTTTTATCTGCTGGGGATTCCTCTGTTCTGAAGTCCTTAGAAAGACCAGGTGCTCTGTTTGACTGCTTTGTTTTCTGCTCGGGTCCCTCTGTTCTGAAGTGCTTGCCAGACAAACCAAGTGCTCTGTCTGACTGTTTTATTTTCGCCTGGCGTTTTTGCTGTTCTGAAGTCCTTCTGAAAGACATGGTGCTCTGAGTGCTGCCAGGGGGGGGCAGGGAAGTGCGAGGTTGCTACTGCCAAGACACAGGGCCTGAAGGGAGAGACTGGGGGGGACGGGGGAGCTGAAGGAAGATGGGCCTGAGGGGACGCCCAAAAAAGGGGGGTCTTTGGTGAACCCATAATGGGGTGTTGGTCATTTGGGGTGAGGGGGAGGCCTTGCCAGCAATTCTGGAGCGCTGCAGTGTTATCTCTGAGGATCCGGCCTTGCTGGGTTCTTCGGGTCCCATGGCATGAATCACCCCGGCTCTAAAACAATTTCTAAGTATGTGTGGATTGCACTCTTGATCGTGCCGATCCACCCCTGGGAATTGTACCTCGGTTCCAGCTGGAGACCACACTTAGAACTTTTTTATTGAAAATTATACCCAGTATCTTTTCTCAACTGCACAGCTTACAAAAGATTCTGTTAAGTGCCTTTCGATTATTTCAGACAAAAATATATTTTGCTTCCCAGATTCTGACCTGGACTTTTAGGATGGCGGAACTTCCCATTCAACCACCTGAAGTATCAGCATATCGAGGATGTACCCAATCAATACCGCCTACCCTGCCGCCATTTAATGCTCCAACATGTGTTAATCGGCTGGCAGGATTTCCACCCCTCACTCGGGAGAAAGTTCTGTCTCAGAGAGCTGTGGGTCAATCTGATTGGCTGAATGCTCTTGCGTATCCACAGAGCCAAAAGCTGCTGCGAATAGGCCTGGGACTGCAAGAAGTCCCCAGACTTTAGTTTGGAGTCCAGGGCTAGGTAAATGATAAGGGTCTCAGAGTGGGGAGGGGTGGTAAGGTCACGGGGGCTGGGTAGACGGAGTGGGCGTGTTGATGGAGAGGCCGATAGGGAGGGAGCATCTACAGGGCCTGGACATTCTGGGGGCAGGGGGGAGTGTGGGGGTGCCTGATGTTAAAAGGAAGCTGCTGATGGAGGTGACTACCCCCACCCTTACCCGCTTGAAGCCTGAAAATTGAGGTTGGGCAGAAAACGGCCCTCAAGTGGTCAATAATTGGTTAATTAAGGACCTCAATTGGGGCAAGGGTGGGCTGGCTGGCCCAGGCCTCTCCTGTCCTACCGTAACATTTCAGAGAGGTTGACGGGGGCAGAAGCCTGGAAAGCCATTCTGAAAATTTTACAAGCACCCATCCGCCATAAGAGCCCGCTGTCAGGAAACATTAAATTCTGCCTTCTATCAGGGAGCCCTTATAATGAGGTTTATTATTGGCAGGTACATGCAAGTCCTTGCATCTAGACGAGACAGGAGAAGGAAAAACGATCAAAACATTAATTAACAATGAAAAGATACTGGAGATGGAATCGACACATGACCATGAGGGGAAAGGAAAGACATCCTCCCTTCTTTTCACAGGCAACCCCAGAATCAGAAGCCAGGGAATAACTTCCGCAAAGCCCTCATTCCCTAGTGTCACATCCCCCTTTCATTCATGACGTGAATGAAGAGACTGTAAGAAGAGCCAGTGAGCTGGTAGCTTCTTTTGGCTGCTGTGTGAAGTCACTGAATTTCATTTTTTACGGGGTGAGGTTCAAGGAGGTGGCATTCGCTGTCACAGCCACCTCCCTCCACAAAGTGAGCATAACATCCTGCGAGGACCAACTGGCGGATGTGTTCGGGGACATCTTCAACCTCTCCCTACTTCGTTTCGTAGTTCTCACCTGTGCCAAAGAAGAACCAGGCAACGTGCCTCAACGACTATCGTCCAGTGGCCTTGACATCGATCATCATGAAGTGCTTGGAGAGGTTGGTCATGAGACAGAGCAACTCCATACTCCCAGCATGCCTAGATCCACTGCAATTCGCATACAACCACAACTGGTTCACAGCAGACGCCATATCCCTGGCCCTACACTCATCCCTGGAGCATCTTGGCAACAAGGACTCCTACATCAGACTCCTATTCATTGACTACAGCTCTGCCTTCAACACTATGATCAGAGCCAAACTCATAACAAAACTCCAAAACCTAGGACTTGGCTCCTTCCTCTGCAACTGGATCCTTGACTTCCAGTTTGCTCGCTGTGCGCTGGGTCAGCCTTTAAAAATGGTGCCCAGGATCATTGAGTATCTATGGCGGGGCTGGTGAATCAGAGGCTGCTCTGCCAGCAATACATCGAAGGACCCATGACTTGAATATTTTTTCCCCAATGTTCCGCCCTATGTGGCGAAGAAAGCCGTCATTGCCATCAACAATCTCAATGCCGTTTTTTCCGCCCGACATTGGCCTATGTTGATATTTGGGAAAATCCTGGTCCACATCTCTGTAATGAGGACATGGAGATTCAGCCTAACAAAATTTTGTCATTCAGTATTTTTATCTGGCTTTAAACCCTGTTGCCCATGTTGCCTGTTTCCTCCAGCATTGGCAATGCCTCTCGAAGCAACAGTGGCTTTTATTCCCTGCTGCTCTCACAGGCTTTTGTCTCTCCTCCAACTGTTGTCTGCCTGGTACTCACCCTCCCTTCCCATTCCCTGCTAGTTTGATTTTATGCATCTCTTATGGTCCCCGACACTATTTTCTGCCAACATAGCATGTTTGAAGCTATGTAGGCTGTAGCTACACAGTCTTTCAATCGCCTCAAGGTTGCTAGGATATCCCAGGTGCTGCTGTGCCAAAATTACATAATCAAATGAATTAAGAAAGCACTATATTTGTATATGTAAATAAAAGTTTGAGGAATCCATGTTTTGCATATATTGTGCTTTTCATGGGGTCCTAATGATTAAGATTTCTCTAATTAGTGAGGTTTGGTTACAACATTACTACTTATCAATTCATTTCTTGTGCACATGGAAGAAATGAGTTGACAGCAGGGGCATAGGGGCTGGATTCACAGTAGCCAACGGTGAAATCTTGATCGGCGATCGGGCGGCGAATGGATTTCCACATCGAAATCAGGGCCGGCACCGATTTGATGCCAGTCTGCCATGCTCCGCCCCCTCCAAACTGGCGTCATCGTGAAGCGTGCCGCACACCATTTCAACAGCGTTGGTAGGTCATTGCCATCTCACCTACGATGCTCCGCCCCGATGGGCCGAGTTCTTGACGGCGTGGGCCGCGTGTGGTCCAACCGTGCGGGAACCCAGTGTGATGTCTGCGGACTGTGTCCAGCGCCGCCGCACTCGGCCGTGATCCATGCCGCTGGCTGGGGGATTTCTGCTAGGGCTTGGGGTCTGGTGATGGCTGGCCAGGAGGTGGGCTGTGGAGTCGCGGATGGTGGGTTAGGTTCACACACGGCCGGCACCATGTTTGTTTTTAAATTTTAGAGTACCCAATTCATTTGTCCAATTAAGGGCAATTTAGTGTGGCCAATTCACCTATCCTGCACCTCTTTGGGTTGCGCGGGTGAAACCCACGCAAACACGGGGAGAATGTGGGCGGCACCATGTTGTACGGCATGACCGGTGCAAGGTTGTCAGCCATGCACATGTGCGGCCTGGGATCCGGCCATTCTCCTGCCATTTTCGGTGCGGGCGGCAGAGGTTTCAGTCGGCGCCGGTGCTAGCTCCTTACTGGTACCGGAATCGGTGAGGGTTTCACTCTGATTTTCTTTGTCGAGAAAGACCACACTTGCTCCGCTGGCATCAGCACTTAGTCTCAGGAATGAAGAAACCAGCCCAGGGTATATAGGCATTACAATGATCATGATCAAAGTCTGTCAATTGACTTTTCTACAATTATTTAAGGTGAAGCATTTTTTTTGCAAGTGAACAAGAAACTAGACTTTTTAAGCACTGAAATTGCTGAGTTAATTCCAGTACAATACCGAAATATCTATACCATCGTAGCATATCGCACGCACATTGATTTTCAAATGCACGTTGAAGTATAACAAATTGAAAATTCCAAGATTTTGTGCATGCCTTGTTTCATCTCTTTCCACTAATATCTTATTCTCAAATTTAGTTTTAGGGTAGGTTTGTTTGGGTCATATCAAGATTAATATCCCTGATACAAGTACTGGTCTTTGGGACACAACTGATCTGGCAGTTTTTCATTTTCTCTCCCACTAATCCAGATCGATCATATTTCTTGTGGTCATGTTGTAAACTTCTAAAGCTCACATAATTGTGGCAATGAATACAAATGTTCATCATGATTTGGAATCTCACACTTTAACATGAAAGCCACTTGGTCAGCTTTGTGGAAATCCTTCAATAACCCTCATTTTATTAAAAAGTGATATTTTTCTCTACTTTTTGTTTATAGTGAAATTATCGTTTCTGGAGATTCTTTGTGGCAAGACTGAAAAAGTAACCTGGAAACTCACTTTCTAGGTCTCCACAGTGTCACTCCATATTTATTGAGTGAAACCCATCTCTCTTTCTGCACTATCCCAAAGTGGCACAGCTCCAAGCACCATACTATGAATGGAATTGAATGTCATATCCTGAGGCATATTTGGAGGCATGAGGGACATTTAACTGGATGGAAAGATAGTGAGTGGGACTCCACTGCGTTCCTGGCGCTGTCCTACTAAAGTCCAGGGTGGGAAGGCTTGCGGATGGCATTCCCACCCACTGCCAATTGAGGCCTTTAAGTGGGTAATTAATGGTGGGAGAATCACCCACCAATGGTGTGGGGCAGCTATTCCCTCATTCAAAAGACACAATGCCTAATCAAGTGACCCAGCATCGGGTAGGGGGTATCCACTGAGAGCCATGCTACTTTGCTACTAACTCCCTTCCCCTGAAACTCCCATTGCCTGTTCCTCAGGTCACCTTTGGCCAGGGATTCTCCGGCAATCCTGGGCCTCTGGTGGGTGCATTACCAGGAGCAGTCACCACTCCTGCTGGCACTACCTGCCACCAGCCTCTGACTGGCTGAAGACTTTGAGTGGGGGGAGGTGATTTCTGTCCCAGGGCACTTGATCCAGGGCAAAACCCACCACTATTCACAATTGCCACTTAATGTGGTGGGTTTCCACAAAGGTGTTAATGGGCTCTCGCCTGACAGTGTGGCCCCAGTGGTCTGCATTAAATAGTTCCCAAATGTGGAATTAGATTTAGAAATCAACACGATTTTTGCTGAAATGCCAATATGTCAAGTTATCATCCTCCATCGCTCACTTCAGAAACAGATAGCGTTTGTTATTTTCAAGTGAACAGCTTACATTTATGTAACATTCTTCATGATGAATATCTGAGTCACCTATCATAGAATTTACTAGAGCACCCTACCCAAACCCACACCTCAACCCAATCCCCGCAACCCAGCAATCCCGCTTAAGCTTTTTGGACACTGAGGGCAATTTAGCATGGCCAATCCACCTAACCTGCACATCTTTGGACTGTGGGAGGAAACCGGAGCACCCGGAGGAAACCCACGCACACACGGGGAGAACATGCAGACTCGGCACAGATAGTGACCCAAGCCGGGAATCGAACCTGGGACCCTGGAGCTGTGAAGCAACTGTGCTAACCACTATGCTACCATGCTGGAGATAAACAGGAGTACCATTGAGGAACTCATCACCAAATTCTGCTTTCTCAATTCACTGGGGATGTTCTCTGACATCACATCTTGTCCAAAAGGTGAAATGAGAAGATTATAGAGAGGTAAGCCACCTTACAGCAACCTCACTGTGTCAAAACCTTGTAAACCGTAATGTAAAAGTGGCCTTTCTATCTGCCATCTATCTGCTCCAAACAGATTGTGCAATTATCTACAGGCAAGATTCAGCAAGTGTAACACTATTATATCCTGACCATTACTGGAAGGGTAATTTTATAAAGCGGACTTTTTAGTTGCTAAAGGAAAATCACGACAGATGGGTGTGTAGTTAATTGAAGTTTAATAATTTAAATGTATGGTCTTACCTTTCAATGTGTGGCCTTTCCTTTCAATTTAAATTGAGTATGATCATGCCATTATTCATGGCTGTAATCAAATGGTTTTCAATATGGAAATGAATAGTCACTGAAAAATGGAGAATGGAGATCTATGGTTGCATTTTATGTATGGATAAGACAATTGATCTGTACACTTCAAAAATGCAGAATATAAGACAGTAAGGTAATACAAAGGAAGTCACGTCGGCGGGTCTGATAAGTGCATTACAAACTGGCAAAGTTCAGCAATTTATTCAGCAGCTTATGAAATTTGACTTTAACTTACAGGGTCTGATGGTCCACAGCATTCTCGAAGTAACTTCTGAATGTCTTTTCCTTGCAATTCAAGAGCAAGACAAGGGCCGGAAGAAAGTTCATTTACCATACCCTGAAGGAGGAACATAAAATGTATTGGTGCAGGTATAGAAAAATTGTGACAGTCACTTCCCCAGCCATACTTGCACATTGTAACATAGTTATTAAATGGGAAATTGAGCAAATTCAACTTAAACAATTTTTGATTTAAGAGCAGAAATTCTTCAGGTTTAAAATCAGATGAATAACAATTATTACTGAATGACAGCACTGAAGAACAGGCTGATTTCAGTTCACATACAGCAAGTCAGTGGTATTGTGGTATTAGTGGTATCACACTGGAGGTTGAGACCCACAGTTTGGGAAGCCCTGTGCTAAGCTTTGTACATACATGTGGTACATATTGAAACATAGAAGCTAAGTTTTGAAGCATATCCTCAATTACTGACAGACATGACCGGCTGAATTGGCTTTATTCTGTGCTGAAATTTCTATGATTCTGCAGTCGAACATATATATTGCATAGTAAAATATTCAGTTTACACCCGTGATCCCGATCAAATGTAAAATAGAGTTTTAAAAACTGGAATGTTAAATTTCATTTTTCCAAGGAGAAATATGCCAATATTACATGGTTACCAAAATAAATATTCCTTTTTCACATCCTGACTGCTTAGGACATCCAGGCTCTAAGTCTGTACAAATAAAATAGAATTTTTCAAAGTAATACAAGTTCCATTGTGTAGGATGATGGTTTGCAATTCTGTGCTAAATAATATTGTCATTTGAGACTTGGGAGCCCCACTCTGGCATGACAGTTTCTACTGCATTTGCTCCAGAGGAAAACAGTGGCCTGAGAAAGTACACAATTCACTGATCCTGTTTTCTCTGGGCCCTCTCATTGGCCAGCTGAGCTTTTAGTGTCTGCTCACTTCTTCTAATTTCCTTCAAAACAGTCAGCCTCCAGAGCTCACAACTGTCAGCAACATTCTCTAGTTGTTTTTGTAAAAAAAATATTTTTTAAAAAAAATGTGAGTATCCAATTCATTTTTTCCGGGGCAATTTAGTGTGGCCAATTCACCTACCCTGCACATCCTTTGGGTTGTGGGGGTGAAACCCACGCAGACACGGGGAGAATGTGCAACCTCCACATGGACAGTGACCCTGAGCCGGGATCAAACCTGGGACCTCGGTGCCGTGAGGCAGCAGCACTAACTACTGCGCCACCGTGCCGCCCTAACATTCTCTGGTTGTTAAGTGTCAATGTCCGCCATCTTCATATATTGCTTGCAGGTGTTCTTGGAGCAAAGGTATTGATGCTTAGGGGGGGTCATGTTCCAGTGGTCAGTTCAACGTACAAACCGTCTTTCGGTGTACAGCCATCATCCATCCGATAAACACAGACACAATCGGTTTTGCAATGAGTATATGTTCTGAGAAAGCGATAGTAGAAACTGTTCAATCTTTTCTCCTTTCTAGTAAATGTTGTCCAGGTTTCATCACTGTAGAGGAGTGTGCTGAGGATGCAGGTTTGGTAGAATCCCTGTTAGTGTTCTCAGTCAGGTTACTGTTGTTCCTCACTCTTTTACTCAGCTTGGACATAACAGCTGCAGTTTTTTCATGCATGTGTTGATTTACCATCAAGAGTCAGATTTCCGGTGATTATGGTGCCCAGTTATGTGAAGATGTCAACAGCATCCAGTGACACATTGTCAATGCTTATAGATGGCAATATCCTGGACCTTGATAATTGGCTTCTTCATGTTGTTATTAAAACCAAACTCTTTACAGACTTGAGAGAGTCTGTTCATTTGCTGTTGAAGGTGTCCTCAGTATGGAATGCTAGTGCGGCATAGTCAGCGTAGAACTCTCTGATGTGGGCTTGGCAGTGTACATTTTGTCTCGAATCTCAGCCAAGTAAGGCTGAAAAACTTTTTGCCGGTTCTGGTATAAAGTAAACACCCTCTTTGATGACCTTTACGCATATGATAGCAGCAAAGAGAAGTATAGGCCTGCTGTTGGCACCAGACTGTAACTCTGTTTATCCCCAATCCTGATCTCAAAAGGTACTGATGTAGTCCCCTTTATAGCTGACCTTAGCCATCACGTTGTCATGATAAGAGGAAATTCAGCAATGAGCAGCTTCACAGACAGCCATTTTTCTCCAGTCCTGCGTCTGCTCTATTGATCAAATGCCTTAGTGAGATTGCTAAAGGCAATATAGAGTGAGCGCACAACATTTCTCTTGTAGCTGCCGGACTGGGAAGATCATATCAACTGTAGATCAATGTAGTATTGAACAGTTTAATGTAAAATGAATGAATGAAAAGAAATGGAAAGAGAATCAATCACATTACAGCTGAATCAGGTTATCTTATTTATTGTTGTGGCTGCAAGAGCAAGTCAGAGGCTGGGGATTCAGTGGCAAGTAACTTGCATCCTGATTCCCTAAAGCCTGACCCAAAGCACAAATTAGGGGGGTGATGGAATACCCTCCACTTGCCTGGATGGGTGCAGCAACACTCAAAAAACCCCACACCATCCAGAACAATGCCAGTTTAAATCCTGGAACTCCCTTCCCAACATCACGAGAGGTGAACCTACACCAGATGGACTGCAGCATTTCAAGCAACAGCTCACCATCGCCTCCTCAAGGGCAATAAGGGATTTTTAAAAAAATGCATGATCAGCATCTCATCCACCCCCGTAAACATTCACTCTCTGCCTGACCTTCAGCAGCTCCAAACCTTGAAAGACTGCATCATCTTGGCATTGGCGGGAACAGTCTGAGCAGGATGGTTAGCTGACAGGAAACAGCACGGGCATTGGCAGAGTTGCAGGGTAAATCCTGTCATCTTGAGAGATGACAGAAGATTCATACTTCATGGAGCCGCTGTAATTCACCAAGGGTGGCACTTCAGCAATCCTAATAATCAAAGCAAAATGCTGGATTGCCATGATACACTGAAAGTCCTTTGTATATTGTAATCTACAGACACGATAGCAGCAATCTGAGCTTGCATGGCAATAGGTTAACCTTGCACGACTGTGCTCTGAGCTTCCTCTGCAGCATGCAGATGTTGGGTGTTTGTAATTTGTGTTGCAATGGAAGTGGAGACATCGGCTATGGCGGGCTTACATTTTTGGGGTCCCCGTGTTCTCGCTCTTCGTGAGGGCCCCACATCACACCCCGCTGCCTTGTGACGGGTGGCCCACCCCCAATGAAGGCAATGCCCTCCTGACCCCGTCCACCCTAAGTTCACACAATGCACGGCACAGAAACCCCAAATTACTGCTTGACAAACTGCTACAATGTTCTTTAACTTATGACAAGACTGTACTGTTGATAAATTATTTGAAATGCACAATATGCAAGGCACAGGAACCCAAAATTACTGCTCGACTTAACTTATGCAAACAATAAGCCTGTACTAATTCATAAATTGAAATCCAAACCTACCTGTTGTCAGACTGACGGTAGAGATGGGAAGATGGTCAATATTGCTATGTGTGTGTCTTGAGGTAAGGCAAGCATGAACTGGCTGATGAACAATGGGATGGGGAAAGCAGCCGATGATATGACTGCAGCACAGCACGCCAGTGCAGGACAGAATGAGCCAGAAAAGGTCCAATATAGGAGCAAATGTAGCACAAGTTCAGTCTCAGAGCCAATACTCCAGTAAAGTGGAATGTCCAGTCCAAGTCTAATATCAGAGGCATGCTGGCAACTGTCTGGCAGGGTTCCATTCTTTAATTGTCCAGAAGAGACTTTCAGAAGGCCAGTAAAGAGCAATGGGGGATGGTGGTTACTCACTGGTTATAACTGTCTGCATGTGACCACCAGCTGTTACATCAGACCAGCAGATGTTCTCTCCTGAACAGAATTTAGACTGGAGAACAAGATAGAGGGAGAGATTTTTTTAGATTTTCTTGCTTCGTCAGTTGTTTGCAATCCATGGTAACTTAGATGGCTTTTCTTCCGCACTTTTGCTTCATAAAATCACCAATCACATCATCATTGTAGGTAAAATCTTGTTAGGATACATTTTCAATTGTCAGTATTGCTGAACCTGTCAAATGTTTCTGACTCGTTGTACTTGGCAGATACTATTTCACTCATTTCGATACAGAGAAAAAATATTTACCGAAAGCATTTGTGATAGGTATTGTTAAAAAGATCTTGAGAATCGTTTTCACATTTGGAAAGGTTGCCTGCAAATTATCACCTACAAGTCTGAACAAATCAGCTGATGATCACGAAGCACAGAGCTCATCATTTTTCAATGAAATGAATGAATTGTTTTGCTTCATTTTCAAAAAGATTTGTGTCTATGTCCTCGCAGTAGAATTCAATTAACCTGTTACAGCAGCTACTCTTAGCATTCTCATCCAAATTGTTGTCGAAAAATATGCAAAATAATTCACGTCTTCTTCAGAGATTCACTTCTACTCTGCAATTGCACCATTATTGTATCACAGATAACACTGACAGTCTCAATGATGATCTTCCCTTTCACTTTTAAAGTGATTTCATTGTCTCTAATTCCGTAAAAAAATAAACTTGCTGTGTCTTGTAAGCTTCTCATCATCAGAGGGCCCTGTATTCTTTATTAATGTAAGTGCCTCTGCTTCCACTGAGGTATAGTCATTTTGAACTTTCATGACAAAACTTCTGAGGTGAACTATTCAATAAATTTGTATCAACGTTTTGCAGAGATTTGCTGGCAGCATTAATGATTTGAAGTAGACGGTTCCACAAAACAGTAAAAACAACAATTTTGTACTTTTCAAACTTCTCTGCTAAGGATTTTGCTTCAGCTTTCATACATGGTTTCTCTGAATTTGATGTGGCTAAATCTATAAGCATTTCTTTAGATCGACAAAGTTCAAACTCAAAGACAGAACAGCATCTGCATGAGCGGACCACCTGGTGTCACAAATTGTTTTGATTGTCAAATGTTTTCCATGTGCCTGCTTTAAGCGCAATTGCAGCAAATTCCACCAATACGTGGCAACCAAAAGGCAGCATAGTGTAGGACTCAGTGGGTGATGGTTGAAGGTTGTTTTTGTGACTGGAAGCCTGGGCGGGATTCTCCACTCCCGCGCCGAAGTGCCCACGCCGTCGAGGTTCGCGACGGCGCGAAACGGCCCCGATCCCGACCGATTCAGGCCCCGACAATGGGCTAGGATCGGGGCCAGCGCCAACCCGTGCATGCGTGGTTGCTGTCCTCTCTGAGTCCGCCCCGCAAGATGACGGATGGATCTTGCGGGGCCGCGGAAGGAAGGAGGTCTTCCTTCAGAGAGGACGGCCCGACGATCGGTGCCATCCCACATTTGAGGTACCCCCTGGTTCAGGATCCCCCCTCGCCCCCCCGCAGGCCGCCCCCCCCCAGCGTTCCCGCGCTGTTCCCGACGGCAGCGACCAGGTGTGGACGGCGCCGGGGGGAACCCGCTGTTTTGGCCTGGCCGCTCGGCCCATCCGGGTGAGAATAGCGGGGGTGCCAGAGAATCGCCATTTTGGGTGTCTCCGGCGATGCTCCGGCCTGCGGAATTTGACGGGGCTGTTCCCGCCGCTTGGGAGAATCGCATGAGGGCGTCGGACCGGCGTCCCGGGAAATTTTGGCGGCCCAGGCAATTCTCCCAACCGGCGCGGGAGTGGAGAATCTCGCCCCCCGTGTCCAGTAGCATTCTGCAGGGTTCAGTGCTGGGTCCCTAGTTGTTAATGATATGGATGTGAATGCAGGAGGTATGATAAATAAGTTCGCAGATGACACAAAAATTGGTGGTGTGGTAAATAGTAAGGAGCAAGGCCTTAGATTACAGGACGATATAGAAGAGTGGTAAATGGAATTTAACCCTGAAAAGTGTGAGGTAATACATTTTGGGAGGACTAACAAGGCAAGGGAGTATACAATGAATGGTTGGACCCTAGGAAGTACAGAGGACCAAAGGAGCCTTGGTGTGCAGGTTCAGATCTCTGAAGACAGCAGGACAGGTAGATAAGATGGTTAAGAAGGCCTATGGGATACTTGCCTTTATCAACCGAGGCATTGAATATAAAAGCAGGGAGGTTATGCTGGAGCTGTATAAACCGCTGGTTAGGCCCCAACTCGAGTACCATGTGCAGTTTTGCTCACCACACTATAGAAAATAAGTGATTGCACTTGAGAGGGTGCAGAGGAGATTCACCAGGATATTGCCTGGGTTGGATTGTTTCAGCTATCAAGAGAGTCTGGATAGGTTGGGGTTGTTTTCCCTGGAGCAGAGGAGGCTGAGGGGGGACCTGATTGAGGTGAATAAAATTATGAGGGAGATAGATAGGGTGGACAGGAACATACTTACCCTCTTACTGGAGAGGTCAATAACCAAGAGGCACAGATTTAAGGTAATGGGCAGGCGGTTTAGAGGAGATGCAAGGAAAAACCTTTTCACCCAGAGGCTGGTTAGAATCTGGAACTCTCTGCCTGAAAAGGTGGTAGAGGTGGGAACCCTCACAACTTTTAAGAAGTATTTAGAGCAGCACTTAAAATGCCATTGCATACAAGGCTATGGACCAAGTGCTTGAAAATGGGATTAAAATAGGTAGGCACTTGATGATTGGCATGGACACGATGGCATGGACGTGATAGGTCAAAGGGCCTCTTTCCATGCCATAATACGCCATGACTCTAAGACTTCTAAACTGCTTTAGGATTCGAACCGCAAACTATTTCCTCAAATTTTCTATGTTACTCATGTTCTCTGGTCTATTTATTATGAAATATTCAATCATATCCAGTGGATCAGATTTTGGCCAGAAGGCAATGTCTTCAGGGTAGGTTTCTTCTGTCACTTCAGCAGCAGAAGCAGCAGAACAATGTGCTTGAGAAGTATCTTGTAGTTGAACATCTTGTTCAAGTTTTTCAGGAGATGTGCAGCGGAATTCTGCAATAATGGGGCTATGTCCCCACGCCGGCCTGAAAACCGACGTCAATCACTCCGGCGTCAACGGCCCCCGAAAGTGAGGAATTCTCAACTTTCTCGGGGGCTAGGTTGGCGCCAGAGTTGTTCCCGCAGCTCCAGCATGTGGCGAAGGGCCGGCGCAAGTTCCGCATGCGCGGAACGGCCGCACGGACCAGCCGGCGTATTTCCGTGCATGTGCTGGGGTTCTCTTCCCCGCATCAGCCCCGGGCAATATGGCTGAGCCCTACAGGGGCCCGGCGCGGAGGAAAGAAGGCCCCCGTGGAACCTGCCCACCCACAGATCGGTAGGCCCTGATCGCGGGCCAGGCCACCTTGGGGGCCCCCCAGTGTCGGATCGGGGTGGGATTTGCGCCTCCCCCGCTGGGTTGGAGAATCCTGGCCGTGTTGTCTCCGGAAATTGGCAGGTCGAAGTCATCAGACAAATCACCAAAACCTTTTGTGGATGTAAAGTGAAGTACCAAACGGTATTTTTGCCGAGCTTTATTTTCTTGATTGGCCTTCAACTTCCTGCATATTTGAAGTTAAGATTCATAGTGCCTCTCCATATTGATTTGGGATGATCTGTCTTGATTTCAACAATTCACAAATAAGTCTTCAAATCTTCAGTCAACTGAAGCCTACTTCAGCAAAAGCAGGCGATTGTATAAGTTGCTCAAAAGCAGTGATGCATTGAACAGTTTTTTTATAAATTTAGAGTACCCAATTCATTTTTTCCAATTAAGGAGCAATTTAGCGTGGCCAATTCACCTACCCTGCACATCTTTTGGGTTGTGGGGGCGAAACCCACGCAAACACGGGGAGAATGTGCAAACACCACACTGACAGTGATCCAGAGCCGTATCGAACCTTGGACCTCGGCGCCGTGAGGCAGCAGCACTAACCACTGTGCCACCGTGTTGCCCTTTTAAACAAAGTTTATGAGTTGGTAGGGAGGTAGTCTTCGGATATTGTGAAACAAATTAGTGTCAGGGTGAGCCTGAGTTCACTGCCAAAATCCTACCAAAGTAACTTGCAGCTGGCAATAATTTTGGGGAAAGCTGTGATGCCAATGGATGGTCAAAGCAAGCCAAACTCAATGATAGAGGAACTGTTAGACTGGGCGACTTCGGAAGGGGAAACTGCGGGGACCTATATGGGCGACTGTTAGAGGAGTCACATTCCCCACTGGACGAGACATGAGAAAAATGGGAGGAAGAACTAGGGATAGAAATTGGGTGGGGACTCTGGAGCGAAGCACAGGGGACAGGGCAAACTTCACCTCCACACCTAATGCAGCTGAACGTGGTACACAGAGAACACCTGACCAGAATCCGGATCGCCAGATTCTTCTCGGAGGTGGAGGACAAATGTGAACGGTGCCAGGAGCCTGATGGGATCTACCCCAGAATACTGAAGGAGGCTAGAGAGGAAATTGCTGAGGCCTTGACAGAAATCTTTGGATCCTTACTGTCTTCAGGTGATGTCCCGGAGGACTGGAGAATAGCCAATGTTGTTTCTTTGTTGAAGAAGGGTTGCAAGGATAATCCAGGGAACTACAGGCCGGTGAGCCTTATGTCAGGATAGGGAAATTACTGGAGAGAA
Organism: Scyliorhinus torazame; assembly: GCF_047496885.1. NCBI lineage: Eukaryota > Metazoa > Chordata > Chondrichthyes > Carcharhiniformes > Scyliorhinidae > Scyliorhinus > Scyliorhinus torazame. Next base: position 71,688,541 of record NC_092714.1, on the reverse strand, counting down.
TTCTTTGAGACAGGATCTACTCCCATTGGAAGCAAATGGACGTATTAGCGAGAGGCAGCATGGTTTTGTGAAGGGGGGTCTCACTAACTTGATAGAGTTTTTCGAAGAGGTCACAAAGATGATTGATGCAGGTAGGGCAGTGGATGTTGTCTATATGGACTTCAGTAAGGCCTTTGACAAGGTCCCTCATGGCAGATTGGTACAAAAGGTGAAGACACACGGGATCAGGGGTGAGCTGGCAAGATGGATACAGAACTGGCTAGTTCATAGAAGGCAGAGAGTAGCAATGGAAGGGTGCTTTTCTGATTGGAGGGCTGTGACTTGTGGTGTTCCACAGGGATCAGTGCTGGGGCCTTTGCTGTTTGTAGTATATATAAATGATTTGGATGAAAATGTAACTGGTCTGATGAGTAAGTTTGCCGACGACACAAAGGTTGGTGGAATTGCAGATAGCAATGAGGACTTTCAGAGGATACAGCAGGATATAGATCATTTGGAGACTTGTGCGGAGAGATGGCAGATGGAGTTTAATCCGAACAAATGTGAAATAATGCATTTTGGAAGGTCTAATGCAGGTAGGGAATATACAGTGAATGGTAGAACCCTCAAGAGTATTGACAGTCAGAGAGATCTAGGTGTACAGGTCCACAGGTCACTGAAAGGGGCAACACAGGTGGAGAAGGTAGTCAAGAAGGCATACGGCATGCTTGCCTTCATTGGCCGGGGCATTGAGTATGAGAATTGGCAAGTCATGTTGCAGCTGTATAGAACCTTAGTTAGGCCACACTTGGAGTATCGTGTTCAATTCTGGTCGCCACACTATCAAAAGGATGTGGAGGCTTTAGAGAGGATGTAGAAGAGATTTACCAGGATGTTGCCTGGTATGGAGGGCATTAGCTATGAGGAGCAGTTGAATAAACTCGGTTTGTTCTCACTGGAATGAAGGAGGTTGAGGGGCTACCTGATAGAGGTCTACAAAATTATGAGGGGCATAGACAGAGTGGATGGTCAGAGACTTTTTCCCAGGGTAGAGGGGTCAATTACTAGGGGGCATAGGTTTAAGATACGAGGGGCAAGGTTTAGAGGAGATGTACGAGGCAAGTTTTTTTTACACAGAGGGTAGTGGGTGCCTGGAACTCGCTGCCGGAGGAGGTGTTGGAAACAGGGACAATAGTGATGTTTAAGGGGCATCTTGACAAATACATAAATAGGATGGGAATAGAGGGATACGGACCCAGGAAGTGTAGAAGGTTTTAGTTTAGATGAGCAACATGGTCGGCACAGGCTTGGAGGGCCGAAGGGCCTGTTCCGGTGTTGTACTTTTCTTTGTTCATTGTTCTTTGTTCACATGCCTTCTTTGAGGCAATGTCCAAGCTTGTGGGCATGAGGTGGAGTCAAGCCTGAAAGTGGCAGTCTTCAGGGTATCAGACCAGCCAGAACACTTCATTGGGGTGGGGGTGGGGGGGAGGAGGGGAGGGGGGGGAAGAGGAGGGGGGGGAGGGGGAGAAACAACGCTCTTGCCTTTGTCTCCCTAATTGGCCATCGACGAATCCTGCTCAGCTGGCGATCAGCAGCACCACCCAAAGCTGGAGACTGGCTGTACGACCTCTCGGAATTTCGCCAACTGGAGAAAATCAAATTCGCCATCCGGGGTCGGAAGAGGGCTTCCACAAGATATGGAAGCCATTCACCAACTTGTTCCAGGGCCTGTTTGTAACCAACAACCATTTGAGTGGGGGGGGGGGAGATGGGGGGGGAACACAGAAGAGCGACGGGTCGCAAAAGAAGGGGAAGGGGGGTGAAGAGGGAGGGGGGTAAAAACACACAAAAGACTTGATTTGATTTATTGTCACATGTACCCAAGTACAGAGAAAAGTATTTTTCTGCGGCCGAGGGAACGTACACAGTATGTATATAGTAGGCAAAAGAATAATCAACAGAGAGCATTAACAAATGGTACATCAACAAATAGTGATTGGTTACAGTGCGGAACAAGGGGCCAAACAAAGCAAATACATGAGCAGGAGCAGCATAGGGCGTCGTGAACAGTGTCCTGACAGGGAACAGATCAGTCCTCGGGGGAGTCGTTGAGGACTCTTGTAGCTGTGGGGAAGAAGCTGTTCCTATGTCTGGATGTGCGGGTCTTCAGACTTCTGTACCTTCTGCCTGATAGAAGTGTCTGGAAGAAGGCAATGCCTGGATGGGAGGAGTCTCTGATAATGTTGTCTGCCTTCCTGAGGCAGCGGGAGGTGAATACAGAATCAATGTGCGGGTGGCACGCTTGTGTGATGCATTGGGCTGAGTTCACCACACTCTGCAATTTCTTGTGATCTTGGACCGAGCAGTTGCCATACCAGGCTGTGATGCAGCCGGATAGGATGCTCTCTATCACAAATCTGTAGACGTTTGTGAGAGTCGATGCAGACATGCCAAATTCCTTTAGCTCCGTAGGAAATAGAGACGTTTTGGGCCTTCTTGCATCAACGTGAGTGGACCAGGACAGACTGTTGGTGATGGTGACCCCCAGGAACTTAAAGCTATCGACCATCTCCACTTCGGAGCCATTGATGCAGACGGGCGTGTGTCGTGCTACGCTTCCTGAAGTTGATGATATGTTCCTTGGTCTTTCCAACATTTAGATCAAGGTTGTTTTCGGTACACCATGCAACCAAGTGATATATCTCCTTCCTATAGTCTGATTCGTCGTTGTTTGAGATATGGCCCACCACAGTCGTATCATCCGCAAACATATAGATTGCGTAGGAGTTAAATCTTGCCACACAGTCATGTGTGTATAGGGAGTACAGTAGAGGACTGAGCACACATCCTTGCGGGGCTCCGGTGTTGAGGACTATTGTGGAGGAGGTGCTGTTGCCTATCCTGACAAATTGCGGTCTGTTGCTGAGGAAGTTGAGGATCCAACTGCACAGGGAGGGGTCAAGTCTGAGATTGTGGAGTTTGGTTATTAGTCTTGTCGGGATAATGGTGTTGAAGGCAGAGCTGCAGTCTATGAACAGCAGTTTTACATAGTTGTCCTTGTTGTCGAGGTGTTCGAGTGTTGATTGTAGAGCCAGGGAGATAGCATCTGCTGTGGACCGGTTGCGGTGATAGGCGAACTGCAGTGGATCGAGACTGTCTGGGAGGCTGGCAGTGATCCGTCTCATGACTAGCTGCTCGAAGCATTTCATGATACAGACGTCAGGGCCACCGGTCGGTAGTCGTTGAGGCAGGTTACCTTGTTCTTCTTTGGTATTGGTATTATGGTGGTCTTCTTGAAGGAGATGGGGACCTCAGAGCGGAGGAGTGAGGTGTTGAAGATATCTGCGAATAAATCTGTGAAGAAGATCGTGAGACACAAGGGGCACAGCTGCAGGGGGATAAACCCAAGGGCAAAAGGAGGACCAGAGGGAAGGGCAACAAGCGACGATGCACAAGCCAGGGCCAACAACAGGCAGGCAGAGGCAAACTGGCCAAATAAGGCCCACAGCTGCCGAAGCAGGAAATTGTAAATATGTACAGCGAGCATAGTCTGTTCGCACTTTGGTTAATCCTTTCTTTAAACTTTTCTGAGTTTGTGGTGGAGGCAGAGACCCTAAACTCTTTGAAAAAGTGCCTGGATCTATACTTTAAGTGCTGTAAGCTGCAGGGCTATGGGCCATGTGCAGGAAGATAGGATTAGAAAGGGCACCTGGATGTCTTTGGGTTGGTATGGACAGGATGGGCCCAATTTCCCCTTTCTGTGCTGCATCTTTTCTATGGTTCTGAGCCCTATGCTGAGTAGGCCTTGGAATCTTCCATGGTCCTTGCTAGTGACAGCAGGCTTTCTGGGAGGACTTTCCCAATTCTTCAAAATTACTAAACGAATCCTCTGCAACAGAATCCAGATGTAACCTTGTTCCTTTTTGCTATGTGTTCCTCTTGCCCTGGCTGCAGTCCACTTGTGCCTAGTGTATCAGATTCACTTCTAATCTACCTTCAAAATTACACACGGTGTAAGCAGCTAAGCTGCCAATGCAAGGGACTGTGTATCTTATCATTCTCTTCTTGTTGTTCCTCCACTGCCTGACCAGGTTTCAACCTCTTGGGTAACTGGAAGGAAAAAAGCCTAAGATTGTGATGCAGGAGGGAAGGGTGTTGGTGACAAAATTAAGAGGTGCATGTTTGCACTATATGCAGCTTGTAAATCAGAACAGGGTCTGGTTGAGGAGGAAGAGTGATGCGAGAACAAAGATCACTTTTAAAGATTTTGCCATCTTCAATGGTTTCTGTCCCTCTGCTAGCTATAGTTCAGCAATGGACATTCCAATAATGGCCAGCACTATCCCTTCCATGGGGATTAGATATACAGGTTCGCCTGTCCCCCTCCGGGTTAGCTTCTTTTCCTTCTAGCTTTGTGCTACCTTATTCTGCAAGAGAAGGGAAAGTATGCGCCCGCAAGCGTAATGCAATTTGTTAGTTGATGCGGCAGTCATGGTTAAATAGCAGGCAGTGGGTGAAAGTTGAGAGTGTGAGGCTTTCAGCACTGCAAAGTGTATGAGGGCAAGATGAAAAATATGACTATTAACTGTGAGATCTGATTAATAGGGGCTATTGTGAGTGATGGGAATGTGGCGATTTAAACAGGGCCTGAGGTACCAGGTAGGACCTGACGTTTGACAATGCATTCCAGGACAGTGACCACTCATGTGAGGTCACTGAAGTCCTTGTGTCATTGTGTCTCAGTCCTAGAGGCTTAAATCCTGGCATTGACCTCCATGGTTATATGCTCTGCTGCTTTTTGACATATGTCTGAAAGGCTTCCTTTTCCTCTGCGGTTACAGTCACCGTCCTTTCCAGCTCCTCCACAAAGTGCAAGGTCTGAAAATCTTGGAGCCTACTCTCTCTCCCCTGTTGTGCCATTCCTCACTCTTTCCCAGGTCACTTTCTCTTCAACTACGACATCAGCACCTGCTAATGCCACAATGCTCCTCCCCTTTAAGCGGTGCTAGCAATTAAATATCGGCACCATTTTGATGTGTGCTGCCAATGAACAGTGCAGTTAGCGCTGACTGGATGCAGAGATCATGGAAATGTGCAGGCAGCAGGATATTGGTATACTTTACAATAAACGGACAGTGTTTGGCAATCTGGTGCCCTTCTATTCAATTCAGCCCCCTCAGAATCGAAACCAGGAATTATAAATAAGCTTGAAATCAAGTACAGAAAGTGAAAGAAAATTGGGAAAGAAATTGGTTTAAAAGAGAGATAAGAGACAGATAGAAGTTTTTAAAAAAATCTCTAGCACTGATTAAATTCTTAAGGAACGAAAAATCACTCTTGCAAAATTACATTTTCAGTACTTTGGATTGTTTGACAGTAATTATATGAAGAGTCACACCATTAAAAATGGACTTCTATCTTAATGCACCAGCCCCAACCACTTCTGACCATTCGTGGATAATGAATGGCTTATTACTGCAACTTCATGCCCTTACATGGATTTCAACGCTGAGCTATAGGCAAGGTAATGTTATCGTGTTGCTTGCAGAGCAGCAGGGTAATTTGCACCAACCGTCTGGAATTCATTGTACTTGTGCAAAACTCTGGAAGTTGTTGTCCGATCTATTGTATAATCAAAGCGAGTGCTGCTCATCTCATCATTACACTCGATGTAAAATCTAAGCCAATAGATATAACTCCTGGCTCATTACCTAATGATCAAAGGCAGAGAGAAGTACAGAATTGTTCTAATGTATATCCTGGTATTGTGATGTACACTTGACAGGAGTGTGATACAATTCTATGCATCAAAGCGTCCCTGACAAATGATTGGTTCACTATTAGACTTGGATTAGTTCCAGGAGAGGTGGTCTGAAGGAACCACTTTGAATTTGAATTCCCTGTATGCAAAATGTAGCACTCCATTCCCACTTTTGAAATTTCCTCACGCACCAGGCATTACACTCTCCTGCTCTCCTGGCAGCTCAGTTTGGAAAGGTAAATTAAGTGAGAGTGGACGAATGAAAAGGCAAATCATGCACACTATGAGCTCAGTGTTCCTCAGGAACTTGAAAGTGTTATATAGACAGCCCAAGTATTATTCTATTATGTACTGGCTTATGTGCACTAATGCACTGAAATTTGAAGGAAACAGAAATGCCACCGTCCATTAATTTATCCTCATTGAATGAGCAACTGGCATTATGGGGGATTTCTGTGACAGGATGAGTGCATCTCTCTATCACTGCCAGCTGCACACTCTGACCTTGAACTCACTTAAGCTTCTAAACAATTGGTAATGCACACCTGCGGGCACATCCTGGTACCTTGCCTCAGCTAACATAACAAACTACATGAGGATATCATCAGTTTTGTCTGGTGTAGATAGGTAATATCACCTATGCATGACGTCAAGAACAATGGAAGAGACCGATGATCCCAGCAAGAGGAAAGAAGAACCACAGGCAGCAATAGCTTTCTCACATTACAACACTTGGACAACAGAATAAGAATATTCAAGTATTGCCAGAAAAAGAGATATGCTGTCAAATCATTTTGTCTTGTATTCATCAGGACAGGCCAAATTTCAAAGGGAACAATTTATACTGCATGAGAGAAGAAGTGCTGATTGGTTAACAAATCGGTTCTAATAGTATACTGTCCCAGAAAAAAGTGCAAAACATGCTTTAGCACGTTTTGTCTCCAGCCAAATTGGTCAACAGAGTGACATATTCTTATGTGAGAACTTCAACATTTTTGAAATGCTGAGGGAATTGGAGTACATCTTATGCACCATTAGAAAATGATTTTTGTTTCCAGAAAGCAGGGATCCTAAAGAAAATTACTTAACTTTACCTAATTTTCCCACAAACCACGTTCATATGTTTTGGTCCTGTTCAAAGCTGGAGGATTACTGGAAGGAGGTTTTTAGGGTAATCTCTAAAGTGGTGCACGTGAAACTGGACCCGGGCCCTCAGGAGGCCATATTCGGGGTGTTGGACCAGCCGGAGTTGGAAACGGGTGCAGAGGCAGATGTTGTAGCCTTCGCCTCGTTGAACGCCCGAAGGCATATCCTGTTGGGATAGAGATCAACCTCTCCACCCTGTGTCCTGGCGTGGCTGGGTGACCTGCTGGACCTCTTGACTCTTGAGAAGGTCAAATTTGAACTGAGGGGAAGGATGGAGGGGTTCTACAATTCATGGGCATTATTCATTATGCACTTTCGAGAATTGGATTACATCGAACATTAGGGGGGCGGTTAGGAGAGTTGGGGCGGGGACTGTATGTGTCAATGGTGACTATGGGTGATTCTTGATTCCTTTTTATTATTTGTTTATGTTGACATGTGGGCTAATGTTTGGGGGGTGGGAAGATGGGATTGTTGTTATTGATATGGGGATTGACATTGTATTCGTTACTGATTATTGTTTATTGTTGGGTGTAAATTTGGGAGAAAATGTGAAAAAGGAGAATAAAAATATTTAAAACAAAAACTTTACCTCATTTCATTTATATTAATCCACAACAAATTACAATTGGTGGCAAAAAAAAAATCTATGAAGCGTATTGTGTTATTAATTTGGACATAAAAATGCCGTGGAGATCTATGCAAGTTCTTGATTGTTTAGTTGTAAAGAAAGTGTCAACAATAAAATAAGGTAATAAAAATCTAAACATTCAACAAATAAAATAACTGGAATCCTATAATTTTCCAATAAAATGGGAGTGGCTGAGTAGAACTATTGCCAAACAGCACTCAAGAGTTACATAATGCCAGCAGTTAATAAATAGCTAAAAATGTTATATATTAGCAGCAAGAAATTTGTCCAAGCAGGAGAATGGACTTTTCCCAATTTTAACTGTAATAGTATCTGGTACACAAGATTTAAAAATTTAAACCGCTCCCTCAGTTGGATCACAATTCTAAAATACACCAGTACAAACATTTAGTGCAAATGTCTGAATTTCCTCCTTCCACAATTTTAGAACAGGTTTAAAACAAAATACCACTGACAAAAAGGACAAATTTGAAGATTTTTCTGTACATTTCCTTATGAAAAATACTTACAACAAGTTAAAGATTTGTACAGACCAAGATGCCAATTCATGGTTCAGTGAAAAATTAATGGTTAGCTTATGAATTTTATCTTTTTTGCAGGAATGCCCCTGCCACTTTCAGGCTGGAACAGTATTGGCTGAGTATCTTTAATGCTCATTCATTATCTTTATCATCTTCCTACTTACATTATATTCAGAAACAACTCCTTTGTATACTTCAAAGAACTCCTCGGCATTGACTCGTTCTACATTAAACTGTGGGTAGAAGAAAAAATGTAAACCACAAGAGTTGATTTTCGTTATTTAAATCAGTTTCATTTTCACAACAAATTAGCTCTCTCACCATACAGTTGTTTCTTACCTTATGGGGAGGAAGGGTAAGGTGTTCCTGCCAGCAGATTCATTTAACATCAGATAATGTGCCAAGTTATACACTTCACCATATAGAAAAGAAAACTACTCAACAATTTCCTTTTCTCCAGACAAGGTGTGTACATTTATTCTCCACCCCTCTCACACTTTCCTACTCAGTGCCCACAGGAGAACCAGAATTAAACACTGAGAATTGAATTCTAAGTCGAGTCTCCTCATTGGCAGTACAATGGTTCGAGGATTCTGCCTAACAAGCAACAACATCTTATTTTTTAAATCGGCTTCTATCAAAATATTAGTCAGGTCTACAACCTGGCAAGATTCCTGTGGTTTGGATTGAGGGATAAATACTTGCCAGGACATGGAGAACTCCCCTGATTTTCTTCAGATAATGCCATGGGATCTTTTACGTATGCCAAGAGGAAGCATTGAGGCACAGTTTCAATGTTTCATTCCAAAAGATGGCACTCCTGACAGCACGGCAGTAGAATACCAGCCTAGATCTTGTGTTCAAGTCTTTGCGATGGATCTTGGCCCATAGCTTTCTAACTTGAAGATGAAGATCACCCACAGCTAACATGGGAACATAAGCCAGTTAGCGAGTGGGTCCACCTATGGCTTTTGGCTTAAGGTTACAGCACTCCTACAGTGCAGCACTCCACCAGACCTTTATTGAACTAAATAGATTAGAGCAAACCATAGATCACAATCTCACGTTATGCAAGGCCAAACTAAATTAGATTTTACTAAGTGAGATTAATGGACTCTGAAACAGGTGGGAGGTTCACGTTGATTCTCTAAACTCATTCAAGCGAGAGCTCCACCTGTGCCTGGCTGGGGCACAGAACACCTCATACAAAATGTAGATACCAAAGGCTGGAGTAATCTCCTAGATTAGCGTTGATCACCTAAAGTGGCCAGAGAAAAGATTTTAAAGATTTTTAACGGTATCTAGCCTGGATTTTAAATACAGTTTTTCACCTCTCCCAGAATGTTTAATGGATTTTCAGTATGCTGGAACATTGTTTATGTTACGGTAGCAGTTATTCAGGACAGGTTGGATGCACCTTTTCCTGTCTTCCCTTGCCGAATGTGTATTTGTGTATATATTCGTATCAAGTTTCACTGAATTATGGCCAGAATTTTATCCTCTCCCACGGGTGGGTTTTTAGGCAGGTGGGGGGAGGTAGGTAAAAATTGAAGAGATAGGATTCCGTAGAGATTCCTGACCGCTCCGACCACGCAGTGATTTTTCACTGGGGCAGGCAAGACTTTGGTTGGGAAGCCCACTCTTGCCCCAGTTGAGGCCTTTAAATTGCTAATTAACAGTCCATATTAGAAACACCCTTCTGAAATCAGGCATGCCCCAACCCCTCCATGAAGTCTGGTGTTGTCTGGAGCTCCCTCTCCCCTGGCCTGTCCTGAAACTGCAGCGTTTCAAGATGGCAGATCGCCATCAGCCTCTCTAGGGCATCTACGAATGGACAATGGATGCTGGCCTGGCCAGCAATGCCCACATCCCGTAAATTAATTTTACAAACCTCGATCACCTCCTTTGCACAGCCCCAGGCCTTCCCTACCCTCCATGCCCTGGAGCCCTGTGAACTTACCTGGATCTCCGGTGCCTGAACCTAGGCATCCTCCTGCATTTCTTCCGTCCACTACAGTGCTGTTGCTTCAGGGACTGGAGAGGTGCCAGCCAATCAGGATGGCCAACAGCTCTCTATGACAGGACTTCGTCATGAATGAGAGATGGAAGCCTTGCCTGCAGTCACTTAACGCTCAATCGAGTGTGAAATGGCCGTAGGTTGGCGGCAATGTGTTCCGTACTGACTCTTTGGATGGCGAGAAGCGAAACATGGCCATCTGAGAAATGAAGTGTTATGTGCTCAAGTTTCTGCATGAAGTTTGAATCTGCAGTGGTCTAATTTAGGGGCAAGAGTACAACTACCGAGCCAAGGACACCATCAAAAGCAAATAGATTTTTGCAAAAACATTAAATAAACCATAAATATAATATTCAAAAAGCTAACAACTCTTGATGCCCTTAAACATACAGCTTCCTTCAACTTACTAGCCAGTATCCTTTTTTGTCCTCTGAACTCCCTAATTAACATCTATTTTTGTCCTTCGAGATATCTAGCAGCACAGGAACAGGAATAGGCTATATTTAGCAGCCAGAGCCTGTCCCATCATTCAATGAGAACATAGCTGAACAGTGACCTAACCTGTAATCTTTGTTACTTTCCCTCACAAATCGTTTGGTTAACAATCAATCTCAGATTTTAAGTTCACAATTGAACAGTGTCAACTGTCATTTGTGGACGGACTTCCAAATTTCTAACACCATTTGAGTGTCAACATTATTGCTAATTGCACTCCTGTGATGGTCTGGCTTTTAGGCAATGTTCCAGTCTTCGGTCCTTTAACCGCCAGAAATCCTTTCTCTCTATTTACCCTAAGTGTTTCCCTTAATATTGTTATGAATCCGTGAATCTACAAGACAGTTATGTTTTAAAACATCTCCTTTCAAGGTGGTCCTGAATAGAAAAAACCCAAAACCAAATCTATTGAAAACCAAGAGAGAGTTTTCACATCTCAAAATGTAAAAGGAATGGTTGCTTTTTGGACACAAAGAGAAGAAAGACAGAAGAAAGAGAAAAGAGAGGAAGTGTCACAATGCCATCTGCAAGGGTATCTCAACTTGAAACACCAGTTCATGGGTGTGTATAAATTTGTTTTCGGAATGGTATGAATCATGTGAAACACCAGTAAGAATAACCAGCCCAGTTATAGTGTAACAATTATTAAAGATTATTTATTAAATTAAAGAGACAACTACACACAAACAGGACTACAATACTCTAGGTCAATTAAGAATATGAATCACTAAACACGCATAGTTTATGTAGAACATAACGCTTGTTCCAAAATATATCAAACATTACAGGCAGCACGGTAGCATAGTGGTTAGCACTGTGACTTAACAGCCCCAGAGTCCCAGGTTCGATTCCCTGCTGGATCACTGTCTGTGCAGAGTCTGCACGTTCTCCCCGTGTCTGCATGGGTTTCTTTCGGGTGCTCCGGTTTTCTCCCACAGTCCAAAGACGTGCAGGTTAGGTGGATTGGCCATGCTAAATTGCCCTTAGTGTCCAAAAAGGTTAGGAGGGGTTATTGGGTTATGGGGATAGGGTGGAAGTGAGTGCTTAAGTGGGTTGGTGCAGACTCGATAGGCCAAATGGCCTTCTTCTGCACTGTATGTTCTATGTTCTGTCTCTGGACTCCTTAAGACTTTGCTATTCCCCAAACAGCATACAAATTAAATAAATCTAGAAGTCAAATCCAGCTTATATTTACCACACAATACAGGGTTGCCAATTAAGTCTGTGAAATGTCTTTTCCTGGTCCAGTGAAGATATCAGATCTGCCTTTAGGAAGGTTTCTGCATGGCCGTGGCTCAAAGACATAGATGTAAAACTCTCAGGCGGTTAGATATAAACTAGCCTGTCTGCTTCTGAGTAATTAAACCTTTTCCCCCCATTGATATTCTTCATTCTGTGTATTTGGCTGTCTTACTCTCTAAAAGTCCTTGACTCTAGAAATTAGCATCCACTGATTTCTCAGTCATCTAGGTAAGCAGTTTCTACTTAATAGGGTGATTTACATACAATTCTGTCTCGTTGCCTACTAGTGGTTAGCACTGCTGCCTCACAGCTTCAGGGTCCCAGGTTCGATTCCCGCTTGGGTCACTGTCTGTGTGGAGTTTGCACTCTTCCCCCCCCCCCTCCAACCCCCCCCCCCCCCCCCCCCCCCCCAACGTGTCTGTGTTGGTTTCCTCCGGGTGCTCCGGTTTCCTCCCACTGTCCAAAGAAGTGCAGGTTAGGTGGATTGGACATGCTAAATTGCCCCTTAGTGTCCAAAAGTTTAGGTGGGGTTACTGGGTTGCAGGGGTGGGGTAGAGGTGTGGACTTGAGTATGGTGCCCTTTCCATGGGTCAGTACGGACTCGATGAGCCAAATGGCCTCCTTCTGCACTGTAAAGTCTATGATCTAGTTACTGGGAAAATCGCATCTTATCATGCCTTTTAATGCTGGCTACTGCTGTCGCAAGGCAGATTTGTACCTGTTGCTGGGCAGATTGCATTGTATCATGCCTTGTTAAACTCGTTTTACTGCTGTTACTCGGCAGATCTAAGACAGAGATTGGAGAGAGAAGAGAAGAGAGAGAATGAGAAAGAAAGAGAGAAGACAGCTGCTGTGAAGAGCAGGAAAGACTGTATTTGTGTTAATAAGCAGGATGTTAATGAGAGCTAGTTCTCTGTTCAAAAAGACAACAATGCAGAAGGGACCTTTGGAGATTTAAGGAGCAAGAAATCACCAACATGGTCCTTGTTGGTGGAAGTTGGTTTACTCAGACAAAGAGGGATGGTTTTCAAGGCTACTGGAAGATTCAATTTGACATGACAGGGAGAAGTGAGTATGCTGGAAAGGTGTGAGTATTTTGCAACTGGATTTTGTTATGCTATACATCTGCCAGAAGCATGGTGCACAGAGAAAGGAGTTGCAAGACATATCTCGATTATGTTACTTAGTTTAAAAATTGTTTTTAGAGTAGCCAAATCTTTTTTCCCCAATTAAGGGGCAATTTAGCATGGCCAATCGACTTACCCTGCACATCTTTTGGGTTGTGGGGGTGAAACCCACGCAGACATGGGGAGAATGTACAAACTCCACACGGACAGTGACCCAGGGAGGGGATCGAAACCGGGTCATCTGCGCGTGAGGCAGCAGTGCTAACCACTGCACCACCATGCCTCAAATAATGTTACTTAGTTGATGCAAAAGTACCTATTCTTTAATTCAATGTATTCGTTACCTGTTAAGTAATGTTTGATCTATGTTGATTTTAGTTTGTCACAGTAAAAGTCTTTTGATTATTTCTGCCAGTACTGGGAAATTCTTCTATTTAAAGTTCTGGTTTCCAGAGGATCTAAAAGAATATCTCCGATCAAATAATCTATTCTGTCATGGGATGTGTGCATCAGAGGCAGGGCCAGCATTTGTTGCACATCTCTAATTGCCCATGAATTTACTAGGTAATTTCAGAGTCAACCACATTGCTGTGGATCTGGAGTCACATGTAGGGCAGACCAGGGAGGACTGCAGATTTCTTTCTCTGTGGGACATTAGTGAACCAGGTAATTGTTAATTATTGAGACATCTTTCATTCCAGATTTTATTAATTGAATTCAAATTTCACCAGCTACCTAGGTGGGATTTGAACCCATGCCCCAAGAATATTACCTGGGCCTGACGATGACTGTTATTCTTGGGCAGTCCCTCAGTGTCGAGGGTGACTTGCTTCCACTCCGGGGAGATGGGTTCTGCGGTGTCTGAACAGTCCGATCCTGGATCTGCAGACTCTGCCACAGGTTTGGCAGGTGGTGCTTGATGAGGAGAATGGGTGAGATGCTCTGGATTCTGCACTCTCCTCCTGCTGTTTATGCTTGGCTCTCCGCGTGTTCCACCCTACGATGCTCGAGATGATTGGCACCTTCGTGGATGCTTTTTCTCCAGTTTGTGCATTCTAAGTGAAACGATTCCGCGTATCGGTGGGGATGTTGCATTTATTTAGGGTGGCTTTCAAAGTGCCCTTGTAGCGTTTCTTCTGCCCTCCTGGTGATCGCTTGCCATTGCGGAGCTCAGAGTACAGCACTAGTTTTAGCAGTCTTGTGTCTGGCATGTGGGCAATGTGGCCCGCCCATCGCAGCTGGTCGAGCGTGACCAGTGCCTCAATACTGGGGATATTGGTCTGGGAGAGGACGCTCATGTTGGTACGGCTATCCTGCCAGTGGATTTGCAGGACTTTGCAGAGGCAGCGTTGGTGACATCTTTCCAAGGATTTGAGGTGTCTGCTGTACATTGTCTATGGGTGGAATTCAATGGATAAACTTCAAAGTGCATTTGTGGCTGTTTTTTTCAGGGAGTTTCCTGCTGGCTCTGCCAGCGAGTTGCCCACCGCTACTCAATAACACTTAGTCACTTTGTTGGACCCTGGGGAGTTTTTCACCAGTTTAGCCCAAACTTAGAATTTTTTTCAGCACTAGGGAGCTGAACTCAGGGATTGGGCAGCCAATTTGAAAGGATGCTCCTGTGGTGTTGGGTGCTCTGGTGCACAGATGAGCCAACACAGTTGTATGTGGTACAACTCTATTTTATTTTAACTCTTATAATACAGTTCGTTCTGGATACTCTGCACGTGCTGTCTCCCTGAGTGTGTTTGGTAGCAGATCTGTCCTGGTCCTCCTCTGCTGCTAATACTGACCACCGGGGGTCGTGTCTGTGCTTTTATATCTTTCTGTCATTGGTTGTGGTGTTGTGTGTTCTGATTTGTCTGTTGGTGTGTCTATCATGATGTGTGTGTTTGAATATCATGACATCCCCCTTTTTTACAAAGATATGTGCCTACGTGGTTATAAATATAATTGTGTCGTGAGTGCATCTAAGAGTGTGTGTGTGTGTTGTGTACAGCGTGTGTATATGACGTAACTATTTACATGGGGCGATGTCGGGTGCGTCACACTAACAAGGTTGTACCATAACAAAACTTGGATGCGAGAGAAAAAAAAAACTTGAACATTGGTCTGGTCAGACGATATCTGGAACAATAAACAACAACAGGTTATAATACAGAAGAGTTTGACTTTTTGAACGTATGAACAGCGTTATAAGTCCAGTCTAATGGGTGACCGCCTCAAGAATGGGCTGGTCCTCAAGCCGGTTCAGCTG
The DNA here is from genome assembly GCF_047496885.1 of Scyliorhinus torazame. Taxonomy (NCBI): domain Eukaryota; kingdom Metazoa; phylum Chordata; class Chondrichthyes; order Carcharhiniformes; family Scyliorhinidae; genus Scyliorhinus; species Scyliorhinus torazame. The sequence continues at coordinate 71,673,344 of NC_092714.1, read as the reverse complement.
TGGAGATTTGGGGTCACACTGGTTCACCTTGGACTGTTGGAGGTGATGCTGTTGCCGAAGTCTCTACTTTACCATTTGTTGTACTTCGTGCAGTGCTTGGTTTTTTCATTCGTGCAAATATAACATTCAACATCTTTGTTAGTGGTGCCTTGGCTGTGGTTTGGTTCTGGTGGCGATGGAAGGGGCATGATCCGTGGCATCTCCACGAAGTCATCCTTGGGAACCAGTGGAGGATCCGGCGTGTGCGTACGGTTCAGTTGCGAGCGTGGAAGGCGGCGCAAAGCTCGCTGATTGCACCTACGCACCAATCCATCCGCCCTGCATGCCAGGAACAAGGTGGAGTCTTTTTTCTTTTTATGTTTGTGGTGGATGGCATCTTGTAGCCGATGGGTCGTTGCCATCGAAGTAGCACCATCACTAATATCATGCAAGGCGATGACTGTGCCAGATGTGGAAGTTGGCCGAGACCGTGCACGCTGGTTCCGGCCACCTGCTGTGCCGGAAGGGCGACTCCGCAGAGAAACGTCGAAGCATGTCGCCTTGGAGAGAGAATTGTTGCTCGCATCAACGTCTGGCGATGGCGCGAATTGGTGTGTCCATCTTGGACCGCCGGTGCTGGTTGCCACTGCCGACCCAGTGGGACTGCCACGCGATCCATTCCCTGTCGCCGTGGCATCCGCCGTCACCCTGAGCGTGCCATCACCGAGGCCGCGACACCGCCCGTCCGGAGCAAGGTCTGGCGTGCGCAAATCAGAGTCGGCGCTTGGCTGCTCCCCATCTGGAGTCCGGTCTGCCTTCCGTCGATGCCCCCCGTCCGGAGTCCCAACAGGTTCACTGGAGGCAGCCGAGATTCCCTGAAGCTGCACTTCTGGAGTCGGAACATGCAGGAATGCACCAACCAGTGGAGAGGGTCGAGCCATCGAGGGTGGAAGCGGTGCGCCGCCACCGCAGTCGTCAGTGGTCCCACCGTGATCGTCGAGTGCCTCGGTACGCACTAGGCGAGGTCTGTCACCTTGCACCTTTTGCATGGGAAGTGGGATGCTGTCGTCACTCGTCTCACATCCCGTGGATAGATCCTCATTAGCAGCTTGCTGTTCACTAGGGTTGGGTAAATTGTCAGAGTTTTCATCTGGTGGTGCACACCATGTCGGTGGACTGTCATTGTCTTGCCGTTGTCCTTCATTTGGGCTTTTCTTCTTTGGAATTTTAAATCTTCCCCCAGACATTGCAGAACCTTGTTTATTACCCCCAAATTCTCCCATATGTATGGTCTTGAATATAGGATCCAATGTTTCTATCGACATTGTACTATTTTCCAAAGAACATTCCGTTTCACTTTTCTTCTCAGGTACCTCATATGTATCTTTTTCTAATGTACATGCCTTCATGGTCTCTGGGTCTGATTTTGCTGGGACTGGCATGGTCACAGTCTCTCTTTTACTGTTCTCAATTGCCCACATTATACTCCCCATACATAACTGCTTAATCACTGGGGTTAGTGTGGTACAATGGATAATCGGGTCGACCTTATCTGCATCTTCACCATTAGTGGAAAGCACACTTGGTTCACTTGAAACTGCTGTGGGTTTTAAATTCGTTATCTGGCTACTCGATGTCGGTGTCCTCAGGATTCTTGCTCCAATGTTCTGCTCAATAATCAGTGGAGTGTGTATAGGTTCAATGCAATTAATGTTCCCCTCAAGGTTTGAAGAGTCATTACTGACTAACTGCTGGTCTCCGAAGTTGGGATTTTGCGGCGTTGTGTTGAAGGGAGACATTTGTCCCTGCTGTAGATATGATTCAGGTTGTGTTATTTCCATTACCTGAGGATCAATGTCTTGTCCATTTTTTCGATCCGTACTAAAACACTGGCAATTCTCAGTCTGCTCCTTGCAAGTTAAACATTCAATTAATTTTGTTAGCAAATCCTCAGCATCCTTCTGTGGCCGTGCAGCATTATTAATCTCTGTTCGGCTATAATGATCCTGAAGGTCAGCGCATAAACCTTTTTTCTTCGGGCTTGGACGAGACGATTCCTTTGGCTTGTCTTCAGTTGGGCTTGAACAGTCTTCAGCGCTGTGCCCTTCATTGTAGCATGAGAGACCGTCATGGTCATGCTGCTGTGTAGTGGAGCATGGTAGGCTGTTATAGCCTTCTTGCTGTTCACGTGAGCATGGCAGACTTGCATCGTCTGCCGCTGGTTGGTCAGGAGAGGTTGCTAGACCCTCATGGTCTTGTTCCTGCAAGGACTGCACATTGGAGTCTTGCGTTGCTTCTATCGTGGAGGCTGTCCATGAGCTCTCTGTGGAGGCTTGTGACACTGGAGTCACTTCTTGTTCGTGCAAGGACTGCGCTCTGGAGTCTTGCGTTGCTTCTATCGTGGAGGCTGTCCACGAGCTCTCTGTGGAGGCTTGTGACACTGGAGTCACTTCTTGTTCGTGCAAGGACTGCGCTCTGGAGTCTTGCGTTGCTTCTATCGTGGAGGCTGTCCACGAGCTCTCTGTGGAGGCTTGTGACACTGAAGTCACTTCTTGTCCGTGCAAGGACTGCGCTCTGGAGTCTTGCATGTCTTCTTTCATAGAGTCGGGAACGTTGAGCGGGACGTGGACCACGCTCTGTGTGGCAGCAGGGCGCTCTCTGTGTGCTTGCACCGCTCCCTGTCTGTTAATGTCAGGCTGCAGCATCATCCGGTACTGATAAGTTGGAACGTCATATCTGCTGGATTGAAGATCCTCAAATCCGAAAAATGAATCCGCATCTGCGTCGGATTCAATGTGGGGGCCGCCAATGTGCAACACGAAAGGTTCGTCCGAGTCATAGTCGTATAGGACCACGGAGCTATCATTGGGCTCGCGAGGTCCGGAAACACTGTAAAGATCGTCATCGAAGTATTCGAGGTCGGAATCATCGGCTTGTGCGTAGGTAACTGCTTGTCGGAGGGTTCTTCGGAGGTCAAATTCATCTCCTGGGTCAATTTGTGGCAATGTGCTGTCATTCCAGGTGAGGGAAGGTTGTTTTACAGCTTTAACAGATTTTTGTTTTTTTGATTTGGGACGTTTCCCTTTTAAATTGGATTTGGGACATTTCCCCTTTAAATTGGTGCAGTCTGGGGCCTCTGACATCCTGACGCTCGGTATGTAGCACGTAGGAAGCGACTGCGCATGCTCAGATCGCTGTTCCTCTACCGATGGCCGTTTTCTTGACTGCGCATGCGCGAGATGCTGCGCATGCGCAAACGAAATTTCCGGTTCTGCGCACTGCTCGCGCAACTGTGCTAGCGTGATACCTTTAGCAAGATGGCCGCCAACCTCGACCCAGCCCTCTCTCAGGCCCGGGATTTCGGCCTCTGGGAATTCGGGCTCCGGGATCCCAGCCACGAGGTGAGTACTGCAGCTTTTCTTACCTTTACTTGCCGATTGGATTGCGTTTTCTTCACAGTACTTGGAGAATTTGTCCAGGACTGCCTGGTAATCGTACCTTTGCTGCCTCCTGAAGAACCTGAACCTTGTGAATATTTCTCTTGCCCTTGCACCGGCGATGGTGAGGAGAAATTCAATTTTTTCGCTATCATCCAGGTCTTGGAGTTCAGCTGCCACCAGGAACAATTCGAACACTTGCCGGAATCGCCGCCAGTTTTCGCAGAGATCGCCGTCGCACTGGAGCGGCTGCGGAACCGGGAGCTCTATCATTTTGCCTGGGCACTGCTGGTTGTCTCTGTACACTGAGGTATGCCGGCAGGTATCGATCCACTCCTGTACCATGTGGTGTTGGGTGCTCTGGTGCACAGATGAGCCAACACAGTTGTATGTGGTACAACTCTATTTTATTTTAACTCTTATAATACAGTTCGTTCTGGATACTCTGCACGTGCTGTCTCCCTGAGTGTGTTTGGTAGCAGATCTGTCCTGGTCCTCCTCTGCAGCTAATACTGACCACCGGGGGTCGTGTCTGTGCTTTTATATCTTTCTGTCATTGGTTGTGGTGTTGTGTGTTCTGATTTGTCTGTTGGTGTGTCTATCATGATGTGTGTGTTTGAATATCATGACAGCTCCAATATCTAAGTGAGCTTGTGGGTCCCCCACACCCCACCCACAGGAAATATCATCCGCACATACATGGGCACTACTCAACACACCCCTCCCAAGGGAGGCCTCCTTCTTCAGGCCCTCCCAAACCCCCATATGGCACCCCCTTTCCAGGACCCCCACTCGTCACACCTCCCAACATCCCAGAGGCCCCTACTGTCCTGCCCTGCACACCCCCCCCCCCCACCTCTCCATTCTCATTTCTTGGGTATAGTCCCCCTGCCACCCTGGCACCCGGGCACCCTTGCACTGCCACCCTGGCACCCAGGCAGTGCTCCTGTCAGCTTGGTAGTGCCACCTAAGCATCTTGGCAGTGTCAGGGTGGCAGTGCCAAGGTGCCAGCTAGGCTATGCCAAGATGCCTCTGTTCCAGGAAGGGAGCCAGGGAGCCACCCTGCACTATCCCTGATCATCACCCCCCCCCCCCCCCCCCCCGCCCGGAGTGTTAGTCTGCCTGGTCCACATTCTTGTGGACCAGTACTGTTTGGCGCTCGGCTGCAGCCTTCCAGGAAGGCCGGTAGATCGCAGGTAGGCAGGCCTTAAGTAGGTTTTTAAGACCTACTTTAGTGAGCGCTGTTTGGTCCTGCCCCTTTTGGGTGGAGTTCAGAGTCTGACGCCTCGCGGGACTTGGGTGTATCCTGTGAGGCTTGGAGGCTGCCAGGAGGCCTCTCACGGGATTCAACGACTTGTGTTGTGCTCTCGCTCAAGCACAACGTAGACACTGTATCACACCTTTTGGGCGGGATTCTCCGTCGGCTGACGCCGGAATCGGGAAACACAATCGGGCGAAGAATCAGGTTTGACGGTGGAATTGTGGCAGGTGCTGGTTTCACGCCAAATCGCAATTCTCTGGTGCCTCGACAGTAGCATCAATACGTTCCAGAACACACGCACAGTAAATGCCGTTGGTATATCATTACCAGGTCTAACCCGGTATTCTTCAGGGCCTCTGTGATTCTCCGCCTCCACTGGGGCGAATTCCCGACAGTGAGGTTCACTTGTGCTTTTAAAAACTGTGAAACAGGCGCGGTGGTTGTTGAGAAGGAGAGAGGGGATACAGCAAGTGTCCAACATCGCCATAGTTTGCAGGCAGTTGAGCAGTTGGCCGGGGCCCCCTACCAGGGCCGGGGGGAGGAGCGGGGATAGCTGGTCAGAAGAAGGCTGTGGGATTGGGGTGGACGACACAGAGCACCATTGCTGCGGCCTGCAAGGCAGCCATGCGGCTGCGCATGCCGCTGACTGCCTACTGTGAACTTAGGGCCACAGGTCGTATGGGTGTCCCCCCAGCGCACTGTTCTAGGTGCCCTGTGGCCCCAGCCGACCATCAGCAGGATGGGTGCGCTCCAGCGCAACCTACGCCATCTTGTTGGCTGGGATGAGTGTGCGTGGGGAGTGTAATGTGCTTTTCGGTTTCCCGAGTGTCAATCATGGACCTGGCAAGTCCCGCACCATTTCTCTTTGGAATCGCTTGTGTTCCACGAGTCGCCGGTGCTAGCCCTTCCACGGTCGCTGAATCGGTCCAGGTGTGCCGCCAGTTTTGCTATCATGGAAGTCCATTAATCCTGCCCCGGCATCAACACTTAGTTTCTGATGCATTCAGGCGGGCGGGGACCACGACTGCTCTGTTAACCATGAGCTTGGTGCTGGGTTTGAGATCTCGGTCTTCGAATACTCTGTTCTTCAGGCGTCCAACAGTTGCACTGGCACATTGGAGTCTATGTTGATTTTGTCATCAATATCTGCTCGCACGAGAGGAGGCTCCCGGGGTATGGGAAATGAATGATCCACACTGTCCAAGGGCTTGCCGTGGATCTTGATGGTAGGAGAGCAGTTTTGTGTGGCAGGAGCGGGCTGGTAGAAAGCCTTTGTTTTCCGGATGTTTAGTCTGAGGCCCATTCTCTCATATGCTTTGGTGAATGCTTTGGTGAATGCATCGACGATGGTTTGTAGCTCGGCTCTGAATGTACACACAGGCGTCTTCTGCATACTGCAGTTCGAGGACAGAAGTTGAGGTGGCTTGGTTCTGGCCTGGAGACATCAGAGGTTGAACAGTTTCCCACCTGTCCAGTAGGTTAGCTCCACTCCGGTGGGCAGCTTCAGTGTGACGGGGTGGAGTGTTGCTGCACGGAAAAGAGCATTGGTGCAATGACACAGCTCTGTTTTACCCCAATTTCCATACGTAGTGAGTCTGTGGTGGTGAGGATCATGACTTGCATGTCATCGTGGAGCAGGTGGAGAATGGTGCCGAATTTAAGAAGCATGCTCCACAGCCCCTCATGGTATATACAGAACGGTGCATAGGCCTATCACCACATCTCCCTTCCTTTGGAAATGTTAACATTTATATTCACATATAACTGTGTCTTAAAAAAACATGATTTGTATTATCATTTTACACATGTTATATATATATACACAAATGCAACTGTGCTTCAAACAACAGGATATACCTGATGGTCGTGTCCCTGGTGCACAGCTTAGTGGACATCTACGACAGCATCGCCCCCTTGATCTTCTGGGCTCTTACCAGCTTCCAGATATCGCTTTTGTTTCTGGAAGACCTGTTTTCTTGCAGTTCTTTTTTGTCTTATCACCTTGTTTAGCCTCTTGATGCGATGCGTCCTGAAGACCGGTTTCTTTGCTGGCTTTGTCTGCGTCACCAGCTTTTTAAATTTTCTAACGCGATGCTTCTTGCTGTGTCACCATGCACTTTTTGGCCTTTCGGCCATGTTGTCGATGTCTTCTTGTTCAGTACCGCAGGTTGGACCCACGGTATCCACCACTCTGCTGCTCTTCCTCTTCTTTTTTAAGGGAAAAATCCTGTGACTGCGCCTCTTTTTCTTTTTTGCTTTGGTAGCATCCGTCATGCTGCTGGACTGCGTCATGGGAGTGGTTGCTTGTGGATTGTCTGCTGGGACGTCCAATGTCGGCATACTTATGTGGGACTGTGCGGTCGGGGTCAAGTCTGCACCTTCAGGAGCAGGCTGCAGAGCCTCGCAGTCTGATGTCTGAGCTGGATCCACGTCCCCAATGTTGAGTGCTGGTCCTTTAACTTGTGACTGAGCCCCAATTGGTGGCTCATCGTCACTCGATATGACAATGAATGGGTCACCTTTTGCTGAAAAGCCGATTAGTGGCTCATCCTCGTCTGGTAGGTTGATATATGTATCATCTGTCGCCGAACTGCACACAGAAATAGCCATCAGCTCCTTTAGCATGTCTTTTGGGTGGCGTGGTTTCGAATATTGGGGAGTCTACTACCGGAACTATTTTGTGGGCCTGAGATGATTCACCGTATACCTCTGGAGCCAGATTCCCCAGAATGAGGATAATGTTTCCAGTTATCAGTCTGTTCGCAGCTGAGTTCCTCTCAGCTGAAGTGCCTGGTGCTGCAATCTCACTGTCAGCCTCTGCAGATGCCACCTTAGAGCTTTCACACTTCTCGGTGTCCTGCGCAGACTGGGCGACCCTTGGGATCACCACGTCACTCCCGCCAAACCACCTGAACAGCATTTCATGGTCGCCCCCTTCTGGCTCATCACCTGAGTCTTCACTTTCCTCATTGTAATCATGATTATGGTAGTTATCATTGTCGTAACCATCACTGGAGTTATCGGCACCTGCAATGGCTTCTCCTGTAAAGTACGAAATGATGTGATCATGCAAGATGCGACCAATTTCAAAGTCATCAACGAGTCGCGCTGCAGAACTTTTATTTAACACTCCATGTTCTGGAGAACTGAAGAAGTTGGAGAATGAGTCATTTGGGACAGTTCTTGTAACTGTTTTACGAGCACTCCGACCCGTTTGCCTCCGCTTTGTTTTTAATAGTTTTCAGTGTGACATTTTTTCCTCTCTTCCAGTCGATCTGGCACCCTGTGCACCCCTTGATTTCTGGTTAGTCAAAGAACAAAAAGTCGAACTTGTCAGGCCGCGACTCCAGCTGGTATACTTTCGTGACTATCTCATTTGTGAAATACTCATTTGCCGCAAACATAAACTCTAGTGAAGTTCATTGGCTGTTCAAGCTCCGAACATTTAACGTTCACATCTTGTAGATACTTTAACGTAGGCTGATCATGCTCCTGTATCTTGCCGCTGAGTATTGTTATGGGTCAGGGTTTAGAGAACCCCAAAATGTATCATAGAGTTCACCTGACTCACAACTTTTAATAGCTTGTGGTATGGGGAGCACACAGCCCACAGAGCAGCACGGTAGCATAGTGGTTAGCGCAATTGCTTCACAGCTAGAGGGTCCCAGGTTCGATTCCCGGCTGGGTCACTGACTGTACGGAGTCTGCACGTTCTCCCCGTGAGCGCATGGGTTTTCTCCGGGTGCTCCGGTTTCCTCCCACAGTCCAAAGATGTGCAGGTTAGGTGGATTGGCCATGCTAAATTGCCCTTAGTGTCCAAAATTGCCCTTAGTGTTGGTTGAGTGGAGTTACTGGGTTATGGGGTTGGGTGGTGTGGGTTTGGGTAGGGTGCTCTTTCCAAGAGCCGGTGCAGACTCGATGGGCCGAATGGCCTCCTTCTGCACTGTAAATTCTGTAAATTCTACAGGTGTGGTACAACATAAATGGAAAAGTAATTTTTAAAGCAAAACAATGTTTATTCTATGAACTCAAGTTAACCTTTTTGAAACATAGTGAACAACTTAGCAACCATCAATTCAAATACAAGCCCCAAAGAATACAACACTAAGTAATCCTTAATAACTTCCCAAACCACATCCAGAAGACAGAAGAAACACCTTTTAACAGAAGCACATTAGGGTTTACATTCACTACTGAAAACATTTATAATTCTGATTTCACCAAATGATCAAGAGATAGTCTTTTGATGGCAGAGAGAACAGCAGTACACCTGCTTGGTCTGGCTTCAGCTCAAACACTGAAAACAAAACTAAAACACACCCTGCAGCAAACAGCCTAAAACGAAAGTAAAAAGCTGACACAGTCCAGCTCCACCCACACTCTGACATCACTGATAAACACCCATTTCTTAAAGGTACATTTCTTAAACACCCATTTCTTAAAGGTACTCTCACATGACAGTACATAAACATTCTTGAAGACTGTTAACCAGAAGTCTGGAATTCCCTTTGGCTCTTCCATCTCTAAATCTGATTTGTCGCCCTCCACCTTAACTTTCACTTGTATTTCATTGTAAAACGGCGCCAATATATCTTGCTCCCAGTCACAATGATGCTCCGTCACAGCGCTGCCTGGAACGAACGTACAGCCGCTCAACTAGGTTCAGGGCCTCACATGCACGCGCTCTTAAGATGGACTCGCATTGCATGTCCACAATGGAAAATGGAACGATGTGCCTTCTGTTGTGCACCCATGCTTCGAGGTGACATACACCCTGCGTCGCAATCTCCTTCCCATTGCAGTCTTGCAGTCGTGTCACGTAATTGACGACCTTCGGTTTAAAACGCAGACTGTGCAAATCGGACAGACTGAGAAGATTGGCCCTCGCTCCTGTGTCGAGCTTGCATTTTATCAAGGTGTCGTTCAGCATCACTGAAATTGTCCATCTGTCTTCGATGGTACCAGCTTCATCATCACTATTGTTACAACTGGTCAGTAAGACTTCTTCAGTGTTCATATTAAAACTCATCGTGTCCTTGGTTGAAATCAGATCAACCCAAAATAATTCTTCAATGGGCATCTCATCAATTGCATTGACCAACCCTGTTTAGTCCAATGTAGGACGTGAAAAACATTGCTTCGCAGAATGATTTCTATGGCCACACTCGGAAAATACTTTCCCAGATGCTGGACATTGCCGTGGCCCATGACGATTGCCACGTCGCTGACATAAGATGGCAGACCCGGTCGGCCGCTTAAAATGGCCGCCCGCACTGAGACCACGTTTCTTATTCAACTGTGCTGATGGCGCAGGCGTCTTCTTCAGATTGGCGCCAAAATTCTTTAGGTTGCGCGTGCTAATCTGCTGTGCAGCTAACTGACTTGCATGGCAAATCTTGATAGGGTTTTACAATTGAATCTATTCTTTTTGGGTATGCGTATGAAATATATAGCATTCACACGTTTCATTTTCCTCTGAGGGTAATACCGATCAAAGTACTTTATTACTGCATCATAGCTCTTGCTTTCCTCTTCGCTGTTGAATGCGAAGGCATTGTATATTTCTATTGCTTGAGGACTTGCTACCTTGAGCAGCAATGCAATACGCCTCTTGTCAGGCTGTGCCTGCAGGCCAAAGACTACAATATAGAATCCAAATTGCTGCTTAAAAACGCGCCAATGTTTATCTATGTTACCCAAAATTTGAAGCTGGTGGGGTGCCTGTAAACCTTCCATCTCTAATGTCACAGGCTACTAAATTAATTCAGTGGAACGACTCTAAGTGCGACTATCTTCTCATACGTCTTACTACCAACTGGCAGGTATCTCAAGTCACGCGATGGATGTCTGACACCTCCAGCTGGTTGGAGGTCGCACTGCTAACTATATACAGAACTGTGCACAGGCATATCATCAAAGTGGGGTGGGCCCCTGGGTACTCGGACCGTAGATTGTTTTGCTTTTGCTGAAGCAGCTGCTCACATCGTGGTTGTCGGGGGTTGCTGAGTCTTCTGCTCTCTTTCCTCCCACTACCTGTTCTTTATGTCCCGGGTTCTTTGCTGTACCTCAGCCTTCAGTTGCCTGTAGGCTTTTTTCCTCTCACTTGCGCTTTGGTGGAGCAGCCAGTACAGGAACGCCTTGCGCTTGAGGTCAAGGAGATCCTGGATCTCCTGATAATTCTCGTTGAACCAGTCTTGGGGTTTCCTGGTAGAAAGCCCCAGCGTCTCCTTGCAGGTGCTGACTTTGTGGCTTTTAAGGCGGACCAGGCGCTATGGCTGATCTGCGACTCTGGCTCGTTGGTTGTTACCAAGTTAGTTGTGAGGTGCCAGCTGAGTAGCTCTTTCTTCTTGGGGTCTTTGAGTCCAGTGACATTGAGTCTCCTGTGACAGCGTTTCTTCTGCCTGTGTCGGTTTGGGGCCAGTGTGGTGGATGGTAGAGCGGATTAGTCGGTGACCAGTCCAGCAGTCATCGGTTCTGGTCATGGCATGGACATATTTGCTGATCCTCTCACCCCTGCTTGTACTGCTCCTCTCGCTCCGCTGCTGCTCCTCTTGCTCCGCTGCTGCTCCTCTCACTCCTGCTTGTGCTGCTCCTCTCGCTCCGCTGCTGCTCCTCTCACTCCGCTGCTGCTCCTCTCGCTCCGCTGCTGCTCCTCTTGCTTCGCTGCTGCTCCTCTCGCTCCGCTGCTCCTCCTCTTGCTCCACTGCTGCTCCTCTCGCTCCGCTGCTGCTGCTCTCGCTCTGCTGCTGCTCCCGCTCTGCTGCTGCTCCTCTCACCCCTGCTTGCACTGCTGCTCTTGCTCCCCTGCTGCTCCTCTCGCTCCGCTGCTGCTCCTCTCGCTCCGCTGCTGCTCCTCTCGCTCCGCTGCTGCTCCTCTCGCTCCGCTGCTGCTCCTCTCGCTCCGCTGCTGCTCCTCTCACCCCTGTTTGCACTGCTCCTCTTGCTCCACTGCTGCTCCTCTCGCTCCGCTGTGGCTCCTCTCGCTCCGCTGCGGCTCCTCACACCCTGATTGTGCTGCTCCTCTCACCCCTGTTTGTGCTGATCCTCTCCAACCAGCTGCTTCCTTTTGCCCCGCGTCACTTCCTGACATCATCTCAGGAGCTCCGCCTCTGGACACAGGGCAAAAGAGCGTGAGGAGAGCGGCAGAGACACAGGGTAAAATAACGTGAGGAGAACGGCAGAGACAGAGGGTAAAATAACGTGAGGAGAGCGGCAGAGACACAGGGTAAAAGAGCGTGAGGAGAGCAGCAGAGACATAGGGTAAAAGAGCGTGAGGAGAGCAGCAGAGACACAGGGTAAAAGAGAGCAAGGTGAGTTGAAGAGACACGGTAAAATAACGTGAAGAGAGCGGCAGAGACAGAGGGTAAAATAACGTGAGGAGAGCGGCAGAGACAGAGGGTAAAATAACGTGAGGAGAGCGACAGAGACACAGGATAAAAGCGAGCAAGGTGAGTTGCAGACACAGGGTAAAAGAACGCGAGGAGTGCGGCAGAGACACAGGATCAAGAGAGCAAGGTGAGTTGCCGAGACAGAGGATAAAAGAGCGGGAGGAGAGCGGCAGAGACAGAGGGTAAAAGCGTGAGGAGAGCGGCAGAGACACAGGATAAACGAGCGTGAGGAGAGCGGCAAAGACACAGGATAAAGAGAGCAGGGTGAATTGCGGAGACACAGGAGGAAAGAGTGCGAGGAGAGCGGCAGAGACACAGGATCAAGAGAGCAAGGTGAGTTGCAGAGACACAGGGTAAAATAACGCGAGGAGAGTGGCAGAGATACAGAGTAAAAGAGCATGAGGAGAGCGGCAGAGACACCGGATAAAAGAGCGCGAGTAGGGCAACAGAGACACAAGATAAAAGAGTGATGAGAGCAGCAGAGACACAAGGTAAGTCATAGGGATCGGACTCGGAGGGCGGGGAATCGGAGCAAAACTTCAAAAGGAGCAGCGCACCTACCCTCTTGATGACTAATCTAGTGACATATGCCACTGTTACCGCTGACATATACCACTGTTACCGCTGACATATATCACTGTTACCGCTGACATATGCCACTGTTACCGCTGACATATGCCACTGTTACTGCTGACATATGCCACTGTTACCGCTGACATATGTCACTGTTACCGCTGACATATGTCACTGTTACCGCTGACATATGTCACTGTTACCGCTGACATATGCCACTGTTACCGCTGACATATGCCACTGTTACTGCTGACATATGCCACTGTTACCGCTGACATATGCCACTGTTACTGCTGACATATGCCACTGTTACCGCTGACATATGTCACTGTTACCGCTGACATATATCACTGTTACCGCTGACATATGCCACTGTTACCGCTGACATATGCCACTGTTACCGCTGACATATGCCACTGTTACCGCTGACATATGTCACTGTTACCGCTGACATATGCCACTGTTACCGCTGACATATGTCACTGTTACCGCTGACATATGCCACTGTTACCGCTGACATATGTCACTGTTACCGCTGACATATGCCACTGTTACCGCTGACATATGCCACTGTTACCGCTGACATATGCCACTGTTACCGCTGACCTATGTCACTGTTACCGCTGACATATGCCACTGTTACCGCTGACATATGCCACTGTTACCGCTGACATATGCCACTGTTACCGCTGACATATGTCACTGTTACCGCTGACATATGCCACTGTTACCGCTGACATATGCCACTGTTACCGCTAAATCGTTTGGCCCACCACGTCTGCGGCAGTCAAAAACAACTGTCTAACTATTCTAATCCCAATTTCCAGAACTTGGCCCATAGCCTTGCACGACTTGGCAACACAAGTGCACATCTAAATACTTCTTAAATGTTATGAGGGTCTCTGCCTCCACCACCCTTTCAGGCAGTGAGTTCCAGACTCCCATGACCCTCTAGGTGAACAAAATATTTCCTCACATCCCCTCTAAACCTCCTGCCCCTTACCTTAAAAGTATGCCCCCTGATCACTGATCCCTCCACCAAGGCGAAAAGTTTCTTCATGTCTACTCTATCGATGCCCCTCATAATTTTATACATTTCAATCATGTCCCCCCTCAATCCCCTCTGTTCCAAGGAAAACAACCCCAGTCTGTTCAACATCTTTTCCTAACTAAAACTCTCCAGCCTAGGCAACATCCTGGTAAATCTCCTCTGCATCCTTTCCTGTGTTATCATATCCTTCTACAGGATGGATTCTAGAACTGCACACGATATTCGGCCTCACCAACATTTTATACAGCTCGAGCATAACCTCCCTTTTCTTAAGCACGATGCCTTGGCTGATAAAGGCAAGTATACCATATGCTTTCTTAATCATTGTATCCACCTGTCCTGCTACCTTAAAAGATCGGTGTACATGCACACCAAGGTCACGCTGATCCTCGGTGCTTCCCAGGGTCCTGCCGTTTATCATGTATGCCTCTGCCTTGTTTGTCCTGCCCAAGTGCATCACCTCCCACTTATACGGATTAAATTCTATTTGCTACTGATGAGCTCACCTGACCAACCCGTCGATATCCTCACTATTTACCACCCCACCAATTTCCTTATCATCCGCAAACTTACTGATCAACCCTTCTATATTCAAGTCTAAATCATTTATATAAAGCACAAACATCAAGGGCCCCACTGGATACAGGCTTCAAGTCAAAAAAACACCCCTCCACCACCACCCTCTGCTTCTTCTTACTCAGCCAATTCTGGATCCAATTTGCCAAATTTCCTTGGATCCCACAGGTTCTTAACTTCGCTATCAGTCTCCCATGTGGGACCTTACTAAAAGCCACGCTGAAGTTCAAGTAGATTATGTCAAATGCATTAGCCTCATCTACGCACCTGGTCATCTCTTTGGAAAATTCATCAGACGTGACACCCCCTTAACAAAACCATGCTGACTGTTCTTGATTAATCCCTGCCTCTCCAAATGCAGATTAATTCTGTCTCTTAGAATTACTGCCAATAGGTTCCCCACCACTGAGGTTAGACTGACTGACTTGTAGTTTCCTGGTTTATCCTTTCCTCCCACATTGGCTCGCCTCCAGTCCTTCGACACCTCTCCTGTGGCCAGAGAGGAATTGAAAATTATTGTCAGCGCCCCTGCTATTTCCTCTATGGCCTCACTTGGCAGCCTGGGATACATGTAAACTGGCCCTGGATAGTTATCTAATTTTAAGCCCACTCAGAACCTCCTCTCACAGTAACTTCATTGCAGTGTTAATGTAAGCCTACTTATGACAATAAAGATTGTTATTATCTGTCCATGTTAATTTGTTTAATTTTATCATTGTGCTTCTCCCTGATTTCTATCCCCACATCGCCTCTCTAACGGGTGAACACCGACACAAAAGTATTCATTTAGAAACCTACCTAAGTCTTCCGGTTCTACACACAAATTACCATTCTGGTCTTTAATGGGCCCTATGTTTTCCCTAGTTATCCTTTTACCCTTGTAGCCAGTTAAAATGGCTAACAACCGATTTAAATTGGCTAACTCCCGATTTAAAATGGCGAACGGCAAAGGCTGATGGGAAAGTCAGCCAACAGGACACAAACGAGCAGCTGCAGGTTGAATGTGTATTTACCTCTGGAAAGGCTAGACACATCTGTCCTCCATCCCAAAGAACCTGCTCAGCCTCGCCCCCATCATATGCGCTCTGTGAACTACATTAAACTGTATCAGGCTAAGCCTGACACACAAGGAAGAGGAATTAACCCTACTTAGGGCATCAGCCCATAGCCCCTCCTCAATCTCCTCCCCCAACTCCTCTTCCCATTTACCCTTCAGCTCCTCTTCCAAAGCCTCCCCCTCTTCTTTCATCTCCTGGTATATCGCTGACACCTTGCCCCCTCCGACCCATACGCCCAAAATCACCCTATCTTGAATCCCCTGTGCCGGGAGCAGCGGGAATTCCCTCACCTGCCGCTTCACAAATGCCCTCACTTGCATGTACCTGAAACTGTTTCCCGGGGGTAGCCCAAACTTCTCCTCCAGCGCCCCTAAGCTCGCAAACGTCTCGCCAATGAACAGGTCCCCCATTCTTCTGATCCCTGCCCGATGCCATCTCTGAAACCCCCCGTCCATCCTTCCTGGGACAAACCGATGGTTGTCTCTGATCGGGGACCACACCGAGGCTCCCGTCGCACCCCTGTGCCGTCTCCACTGCCCCCAGATCTTTAGTGTTGCCGCCACCACCGGGCTCGTGGTGTACCTTGTCGGCGTGAGCGGCAGTGGTGCCGTCACCAGCGCCCCCAGGCTCGTTCCTTTGCAGGACGCCATCTCCAACCTCTTCCACGCCGTCCCCTCTTCCTCCATCACCCACTTACGAATCATCGCCACGTTGGCTGCCCAGTAGTAACCACCCAAATTCGGCAACGCCAACCCTCCTCTATCTCTGCTACGCTCCAGGAACCCGCTCCTTACCCTCGGGGTCTTGCTCACCCACACAAATCCCATAATGCTCCTGCTTACCCTCTTAAAGAAGGCCTTAGTAATCGCAATTGGGAGGCATTGGAATACAAAAAGAAACCTTGGGAGGACCACCATTTTAATCGACTGTACCCTGCCCGCCAGCGAGAGTGGCAACATGTCCCACCTTTTAAAATCCTCCTCCATCTGTTCCACCAGCCACGTCAAATTAAGTTTATGCAGTGCCCCCCAGCTCCTAGCTACCTGAATCCCCAAGTATCGAAAGTTCCTTTCCGCCCTCCTCAACGGTAGGTCGTCTATCCCTCTACCCTGATCCCCCGGATGTACCACAAAGAGCTCACTCTTTCCCACATTGAGCTTATAGCCCGAAAAGTCTCCAAACTCCCTTCGGATCTGCATGACCTCAACCTTTCCCTCCACTGGATCCGTCACATACAGCAACAGGTCGTCTGCGTACAGCGACACTCGATGTTCCTCTCCCCCTCGAACCACCCCCTTCCATTTCCCCGACTCCCTTAACGCCATGGCCAAAGGTTCAATTGCTAATGCAAACAGCAGAGGGGACAGGGGGCACCCCTGCCTCGTCTCTTGATACAGCCGGAAATACTCCGACCTCCGCCGGTTCGTGACCACACTCGCCACCGCTCCGTCACATTTTAGAGAGGCCCAGAAGCAGGACACCAATCTCAAGGAGATTGTAAAGGGAAAATATCCAGCACCCTATGAGAGATTCAAAAATGCACTGACCACACATGACGGTGTGGTGTTAAAAGACACCCTTTATGTGGTTCCTGAACAGGACAGGAATCAACTGATTTGTTTGTTCCATGACGGTCATGGACAGCAGGGGATCGATCCCACTACAGCCCATCTCAAGCAGTTTTGTTGGTGGCCGACTTTAAAGGAAGATGTAAACCATTACATCGAGAATTGTCTTATCTGCGCCCAGAATAATCCGGACAGATATGCCAAAAAGGCTCAACTCAGCCACATCCGACCTGTTAATGGCCCCTGGATTAACCTCCAGATTGATTTTATAGGACCATTGCCCCCTTGCAGGAATGGCTATAAATATGTACTTGTAGTAATTGACACATTTACGAAATGGGTGGAAGCATTCCCAGCCCACACAAACACGGCAAAAACCACAGCCAAGATTTTGACCCACCACATCTTTACAAGATGGGGACTCCCCCGCAGCATTGAATCAGACCAAGGCTCCCATTTTACGGGACATGTCATGCAGAACGTCCTCACGATATTTGGCATCACCCAAAAATTCCACATAGCATACCACCCACAGTCGAGTGGTATCGTGGAGCGCATGAATCGGACCCTAAAATCAACCCTCAGAAAAATGGTACAGCAAAACAACACCACTTGGGACGCGGACCTCCCTTTAGCGCTGATGTTTTTGCGTAACACTATTTCTACTTCCACAGGATACACCCCACACACCCTCATGACCGGACGCCCCATGAAAGGCACAGAATATTTATTAGGTTTAGACTTGACCAGCCCCGAAGTGACGGCCCTCACACACGAGAAAGCAGTAGAACAATTAGTGGAGAATGTTAAAACGGCTCAGCTAGCAGCTGCAGTAAAATTGGGCACCAGAAAGAAACAGAGCAAGGCCTGTTTCGACAAAATAGTACATGCGACTGAGTACAGAATAGGACAGCAAGTTATGCTCTCTGAATATAACCCCAGCACATTCCTGTCACCAAAATACTCGGGTCCGTATTCCATTGCGGATAAAGTAAGCCCTTCCGTGTATAAAATAAAGTACCCCAACGGTAAGACTGCGTGGTTCCATATAAACCAGCTGAAGGCATATGGAACACAGTCGAACCACGCACACCACGTCATGCTCGACGCAGCACACCACGCCCCGCCCACAGCCAACGTAACCCTACCAACCCCCACCTCGTCCAGCCCAGCCACGGACTCGACCTCGACTCCACCCCCAAAATATACACTTCGCCCCTGAACGCCCACAGACTGCAGCAGCAGAGACAGCGACTGTGACTCGGACGATAGCCACAGCATGCCTCCCTACTATCTCCATGCAACAGGACCCACACCCAGCGACTCTGACTACGATCCAAGTGATCCCTTCATGATCGCTTTCCTGAACAAACCCCACCACCGACCACCGAACTACGCTGACGACCCCGATTTTGTCCCCACACAGCTAGACACCAATTACTGCACCGAGATAATTCGTTCAGACTCGTCCGCAACGACGAGAGCGTCCCCACCTCACACCACGCAGCCCTTTCAGCCCTGATTCACTCAAGAGTTTGGCACCCGGGAGAAGAGGACGACCTTGGGTCTGACTCCCAAACCGAGAACCCCTTTGCGACCCTGTTCGCAACCGAGAACTTAGGTGTCCAGATGATGTTTTAAAGGAACCGCTTGGGAGAAGTGGTGTTCTTTCTGATGGAACCTGCAGAATGTTTTATGTTGTTTGTAAGTTTGTTAAATGTTGTATGTCCGACAGGAGAATTTTATTTTCTCACGGCCGAAACCTGAGGACTTGCCTACAGAGACTCACCATTGCCAGACACTAGTTCAGCAGAAACCTCTGAGGACTTGTCTGCAGAGACTGGTTAAAGAACCAGACGCCCGTTCGTAACTGCCCTTCTGGTTCGAAGGTAGAACCACTACGGCAGCCCCACCACGATGACTACATTTCTTGCCCGTTCTTGTCGGTTGCTCAGGCAGTGGAGAAACGGCTTGGGACCCGCCCTGCCTGGGAACCCCCCCCTCTGGTCAACCACGCTCGGGTAGGAAAGACATGGCATTGGTAGCCGTCCTACCCGGGGACTCCATCCAACTCTTACCCGTCGCGGCCCATACGCACCTCATTTCGGCACTTTTCGTTCAAAAACGTTTTGTTCTGTTTTAGGTAACCTTTAGGTTGTCAACCACATGCTATTTACATCCTGAAACATTTGGATGGTAAATTGCACAATCTGCGAGACAGCTCGCACTGGTTCATTATTGAGAAGTGTGTCTTGTCTGAAAATTCAATTTTTGAAAAAAAAAATGAGGGAGTCACACATAGTGACCAATTATAAAGGGAATAATTGGCACTACAGGACAGACACACTATCGTACGAGATATTAAACAAAGATAGTTACAGACACTATGCTTGTTTCCACAGAACTCCAGAAGCTCCAGGACCGGAGAAGAGAAGAAAGAAAAGGAAAGAGAAGAGCCATGAGGAGTTCCTTCATATGGATCAGCATCATGTTTATGGGCATTTGGTTGCGCGTGAACGCGAACCCCATGACTTCAAGCCCCCCAGCCATTAATGTTTCACTTCCCCGCAGTACCCAGAGCCCAGTCACCAGCGACACCACATCATCTTGGTGTGCCAGGTTTATAACCTGGTACTCTCTGTCCTATGTAATAGAAACATTACTGATATTAGCGATACTCTGCTCCTTTTTTGTTTTTCGGTTTGACTCATATGGCTTCTTTTGAAGCGCCTTCGAAGGTGTCATCCCTATTTACTTCTGAAATTGATTCTCTGATCAAAATTGTGACACCCTTAAATCCTTTTTTAATCCTTAAATTCTGCTTGCAGGACCTCATCCATTTTTCTACCTATATCATTGGTACCAATACGTACCACGATGTCTGGCTATTTGTCCTACCCCTTCAGAGTGCCTTATAACCTTGCAGTGACATCCATGACCCTTGCACCCTTGTTCCATCCCGGAACCTGTTTTGTGGCCGCAAAACGGCCTGTCTGATCCCCTTACAATTGAATCCCCAACCACTATAGCCCTGCTGTTCTTCCTCCTCCCCTCTGGTGCAGCAGACCCACCCATTGTGGCATGAAGTTGGCTGCCACTGCTTTCCCCTGCGCAGTCATCTCCCCCGACAGTATCCAAAATGCTGCAGCTGTTAAAAAGGGGGTGGCCACAGGGGACTCCTGCACTACCTGCCTTCCTCTACTCTGCCTGGTGGTCACCCATGCCCTTTCTGCCCGTTCAATCTTCACTTGCGGTGTGACCAATTCACTGAACATGCTATCCATGACTTGCTCAGCACCATGGATGCTACACAGTGAATCCACCCTCAACTCCAACATGCGGTTACCCAGTATCTGCAGTTGGACACACATACTGCACACATGGTCATCAGGGATTTAACAAAAAATTATGCTTATAGAAGAATACTATTAACTTATCTCTCTTACACTAACTTTATTTTCTTTGTTTTACTTTGCTTACTTATATTACTTCATCGTAATTGTCATAATATACACCAGTATATCATGGTGCAGACACACACTGATGGACACACAGTGGGACCAATCAACATACACAACACCACAGCCAATCACCAGTGAGAGCACATGCACTATAAAGACAGGGGACATCAGAGTTCCTGCTCATTCGAGTAGCAGCTAGCTAAAGGCACAGAGCTCACAGCCTGCAACACAGACATTCACCATGTGCTGAGTGCATCAACTGGTTAGGACAAGGCAAAGGTCTTTAGTTAAAGCTGGTATCGTATTTACCCACAGTTCAAGTATGTTTAAATAGTTAACCTTTTAATAAAATAGTGTTGCACTACTTCAAGTGTTGGTGACCTGTACGTGATCCAGAACACCCAACACATCAGTAATGACCCTGGCTTTTACTTATTTGTGTTGCTTCTCAGTTAATCCATTCTTCCAAACAGAAAACTTATTAAAATCATGACTGCTTCTCTGCGCCACTGACTGCGAGGACACTGTTCCCAGACAGCTTCACTGTGACGCTGACTGAGAGGACACCATTCCCAGACAGCTTCACTGTGACGCTGACTGAGAGGACACCGTTCCCAGACAGCTTCACTGTGACGCTGACTGAGAGGACACCGTTCCCAGACAGCTTCACTGTGACGCTGACTGAGAGGACACCGTTCCCAGACAGCTTCACTGTGACACTGACTGAGAGGACACCGTTCCCAGACAGCTTCACTGTGACGCTGACTGAGAGGACACCGTTCCCAGACAGCTTCACTGTGACGCGGACTGAGAGGACACCATTCCCAGACAGCTTCACTGTGACGCTGACTGAGAGGACACCGTTCCCAGACAGCTTCACTGTGACGCTGACTGAGAGGACACCGTTCCCAGACAGCTTCACTGTGACGCTGACTGAGAGGACACCGTTTCCAGACAGCTTCACTGTGACGCTGACTGAGAGGACACCGTTCCCAGACAGCTTCACTGTGACGCTGACTGAGAGGACACCATTCCCAGACAGCTTCACTGTGATGCTGACTGCAAGGACTCTGTTCCCAGACAGCTTCACTGTGACGCTGACTGAGAGGACACCATTCCCAGACAGCTTCACTGTGACGCTGACTGCAAGGACTCTGTTTCCAGACAGCTTCTCTGTGACGCTGACTGAGAGGACACCATTCCCAGACAGCTTCACTGTGACGCTGACTGCAAGGACTCTGTTTCCAGACAGCTTCACTGTGACGCTGACTGCAAGGACTCTGTTTCCAGACTGCTTCTCTGTGACGCTGACTGAGAGGACACCATTCCCAGACAACTTCACTGTGACGCTGACTGCAAGGACTCTGTTTCCAGACAGCTTCACTGTGACGCTGACTGCAAGGACTCTGTTTCCAGACTGCTTCTCTGTGACGCTGACTGAGAGGACACCATTCCTAGACAGCTTCACTGTGACGCTGACTGCAAGGACTCTGTTTCCAGACAGCTTCACTGTGACGCTGACTGCAAGGACTCTGTTTCCAGACTGCTTCACTGTGACGCTGACTGCAAGGACTCTGTTCCCAGACAGCTTCACTGTGACGCTGACTGAGAGGACACCATTCCCAGACAGCTTCACTGTGACGCTGACTGCAAGGACTCTGTTTCCAGACAGCTTCACTGTGACGCTGACTGCAAGGACTCTGTTTCCAGACAGCTTCACTGTGACGCTGACTGCAAGGACTCTGTTTCCAGACTGCTTCACTGTGATGTCACTGTTTCCAGATCATTTGAAAAAAGACTTGTTTATTCCTACTCCTTTGTTTCTTGTCTGCCAACCAGTTTTCTATGCATCTCAATACACTACTCCCAATCCAATGCGCTTTATTTTACTCACTAATCTCTTATGTGGGACTTCTGAAAGTCCAAATAAACGACATTTACTGGCTTCCACTTGTCAACACGACTAGTTACATCCACAAAGAATTCCAGTAGATTTGTCAAGCATAATTTCCCTTTCGTAAATCCATACTGACTGTTCGATTCTGTCACTATTTTACAAGTGCTCGGCTATTAAATCTTTTATAATGGGCTCTGGCATTTTCTCAGGCTGACTGTTCTATAAACAGCTGTTTTCTCCCTACCTCCCTTTTTAAACAGTGGAGTTACATTATTGTCAATACATTATTGACCCTCTAATCCGTCGGGACTGTTCCAGAGTCTATAGAATCTTGGAAGATGTCCACCAATGCATCCACTATTTCTAGGATGTAGGTTATCAGGCCCTGGGAATTTATTGGCCTTCAATCCCATCAATTTCACCAATACCATCTCCCTGCAAATACTGATTTCCTTCAGATACTTCTTCTCATTTAAATCAGTGTTCCCCAACATTTCAGGTACGTTAGTTGCGTCCTCCATTGTGAAGACAGAACCAAAATGTGTATTTAGTTGGTCAGCCATTTCTATGTTCCCCATTACAAATTCTGCAGTTTCTGACTATAAGGGACGTAATTTGTCTTCCCCAATCTTTTTCTTTTCACATACCTATAGAAGCTTTTACAGGCAGTTTATATGTTCACTGCAAACTTACTCTCAGATTCTTATTTTCTCCTGCTAAATCAATCCCTTTCTCCTCCTTTGCTGAATTCTAAACTGCTCCCAAACCTCAAGTCTGCTGTTTTTTCTGGCCAATTTGCATAACTCTTCCTTGGTTCTAATACTGTGCCCGATTTAACGGCCGCGTTGCATTTAAGCGAGTGCACGATGCGGCTGTTAAATGGCGAGGGAGGCCAAAATCGAGAAGTGGGGGCCTATCTGTTTGCGGTCTAACCGGCCCGGTCCCGTTGGCAAGATTAGGAGCCTGCCGTGGCGTGCCAAGAAACCAATAATCACCACTTAAGCCCAATCTCCATACAATTAACGGGAGCGACCCCCTATCTAATGGCCTCCTGTGATCTAACAGCTTCCTCAGCAAGTGGTCACACAGGCACCGATTAAAAGCGTGAAGCTGGCGGACTGGCTTCTGTGGGGACCTGAGGGGGTGGTGGAATAGGTGTCTCAGCGGGTCCACCATGCCAATTCCCTGGATTGTGTGGTCCCGTTCCAGGGGCAACCCCAGCATCTGCCCACCAGCCCCACCGACCATCCAGAGCTTCAACCAACCGTGGAGGTTTCTGGCCCCTCATCTGAAGGCTATAACTAATTAGAAGTTGGCAATCGTAGTTAAGTGAGAACATCACACCTCCCAATTGGATCCCCGTGGGGAGGCGTGCAATGCAGCATGTGGGAGTGAATGTCTAGCATCCCAATCAGACTGGGATGCCTGGAGACTGTGCCTGAACACTGCGGGAGGCAACACCACGGACACAGTGATCAACATCTGAACAGCCAGGGGCTGGGCCACAGCATCAGGGACATTTCCCCGACCAGAGGGTTTGTGTGTGCACTGGGCAGGAGACCAGCGCCCTGTCCAGGTAGTGTTACATGCGGAAGTCTGGAGTTAGTCACCAAAACCCTGAACGTCTACGCCTCAGGATCATTCCAGGTTCGAGTAGGGACTTGTGTGGCATGTCACAAGCTACAGTCCACAAGTGCATCCGTGAAGTCACAGGTGCCCTGTTTGGCTAGGCAGCAAACTATATCAACTTTGACACGGACCATCGACAGGATGCCCCAGGGGCTAATAGATGGCCCATGTCGCCTTGCAGCACCGGGCTTTCTGGGAGTGTCCTACTTGAAGGAGTTCCACTCCCTGAACATCCAGCTCATGTGCAACCACCGCATGCTCCCCAGGAAGTGTGCATGACAGCTACATCCTGGGGCAGTCGGACTTCCCGGCCTCTTCGACAACCACCCAGGATAGCTGGTTTGTTCTTGGGAGATAAGGGGTACCCGCTGAGGACCTTGCTAATGACGGCAGCACAGAGGATGGTGACCAATGCAGAGACCCGATACAAATGGGCAAATGATGCCACCCGGGCCATCATCGAGCAGTGCATCGGACTGCACAAAATGCGGTTCCAGTGCCTCGACCGCTCTGGTGGTGCACTGCAGTACATTCTCCAGAAGGTTGCACGCTTTGAGGTGGTCTCCTGTGTCCTCCACAACCTGGCAGAGCAGCAGGGCGATGTGCTCGACTTGGAGGCAGAAGAATATGTGTCCACCTCCGGGGTGGAGGTTGAGGACGGCCGGACCAGGAGGGGCTGGAGGACAAGCCCGGGAGGACCCACAGGACCAGCCGGAGGATGGAGGACAGGCAGTAGCAGCAAGCATCCGGCAAGCCTGGGGGTCAGGGAGGCCATCATCCTTGCTGCTTCACATAGGACGTGACTTCATCCGTCATTCCCCCTCTGCCGAACCCGCCCTTCCCACAAACCTCCACTGATCCCTCAGCCATTTTCCCCCCACTTTCTTGCTTTACTTTGAAATAATATTTCTGGTAAAACTTGCTCAAATTAATATTTTATATCTTGTGATTGATGGGGTCCCCATCAATATCATTCTAGTGTGTGGAGTTTATATATGCTTGATTTAGTACAGGGCCCACATTTTATCCTAATATTCAACTGCCCTGCCCTGAATTTTATTACTTAGAAACATATATACGTTTATGCTGAAGGCTTTTCATTAAAGATACTCAGTCGAAGAAAATCATCAAATAAAAAATTTCATAGATCATTAATTTAACGTCCAGCAGTTTCCTGTTACCATCCATTTACTGCCAATTTATTCAGCATATCATGGAGATTTGCACTTCTGCTTCAACTATTTATCTATCCCATCTAGAGATAGTGCAAGCCAAATGAGTTCAGAATATATTCAACATATTCTTGCACTGTAACCTTCCAATCAACAATAACCTCTGATACCATAACTAATAAACAGCAGAAATGCAAAGTTCATGGCGTTTGGGTCCTGGCAACAGTTAAACTATGGCCCAGTATTTGATGGAGTGGGGAATCCCACCATGTGCTGTTCACTACATTTGTAAAACCGGCGCCAATGACTCCGGCGTCAACCTTTCTAGGGGGCTAGGTTGACAGTGGAGGGGTTGGCACCGCTCCAGCCGGCGCCCAAGGGACGGCGCAAGTTCGCGCATGTGCGGAACAGCCGGCGTGATTCCGCGCATGCACCGACCGGCAGGCGTACGTTCGCGCATGCGCGGGGGGTTCTCTTCTCCCCGCCAGCCCCCCCGAGCAATATAGTGGAGCCCTACAGGGGCCCGGCGCAGAAGGAAGAAGTCCCCCACGGAACAAGCACGCCCGCAGATCGTTGGGCCCCGATCGCGGGCCAGGCCACCGTGGGGGCCCCCCTGGGGTCGGATTCCCCCGCCTCCCCACGAGGGCCGCACACACATACTCACCTGCCAGGTCCCGCCGGTGTGGGAGTTGAGTGATTCACAACGGCGGGACTGGCCAGAAATGGATGGCCGCTCGGCCTATTGAGGCCCAGAGAATCACTGGGGGGTGGGGGGCTGGGGAGGGCGCTGCCAATGGCCCCCGACCGGCGTGGCAGGAATCCCGCCGCCGCCCGAAAAATGGCGCCGGCGAATACGGCAGCCAGCGTCAGGGCGGTGGGGCGGGATTTGCGCTGCCCCCTGGGGATTCTCCGACAGTCTCGCCCACAGTTTTTCATTGAATTTAATGTTGATCATAAGACTCATATTATGTGATCACAAGTATAATAATAATCTTTTATTGTCACAAGTAGACTTACAGTAACACTGCAATGAAGGTATTGTGAAAAAACTTTAATCGCCACATTCCGGCGCCTGTTCGGGTACATGGAGGGAGAATTCAGGATGTCTAAATTACCTAACAACACGTCTTTCGGGACCTGTGGGAGGAAACCGGAGCACCAGGAGGAAACCCATGCAGACACATGTCAGCATCTATAACAGTTTGTGGGAAAACCAATTCATCGCGAGCACAAAGTGCCCATTTGCAATGCATCTGTATTCTGACCTGGTTTTCATAATGAGCTCAAGGTCTGAGATAATTGGTAACAAAGAGATTTATTCTACAAAACAAAACGTTATGCTCATATTTCATAATCATGAACAAAGGGAATCTCAAGAATTTTCTACCAGACATCGTCTGTTATTCTAATTTTTTAAAAGAAGTTGGTATAATAAATCATCTTTTACTGAATATAAGTAGAGCGTGTGTTTAACAAACGCTGCTGCCTCACAATCAGGGATCCGGGTTCAATTCTGACCTCGGGTGACTGTGGAATTTGCATGTTCTCCTGTGTCTGTGTGGGTTTCCTCCGGGTGCTCCGGTTTCCTCCCACAGTCCAAAGATGTGCATGTTCGGTGGATTGGCCATGCTAAATTGTTCCTAAGTATCCAAATTATGTGGGGATACAGGGATAGGGATGGATTTTGAGCAGACGTAGGCTGGTCTTTTTAAGGGTCGGTGCAGACTCGATGGACCGAATGGCCTCCTTCTACACTGTGGAGATTCTCTGCAATAGCTACCTTCTTCAAAGTACAGCGTGCTATTAAGTACACCCATTTTGCAGAAGGCTTTGCCAGTCACAAGTGATTCCACTCTGTCAATATGTAGCTTATATGTGGTCCCAAAACACATATCATGCTCAGTTCCAAGAAAGCTTCTCCGATAATTTCCCCTTGTGGTAGTCAAATATATCCTTACATTTCCAAAAAATCTTGGAGGATGATTTTATGGGGATAAGGGCAATCATTTCCTTTTATCATGATTTATTACACCCATTCACAACTTACCTTGTCTAAGTGTGCCAAGAAACAAAGGATTATTGATTCACAATTGGGGTTGTAAAGCAAAGTATCAGGTGCCATGATAGGTCCAGAGTCTCCAAGCAATACGTTCTAGAAAAGTCTCCCAAAAGCCTGCACAGTTTCTCAAGTAAAACAACTAAACACAGTATTTTTACAAAATGGTGAGCCTGCTTACCATTTGAAATGCGGAAAATTTAAATCCCCGTTCTTCAATGGCATCCAAAATCTTTCCAGTCAGACCTATAAATTAAAAAATTAAAAGTGACAGAATTCTCAGAAAATGCAACAGCAATAGTTCAATATGTTTTCAGTATAATAAGCATACAAGAGTCAATTTGCAAATGATTACATCAGATGTAATTATTTCACACCAGTTCCACATTTTGTCTTCTCCTCCTCAAAGTGCTGATTCACACAGTTTCACAGGGCCCAAAGATCAACAAGTTCCTCAATAAAATGGTCATTCTGCAAGTGTGAGCATGAAATGTGAATGTCTTGAGTAATTTTCACATGAAAGAACATTACAGCTGAGCCCAATCCCATCCTTATCCAATGTCAACACACAGTGCTCCCTGGACAGCAATTAGGGAACCCAATCAGATATTCTCTTCTCTAGCCCCAGTGCTGAAGAAAATTAGATAATCTTTAACAGGATTGAAGGTTACAAAGGTGACAAATTTCAACGTTACATTTATCTTAAAGAGTTCACTTTTCGCTATTCTCTTTTTCCCTTCCTTTCCCATGTTGACTTGCACATACATACTTCAACCAGTAGGGATCATTTGATAGTGCCCAGTTCTAGCACTTCTTACGTGAAGGGTGGTAGAGGTTCGGAACCCTCTCCCGCAAACAGCAGTTGAAGCTAGAACAGCTGTTAATTTTAAATCTGAGATAGATTTTGTTAAGAAAAGATATTGGGGGATATGGGCCAAAGGCAGGTCTATGGAGTAAGGCCATTTAATGGTGGGACAGGATCAAGGGACTGAATGGCTTACTCCTGTTCCTATGTTCCTAAATCTTGAATTAAAAACTAGTCTGAAGTATTGGTGACAATTATTGTTGATTAATGGGTGGCAAGGTGGCACAGTGGTTAGCACTGCTGCTCCACAGCGCCAGGGACCCGAGTTTGATTCCAGCCTTGGGTGTCTGTGTGTGGAGTTTGCACTTCCTCCCAGTGTCTGCGTGGGTTTCCTCCTGATGCTCCGGTTCCTCCAACAGTCCAAAGATGTGCACGTTGGGTGGATTTGCCATGATAAATTGCCCCTTAGTGTCCAAGGATGTGCAAGTTAGGTGACTTTAGGGGGGAGGGCAGGAAAATGGGCATAGGTAAGGTGCTCTTTCAGAGGATTGGCGCAGACTTGATGGATCGAATGGCTTCTTTCTGCATTGTAGGAATTCTATGATCCTATAGATGATCCATCTTGGTCTCCGCCGGAGGTTCCCAGCATCACAGTTACCAATTGTCAGCCATTTCAGTTCACTCCACGTAATATCCAGAAACGGTTGGAGGGCACTGGATACTGCTAAAGGATATGGGCCCTGACAGTATTCCGGAAACAGTATCAAAGATGTCTGCTTCAGAACGTGCCACGCTCCGAGCCAGGTTGTTCCAAAACAGCTACAACATTGGCACCCACCTGACAATGTGGAAAATTGCCCAGGTATGGCTTGTCCACAAAAAGCAGGACAAATTGAACCTACCAATTCTACCTGTCTACTCTCGATCATCAAAGTGATGGAAGGGGTCATCAACAGTGCAATCAAGTGGTACTTAGTCAGCATTAACCAGCTTATTAATGCTAAGTTTGTTGGTCCAAACTGATGTGTTGGGTGCTCTGGATCCGTGGAACACATACAGGCCACCAACACTTAAAATAGTGCAACACTATGTTATTAAGTTAGAAACTGTTGAACATACTTTCACTGGTGGGTTAACACGATGCTAGATTAAAGTAAAGACCTATGCCTGTCCGAACCAGTCTATGCACTCAGCACATGGTGAGGCTCTGTGCTGTAAGCTCTGTCCTTGTTGGAGGCTGCATCCCGAATGAGCGGGAACTCTGATGCCCCCTGTCTTTATAGTTAGTGTACTCTAACTGGTGATTGGCTGCGGTGTTGCGTGTGTTGATTGGTCTTGCTGTGTGTCCATCAGTGTGTGTGTATCTGCACCATGATATACTGGTGCATATTATGACATCCCCCCTTTTATAAAAGAATGTATGTGTGTGGCAATAAATAATATATGATGAGGATGTTCCGAACAACGTGTGGGGCGCGAAGACATATTTACAGGACTACGTACATGAGAACTAAGCTATTTACATGGGAGGGTGCCTAGTGCAGAGAAGCAGTATGCAACAAGAATAACGAGATCAACACTATATACAAACCAGGGAAACGATCAAACAAAACAACGAAACAATTCAGAGAGTCTATAAGTCTCATAAAGTTCATAAATTAAGTCTCTGAGGTGGGCGACGAATTCTGGTTGACCGTAAGGGTGGCACACCACTCATCGTCTGGATCGATGCTGTATACCGATAGAGGCTGGATTCTTTGCTTCGGGGACACCCTGTTTTTTGTAACGATACCGACTCGAAAAGGTGCGTTCGGGTCCTTGGTGTCAATATCGGGTAGTAGGTCCGCATCGGACTCGGTGACCATGGGTTGAATGGCCCGGACATTCCTGCGAAGCTGGCCGGAGTGAGACGAATAGGCAGGCTGAGCTGATAAAGCAGCATAGTGGCCAAGTTTGCCACATCTCAGGCAGTCGGGATTTGGCAGGGCATTGCCACTTTAAGTGTGCAGAGCCATAGTTGCCGCACGTTGTAGCGTCAGTACGTTCGTGCGGCCGTATGTGGTGCGCGCCTGCGCAATAGGTTCGTTGACGTCGCCGTCCCCTCGTTCGGTGCGCGCAAGCGCGGGAGTCCGCGAAAAGCGCACAAAATGGCCGCCCTCACCAGGCTGAGGCCCTGGAGTTGCTCGATTGCTTGGACCCATTCTGCCTCATGGGGACCTTGCCGCGCCGTTTCAGCCGCTTGGATGCGGGAATACCGACTAGTGGCGTGTTCATGTATCACGCAGGTCTCGATGGCAATCGCTAGGGTGAGCTGCTTTACCTTGAGGAGCTGCTGGCGTAGGGGGTCCGACTGAACACCGAAAATGATCTGGTCGCGTATCATGGAGTCGGAGGTGGGCCTGTAATTACAGGACTGCGCAAGGATGCGGAGGTGGGTGAGAAAGGACTGGAAAGGTTCATCCTTACCCTGCAAACGCTGTTGGAATACATAGCGCTCGAAACTTTCATTCACCTCTATGT
This sequence comes from Scyliorhinus torazame, assembly GCF_047496885.1. NCBI lineage: Eukaryota > Metazoa > Chordata > Chondrichthyes > Carcharhiniformes > Scyliorhinidae > Scyliorhinus > Scyliorhinus torazame. Next base: position 71,642,913 of record NC_092714.1, on the reverse strand, counting down.
TGCAGTGAGTGTCAAACTTGAGAAGGACCGTCTTGAATTTTGATTTATCTTCATCATCAGCAATGGTGAGAGAATTGAAAATGTGGATGCATGTTCCCCGGCCGTAGATAGGAAGAGACTGATCTTCCTGGCGTCCGAGGTATCTTCCCGGTCTGTGGCTTCCAGGTAGAGCTGGAAGCGTTGTTTGAATATCTTCCAGTTGGTCCCCAGGTTACCGGTGATGCGGAGCGGCGGCGGCGGGCGGACGCTGTCCATCTTGCAGGATGACTGTACCCTGGTGGAAGACAGATCACTTGCAGGTAGGTCTAAGAAGTTCTAATATCCCTCAACTCCTGGTATTATGTGTTGGGTGCTCTGGATCTGTGGAACACATACAGGCCACCAACACTTAAAATAGTGCAACACTATTTTATTAAGTTAGAAACTGTTGAACATACTTTCACTGTGGGTTAACATAATGTTAGATTAAACGAAAGACCTATGCCTGTCCGAACCAGTCTATGCACTCAGCACATGGTGAGGACCTGTGCTGTAAGCTCTGTCCTTGTTGGAGGCTGCATCCCGAATGAGCGGGAACTCTGATGCCCCCTGTCTTTATAGTGAGTGTGCTCTAACTGGTGATTGTCTGAAGTGTTGTGTGTGTTGATTGGTCTTGCTGTGTGTCCATCAATGTGTGTGTATCTGCACCATGATATACTGGTGTATATTATGACACAAACATGTTATTTAGGGATTTAGGAACTGGGTATTGGTTGTTAATGTTGCTAAGGGGCGTTTGTGGGTTGGGGAGGGTTTTAATGTTGGTTGGCTGACGGTGTCTGAAAATCTTTTTCCGTAGGGACACATGACTTGGCTCCGTTGCCATCTTGTGGTAGGTCTCCTCACTTTATCATAGATTATCATAGATTATCATAGAATTTACAGTGCTGAAGGAGGCCATTCGGCCCATCAAGTCTGCACCGGCTCTTGGAAAGAGCACCCTACCCAAGGTCAATACCTCCATCCTATCCCCATAACCCAGTAACCCCACCCAACACTAAGGGCAATTTTGGACACTAAGGGCAATTTATCAAGGCCAATCCACCTAACCTGCACATCTTTGGACTATGGGAGGAAACCGGAGCACCCGGAGGAAACCCAATATCTTTCCAATATCCTTTGCTTGATAATCCTCCTTGGAAATGGCTAAATCCGGTGTGAGAGGTGTGCGGGGGGGGGGGGGGGGGGGGGGGGCAGGTCTTTCACTTGAGTTTTAACAGTAGGGCTAGAGGCATGGCAATTTTAATTTATAAAAGATTACAATTCTCCTCCTCTTGGGTTATTAATGACCCTAATAGGTCGCTTATATTAATGTCTGTGGTTCACTGGCGAACATTCCAGTAATCCTGCTAGACATCTATGCCCCCAACTGGGATGACCCGAACTTTATAAATTCGCTGTTGAATTATTTTCCTAACCTAGATTCACATTGATGATTCTGTGAGGCGACCTGAGCTGTGTCTTGGACCCGAAATTGGATCATTCCAAACCAAAATCTCTGGTTCCATCTGAGATGGCCAAGACACTGTCCTCATTTGCAGAACAGATGTGTGGGGTGGATCCGTGGAATTTTTCTGCATCCAAACCATAAAGTATTTTCTTTTTTTCTCATATGTCCATCAGGCCTATTCCTGAATTGACTTCTTTATTTTTGATAAAGCCCTTCTCCCTTCAGTGGTAGCAGCGGACTACTTAGCGATCGTCATCTCAGACCATGACCCTCATTTTCTTGATTTACGTTTAGATTTTGATCCTTCCCAATGCCGGCCTTGGAGATTCGATACCACTTTGCTGTCTAATGACAAATTCTGTGAGCATTTGTCCACTGCCATAGCGGACTTTGTTAAGCTCAACAGGTCGGAGTCAATCTCTTCTTCTACACTCTGGAAGACTCTCAAGGCAGTCACAAGGTGGGGGGGAAATATTTCAAAGTTGGTTTACACTATGTAAATGGACGACTGGAGCGGCAGAGGCTGGTAGGCTCCATCTTGGAAGTGGACCGCCTGTACTCATTTGCCCTGGCAGCAGAGCCATTGATGCACAGGAAAAGAATTACAACTCCAATTTGAACTGATATCTACTTGGAAGGCTGTGCTCAGTTGCAGTGCTTTAGGGGCACCTTCTATGAACTTGACAGAAGACCTTTCGCCTTCAAGCTCATCAGCTCAAGTGGCAAACTGCCTCTCGAGAGATCCCCATGATACAGAATGAGAAGGGTAATCTTGTCTCTGCTTTTCTCTAGCTCAATACGTCTTTCAGTTCATACTACCATGAACTGTATGACTCAGAACCTCCTCTGAACAAAATCAGGTATGATGAGTTTCCTAGATGGTCTGCATATTCCGACCATCGAGGAGGATAGGAGGCAGGAATTGGATTCCACTTTGTGCCCGGGAGAGATATTGAAGTGCATTGGGCAGCTACAGTATGGCAAATCCCCAGATCCTGATAGCTTCCCAGCCAAGTTTTATAAAACATTCTTAGAGCAGCTCATATATTTACCAATCAATTTGCTTAACGACTCACTCTCCAGGGGTTCATTACTCCCGACCCTTATTCAAGCCTCAATTTCTTTGCTCCTCAAGGGGGACAAGGACCCAGTAGATTTTGGGTTATACCGACCCATCTCATTTTTAAATGCTAAGCTGCTGGTAAGGTTCTGGCATCCCTGTTGGACCCTTGTGATCCAGGTATAATATCTGAGGATCAGACAGGCTTTGTGAAGGGCCTTGTTGACTAATATTCAATGCCTTTTAAACATTGTCCTCTTCCCCTCTACTGCTCCAGAACTGGACGTTATAGGGCGGCATTCCCCGGTCACCGACGGCGAAATTGCGTTCGCCGATCGGCCGGAGAATCCCCATTTGCGCTGAAATCGGGGATGACGCCGCTTTTGCAATTCTCCGGCTCCTCGAAAACAGCGTCCTCGAACAGTATGCTGCATGCTGTCAGGACGTCATCTGAGGCCCTCCCCCGATGCTCCGCTTCCGATGGACCAAGTTCCTGACTGCGTGGAACACTTATCCTTTTTATTTTTGTGAACCCGGCGTGGTAGCTGTGGACTGAGTCCAGCGCCGCCACAGTCAGGGGGCGAGCCGTTCCGTGGGCAGGGGAGAGGCTGTGGCGGGGCCTGGAGCCACTGGTGGGGGGTGCTCCAGGTGTGGCAAGGCTGAATTCAGGGGGCAGTTTTTGGCAGGCTGGGTCCGTGTGCGGCCGCTGCTGTGCACATGCGCAGCTACGGACCCGGCAATTCTCCGACTGTATCCACAGGTGGGGCTTTACGCTGCGTGCCTGCTAGCCTCCACCAGTCAGAGGATCGGTGCAGTTTTTGCGCCGTTTCTTCGGGCATAACACGCCACTGTTCCCACACTGCCATCAGTACTTAAGTCTTCAAATCAGAGAATGCAGCCCATAGTGTCTTTGGAAGAAAAAAAAGCATTTGATAGGGTAGAATGAGACAATGGTACAATCTACTGGAGATGCTAGAGAGATTTGGTTTCGGCCCTATATTTGCCTATTGGATTCGTCTGTCGTACAATGCCCCTAAGGCTAGCATTCGAACAAACATTGTATTCTCAGAATACTTTCCCGAGGGCAGGGGCACTCGACACGGCTGGCCTCTCTCCCCACTATTCTTTGCCTTGGCTATTGAGCCCCTCTCTATAGCATTGAGGGCATCTGATCGCTTTATACAGATGACCTACTGCAGCATATTACAGGCCTGACGCCGTCCATGGACAACATAATGAAGATACTCACTGTGTTTGGTACCCTTGTTGTAGACTAAATGCGGGTAAGATAGTGATTTTTCCAGTGAACTTACCTACTAAAGGAGCTCAACTTAATTCATTAAGTTGGCTTCCTTCTCTCTCCAGATGCTATCAGACCTGCTGAGATTGTCCAGTACTTTCAGTTTTTGTTTCAGATTCCAGCATCCGCAGTAATTTGCTTTTATCAATTAATTCATTCTGTTTCGCCTCTCACCAGTTTCCGTTATTTGGGGGTCTATGTAGCCCATAAGTGGGCTTCACTTCACAAATTGAATTATTCAAGCCTCATCAGCAATCTCATAGCAGATGTGCAGAGGTGGAGTAGCCTCCCTTTATCACTGGCAGGTAGGAATCAAACAATGAAAATTTATGTGCTTCCCAGATTTCTTTTTTTCTATCAATGTATCCATATATTTTTTCCCAAATCATTTTTTATTATGGTCAACAAATTGACTTCTACTTTTTATTTAGGTGGGTAAGAGTCCCAGAGTCCACAGCGCTCCGCTTTATTGAGACAGAGGATCAGGAGACTTGGCCCTTCCAAATTGTTTTATTACTGGGCTTCCGATATTCAAAAAATCCTGCAGTAGCTTAGCAATTCTGATTTGGGGCAGGATGGGAGCTCAATCATTAACCACCACCTTCTCTCTTCACACAATAATTACCGCACCGCTGCCCTTTCCCCTGCAGATTTCTCTCCAGTCCAGCGGTGATTTCCTCCCTCAGGATTTGGAAACAGTTTCAGCAGCATTTCAACCTTCAATTGGGTCCTGCATTTCCTGATGAGGCTTGGAGAGAAGCTCTTTATAGGGCGAACTCCACTTCTTTCTGCAATTGACTTGAGTCTAATTTAGTTCAAAGTATTACATAGAATGCATTCGACAAAGGCAAGGATGAGAGGGTTTTTCTAGGATGTGGAAGACAAGTGTGACTTTTGCTCGCTTGCACCAGCTAACCACACTCACGTGTTCTGATCTTGTTCCAAACTTGTTAGCTTCTGGGTTCCCTTTTTAATACTATATTGAAGATTCTTTGGGTGGCCCTAGAGCCATGTCCATTAGCAGCCATGTTTAGGGTCTCTGACGTATCGGCATTTCACTCTGATGTTAGGGGCAGGCGTCCTCGCCTTTGCCTTGTTGGTGGCCAGGAGAATACTACTTAGCTGGAGGTCTCCCACACCGCCTAATGCATTTGCCTGGTTGGGCGACTTAATACTGTTTCTACACTTGGAGAAAAGTATGCCAGCAGGGGGTCGGTGGGGAAGTCCTACCGGAGGTGGCAGCCTTTTATCTAATTTTTTGAAGGATCTAGACACCATCGGCTGTTCGGAGATTTAGCTTATAGTGAGGGCCAATCTGTTACAATTCTAAGAAAAGATGTGTACATAACTTTGACTTTGTATTTCTATATCTTTGCTGCTTGATTGTTGATACTAGAATTATATTTGTTTATGAAACTCAATAAATACATTCACAAAAAAAACAACTGAGTATGGCATCAAGGTGCCCAAGGGAAAAACTGAATCAGTGAAAAGAAGGGGGAAATCTCTCCACTGGTTTGAGTCATATCTAGAACAAAGAAAAATGGTTGCGGTTGTTTGGAGATCAATCATCTCATTCCTGGGGCATCGCTGTAGGAGCTCCTCAGGATAGTGTCCTAGGCCCAACATCTTCAGCTGCTTCCCTCAATCATAAGGTCAGAAATGGGGATGTTCGCTGATAATTGCACAATGTTCAACACCATTCCCGACTCCTCAGCTATTGAAGCCGTCTGTGCCCATATGCAGCAAGACTTGGACAACAGCTTGGGCTGGTGAGTGGCAAGTAACATTTATGCCACACAAGTGCCAGGCAATGACCATCTCCAACAAAAGAAAATCCAGTCATCTCCCCTTATATATTCAATGGCATTACCGTTGCTGAATATCCAACTATCAACATCCTGAGGTTACTATTGACCAGAAACTGAACTGGGCCAGCCATAAAAGTACTGTGGCTACCAAAGCAGGACAGAGGCTGGGTACTCTGCGGTAAATAATTCACCTCCTGACTACACAAAGGCTGTTCACCATCTACAAGATTCAAGTCAGGAATGTGATGGAATATTCTCCACTTGCCTGAATGAGTGCAGCTCCAACATTCAAGACATTCAACACCATCTATCACAAAGCAGCCCGCTTGATTAGCACCCCACTTGATTAGCACCCCATCCACCATCTTCAACATTCACTCTCTCACTCTCTTCAACACCAACAGACAGTGTAAGCAGTGTATATTGTCTACAAAGATGCACTACAGGAACTCATCAAGGCTCTTTCCATATCACCTTCCAGACCCGCGACTTCTACCAACTAGCAGGACATGGGCATATCACCACCTACAAGTTCCCCTCCAAGGCACACATTATCCTGACTTGGAACTATATCTCTGTTCCATCTCTGTTGCTGGGTTAAAATCCTGGAGCTCGCTTGCCAACAGCATTTTGGGTGTATCCATACCACATGGACTTTAGCGGTTCAAGGCAGCAGCTCACCACCACCTTCTCAAGGGCAATTAGGGATGGGCATTAAACGCTGGCTTAGCCAGCGACGTACACGACCTATGAAAGAATAGCAAAATGAGACGAGTCTCTTTTCAGCTTCCAACCTATGGACAACTAAGTTACCAAACTTTCCCTTACTACTGCAACAGCTAAGATCAACTAACTCAGGCCAAAAATCAAATTTGAAAATTTCCTGCTTCAGTTACTCATTGAATGAAATATTAAACAAGTATACCGCTTTGGATACTTGTGGGGGGGACGACTTACCAGGGGTAAGCCATGGGGTACGGGCCTCTGGCACGGAGTCTGTCCCTGTTGCTCAGAAGGGAAGGGGGGAGAGGGGCAGAGCATTAGTAATTGGGGACTCTATAGTCAGGGGCACAGATAGGAGATTTTGTGGGAGCGTGAGAGACTCACGTTTGGTATGTTGCCTCCCAGGTGCAAGGGTACGTGATGTCTCGGATCGTGTTTTCCGGGTCCTTAGGGGGAGGGGGAGCAGCCCCAAGTCGTGGTCCACATTGGCACTAACGACATAGGTAGGAAAGGGGACAAGGATGTCAGGCAGGCTTTCAGGGAGCTAGGATGGAAGCTCAGAACTAGAACAAACAGAGTTGTTATCTATGGGTTGTTGCCCGTGCCACGTGATAGTGAGATGAGGAATAGGGAGAGAGAGCATTTAAACACGTGGCTACAGGGATGGTGCAGGCGGGAGGGATTCAGATTTCTGGATAACTGGGGCTCTTTCTGGGGAAGGTGGGACCTCTACAGACAGGATGGTCTACATCTGAACCTGAGGGGCACAAATATCCTGGGGGGGGAGATTTGTTAGTGCTCTTTGGGGGGGTTTAAACTAATGCAGCAGGGGCATAGGAACCTGGATTGTAGTTTTAGGGTAAGGGAGAATGAGAGTATAGAGGTCAGGAGCACAGATTTGACGTCGCAGGAGGGGGCCAGTGTTCAGGTAGGTGGTTTGAAGTGTATCTACTTCAATGCCAGGAGTATACGAAACAAGGTAGGGGAACTGGCAGCATGGGTTGGTACCTGGGACTTCGATGTTGTGGCCATTTCGGAGACATGGATAGAGCAGGGACAGGAATGGATGTTGCAGGTTCCGGGGTTTAGGTGTTTTAGTAAGCTCAGAGAAGGAGGCAAAAGAAGGGGAGGTGTGGCGCTGCTAGTCAAGAGCAGTATTACGGAGGCGGAGAGGATGCTAGATGGGGACTCTTCTTCCGAGGTAGTATGGGCTGAAGTTAGAAACAGGAAAGGAGAGGTCACCCTGTTGGGAGTTTTTTATAGGCCTCCTAATAGTTCTAGGGATGTAGAGGAAAGGATGGCGAAGATGATTCTGGATAAGAGCGAAAGTAACAGGGTAGTTATTATGGGAGACTTTAACTTTCCAAATATTGACTGGAAAAGATATAGTTCGAGTACAATAGATGGGTCGTTTTTTGTACAGTGTGTGCAGGAGGGTTTCCTGAAACAATATGTTGACAGGCCAACAAGAGGCGAGGCCACGTTGGATTTGGTTTTGGGTAATGAACCAGGCCAGGTGTTGGATTTGGAGGTAGGAGAGCACTTTAGGGACAGTGACCACAATTCAGTGACGTTTACGTTAATGATGGAAAGGGATAAGTATACACCGCAGGGCAAGAGTTATAGCTGGGGGAAGGGCAATTATGATGCCATTAGACGTGACTTGGGGGGGATAAGGTGGAGAAGTAGGCTGCAAGTGTTGGGCACACTGGATAAGTGGGGCTTGTTCAAGGATCAGCTACTGCGTGTTCTTGATAAGTATGTACCGGTCAGACAGGGAGGAAGGCGTCGAGCGAGGGAACCGTGGTTTACCAAGGAAGGGGAATCTCTTGTTAAGAGGAAGAAGGAGGCCTATGTGAAGATGAGGTGTGAAGTTTCGGTTGGGGCGATGGATAGTTACAAGGTAGCGAGGAAGGATCTAAAGAGAGAGCTAAGACGAGCAAGGAGGGGACATGAGAAGTATTTGGCAGGAAGGATCAAGGAAAACCCAAAAGCTTTCTATAGGTATGTCAGGAGTAAGCGAATGACTAGGGAAAGAGTAGGACCAGTCAAGGACAGGGATGGGAAATTGTGTGTGGAGTCTGAAGAGATAGGCGAGATACTAAATGAATATTTTGTGTCAGTATTCACTCAGGAAAAAGATAATGTTGTGGAGGAGAATGCTGAGCCCCAGGCTAATAGAATAGATGGCATTGAGGTACGTAGGGAAGAGGTGTTGGCAATTCTGGACAGGCTGAAAACAGATAAGTCCCTGGGACCTGATGGGATTTATCCTAGGATTCTATGGGAGGCCAGGGAAGAGATTGCTGGACCTTTGGCTTTGATTTTTATGTCATCATTGGCTACAGGAATAGTGCCAGAGGACTGGAGGACAGCAAATGTGGTCCCTTTGTTCAAAAAGGGGAGCAGAGACAACCCCGGCAACTATAGACCGGTGAGCCTCACGTCTGTAGTGGGTAAAGTCTTGGAGGGGATTATAAGAGACAAGATTTATAATCATCTAGATAGGAATAATATCAGGGATAGTCAGCATGGCTTTGTGAAGGGTAGGTCATGCCCACAAACCTTATTGAGTTCTTTGAGAAGGTGACTGAACAGGTAGACGAGGGTAGAGCAGTTGATGTGGTGTATATGGATTTCAGCAAAGCGTTTGATAAGGTTCCCCACGGTAGGCTATTGCAAAAAATACGGAGGCTGGGGATTGAGGGTGATTTAGAGATGTGGATCAGAAATTGGCTAGCTGAAAGAAGACAGAGGGTGGTGGTTGATGGGAAATGTTCAGAATGGAGTACAGTCACAAGTGGAGTACCACAAGGATCTGTTCTGGGGCCGTTGCTATTTGTCATTTTTGTCAATGACCTAGAGGAAGGCGCAGAAGGGTGGGTGAGTAAATTTGCAGACGATACTAAAGTCGGTGGTGTTGTCGATAGTGTGGAAGGATGTAGCAGGTTACAGAGGGATATAGATAAGCTGCAGAGCTGGGCTGAGAGGTGGCAAATGGAGTTTAATGTAGAGAAGTGTGAGGTGATTCACTTTGGAAGGAATAACAGGAATGCGGAATATTTGGCTAATGGTAAAGTTCTTGAAAGTGTGGATGAGCAGAGGGATCTAGGTGTCCATGTACATAGATCCCTAAAAGTTGCCACCCAGGTTGATAGGGTTGTGAAGAAGGCCTATGGAGTGTTGGCCTTTATTGGTAGAGGGATTGAGTTCCGGAGTCGGGAGGTCATGTTGCAGCTGTACAGAACTCTGGTACGGCCGCATTTGGAGTATTGCGTACAGTTCTGGTCACCGCATTATAGGAAGGACGTGGAGGCTTTGGAGCGGGTGCAGAGGAGATTTACCAGGATGTTGCCTGGTATGGAGGGAAAATCTTTTGAGGAAAGGCTGATGGACTTGAGGTTGTTTTCATTGGAGAGAAGAAGGTTAAGAGGAGACTTAATAGAGGCATACAAAATGATCAGGGGGTTGGATAGGGTGGACAGTGAGAGCCTTCTCCCGCGGATGGATATGGCTGGCACGAGGGGACATAACTTTAAACTGAGGGGTAATAGATATAGGACAGAGGTCAGAGGTAGGTTCTTTACGCAAAGAGTAGTGAGGCCGTGGAATGCCCTACCTGCTACAGTAGTGAACTCGCCAACATTGAGGGCATTTAAAAGTTTATTGGATAAACATATGGATGATAATGGCATAGTGTAGGTTAGATGGCTTTTGTTTCGGTGCAACATCGTGGGCCGAAGGGCCTGTACTGCGCTGTATTGTTCTATGTTCTATGTTCTATAAACAATAATTTTAAACATTCTTTCTATGTTGAAATGTGCATTTTTTGTTTAATCCAACATTTGAATTTTATGATTTCTGTATGAAGTTGAGGGACATGGTCATTGGTGTGAAATGAAAACAACTTTCGCTTTTTCTACATTAAGTATGCTCAGTGTAGATACGGGACAGGTGAGAACTCAGGTTTGTTGTTCGGTGTCGCAACACGTTATACTATTAAACTCAATCTCACAAGAACGCTGTTCTCACTGCATTATTCACATCTACCATTCTTCAATTACGGGGAGTGCCCCAGATCATTTACATTGTAAACAGTTGGCAGTGTGATTTTAAACGAGCAAAGAACCATCCGAAAGCCAACTGGCTCCGAAAAGCCACCCTAGGGGCTGAGAATATAATTGTCATAGCGGATAGAAGAACCACCCACCCATTAATGGTTTGGAAAAACTGGCAGATAAAATAGCTGACGGAGGTGAGATTTATACATGTATGAAGTGGTTACTTTTCAGACTAAATACATTTCAGCTAGGATCAAAGGCAATCTGTGTCTGTCAAGGACAGCTGCAATGGATTAATAGAGTTTACAGCAAAAACAAGATTGACAAGAGAGGCATAATTATGGGAGGAAAATGCAGGAGAAAACTATGCAAAATGTGAAAGGTAGAAAGATACCAAAAAGAGAGATAAGAAAGTATGGAAGCAGTTTGGTACTCAGCACAGTATAAAGCAGGGTATTTATGCTATACAGCTCAAAAACTGGCGGATCATATCAAACATCAGCGGAATTCTCCGCTCCTGAGACCAAGTGTTGACGCCGGGGCAGGGTTCGTGGACCTCATACGAGGCTTCATGCAGAGCCTCCTTGACATCACCTCCTCTTCCTAGGCCTGTTGGGCAGCCAGCTCTCCATTCTGGGTGGCTGATGCCCCACCGGCAGGTAGCAGCCGGTTGGGTAGTGGGTCGTATGGCAGAGGGTGGGGTGTGGGGCACCCATATGGCCAGTGGCACTCTGCAGAACCAGGGGCAAAAGTGAGTGGTCAGTGGAGTGAGCAGCAAGATAGCTGCCTTGCCAGTAAGAAGTATGACTTTGCACCAAATAGCTTCACACTCAACAGATATGATTTTATGTGCTAATAGGAGTGGAGCTAGTGCAAATTGTGCAGGGTGAGGCCACAGCTGTGCTGGACCAGCTCCTTGAATTCATTTCTGTATAATCCTTGCACCCTCATTATTCAGTTTCAGAAGTGTGCAGCCCCTGCAACATGCAATGTTCTCATAGACCTTGGCACACTCACAAATCACAGCCTCTACCACCTGGAAAACAAAAGCTTCCAATGTAATGGGGTGAACACACAAGTACTCTTCCCTTCACCAACTTGACCTGCAGAATACCCACTTAGTTGACTGCATAACATTCACATGCACGTGACTACCTTGCATCCAGCACTCATGCTTGAAGTGCACGTGGTGAATTGCAACTGATCGTTGTGGAATCATTCAGCCTCCTTCAAAGTCAATCATTGATGGACAATGAATGCAAAGATCATCTCAATCCACAAACTTGGTGTATTACTACCATTTGCAGGACCAGACAAGGATGAAGCCTCCCAATGGCTGACATCATAGAATCATCATCATAGAATTTACAGTGCAGACATATATAGTCACATCTTTGCTCCCGATTATGTCATTGCAAAATAGAGTTCAGCATGCCTTCTCTTGTGTCACTGGTAAGAACAATGTTCAAATTGTTAAATTGGCTGGATGGCTGGTTTGTGATGCGTGCGGAGCGACACCAGCAGCGCAGGTTCAATTCCCATACCGACTGAGGTTATTTATGAAGGTCCTACATTCTCAATCTTGCCCCTTGCCTCACCACCACTCTGTTCTCTCTCAAAGGGGAGAGCAGCCTGTGATCCACTGTGACCTTGGCAACATTTACACTTATATTTACTCTCATTGAGGTTTTTAAGTGTACAAAAGCAGACCGAGACATCTTTGACGACGTTGATATGATGGCATCACAGCGCAGTAGTCCATTTGGTCCATCAAATGTATTTACCATGTAGGGTTATATATTTACAAAATGCGTAATAGCGATATGTACAAAGTGATAGTGTAACCATGACAAATCCAATAGTTTTCAAGTTTAGATGGTGCCTTGAGCTTACAAGTGCTTTTACTAAGTAGGAGGCCACAGCTATGCTAGACCAGCTCCTTGAATCAACTTCCACATTATCCATGCACCTCCATGGTTCAGTTCAGAAATGTGCAACATCTGCAACATGCAATAACTCCCATGTTCTCTTGCATGAGGTGGAGGCAGACTGCTCACGTCTCGTTCTGCATGACATTAACTAGTGTAGTGGCTGACATCATTGTGCAGCATACGTTGGGGACCTCCATCTGATTGCAACCTCTGCATTCCTGAACAGGTACCTGTGGTCATTGGCACCGGGGGTCATTGGCGCCTGTGGCTGCTGGGGACACTGCAGAGCATCCGTGAGGCGGAGTGTGTCGTGGATAGCACATATAGAGAGGTGGTCACACCACAGGCTCAGACTCCACAGACAGGAAGGGAATGGATGACCACCAGGCAGAACAAGAGAGCTAGGCAGGCAGTGCAGGAATCTCCTGTGACCAATCCCCTGCAAAACAGATATACCGCTTTGGATGATGTTGAGGCGAATGACCTCTCAGGGGAAAGCAGCAACAGCCAAATTCATTGCACCACAGTTGGTTCTGCTGCAGAGGGGAGGAGTAAAACGTGTGAGACTGCAATAGTTATAGGAGATTCTATTGTAAGGGGAATACATAGGCATTTGTGGCCGCAAACAAGACTCCAGGATGGTATGTTGCCTCCGTGATGCTAGGAGGGTTACAGGATATTCTGAAGGGGGAGAGTGAACAGCCAGTGGTACACATCGGTACCAACGGCATAGGTTAACAAAAGGGATGAGGTTTTGAAAGCAGAATATAGAGCGTTAGGAAGAAAGCTGAAAAGTCGGACCTCAAAAGTATTGATCTCAGGATTACTACCAGTGTCATGTGCTAGTCAGAGTAGAAATAGTAGGATGTATCGGATTAATACGTGGCTGAAGAGATGGTGAGGGGGAAGGTTTCAGATTCTTGGGGCATTGGGATCGGTTTTGGGGAGGTGGAACCTGTACAAACTGGATAAAGAGAAAAAGATTAATAAAAACTAATGTAGGCCCTCACATCAGAAACATAGGAATTCATAAAAGTGAACAAAGAAATGGCTGAGTAACTAAATTCATACTTTGCTTCTGTCTTCACAAAGGAAGACATGAGAAATTGACTGGTTATGTGCACCCAACTGGAGCTCCTCACAGACTGCATGGTTCGGTTGGAGCAGCAATTGGATGCACTTAGGAGCATGCAGGTGGCGGAAAGCGTCACAGATAGAGTTACATAAATGTGGTCACACCCAAGGTGCAGGCAGACAAATGGGTGACCACCAGAAAGGGCAAGCAGTCAGTGCAGGAATCCCCTGTGGTTGTCCCCCTCTCGAACAGGTATACCCCTTTGGATACTGTCAGGGGGGTTAGCCTATCAGGGGAAAACAGCAGCAGCCAGAGCAGTGGCACCGCGGTTGGCTCTGATGTTCAGAAGGGAGGGTCAAAGCGCAGAAGAGCAATAGTAATAGGGGACTCTATAGTCAGGGGCACAGATAGGCGCTTCTATGGATGTGAAAGAGACTCCTGGATGGTATGTTGCCTCCCTGGTCCCAGGGTCCAGGATGTCTCCAAACAGGTAGAGGGCATCCTGAAGGGGGAGGGCAAACAGGCAGAGGCCGTTGTACATATTGGTACTAACGGCATAGGCAGGAAGGGGCATGAGGTCCTGCAGCATGAGTTCAGGGAGCTAGGCAGAAAGTTAAAAGACAGGGCCTCGAGGGTTCTAATCTCGGGATTACTCCCTGTGCCACGTGCCAGTGAGGCTAGAAATAGGAAGAAAGAGCAGCTAAACACATGGCTAAACAGCTGGTGTAGGAGGGAGGGTTTCCATTATCTGGACCACTGGGAGCTCCTCCGGGGCAGGTGTGACCTATATAAGGACGGGTTGCATCTAAACCGGAGAGGCATAAATATCCTGGCCGCGAGGTTTGCTAGTGTCACACGGGGGGGTTTAAACTAGTATGGCAGGGGGGTGGGCACGGGAGCAATAGGTCAGAAGGTGAGAGCATTGAGAGAGAACTAGGGAATAGGGACAGTGTGGCTCTGAGGCAGAGCAGACAGGGAGAAGTTGCTGAACACGGCGGGTCTGGTGGTCTGAAGTGCATATGTTTTAATGCAAGAAGTATTACGGGTAAGGCAGATGAACTTAGAGCTTGGATTAGTACTTGGAACTATGATGTTGTTGCCATTACAGAGACCTGGTGAGGGAAGGGCAGGATTGGCAGCTAAACGTTCCAAGATTTAGATGTTTCAGGCGGGATAGAGGGGGATGTAAAAGGGGTGGTGGAGTTGCGCTACTGGTTAGGGAGGATATCACAGCTGTACTACGGGAGGACACCTCAGAGGGCAGTGAGGCTATATGGGTAGAGATCAGGAATAAGAAGGGTGCAGTCACAATGTTGGGGGTTTACTACAGGCCTCCCAACAGCCAGCGGGAGATAGAGGAGCAGATAGGTAGACAGATTTTGGAAAAGAGTAAAAACAACAGGGTTGTGGTGATGGGAGATTTCAACTTCCCCAATATTGACTGGGACTCACTTAGTGCCAGGGGCTTAGACGGGGCAGAGTTTGTAAGGAGCATCCAAGAGGGCTTCTTAAAACAATATGTAGACAGTCTAACTAGCGAATGGGCGGTACTGGACCTGGTATTGGGGAATGAGCCCGGCCAGGTGGTAGAAGTTTCAGTAGGGCAGCATTTCGGGATCAGTGACCACAATTCAGTAAGTTTTAAAGTGCTGGTGGACAAGGATAAGAGTGGTCCTAGGGTGAATGTGCTAAATTGGGGGAAGGCTAATTGTAACAATATTAGGCGGGAACTGAAGAACCTAGATGGGGGCGGATGTTTGAGGGCAAATCAACATCTGACATGTAGGAGGCTTTCAAGTGTCAGTTGAAAGGAATTCAGGACCGGCATGTTCCTGTGAGGAAGAAGGATAAATACGGCAATGTTCGGGAACCTTGGATAATGAGAGAGATTGTAGGCCTCGTTAAAAAGAAAAAGGAGGCATTTGTCAGGGCAAAAAGGTGGGAACAGACGAAGCCTGTGTGGAATATAAGGAAAGTAGGAAGGAACTTAAGCAAGGAGTCAGGAGATCTAGAAGGGGTCACGAAAAGTCATTGGCAAATAGGGTTAAGGAAAATCCCAAGGCTTTTTACACGTATATAAAAAGCAAGAGGGTAGCCAGGGAAAGGGTTGGCCCACTGAAGGAAGCCAGAGGAAATGGGCGAGGTACTAAGTGAATACTTTGCATCAGTATTCATCAAAGAGAAGGAATTGGTAGATGTTGAGTCTGGAGAAGGGGGTGTAGATAGCCTGGGTCACATTGAGATCCAAAAAGACGAGGTGTTGGGCGTCTTAAAAAATATTAAGGTAGATAAGTCCCCAGGGCCTGATGGGATCTACCCCAGAATACTGAAGGAGGCTGGAGAGGAAATTGCTGAGGCCTTGACAGAAATCTTTGGATCCTCACTGTCTTCAGGTGATGTCCCAGAGGACTGGAGAATAGCCAATGTTGTTCCTCTGTTTAAGAAGGGTAGCAAGGATAATCCAGGGAACTACAGGCCGGTGTGCTTCAGTGGTAGGGAAATTACTGGAGAGAATTCTTCGAGACAGGATCTACTCCCATTTGGAAGCAAATGGACGTATTAGTGAGAGGCAGCATGGTTTTGTGAAGGGGAGGTTGTGTCTCACTAACTTGAGAGAGTTTTTCGAGGAGGTCACAAAGATGATTGATGCAGGTAGGGCAGTGGATGTTGTCTATATGGACTTCAGTAAGGCCTTTGACAAGGTCCCTCTTGGTAGACTAGCACAAAAGGTGAAGTCACACGGGATCAGGGGTGAGCTGGCAAGGTGGATACCGAACTGGCTAGGTCATAGAAGGCAGAGAGTAGCAATGGAAGGATGCTTTTCTAACTGTTCCGCAGGGATCAGTGCTGGGATCTTTGCTCTTTGTAGTATATATAAATGATTTGGAGGAAAATGTAACTGGTCTGATTAGTAAGTTTGCAGACGACACAAAGGTTAGTGGAATTGCGGATAGCGATGAGGACTGTCAGAGGATACAGCAGGATTTAGATTGTTTGGAGACTTGGGCGGAGAGATGGCAGATGGAGTTTAATCCGGACAAATGTGAGGTAATGCATTTTGGAAGGTCTAATGCAGGTAGGGAATATACAGTGATTGGTAGAACCCGCAAGAGTATTGAAAGTCAGAGAGATCTAGGTGTACAGGTCCACAGGTAACTGAAAGGGGCAACACAGGTGGAGAAGGTAGTCAAGAAGGCATACGGCATGCTTGCCTTCATTGGCCGGGTCATTGAGTATAAGAATTGGCAAGTCATGTTGCAACTATATAGAATCTTAGTTAGGCCACATTTGGAGTATAGTGTTCAATTCTGGTCGCCACACACTACCAGAAGGATGTGGAGGCTTTAGAGAGGGTGCAGAAGAGATTTACCAGAATGTTGCCTGGTATGGAGGGCATTAGCTATGAGGAGCGGTTGAATAAACTAGGTTTGTTCTCACTGGAACGACGGAGGTTGAGGGGCGACCTGATAGAGGTCTACAACATTATGAGGGGCATAGACAGAGTGGATAGTCAGAGGCTTTTCCCCAGGGTAGAGGGGTCAATTACTAGGGGGCATAGGTTTAAGGTGAGCGGGGCAAGGTTTAGAGTAGGTGTACGAGGCAAGTTTTTTTACACAGAGGATAGTGGGTGCCTGGAACTGGCTACCGGAGGAGGTGGTGGAAGCAGGGACGATAGTGACATTTAAGGGGAATCTTGACAAATACATGAATAGGATTGGAATAGAGGGATACGGACCCAGGAAGTGTAGAAGATTGTACTTTAGTCGGGCAGCATGGTCGGCACGGGCTTGGGGGGCCGAAGGGCCTGTTCCTGTGCTGTACATTTCTTTGTTCTTTGGATGTTCTGAGAAGCACAAGTTTTAGTGAAAAGCTGAAGGAAATTAATATTAATAAATAAATGGTTTGGGGGAAATTAATGGAATTGAAGGCGGACAAATCTACAGGGCCAGATAATCTGCATCCCAGAGTACTTAAGGAAATGGCCCTCGAAATAGTAGATTCATTGGTGGTCATTTTCCAAAATTCTTTGGACTCTGGAATGGTTCCTACAGATTAGAGGGCAGCAAATGTAACCACACTATTCAAAAAGGGAGGTAGAGAGGAAAGAGGGAACTACAGACCAGTGAGCCTAATGTCAGTAGGAGGGAAATTGCTGGAGTCCATTATTAAGGATTTCATAGCACAGCATTTGGAAAGAAATGATATAATCAGACAAAGTCAGCATGGATTTACAAAGGAAAATCATGATTGACAAATCTACAAGAATTCTTTGACGATATAACTAGTAGAGTTGACCAGGGAGGACTGGTGGATGTGGTTTATTTAGACTTTCAGAAGGCTTTATTTAGACTTTCTGCTTCGGTAGCAAAGATATATGGGTATAAATTGAGAGAGATGGATACTCAACGAGACATTGGTGACTTTGTGCATCAGGCGCTGAAAGTAAGCACGCAGGTACAGCAGACAGTAAAGAAGGCAAATGGTATGTTGGCCTTCATAGCCAGAGGTTTTGAGTGTAGGAATAGAGATGTTTTACTGTAATTGTCTAGGGCATTGGTGATGCCACACCTGGAGTATTGTATGCAGTTTTGGTGTACTTAACTGAGGAAGGATGTTCTTGCTATGGAGGGAGTGTAGCAAAGGTTTACCAGGCTGATTCCTGGGATGGAAAGACTATCATGAGGAGAAACTAAATCAGTTAGAATTATATTCACTGGAGTTTAAGAAGAGTGAGAGGGGATCTTATGGGAATTTACAAAATTTGAAAGGAGTAGACAGGGTAAATTCAGAAAGTATGTTCCCGAAATGGTGGTGGAGTACAGAACTAGGGGTCATAAGGGTAAACCTTTTAGGATTGAAATTTCTTCACCCAGAGAGTGGTGAATCTATGGAATTCGCTACCACAGACGTAGTTGAGGCCGAAATGTGTACTTTCAAGAAGGAATTAGAGAAAGCTCTGGGCTGGGATCAAGGGATATGGGGGGTAATGCGGGATCATAGTATTGAACTTGATGATCAGCCATAATCATTATGAATGGCGGAGCAGGCTCGAAGGGCCAAATGGCCTCCCCCTGCTTCTATTATCTATGAATCTATAAGAGCTCTGACAGAGGGGTTGTGGAGTTGGAAGAAGATGACGATGCTGAGAAGCCATTGGTGCCTTCACCTTTCTCACTAACTTCCACAGGCCTTCAGGTGGAATTAATGGGGCTGGCTGCTGGTGGGCAGCAGTCATCCATTCCAGCAAATGTCGTGCCAACAGTACAAACACCCTGTTAAGGGAACATAGCGCCTCATATATTTCATGGATGTCAGCTCTCATACTCATCATCGAATGATCCACGCTGTTGAATGAGCCTTGCAACCATAGCAGGCCATGACACTGCTCTTGCATCCACTCAAGAGTGTTGCTGCATCTGTCTCTCCATGAGAGTTGCCATTCTCTCATGGCAGAGCTCATGCAGTCGAGCCCCTGAAATAATGTGGAGCCCATCACCATGATGGACGCCTTCACTCAAGTATTAGAGCTCGCACTGCCATAGGGAGTTCTATCAGATGTTCACACATCTGCATCAGATTATCCAAATACTGTGCCCCAAAAGATGACTCCGGAGGCTCAATGTTCCTGCCCACTAGAGCTTCATTGCTATTTTCTTCATCCTCGGAGGAGTACAGTGCACACATATCTCTGACTCCGACACCTCCTCCTGCATGCTAGTACCTTCACCTTGTGCCATCGACTGTGGCTGCTGAAATGGTGCGGGCAGCCTCACGCTCCTTCCACACTCTCCTTGGTGAGACATTGTGGCATTGAAAATGTTAAACAATAAAGCTCATAAGACATTCAGCTTTGAATGGTCTCAGACATATTTGTATGCTTACATGCACTAACCATCTTCATTACCTCATTCATGAGTACTGTTAGGATGGGGGAATGCTAGTGGTAATGAAAACAAATGAATAATAATCTGGAATTTGTTGTTGTCACTCCCACATGGTATTCTGTGCTCCTGACCTCTAACTACCCTACCCTACTGGTTTATTTCCTCTTTGTCACGCTGTTATGCCATGACATTGTGCAGCAATGAGGGACCAGGGCAAGGGCCAGCTGAATGAGCTCTGGTCCCTCATAGCTGCACAGTGTCATGGCATAACAGCGTGACAAAGAGGAAGTAAACCAGTAGGGTAGGGTAGTTAGATGGGCGGCAAGAGGGTAGATGGTTGGGAAAAGGATCATGGCTAATGTAGTGTGTATTTGACATCCCCTGAGGCAGAATAATAACCTGCATCAATGCAGAATTTGTTAGCAGCTAATGGTGCCAAGATGCTGACATCTCCATGGCTGTGTCTTATGCCCCATTAGGCCATAAGACATAGGAGCAGAATTAGGTCACTCGGCCCATCGAGTCTGCTCCACCATTCAATCATGGCTGATATTTTTCTCATCCCCATTCTCCCGCCTTCTCCCCATAACCCCTGATCCCTTATTGATCAAAACCTATCTATCTGTTTTTTTTAAAATAATTTTTATTGAAGTTTTCACAAAATATCCACAACAAAATGAAAAAGGAACCCAATAGAATTAAATACAGAACAAAATAAAACGACCCCCGTGCCCCCCTCCCCCCTATACATAAATAATAAATTAACACCCCAATTTAACACATAGCAAACATAGCAAATATATACACCCCCTCAGATCCCCCAGTGTAGACAAACAGAAATAAAATAGAACCCCCCCACCCCCACCCCACGGTTGCTGCTGCTGCTGACCATTATCTACCGTTCTGCCAGGAAGTCCGATGGTTAACACCGCCTGAAAAACCCTTGCACCGATCCCCTTCAGGCAAATTTCACCCTCTCCAATTTAATAAACCCCGCCATATCGCTGATCCAGGATTCCACGCTTGGGGGTCTCGCATCCTTCCACTGAAGAAGAATCCTTCGCCGGGCTACCAGGGACGCAAAGGCCAGAATACCGGCCTCTTTCGCCTCCTGCACTCCCGGCTCCCCTGCAACCCCAAATATTGCGAGCCCCCAGCCCGGTTTGACCCTGGATCCTACCAACCTCGATACCGTCCTTGCTACGCCCTTCCAAAACTCCTCCAGCGCTGGGCATGCCCAGAACATATGGGTGTAGTTTGCTGGGCTCCCTGAGCACCTAACACACCTGTCCTCACCCCCAAAAAACCGGCTCATTCTTGTTCCGGTCATGCGTGCCCGATGCAGCACCTAAAACTGTATGAGGCTGAGCCTCGCGCACGAAGAGGAAGAGCCACCCTCCCAAGGGCATCTGACCACGTCCCCTCCTCGATCTCCTCCCCCAACTGCTCCTACCACTTACCTTTCAACTCCACCACCGAGGCCTCCTCCTCCTCCTGCATCACCTGGTAAGTTGCCGAGATCTTCCCCTCTCCAACCCCCCCGAGAGCACCCTGTTGTATACCGTGCGTGGCAGCAGCAGTGGGAATTCCGCCACTTGCCGCCTGGCAAACACCCTTACCTGTAGATACCTAAAGCTGTTCCCCGGGTGGAGCCCATACTTCTCCTCCAGCTCACCCAGGCTCGCGAACTTCCCATTCACAAACAGGTCCCCCAACGTTCTTATCCCTGCTCTGTGACACCCCGAAAACCCTCCATCTATTCTCCCTGGGACAAAACGGTGGTTCCCCCGTATTGGGGTCCACACCGAGGCCCCACTTCCCCCCCTGTGCCGCCTCCACTGTCCCCAGAATTTGAGGGTAGCCGCCACCACCGGGCTCGTGGTATACCTCATTGGAGGGAGCGGCAGCGGCGCCATTGCCAGAGCCTCCAGACTCATACACTCACAAGACGTCGTCTCCAGCCTCTTCCATGCAGCCCCCTCCATCACCCACTTGCGCACCATCGCCACATTGGCGGCCCAGTAGTACCCACAGAGGTTGGGCAGTGCCAGCCCCCCCCCCCCCCCGCCCCGCAACCCTACTCCGCTCCAGGAACACACTTCTCACCCTCGGATTCCCTCGCGCCCACACAAACCCCGTTATGCTCCTGGTGACCCGCCTAAAGAAGGCCTTCTGGATAAGAATGGGGAGGCATTGGAACAGGAACAAAAACATTGGGAGCACCGTCATCTTAACTGACTGCACCCTACCCGCCAGGGACAGCGGCAACGCGTACCACCTCTTAAACTCCTCCTCCATTTGCTCCACTAGCCTCGTGAAATTAAGTCTATTCAGAGCCCCCCAGCTTCTGGCCACCTGGACCCCAAAATACCTGAAGCTCGTCTCCGACCTTTTTAGTGGGAGCTCGCCAATCCCCCTCTCCTGTTCCCCTGGGTGAACCACGAACAACTCGTTCATCCCCATGTTGAGCTTGTACCCTGAGAAATCCCCGAACTCCCCAAGGATCCTCAATACCTCCGGCATTCCCCCCACCGGGTCCGCCACATATAGCACCAAGTCGTCCACATAGAGCGACACCCTATGCTCCTCCTCACCCCGCACCAACCTCCTCCAGTTCCTCGACTCCCTCAGTGCCATAGCCAGGGGTTCAATCGCCAGTGCGAAGAGCAGGGGGGACAGGGGACACCCCTGCCTCGTCCCTCGATGCAACCGAAAGTACTCAGACCTCCTCTTGTTTGTGGCCACACTCGCCATCGGGACCTCGTACAACAGCCTAACGCACCTGACGAATCCCTCCCCAAACCCGAACCTCTTCAGCACCTCCCACAAGTACCCCCACTCTACCCTATCGAAGGCCTTCTCAGCGTCCATCACCACCACTATCTCGGCCTCCCCCTCCCTCGCCGGCATCATAATAACGTTCAGGAGCCTCCACACATTCGCGTTCAACTGCCTCCCCTTCACGAACCCCGTCTGGTCTTCGTGGATCACTTGCGGCACACAATCCTCAATTCTCGTGGCTAAGACCTTCGCCAGCACCTTGGCATCTACGATCTACGTTTAACAACAAAATCGGCCTGTAAGACCCACACTGCAGGGGATCCTTGTCCTGCTTCAGGATCAAGGAGATCAGTGCCCGGGACTTCGTCGGGGGCAAAGCATCCTCCCCCCCCCCTCTCCCTTACCTCATTGAAGGTCCGAACCAGCAACGGGCCCAACAGGTCCACATACGTTTTGTAGAATTCGACCGGGAAACCGTCCGGCCCCGGTGCCTTTCCCGCCTGCATGCTCCCTATCCCTTTGGCCAACTCCTCCAGCCCAATCAGGGCCCCTAATCCCGCCACTAGTCCCTCCTCCACCTTCGGGAACCTCAATTGGTCCAGAAAGCGGCCCATCCCTCCCTCCTCCAGTGGGGGCTCGGACCGATACAGATCCTCATAAAGGTCCCTGAAGACCCCATTGATGCCAACCCCACTCCCTCCCCTATCCTTAACTCCCCCGATCTCCCTAGCTGCGTCCCGCTTCCAAAGCTGATGCGCCAGCATCCAACTTGCCTTTTCCCCATATTCATAAATCGCCCCCTAGGCCTTCCTCCACTGCGCTTCCGCCATCCTGGTGGGCAACAGGTCGAATTCGGCCTGGAGACTACGCCTCTCCCCCAACAGTCCCTCCTCAGGCACCTCTGCATACCTCCTGTCTACACTCACCATCTCCCCCACCAGCCTCTCCCTCTGCTCTCTCCTCTCCTTGTGGGTCCTCATGGAGATCAGCTCTCCCCTAACTACCGCGTTCAGCGCCTCCCAGACCATCCCCACTCGGACCTCCCCGTTATCGTTGGCCTCCAGGTACCTCTCTATGCTTCCTCGGACCCGTTCACCTCACCTCCTCGTCCGCTAACAGCCCCACCTCCAAGCGCCACAACGGGCACTGGTCCCTCTCCTCCCCCAGCTCTAGGTCTACCCAATGCGGGGCGTGATCTGAAATGGCTATCGCCGAGTACTCGGGATCCTCTACTCTCGCTATCAGCGCCCTGCTCATAACAAAAAAGTCGATCCGGGAATAGGACTTATGAACATGCGAGAAGAATGAAAATTCCCTAGCCTCCGGCCTTGCAAATCTCCAAGGGTCCACGCCTCCCATCTGGTCCATAAACCCCCTCAGCACTTTAGCCGCCGCCGGCTTCCTACCTGTCCTAGACCTGGAGCGGTCCAGTGCCGGATCCAACACCGTGTTAAAGTCCCCCCCCCCCCATTATCAGGCGCCCCACTTCCAAATCCGGGATCCGACCTAACATGCGCCGCATAAAACCCGCATCGTCCCAGTTCGGGGCGTACACGTTGACCAGCACCACCCTCTCCCCTTGCAGCTTACCGCTTACCATTACATGCCTGCCGCCATTGTCTGTCACAATGCTCGACGCGTCGAACGACACCCTCTTTCCCACCAAGATCGCCACCCCCCCCCCCGATTTTTGGCATCCAGACCCAAATGAAACACCTGACCTACCCACCCCTTCCTCAATCTTACCTGGTCTGCCACCTTCGGGTGTGTCTCCTGGAGCATGACCACATCCGCGTTCAGTCCCTTCGGGTGCGCGAACACCCGGGCCCGCTTGACCGGCCCATTCTGTCCCCTTACATTCCAGGTTATCAGCCGGTTCAGGGGCTGCCATCCCCCCTCACCTGCTGACTAGCCATAACCCCTCCTCGGCCAGCCACGCGCCCGCACCCCACGCCCGGCCCGTTCCCCACAGCGGCAGACCCCCGTCCCAATCCCCTCTACTCGCTCCAGCTCTCCCTTGACCATACCAGCAGCAACCCGGTTCCCCTCCACCCACCCTCCCAACCCCCCCTAGCTAGACCCTTCCTAGCTGCTTTGCTCCCCCCATTGCACTCCCGCAAGTCAGTTGACTCCTGCTGACCCTGGCCACTCCCGCCTCTCCTTCGACTCCTCCCATTGTAGGACATCCCCTCCTCCTCCATTACCCATCAGCAGGCTCTCCGCCTCTCCCTTCCCATCCCAAGCGCAGGAAAACAACCCTCGCTTCCCTGCCCCCTCCAGCCATCAGCGCATTTAACATGGTAACCACATAGGCCCCCACGTCCGACCCCTTCAGCCCCTCTGGGAGGCCCAGGATCCACAGATTCTTCCGCTTTGACCGATTCTCCATCTCCTCGAACCGTTCCCGCCATTTCTTGTGGAGCGCCTCGTGCGCCTCCACGTTTACTGCAAGGCCCAAGATCTCGTCCTCGTTATCGGAGATCTTTTGTCGGGCCTCGCGGATCGCCACCCCCTGGGCCGTCTGGGTCTCCAGCAGCTTATCAATAGAAGCCTTCATTGGCTCCAACAGGTCCGCTTTGAGCTCCCTGAAGCAGCGCTGGATAACCTCCTGCTACTCCTGCGCCCACTGCATCCACGCTGCCTGGTCGCCACCCGCTGCCATTTGCTCTTCTTCCCTTGCACTTTCTTTGTGTTCACCACCACTTTTTTAGTCATCCCGCTCCTGGTCCAAGCCATACACTGTCTGGGGAATGTTGCAATCTTCTTCCCACACCGGGAAATGTCGAAAAAATGCCGTTGGGGGCCCTGAAAAGAGCCCAAAAGTCCGTTCCAAGCGGGAGCTGCCGAACGTGCGACTTAGCTCTGCATAGCCGCAACCGGAAGTCTCTCATCTATCTCTGTTTTAAAGACACTCAGTGATTTGGCCTCCACAGCCTTCTGTGGCAAAGAGTTCCACAGATTCACCTTCTCCATCTTTAAAGTGGTTGAGCATACTCCTTCACTACAATTTGAATAGGCAGCAGTGATGACTATTTTCCAAGGAAAGCCTATGATAGGCCATCTGTTCCAGTGTCAGCAACCAGCTGGAAAGCTATTACAATTTGAACACATTTGACTGCTGAATGACATCTCTTCCAAGCCATTGCAGCAACACCATCGACTTTCTTTCTGCTTCATGACTGGACCCCTTACTGGTCTGCTTTTTATTTATGACAAGGTTGCCCAACCCATGCTGTGCCTGTTTTTACACGACTGGAGATGGTGGGCCTGACTTGTGTTAGACCATGCCTCCTGGAACCAAAATCCAAACATCGGGGGCAGTTTATCAGGCGTTAGGTTTGTATCTTACATATGGACATGGACTGGTTCAGTATCTGAAGAGTTGTGAAGCATCAGAAAACATATCCACTTCTGACCTTATGTTTGAGGGAAAGTCATTGATGATTCGATTTGATTTAGTGTCACATGTAACAAAGTACAGTGAAAAGTATTTTTCTGCTGCCGAGGGAACGTACACAGTACGTACATAGTAGACAAAAAGAATAATCAACAGAGAACATTGACAAATGGTACATCGACAAACAGTGATTGGTTACAGTGCGGAAAAGCGGCCAAACAAAGCAAATACATGAGCAAGAGCAGCATAGGGTGTCGTGAATAGTGTTCTTACAGGGAACAGATCAGTCCGAGGGGAAGTCGTTGAGGAGTCTTGTAGCTGTGGGGATGCTGTTCCTATGTCTGGATGTGCAGGTCCGAAACTGGTTCCGTCCAGGAGACTGAGGAATTCCTGCAGTCATCTCCTGTGGCTGAAATGACTGGCCTTCAATAACCATAACTGTCTTTGTTTGTACCAGGTATGACTCCAACAAGTGGAGAGTTTTCCCAGATTCCTATTGATTTCAATTTTTTGCCTTTTAGCTTTATAAAAAGGCAAAGCAATCAATATCCATAACATTTGTCACTAATTCCACCCCAATATTATAACATTCAGATGACTAGTAGTTTTTATTCATGATAAATGGTGGAAAACAACTTCATATTCTACATAACTGGAGGCAAGTGCCCACGTTTAGGCTTGTATTTAATATGGTTAAGAACAAAGTGGCTACAATCTGGGAAAACAAATCTCATTCTGATGATTCTTTATTCACAGGAATTTTAAAAATCACCTTGTAGTGTTTTTATGTGTGTGAGTGAATCCCTTGAGGATGGATGTCCAGAATTCCAAAGAGCTATCCCAACTGTATTGGAATGAAAATTCAGGAAAACTGCACAACTCTTGGATCATGAAGCTTTTACTGAACAGAGTCTTTTCTATATTTTTCAGCTGTTATGTCTTCGATCAGTCCCATAGGTGAGCCCAAACTCTCTAGGCTTTTGAGATAATTTTTTCCTCGCTTCGTTGCCTCGGTAAATATTTATGACCATTCCCAAGATATGAAAATGAAATCCCTGATCTGTCAATTAATTTTAAACTACAAGAATTATTCTCACATCTCCACATCATTGATGCAACATCATCGCATCAGATCTTGTTCAAGTTTCCAGCTCTTAAGCAAATTTAAGAAACAATGAACAAGTAAGTGCCCGATTTAACACGAGGTTAAGGACTGTTTTAAATCAAATCAAAAAATAACGGGTGCACATGTATCCATAACTAACCCACTTGCATTGTCTGTACATATTTGAAAATCATGTGTGAGACTCTTTCTAATGCCCAATATCGGACACTACGACAATCAGCACCATTCTTCTGGAGATTTCAGAAAAGTAAAGAGCCATCAATGAGATCAATTCGATGAACATGAGGCTCAAAAAATGTCAAAGTGTAACACTGAAGAGCCCAATTACAAGTTTTTTATTAATCCACTGCGCATTGTAACTCATTTTCATAGCTTTCAGTGTTAGGATACCGGAGCAGACCCCAACATTTGTTTGGATACCAGACAAGAACCCCAAACAATTTTTTTTAATTTGTAAAACTGTGAGGAAAGGATATCTCACCCCAGGAGGGATGATTCTGGCCGATACGCATCTTTTATTTAAAATTTTAAAAAATTTAAATACAGAATTAACCACATTATCAAAGAAAATAGCTTTACAATGATCAGTTAAACAGTTCTTTAACACAAGGAAAAATGTAAACTTATTGGCCAGGATTCTCCGCCCCCGTGCCAGGTCAGAGAATCGCCGGGGGGCTGCGAGAATCACCGGCGCCGATTTGAGCGCCCGCGGGATCGCCACCGCGCCGGTTGCAGCCATTGAAAGCGGCCCCCCGGTGATTTTCCAGGCCTCGACGGGTCAAGTGCCCGCCACGTTCGTTCCAGTCCCGCCGGCGTGGGTTACGTATGGTCCCACCCGGCGGGACCTCGGAGTTCTGTCAGCAGGGGCCATCCTGGTGGTGGTGGGGAGGGGGGCGGGAGGATCCGACCCGGGGGGGGGGGGGGGGGGGCGTCACAGTGGGCGGGCTAGTTCTGTGGGAGCCTATGTACCTCCGTGCCGGGCCCCTGTAGGGCTCCGCCATATTGCCCGGGGACTGGTGCGGGACTGCAACCCACGCGCATGTGCGAACACGTGCCAGCCGTGAGGACTGGATACCTGCCACTTGAGGCCCGTTGATGCCGGAGTGGTTCGCACCGCTTTTCACGCCGGTGTCAGAACTTGGCTGCAGGAGTGGAGAATCCTGGCCAATATCTATACTTGCTACTAACTCCAATTAAGCAACCAATACAGTTCAAATGCCACTTAGAAATAAAGTTAACAAACAGATTACTTGCTTAGTTATGTCTCTTGGTGAGAGAGACTCTTTGAAGAGTAGAACCAGTATATTTCTGCTCAATCTAGCAGCATTTGGCAAAACCTGCCTTCAACATAAAATCCTATCTTGTCAGACTTAAATCTTATGGCAAACAGCAAAATTATAGACAGACTTAGCTCCTCCCAGTAATTACATCATTAGTATCCCACTAAATATAGCCCCCGGGGAGGAGAGGGACATGCCCAGTCAGTGCCCTAGAACTGCCCACTGGCACAGGTTGGCACTGCCATGTTCAGCATGGCAGTACAAGCCTGTGCCAGGGGCAGGCCCTAGTGGGAGCCCCATGCAGGTGGTGTATTGATGTATGGTGCTGGGGGAAGTGCTGGCTATACTTCTGTAATGTTGGTGGGGGAGTTCAATGCCAGCGCTGGATGTGGGGGGGAAAGGAGTGGAATGCCAGAGAGGACTGTCAGGAGGCTGGTTTAGCATGATATCTCAGTGATGGGAGCTGCTGTTCCATGCCGGTTTTGAGTCTGAGCATGACACTCTGCCAAATTCTGGTAAGGTTCTGCGCTAATTATCAGCCTCCCCTAATCTTCTGATCAATCACTTATATTTCTTATGTAAAAATCTGTATATTTCAGCTTCTTTCTCATATCTACTTTATTCACGTGTTTTTAGGCATATATTATGTGAATGCCTAAATTTTCAAACTATTAGAGCACAGTATATTAGGGATCGGTGTTCAGAATAGGATGAAAAATATCATCATGAAGTACTTTATGTTGAAAATGTGAAACTGGTGAAATCAGGTGTTGAGTTATGGCAGTGGTGCAAGGATGGTCTCACGGGAACTCTGGGATGGAGGACAATTGGGACCAAAGGAGGGGTATTGTGGTGTGCAAGATGAATTACTTAGGGGTCTTGCAGCAATGGGAGGTGAGGGGTAAGAAATAGGCGCAGCAAACACTGCTATGGACTCCAGCAGTATTGGAGACGGGCACACTGACTGGATGTTGATTGCAAAAATTATCAAAACAGATTGCATCACCAGTTGCAAATCAAAAAGTGAGGTGTTATATAGATGGAAAGTGCAGGAACAATGAGAACCTGTGATTCTCCTTCGGTAAGGAATGTCTAAGACCAACCAAACGAGGAGTGCAACAAAGGGCAACAGTCAGACCAGGCAGGCTCTCAAGATATATAATAATCTTTACTAGTGTCATAAGTAGGCTTATATTAACACTGCAATGAAGTTACTGTGAAAATCCCCTAGTCGCCTGTTCGGGTACACGGAGGGAGAATTCAGGACGGCCAATTCACCTAACAAGTACATCTTTCGGGACTTGTGGGAGGAAACCGGAGCACCCGGAGGAAACCCACGCAGACATGGGGATAACGCGCAGACTCCGCACAGACAGTGACCCAAGCCGGGAATCGAACCCGGGTCCCTGGCTCTGTGAAGCAACAGTGCTAACCACTGTCCTGCGACAACGGAAATGATGGCGGAGAGATCTATGGAGTTGTTGCCCGCACAATGGTCAATGGACCAACTAGTGGAGCTTTTGATGGCTGAAGACTTGATTAAGTCGGCAGAGCAGGGACCTCCAGTGATGGCCGTGGTGTGAGTGATCGCTCATTTGGCAGCTCCCGCTCCAGGAGGCTTTTTCAGTCCTTTTCCCCTGTTTGCTGGCGGATATTTTGGTGGATAAAAGGTGTAGAGTTGGTAAAGGAAATCCACGGAACAGAAGCAGGTCAAGGAGCAAGAAATTCTTTGTGCGCCACAGGTGAAGATGCGGAGGGTAAAGAGTCGGCGCACCAGCCCAATGGTCGATGGAGCAGCTGGTGAACTTCTTAAATGAGAAGTTCAGCCAGCAGAGGAGGGAAGCCCAGGAGGACCTGGCCAAGATGGTGGAAACACTAAAAGCGGGGATCCACCGAGTGGAGCAGAGGCTGGAGACCCAGGGCCAGGCGATCCAGAAAGTGGAGAAGGCAGTGGGCGAGCACGAGGAGCAGCTTCCCTCATTGACGGCCAAGAACAGGATGATGCAGGAGACCCAGAAGCGGCTAAAGGAGAAAGTGGAGGACCTGGAGAACCGCTCCCGGAGACAAAGCATAAGAATTGTGGAGATGCTAGAGGGCATCGTGGGAATGTACGCTGGCTCATATGTAGCCAAGATGTTGGAGGAGTTGATGGGAGGGGGTCTTCGACTGATCTCCAAGAGGTCGACTGGGCACATAGGGCGCTGATGGGGGAGCCGCAGGTGAATGAGCTGCCGAGGGCAGTGGTGCAGCTCTACCGATTCCTCGACAAGGAGAAGACTTTGCGGTGGACCAGGCAGACAAGGAGGTGCCCCTGGGAAAGCAATGAGCTCTGGGTGTACCAGGATCTGGGAGTGGAACTGGCGAAGAGGAGAGTCGGGTTCAATCGAGTGGAGGGGAATAAGTGGGGAGTAGGAGTTTGGCACCATGGGTGGGGGCTAGCTTGGTGGGCTAGTTACGGGAGTGCAGTGGGAGGTGAGCAGGTGGCTAGTGAACAGAGGGGGATGGTACATATGAAGACGCGGGGGGGTGGCGTTTGAGGTGGGGAATATTGTGGCAGATTTGATGAGTGGGAAGTTGGAGGGGATTTAGAAGGACTGGAGGAGGGGTATGAACTGCCCAGTGGGAACGGGTTCAGATACTTACAGGTGTGGGATTTTGAGGGGAAGCAGGTGCCATCCTTTTCTGAGCTGCCACCCCCAGGGCTACAGGATAAGATGATATCGGGAACAGGAGTGGGTGAGGGTAGGATGTCCAAGATTTACAAAGACCTAATGGACTAGGAGGGAGCCCCGATAGGGTAAGTCAAACAGAAATGGGAGGAGGAACTGGGGGGTGTGGATATGGAGGCTGGGTTGTGGGAGGAGGCTCTGTGGAGAGTGAATGCATCTTCGTTGTGTGCTAGGTTTAGCCTTATTCAGTTTAAGGTAGTTCACAGGGCGCATATGACGGTGGCCAGGGTGAGTAGGTTCTCTGAGGGGGTGGAGGATAGGTGTGGGGCCCCCACGCACCATGTTCACATGTTTTGGGCCTGTCCAAAGCTGAATGGGGTTCTGGCGGAGGTTCGTGGACATAATGTCCGAGTTGTGGAAGGAGAGGGGGCGGTAGGTATTTGGAATGCAGTGGTTTGCTTGGTTTGCGGCAGGGGGTGGGGATGGTGCGACATTTGATGTTGGGTTGGGGGAGGGGTAGTGGGGGAGGAATTTGTTGCTGATGTGGTGTTGGTGTGGTGCAGTTGTGCTTAAGGTGGAGGAGGAATGGCGGCCGCCATCTTGAAGAGGCCCGGCAAGGGAGCAGGACGTGGGCCTGGAGGAGCTCCAGTGGATATGGCTAATTGGGGAGAGAGGGGGGTCTGGAGCCCTCCAACCAGGCTAATTGCTTGCAACATTAGGGGGCTGAATGGGTCGAGCAAGAGGTCCGCGTCTTTGCACACAAAGAGTTTGAAGGCAGACCTGGTGTTCATGCAAGAGACTCATTTAAAGATTTTTGATCAGACGAGGTTGAGGAAAGGTTGGTTGGGCAGGTGCTCCATTCAGGGTTGGAAGATGAGTGGGGTAGTGGTGCTGGTTAATAAGAGAGGGTGGCTTTCTCGGCTGGTTAATATTGTGGCGGATCCTGGGGGCAGGTATGTGATGGTGAGTGGGAGGTTGGAGGGTGCGCGCCTGTGGTGTTGGTGAATATCAGGCTGCATCACAGCCTGGTATGGCAACTGCTCAGCCCAGGACCGCAAGAAACTTCAGAGAGTCGTGAACACCGCCCAGTCCATCACACGAACCTGCCTCCCATCCATTGACTCCATCTACACCTCCCGCTGCCTGGGGAAAGCGGGCA
Organism: Scyliorhinus torazame; assembly: GCF_047496885.1. Classification (NCBI taxonomy): domain Eukaryota; kingdom Metazoa; phylum Chordata; class Chondrichthyes; order Carcharhiniformes; family Scyliorhinidae; genus Scyliorhinus; species Scyliorhinus torazame. The sequence goes on along the minus strand of NC_092714.1, from coordinate 71,611,166 downwards.
GTATAATCAAAGATCCCTCCCACCCGGCCTACTCACTCTTCTAACTTCTTCCATCGGGCAGGAGATACAGAAGTCTGAGAACTCGCACGAACAGACTTAGGTCTCAGCATTAGGTCTCCCTGTATGCAGACAACCTCTTGTTGTATGTTACAAATCTGATGGAGAGCTTTTGTAAGATCATGAGGATATTGGTGGAGTTTGGCTCGTTCTCGGGGTATAAGCTCAACACGAGGAAGAGCAAGGTATTCCCGGTCAACCCACGTGTGCGGGGGCGGGGGGCTTGAAGAAGTTGACGTTTCGGCTGGTCGGGGCAAATTTCCAATACTTAGGGATATGAGTGGCGGATAGTTAGGCCCAGTTGCACAAGCTGAATTTGGCGAATACGATAGAGGGGGTGAAAGAGGATTTTAAGAGGTGGGATGTTTCGCTGCTGTCGTTGGTTGGAAGGATCCATACAGGTAAAATGACGGTGCTGCTAAAGTTTGTGTTCGTTTTCCAGAATCTCCTGATTTTTGTGCCCAAATCCTTTTTTGGTAGGGTTAATAGGATGATCTTAGAGTTTATTTGGGAGATTAAGATACCCCGGATTAGGAGGGCGTTTTTGGAAAGAGTTAGATAGAGAGGAGAGTTAGCGCTGCTGAGCCTGCTGAAGTATTACGGGCGGCGAATGTGGAGAAGGTCAGGAAGCGGGCAATGGAGGAGGGATCACTGTGGGGTCAAATGGGGGACGGGTTTGAAGGCACTGTTATTGGCACCTCTTCCGTTCGCGCCGGTCAGGTAGTCCACAAGCCAGGTAGTGGTATCAGCGTTAAGGGTATGGAATCAATGCCGACAGCACTTTAAGATGGAAAGTATGTTGCTGTGGGCGCCGATATGTAGCAATCACAGGTTCATTCCAGCAGGCTTAGATTCCATGTTTAGGGCGTGCGAGCAGGTGGGTGATAGAATGCTTTAAGGACCTGTTTGTGTGGGGTGAGGTTTGCAGATTTGGGAGAGCTAGAGGCGGAGTTCCAACTACCGAGTGGGAATGGGTTTCAGTATCTGAAATAAAACAAAAATGGGAAGAGGAGCTGGGGGGAGCCTTGGAAGCCAGGCTATGGAGTGAGGCGCTGCAAAGGGTAAACTCATCCTCATGTGCGAGACTGAGTCTCATCCAGTTCAAAGTGGTGCATAGGGCGCACATAATGGTGTCAAGGATGAGTTGGTTCTTTCCAGGAGTAGAGAATAGATGCGGGCAGTGCGCAAGGGGACTGGAGAATCATGAGCACATGTTTGGAGGAGTTCTGGGAGGCCTTTGCGGGAACTATGTCAAAGGTTTGGGGATGAAGGCGACTCAGAGCCTGTGGGTGGTAATATTTGGAGTTTCAGAAGAACTGGGAGGGCAGGTGGGGATAGAGGCTGCATGTTTCCCTTTGCCTCCCTCAAAGCCCGGAGACGGATACGGTTAGGGTGGGGCACCTGGACCATCTAAAGCGGCAGTGTGGGTGAATGACTTGGCAGTGTTTCTGCAACTGGAAAAGATAAAGTTTGCTATTAGAGGCACAAATGAGGGGCTCTTCTCGAGGTGAGGTTGTTTACGACTCCTTTAAAGAGTGGTAAAACGTCAGTGGTGGGGTGGGGGTTCTTTTATTACAACAGTTAGCAAATGGGCAGAGGGAATGAGCTGGGACGGAGTGAGTCAAGTACCTGGAGTATGGTTTGAGAAGGAGGTTTATTTATTGGTGCTGTTTTTCTCTTTTTCTGTACATAACTGAAAATGCCTTCAATAAAAATATTTTTTTTAAAAAGGAAAACTTGTAGATAATATGCACTTTTTAAATCACAATTACCTTAAAATATTAAAAAATATGTTTTGTGATATTAATCAAACTTGAGGAATTTGAATCCTGAGAATCAGTAAACCCATAAATTGTCGTGTTGAGTGTTCCGATATACAAACGAACCAACACGGTTGTAGATGGTACAACTCTGTTTTATTATTCTGTATAATAACAACTGTTAACTTCTGGCTGTGGTTCGTACTTCACCAGCTAGCCTGTGGACCCAGCCCTAGCATTAACTTAGAGAGGCACTCAGCACATGGTGTATGTCTGAGTGGCATGCTGTGAGCTCTGTGCTCGGAGCTATCTCCTGGTGGAATGAGAGGGAGCTGTGGTGTTCCCTGTTTTATAGTGCGTGTGCTCTCACTGGTGATTGGCTGTGATGTTGTGTGCGTGTTGATTGGTCCGTCTACCTGTCCATCAGTGTGTGTGTGTGATTGCACCATGATATGTTAATATGGATATCATGACATAAATAAAGTCTGCAGCACTTGAAAATAAACTGAGCCATTCTTTTGTTAATTTTTGATCTTAATTACAGTCCAAATTTGATGTTAGAAATGAAAGGCAGTCTCAATGTTGCAATTAACCAATAAATACAGGGATAAAAAGATAAACAAAATCTCAAAAACATCCCAAGTGTCAACTTTGCACGTGGTAAATGCTGTTATGTGTGTAAAGATGGCAGCTATATCATGTACAGCAAAAGAGAGGAATGTTGGCCAGGAAACAAGGAAAACATCTTGCCTTAGGAGCTTTCACATCCTTCTGAACCACGAGAATAGACAGATAAAGCCTCAACTGAACAGGGGTAAACTCCATCTTCACCTTATAGGCAGTAAACTGGCATGGTACATCATCCAACTATTAGGGCAGCACGGTAGCACAAGTAGATAGCACTGTGGCTTCACAGCGCCAGGGTCCCAGGTTTGATTCCCCGCTGGGTCACTGTCTGTGGGAAGTCTGCACATTCTCCCCGTGTCTGCGTGGGTTTCCTCTGGATGCTCCGGTTTCCTCCTACAGTCCAAAGACGTGCAGGTTAGGTGGATTAGCCATGATAAATTGACCTTAGTGACCAAAAAGGTTGGGGGAGTTATTGGGTTACGGGATAGGGTGGAAGTGAGGACTTGAGTCGTTTGGTGCAGACTCGATGGGCCGAATGGTCTCCTTCTGCACTGTATACGCGGCGGTTGTGGCAAGGACTAAACAACATAACGGGCTACAAAGCGAAGCCGAACAGTATCTCTGGCAGCAGTGCACCCCTCCCCGATGAACTCAATGCATTCAATGCCCGGTTCGAGCAGGTAACCAACAATCCGCTGGTGAGTGCCCCAGCAGCCCATAATTCACCCATACCCACCATCACAGCTTCCAAAGTCAGATTGGCCTTCCTGAAAGTGAACCCTCGGAAGGCGACGGGCCCAGACGGGATCCCTGGTCGTGCACTCAGAGCCAGCGGGGACCAGCTGGCAGAGGTATTCGCGGACATCTTTAACCTGTCCCTACTCCACTCCGAGGTCTCCACCTGCTTCAAGAAGACCACCATCATACTGGTACCAAAGAAGAACCAGGCAACGTGCCTCAATGACTACCGACCAGTGGCCCTGACTTCAGTCGTAATGAAGTGCTTCGAGAGGTTGATCATGAAGCGCATCACCTCCATACTCCCAGAACGCCTTGATCCACTGCAATTCGCATACCGCTGCAACCGGTCCACATCAGACGCCATTTCCCTGGACCTACACTCATCCCTAGAGCATCTCGAAAACAAGGACTCCTACATTAGACTCCTATTTATTGACTACAGCTCTGCCTTCAACACCATAATCCCAGCCAAGCTCATATCAAAGCTCCAAAACCTAGGACTTGGCTCCCCACTCTGCAACTGGATCCTCGATTTTCGGACCAACAGACCACAATCAGTAAGAATGAACAACAACACCTCCTCCACAATAGTCCTCAACACCGGCGCCCCGCAAGGCTGCGTACTTAGCCCCCTACTCTACTCCCTGTACACACACGACTGCGTGGCAAAACTTGGTTCCAACTCCATCTACAAGTTTGCTGACGATACAATCATAGTGGGCCGGATCTCGAATAACGATGAGTCAGAATGCAGGAGGGAGATAGAGAACCTAGTGGAGTGGTGTAGCGACAACAATCTCTCCCGCAATACCAGCAAAACTAAAGAGCTGGTAATTGACTTCAGGAAGCAAAGTACTGTACACACGCCTGTCAGCATCAACGGGGCCGAGGTGGAGATGGTTAGCAGTTTCAAATTCCTAGGGGTGCACTTCTCCAAAAATCTGTCCTGGTCCACCCACGTCGACGCTGACACCAAAAAAGCACAACAGCGCCTATACTTCCTCAGGAAACTAAGGAAATTTGACATGTCCACATTGACTCTTACCAACTTTTACAGATGCACCATAGAAAGCATCCTATCAGGCGGCATCACAGCCTGGTATGGCAACTGCTCGGCCCAGGACCGCAAGAAACTTTAGAGAGTCGTGAACACCGCCCAGTCCATCACACAAACCTGCCTCCCATCCATTGACTCCATCTACACCTCCCGCTGCCTGGGGAAAGCGGGCAGTATAATCAAAGACCCCTCCCACCCGGCTTACTCACTCTTCCAACTTCTTCCATCGGGCAGGAGATACAGAAGTCTGAAAACACGCACAAACAGATTCAAAAACAGCTTCTTCCCCATTGTCACCAGACTCCTAAATGACCCTCTTATGGACTGATTTCATTAACACTACACCCTGTATGCTTCATCCGGTGCCAGTGCTTATGTAGTTACATTGTACATGTTGTGTTGCCCTATTATGTATTTTCTTTTATTCCCTTTTCTTCTCATGTACTTAATGATCTGTTGAGCTGCTCGCAGAAAAATACTTTTCACTGTACCTCGGTACACGTGACAATAAACAAATCCAATCCAATCCAATCTTCTATGTTCTATGTATTATAGAACCCAGTCAATTTTCATTACCGTGGACATTAAATCAGTCACTTGCTACAATTAGTGGCCAATTTCACAGCAGTTAGCCATCCAAACAGTGAAGGTGGAAATTACCCCCAAAATCTAATTTTGCATCCAACATCCAGGATTCTCAATATTGTACTGAGATAGCGGCTTAGAATTTATGCTCAATTCCTGGTTCAAGTCAACACAGCAAAAGGGGATTGGAGGTAACCAGAGAAACCTGTACATTAAAAACAAATTGAAACAGATATACTGAAAACAACCCTTACCAAGTATCAATTTTAGAAAGAACAGAACAGGTGACCCACCTTGATTTTTAAACCACACCAAAAATAAATAAAAACTGGGTAGTGTGCACACTTCTCAACTGCATGTGTGCTTATCAAGGCATGGACCAGAGCATGGAAAAACTGATGTGTATCCATATTGTACAAACAAAACTCATAAATAATTACTTTTCAGAGAAACATTAATCCTCTCTCTTTGAATTAAGTCCTACTCCATACATTATCAGGGACCTTGACAGTTAACGGCAAGAAAAGCAGTTGTAATTTGACACCTTGCTGGAATGAAATGTCTGTTCCTTGCAAGATTAATAAAAATACCATCTAATTTAATTGCAAGGTTACCTTGGAATGGACCAAGTGATGATCATATTTCTTCCCACATACTTGTCAATTTGATAGGCTGCTGCCTATGAGATGCTGTCGCCAAGATCGGCAGGGCTTCGACATCTCTGACCTTACAAGATTATTTGCCCAATTACAGGCTGCCCTGCATCCTCCCTGGCTCCCCATAATTATCAGGGCTCATGAATCAGATAATGTGGTAGGTAGTTCTTGCATGGCAGCATTAAATTATAACAAATTGGACCAAAAATTTAATTAGGGTAGAACATAACTGGTACAGTTTTCATTCATTATTATAATTTTTGGCCGCCTTAGATGTGATTCTATAAAGTGGAGTAGCTCCATATCGATGTTCCACATAAAACACAGTGGGTCCAAACACTGTCTCTTCAAATAAAATGACAATGGTTGCTGCACATGGAATTACATCAAACAGACCCAAAAATAAAGCACGTTAATTTATGTTTACGACTGTTTACTCCAAGTTTAGTGCAGCCACCTTTTGATGTTTTTCTTCTACAAAGTGGTTCCTTTAGTTTCTGCAACATATTTCAGTTCCTGCATTTTCTCCCTTCTACTTCATATCAACTTTATCATCCATTGTTTTCCACATTGCCATTTCTTATGTTCTGTTCACAAGTTTCTTTCCTCAGATATCCAAATGGACCAGATATTCTAACAGTGTTGACATGCCATGTTCCTAGCAATCTCTTTTTGTCACTGCAAAACAAGAGTCATAGAATATTGGAATCCCTATGGAGCAGGAGGCCTTTTGGCCCATCGAGTCTGCACTGACTGTCTGAAGAGCACTCTACCTAGTCCTACGCCCCTGCACTATCCCCGTAACCCCACCTAACCTTTGGATACTAAGGCGCAATTTAGCATGGCCTATCCACCCAGACTGCACATATTTGGACTGTGGGAGGAAATCCACGCAGACATGGGGATGCAAAACTCTAAACTCCACATGGACAGTCACCCAAGGCTGGAATTGAATCCAGGTCCCTGGTGCTGTGAGGCAACAGTGCTATGAAAATGAAAAATGAAAATCGCTTATCGTCACAAGTAGGCTTCAAATGAAGTTACTATGAAAAGCCCCTAGTCGCCAAATTCCGGTGCCTGTTCGGGGAGGCTGGTATGGGAATTGAACCATGCTGCTGGCCTGCCTTGGTCTGCTTTAAAAGCCAGCTATTTAGCCCAGTGTGCTAAACCAGCCCCTAACCACTGTGCCACCGTGAATCCTCCTCATAAAGTGTATTTCTACAATTCAATAATTACATCTTAAATTAAACATTGCATAAATAGTACACAGTACATACAGGTTCTGTTGCAATACAATGGTCAATGCAATTCATGTGTCAAGGAGAATGTATTATGATATAAGTATTCTCTAACACACTGCTGTAATATAAGGGGATAATTCTAACGGAGTGATATGCTAATGAGACAGCATGCATCATCACAGGAAGTAATATACTGTCTTATGATCCTGCTCTCTCTCGTCGACCTCATGGAAAGATGTAGACACCATAAAAGATGCCCCAGGAAAATAAACATTTTCCTTACCTCAGCAGACTTTGGAAATAATCTGCGTTAGCAAATGAGACCAAGAATATTACATGGTGGCAGCGAGTGAAAGAACATAAAGAACATAAGAACATAAGAACATAACATAAGAACTAGGAGCAGGAGTAGGCCATCTGGCCCCTCGAGCCTGCTCCACCATTCAATGAGATCATGGCTGATCTTTTGTGGACTCAGCTCCACTTTCCGGCCCAAACACCATAACCCTTAATCCCTTTATTCTTCAAAAAACGATCTATCTTTATCTTAAAAACATTTAATGAAGGAGCCTCTACTGCTTCACTGGGCAAGGAATTCCATAGATTCACAACCCTTTGGGTGAAGAAGTTCCTCCTAAACTCAGTCCTAAATCTACTTCCCCTTATTTTGAGGCTATGCCCCCTAGTTCTGCTTTCACCAGGCAGTGGAAACAACCTGCCCGCATCTATCCTATCTATTCCCTTCATAATTGTATATGTTTCTAGAAGATCCCCCCTCATCCTTCTAAATTCCAACGAGTACAGTCCCAGTCTACTCAACCTCTCCTCGTAATCCAACCCCTTCAGCTCTAGGGTTAACTTAGTAAATCTCCTCTGCACACCCTCCAGTGCCAGTACGTCCTTTCTCAAGTAAGGAGACCAAAACTGAACACAATACTCCATGTGTGGCCTCACTAACACCTTATACAATTGCAGCATAACCTCCCTAGTCTTAAACTCCATCCCTCTAGCAATGAAGGACAAAATTCCATTTGCCTTTTTAATCACCTGTTGCACCTGTAAACCAACTTTTTGCGACTCATGCACTAGCACACCCAGGTCTCTCTGCGCAGCAGCATGTTTTAATATTTTATTTAAATAATAATCCCTTTTGCTGTTATTCCTACCAAAATGGATAACCTCACATTTGTCAACATTGTATTCCATCTGCCAGACCCTAGCCCATTCAGCATAAAGCTTCGAGCAGGTGACAGGTCTCAATCAAGCAATAGCGTGGTTGAACTGGCACAGAGGATTTACCCCATATCACAATGCATTGGGCCTCAGAGCAAAGCTGAGTGGCAGTACATATATAAATGCAAGAAGACCTGGACAATATTCAGGCTGAGGCTGACAAGTTTTATTCACACCGCACAGGCGCCACAAGAGCAGGTCAGAGGCTAGGAATCCTGCAACAAGTAAACACGCTTGCTGACTCCCCAAAACCTAACCATAAGGCACAAGTCAGGAGTGTGATGGAATATTTTCCCCTTACCTGGATGAGTGCAGCTCCAACAAAACTCACGAAGCTTGACACCATCCAGGACAAAACAGCGCGCATTATTGGCATCCCTTTCATAAACATTCACTCCCTCCACCATCGAAACAGCAGCAGTGTGTACCATCTAAGATGCACTGCAGGACCTCAGTAAGGCTCCTTAGGCAGCACCTTCCAAACCCACGATCACAGCTATCTAGAAATACAAGGGCAGCAGATACATGGGAACAGCACCATCTGCAAGTTCTCCTCTAAACCACTCATTTTCCTGACTTAGAAATATATCACCCTTCCTTCACTGTTGTTGGGCCACAATCTTGGAACTCTTTCCCTAACAGCACTATGGGGTGTACCTACACCATATGGAATGCAGCGGTTCAAGAAGGTAGCTCGCCACCACTTTCTCAAGGGAAATGAAAGCTGGCCTAGACAGCAAAGCCCACATCCCTTGAATGAATAAAAACAAGAGCAGATCAGTACACTAATGTACGTGATGGGTGGCTGGACAGATTATATCCTCGTCATGCAAGGGATTAATGAAGAAAATGCTACGTACAAGGAGATAATAAAAGCACTTGATACTTACTTCAATCTGCAAAAGAATACTATTGTCAAGTGGGCTAAATTTAACAAACGTACTCAAAGACAAGGGGAAAGTATTTATAAACAATATTTGTTATATAGACTTACAGAGAACTGAGAAACTGGTATGCACTAATCACGGACTGAGTTGTTGTTGGACTCTCGGATGAAGCATTTTCTAACCACTTACTGGTTAGGTGGATAATTTAACCTTAACAAAGACAATTCAACTGAGCAGGCAACCTAAAGTCATGAAGCAAAAATCGATCAGTGATTCCGGATGATAGGGAGAACTATATCCCCAAACCAATTTAATCTGTGGAATATGTTAAATTTAAAAGCAGAGAAGTGGCCGTACAAAAGTAGGGAAGGCAGGACGAACATTAATCAACCACCCTTGTTAACTATAATGTGTGTGGAGGAAAAATAAATAAATCACCTGCCAAAGCTGCCGAATGCTATTTTTGCAGAAAGGAGGGTCACTTCAGGCTTTGTATAATAGCAAGAAGCTTGTACAGAATAGCAAAAAGAGAAGCCTCTGAAAAATAACAAGATCCTTGAAATAGAAGAGCTGAATTGGTCCCTGTACAAAAAACCTTAGTGTAATTGATAATTTAGTCATATATAATGAACGATTGGTCATTCTGAGTGTTCCGAGACTCAATATACTCAAGCAGGTTTTTTTGTTTGATAGCCATGTCTCGGAAAGACATTGGGAGAGATGGTATCAGACTGTATTATTTTGCTATTCTTCGTCGGGTGTCAAGAGAACTGTTGATGTCATTTTCCTTTCCGTTAAGACTATGGAAATATCTTAGGATGAATCTTTTTGAACACAGGAGTAAAATAGTATTGAATGTAGTAGACTACTACTCAAGATGAATAGAAGTCGAGCAACTGCAGGGTCACACTTCTGAAGCAGTCATTACATCGCTGAAGGAGATATTTGTAACATAGAGTCCCGGACCTTGTAAGTCAGACAACAGACCGCAATTCGCCAATGAATGTTTTAAAAGTGATCACAAGGTTTTATGGATTTTGTCCATATTACCAATTCACGAAGATGCCCACAAGCCAATGGGAAAGCTGAAAGAGGGTGGACAGTGAAAGCATTGCCAAATAAGAACGATGACATCCAACTTGCACTACTGAGTGATTGTTCAACTCCACTCCAAAATGGTTTCACATCATGTGGGCTCCTAATGGAAAGACGCCTGAATACTTTCCTTTTTACTCTTATGTCGTAAGTACAAGCTGATGACTTGGACTAAATGATGGAGAAATCGGATGTATGTTGTTCGAGCTTGATGTGGAACAATGACAAATGTCAAAAAGCACATAACCTGCCAGACCTCCAACCAGGAAAGGCAATTTGGATCACAGACCAAGCTCACTATGGACAAGTGGTTGAACAAATGCCATATCAATAGTACTACCTCATCCAAACAGATAATGACAGTGTGGGACAGAACAGATGTGTGCTAACTGTCACACTGAAGCAACCTTCTAAACAGTTGAAGCAGCCATCTCCCAAATCAAGCAGGACAGAAATGCTGCATTCATCTACCAATCCAGATGACTAACAGACCGGTGAACCCGATTCACCATTTTCCTTCTGCTCACCCGCATGACTCAAATCCCTAATCTCCTCCAAAGGATCGGAGGGCCCATTCAAGCAGACAAGTGAAATCGCCACAGTGGTTGTCCCTATAAAAATGAAATGGAAGTCAGAAAATGGGGAGGGGTGGGGTTTAGTATAATGGGGAGAATCGGATACGTGAGGGAGGCATAGTATATGGGGTTAATTCTAACTGTGTAATATGCTTATGAAACATAGAATACATCATTAAAGGAAGTAATACAATGACATGATCCTGTTCTCTCTTGTAGACCTCATGAAAAATGTGGGGACAGTAAGAGATCCCAAGAAAGTTTTTCTTGCCTCAGCAGACTGTAAATATTCTGTGTTAACAAACATGACCAGGAATATTATAACTGGTCATTTCAACTAAATAAGAAATGTGTAAATCAATCTGCATCTGAAAGAGAAAATAGGTTAACATTTCAGACAAGATATTTTCACTCAAAAGTGGTGACACAGTGATTAGCACTGCTGCCTCACAGCACCAGGGGCCTGGGTTCGATTCCAACCTAAGGTGCCTGTGTGTGGAGTTTGCGCATTCTCCTTGTGTTTGCGTGGGTTTTCTCTGGGAGCTCCTGTTTTTTCCCCACAGTCCAACAATGTGCAGGTTTGGTGATAGGCCATGCTAAATTGCCCGAGTGTCCAAATGTTAGTGTCATAATATCCACTCGTGTATATAATGAGATGCAGACAGGTAGTGATTGACACATAGGATGACCAGTAAGCATACAACACAGCACAGCCAATCACCAGACAGGACACTACCACGATAAAGCCAGAGGGCACTAGGTTTCCTGCCCTCTCGGGACCCAGCTACTGAGACAGTCACAGTCCACGAGCTAGCAAGCACAAACACCATGTGGTAGCTAGTAAGTCTGGTCAGGCTACTACAAGGTCACTAGTCAGATCAGTATAGTGTCGACCCACAGCTGAATATGTACAGCAGTTCATCTAGTTGAATAAAACAGTGTTGGATCTCTTCCTGTGTTAGACGTCTGTTTCTAACTTCCCTACCAGAGTGCAGCCCACATCGAACCAACCTGCCTAACACATCATGGTACCAGAGTGATATTGATCTTGACGAACCTACCTCGAGTGAATCAACATCGACCAGCAAGCAGCCATCCAGCAAAATGAAAAACATCCAGCCTCCTCCGCAACTCCGCATCTCCGGCAACCTCGGCGCCAACTGGAAAATCTTCAAGCAAAAGTTCCTCTTGTACATCGAGGCCTCCAACCTCGAGGCAGCATCGGATGCCAGGAAGATCGTGCTATTTCTTTCCACAGCGGGGAACCATGTCTTCCATATCTACAATTCGCTTACGTTCACCAACGGCGAAGACAAAATGAAATTCAAAACAGTCCTGCTGAAGTTCGACATCCACTGCGACACTGGGGTGAATGAGAGCTTTGAACGGTACATCTTCCAGCAGAAGCTTCAGGGTAAGGATGAACCTTTTCAGTCCTTCTTGACCCATCTCCGCATCCTAGCGCAGGCATGTAACTATGACTCGACGGCGGATTCCATGATCCGGGATCAGATCGTTTTCGGGGTCCACTCCGACTCCCTGCGGCAGCAGCTCCTTAAAATCAAACAGTTGACCCTCTCTGCCGCTATCGAGACGTGCGTTGTCCATGAGCAGGCCAAGAATCGTTACTCCCACATCAGGGCGTCGGAAATTGCAAAGCTGGCCTCCCACGAGGCAGAAAGGGTGCAGGCCATTGCACAGGTGCAGGGCCTGAGCATCGAGGAGAGTGGCCGTTTCGCGCGCTTTTCTCGGATCCCTGCGCATGTGTGCCACGACCGAGTGGACAAGACCGAAAACCCGACTGCGCAGGTGCGTACGTTGGCCGACCGCACTGCGCATGTGCGATGGCGCACGAATCACGCTGACATCAGCATTATGACGTGTCCGAATTGTGGCTCCGCCCACTTAAAGCGGCAATGTCCGGCAAGAGGACGCTGATGTCTCCAGTGTGGCAAGCTTGGCCACTACGCAGCCCTCTGCAGATCCGCTCCACCGCTCAGCAGCCAGCGATCCCAGCTGCAGCGCAGGAGTATCCGCTCAATACAACAAGGCATGCCAGATTCTGATCCCGACAGCCCAACGGACCCTGATGCTGACTGCCTCAAGTCTCCATATCGGGTGGGCATCATAACCACACCTGCGCAACGCCTCTCGATCCCCAGTGTGGATCCCGACGACGAGTGGTGTGCTGTCCTCACAGTTAACAAGGCTCGCATCCGATTTAAACTGGACACCGGCGCGTCTGCGAACCTCATCTCACAATCCGACCTTGACACCTTCCAGGCCCGACCAAGCATTCTTCCACCGGCCTGCCAGCTCCTTAACTACAATGGCAATGCCATAGCTGCCAGTGGCTTGTGTCAACTAAGGGTATCCAACAAGGCGATCAAGGCAACGTTATGATTTGAAATCGTCAGGCCTGACAGGGCCTGCAGGCTCCTGAATCTGGTTCAGCGAGTCCACACTATGTCATCGGCACCGGCGACGGCCTCGCCCAATGGAACTTTGCAAGCCGACATAGACGACATTATCACGCAGTACCACAGCGTATTCGATGGAATGGGCACGCTCCCGTATCGATACAAAATACCGCTCAAGCCGAACGCCACCCCTGTAATCCATGCACCACGCCGGATGCCAGCGCCCCTCAAGGATCGTCTGAAAAAGGACCTCCAAGACCAGGGCATCATCTTGAAGGTCACGGAGCCAACAGACTGGGTCAGCTCCATGGTCTGCATAAAGAAGCCATCAGGGGAGCTCCGCATTTGCATTGATCCCAAGGATCTAAACCGCAACAGCATGCGGGAGCACTACCCGATCCCGAAGCGTGAAGAGTTAACCAGTAAGATGGCTCATGCCAAATTCTTCACTAAGCTGGTCGCCTCCCAGGGTTTTTGTCAAATATAGCTGGACGCGTCCAGTCGCAAGCTGTGCATGTTCAACACCCCGTTCGGCCACTACTGTTACAACCGCATGCCTTTCGGTATCATATCTGCCTCCGAAGTGTTTAATCGCATCATGGAGCAGATGATGGAGGGCATCGAGGGGGTACGAATATACATGGACGACGTGATCATCTGTGTCCACAACGCCCCAGGAACACATTGCTCGCCTCAAGCAGGTCTTCCAGCGAATTCATGAACATGGTCTCCAGCTCAACAGGGCCATGTGCTCATTTGGTCAATCTGATATAAAGTTTCTAGGCGACCACATCTCGCGGCAGGATGTGCGGCCAGACGCCGACAAGGTCTTGCTGATCAACGCCATGAAGACCCCGGAGGACAAGAAGGCGGTCCTCCGCTTCCTCGGGATGGTCAACTTTCTCGGGAAATTCATTCCCAATATGGCATCCCACACCACGGCCCTCCACCATCTTGTCACGAAGTTAACGGAATTCCAGTGGCTGCCCACACATGAAGCGGAATGGCGTGAGCTGAAGGCAAAGCTCACCACAGCCCCAGTTCTAGCGTTCTTCGACCCAACCAAAGAAACCAAGATATCAACTGATGCAAGCCAGGGTGGCTTTGGGGCAGTGCTCCTCCAGCGAGAGGGCTCCTTGTCCTGGGCACCAGTGGTATATGCCTCCAGGGCCATGACACCCACTGAGCAATGGTACGCTCCGATTGAGGAGGAGTGTCTGGGCCTCCTGACATGGATAGTCAAGTTTCACGACTACGTTTACGGCCTGCTGAAATTCACGGTGGAAACGGACCACAGGCCTCTCGTCCACATAATCCAGAAGGATTTTAATGACATGACAACTCGGTTACAGCGAATTCTTCTTCGACTTCTCCGCTATGACTTCGAACTTGTCTACGCGGCAGGCAAAGAGCTGATCATTGCAGATGCCCTATCCTGGTCCATCACCACACCGTGTGAACAAGGTGACTTCATCTGCCACATAGAAGCGCAAGTGCAATTGTGTGCCACCAACCTCCCAGCCTCTGACGAACGGGTGGTCCAAATTCGTGATGAAACGGCCAAGGATCCTTTACTGCAGCATGTGATGCAGCACCTTACCCATGGCTGGCAGAAGGGACAATGTCCCCAATTCTTTAATGTTAAAGATGAGCTGATGGTTGTGGAGGGAATCCTTCTGAAACTCAACAGGATCGTTATTCCTCAAAGCATGCAGGCTATGGTGCTGGGTCAACTCCATGTGGGTCACCTTGGAGTCGAGAAATGCCGACGCAGAGCTCGGGAGGCGGTTTACTGGCCGGGCATTAACCAGGATATTGCCAACACAGTCCTCAACTGCCCCACCTGTCAGAAGTTTCAACCGGCTCAACCCAAGGAAACACTGCAACAGCACAAGATCGTGACCTCTCCGTGGTCCAAAGTAGGTGTAGACCTTTTTCACGCCAAGGGGCGTGACTACGTACTCCTGGTCGACTACTTCTCCAATTACCCAGAAGTGGTGAAACTGTCCGACCTCACGTCGAAGGCAGTCATCAAAGCCTGCAAAGAAACGTTCGCCAGGGAAGGGACACCGCTCACGGTAATGAGCGACAACGTTCCATGCTTTTACAGCCAAGAATGGTCTGATTTTGCATAGTCCTACAACTTCCGTCACGTTACCTCCAGTCCCCACTCCCCGCAATCAAACGGGAAGGCCGAAAAAGGGGTCCAAATAGTCAAGCGGTTGCTGTGCAAAGCTGCAGACTGAGGCTCCGACTTCAACCTGGCAATGCTGACATACAGGGCAACCCCACTGTCCACTGGGTTGTCTCCAGCGCAGATGCTCATGAATCGCACTGAGGACCACAGTCCCAGCCATCCATGTTCCAGACCTTGACCACCTCACAGTACTACAAAAAGTGCAGCAGTCCCGGGCCCAACAGAAGGCCTCATATGATGCTTATGCCACGGATTTACCTGAGCTGACTCCAGCCGATCATGTTCGCGTCCAGTTGCCTGAGGGCAGTTGGTCAGCCACAGCTGTTGTTGTCAAACAAGTTGCCCCGAGGTCTTTCATTGTTCGCATGGCTGATGGCTCCCTGCTATGGCGCAACAGACGTGCATTGCGAAGAGTTCCACGCCCACCACCTGACCACAGTGCTCCGCCAGCTTTCATGCTTCCTCCGGACGTACCCTGCCACGAGGCCACCGATCCTGCCGGCCCACGCGACCACCGCAAGAGCAGAGATCCCACCTCTCCACGTGCAGGCGGCTCCTGATCCACCTCTGTGGCGATCGACAAGAATTCGTCGCCCGCCACAAAGACTGAATCTGTAGACTTAACTTTTGTCAATTTTTGTGACTGAATCCATCGACTTAACTCTTGTAAATATTGCTTAGTTTGCCATGTAACTGCACTATCAACACCTTCCCATGTATATACGTTTGTTCAATCACCGTTTGTATATAGTCAGGTATATATATATATATATATACACACCCCTCAGTATTTATTTAACTCAAAAAAAAAAAGGGAGGACGTCATAATATCCACTCATGTATATAATGAGATGCAGACAGGCAGTGATTGACACACAGGATGACCAGTAAGCACACAACACAGCACAGCCAATCACCAGACAGGACGCTACCACTACAAAGCCAGAGGGCACTAGGTTTCCCGCCCTCTCGAGACCCAGCTACTGAGACAGTCAGAGTCCACGAGCTAGCAAGCACAAACACCATGCGGTTGCTAGTAAGTCTGGTCAGGCTACTACAAGGTCACTAGTCAGATCAGTATAGTGTCGACCCACAGCTGAATATGTACAGCAGTTCATCTAGTTGAATAAAACAGTGTTGGATCTCCTCCTGTGTTAGAACAAAGAACAAAGAAAATTATAGCACAGGAACAGGCCCTTCGGCCCTCCCAGCCTGCGCCGATCCAGATCCTTTATCTAAAACTGTTGCCTATTTTCCAAGGATCTACTTCCCTCTGCTCCCCGCCCATTCATATATCTGTCTAGATGCATCTTAAATAATGCTATCGTGCCCGCCTCTACCACCTCCGCTGGCAAAGCTTCCAGGCACCCACCACCCTCTGTGTAAAAAAACTTCCCAAGCTTGTTGCTATCCACCCTGTCCATACCTCTCAATTTTGTAGACCTCAATCAGGTCCCTCCTCAACCTCCGTCTTTCCAACGAAAACAATCATAATCTACTCAACGTTTGTTCATAGCTAGCACCCTCCACGCCAGGCAACATCCTGGTGAACCTCCTCTGCACCCTCTCTAAAGCATCCACATCCTTCTGGTAATGTGGCGACCAGGACTGCACGCAGTATTCCAAATGTCCTATACAACTGTAACATGACCTGCCGACTCTTGTACTCAATACCCCGTCCGATGAAAGCAAGCATGCTGTATGCCTTCTTGACCACTCTATCGACCTGCGTTGCCACCTTCAGGGTACAATGGACCTGAACGCCCAGATCTCTCTGTACATCAATTTTCCCCAGGACTCTTCCATTGACCGTATAGTCCACTCTTGAATTAGATCTTCAAAAATGCATCACCTCGCTTTGCCTGGATTGAACTCCATCTGCCATTTCTCTGCCCAATTCTCCAATCTATCTATATTTTGCTGTAATCTCTGAGTCCCCCTCGCTATCTGCAACTCCACCAATCTCAGTATCATCTGTAAAATTGCTAATCAGACCACCTATACCTTCGTCCAGATCATTTATGCATATCACAACACAGCACGGATCCCTGTGGAACACCACTAGTCACCTTTCTCCATTTTTAGACACTCCCTTCCACCACTACTCTGTCTCCTGTTGCCCAGCCAGTTCTTTATCCATCTAGCTCGTACACCCTGAACCCCATACGACTTCACTTTTTCCATCAACCTGCCATGGGAAACTTTATCAAACGCCTTACTGAAGTCCATGTATATGACATCTACAGCCCTTCCCTCATCAGTTAACTTTGTCACTTCCTCAAAGAATTCTATTAGGTTTGTAAGACATGACCTTCCCTGCACAAAACCATGCTGCCTATCACTGATAAGTCTATTTTCTTCCAAATGTGAATAGATCCCATCCCTCAGTATCTTCTCCAACAGTTTGCCTACCACTGACGTCAAGCTCACAGGTCTAGAATTCCCTGGATTATCCCTGCTACCCTTTTTAAACAAAGGGACAACATTTGCAATTCTCCAGTCCTCCGGGACCTCACCCGTGCTCAAGGATGCTGCTAAGATATCTGTTAAGGCAACAGCTATTTTGTCCCTCGCTTCCCTCAGTAACCTGGGATAGATCCCATCTGGACCTGGGGACTTGTCCACCTTAATGCCTTTTAGAATAACCAAAACCTCCCCCTTCCTTATGCCGACTTGACCTAGAGTATTTAAACATCCATCCCTAGCCTCAACATCCGTCATGTCCCTCTCCTTGGTGAATACCAATGCAAAGTACTAATTAAGAATCTCACCCATTTCCTCTGACTCCACGCTTAAATTCCCTCTTTTGTCTTTGAGTGGGCCAATCCTTTCTCTAGTTACCCTCTTGCTCCTTATATACGAATAAAAGGCTTTGGGATTTTCCTTAACCCTGTTAGGCAAAGATATTTCATGACCTCTTTTAGCCCTCTTTATTGCGCGTTTGAGATTTGTCCTACTTTCCCGATATTCCTCCAAAGCTTCATCAGTATTAAGTCACCTAGATCTTATGTATGCTTCCTTTTTCATCTTAGCTAGTCTCACAATTCCACCCGTCATCCATGGTTCCCTAATCTTGCCATTTCTATCCCTCATTTTCACAGGGACATGTCTGCCCTGCACGCTAATCAACCTTTCCTTAAAAGACTCCCACATTTCAAACGTGGATTTACCCTTAAACAGCTGCTCCCAATCCAGATTTCCTAGCTCCTGCCGAATTTTGTTACACTTGGCCTTTCCCCAATTTAGCACTCTTCCTTTAGGACCACTCTCGTCTTTGTCCATGAGTATTCTAAAACTTACGGAATTGTGATCACTATTCCCAAAGTAATCACCGACTGAAACTTCAACCAC
This sequence comes from Scyliorhinus torazame, assembly GCF_047496885.1. Classification (NCBI taxonomy): domain Eukaryota; kingdom Metazoa; phylum Chordata; class Chondrichthyes; order Carcharhiniformes; family Scyliorhinidae; genus Scyliorhinus; species Scyliorhinus torazame. Next base: position 71,592,684 of record NC_092714.1, on the reverse strand, counting down.
CTGGCCGGGATCATTCCGCAATACCAGGTCCAGTATGGCCCCTTCCCGAGTTGGACTATTTACATACTGCTCTAAAAAACTCTCCTGGATGCTCCTTACAAATTCTGCTCCATCTACGCCTCCAACACTACATGAGTCCCATTCAATGTTGGGGAAGTTAAAAGCTCCCATCACGCCCACCCTATTGCTCCTACATTTTTCGATAATCTGTCCACATATTTGTACCTCTACTTCACACTCGCTTTTGGGAGGCCTGTAGTAAAGTCCCAACAATGTTACTGCACCCTTCCTATTTCTTAGCTCTACCCATATTGCCTCAGTGCTCGAATCCTCCATCGTGCCCTCCTTAATCACAGCTGTGATATAATCTCTGACCAGTAATCCAACTCCTCCACCACTTTTACCTCCCTCTCTATCCCTCCTGAAGCATCTATACCCTGGGATATTTAGTTGCCAGTCTTGCCCTTCCCTCAATCAAGTCTCAGTAACACCAATAACATCATATTCCCAGGTACTAATCCAAGCCCTAAATTCAACTGCCTTACCTGCTACACTTCTCGCATTGAAACAAATGCACCTCAGATATCCTGTCCCTTTGCGTTCATCATCTCTTCCCTGTCTACTCTTCCCCTTAGTCATATTGAGTTTATTATCTAGTACCTTACTGGCTTTAGTTGCTGCCTCTTTACTGACCTCTAACTTCATAATCTGGTTCCCATCCCCCTGCTAAATTAGTTTAAAACCTCCCCAACAGTGTTAGCAAAAGCACCCCCTAGGACATTGGTTCCAGTCCTGCCCAGGTGTAGGCCATCCGATTTGTAATGGTCCCACCGCCCCCAGAACCGGTTCCAATGTCCCAAAAATCGGAACCCCCTCCCTCCTGCAGCATCTTTCAAGCCGCGTATTCATTCTGACTATTCTTGAATTGATACTCTGACTGTCTCGTGGCACTGGTAGCAATCCTGAGATTACTACCTTTGAGGTCCTACTTTTTAAACTTATCTAACTCCCTAAATTCTCATTGTAGGATTGTTAGACGTCTGTTTCGAACTTCCCTGCATCGAGTGCAGTCCACATCGAACCAACCTGCCTAACACATCAGTTAGGTGGGGTTACAGGGATAGGGCGGCGATGTGGGCCTAGTTAGGGTACTCTTTCGGAGGGTCGATGCAGGCTTAATGAGTGATGCGACCATCAATTCACTCAAGGATTTGTGTCGGAGTAAAACAGTGGTTTTAATTAACTATCAACTTTGCCTGCCTGCGACTGGTACATACAGAGGACAGTCCTACAGGCCAGCTACTCTTATACTCCTTCAAAGGGGCGGAGCCATGGGCTGAGCCCGTACATGCGCCAACATCCTCCCGTGGGTGAAGCCATACAATGGCCCACAGATAAACCCCACAGGGTTAATAACATAGAACATAACTGGTGAATTAACTGTATTTACATTCACCACAATGGGCCGAATGGCCTCCTGCACTGTAGGGATTCTATGATTCTTTCTTTCCTTTGAGATGTTGTCTGGCTTCCCGTCAATACAAATTTTCAGCATTAACTTTTCTTTTTATAGATAGATTGATAATATGGTTATAAAAATGAATTCAAAATAATTTAATTAAACAGAATTATTATCTCCTGCAGCAAAACGTTCAGAAAAGTACATAAAGAATACAATCTCCTAAAAACTACTGCAGAGCTGCTTCTCGGAGGTAAAAGTCACAAATATTTATTTCACTGTTTTCCACTTGTTCGTCCTTTACATCTCCCATTTCATGTTGGTTCAGTATTAAACTGCCTCACAGGAACCAGCTACATGTTTAAGATCACTTCGTGTTCCTTATGTTTCCATTGTAAGTACGTCTGTTGCTAGGATACATCGTTCCCACTGCCTAGCAACAGCTGTTCCTTTATTCTAGTCACTGGGTGATCAGCATGCCCAAAGCTGCTAGAGTTAAAGAGTGCTGTGATTTTCCATTGCTGTGTTTCCGTTTAGGGAATCTGTAAATTATCTACTGCAATAAAAAAATAAAAATCTCCAAGGAAAAGACTATAACCTTTAAACTAGGAGGAAGGCATAAAAGAAAAAATAAATTTAGGACTTTGGGAGTTCACGTGTTACCGGTGAAAACAAATTAGCATACACATAAAACTTTTCATTAATTGTTAGCTAAGTGAAGCTTCCAAATCTGAACAAAATACACCATGAGAAAAAGACTAAAATGAAGCACTGAAGTGGACGGTCAGAACCTGATTCTTTGATGTTGGACTAAAGGAACTATTACAACCTTCAGCGCGTTGTTACTATAAATTGCTGAGATTAATTATGGATTAATTACAGAAACAGGAAAATATTCAAAAACTCAGAAAAGCTAATGCTGTTAGCATTTTGTGCTTGAAACCAATATAGTTTACTTCAATTTGAAAAGTTGACCCTGTATTGGGAAATTAAATATGCATGGTCATCTGATACTCAGGTATAACCTGGAGATATCGAGTTGATTGTTATAAGCCTCAAACTTCAGCTCCTTTGTACTGCACTTTCTGCCCCAGCGTCACTTTTGGGATCATGTCTGATGCGATCTTGGGCTCCCCCTGAAGTCCTGTAGTTACACTACATGAAACAGGCATTCTAGCCGTTTAGGACCATATGAAGGCCCGGCAGTGCTGTGTTTAAATTGCAAACATCCAAAAAGAATGACTGATATTTGAAATTGAGGCCCACCAACATAGGAGCATCACACAAGTAGCTTCATTTTAACCTTTGATCACACAGCCTATCATTGGAGCAATAAGTTGTTATTCTGAAATCTCTCTGTGCCTGTTGGGTAGATGTCCCAGCAGATACTTATGCAAGTGCTCACCCCCAAGATTTAAACAACCCCATTTCCAGAATTTGAGATTCTCTCATGGTTCCGCCTGATAGGCAGGCAACAGATGGGCATGCAGAAGCCCTGTTCTACTACACTTCCTGGGCCAAAATGGTGATACCAATCAATCCAGTCGAAACAGTAGTTAACAAGAACTGTGGTTTTAATCAGCTAGACTGTGCCCACCAGCAGCTTCTCCCGCACTGAGAGGCAGCCCCGGATCGATGGGTTATATACCTTCTCAGAAGGGCGTAGCCACAGGCGGAGCCAACAACAACGTCAACACAACAACAGTAACAGTGAGTAAATACAATAATATATACACAACAGCCATATGTGGCTCACCACATTCACCCCCTGTTTAAAAAAAAGTCCGGCGGGAGTGAAGTGGACTCACAGGTTCAGTCTCACAGAAGGGCATATTGTCCGCTGTGAACGTCGCAGTGTAGGCGCTGGCGTCGAGACCTTCGACACCGGGAGCACGTCGTCCTCACAACAGGGTCCCAAACAGGATGACGGCGCAGGGGCGGTGCTAATGGACCCCGGATGAGTTAATGGGTAGATGGCGAGGTAGAAGGAAGCGGTGAGGTGATGGTGGGCGCAGGGGTACCCGCGGGGGCCAGATTCCTGAGGGAGACTGTGTCCTGCCGCCCGTCGCGGTGTGTCACATATGCGTACTGAGGGTTCGCATGGAGGAGGTGAACCCTCTCGACCAAGGGGTCGGCCTTATGGCTCCTCGCGTGCTTCTGGAGGAGAACCGGCCCAGGAGTCGTGAATCAGGTAGGAAGCGAGACCCCGGAGATCGACGCCCTAGGAAAGACAAATAGACGGTCGTGAGGGGTCTCGTTAGTGGCAGTACACAAAAGTGACCGGATGGCGTGGAGCGCGCCAGGGAGGACCTCCTGCCAGCGGGCGACTGGAGACTTCTAGACCGTAGGGCCAGAAGGACGGCCTTCCAGACCGTAGCATTCACCGTCTCCACCTGCCCGTTTCCCCAGGGGTTCTAGCTGGTAGTCCTGCTCGAGGCAATGCCCTTACTGAGCAGGTACTGACACAGCTCATCGCTCATGAATGAGGATCGCCGTTCGCTGTGAATATGAGTGGGGAAACCGAACAGGGTGAAGATGCTGCGCAGGACATTGATGACTGTGGCAGAGGTCATGTCAGGGCATGGGAAGGCGAAAGGAAAACGTGAGTACTCAGCAACGACATTGAGGAAGTACACGCTACTATTGGTAGAGGGATTGAGTTCCGGAGTCGGGAGGTCATGTTGCAGCTGTACAGAACTCTGGTCCGGCCGCATTTGGAGTATTGCGTACAGTTCTGGTCACCGCATTATAGGAAGGACGTGGAGGCTTTGGAGCGGGTGCAGAGGAGATTTACCAGGATGTTGCCTGGTATGGAGGGAAAATCTTATGAGGAAAGGCTGACGGACTTGAGGTTGTTTTCGTTGGAGAGAAGAAGGTTAAGAGGAGACTTAATAGAGGCATACAAAATGATCAGGGGGTTGGATAGGGTGGACAGTGAGAGCCTTCTCCCGCGGATGGATATGGCTGGCACGAGGGGACATAACTTTAAACTGAGGGGTAATAGATATAGGACAGAGGTCAGAGGTAGGTTCTTTACGCAAAGAGTAGTGAGGCCGTGGAATGCCCTACCTGCTACAGTAGTGAACTCGCCAACATTGAGGGCATTTAAAAGTTTATTGGATAAACATATGGATGATAATGGCATAGTGTAGGTTAGATGGCTTTTGTTTCGGTGCAACATCGTGGGCCGAAGGGCCTGTACTGCGCTGTATTGTTCTATGTTCTATGTTCTATGTTACGATCAGTGGAGGGGAGTGGCCCTTTGAAATCCATACGGAGGCGTTCAAAAGGGCAGGAGGTCGTCACCAGGTGGGCCTTGTCTGGCCGATAGAAGTGCGGCTTGCCTCCGCGCAGACTTGGCAGTCCCTGGTCATGGCCTTGACCTCCTCTGTGGAGTAAGGCAGGTTGTGGGCCTTGACAAAGTGGAGAAGCTGGGTGACCCCCGGGTGACAGAGGTCGTTGTGGATAGCCCATAACCGGTCAGCCTGCGCGTTGGCGCAGGTGCCACAGGACAGGGCATCTGGGAGCTCATTGAACTTCCCAGGATGATACAAGATGTCGTAGTTATAGGTGGAGAGTTCTTAATTTTGCCCCGCTGCGTGTTGTTGAACATGAAGGCAACCGACCGTTAGTCTGTGAGGAGAGTAAATCTCCTGCCGACCAGGTAATGCCTCCAGTGCCGCACAGCTTCCACAATGTCTTGCGCCTCCTTTTCAACAGAGGAGTGTCGAATTTCGGAGGCATGGAGGGTACGGGAAAAAAAGGCGACAGGCCTCCCTGCCTGGTTAAGAGTGGCTGCCAGGGCAAAGTCAGACGCATCGCTTTCCACCTGGAATGGGATGGATTTGTCCACGGCGTGCATCGTGGCCTTGGCAATTTTGGATCTGATGCGGTTGAAGGCCAGGTGGGCCTCAGCCATCAGGGGAAAGGTGGTGGACTTAATGAGTGGGCTGGCTTTGTCCGCGTAGTTGGGGACCCAAGCACCTTTTCAGGGCTTTGGGGCAGTGGGGGAGGGAGAGTTGCAGGAGGGGGCGCATGCGTTCGGGGTCAGGGCCTAGGACTCCGTTTTCCACCACATAGCCGAGGATGGCTAGCCGGGTTGTGCGGAAAACGCATTTCTCCTTATTATATGTCAAATTAAGGAGTTGGGCGGTGCGGAGGAATTTTTGAAGGTTGGCATCGTAGTCCTGCAGGTCATGGCCGCAGATGGCAACATTATCCAAGTACAGGAATGTGGCCCGCAGCCCGTACTGGTCGACCATTCGGTCCATTGTTTGTTGGAAGACCGAAACCCCGTTGGTGACGCCGAAGGGGACCCTGAGGAAATGGAAGAGATGGCCATCTGCCTCAAAGGCAGTGTATTGGTGGTCTTCCCGCCGGATAGGGAACTGGTGGTACGCGGACTTCAAGTCCACCGTAGAGAAGACTCGATACTGCGCAATCTGATTGACCATGTCAGATATGCGTGGGAGGAGGTACGCATCGAGCTGCGTGTACCGGTTGATCGTTTGACTGTAGTCGATGACCATCCGGTGTTTCTCCCTGGTCCTGACGACCACCACTTCTGCTCTCCAGGGGTTATTACTGGCCTCAATGATCCCTTCCCTCAGGAGTCGCTGGACCTCTGACCTGACGAAGGCCTTGTCATGAGCACTGTACCGTCTGCTCTGGATGGCGACGGGCTTACAGTCTGGGGTGAGGTTCGCGAAGAGCGAGGGAGGGGCGACCTTCAGGGTCACAGAGCTACAGACGGTGAGAGGGGACAGGGATCCCCCGAACTTCAGGCTTAGACTACGGAGGTTGCACTGAATGTCTAAACCCAGTAGGAGAGGAACGCAGAGATGGGGGAGGACATAGAGTTTGAAATTGGCGTATTCGATGCCCTGTATTGCCAGGTTGGCGGTGCAGTACCCCCGGATCTGCACGGAGTGTGATCCAGAAGCTAGGGATATGACTTGTGAGAGGGGGAGGACCAGAAGGGAACAGCACCTTACCGTGTCCGGGTGGACAAAGCTATCCGTGCTCCCGGAGTCGAAGAGGTAGGACGTCTCCTGCCCGTTGAGGCTGATGGCCATCATCGAGCTTTGAAGATGGCAAGGCCGGGACTAGTCAAGTTGAATGGAGCTGAGTTAATGAGTGTCGTTCTGGTCGCAAAATGGCGGCGTCGACGAAGTCGGACAAAAAGGCTGCCCCCATGGATTGCACACGGTGTTCGACGTCAATGTCATCAGACAAGATGGCTGCCCCCATGGATTGCACACGGCGAGTGACACGTCAGCAGAGGGCGCTCCGGGCAGGTACAATGCCACGCTGCAGGGTCTGAGAGTCTCAGACTGGGCTCGACAGGCTTTTGATTTTTAGGCTTAGCTAGGCATACTTTAGCGTAGTGCCCCTTTTTGCCACACTTGTTACATGTGGAGTTGCGAGCCGGGCAACGCTGCCTGGGGTGCTGGCCCTGACCGCAGAAGTAACAGCATGGTCCTCCAGAGCTGGATGGCTGCCCCGCGGCGCAGGAATGAGGCACGCCTGGGTCGGGTAATGGCTGCGCCTCCGATATCCCCGAGGATGCTGCGTGGTCATCACGGTAGCATTGTGGGCAGCGCAATTGCTTCACAGCTCCAGGGTCCCAGGTTCGATTCCGGCTTGGGTCACTGTGCGGAGTCTGCACGTCCTCCCCGTGTGCGCGTGGGTTTCCTCCGGATGCTCCGGTTTCCTCCCACAGTCCAAAGATGTGCAGGTTAGGTGGATTGGCCGTGATAAATTGCCCTTAGTGTCCAAAATTGCCCTTAGTGTTGGGTGGTGTTGCTGGGTTGTGGGGATAGGGTGGAGGTGTTGACCTTGGGTAGGATGCTCTTTCCAGGAGCCGGTGCAGACTCGATGGGCCGAATGGCCTCCTTCTGCACTGTAAATTCTATGATCGGATGGGAAGGCATCCAGGCTCTGGAAGGCCACTTCCAGCGAGGTAGCCAGCTTCACAGTCTCCTCAAGGTCGAGGGCCCCCTTTTCTAGAAGCTGCTGCCGGATGTAGCTGGACCGGACACCTGCCACATAGGTGTCCCGGACCATCAGCTCCGCATGCTCGACCGCTGTGACAGTCCTGGAGTTACAACTGCGGACGAGTACACTCAGTTCACATAGGTATTCAGCCAGTGACTTACCCTGGCGCTGACGCCGCGTGGTCAGGAGGTGTAAAGCGAGTACCTTGTTCACCGGCCTCACGAACTGTCGTTTGAGCAGCTCCACTGCCTCTGTGTATGAGGCCGCGTCTCTGATGAGTTGGAAAATCCTGTGGCTCACCCGGGCGTTGAGGAGACGCTGTTTAATTTCCGGGGAGACCTCGGCGGCGAAGGAGCTGAGATAGACCTCAAAGCAATTGAGCCAATGCTCAACTATTGCCGTAGCCTCCGGCGCCTGCGGGTCAAGATCGAGGCGTTCTGGTTTTAAAACTGCTTCCACGTTAAAAAAAATTCCAGCTGATTAAATTGATATCAATCAGTCCAGCTAGAATGTGCCCACCAGTAGCTTCTCCCGCACGGAGAGACCGTCCCGGATCGATGGGTTATATACCTTCTCAGAGGGGCGGAGCCACAGGCGGAGCCAACAGCAACATCAACACAACAACAGAACAGTGAGTAAATACAATAATATATACAACAGCCATACGTGGCTCACCACAAATGGCACCTCTGAAATTTTTACAACTCGGAAGTCTGTCCCTTAACATGTCTTGGTGGCTCCTCTTAACATCTTTCCACCAGAAATAAAACTATTCCAAGTTTCAAATGCATGGGAACAACACGGCCTGGAGGTTTTCTCCAAGCCACACACACTATCCTGACTTGGAAATAGATCACCAGTCCTTCGCTATCACTGGGTCAAAATCCTCGAATTCCCTCGCCATGAATGAATATTTTTTTAAAGTTTCTCTCTTATCTTCATATAAACAGCATTTTGCATACGATTGATAGGTGATGGGATCTTTGAGCACTGAAACTAGTTAGGGTTTACCCACAAATTGTTTTTGAACTCAGTTCATCCTTGGTTTCATATTTTTATACTGTTCATTAGGACTGCCTTTCGCCAGCTTCACTTTTTTACATTAAATTCAAGGGGTTAAAATTCCCAGTATTTTTAGTGCACTACTTAAAACACTAAACATTTACTTATAATACTTTAATGGGGTTGATAATCTGTTTATTTTAAACATATAAATGACCGTAAGTAATGTACACAAAAATTTGGTGCTAAGATGTTAAACTGTAGGCCACCAAAAATAAAACACAGAAGAATTTTAATCTCATTGAACCTTATTAAAGTTGGGGTTACTAGGTTACGGGGATGGGGTAGATATGTAGGCTTGAGTAGGGTGCTCTTTGTGAAGGCCTGTGCAGACTCGATGGGCAGAATGGCCTCTTCCGGCACTGTAAATTCTTTGATCTATGATCTATTGCAGGACTCAATGACTCAGCAAACTCATCTAGTGTCTACCAGAGTGCTACAATCCAGCAAAGTGTTGTATCTATGCTAAGGTTGGCAGGAAAGGCAATACCTCAACATTAGACAGCCACATAAATCATTATGGAAAAGACCATGTTTGAGAAATGCAATGGGGATACTGGGAGAGGACAGGATGTGGGGGAACTGTGATGGTCATCATATTGTCTGTTTGGCTCAGCAGTAGTAAGGTTACGGAATCCAGTCCCACTCAAGTATTTGAGGTGACACTTCAGTACGTTACTGAAAGCATGCACGGTGGCACAGTGGTTAGCATTTGCTGCTTCACTGCACCAGGGACCCAGGTTTGATTCCGGCCTTGGGTGACTGTCTGTGTGGAGTTTGCATGTTCTCCCTGTATCTGCGTGGGTTTCTTCTGGGTGCTCCAGTTTCCTCCCACAGTCCAAAGATCTGTAGGTTTGGTGGATTAGCCATGATCAATGCGCAGGGATGGGGGAGGGAACCTAGGTAGAGTGCTCATTAGGAGGGTTGGTGGAACTCGATGGGCTGAATGGCCTCCTTCTGCACTGTAGGGATTCTATGGAAGAAACTAAATCAAAGTTCCATCTGCTTGTTTGTGGCATCATAAAATATCCGATAAAGCTATTTGGAGAAGAGCAGGATGACTCTCACTACCCAACCAACAGATTTTCCTCAACTGACAACACCAAAATGGATTAGCTATTCAGTGCTCTCATTTCATAGAATCACTGAATAGCACAACATTTGTTATTTGTGGGACCAAGTTGTACATAAATTTCCTACTGTGTTTGCCTAGAAAACAACAGACGATACTTTGTTTGGAATACATGAAAGGAAGCTATGTCAATTCAACGGCCAAGAAATTTGATCACACGAGAATGGGAATGTAGGTAGAGGGGTCTGCATTGCACATGCCTTTTACCAAGGCCACAGGGCCCACATAAAATGAGGGCTGGTAGTTCATTATCATGCTCTGAAGAAGAGTTATACAGGCTCGAGAAATAACTATTTTCTCTATCCACGGATTCTGCCAGACCTGCTGAGATTTCTTTCTGCTTTTGTTTCAGATTTCAGCATCCAAAGTATTTTGCTTTTATTTTAGTTACTTATCATGGGTCGGGGCGGACGGCGCACAGTGGTTAGAACTGCTGCCTACAGCGCTGAGGACCCGGGTTCGAATCCTGGCCCTGGGTCACAGTCCGTGTGGAAAAATTTGAAAAGAAATAATTGGGCACTCTAAGTTTGTCATGGGTCAGGCGTGCAGTCAGTACTACCTTCACAATGCTGCTTATTTGGTTGTACATCTGCTTGGAAGGATGGGAAATTAAACATTTCTTTTTTTTTTAAATTTAGAGTACCCAATTCATTTTTTTTCCAATTAAGGGGCAATTTAGCGTGATCAATCCACCTACCCTGCACATCTTTGGGTTGTGGGGGCGAAACCTATGCAAACACGGGGAGAATGTACAAACTCCACACGGAAAGTGACCCAGAGCCGGGATCGAACCTGGGACCTCGGGGCCGTGAGGCTGCAGGGCAAACTCACTGCGCCACCGTGCTGCCCTGGAAATTAAACATTTCTAACATGACAGTCAACAGTATATCTTAAAGGGGAGGTTTGCTACAGCTCAAAACAATAGGTAACAACAGCTGTAAATCAAGCAACCAGGTATTCTAATGTCCCTTTGGAAGCCCAGGAGCAGATGATGGGCAGGAGGAGGAAATCCTTTTCACCCACTACCCCAACGAGTAGGAAACCCTCTGGGCAACATATCAATCCCCATCATGTAATGTGTTACAACAGAAATTGAAGGGTAGAATGTGTCCCTCATTCTGCTACCCAATTAATTTTTTACCAATTAAGGGGCAATTTAACGTGGCCAATTCACCTACCCTGCACATCTTTGGGTTGTGAGGGTGCCACTGTGCCACCTTTGCAAAACCCAACTTGGATTTTTTAAAAATTCATTTACAGAACGTGGGCATCACTGGCTAGGCCAGCATTTATTGCCAATCGTTAATTGCTCTCGAGAAGGTGGTGGTGGGCTGCCTTCTTGAACCACTGCAGTCCGTGGTGTAGGTACACACAGAGCGCTGTTAGGCAGGTTCCAGGAGTTCAACCATGCAAAAGTGAAGGGACGGTTATATATTTCCAAGTCAGAATGGTGAGTGACTTGGAGGGAAAATACCAGGTGTGGTGTTCCCATGCATCAGTTGAACTTGTCCTTCTAGATGGTATTAGTCGTGGGTTTCGAAGGTGCTGCCTAAGGAGCCTTGGTGAGTTCCTGCAGTGTATCTTGTAGATGGTACACACTGCTGTTATTAAGCACCAATGGTAGAGGAAGTGAATGTTCTGGATGGGCTGCTAATCAAATGGGCTGCTTTATCTGGATGGTATAAAGATTCTTGAGCATTGTTGGAGCTGCACTCATGCAGGCAAGTGTAGAGTATTCCATTAAGCTCCTGATTTGTGCCGTTTAATAATAAATTTTGGATACCCAATTATTTTTTTTCCAATTAAGGGGCAATTTAGCATGTCCAATCCACCTACCCTGCACGTCTTTTGGGTTGTGGAGATGAGACCCACGCAGACACGAGAATGTGCACACTTCACACGGACTGTGATCCTGGGCTGGGATCAAGGTGTTGAGGGAGGTATTGGAACTTAGGCCTGCATCTCTTTTGTCTGTCCACAGATGGCCAAGAGAATGATGGAACCAGGAACTGGAGAGGGCCCCAGACCAGGACTGCCTCAAGCTTTGATGATGACTCCCTACAAGCCCACCTCCAGGCTGTAAGTAATAGGTAGGAAGTCCTCATACCTGCTGACAGAAAGAGGAAACCTCCCAGCCAGATGAGAGCAGCTTGGAAGGAGATCGCATCAGAGGTCAGCTGGCTGGAATCATACCAGGGCAAAGGATGGTTGTAGTTATTGGAGGGGAATCATCTCAGCCCCATTACATTGCAGCAGGGGTTCCTCAAGGCAGCACCTCAGCTAGACGATCATCACATTGTCCTGTGGATGCGACAATTGGCTTCCAGTAACCATGGCCATCTTCCCCTGTGCCAGATATGACACCCACTGACACTTCTTGTTCTCCAGTTGTCAGTCTCCTGTCATACATAATTGAATGCTCTCTTCATATCAAGCACAGCTATTTGCACCCTCCTGTCATTCCGTTAGAATTGCATGGAACCATAGACTTCCTACAGTGCAGAAGGAGGCTATTCGGCCCATCGAGTCTGCTCCAACCCTCTGTAAGAGCAACCAACCCAGGCCCACTCCCTCACCCTATCCCCATAACCCCACCTAACCTGCACATCTTTAGACACTAAGGGGCAATTTAGCATGGCCAATCCACCTAACATGCTCATCTTTGGACTGTGGGAAGAAACCAAAGGACCCGGAGGAAACCCACGCAGACACGGGGAGAAAGTGCAAACTCCACACAGGCAGTTACCCAAGGCTGGAATTGAACCCTAGTCCCTGCCGCTGTGAGGCAGCACTGCTAACCACTGTGCCATCTAAGATTGAGCAGATTCTTGCTCAATGCTGTGACAATTAGTGTATTAGTTAATAATAATGTTGCTTCACCAAATAGACAATTACTCTCGCTTGTGCCCAATTAAATTAATTGTACCATTATGGCCACTGACCCTACATGAATTTCATCCTATATGAATTTCGTTGGCATTAGTAACTCAATAAGCTTAAAGATGATTATTTAGGTGACTGGAAAAAAAATTCCCGTTAATATGGGTCAATCTTGATGCATGGAGTGAAATTCATGCTTTAATTATTATATCCAAAGATAACATGAGGCTATAGCTAAATAAATCTTGTGGCTTACTGTATGCAAAACATTAATTACTTACAAGAATCAGCTAAAACGGAGTGTGTATGAGTATGTGTGTGTTTGTGTGTGTGTCAGATACAGTACTCAAAGTCGTGCCCCTGAAAAAAGAAAATAGTCATCTTTGCAGGAATATCTAAAACTCTGAATGTGGAAGTCAACCAGCAAGCAAAAAACGATCACAGCTGGGAAAAAAACCCTGAAATAGCTCTACCAAACCACAGGACACCTGAATGAAAGAATAAAATACTCGCATACAGAAGTCAACTATACTTGAATCAATTTAAATAGAACATAGTGCAGAAGGAGGCCATTCGGCCCATCGAGTCTGCACCGACCCACCTAAGCCCTCACCTCCACCCTATCCCCATAACCGAATAACCCCTCCTAACCTTTTTGGCCACTAAGGGCAATTTATCATGGCCAATCCTCATGGCACGTCTTTGGACTGTGGGAGGAAACCGGAGCACCCGGTCACAATGCATCTACTCCTCACAACTTAATGTTCTGTGTAACTTTAAATTTAGATTTACTCACTATTCAATTCTTACTTCTAATCCGTATAAATGTAGATACATGTGTTTTACCATTTCTCCTTGTCTTTTTAGTAGTTAAGAAACTTAATGCTATCATAACTCAAGAAAGCTTGGTTAAATAAGCTCTTTTTTAAAAGGACGGTTGGATCTGGAAAAAGTATCCAAAGCAAAGGAAACTTTGTTAGATTAAACCTGTTTTTCTACCAGCAGAGGGTGGGTTGAATAAAGACATGGAGCCAGTCATCGTCCTCACCTGGGTTTGTAAACATTTGGGGCTATCTCAGCCGGATGGTGACAAATCAAGGAGTCTCACCTGGATCAACAGCTTTCGGGGAACCTCACCTGGGGCTACTTCTAACAACTGAGCGGAGAAGGGAGACGGGCTTGAATTACATCAATGTAGGCAACAAACTGATTCAACCTTTTGAACTTCATGGTTACGGTTCGGGATTACCTCAAGAAACCCACAGCAAGGACTTGCCAGATTCAGCTGGCAGACATCTTTGAACCTATTATCTGGATTCACCTGCTTACCTGAAGAACCACTGTGATCAGACGAACCCCCCCCCCCCCCCCCCCCCCATTCCCACCAAGTCTACACTTCCAGAGCAATCGGAGGTGGTCTGGACAGTTTCCATGACCGAAAGTGGCAACCTATGCCCACTCATGGATTTCCACAATATACAGTGAGCAATGATCTAATCAGGGTAGCTATTATCCTGTAGCAAAAAGCTTGCAAGTTGAAGCAGGCCCTATTTATATTGCTGCCAAGAAGGCAAATATTGTAGTGCGTGGAATTGCAAGAATCCCAATGCGTCTATTGACCAATGAAGGTAGGCTTGAAGGAGCCAGCCATAAAGAATCTATCGACAGATTTTGTAACTAGTATATCGAGGAAAGTATCCTGATGAGTACAAGATAAAAAGCTTCTATGTATCTTTTTTTCAGCAGTAGTCAAAGTTCTGTAATGCCGAACAATGTAAAAATCATTCATTTTTAAAACCGGAAATAAACTTTATTTAAAAATTACAAAATATATTTGGCAGAATTCTCTGTTCCTCAGACTAAGTGTTGTCGCCAGTTCAGAATTTGCGGACTTCCATGACAGCAAAACTGGCACCGCATCTGGACCAATTCAGCGAATGTTAAGGTGTTGGCAACAGTGCAAGTGGAACTCAATCTCGGACCCGGATTCGCCGGGTCAGAGATTGACATTCAGGAGGCTGACAAGCTGCAGCTGCATAAACACACTTCACTCCCCACACACACCATCCCAGCTAACAAGTTGGCAGCAAGGAGAGCGGCCCAAGATTCACTGACGCCGAGCTGAAGACCTGGTGGAGGAGAGGCGGTTGACCCCAGCCCAGGAAGGAGGTTGCCAGCAGCCGCCATTCGCTGTTGCACAGTCCCAGAGCATGCAGACCCTGGTCGAGGCCAGAGCGGGCCTCTAGGACCTGCAGCGCCAGGTGGTGGCGGATCCTCAAGGGAAGGCTCCACTTGCACTCCCGACCCATGGAGTAGCCCAGGGCCAGCGGGCTCCCTGAGGGAAGAAGAGGTGATGGGGCCATGCCAGATGACACCCACAGGGGAGGTACCGGAACATCGCAGCACCTCGGACTCTCTCGTTCTCTTCCCCCCCCCCCCCCCCCTTTCCCAGCGCATCTGGTGGGCAGCGGGCAGAACATAGCGGCTGGGACATCCGAGCATCAGGACCCATTCGCCCTGTAAGACCACCCTCCCCGTTAGATACCAGCTAAGTTGACAAGGTTGCAGGACACAGTTTAGTTATGGGGGCTAGGGTATGACTCCGTATATATGTTGTCACATTAAACACCTGTTCACACTGTTACAATCTGCCTCAGTGCTCTGTCAGATAGGTGTGAAGGGTGGTCTGGGCTGGTCAACGGGAGGGGGGGGGCTCGAACATGCTAGGAATCATCAAGTGTGCCCGGGTATTGGGCGCAGACGTGCATGATGCGCAGCTGATGGTCACATATCAGCTGTACGTTCATCGATTGGAACCCCTTTTGGTTGGTGTAGAGTAGCCTGTCATCTGTAGGTGTTCGTAGGATGACATGCATCTTGTCGATCACCCCGTGTCGTGTTGGGTGTTCCAATATACAAACGAACCAACACGGTTGTAGATGGTACAACTCTGTTTTATTATTCTGTACAATACAACTGTTAACTTCTGGCTGTGGTTCGTACTTCACCAGTTAACCTGTGGACCCAGCCCTAGCACTAACTTAGAGAGGCACTCAGCACATGGTGCATGTCTGAGTGGCATGCTGTGAGCTCTGTGCTCGGAGCTATCTCCTGGTGGAATAAGTGGGATCTGTGGTGTTCCCTGTTTTATAGTGCGTGTGCTCTCACTGGTGATTGGCTGTGATGTTGCGTGTGTGTTGATTGGTCCGTCTACCTGTCCATCAGTGTGCGTGTGTGATTGCACCATGATATGTTAATATGGATATCATGACATCCCCCTTTTTCACAAGGATATGTGCCTACATGGTAATAAATATTGGTGTGTACTGAGTGTGGCTGAGTATGTGTGTGCAATATTTACAACATGTACATGAGACTAAACTATATACATAGGAAGGTGTCAGGTGCAACAGAGCAACGAGGTTGTACCACAAACAAAACAAGTGCAATCATCGAATATCGAAAGAGAACTCCTGGAACGACAAAAAAAGAAACACTTTAACATTGTTGCACAACAATTCAGTGAGTCCAATGTGCAAACAGGCTCATAAGTCCAGTCTAGTAGGTGGGCGACGAATTTGGGTTGACCGCCTCAGGGGTGGGTCAGGATCCACCGGCTGAGGAATGGGCCTGGCCACGGGCGATAGAGGAATAGGCACAGTGGCAGGAAGCTCCACGAAGTCGACATCAGGGACAACAGGAGGGCGTGGCACCGGTTCATGATCACGTAGCGAGCGTGGAAGCAGCCGAAGGGCCCGCCGATTACGCCGGCGAATGGAGCCATCAGGCATGCGAACCAGGAACGAGCGGGGAGCCACACGGCGGAGAACCTCGGCGGTTGCCAACCAGCCACCCTCTGGTAGGTGGATGCGGACGTTGTCTCCAGGCGCCAAGGCAGGAAGATCAGTTGCCCGAGTGTCATGTGCCACCTTCTGCTGAGCACGCTGCTGTCACATCCTTTGCAGTACTGGAGCATGGTCGGGTTTAGGAACATGAATGGACGGCACAGTGGTCCTGAGGGTGCGACCCACCAACAGCTAGGCCGGTGATAGGCTTGTGGACAGTGGGGCCGAGCAATAGACCAGCAGGGCTAAACAGAAATCTGATCCGGCATCAGCAGCCTTGCAGAGGAGCCGCTTCACGACATGGACGCACTTTTCCACCTTGCCATTCGACTGGGGATTCAAAGGGCTGGGCGTCACGTGTGTGAAGCCATATGAAGCGGCAAAAGAAGACCATTCATGGCTCGCAAAACAGGGCCCATTGTCCGACATGACGGTAAGCGGAATGCCATGGTGAGCAAAGGTTTCTTTACATGCTCTGATTACAGCTGATGATGTCAAGTCGTGCAGGCGTATGACCTCCGGATAATTGGAAAAAGAGTCAATTATGATGACATAGTTCCTGCCGAGCGCATGAAAAAGGTCCACACCCACCTTTGCCCAGGGGGACGTTACCAACTCATGGGGCTGAAGCGTCTCAGGGGGTTGCGCCGGCTGAAACTTTGGCAGGTGGGGCAGTTGAGCACCATGTTGGCGATGTTGTCGCTGATGCCCGGCCAGTACACAGCTTCTCGGGCCCTCCGCTTGCACTTTTCAACCCCGAGATGGCCTTCGTGCAATTGTTCGAGGACAAGCTGTGTGGGATCACAATCCGGTCCAACTTTAGGAGGACACCATCAACGACGGCCAAGTCCTCCCGGACATTGTAGAATTGTGGGCACTGCCCCTTGAGCCACCATTCCGTCATGTGGCGCATCACACGTTGTAGAAGGGGGTCAGCCGCAGTCTCACGGCGAATGTGGGCCAGACTTGCACCAGTAGCTGGCAGATTGGTCGATGTGACAGACGAACCCCCCCCCCCCGATTCGGGCGGTGTGCTCACTGCTCTGGACAGGGCATCCGTAATGATGAGGTCATTTCCCGGTGTGTAGACAAGTTGGAAGTCTTTTCTCCTGAGCTTGAGCAGAATGCGCTGGAGGCGAGGGGTCATCTCATTGAGGTCCTTTTGTATGTTGCCGACCAGGGGGCGATGGTCGGTCTCCACGGTGAACTGCGGAAGACCATACACATAGTCATGGAATTTATCTATGCCGGTTAACAAACCCAGGCACTCATAGAACATAGAACATTGCAGCGCAGTACAGGCCCTTCAGCCCTCGATGTTGCGCCGACCTGTGAAACCACTCTAAAGCCCATTTACACTATTCCTTTATCGTCCATTTGTCTATCCAATGACCATTTGAATACCCTTAGTGTTGGCGAGTCCACTACTGTTGCAGGCAGGGCATTCCACACCCTTACTACTCGGAGTAAAGAACCTACCTCTGACGTCAGTTTTATATCTATCTCCCCTCAATTTAAAGCTATATCCCCTCGTGCTAGACATCACCATCCGAGGAAAAAGGCTCTCACTGTCCACCCTATCCAATCCTCTGATCATCTTGTATGCCTCAATTAAGTCACCTCTTAACCTTCTTCTCTCTAACGAAAACAGCCTCAAGTCCCTCAGCCTTTCCTCATAAGATCTTTCCTCCATACCAGGCTACATTCTGGTAAATCTCCTCTGCACCCTTTCCAATGCTTCCACATCCTTCCTATAATGCGGCGACCAGAATTGCACGCAATACTCCAAATGCGGCCGCACCAGAGTTTTGTACAGCTGCAACATGACCTCATGGCTCCGAAACTCAATCCCTCTACCAATAAAAGCTAACACACCGTACGCCTTCTTAACAACCCTCTCAACCGGAGTGGCAACTTTCAGGGATCTATGTATATGGACACTCGTCCTCAATCTGCGCATAGCGCTGTTCTGTGGGGGTCATGGCCCGCGAGGCATAGGCAACCGGGGCCCATGATGCAGTGTCATCCCGTTGCAGGAGTACCGCCCCAATGCCGGACTGGCTGGCATCAGTCGAAATCTGTGTGTCTCGAGTAGTGTCGAAGAACGGCAATACCGGGGCGGTGGTGAGCTTGATCTTGAGCTCTTCCCATTCCTTCTGGTGTGCGGGCAGCCATTGGAACTCCGTAGTCTTCTTTACCAGGTGGCGAAGAGCCGTTGTGTGCGAGGCAAGGTTGGGAATAAACTTCCCCAGGAAGTTGACCATCCCGAGAAAGCATAGCACTGCCTTCTTGTCTGCCGGCTGCGGCATGGCTGCAATAGCTGCCACTTTGTCGGCATCCGGACACACCCCTGACCGGGATATGTGGTCCCCCAGAAACTTTAGCTCAGTTTGGCCAAAAGAACACTTGGCTCGGCTGAGGCGCAGGCCGTGCTCTCGTATCCGAGCAAAGACGCGCTGGAGACGACTGATGTGCTCCTGTGGTGTGGTGGACCAGATGATGACGTCGTCAACATAGATGTGCACCCCTTCGATGCCCTCCATCATCTTTTCCATGATTCGATGAAACACCTCGGATGCAGAGATGATGCCAAACGGCATCCTATTGTAGCAGTATCTGCCAAAGGGAGTGTTGAACGTGCACAGCTTCCTGCTGATCCAGCAGAATCTGCCAAAAACCCTTTGAGGCATCAAGTTTGGTGAAAATTTTAGCCCGGGCCATTTCGCTCGTGATTTCTTCCCGTTTGGGTATGGGGTAGTGTTCCCTCATGATGTTATTGTTCAGGTTTTTGGGGTCGATGCAGATCTGGAGCTCACCAGAGGGCTTTTTAATGCACACCATGGAGCTGACCCATGGCGTAGGCTCCGTGACCCGGGAAAGCACTCCTTGGTCCTGCAGATCCTGCAGCTGCTGCTTGAGGCGGTCCTTGAGTGGTGCTGGGACTCTACGAGGTGCGTGAATAACCGGGGCGTCGTCCGGTTTGAGCCGTATTCTGTAAGTGTAGGGCAGTGTGCCCATGCCCTCGAAAGCTTCCTGGTTGTGGGCGAGGAGCAAGTGGAGCTGTGCCCTAAAGTCTGCATCCGGGAAATCGGACGTGCCTTCTGGAGACAGAGTGTGTACCCGCTGAACGAGGTGGAGAATCTTGCACGCCTGTGCGCCTAGCAGAGAGTCCTTCGAGGATCCAACTATCTCAAAAGACAGTGTGGCTGTGTATGAATTGTGTGCAACCTCGAGCTGGCAAGACCCCATGGCCGGGATAACATTACCGTTGTAATCAACCAACTGACAGTGGGATGGCCGAATCGGTGGTTTGACCTTCAAGATATAGAAGGCTGACCATGCAATAAGATTGGCGGAGGCACCAGAGTCTAAGCGGAATGTGATTGGTGATTGGTTGACCATTAAGGTGGCACACCATTCATCACCCGGATTAACGCTGTGCACTGGCATCGGCTGGTGGGTCCTGCTTGGGGACAACGGGTTCCTGTCAATAACCGCGATGCGGAAGGCTTCCCGGTCGTTGGTATCACCGGTCTGTACGTCGTCAGGGTATGACTCGGTGTATGGAGGCTGAATGGCCCGCACGTCCCTGCGAGGCTGGCGGAATTGCGGAGCGTTGGCAGGTTGAGCTGCTCGACTGCAGGCAGCGTAGTGGCCCATCTTGCCACAGCGGAGACATTGTCGAGTTTTGGCTGGACATTGCCGCTTTAAGTGTGCGGCTCCACAGTTGCCGCACGTCGTGACGTCATGGCGTTCGTTGCGCCGCCGCGCATGCATGGTTCGTTCCTGCGTAGAGCGCGCCTGCATGTCACGTCCCTCTGCGTCGACGTTCCCTCTTTTGACGCGTACAAGCGCGGGAGGCCTCGGAAAGCGCGCAAAATGGCCGTCCTCGTCTGGGCCGCGAGGAACTCGATCGACTGGACCCGCTCCGCCTCATAGGACCCCTGCCGTGCCGATTCGGCCGCCTGGAATTGGGAGTACCGGCTGGTCACGTTTTCGAGGAGGACGCAGGTCTCGATGGCAGTCGCTAGGGTGAGGCGCTTAATTTTGAGGAGCTGCTGGTGTAGGGTGTCCGAGGTGACCCCAAAAACTATCTGGTCCCGAATCATGGAATCGGAGGTGGCCTCATAGCCACAGGATTGCGCGAGGATACAGAAGTGTGTCAAAAAAGATTGTAAAGGCTCATCCTTACCCTGCAGGCGCTGCTGGAAGAGGTACCTCTCGAAGCTCTCATTCACTTTGATGCTGAAGTGTTGCTCAAATTTTAGAAGGACCGTTTTGTACTTCGTCTTGTCCTCACCTTCCGCGAATGCCAGGGAGTTGTAGATGTGGATGGCGTGTTGCCCTGCTGTGGAGAGGAGAAGGGCGATCTTCCTGGTGTCCGATGCATTCTCCCTGTCTGTGGCTTCTAGAAAGAGCTGGAAGCGCTGTTTAAACAGCTTCCAGTTGACGCCGGGATTTCCAGCGATTTGGAGCGGCTGCGGCGGGCTGATGGTGTCCATGGCGCAGGATGGCGGATCTCTGAAGAGGTGCAGGTAGGTCTCACAGTTGCTGGTGAGTTTCCAAACCTGGTATCATGTCGTGTTGGGTGTTCCGATATACAAACGAACCAACACGGTTGTAGATGGTACAACTCTGTTTTATTATTCTGTACAATAACAACTGTTAACTTCTGGCTGTGGTTCGTACTTCACCAGTTAACCTGTGGACCCAGCCCTAGCACTATCTTAGAGAGGCACTCAGCATATGGTGCATGTCTGAGTGGCACACTGTGAGCTCTGTGCTCTGAACTATCTCCTGGTGGAATGAGCGGGAACTGTGGTGTTCCCTGTTTTATAGTGCGTGTACTCTCACTGGTGATTGGCTGTGATTTTGTGTGTGTGTTGATTGGTCCGTCTACCTGTCCATCAGTGTGTGTGTGATTGCACCATGATATGTTAATATGGATATCATAACACCCTGGACCAGGGGCATGTCAACGATGGCGGCTGCCCGGGCATCCTGGTGGACTTGGTCCACATTGAAATGGATGTATTGTGCCGACTGGGCGATGGCACGGATGTACCTGTGCACTGAGTTTGAGATTCCGGACAGGTCCCCACTCGGCGCCTGGAAGGAATCCGTGGCATCGAAGTTCAGGGCGACCATTACTTTGATGGCAACCAGGAGCGGGTGTCCCCACCAAAGCTTCATGGTGCCAGATGTGCCATGATTTAGCAGATATGTCGCACTGTCTCCCTGCTGAGCCGGAGTCTTCAATGGCATGCCTTGTCCGACAAGGTCTTCGAATGACAGGCGCTGCTACGAGGCCTCATGCGGCACCTCCTCCACCTACTCGGCCTGTTGGGCAGCGGCTCTCCATTCTGGCCGGCTGCCTCCTGTTCCTCTGGGGCACGCTCCACTGCTGCAACATCCTCTTCCTCGAGCAATGCCAGCTCGGACAGCATTCTCCAGGACTGCAGCGACTAGGAGAAAGGCCATCATTGCTGATTGGATATCCATTGTCAGCAAGGGGTGAAAGGCCAACATGTTAGCATGGTGCATGCCCCCGTGCCCAACCAGGTCCAACGGGCTACAGAAAGGGGAAGAAGAAAAGTGATAGTCAGAGAAACCAAAAGCCAGATTCTAACAGGGCCACAGTGAAAAATATTGGGAGTGGGACTAGTAATGTTAAAAAGACAAGCTTCAAGGCTTTGTGCCTTAATGTGTGGAGCATTCGCAATAAAGTGGATGAACTAATCGCACAAATAGACGCGAACGGCTATGATATAGTCGGAATTACGGAAACATGGCTGCAGGGTGACCAGGGATGAGAACTGAATGTCCAGGGGTACTCAGTATTTAGGAAAAACAGACAAAAAGGAAAAGGCAGTGGGGTTACATTGCTGGTTAAGGAGGAAATTAACACAATAGTGGTGGGGTGTATGGCAGAGGGTGGGGTGTGGGCACCCATACGGCAGGTGTCACTCTGCAGAACCAGGAGCCAAGGTAGGTGGTCAGTGGGGCCTGCAGGTCGCGGCAATGGCGGTCCCAGTCCCAAGGGGGGGATCACCCCGGCCACAATGCCTGTTCTCCTGTCAATCTCCCTCCTCCTCCTCACCCCCCCTGCCCCGCCCCCAGCCTGCCTGGCCAGTGTCCACCCCCCCCCCCCCCCCCCCCACCCACAGCCTGCCTGGCCAGTGTCCGCCCTGGCAGCCCACAGTCGCACCTCTGTGTCCTACCTCCTCTCTCTCCTTCAGCGGCCACGATGCCAGTTTTATGATATTTAAAGGCACGAGTGAAACACGCCATTGTGAACTCGACCCATCGAAGACGGAGAATTGTGGAGGCCCTGGAGAATACCGGGTCAGGCCCACTAATGATATGCAAAATGGTGTTTACTGTATTTGCATTCCGGACTCCATTCACGCCGCTGTCGAGGTGACGGAGAATTGGGATTTGGCGCCAAATCAGCCTCCGCCATCTTTTTGCCGTCGGAACCGATTCTCCGCCTAGTTGTGTTTCCCGATTCCAGCGTCAGCCAATGGAGAATCCCGCCCATTGGATGTGATTATTTTTAAGTTAAGTAATATTCATAAAAACCATGCATGTCACTGTGGCTTTGAGTCACTAACCTACCTAATATTGGCCTCTTCCCATCAGGTCGTCTTTATCACTGATAAATTTGGGGCAGAAACAAACAAGTGGACATGGAGAAATCTTAATTTTCCCTCTGTGTTTTAAAAGAAGCATGGCAGATGTGCAGTGATTGAAGATGTCCACCATGAATCACTAGGAAAAGCTACCAATAATTTTCCGCAATGTTGTGGCTTTCAAGTTTCCAATTTTCTTTCACTGGACACGCCAGTATGCTCAGAAACTGACTGCTAAATTTAGCTCGTTCATTCACTATTTTCAGAGGAGGGGGATGGGTACAAGTCTTGATCTTCTCCAGGTGTTATTGGAGTTTGCATTCCTGTAGTTGTTCTGAGATTTGGGCAATGGGGCATATGGGGTGGGCAATTTGGAATGGGCTTCAACAGGGCCCGGGGGGGTGGTGATGATAAGTGTGCTTTTTGTTTCTCTTTGTTTGGTGGTGGTTGGGAGGATTGGGGGGGCGGCAGAAGGTGTGGTCGGTGTGGCGTAATTAGGAAGGGATAGATGGCAGTGGGATATGACTGACCCGCAGGGGAGACGGGTGGGGAGTCCCCCCTGACCAGGCTAGTCACTGGGATAGTGAGAGGGCTGAATTGGCCGGTTAAACGGGCGCGGGTTTTCGCATATCTGAAGAGTCAGAAGGCAAACGTTTGTTTTTGCAGAAGACGTACCTGAAGCTGGGGGATGAGACGGGGTTGAGGAAGGGATGGGTGGGGCAAGTGTTCTACTCGGGCTGGACATGAAGACAAGGGATTGGCAGTATTGGTTAACAAGAGGGTGGCTTTTGAGGTGGGGAGCATTGTGGTCGAACCGAGCGTAGGTAAGTGATGGTCAGTGGGAAGTTGGAGGGGATGCCAGTGGTCCTGTTGAATGCGTATGCCCCGAATTGGGAAGGCGTGGACTTTATGAGGCCGGTTTTGGGAGGGATCCCAGACCTGGACATGCAACGGCTGATTATGGGGATGATTTCAATACGGTCCGGGACCCGAGTCTGGACCGGTCAAGTCCTAAATCGTTGAGAGTGTCGGCGGTGGCGGAGAGTTGAGGGGGTTCATAGAGCGCATGGGGAGGGGAAGGGGGGTGGATCGTGGAGGTTTGGGAGGCAGAGGGTGAAGGAGCTCTCGTACGTTTCCCATGTAAACCGGGTGTACTCCCGGATCAATTTTCTGTGATGGACAAGGCGCTGCTGGCAGGGGTAGCTGACTCGGAGTACTCAGCCTTTCTGACCATGCGCCGCATTGGGTGGATTTGTGTGTAGTTCAGGGGGAGGCACTGCAGCCGCAGTGGAGGTTAGATGCGAGCTGTTGGAAGATGGGGTTGTGAGCGGGTGTGGGCTGCCATTCAGGGCTATGTGGAGTGGAACGACACGGGAGAGGTCACAGTCGCCACGCTGTGGAAGGCACTCAAGGCAGTGGTTAGGGGGGAATTTATTTTGATTTAGGTGCATAGGGAGAGGGTGGAGGGGCGATAAAGGGGGTCTTTTTCAGGATGGCAGCCGGTGACTAGTGGTGTGCCTCAGGGGTCTGTGCTGGAACCACAACTTTTCACAATATACATTAATGATCTGGAAGAAGGGACTGAAGGCACGGTTGCTACGTTTGCAGATGATACAAAGATCTGTAGAGGGACAGATAGTATTGAGGAAGCAAGGGGGCTGCAGAAGGATTTGGACAAGCTAGGAGAGTAGGCAATGAAGTGGCAAATGAAATACAATGTGGAAAGGTGTGAGGTTATGCACTTTGGAAGGAGGAATTTAGGCATAGACTATTTTCTAAATGAGGAAATGCTTAGGAAATCAGAAGCACAAAGGGACTTGGGAGTCCATGCTCACGATTCTCTTAAGGTTAATGTGCAGGTTCAGTCGGCAGTTAAGAAGGCAAATGCAATGTTAGCATTCATGTCAAGAGGGCTAGAATACAAGACCAGGGATGTACTTCTGAGGCTGTATAAGGCTCTGGTCAACCCCCATTTGGAGTATTGTGAGCAGTTTTGGGACCCGTATCTAAGGAAGGATGTGCTGGTCTTGGAAAGGGTCCAGAGGAGGTTCACAAGAATGATCCCTGGAATGAACAGCTTGTCGTATGAGGAACGGTTGAGGATTCTGGGTCTGTACTCGTTGGAGTTTAGAAGGACAAGGGGGACCCTTATTGAAACTTACAGGATACTGCGAGGCCTGGATAGAGTGGACGTGGAGAGGATGTTCCCGCTTGTAGGAAAAACTAGAACCAAAGGACATCATCTCAGACTAAAGGGATGATCATTTAAAACAGAGATGAGGAGGAATTTCTTCAGCCAGAGGGTGGTGAATCTGTGGAACTCTTTGCCGCAGAAGGCTGTGGAGGCCAAATCACTGAATGTCTTTAAGACCGAGAGAGATAGATTCTTGATTAATAAGGGGGTCAGGGGTTATGGGAGAAGGCAGCAGAATGGGGATGAGAAAAAATTAGCCATGATTGAATGGCGGAGCAGACTCGATGGGCCGAGTGGCCTAATTCTGCTCCTTTGCCTTATGGTCTTATGAGAGGCGAGAGCAAGGCTGGTAAGATGAGATTCTGTGGGTGGATCGGAGGTGCTCGGTGGCACCGTAAGAGGGGCTGTTAAGGGCGAGGCACAGGTTCCAGATGCAGTTTGGATTAGTGTCCACAGGGAAGGTGGTGAGACAGTTGTGGGGGGCTAGTGGCGCAGTGCATGAGTATGGGGAGAAGGCAAGCAAGATGCTGGATCACCAGTTGAGGAAGCAAGCATGTCTGTGTGGGTTTCCTCCGGGTGCTCCGGTTTCCTCCTACAGTCCAAAGATGTGCAGGTTAGGTGGTTGGCCACGCTAAATTGTCCCTTAGTGTGCAGGGATGTATAGGTTAGGTTAAGGGGTTAAGAGGGATAAGGGGCAGTGAAGTGGGCCTAGGTAGGGTGCTCTTCCTGAAGGTGGGTGCAGACTCATAGAATATACAGTGCAGAAGGAGGCCATTCGGCCCATCGAGTCTGCACCGACGCACTTAAGCCCTCACTTCCACCCTGTCCCCGTAACCCGCCTAAGCATTTTGGTCACAAAGGGCAATTTATCATGGCCAATCCACCTAACCCGCACGTCTTTGGACTGTGGGAGGAAACCTGAGCACCCCGGAGGAAACCCACGCAGACACGGGGAGAACATGCAGACTCCGCACAGACAGCGACCCAGCGGGGAATTGAACCTGGGACCCTGGCGCCGCGAAGCCACAGCGCCACCCACTTGTGCCGCCATGCTGACTCGATGGGACTAATGGCCTCCTTCTGCAGTGTAGGGTTTCTATGATTCTATGACTTGCTGAAGGTAAAAGACAAGCTGCTGTATTATTTCTCCAACGTATATTATTAAATTTAACACTGTCCAATACCAGACTAACCCTGGATGTGGGTTATGTGCTCTCACATCACCGTATGGGTGGTACTGTACTCAGTTCTACATTAATCCTACCCAGACCCTTAAGACTACAAATTCATGCTCTTCATGAGCTGAAAGATTTTAATCAGGTGGATGTTAGTATTCTGCAGGAAAAGCAATCCTAATGTTAAAAAAATATTTTAGCCTAACTCATTAAGATGTGTGGTAAAGGGGCTCCCATTGAAGGAAATAAAACATGTTGAAATATTTGAGTTTCTACATCACACCTGGATGTTGTGTGTGATTGTTTGCTGTGACTAAAAATAGTCTTTAACAGAGCTGCTGCCACAAAGCAATGCACTACAGCTCATTTTCAGTCTTGTCCCTCAAGCCCAGTTCATCTCAGGAGATTGTTACAAGATTCACACCGTTCTTTGCATATATTTTACATTAATTATGTGGTGAATATGGTGAGCTGATTGCGCGCCAAACTTGTGGCATCAAAATCCTATTGGAAAACGTTCATCCCATGGGAAAGCAGATCAGCAGCTCAATGGAGGAAGGAAGCACTGAATGAGTTGGCAAAATTTCAAGAGGTTAGTGCACTTCAACAGCACTCAACTTATGGGCTGCCATTTTGTATTGTGGCAGGAGCACAAAATATAGGTTAAGTGAGCAGGTCAGCAGACAGGATTAATGTTTCTGTCAGGAGTCCTGCCAACATCACTGGAGATTTCCCAGACATTTAGAAAGGGGATTAAACAACTGAAAGCCGATAGGCCGGATGCTACGTTATTAGTTGAATTTTGCTAAAATAGTTCAGTGGGTGGACAATGAAGACTTGTGTTATGATTGAGGTTCCCATGCTCCTTTTCGCTCTAAATATTTTTGGCTTCCATGTTTCATACTCATGCCTAAGTAAGCTCTGCCTTCCTACATTGGAGTGATAACTTCATTAGATATGGAGATACATTTGCTGTGCCCAGGAAAAGAACATAAACTTTTTTCAGTTTAATTCAGCTAATAGCTTTATCACATGTTCTCCCATAATTGTTCTGATCTTTGGGAGGCAAGAGAAAAACAAAGTAGATTTTGACTTGAGCTTTAAATATCCAAACTCATTACGCACGAGTACTAGTGGTAACTTGTTTTTGCCGTAATTAAGCACATGTAGCAGAAATCAGTTCTAAACTATTATGCCAAGCTACAAGTTAGCTGCTTACACAGTTGGTTTTCACTTTCTTTTTTGCACCATTCCCCAAAGCTAAATGACTTCACCATCTCTACTCAAATGCTTCCAAGTAACTTGATAAAGTAATCAAAACGTAAAATATTTGAACAAATCATGACGAGAGGAGATTGTACTGGATCCATGCTCCAACGACTGCCTTGAGCCAAACTGACTAATTGCTGAAATAAATGTGATAAAATGAGGTGCAAAGGCCTTCTGAGTGAAGCAAGTTTTCTGGCTTCTTACAGAAGCCCATTCAGCTCTTAAGCCTGTGCTACCCTTTAATGAGGTCATGGCTGATCTTATTCTAACGCCATTCATCGACCTTGGCTTCACATCCCTTAATAAACTTAGCAAACAAAAATCTATCGATCCAGATTTAAAATTATTAATCGAGCTACCAACGGCTGCTTTTTGTGATAAATCTCATTCTTGAGAGAAAATCTTTGCTCCCAGAAACAAGAGAGTGACTTTATAAACATAACACCTGGTAATGCATCACTACCTAGGGATCAAATAGGAACTCTGGTTACTGTCACATCTTAAGGAATTACTTCCTTATATTCTCCTCGTCTTCAAATTCTGGAAAAATAAACATTCTTATCAGGATTTGTGGCTTAGGCGAAGAACTACGATACAGGTTTATCGAATTAACAGTGTTAAATCAATACTGCAGATTTCACATTATTATTAAACTTTAACTTGCATGTACTCTGGCACAATAAAAACAAGACACCTCATTTGCTCTCAATTGTCAATATGGGCATGTGCCAATAATAATAATAATCGCTTTATTGTCACAAGTAGGCTTCAATGAGGTTACTGTGAAAAGCCCCTAGTCGCCACATTCCGGCGCCTGTTCGATGAGGCCGGTACAGGAATTGAGCCCGCGCTGCTGGTCTTGTGCTGCATTACAAGCTAGCTGTTTAGCCCACTGTACTAAACCAACCCCATAATATAGTTTATAGGTAATATTTTATCAACCAACAAGAAGGGGATGATATTTACTCTCCCTCCATTTTTGATCATTATACCTGCAGTTATAGCAACTATTTGCACACTGGAAGATCCCATCAACTGTAATAAAACTATCATCGTTGCTCTCTATCTGAATTACATTTATCTGCTTTGGTTCACAATAGGCTCAACGTGCTTATCTATCAATCACAATTTTGAAATTTTAAGTTGACCCAGCTTCAACAGTTATTCGGGTAAGAGAGTTCCAGAATTTCACTATCGTTTGTGTGCAGGAGTTCTTGATATCATCCCGAATACTATAGCTCTAATCCAAGATTAACACCCCTTGTTCTGGATTTCCACAGAGAAATTATTTTTTCCTCTTATCTACCTGACCAACTTTGGAATACCTATGCAATCTGTCCACAAATGTAATTATTTTAAACCCAGTATAATTCTAGTGAATCTGCTGCACACCTTCCAAAGTCAATATATCCTTCCTGAGGCACAGAACAATGCAATGCACTAGATGCAGTTTAACCAGAGCTTTATTCAACTACAGCATCATTTCCGCTCCTTTGTATTTTAGCCCCCTTGTCTATTAATCTTTCAATTTGCTTTTTATTTGTCCACTGGCTTTTAGCGATTTCATGTACACGGATTCCTAATTCTCTGCTCCTTCACAGTTCCTTATTTCTTACTATTAAGGAAATGATAGCTATTGTCAACATTTTTTGTACTCAAGACAACTTGTACTGTTGCGCTGAAATCCTTTTATGTTTCGCCATTCGAGATCGCTGATAATTCAATATTCTTCTTTGCAAAAGCTCATTATCACAGTATATGTTGCCTGGACGTAGCTTTCCATAATGAAAACTGATGAAATCATACTTCTTCACATAAAAGGGTCTAGGAAGTTGTAATAATTATACCAGATGACCTTTTGGAAGGATTTCTTATGAAAGATGAGCAAGGAAACCCAAGGGTTGTGTTTGTGTTAATTCTACAAAACAAACTGAATTTTCATTTCCTTCTGATAGAAAGGAATGTTTTCTCCAAGATGACAAATCTTAAGCTTACCTTCAGCAATAGCATGAGGTTTGATAATGCATAAGGTGCAATTAATGCATCCTGCCGTATTTGATGGCCCTTTACCAAGCGATGGGAAAAAAATCTCTAGTTCCTATAAAAACAAAAATACAAAAGGAACTGAATAAATCAATGAATTTATTCATACAAAAATAAAATACTGCCGATCCTGGAAATATGCAATAAAAATTAGTTCTGTCAAAATTGGTGAGGCTGTTGCAGTTGATGTGCTTTACATGGACTTCAGTAAGGCCTTTGACAAAGTCCCACATGGAAGGCTGGTCCAAAGGATTAGACCCCATGGGATCCAAGGCAAGTTGGCAAATTGGATCCAAAATTGGCTTGTTAATAGGGGGCAGAGGGTGATAGTGGAGGGTTGCTTTTGTGATTGGAAGACTGTGACCAGCTGAGTACCACAGGGATCAGCATTGGGACCCATGTTGTTTGTTAAATACATGAACGACTTTGATGTAAATGTAGAAGGTATAATTAGTAAGTTTGCAGATGACACGAAAATTGGTAGCATTGTTGATGGTGAGTAGGATAGTCTTAGGCTACAGACTGATGTTGATCACCTGGTAAATTGGGCAGAGCAATGGCAGATGGAATTTAATCTCGAGTGTCAGGTGATGCATTTTGGGAGGTCTAATAAGGGTAGGATATACATAGTGAACGGTCGGTCCCTCAGGATTATTGAGGAATTTAGGGATTTTGGCGTACAATTCCATGGATCCCTGAAGGTAGCAGCACAGGGAGATAGGGTGGTGAAGAACAAATATGGAAGATTAGCTGGGACATAGAATGTAGGAACTGGGAGGTCTTGGTACAACTTTATAAACATTGGTTAAGCCGCAGATGGACTAGCGTGTGCAGTTCTGGTCGCCACATCATCTGAAGGATGCGATTGCACCGGAGGGGGTGCAGAGGAGATTCACCAGGATGTTGCCTGTGATGGAAAGTTTCAGCTATGAGAAGAGACTGGATAGGCTGGGTTTGTTTTCTCTGGAGCAGAGGAGGCTGAGGGGAGATCTGATACAGGTATACTAAATTGAGAGAGATAGACAGGGTAGACCATAAGAACTTTTTCCAATGGCAGAAGTGTCTAAGACCAGATAGGTTTAAGATGAGGATTAAGTGGTTTAGAGGGGACCTGAGGGAAAAGTTTTTTACTCAGAGGGTGGTGTAAATATGGAACACGTTGCCTGAGAGGGTGGTGGAGGCAGGTACCCATGCAACATTTAAAAAGCATCTGGACGAGCACTTAAATTGCCACGGCATAGGAGTAAGGGACCAAGTGCTGGTGAATGGGATTAGTATAGATTGGTACTTGATAGTCAGCATAGACACAATGAGCCAAGGGACTGTTTCTGTACTGTCTGACTCCGACTCTAAGGCTCACTGGCCTGAAACATTAACCCTGTTTCTCCCCACACAGGTATTGCCAGATCAGCTGAGTAGTTCCAGCATTTTCTGTTTTTATTTTAGATCAATCCATTGTTGTATTTTCTATTATCCTGATTCTCCCTTTCTGCCTATTGTACTAGCTTCAACACCACCCCACCTGAGATCACATAGTTTAGCACAAACTAAGTATAGAACCTTCAGTCCTACAGGTCTGTAAATGTCAGTACCATGGTATACAATGGATTTACTTGCAAAGTAACAAAAAATAATTATTCTGGGCAACTTAAAATGTTTTAGACCAATTAATTATTTTTCAAATGCAGTTAAATATAAAAGTATGTAAGCATTTGAAATTCAGGCACAACTATTTTTGGACACGTGGAGGGAATAATTCCTGTGCCCGAAAGAGGAGGCTAAAATGCACCCGAGATTGGATCTCAGGCCTTACTGCCATTCAGCCAGTGAACTATGGACAACAGGTAGCTTGCTGGTGAAAAAAGATGGAAGGGCGGGTCAAAATGGTAACCAGCAGCAACTCTCATTCTTTGAATGTGGAGTCATGAAGAAAATACCTGCTCCTCCCATCGCCACATGCCAGAAAGTGTATTTTAAGATGTTACCTTGATGGTTGTGGCAAAAGGAAACCCTGTTAGGTTCCCTGTAACCCTGGTTTTCCTGAGGGCAGTAGGCACCAGTTGAGTCAGGGCAAAATAATATTCACAGGGAACCTGAAACAGGTGTTCTGTGAACCACAGGACAGTACAGCACAAAAAGCCACTCAGCACATCAAATCTGTGCCAGTTTGGGTTTCCGGTGGAATATTATAACAAATTCAAGGATAAGCTGGCACCCCTGATGGTGGGGATGTTTGAAGAGGCGATAGGGAAGGGGGTATTGCCACAAACCTTGGGGCAGGCATCGATTTCACTGTTGCTAAAAAAAGATAAGGATCCGACGAAGTGTGGGTCGTATAGGCCCATATCACTTTTGAATGTGGAAGCAAAAGTATTGGCGAAGGTACTGGCGGGTAGGCTGGAGGAGTACCTTCCGAAGGTGATATGAGAGGATCAGACGGGGTTCGTGAGAGGGAGGCAGCTCTTTTCAAACGTTAGAAGGGTATTGAACGTCGTTATGGCACCGGCAGAGGGGAAGGAAACAGAGGTGGTTGTGGCATTGGACGCCGAGAAGGCATTTCACCGGGTAGAATGGGGGTACTTGATGGCAGTTCTGGAGCGGTTTGCGATTGGACCAAGATTTGTGAACTGGGTAAAGCTACTATACAAGGAGCCGAGGGCGAGTGTCCGCACAAACAACATCAGCTCGGGATACTTTTCTCTCCACCGTGGGACGAGGCAGGGATGTCCTTTGTCCACACCTGCTGTTTGCATTGAGCCGTTGGCCATCGCATCAAGAAGTTAGGGAGCATGGAACGGAATAGTGCGGGGTGGGGGAATAGAGCATAGGGTGTCCTTATATGCCGACGAGTTGCTGTTATACGTGTCGGAACCAGTGTGTCGATAGGGGGAATATTGGAGCTACTGCGAGTATTTGGGTCTTTCTCGGGGTACAAGCTGAATCTAGACAAGAGTGAGTATTTTGTGGTGTCTCGGCCGGGGGTGGGGGGGCTGCCATTCCGTAGGGCAGGGACTCACTTTAGGTATCAGGGGGTGCAGGTTGCCCGGGAGTGGGGTACAACATCTCTAGTTTGGTGAGGAGAGTGAAAGTTCATCTGGCAAGGTGGGATGGTCTCCCTCTGTCACTGGCGGGTTGGGTACAGGCGGTTAAAATGAATGTGTTGCCGCGATTTCTGTTTATTTTTCAATTCCTGCCGAAGGCTTTTTTCAGAGAGATTGAGGGAAGGATTGCCTCATTCATATGGGGAGGGAAGGTGGCCAGAGTGAGAAAGGTGCTGCTACAGAGGAGAAGGCAGGCAGGGGGTTTTGGTCTCCCGAACCTGATGTATTACTACTAGGCAGCGAATGTGGAGAAGGTGCGGAGCTGGGTCAGAGGGGTTGATTCCCAGTGGGTCAGAATGGAGGAGAGTTTATGCAGGGGGTCGGAATTGAAAGCACTAGCGACAGCACCGCTCCAGATAGCTCCGGGGAAATACTCAGGGAGTCCGGTAATAATAGCTTCATTGAGAATGTGGAGGCAGTTTCGCCAACACTTCGGGTTGGGGGCAGGGTCAAGGGAAATGCCGATTCGGGGGAACCACAGATTAGAGCCAGGGGGGTGGGATGGAAATTTTCAGAAATGGGAGGAGAAGGGGATTAAGACGCTAAAAGATTTGTTTCTTAGGGGTCGGTTTGCAGGATTGAAGGAGCTGGAAGCGAAGTATGGGCTGGGGCAGGGGGAGATGTTGAGATACATGCAGGTTCGAAATTTTGCCAGAAAGGAGATACAGAGCTTCCCGGAGGAACCGGCCTCCACATTGCTGGAGGAGGTGCTGACGACAGGGGGACTGGAGAAGGGGGTAGTGTCAGCGGTTAACGGAGCTATTTTGGAAGAGGATAAGGCATCACTGGAAGGGATCAAAGCAAAGTGGGAGGAAGAGTTGGGAGAGGTTATAGAGGAGGGGTTCTGGTGTGAGGTGCTCCGGAGAGTAAATGCCTCCACCTCGTGTGCAAGGTTGGGGCTGATACAGCTGAAGGTGGTATACAGAGCACACCTCACGAGGGCGAGGATGAGCCGATTCTTTGAAGGAGTAGAAGATGTGTGTGAGCGTTCTGGGGGGGGGGGGGGGGGGGGGCGCTAATCACATTCATATGTTTTGGTCCTGTCCAAAGCTAGAGGATTACTGGAAGGAGGTTTTTAGGTAATTTCCAAGGTGGTGCACGTGAAACTGGACCCAGGTTCCCGGGAGGCCATATACGGGGTGTCGGACCAGACAGGGTTGGAAACAGGGGCGGAGGCAGATATCGTAGCCCTTGCCTCATTGATTGCCCGAAGACAGATCCTGTTGGGATGGAGAGCAGCCTCTCCACCCTGTGCCCTGGCATAGCGGGGGGACCTGTTGGAATTCTTGACTCTTGAGAAGGTTAAGTTTAAACTGAGGGGAAGGACGGAGGGTTCTACAATTCATGGGCATGATTCATTATGCACTTTCAAGAACTAGATAACATCGAATATTAGTTGGAGGGGATGGGTGGGAGGGTTGGGGGGAGGGGGGGCTGTGTGTATTAAGGGTGACTATGGGTGATCCCTGATTCCTTTTTGTCATTTGTTTATATAAACATGCGGGCTAATGTTTGGGGTTTGGTGGGAGTGTTGTTATTGTTATGGGGATTGACATATTTGTTGCTGATTATTGTTTATTGTTGGTGGGTGTAAATTTGGGAGAAAATGTGAAAAAGGAGAATAAAAATATTTTTAAAAAATCTGTGCCAGATCTTTTGAAGGGAATCCAGTTAGCTCCACTCCCCTGCTTTTTCCCATGTATTTTTTTCTTCAAGTATTTATCAAATTCTCTTTTGAAGGCCACTATTGAATTTTTATACATGACCCTATCAAGTAGTGCATTCAAAATCATAGCCACTTGTAAAGTGCTGGGGAAAACCTAGCTGGTCTAAACTCATCTGTGGAGAGAGAAAGAGTTAATATTTTGAGTCCAATGTATCTTCTTTGGAAGAGGTTCCAGGATGTGTCATATTGGACTCAAAACATTAAATCTGTTTCGCTCGCCACAGATGCTACCAGCTGAGCTTTTCCAGCACTTTTTCTTTCAGATTTCCAGTATCTGCTGTATTTTGCTTTGCTCCACTTAGCCTTCTCTGCTCAAAGGAGAACAACCGCATCTTATCTAGTCTATCCATGTAGCTGTAATCCCACATCCCTGAAACCATTCTAGTAAATCTCCTCTATAGCTTTCACAGCTAGGACACGTTGCCCGAAATTTTGACACAATGCTCCAGCTGGTGTCAAATTTGGTTTGATAAGAGTAGATTTCCTCTGTTGTGGGGAGGTTAGGGTGAGGGGGCAGAGATCATAGGAAAAAGGAGCTGGAATAGACCATTTGGCCCTTTCGAGTCTGCTCTGCCATTATAACTCATCTCCATCCTTATATCCTTTAATTCTCTAAGCACCCAATAATCTTTCAACCACTGTTTTGAATATACTAAACCTCTGAGCATCCACATCTCTCTGGGGCTGAGTGTAAACATTTACAATTCCTTTGGGTGAAGAAATTTATCCTCACCTCAGCCATAAATGGCCAATCTCTATTACCCTTTCATTTCCCCCAGTAATCTTGGATGCATCTCATCTGGTCCTGTTATTTAAATAAGTAGAGACCCGATACCTCCTCATCAATTTTAAACCTACAAATGTTTGAACTTTCGCTTCTTTCACCATGACCTAGTCAGCACATGTTTCCTTGGTTAAAAAAAACAGAGTAAAGTATTAATTTAATACTTCAGCCATGCCTCGTGCCTCCATGCGTAAACTTTCCTTTTGGTCTCTCATCAGCTCCACTCATCCTCATACCACCAGTTTTACTATTATATGTTTATAGGAGATACGGGCATTTCATTTTAGGTTAGCTGCCGGTCTCCCTTTTCCTTGCATCTCTTATTTTAGTTTTCAATTCCCCTCTGAAACGCCCATATTTGGCCTGGTTTAGAATTGTATTATCCAACTGACACTTATCATAAGAACACTTCATCTGCTTCATCTTTATCTATATCACTTTTGTCATCCAGGGAGCTCTGGATTCATTTGCCCTACCTTTCCCCCTTGTGGGAATATACGCAAATTCTTACTTCTTTAAAGGCAGCCCTTTGTTCGGTTACAGTTTTGCCTGCTAATCTTTGATTCCAATATATCTGGGCCAGGTCCATTCTTACCCCAATGAAGTTGACTTTCTCCTGGTTAATTATTCTTATTCTGGATTGCTCCTTGTCCTTTTCCATAGTCAATTTAAGTCTTTTACACATGATCACTGTCCACAAAAATGTTCCCCTACTGACACTTGATTCATTTGGACAAGAATCAAGTCCAGCAATGCCTCTCTTCCTGTTAAACTGAAAACATAGAATGTATAGAATTCCTACAGTGTGAAAGGAGGTCATTCAGCCCATTGAGTTTGCACCAACCCTCTGAAAGAGCACCTACTTAGGCCCACTTCCCTGCCCTATTCCCACAATCCCACCAAACCGGCACATCTTTGGACACCAAGTGGGGAATTTAGCAAACCAGTCCATCTAACTTGTACATCTTTGGATTGTGGGAGGAAACTGGAGCATCCGGAGGAAACCCATGCAGACACGGGCAGAACATGCAACTCCACACAGACAATCACCCAATGCTGGAATCGAACCTTGGTCCCTGGTGCTGTGAGGCATACAGTAGAAAATTATCCAGAACACACTCCAGGAACTCTTGCCCAACAGTGCCCTTTACACTACTACTATCGCAGTATGTATTCCATAATTAAGTTCCCCGTTATAACTCTATAATTCGTCCACTTCTCTTCCTTGCAAATTCGTCACTCTACATTTTTCCCTAGTTGGTGACCAATAGACTACATCAACCAATGTAACTTTCACCATTTTTGTTCCTTAGCTCTAGCCAAATTATTTGGTTCTTTACACCCCTCTGGGACATCCCCTCTCTCCAGCACTGCAATGTTCTCCTTAATCAATACTGCCACCCATCCTCCTTTCCTAAAATATGAGGCAACTTGTGACCTGGAATGCACTGTCTATCTGAAATGAATTGGATAGCTCTACCAAAGAGTCAACACAGGTCCAACAGACAAAATGGCCTCCTTCTATGCTGCATCATTCCATAATTCTAATGGCTATTGCTCCCTCAATCTAACTCTTAAATGGTTTGTCTCGAAAAGAAACCAGGACTGAGTAACCTCACTTCAGTATGTAATAACTGCATTTATGTCTCTTCCGGTTGCGGCTATGCGGAGCTAAGTCGCACATTCGGCGGCTCCCGCAAAAACGGACTTTTGGGCTCTTTTCAGGGCCCCCAACCGCACTTTTGAAATGAAATGAAAATGAAATGAAAATCGCTTATTGTCACGAGGAGGCTTTAATGAAGTTACTGTGAAAAACCCCTAGTCGCCACATTCCAGCGCCTGTTCGGGGAGGCTGGTACGGGAATCGAACCGTGCTGCTGGCCTGCCTTGGTCTGCTTTAAAAGCCAGCGATTTAGCCCAGTGAGCTAAACCAGCCCCTTTTCTCTTCACCACCTTCGCTTGATTGTACCTGGCCCTCCTCTTCGACGTTTTTCGGCGTTTCCCAGTGTGGGAAGGAGTCTACAACAGCTCCCCGTCAGTATATGGCTTCAACTAGGAGCGGGGCGACAAAAAAAGGTGGTGGTGGACCCGAAGAAGGTGCGAGGGAAGAAGGACATAATGGCGGCGGGCGGAGACCAGGCAGTGTGGATACAGTGGGCGGAAGAGCAGCAGGAGGGTATCCAGCGCTGCTTCAGAGAGATTAAAACGGACCTGCTAGAGCCGATGAAGGCGTCTATTGATAAGCTGCAGGAGACACAGACGGCCCAGGGAGTGGCGATCCGCGAGGCTCGACAAAAGATCTCTGACAATGAGTACAAGATCTTAGGCCTGGCGGTAAAGGCACGAGGTGCTCCACAAAAAATGGCAGGAGCGGTTCGAGGAGATGGAGAATCGGTCGACGCGGAAGTATCTGTGGATTCTGGGCCTCCCGGAGCGGCCGGACGTGGGGGCCTATGTGGTCACCATGTTGAACTTGCTGATGGGAGCGGGGTCCTTCCAGGGGCCCCTGGAGCTGGAAGGGGCCCATAGAGGCTGGCGAGGAGGCCCAAGGCTAACGAGACTCCGCGGGCGGTGCTGGTGAGGTTCCATCGGTTCATCGATCGGGAGTGTGTGCTCAGGTGGGCCAAGAAGGAGAGGAGCAGCAGGTGGGAGAACGCGGAGGTTCGGATATATCAGGACTGGAGTGCGGAGGTGGCGAAGAGGAGGGCCAGGTACAATCGAGCGAAGGCGGTGCTGCACAGGAAGGGGGTGAAGTTTGGCATGTTGCAGCCAGCGCAACTGTGGGTTACCTACAAGGACCGGCACCATTATTTTGAGACTCCGGAGGAGGCGTGTGCCTTTGTTCAGGCCGAGAAGTTGGACACAGATTGAGGGTCGGGACGGGCGATTGGGGACTTGGGCCCCGCATTGGGTGGACTTGGAGATGGGGGAGGAGAGGGACCAGCGCCCGCTGTGGCGCTTGGAGGTGGGGCTGTTGGCGGACGAGGAGGTGAGCGAGCGGGTCCGAGGAAGTATAGAGAGGTACCTGGAGACCAACGACAACGGGGAGGTCCAACTGGGGATGGTATGGGAGGCACTGAAGACGGTAGTGAGGGGAGAGCTGATCTCCATTAGGGCCCACAAGAAGCGGAGGGAGCGGGGGGAGAGGAAGAGGCTGGTGGGGGAGATAGTGAGGGTAGACAGGAGGTATGCGGAGGAGCCCGAGGAAGGATTGTTGAGGAATAGGCATAGCCTCCAGGCCGAATTCAACCTGGTGACCACCAGGAAGGCGGAGGTGCAGTGGAGGAAGGCCCAGGGGGCGATTTACGAGTATGGGGAAAAGGCAAGCCGGATGCTGGTGCATCTGCTTCGGAAGCGGGACGCAGCTAGGGAGATCGGGGGAGTTAAGGACAGGGGAGGGAGTGTG
Organism: Scyliorhinus torazame; assembly: GCF_047496885.1. NCBI lineage: Eukaryota > Metazoa > Chordata > Chondrichthyes > Carcharhiniformes > Scyliorhinidae > Scyliorhinus > Scyliorhinus torazame. The sequence continues at coordinate 71,553,979 of NC_092714.1, read as the reverse complement.
ATGCGGAGTGGAGCTGGCATCAATGGGGGCTTCAGGGACTTCTACGAGGAATTGTACCGATCCGAGCCCCCATGGGAGGAGGGAGGGATGGGCCGCTTCCTGGACCAATTGAGGTTTCCAAAGGTGGAAGAGGGACTGGTGGCGGGATTGGGGGCCCCGATTGTGCTGGAGGAGCTGACCAAAGGGATAGGAAGCATGCAGGCGAGGAAGGCACCGGGGCCGGACAGTTTCCCGGTCGAATTCTATAAAAAATATATTGACCTGTTGGGCCCGCTGTTAGTTAGGGCCTTCAATGAGGCAAGGGAGGGGGGGGCTTTGCCCCCGACGATGTCCCGGGCACTGATCTCCTTGATCCTGAAGCGGGACAAGGATCCCCTGCAGTGTGGGTCTTACAGGCCGATTTTGTTGCTGAACGTAGATGCCAAGGTGCTGGCGAAGGTCTTAGCCACGAGGATTGAGGATTGTGTGCTGCAGATCATCCACGAAGACCAGACGGGGTTTGTGAAGGGGAGACAGTTGAACGCGAATGTGCGGAGGCTTTTGAACGTTATCATGATGCCGGCGAGGGAGGGAGAGGCGGAGATAGTGGTGGCGATGGACGCTGAGAAAGCCTTCGATAGGGTAGAGTGGGGGTACCTGTGGGAGGTGCTGAAGAGGTTCGGGTTTGGCGAGGGATTTGTCAGGTGGGTTAGGCTGTTGTATGAGGTCCCGATGGCGAGTGTGGCCACAAACAGGAGGAGGTCCTAGTACTTTCGGTTGCACCAAGGGACGAGACAGGGGTGTCCCTTATCCCCCCTGCTCTTCGCACTGGCGATTGAACCCCTGGCTATGGCACTGATGGAGTCAAGGAACTGGAGGGGGTTGGTGCGGGGTGGGGAGGAGCATAGGGTGTCGCTCTATGCGGACGACCTGCTGCTGTATGTGGCGGACCCGGTGGGAGGAATGCCGGAGGTAATGAGGATTCTTAGGGAATTCGGGGACTTTTCGGGGTACAAGCTCATCATGGGGAAGAGCGAGCTGTTCGTAGTTCATCCAGGGGACCAGGAAAGGGGGATAGGCGAGCTCCCACTAAAAAAGGAAGCGAGGAGCTTCAGGTATCTGGGAGTCTAGGTGGCCAGGAGCTGGGGGGCCCTGCATAGGCTTAATTTTACAAGGCTGGTGGAGCAAATGGAGGAGGACTTCAAGAGGTGGGACGCATTGCCGCTGTCCTTGATGGGTAGGGTGCAGTCAATCAAAATGACGGCGCTCCCAAGGTTTTTGTTCCTGTTCCATTGCCTCCCCGTGTTTATCCCGAAGGCTTTTTTCAGGCGGGTTAACAGGAGTATAATGGGATTTGTGTGGGCGCGAGGGACTCCGAGGGTGAGATGGGTGTTCCTGGAGCGGAGTAGAGATAGGTGGGGACTGGCGCTGCCCAACCTCTGTGGATACTACTGGGCCGCCAATGCGACGATGGTGCGCAAGTGGGTGATGGAGGGGGAGGGGGCTGCATGGAAGAGGCTGGAGATGGCGTTTTGTATGGGTACGAGTCTGGGGGCGCTGGCAACGGCGCCGCTGCCACTCCCTCCAAGGAGGTATACCACGAGCCCGGTGGTGGTGGCTGCCCTCAAAATTTGGGGGCAGTGGAGGCGGCACAGGGGGGAAGTGGGGGCCTCGGTGGGGACCCCATTACGGGGGAACCACCGGTTCGCCCCAGAAAGAACAGGTGGAGGGTTTGCGGGGTGGCACAGGGCAGGGATACGAAAGCTGGGGGACCTGTTTGTGGACGGGAAGTTCGCGAGCCTGGGTGAGCTGGAGGAGAAGTACGGGCTCCCCCCCGGGGAACACCTTCAGGTACTTACAGGTAAGGGCGTTTGCCAGACGGCTGGTGGCGGAATTCCCGTGGCTACGGCCACACACATTACAGGACAGGGTGCTCGCGGGGGGGTGGGTGTGAGTGGGGAAGATCTCGGAAACTTACCAGGTGATGCAGGAAGAGGAGGCCTCGGTGGTGGAGGTAAAAGGTAAGTGGGAGGAGGAGTTGGGAGAGGAAATTGAGGAAGGGACGTGGGCAGATGCCCTGGGGAGGGTGAACTCTTCCTCATCGTGCACGAGGCTCCGCCTCATACAGTTCAAGGTGCTGCACAGGGCACACATGACCGGGACAAGGATGAGTAATTTTTTTGGGGGTGAGGACAGGTGTGTTAGGTGCTCAGGGAGCCCAGCAAATCACACCCAATTGTTCTGCGCATGCCCAGCGCTGGAGGAATTTTGGAAGGGCGTAGCGAGGACGGTGTCAAGGGTGGTAGGATCCAGGGTCAAGCCGGGCTGGGGGCTCGCAATATTTGGGGTGGCAGAGGAGCCGGGTGTGCAGGAGGCGAAAGAGGCCGGTATTTTGGCCTTTGCGTCCCGGGTAGCCCGCCGAAGGATTCTTCTTCAGTGGAAGGATGCGAGGCCCCCAAGCATGGAATCCTGGATCAGCGATATGGCAGGGATCATTAAATTGGAGAGGGTGAAATTCGTCTTGAGAGGGTCGGTACAAGGGTTCTTTAGGCGGTGACAACCGTTCTTAGACTTCCTGGCAGAACGGTAGACAATAGTCAATGGCAGCAGCAACTCGGGGGGGGGGGGGGGTCACTTTATTATTTTTGGTTTTTACACTGGAGGGTCTGAGGGGTTGTATATACTTGTTGTATTAAGTCGGGGTGTTAATGTTAATTTATTATGTACGGGGGGGGGGGGGGGGGGGTGGGGGTATGGAGGGTTGTTTTTCTGGACTGTGTTTTGTACTTAACCCTGTTGGGTTCCTTTTTCATTTTGTTATTGATATTTTATGAAAACCTTTAATAAAAATTATTTTTTAAAAAAATAACTGCATTTATCCGGAAGTAAAAACACTTTCTCCAATCAAAAACATAGCTGACGATCACCATTTTCTATGTTTTATTCTTTTTAATGTTGCCCTTTTCTCATCAATGAAACTTTCTAAACCTTTGCCAAGTTAAAATATTTGACTAGTTTTTGCTTCCTTCCTCCCGACTCCCACAGTATATTTTGGGAATGTGCCAGTTTTTCATTCAGATTGCAAAGATCTTCTTGCATTGGCCAATAGGAAACTTTACAAGGGTTCTTATAAGCTGACAGATCTCAGTAAGCAAACTTAATTTTAATTCTTCCATTGCCATAATTAAGTACCGGAAAGACAGTCTTAATCAGTTTCCTGTTCATTTTCAGGAGGCATAAATTGCCCAACCAGAATTATCAAAGAACAATTAAGAAATTTGAAAGCATATTTTTAGAATAAACTCAATCACAAGTAAAATCTATGTTCAACGCTTAAATAACTAGACTAGTATTTCTTCAAGGATTTCAATAGGTTCATTCATAATTTAATCCGTAAAAGGAGAATTCATTAAATAAATCGGTTTAGGAAAAGTGGGCATCATTCTCACCCGCCTTTTTGAATTATACTTTTAAACGTGACAAGAACTAAAGATTCAACTCAAAGCAGTTTCCTTTCCCCTCCTGCCCCCACCCCACAAAAAAAACTTACTCGAGCTGCAGTTTTAGCACATTCAGAGCCATGAACATTACTGCTGTTGATTCCATAAAATTGTCGAACATTGACTTCATTTTCTGCTCTCCTCGACTCTGGAGCACCAATTAGGTTCTTCCAAACGGACACAGCCTTATCTCCCAAAATCTCCAGTGTAACAGCTGGACCACAACTTAAATACTGAAGCAGATCACTGAAATAGAGGAAGGAAATCCCATTATTCTGTGCTCACACTTCCACAGTGAATTAAGTATATTCAGTTTAATTTCAACAAAATACTCATTTTATTACACCATCAATAGTCATTGCAATTTCATGGAAAGTTTTTGCTCATTTTATCTCATTCTGATGTGACTAAATGTATAGAAATTATTTTATGTTAAGACCTGCGAATTTGTTACAATATAACTTATATTAGGAATTCAAATATAATTTAAACAACTTTACAGCCAGTAAAATACTTATAAAGTGGAGTCACTCTTGTAATGGTTAATCAACATTAAAGTAGATTTACTCTTTCCAAAAGATTTTGATTAATGTCATAATCATTGTAAACCAGGAAATTAGTTTGCGTTCATTATTTCACTGACGTATCACCTGTAAACAAGAATAGTTAAGTAAGTGGGAGTTTGTGGAGAATAGTGGGCTGAATTCTCCGCCATCAGGATTCTCTGTTTTGCCGGCAGCCTGGGGGTTTCCCCGCAGCATGGGCTGCCCCACAATGGGAAACCCCATTGACCAGCCGGTGAAATGGAGAATCCCGACGGCGTGCGGGACGGAGAAACCCGCCCAATGTTTTTGATGAGTTCCCATTCAGGGAAAGGCTGGAGACATAATAGTGAGGAGAATATTCTTCAAATGAAATAAAATGTTGATGAAGATAGTGCAGCTGATGTGTTTGATAAAGCACAGTATAATAGACTTACCTGGATATTTTTTATTCATTCATGGGATGTAGGAGTCACTGGCTGGGCCAGCATTTGTTGCCCATCCCTGAAGGCAATTAAGAGTCAACTACATTGCTGTGACATACAGGCCAGACCAGGTAAGAATGGCAGATTTCCTTCCCTAAAGGACATTAGTGAACCAGATGGGTTTTTACGGCAATCGACAATGGTTTCATGGTCAACATGAGACTTCTAATTTCAGATTTATTTATTGTATTCAAATTTCACCATCTGCCATGGTGGGATTTGAACCTAGGTCCCCAAAGCATTACCTTGGGTCTCTGGATTACTAGACCAGTGACAATACCATTACGCCTATGCCTCCCCACAATATCTGGTTTAAATAGGCAATGACACCATGGATATGAAATTGGCCAAGGGACAGAGTGGAGGTGAATGTTAATTATCAGACTGAAGGGAAGTCTACATTGCTGTTCCCCCAAGAGTCATTATTAAAACCAATACTCTTTTTGACAAATATGATGATCTGGGGCATGGGGCACAAATTAAAGTTTGTAGATAATATAGAACTTAGAAATGTAGTAAGCAATGAAGAATATAGTAACAGACTTTAGGGTAACAAACAGACTGGACTGAGATATGCCAAATATGATTTGACACAGAGAAGTGTGAAGTGATAAAATTTTGCTTGCAGGAATAAGGAAATCCAAATGCGACCAAGGCAGATTCCACGGATCGTTCAGCAAACCCTTCAAAACATTAGTGAAAACTGCGAGTCAACCGAATTCTTTAAAACTCTGTTTCCCTCACAAGAGACTCCAAATTTTTCAGATTTGTAGATCAAGCCTCGGATTTTCCTCAAAGCTCCAAATCAGACTGCCTCAACAATTCCACACCACACAGATTTCAATCTCATCTTCGGAGACTCCGTTTCTCAGGATTTCTGAGTCTGCATTGCAGCCTCTACTTACTGACACAATTTCAGATCTTTAATAGTTGGCTATCTTCACTGGGCTAACAAAGTCCCTGGATTTCACCAAGCTCCAATCTCAGTTACACCAAGATATAGGTGCATCGAGTCTGCTAACAGCAGCACTCCTCCCCTGCTGCAGAACGCTCGCCCCATTTATTTCACAGAGATAAACTGAAACCGTAGAACTTCCTTGTTTACAGCTCAAGTGGGGTTGGATCAGATTTCTGATGGGTATAATTTGTCTTCCAAGGAGGTCAAATAGTTTGTTCGGAATGTGTAACTTAATTCCTGCCTATTTCACGGTTCTCTGTAATGTGAAATTTATCCAGACAGCGTCAGGAAAGCAAGCAGTTTTCAAAGCCAGTTCTGATGAAAGATCACCAATCGTAAAGGTCATCTCCACTGATGCTGCCAAATCTGCTGAGTATTTCCAACATTTCTGCTTTGACTTCGGAGCCCACAGTGCTCTCATGATTGAAATGGATGATTGGGAAAGGTGCATATCCTGTGAGAAGTGATATGGTAGATTGCACACAGCAGCGCTTTGTGAAAATTATGTTGGTATCTATCTAGTGTTCTGCAATTGTACTTATGGTTCTCCTTTGCTGGTAAAGTAAAAAACATTATACCCTAATTAGTGGATTTGTTCATTCTTTGGAGTTTGATATTTCTTTTCCTTCTGGAAGCGATAAACAGTCCTTAATTCGCAACAAAGTGGCCAAGGTCAAGTCTACTAATTGAAAGCAGAAACCCTCATTAAAATAGGAAATGGAAAGAAAACAAATGTGTACACCAAATTGGGCAGCTTTTTCAAAGAGCCGGTACATGTGTGCCACCATAAAGTCTCCTGCTGAGTTGCAAGCTTCTCTATAGGCCTCTGTTGTAGCTTGACCAGTCTGGCACTAATTTCAGATTCACCTGCAGCTGCTGCATACTCCTCATTAGTCCAGGATTAGCCACCTGACTGGGTGGTGTAAATTTCAAGATCATGGCGAGGATTGTGTGTTTTTCAGCACATAAACTCAACATCTGTTCATTTCAGCCCCATGGCTCAGGCATTGGATTGTCGAGTCCAATTCTCAATTATTCCAATTCTATCTTGGACAGCCTCCCACTTCTACACTGCATGAACTGGAGGTCTTAAAAAAATTCTCCTGCTTATTGTAACTTGCACCAAGTCCTGTTCACCACCACACTGATACTCGCTGATCTATGTTGGTTCCTGGCTTAAGCAACACCTCAATTCTTTAATTCTTCTATTTGTTCCATATCCCTCCAAGGCCTTTACTCTTCCCAACTCTGTAATCTATAAGCCTTTGAGATATCGGCACTGCTTTAATTCTGTCCTCTTCCACATCCCAATTTTAAATAATTAGAAATTAGCAGCCATGCGTTCAGCTGCCTTGGCCCAAAGCTCTGCAATTCTCTTCTTAAAATCTCTCTGCCTCTATAAGTCTCTCTCTTCCTTTAAGATATTCCTTCAAACCTTCCTCTGTGATTAAGCCTTTGGTCAGGTCTGCTGATATCCCACGTGGTTCAGTGTCAAACGCTTCTAGAATCAGTCATTTTCAGCACAGAAAGATGCCATTCAGCCCACTGAGTCCCATGCTGGCTCTCCGTGGAGCAATCCTGTCAGACTCCCTCGCTCAATGCCTCTTGCTCTGCAGGTTTATTTCCTTCAAGTCTCCTTTCAATTTTCTTTTGAAATGATTGATAATTTCTGCTTTCAACCATCCTATTGGGCAGCAACCTATTACCTACCTCACTGTTACTCCTGTCACAACAGCCTGGGCTAGTGCACAGTCAATTCCAGCCCCACTTGACCCATAGTCGCAACACAGGTGAAATAAGATGTTATTTAAAATAGCCAAGGTCCTTGGCTGAGCCCCATAAACTGCAACACCAGGTTTGTAACTTTAGTATACGTAACCTTTTATGATGTACAGTATTATAATTAAACAGACAGAAACAATAATAGTCCTATTCCAACCTCCCCCTCTCTATACACACTCACAGACAAACAACCGAGGGGAAAGAAGTGGTGGAAAGGGAAAGAAAATATTAATAAAAATGAAAAGATTAAGATCTTTGATACACTGGGGTAACTTCTAGTTACTCAGTGTTTTTCTGAAGCTCAGCTTTTGTTTTGAGACTTCTTTCTTCTAGGCTCAAGATGACTTTCTCTGGCAAGGTTATCTATCTTCTCGGCAGACTCAGCATCATTTCAGGTTCACAGCAAAGGATATGCCGGGCACTCACTGCACTGTACTCAGAACAATAAAACAGCTCTTTCAGTTCAGCAAGCAGGAGAGAGAAAGAAAGAATGTTCCTTTCACTTCCAAGATCTAAACGCTTCTGCCCAGTTCTTTCAGAAAGCATCACTGACTGTTGTCAGGCAGAACACTCTCCCTGGCCAACTCACTAGTTGCCAGTTAACCAATCGATCCGACTTCCTCCAAATCTGGATCCGAAGATCCACTTGGTGCCGCGGAGTCTGGCTAAAAACAAAACCTGGAAAGGGTGTCCTGACAAGCAGACTGCTTCAACCAGAGTCTTCTGCTTAAAGGCACATTCCGATTATGGGCCCACATACCAAAATAATAAAATAACATAAAATAAATGGGAACAAGGGAAATAAACAGCAAGGACTCTCACACTCCTCACATTCCCCTCTTGCCTAAAATCTTTCATCTTTAATCCCTTACTCCTTGCAATGTCAGCTAAAAGGAATAATTTTTACCTGGTCGACATTATCCAAACATGCAATAATCTTGTATGACTGTATCAAATCTTCCCTGAATCTCTTTTACTCCAAGGAGAACACCCCAGCTTTTCCAATCTAACCTTGTGACTAAAATCCCACACATTTGGAGCCATTCCTGTAAAGCTCTTCTGCACACATCCAAGGAGGCTCTTTTCCTTCCGAAGTGTGGTGACCAGAATAGGACAAAATATTCTAGCTGGGGTCTAACCAGAGCTTTATCAATATTTAGCAGAACATCTCTGCTTTTGGACCCTATGCCTCTAATTATGAAACACAAGATCGTACATGGTTTGTTAACCACTCTCTTAATATGTCCTGCCACCGTCAAAGATCGATGCACATGCAACTGCAGGTTCCTCAGTTTCTAAGTGCTCTTTAGAAATCTAAATTGCCTCTGCCCCTCTGCTAAATTGCACCACCCCACCTACCACTTGTCTGCCCATCTATTTATGTCCTACTGAAGGCGATCTGCATTATCCTCACTGTTTACAACTCCTCCAAGTCTGGTATAGGCAAATTCTGATTTGCATATGCAGCTTTTCCTTTTAATTCTTTTTCCATAGAACAATGTTGAAAATCGTATGATGACAATTTGTTTGGTCAATTAAATGAAACTCCCAGGATCAGCAGACAAATCAGTTGACAGAGGGAAAGGGTATGAATAGGGTGGTTAACAAATTACTGATTTCATAAATGATTAAACTGCTAAGTTCTCTGCCAACTCACTGGAGTTTCTGTTCCATTACTTTGGTTACTCCCACACCATTATAGACAGCGTCTACTCCCTTTGTTCTCTGGTATTTCAGTTCTCTAGTGGCAGTTTCCAATGATTGTGCTTTTCCTTAGAGCCTCTAGTTTTCCTGATGCCTAGGCCTTGATATATTGGCATCTAACCCTCTGTTGCTCTCCACTCATCGCATTCTTTCCTTCACTCCGAGCTATGCCAGATTCAAGCAGTCCAATGCTGCTGGGTCCAGTCCTGCACTGAATATCTAGACTATATCCTACCCCATCTTCCATTTACTCCACCAAACCCAACGGTCAAGTGTATTCAGATTCACCAGCCATTATCCTCAAAGAAACAAGATCCTATAAGACATAGGAGCGGAAGTAAGGCCATTCGGCCCATCGAGTCCACTTCACCATTCAATCATGGCTGATTTCAACTCCATTTACCTGCTCTCTCTCCATAGCCCTTAATTCCTCGAGAAATCAAGAATTTATCAACTTCGGTCTTAAAGACACTCAACGACCCGGCCTCCACCGCCCTCTGTGGCAATGAATTCCACAGACCCACCACTCTCTGGCTGAAGAAATTTCTCCTCATCTCTGTTCTAAAGTGACTCCCTTTTATTCGAAGGCTGTGCCCCCGGGTCCTAGTCTCCCCTGCTAATGGAAACAACTTCCCTACATCCACCCTATCTAAGCCATTCATTATCTTGTAAGTTTCTATTAGATCCCCCCTCAACCTCCTAAACTCCAATTAATATAATCCCAGGATCCTCAGAATTTCATCGTATGTTAGGCCTACCATTCCTGGGATCATCCGTGTGAATCTCCGCTGCACCCGCTCCAGTGCCAGTATGTCCTTCCTGAGGTGTGGGGCCCAAAATTGCTCACAGTATTCTAAATGGGGCCTAACTATTGCTTTATAAAGCTTCAGAAGTACATCCCTGCTTTTATATTCCAAGCCTCTTGAGATGAATGACAACATTGCATTTGCTTTCTTAATTATAGACTCAACTTGCAAGTTTACCTTTAGAAAATCCTGGACTAGGACTCCCAAGTCCCTTTGCACTTCAGCATTATGAATTTTGTCACCGTTTAGAAAATAGTCCATGCCTCTATTCTTTTTTCCAAAGTGCAAGACCTCACACTTGCCCACGTTGAATTTCATCAGCCATTTCTTGGACCACTCTCCTAAACTGTCTAAATCTTTCTGCAGCCTCCCCACCTCCTCCATACTACCTGCCCCTCCACCTATCTTTGTATCATCGGCAAACTTAGCCAGAATGCCCCCAGTCCATCATCTAGATCGTTAATATATAAAGAGAACAGCTGTGGCCCCAACACTGAACCCTGCGGGACACCACTCGTCACCGGTTGCCATTCCGAAAAAGAACCTTTTATCCCAACTCTCTGCCTTCTGCCCGACAGCCAATCGTCAATCCATGTTAGTACCTTGCCTCGAATACCATGGGCCCTTATTTTACTCAGCAGTCTCCCGTGAGGCACCTTATCAAAGGCCTTTTGGAAGTCAAGATAGATAACATCCATTGGCTCTCCTTGGTCTAACCTATTTGTTATCTCTTCAAAGAACTCTAGCAGGTTTGTCAGGCACGACCTCCCCTTACTAAATCCATGCTGACTTGTCCTAATCCGACCCTGCACTTCCAAGAATTTAGAAATCTCATCCTTAACAATGGATTCTAGAATCTTGCCAACAACCGAGGTTAGGCTAATTGACCTATAATGTTCCATCTTTTTCCTTGTTCCCTTCTTGAACGGGGGGGTTATAACAGCGATTTTCCAATCCTCTGGGACTTTCCCTGACTCCAGTGACTTTTGAAAGATCATAACTAACGTCTCCACTATTTCATCAGCTATCTCCTTTAGAACTCTAGGATGTAGCCCATCTGGGCCCAGAGATTTATCAATTTTTAGACCTCTTAGTTTCTCTAGCACTTTCTCCTTTGTGATGGCTACCATATTCAACTCTGCCCCCTGACTCTCCGGAATTGTTGGGATATTACTCATGTCTTCTACTGTGAAGACTGACGCAAAGTACTTATTTAGTTCCTCAGCTATTTCCTTGTCTCCCATCACTAGATTACCAGCGTCATTTTGGAGCAGCCCAATGTCAACTTTTGCCTCCCGTTTGTTTTTAATGTATTTAAAGAAACTTTTACTATCATTCCTAATGTTACTGGCTAGCCTACCTTCAAATTTGATTCTCTCTTTCCTTATTTCTCTCTTTGTTATCCTCAGTTTGTTTTTGTAGCCTTCCCAATCTTCTGACTTCCCACTACTCTTTGCCACATTATAGGCTTTCTCTTTTGCTTTGATGCATTCCCTAACTTCCTTTGTCAGCCATGGCTGCCTAATCCCCCCTCTGATAACCTTTCTTTTCTTTGGGATGAACCTCTGTACTGTGTCCTCAATTACTCCCAGAAACTCCTGCCATTGCTGTTCTACTGTCTTTCCCACTAGGCTCTGCTCCCAGTCAATTTTCATCAGTTCCTCCCCCATGCCCCTGTAGTTACCTTTATTTAACTGTAACACCTTTACATCTGATTCTACCTTCTTTCTTTCAAATTGGAGGTTGAATTCGACCATATTATGATCACTGCCTCCTAAGTGCTCCCTTACTTTAAGATCTTTAATCAAGTCTGGCTCATTACATAACACTAAGTCCAGAATGGCCTGTTCCCCCGTGGGCTCCATCACAAGCTGTTCCAAAAATCCCTCCTGTAAACATTCAATGAATTCCCTTTCCTTGGGTCCACTGGCAGCATTATTTACCCAGTCCACCTGCATACTGAAGTCCCCCATGATCACCGTGACCTTGCCTTTCTGACATGCACTTTCTATTTCATGGTGCATTTTGTGCCCCCGGTCCTAACCATTGTTAGGAGGCCTGTACATAACTCCCATTATGTTTTTTTTGCCTTTGTGGTTCCTCAACTCTACCCACACAGACTCCACATCATCTGACCCTATGTCGTTTAGTGCTATTGATTTAATTTCATTCCTAATTAACAAGGCAACCCCGCCCCCTCTGCCCACCACTCTGTCTTTTCGATAGGTTGTGAATCCCTGGATGTTTAAATGCCAGTCCTGAACCCCCTGCAACCATGTCTCTGTGATGCCTACCACATCATACCTGCCAGTCACAATCTGGGCCACAAGCTCATCTACCTTGTTCCGTACACTGCGCGCATTTAAATATAGCACCTTTAATTCTCTATTGACAGTCCCTTTTTGTTTTCTTAGTGTGGTGGACCTTGGTTTACTGAGCCTTCCCATACACTGTCATATTCTGTGGGATGGGGACTATCGTAACCTCTCCCGAGTTTTGTCTTTTCGTGCTTTTTTGTATTCCTAAGCAGCTACGCTTCCCACTGATTACTTCACCTCTTGGATCCCTGACTTTCCCTTCCCCCCCAATCTTTAGTTTAAAGTCCTATTGACCACCCTATTTACTCTTTTCGCCAGAACACTGGTCCCAGCTCGGTTCAGGTGGAGACCATCCCAAAGGTATACGTACCCCCTGTCCCAAAACTGATGAAAGTGTCCCATGAAAAGGAACCCCTCTTTCCCATACCACTCTTTCAGCCACGTGTTAACTTCCCTTATTCTTGCCTCTCTATGTCAATTTGCACGTGGCTCGGGCAGTAATCCGGAGATTATGACCCTTGAGGACCTGTTTTTTTTAAATTTGAATCCTAGCTCTTTATAATCTCTAAACAGGTCTTCTTTCCTAGACTTGCCTATGTTGTTGGTACCGACATAGACCACAATAACTGGATCCTCCCCCTCCCTCTCCAGTATCCTTTCAAGCCGGTCAGAGATTTCCCGCACCCTAGCACCGGGCAGGCAACATACCATGCGGGACTCTTTATCCTGCTCACAAAGGATACTATCTATCCCCCTGATAATAAAATCCCCTACAACTACAACTTGCCTATTTACTCCCTCCCCTTGAATGGCCTGCTGAACCATGGTGCCTTGGTCAGCTGACTCATCCTTCCTGCAGCCCTGTTCGCCATCCACACAGGGAGCAAGTGCCTCATACCTGTTGGACAGGGTCAAGGGCAGAGGCTCCTGAGTTCCTGACTGCTGGTTCCCTTTACCTGCTTGACTTGCAGTCACACCCTGCTGTCCCTGGCCACTGGCAGGATTTAAACTACTTACTCTGACAGGTGTGACTGCCTCCTGAAACACAGTGTCCAGGTAAGTCTCCCCCTCCCGGATGTGCCTCAGTGTTTGAAGCTCAGACTACAGCTCATCAACTCTGAGCCGGAGCTCTTCGAGCAGCCAACACTTACTGCAGATGTGGTCGCTGCAGCTCGCAATGGGATCTGCCAGCTCCCACATCAAGCAGCTCAAGCACATCACCTGACCAGCCATCACTAATTAATTAATTAGTTTAATTTAAGTTTACGAGTTTAGCTGTGTTTTTTTTTCTTTTTTAATTTGGGGCAGATTTGCTATCAACCAATCAGATCACAGCTTCCCTCTGACGGCACTTTTGGGAAAAAAACTGGAAAACAGGAAGTTACCGTTAGGTTTTTATACTCACAGAGACTGCTCCTCCTCCTCCGAACGGCTCCCGAAATTAGGCCCGAAGAAAGAGAGAGAACAAAACAGTAGGGAAAAAGCACCTTCTCCCACTCTTCACTGAATTACCTTACTGCACCAAATTTTCACTCTGTCTGTGTCTCACTCACTCAGGCTGTGTCTCCTTGACCAGCGCAATGCTTACTAATGTGCGCTTTCTGTCTGTCTTTTATACAGACTTTAGGATGACTCATACTAAAACTTCAAAGAGAAGAATACAATGTGTACCTTTGTGCCCCTTAACAGGACTCAAGTGACTGCCCGATAACTGCCTCTCAGCAATTAGGGTGGGGGCAGCTTCAGCCAATCAGACACTAATCTACACTGCACTTTTATCTGAAAAACAGCAAAATTAGATGAACCACTTACCTTTCCTGGTTACCTCACTGCACCAAATTACCAAATTCTCACTCTGTCTGTGTCTCACTCACTCTGGCTGTGTCTCCTTGACCTGCGCAATGTTTACTAATGTGCGCTTTCTGTCTGTCTTTTATACAGACTTTATACAACTCCTGAAGTTGTTCCTTCAGCCATTAGCCCCCATTGTTATCCAACTCCATTAAGCTCACCCAATATGACAAAATGCGATTTCCTACATCAGCCTCCAGCCCCAAGGCCCCCAAGTCATAACACTTCTGACTGCAGAACATTCACTCTATTTATCACCAACCTAAGCTCTAGTCTCAGGTCCCAGGTCTCTGTACCAACAATTCCTTTCCAGCCCCAGCACTCCATCCCATATTATAGCGTGCTTCAATAGCTCACAAATATCAGCCTTTCCTCATGCAATCTGGGTACAATAAACCAACAATACTAATAAGGCTATCCTCTTCAAGATATAAACAAGCAAAGTGTAGTTGAGTAGAGACATAATTGCAGCACTGAATGAGAGAGAGTGAAAAACAGAGATTTGGAGAGTGAGAAGGCAGCAGGGCAGCGTGGTGGCATACTGATTAGCGTTGCTGAATCACAGCACCAGGGACCCGGGTTCGATTCCAGCTTTGTGTGACAGTCTGTGTGGAGTTTGCATGTTCTCCCAGTGTCTGCGTGGGTTTCCTCCAGGAGGCTGAATGACTCTACAGGGCCACATGGAGGTCCATTGCCAGACCTGTTCAAACGCAGAGTCAAGGAACCTAGCTAGATCAAAAAAGGATGGGAAAAATTCCAAAATAGGAAAAAGGCTGAAAGGGAGCAATAAAAGAATAATCCATTGTGCAGATGAAAAGACAGACCTGATTGCATGTACAGGTAGAGTCAAAGGATCTAGTCAAATAATATTAATAATCTTTATTCGTGTCACAAGTAGGCTTACATTAACACTGTAATGAAGTTACTGTGAAAATCCCCTAGTCGCCACACTCAGGCGTCTGTTTAGGTACAGAGAGGGAGAACTCAGAATGTCCAATTCACCTAACAAGCACGTCTTTCAGGACTTGTGGGAGGAAACCGGAGCACCAGGAGGAAACCCACGCAGACACAGGGGAATGTGCATACTCCGCACAGACAGTGACGCAAGTGGGAATCGAACCTGGGACCCTGGCGCTGTGAAGCAACAGTGCTAACCACTGTGCTACCATGCCACCCACAAAAAGACTAAGCAAAATTCAAAAAAGGCCTGAAAAATGAATCCATTCTGCAGATAAAAAGCCAGACCTGAGTGAAAGCAGTTAAAAGACCTAGCCAAATCACAAGAAGGATGAGCAAAAGAAAAATCAGAGAAAAAGTGAAACTTACCTGGTAAAATAGGCAGCCATTAGGATCAGCAAATTGAGAGCACAGCTTCAAGAAAACAGCAGCAACAGTCCCAGCCGGCACCATGGCAGGAGGTGACTGAACCGAATTGAAAAAAAGTTTTTATAAATGCCAGCTAAAGTACCAGACTCAAAAATCAAGTAGCTGGCCAAACTTCCTCTTTTGAAGGTTCACTGTAGAGAGCATTGTTTTATTAAAAATAAAAAGGCCAACAATCTCAACGGGAGCCCATCAAAACTGACAAAGTGCCGGGACAAGCACAGAGAGAAAACCAGCAGCTGCGGAGTCCTCTCGAAGAAGACAATTTAAAGAGGTTATTACAAAAATAACCATCAATAGGAACTTAAAACTTCCAGACCAGTTTCGGATAAGAGAAAGGACAAACCAGACCCAAAACTGGGAGACTTGCAGGAGAAAACATCTTGAATTACAGTAAATACATTTGTATATTTGTCTGGTGTATTTACAGATAAACCAAGGTACAGATGAATCCTCAACCACATCTAGTAAAATATAAAGAGCCTTTTGCAAATATTTTAAATTCCAAGTTGCGGCGAGCACAGACCTTAAAAGGAGACCCCAGGCTGAGGGAGGCTATCTGAACTAACCCAAAGAAACAAAACCTGCAAAACGAAAATGAAGCTATTCCATAGAAAAATGTTTATATCAGAGCTGAATCGAAAGAACCTCAGCCAGAAGTACAGCCAACTACAACTGCAGGCAGAAAATAATAATAATCTTTATTATTGTCACAAGTAGGCATACATTAACACTGCATTAACACTGCAATGAAGTTACTGTGAAAATCCCCTAGTCGCCACACTCCAGCGCCTGTTCGGGTACACTGAGGGAGAATTCAGAATGTCCAATTCACCTAACAAGCACGTCTTTTGGAACTTGTGGGAGGAAACCGGAACACCCGGAGAAAACCCACGTAGACACGGAGAGAACCAGCAGACAGTAGGAATCGAACCTGGGACCGTGGAGCGGTGAAGCAACAGTGCACCACTGTGCTAAGTCACTGCCCTGAAATACTCTTTGAAGAAGCAATATGTAGCCCTGAAAAAACATGAGGAGCTAAAATAGATTTCATACAATTTACAGCGCAGGAGGCCATTCGGCCCATCGAGTCTGCACCGGCTCTTGGAAAGAGCACCCTACCCAAGGTTAACACCTCCACCCTATCCCCACAACCCAGCAACCCCACCCAACACTAAGGGCAATTTTGGACACCAAGGGCAATTTATCATGGCCAATCCACCTAACCTGCACACCTTTGGGCTGTGGGAGGAAACCGGAGCACCCGGAGGAAACCCACGCACACACGGGGAGGATGTGCAGACTCCGCACAGACAGTGACCCAAGACGGAATCGAACCTCGGACCCTGGAGCTGTGAAGCAATTGTTCTATCCACAATGCTACCGTGCTGCCCCTTGATGCAGGTAGGGCGTAGATGTTGAATACTACTTCAAAAAAAGCAATTGAGCTATCAGTAGCAAAAAAGCAATGCACTGAAGCACAGTGCAAGTTGGAAAGAGGCAACAAAGGAAATAAACAGTTCGCTAATTCATATATATGAAATGATTCACCTTCAAAATTAAATGCAAAAGGAGTACATAACCCTCCAGCAACATGATAAAATGAAAACTGTCTTGAACAAAAGAATGGAAGAACAGCAGAAGAAACTCAAGGAGAAACTGTCGAACAAAGAACAAAGAAAAGTACAGCACAGGAACAGGCCCTTCGGCCCTCGAAGCCTGCGCGGACCATGCTGCCTGTCAAAATTAAAATCTTCTACACTTCCAGGGTCCGTATCCCTCTATTCCCATCCTATTCATGTATTTGTCAAGATGCCCCTTAAATGTCACTATCGTCTCTGCTTCCACCACCTCCTCCAGCAGCGAGTTCCAGGCACCCACTACCCTCGGTGTAAAAAAACTTGCCTCGCAAATCTCCTTTAAACCTTTCCGCTCGCACCTTAAACCTATGCCCCCTAGTAATTGACCCCTCTACCCTGGGAAAAAGTCTCTGACTATCCACTCTGTCTATGCCCCTCATAGTTTTGTGGATCTCTAACATATCGCCCCTCAACCTTCTTCGTTCCAGTGAGAACAAACCAAGTTTATTCAACCTCTCCTCATAGCTAATGCCCTCCATACCAGGCAACATGCTGGTAAATTTCTTCTCTAAAGCCTCCACATCCTTCTCGTAGTGTGGCGACCAGAATTGAACACTATACTCCAAGTGTGGCCTAACTAAGGTTCTATACAGCTGCAACATGGCTTGCCAATTTTTATACTCAATGCCCCGGCCAATGAAGGCAAGCATGCCCTATGCCTTCTTGACTACCTTCTCCACCTGTGTTGCCCCTTTCAGTGACCTGTGGACCTGTACACCAACATCTCTCTGACTGTCAATACTCTTGAGGGCTGTACCATTCACTGAATATTCCCTACCTGTATTAGACCTTCCAAAATGCATCACCTCACATTTGTCCGAATTAAACTTCATCTGCCATCTCGCCGCCCAGGTCTCCAAACGATCTAAATCCTGCTGTATCCTCTGACAGTCCTCATTGCTATCCGCAATTCTACCAACCTTTGTGTCGTCCGCAAACTTACTAATCAGACCAGTTACATTTTCCTCCAAATCATTTATATATACTACGAACAGCAAAGGTCCCAGCACTGATCCCTGCGGAACACCACTAGTCACAGCCCTCCAATCAGAAAAGCACCCTTCCATTGCTACTCTCTGCCTTCTATGACCTAGCCAGTTCTGTATCCATCTTGCCAGCTCACCTCTGAACCCGTGTGACTTCATCTTTTGTACCAGTCTGCCATGAGGGACCTTGTCAAAGGCCTTACTGAAGTCCATATAGACAACATCCACTGCCCTACCTGCATCAATCATCTTTGTGACCTCCTCGAAAAACTCTATCAAGTTAGTGAGACACGACCTCTCCTTCACAAAACTGTGCTGCCTCTCGCTATTACGACCCCTTGCTTCCAAATGGGAGTAGATCCGGTCTTGAAGAGTTCTCTCCAGCAATTTCCCTACCACTGACGTAAAGCTCACCGGCCTGTAGTTCCCTGGATTATCCATGCTACCCTTCTTAAATAAAGGAACAACAATGGCTATTCTCCAGTCCTCCGGGACATCACCTGAAGACAGTGAGGATCCAAAGATTTCTGTCAAGGCCATAGCAATTTCCTCTCTTGCCTCCTTCAGTATTCTGGGGTAGATCCCATCAGGCCCTGGGTACTTATCCACCTTAATATTTTTCAAGACGTCCAACACCTCGTCTTTTTGGATCTCAATGTGACCCAGGCTATCTACACACCCTTCGCCAGACTTAATATCCACCAATTCCTTCTCTTTGGTGAATACTGATGCAAAGTATTCATTTAGTACCTCGCTCATTTCCTCTGGCTCCACACATAGATTCCCTTCCCTGTCCTTCAGTTGGCCAACCCTTTCCCTGGCTACCCTCTTGCTTTTTATGTACGTGTAAAAAGCCTTGGGATTTTCCTTAACTCTATTTGCCAATTACTTTTTGTGACCCCTTTTAGCTCTACTGACTCCTTGCTTAAGTTCCTTCCTACTTTCCTTATATTCCACACAGGCTTCGTCTGTTCCCTGACTTCTAGCCCTGACAAATGCCTCATTTTTCTTTTTGACGAAGCCTACAATATCCCTCGTTATCCAAGGATCGTGAAATTTGCCATATTTATCCTTCTTCCTCACAGGAACATGCCGGTCCTAAATTCCTTTCAACTGACATTTGAAAGCCTCCCACATGTCAGTTGTTGATTTACTCTCAAACATCCGCCCCCAATCTATGTTCTTCAGTTCCCACCTGATATTGTTATAATTAGCCTTCCCCCAATTTAGCACATTCACCGGAGGACCATTCTTATTCTTGTCCACCAGCACTTTAAAACTTACTGGATTGTGGTCACTGCTCCCGAAATGCTCCCCTCCTGAAACGTCTACCACCTGGCCGGGCTCATTCCCCAATACCAGGTCCACTACAGCCTCTTCCCTAGTTGGACTATCTACATATTGTTTTAAGACGTCCTCCTGGATGCTCCTTACAAACTCTGCCCCGTCCAAGCCCCTGGCACTAAGTGAGTCCCAGTCAATATTGGGAAAATTAAAGTCTCCCATCACAACAACCCTGTTGCTTTTACTCCTTTCCAAAATCTGTCTACTCTCTGCTCCTCTATCTCCCGCTGGCTGTTGGGTGGCCTTTAGTAAATCCCCAACATTGTGACTGTACCCTTCTTATTCCTGATCTCTACCCATATAGCCTCGCTGCTGTTGCTAACTTTTGGTTGGTTCAATTGGCTCTGTATTATAACCTTTGCTCTAGAGTCGCCAGGTATCTTTAGGATACCGCCACGAGGTTCAAGTTCAAGTAATGATCAATAACTCAACACACCAATTAGTAAGATTCAAATCAAAGCACATTTATTATACACAGTAAATCGCTACTCATGCATAAACTCTACTTTCCAAGCTATTTCTATAACTAACAGGCCTATACTTAGCTTCGGACTGACCCACCAGGTCTGGGGAACAAATGGCCTTTCGTTCAGGTTCTGAGTCTGCGGGATTCAAAGCTGGTATGGACTGGTAGCTAGGAGCGCCTATCTCGTAGCGAGCGTTGACTTGAGACTTACGTTCTTTGGAGGCAGTTGGACAGGTCACTGTCAAGGGTTGGTTTGCGTTGCTGAGTGACCCTGTCAAGTAGGACGATTTGAACTTGGGGGCTTTACTTTATAGTCCCCAGGGGCTTCCCGCCCTTCGGGGCGGACCCCGTACCTGGTTTCAAGTGATTGGACTTTGTTCCAATCGCTTGGTTCGATTTCTCCAATACTGGAGCGGTTCCCTGATCGTTGGGCGGTCTTTAGGTGTCCGTTAACCTCTTTTGTGTTGGCTCCTGCTGACGCCGAGGAGTCTGGCTTGGCCTTGTTTACCTTAAATGTTTCGATTGTTCCCGGGGATCGCTCATTAGTATGTAGGTGGCTGCTATATTATGCCGATGGTTGCTTGTATTGATGCTGTCTGGGCTTTTGCAGAGTCTAAAACACAGTAACTTGCGCCTGCTAGTTTCTGCCTGTGTTGGCTGAATTTCCCTTCAGCCTTTGCTGTTCTCCATTTTACATCGGGAATTGGCCAACCCAGGTGGCTACACTGACCTCTGAGGTGTCCTCCCGCAGTATAGCTGTGATATTCTCCCTAACCAGTAGCACAACTCCTCCACCCCTTTTACATCCCCCTCGATCCTGCACCCAACTGGAGCTCCTCACAGACCTCATCGTTCGGTTGGAGCAGCAATTGGATGCACTTAGGAGCATGCAGGTGGCGGAAAGCGTCATAGATCGCAGTTATGTAAATGTGGTCACACCCAAGGTGCAGGCAGAGAAATGGGTGACCACCAGAAAGGGCAGGCAGTCAGTGCAGGAATCCCCTGTGGTTGTCCCCCTCTCGAACAGATATACCCCTTTGGATACTGTCGGGGGGGATAGCCTATCAGGGGAAAACAGCAGCAGCCAGAGCAGTGGCACCATGGCTGGCTCTGATGTTCAGAAGGGAGGGTCAAAGCGCAGAAGAGTAATAGTAATAGGGGACTCTATAGTCAGGGGCACAGATAGGCGCTTCTGTGGACGTGAAAGAGACTCCAGGATGGTATGTTGCCTCCCTGGTGCCAGGGTCCAGGATGTCTCCGAACGGGTAGAGGGCATCCTGAAGGGGGAGGGCAAACAGGCAGAGGTCATTGTACATATTGGTACTAACGACATAGGCAGGAAGGGGCATGAGGTCCTGCAGCAGGGGTTCAGGGAGCTAGGCAGAAAGTTAAAAGACAGGGCCTCGAGGGTTGTAATCTCGGGATTACTCCCTGTGCCACGTGCCAGCGAGGCTAGAAATAGGAAGATAGAGCAGCTAAACACGTGGCTAAACAGCTGGTGTAGGAGGGAGGGTTTCCATTATCTGGACCACTGGGAGCTCTTCCGGGGCAGGTGTGACCTGTATAAGAAGGACGGGTTGCATCTAAACCGGAGAGGCATAAATATCCTGGCCGCGAGGTTTGCTAGTGTCACACGGGAGGGTTTAAACTAGTATGGCAGGGGGGTGGGCACGGGAGCAATAGGTCAGAAGGTGAGAGCATTGAGGGAGAACTAGGGAATAGGGACAGTGTGGCTCTGAGGCAGAGCAGACAGGGAGATGTTGCTGAACACAGCGGGTCTGGTGGCCTGAAGTGCATATGTTTTAATGCAAGCAGCATTACGGGTAAGGCAGATGAACTTAGAGCTTGGATTAGTACTTGGAACTATGATGTTGTTGCCATTACAGAGACCTGGTTGAGGGAAGGGCAGGATTGGCAGGTAAACGTTCCAGGATTTAGATGTTTCAGGCGGGATAGAGGGGGATGTAAAAGGGGAGGTGGAGTTGCGCTACTTGTTCGGGAGAATATCACAGCTGTACTGCGAGAGGACACCTCAGAGGGCAGTGAGGCTATATGGGTAGAGATCAGGAATAAGAAGGGTGCAGTCACAATGTTGGGGGTATACTAAAGGCCTCCCAACAGCCAGTGGGAGATAGAGGAGCAGATAGGTAGACAGATTTTGGAAAAGAGTAAAAACAACAGGGTTGTGGTGATGGGAGACTTCAACTTCCCCAATATTGACTGGGACTCACTTAGTGCCAGGGGCTTAGACGGGGCAGAGTTTGTAAGGAGCATGCAGGAGGGCTTCTTTAAACAATATGTAGACAGTCCAACTAGGGAAGGGGCTGTACTGGACCTGGTATTGGGGAATGAGCCCGGCCAGGTGGTAGATGTTTCAGTAGGGGAGCATTTCGGTAACAGTGACCACAATTCAGTAAGTTTTAAAGTACTGGTGGACAAGGATAAGAGTGGTGTGCTAAATTGTAGTTCTTGTAGGCTATCCCCCCCGACAGTATCCAAAGGGGTATATCTGTTCGAGAGGGGGACAACCACAGGGGATTCCTGCACTGACTGCCTGCCCTTTCTGGTGGTCACCCATTTCTCTGCCTGCACCTTGGGTGTGACCACATTTACATTTAATTGAGCTACAATTGAGCTACAATCCAGTGAATGTG
This sequence comes from Scyliorhinus torazame, assembly GCF_047496885.1. Lineage (NCBI taxonomy): Eukaryota > Metazoa > Chordata > Chondrichthyes > Carcharhiniformes > Scyliorhinidae > Scyliorhinus > Scyliorhinus torazame. The sequence continues at coordinate 71,531,581 of NC_092714.1, read as the reverse complement.
CTAAATTGGGGGAAGGCTAATTATAACAATATTAGGCGGGAACTGAAGAACATAGATTGGGGGCGGATGTTTGAGGGCAAATCAACATCTGACATGTGGGAGGCTTTCAAGTGGCAGTTCAAAGGAATACAGGACCGGCATGTTCCTGTGAGGAAGAAAGATAAATACGGCAATTTTCGGGAACCTTGGATGACGAGTGGTATTGTAGGCCTCGTCAAAAAGAAAAAGGAGGCATTTGTCAGGGCTAAAAGGCTGGGAACAGACGAAGCCTGCGTGGAATGTAAGGAAAGTAGGAAGGAACTTAAGCAAGGAGTCAGGAGGGCTAGAAGGGGTCACGAAAAGTCATTGGCAAATAGGGTTAAGGAAAATCCCAAGGCTTTTTACACGTACATAAAAAGCAAGAGGGTAGCCAGGGAAAGGGTTGGCCCACTGAAGGATAGGCAAGGGAATCTATGTGTGGAGCCAGAGGAAATGGGCGAGGTACTAAATGAATACTTTGCATCAGTATTCACCAAAGAGAAAGAATTGGTAGATGTTGAGTCTGGAGAAGGGGGTGTAGATAGCCTGGGTCACATTGTGATCCAAAAAGACGAGGTGTTGGGTGTCTTAAAAAATATTAAGGTAGATAAGTCCCCAGGGCCTGATGGGATCTACCCCAGAATACTGAAGGAGGCTGGAGAGGAAATTGCTGAGGCCTTGACAGAAATCTTTGGATCCTCGCTGTCTTCAGGGGATGTCCCGGAGGACTGGAGAATAGCCAATGTTGTTCCTCTGTTTAAAAAGGGTAGCAAGGATAATCCGGGAACTACAGGCCGGTGAGCCTTACTTCAGTGGTAGGGAAATTACTGGAGAGAATTCTTCGAGACAGGATCTACTCCCATTTGGTAGCAAATGGACGTATTAGTGAGAGGCAGCACGGTTTTGTGAAGGGGAGGTCGTGTCTCACTAACTTGATAGAGTTTTTCGAGGAGGTCACTAAGATGATTGATGCAGGTAGGGCAGTAGATGTTGTCTATATGGACTTCAGTAAGGCCTTTGACAAGGTCCCTCATGGTAGACTAGTACAAAAGGTGAAGTCACACGGGATCAGGGGTGAGCTGGCAAGGTGGATACAGAACTGGCTAGGCCATAGAAGGCAGAGAGTAGCAATGGAGGGATGCTTTTCTAATTGGAGGGCTGTGACCAGTGGTGTTCCACAGGGATCAGTGCTGGGACCTTTGCTCTTTGTAGTATATATAAATGATTTGGAGGAAAATGTAACTGGTCTGATTAGTAAGTTTGCAGACGACACAAAGGTTGGTGGAATTGCGGATAGCGATGAGGACTGTCGGAGGATACAGCAGGATTTAGATTGTCTGGAGACTTGGGCGGAGAGATGGCAGATGGAGTTTAATCTGGACAAATGTGAGGTAATGCATTTTGGAAGGTCTAATGCAGGTAGGGAATATACAGTGAATGGTAGAACCCTCAAGAGTATTGAAAGTCAAAGAGATCTAGGAGTACAGGTCCACAGGTCATTGAAAGGGGAAACACAGGTGGAGAAGGTAGTCAAGAAGGCATACGGCATGCTTGCCTTCATTGGCCGGGGCATTGAGTATAAGAATTGGCAAGTCATGTTGCAACTATATAGAACCTTAGTTAGGCCACATTTGGAGTATAGTGTTCAATTCTGGTCGCCACACTACCAGAAGGATGTGGAGGCTTTAGAGAGGGTGCAGAAGAGATTTACCAGAATGTTGCCTGGTATGGAGGGCATTAGCTATGAGGAGCGGTTGAATAAACTCGGTTTGTTCTCACTGGAACGAAGGAGGTTGAGGGGAGACCTAATAGAGGTATACAAAATTATGAGGGGCATAGACAGAGTGGATAGTCAGAGGCTTTTCCCCAGGGTAGAGGGGTCAACTACTAGGGGGCATAGGTTTAAGGTGAGAGGGGCAAGGTTTAGAGTAGATGTACGAGGCAAGTTTTTTACGCAGAGGGTAGTGGGTGCCTGGAACTCGCTACCGGAGGAGGTAGTGGAAGCAGGGACGATAGGGACATTTAAGGGGCATCTTGACAAATATCTGAATAGGATGGGAATAGAGGGATACGGACCCAGGAAGTGTAGAAGATTGTAGTTTAGTCGGGCAGCATGGTCGGCACGAGCTTGGAGGGCCGAAGGGCCTGTTCCTGTGCTGTACATTTCTTTGTTCTTTGTTGATCCTGCCTGAAACATCTAAATCCTGGAACGTTTAGCTGCCAATCCTGTCCTTCCCTCAACCAGGTCTCTGTAATGGCAACAACATCCTAGTTCCAAGTACTAATCCAAGCTCTAAGTTCATCTGCCTTAACTGTTATACTTCTTGCATTAAAACATATGCACTTCAGGCCACCAGTCCCACTGTTTTCAGCAACATCCCCGTCTTCTCTTCCTCAGGGCCACAGTGGCCCTATTTCCTAGTTCTCCCTCAATTTTTTCACCTTCTGACCTATTGCTCTGGTGCCCACCCCCCTGCCATACTAGTTTAAACCCGAGTATGGTTTAAACTATGAGGAAACTGAAGACGAAGCAATTGAGCTCCGAAAATAAATCGAAAACCTGATGAAGGATCTTCTGATGCTACAAGGATCCCTCAGGTATTCCTGAGGTCCTCCTTCTGGAGAACCAGTTGGCAGAGCAGACTCAGCAATGTTCAATATTCCAGGAGGAAGCCAAGAGGTACAAAAAACTGAAGAGCTGAGGAATCAGCTAATGGAAAGAGGAAACATTGAAAGGATGAGCTATGGAACTTTCCAAGAACGATGCCATGGGTAACACAATTAAAGATCTGAAGTTACCACAGACAGGCCCGGCCAACAGTGAAACCAAAAAGAAGGACGTCAAAAATCTCTATTGCAGACAGAGAAAGAAACAACATTATAAGATAAGAAAATGTAAATCTGAAAGTCAAAAAACTAGAAGAAAAAGCACAGGATGGCTCAAATGTACTGAGAACCATTGGGTTGTTGAAAAATGAAATGGCTGAAATTGTGAAACAAGTGGAAATTAAGATTCCATTTTTGTTACATCAACATCCAGCAAGAACATGGTGGATCCCACGGAAAAAGAAATTCCATTTTAGAAATGAAAGGAGTGCACATCCCCTTAGGAAGGAATAGAACAAACCCACAGTGTCTGAATAAAGCAGATAGGTTGTTGACAAAACAAAGCAAAACACCAATTCAAAGGAGCACAAAAAACAAAATCAAATGGAGTCAGAGTAACAGGAACACAGAGTCCTACAAATTTTATGTCAAACCAACAAAGTCAATCCAAAGCAACTAAGACTACCATTCGTCCAAATGTGACAAAATGAGATCAAGCCTCCAGACATCTGCATTTATGAAGTCAGAGACTTGAGAAGAGGAGTGAAGATTACATTGCAAATGTTTTTGGTAAGGACTTGGGGAGAGATATAGGATTAAGGCGTTCGGTAGAATAAGGGTTAATGTGGGACTGGAGAACAGTACTGCCCATATAGTGATGTTGAGAGTCAGATGATAGTAGACTGCACAGTCTGCATAGAGACAGCACCCATGTTTGGCAGTACCTTGGATATGTACATCGTTATGTGTTACCAATAAACAGTTTACATTCAACCGCACCTCTCTGTGAAACACTAAACAACCTTTACAACACCTGACTGACATTTAAACTGCAAACATTGCCATGGTACATCATTTTTCTCCCCCTGAATAAACATGCAGTTCTCAATACATAGGTGTTACTCTACAGTTTTGAAATCCAAGATACCAAGAGGGCTTAACATTAGTTTGAAAATAAAACACTACCTACCTTGTTAGATTAGCCATTTTTGCTTTGGATATTGTCAACCCTGAGCCGTAGAGCCGATCGATTAATTTTCCAAATTTAAGATCAGGACCTGGCTTTATTATACCTAGGGTCCTGAAAGAAAAACAGCAGGGGAAAAAAAGCTTGCTCAATGTCCAGGACAAGGTATATAAAATTTTAACCAAACTCAGTAAGAGGACAAATGATGTGCCATTGCGGTTACTGCCAGTACTGGCAAAATAGTTAATAAAAACTTTAGGTCTTAAGCTTCCAATTTGGCAGGCACAAAAAATAGCAGTCAAACCAAATGCACATCTGCTTAAAAGGTAGCAAATGTTCTAGATCAGCTGATTACAGATATAGAAGTTTTTAAAATGCTGGAAATGTAGAGCGGGAAACATAAACCTATATGTTCTCTCTTCAAAGCCAACAGACCCAATATGTATGTTCAACACTTTATACTTTTATGGTGGATGTCAATTATTTTTGTTCTAGTTGCTACAAACAAAGACAGGAACAAGTCGATAATGGAAAAGAAAAGAGAGGGGGGAAAGAAGAGGAAAATGTTTGTGAATGTGTGTCAAGCAAAGGTCAAAGCAGCAGGCTAACCAGCAGAAACATCCTGGAGGGAACTTCCGGTGGCGGCCATGGAGTGAGTGGTCGCACATTTGGCAGCTCCCACTCAAGGCGGATCTTTTGGGCCTTTTCCCCATGCGTAGTGTGGATGTTTGGATGAAAAAGGTGCAGGAGTGATAGGAGAAAGTGAGACTCTGCAGGTGTGGCTGGTGGATGGATTCACAGACCAGAGTGTGTTGCGAACAAGGGAGTTGGTGGAGCAGGAGAATCTTTGTGCGCCACAGGTCAAGATGGCAGAGGGTAAAGGGCCTGTCCTGCATGTGCAGTGGTTAACGGAGCAGCTGGTGGACTTCTTGAACGAGAAGTTCAGTCAGCACAGGAAGGAAGCCCATGAGGCCCAGCCAGGGTGGTAGAGCTGCTGAAAACGGGGTTGGCCGTGTGGAACAGCAGCTGGAGACCCAGCGCCAGGCGAATCAGAAAGTGGAGGTGATGGTGGGGGAGCACGACAAGCAGCTCGCCTCATTGGTAGCTGAGATGGGGGTGACGTCGGAGACCCAAAAGCTGAAAGAAAACGTGAAAGCTCTGGAGGCCTTCGACCGGCCCTTGGAGGTCAACCGAGCGCATCGGGCGTTGATAAGGAGGCCGCAGGTGGGTGAGTCATTGAGGGCAATGGCGGTGCAGCTGCACTGTTTCCTGGACAAGGAAAAGATTTTGTCATGGGCGAGACAGATGAGGAAGTGCGCCTGGGAAGAGAATGAACTGCGGGTGTGACTGGGCCGGGCGCAGAACTGGCGAAGAGGGGGCCCGGAATTAACCGGGTCAATGCTGCCCGCTTTACGAAGGGGGTGAAGTTCGGGATGTTCTACCCGCCCTGCCTCCGGGTGACATACCAGAATCTGGACCCTTATTTTGTAACGCCAGAGGAGGCAATGGAATTTCTGAGGGACAATGGACTGGCATGGAAGGAGGACATTGAATTTTGGAGAGGTGTGAGGAGGTGTTTTGTTTTTTCTCTTGATGGTTCTAGAGAACTTTTCTCCTTTGAGATGTTTTGTTGTTATTAGTGGCGAGATGCTTGGGGAGCGTCATGAGTGAGTGCACCTTTTTTCTGTTACTTTTTTTCGTTTGGGAGTGCAAAGGGGGGGGAAATCAGCGGGAGGTCGGAGGCTTAGAGACCTTGGGCAGGGGGTTGCCAGGCTAGTTAACGGGAGCACAGTGGGGGTGGTCAGGTGATTGGTGCAGGGGAGGGAGATGGGATTGTTGTTTTGTTTAGGGGAGAGAGGGGACTACTGACAAGGGCGTGGCGGGAAAGGGAGTGATGACGGTGGACATCCAAGGGTAGGCCTGGGTGGGTCGCGTGATATGTGACACGGCCTGGCCCAAAAAGGGATATGGTTGATCAGCAGGAAAGGAAGGGGTGGGGAGCAGAGAGAGCCCCCAATCAGGCTGGAACGTGAAGGAGCTGAATGGGCTGATCAAATGGTCACGTGTGTACGCGTATATGAGGCGTTTGAAGGCGGACATGGTTTTTTTTTTTAAACGAGAGACGCATTTAAAGATAGGGGATCAGGCAAGACTGAGGACAGGATGGGTAGGGCAGGTGTTCCAATTGGGACTGGACATGAAGATGAGGGGGGTGGCGGTGTTGGTAATCAAACAGGTGGCGTTCGAGGTGGGCAGCATTGTGGCAGATTCATTGGGGGGGGGGGGGATGAATAGGAAGCTGGAGGGGATGCCGGTGGCTTTGGTAAACGTTTACGTCCCAAACTGGGATGATGTGGAGTTTGAGAGACAGGTGTTGGGTAAAATTCCTGATCTGGACACGCAACGGTTGATCATGGGAGCGGGCGGGGTGGAGAGGGGTGGGGGGGGGGGGGGGGGATTGTTACACGGTTATTGAGCCAGTCTTGGACCGGTCGAGCCCAAGATCAGGGAAGGTGTTGGCGCTGATGAAGGAGCTGAAGGGCTTTATGGGGGACGCGGGGACCCATGGAAGTTTGGGAGGGCGAGAGCGAAGGAATTTTCGTACGTTTCTCATATGCACCGGATGCACTCCTGGACTGATTTCTTTGTGGTGGATAAGACGTTGCTGGCAGAGGTGGTTGACTCAGGGTATTCGGTGATCATGGTTTCAGACCACACAGAGGCTCCAGATGGAGTTTGGGCTGGTGTCCACGGGGAAGGCGGACGGGCAGTTGTGGAGGATCAGGGGGGCAATGTATGAGTACAGGGAGAAGACGAGTAGGATGTTGGTCCACCAACTTAGGAAGCAGGAGGCGGCAAGGGAGATCGGCAGAGTGAAGGATGGGACGGGAAGTGTGGTACTGCACCCGATGGGGGTGAATGGGGTGTTCAATAAGTTTTATAGGAAGCTATATGGGTCAGAGCCCCCCGCTGGAGGGGAGGGAATGCGGCGGCTTTTGGACGGGCTGGAGTTTCCCAAGGTTGATGAGGACCTGTTGGAGGGGCAAGGGGCCCCCACTGGGTAGATAGAAGGGATGGAGAGTATGGGGGTGATGCAGGCAGGCAAGGCCCTGGGCCCAGATGGGTTCCCGGTGGCGTTTTATAAGAAGTATTGGGGGGGGGGGGGGGGGGGGGGAAAGAGAGAGACTTGAGGCCTTGGTTGGTGAGGACGTATAATCAGGTTAGGGAAGGGGGGGGGGGGGAAAGAGGAGTTTTCCCCTATACTGTCACAGACGTCTATTTCCCTAATCGATACTGGTGCTAAATGTGGATGGCAAGCTGCTGGCAAAGGTACTGGCCTCGCGAATTGAGGACTGTGTTCCGAGGGTGATAGGCGAGGATCAGACGGGGTTTGTGAAGTGGGGACAGTTGTCGGCAAATGTAAGGAGGTTACTTAACATGATTATGATGCCCCCGGAGGGGCAGTAAGTGAAGGAGGCATTGGCAATGGATGCAGAGAAGGCTTTCGACTGGGTGGAGTGGGAGTACCTGCGGGAGGTGTTGGGGCGGTTCAGGTCCAGCTCCATATAAGGCATCGGGAGCAAGCGTGCGGAGGAACCGAGTCAGCTTGCACTGTGGGACAAGGCAAGGATGCTCACTCTCCCCATTGCTTTTTGCCCTGGACATAGAGCCATTGGGGGTGTTGAGCACAGGTTTTCGGTGTGTACGGACGACCTGTTGTTGTATATTTCGGACCCACTGGGGGTCATCTGCTAAATTATGAGCATTTTGGCCAGTTTTCTGGATACAAGCTGAACATGGGAAAGAGTGAAGTGTTCCCGATTGAGACCAGCAGGCAGGAGAGGATGTTGGGGGAGCTGCCTTTAAGGTGGTAGGGGTGAGTTTCAGGTACTTGGGCATCAAGATGGCACGGGGTTGGGCGCAGCTATATAAATTGAATTTGACTCGGTTGGTGGAGCAGATGAAGGGGGATTTTATGAGATGGGATGTGCTGCCATTGTCGCTGGCGGGGCGGGTGCAGACAGTGAAGATGACAGTGCTGCCAAGGCTCTTGTTTGTATTTTGGAACCTCCCAATCTTCGTCCCAAAATCATTTTAAAGAAGGTCAACATGTTGGTTTCAGGGTTTGTGTAGGTGGGCGCAAGAGGGGTCAAGGGGGCATTTTGGAACGAGGGCGAGGGGAGGGTTTAGAGGAGGCAGCAGGGACGTGGGAAGAGGCCCAGCAGAGGGTGAATGCGTCCTCGTCGTGTGCAAGGCTCAGCCTTATTCAGTTCATAGTAGTTCACAGGGTACATATGACAGTGACTAGGATGCATAGGTTATTTGAGGAAGTAGAGGATAGGTGTGGACATTGCGCGGAGAGTCCAGCAAACCATGTCCACATGTTCTGGGCATTTCCAAAACTGAAGGGGTTCTGGCAGGGATTTGCAGACATAATGTCCAAGGTGTTGGGGGTAAAGGTGGTCCCGAGCCCAGAGATATCGATATTTGGGGTGTCGGAAGACCCAGGAGTCCAGGGGACGTGAGAGGGCGATGTCTTGGTCTTTGCCTCCCTGATAGTCCGGAGACCGATTTTGCTTGGATGGAGGAACTCAGAGTCGCCGACATCGGGGGTATGGGTGAGCACCCTTGCAGAATTCCTGAGGTTGGAAAAGATTAAGTTTGTCTTGAAAGGATTGGTTGTTGGGTTCGCCCAGGGGTGGAAATCGTTCATTGACTTATTTAAGGAGGATTGAGGTGTCAATGGCGAAGGCAGGACGGGAGGAGGGAAAGTTATTTATTATGTTGTACAAGTTTGCTCTTATTTGTGTGTTTGTTGTTTAGAAATGCCTTAATAAAGTATTTTTAAAGAAAGAAACATCCTGTAGGACCTGATGGTTCAGAAGGGGACAGCAGTAATTCACTGCAAAACTATTCGGACATGCTTCTCCAAATAATGCCAGATCCTAGAAATCCATAAATTGTTACATTCTGTACCATCCATGCTCAAAACCTAGTACGAGGACACCACACACAGACAACCCCCACACTAACCTGCAACACCTCCACCATCTTTTGATTCACCATCGTCATATTTCAGAGCTAATAAACCACACAATTACATGGTCAGTGCTTCAAAATCAGTGATCTAACATAATAAAATACAGAGTTAATTTTCACTAATTTATAATACCCAGCTCGATCTCACCACCACCTTTCTAGATTCCTCCATTATTGCTAAATTATCGAACTGCTTGTCCGACATATAGCACTAGATTAACAGAAATTTCCTCCAATTACACATTGTGAAGACTGAAGCTATTATTTTCGGCTCCTGCTCCAAACACCATTCCCTAGCTGCCAACTCCATTCCTCTCTCTGACAACAGTCTGGGGGATTCAGTAAGTCCCTTTGCAAACATCGTGTTACATTTGACCTTGAGATAAGCTTCCAACCTCATATTCATACCATCACTAAGGCCAACTAGTTCCAACTCTGTAACATCGCCAGACTTCGCCATCTACTGTTGAAACCTTCATTCTTTCTTTCCTTTTGTTATCTCTAGACTTGACTATTCTAACACACTCCTGGTTGGTCTCTCACATTCTATCTTCCTTAAACTTCAGGTCATCCAAAACTCTGCTACCTATAACTTAACTCACACCAAGTACTGCTCCCCTATCACCCCAGTGTGTGATTTTAAAATTTGTTATGGCCCAGGGTTTAAAGAACCCCAAAGTGTATCATGGAGTTCACCTGACCCACAATTTTTAATAGATTGTGGTGTGGGGAGCACACTGTCCACTCTACAGGTGTGGTACAGCAGAAATGGAAAAGTATTTTTTAAAGCAAAACAATGTTTATTCTATGAACTCAAGTTAACCTTTTTAAAACATCCAGTGAACATCTTAGCAACCATTAATTCAAATACAACCCATAAAGACTACAACACTAAGTAACGCTTTAAGCTTTCCTTTTAACATCCATTCAACTTAAAAAAAAAAACCTTTAACAGAAGCATATCAGTTAAAGTCACTACTGAAAACATTTATAATTCTGAATTCACCAAATGATCAAGAGACAGTCTTTTGATGGCAGAGAGAACAGCAGTACACCTGCTTGGTCTGGCTTCAGCTCCAATACTGAAAACAAAACTAAAACACACCGTGCAGCAAACAGCCTAAAACAAAAGTAAAAAGCTGACCCAGCTCCACCCACACTCTGACATCACTGATAAACACCCATTTCTTAAACACCCATTTCTTAAAGATACTCTCACATGACAAATTCTCATCCTTGTTTTCAAATCCTTCCACAGTCTGGTTCCTCCCTAACTCCGTGATCTCTTCCACTCTCACAATTATCAGAGATACCTGCATTTCTCTAATTCTGGCCACTTGTTCATCTCCAATTTTAAGTTACTCCACAATCATTTTTTATCTCACCCACTGTGGATCACGATGTGGTAGAATACAAGACCAGGGATATACTTCTGAGGCTGTATTAAGGCTCTGGTCAGATCCTATTTGGAGTATTGTGAGCAGTTTTGGGCCCCGTATCCAAGGAAGGATGTGCTGGCCTTAGAAAGGGTCCAGAGGAGGTTCACAAGAATGATCCCTGGAATGAACAGCTTGTCGTATGAGGAATGGTTGAGGACTCTGGGTCTGTACTCGTCGGGTCTGTACTCGTTGGAGTTTAGAAGGATGAGGGGGGGGGATCTTATTGAAACACGATACTGTGAGGCCTGGATAGAGTGGACGTGGAGAGGGCGTTTCCAATTGTAGGAAAAACTAGAACCAGAGGACACCATCTCAGACTAAAGGGACGATCCTTTAAAACAGAGATGAGGAGGAGTTTCTTCAGCCAGAGGGTGGTGAATCTGTGGAACTCTTTGCCGCAGAAGGTTGTGGAGGCCAAATCACCGAGTGTATTTAAGACCGAGATAGATAGGTTCTTGATTAATAAGGGGATCAGGGATTAGGGGAGAAGGCAGGAGAATGGGGATGAGAAAAATATCAGCAGTGATTGAATGGCGGAGCAGATCGATGGGCCAAGTGGCCTAATTCTGCTCCTATGTCTTATGGTAGACGACCCCACTTTCTCACTCCCCAAAATTGCGTTACAATGTAACATTAGTTGTCAGCCTCCATTTTCCACCCCACAAAGGCATACTGTACTTCCATATAACTGGGCACAAGGTATCAAGCAGGTGATGAGGGCTGGGTTACAAAGATACACAGGAGTTTAAGACACGCTTCCTCTTTGCCTCGAATACTGATGACATTTAAAATGGTGAACACCCACCATTCAGTTTTATACTCAGCGTATAAGTCAAACCCTGTTTTTAACTGGGATTTTGAGGCTACGAATGTCAATTTATATGCTCACATCCATGGTTACATTTCTCCATGTGGTGCAGTGTTTTCTAATGCTCCTTGTTAAGCTGATTGCGTGACATGTTTTATTATTTTTAAAGACACTTTAATTATATAAATTGTTGTTGTGGTGAAACATCCCAAGGTCCACAGGTACATCACCAAACAAAATCTGACATAATCATATTAGGGAGAAATGATCAGAAGTGTAGTCAACAGGGTACATTTTAAGGAGCATCTTCAAGGAGGCAAAATGTGTAGTGAAGTGGAGAGCTTAGAGAGAGAGGTCCAGAGTTTAGGGTCCAGGTAGCTGATAGCACGGTTCCCAATGGTGGAATGAAGAAAATTGGGGATGTGGAAGGAACTAGAAATGGAGCAGCACAAATTCCTTGGAGGTTTGTGGGGCTGGAAAGATCGGGAAAAGCGAGGTTATGGGAGGACTTAAAAATAAAGATGAGAACTTTAAAATGGATGAATTGCTAGGCTGGGAACAAAAATAGGCCAATCCTAAAAGTATGAATAAAAACAATACGAAGAATAAGAAACATCACACAGAATCACAATATAATGGAAACCAAAAAAAGACACTTGATCAAACAAGTATAATGCATGACATGTAATGGCAAGATATATTACATAACATGAGAAATGTCACAGACATGTGGGTGGCAGAGTAAGGCAAGTACCTTTACAACACTGATTGTAGGCTGGTATGAACAACAATACTTTGATTCAGTCATCAAACTTATCCTGTTACCTTGAAGTGGGCTCCCCTCACTGCATACAAAGACCCCCTGGGTCAGGAATTAGACACCTGACCCCTTCCTGTGGACACACACTCCCAGTAACAGCTGCAGGTTCTCCACCTGCACCTCTGACCTTCTCTGCAGTGCTCCATGCGCAACTGCAAGTCAAACCCATCAATCAGCCGGACTACCAATCAGGGATCATGTTAAAAAACAGAAAATGCATGCTGTGAAATCCCAGCGTATATGGGAAAATCAAGGATTTTGAAACTCTACCTACTGCCTACCCAATCCATCTGTCGAATCCAGGACCATTTAATTTAAATAATTAAGTGAATTTAGTACCCTTCTGGTACACACAAACCTCACCATCTACCTCTCTCCCACACAAAACATCATATGCAATGCATTCTGACAGGGCACAGAAACCATGGCGGTAATTTTCCAGGACCACTAGCCCGAGATGGGCATCGTGATGGCTCACTGAATTGGGCGCAAGGAGATTGCTAATTGGAGGGCAAGTGGCTCCAATTGATAGAGGTGTTGCCATGGAGAATTCACCAGTTAACTGATGACTGACAGTTAACTGCCAAGCTCCGTTTAAGTTCAAACCAAGCAGGTTCACTCTGATTGATTAAGCTATTGCTCATGGGAATGAATGACTGTGGCCTATTTTGTTTAGTTGAAAAATGTACAATCTACGCACATGTTCTTTCTGTCTGTAAAGAACAGGGCCCTGTGTATTAATATATGTAGCTTCTAGCACATTACAACATTATGATTTTATGCAAGTAGTAAGTGATCTGTTTAATGCATATGCTGCCCAGGCAAACGTTGATCAGATTTATCACTTCAGTACTAGGATGGAATGGTAATTTCACGACTGATACTCTCATTTGTGTGCAAAAAGATTTAAATACGGTTTGGCCTAAAGTACACCTTCATAATACATGTGAACTGTGAATATATTTAGGAATTAAATTCTTACTTTTCCATCTTACTTCCCATTTTGCGAGCTGTGTATTGATCCCCATAGCCTACCAAATGGAGCTGACGAGCATATACAGTAATTATGGAGCCAACGAACAATTCTTCTGGCCTCAATTGTTCATATTTAGTCCGTTTCAGAAAGGTACGGTGGTTCTTTATGTCGTACTGTAAAATGTCAAGAATGGATATTATCAATACATCTGTTCACAAAATAAAACAAACCTAAAAGTCAAAATAGAAGCATGTGGAAAACTACAAACACCTTTCATAAAACAAGCAAAGTGTTGTTCAAGTTGCTAGAAACAAAATGCTAAGAATTGGCAGTTTGCCACAGGCACCGACACCAGTTCAGTGGCGTCAGTCACTCCCTGAAGAATATGGTTGTCTGCTTTTTTAAAAAAAAACAGAAGTCAACTCCTACTTGTGCAGTCACGGGATCCAGGAATGCAACAATGGCACTCCCTTGTGATCTGGACTGGTTCTCTGCGACTGAAAACATGAATTGTTTTAATATCTTGGAAAGCAAACTAGGTATTGTTCAGTTGATTTGTAAGTTGCTTCATCCTACAATAGACATAACATGCAGAATGTGATAAAATCAACAACTGTGGTACAATCGGTACAATTTGCATTACAAAAAATACAGGCATTCACTAGCCTACTTGGATGGACTCAGCATAGAAAGACTGATTGATTTGCTTTGCCACCTGCTGTGCCTACAAAGCAGAGGTAATACTTCCCTGCAGTCTTTCTGCTGCTTAAACTGACTTCCAATCCCCAATTTTAACTCTGCCAGCCCCATGGTATTGAACTGAACAGATGGTTAAAAAAGTAAAGTATTTAATGTGATAATCCAGAAACAGTCACCTGCCACCATTTTAACCATGTATGTTTTAAAAGCGTTGGCTCAGCGATAGCACACATGTCTTAGAACTGTGGTTAACCACTTACTTCCTATATTAAGGGTTGTACGGTAGAACCTGCACTACAGGTTCACCTGGGCTCCTGCATGCTAGCTCCGCCCAGGAGCCGGGTTATATATATGCGTGGCCTTCAGCTCGCAGGCATTTCGTCAGCTGCTGTAGGAGGCCACACTTCAGATACTAATAAAGCCTCAGTTTGTATTCAACTTCGTCTCCAGCCAAATTGACCGTGCCTCAATATATTAGTATCTGATTCAGAAGATGGACCTCAGGATTAAACCAGATCGACTGCAGCTGGATCCACACGCAAGCGACGCCAGAAAGGACTTTCAGCACTGGCGAGCTTGTTTTGAAGCGTATATCAACGCGGCGCCGACCCCTGTTCCAGATTCAAATCTTGTACTCCAGATTCAACTCTAAAACCTTCCCGCTGATCCAGAACGCGCCCAATTACGCTGACGCTGTGACTCGACTCAAAGAGAGTTATGAGCAGAATACGAACACGCTCTTCGCCAGTCACGTGCTCAACGCAACGCGTACTCAACTACCAGATGAGTCAATCGAGGACTTCTGGAGGGCCCTGATCCCACTAGTTCGGGACTTTGACTGCCAGGACGTTACAGCTAAGGAGCACTCCGATCTCCTTATGAGGGATGCTTTTGTAACTGGGATTGGGTCCGATGTTATCAGGCAGCGGCTCCCAGAAGGGGCCACGCGCGACCTCGCAGAGACTAAAACGCTAGCGCTTTCCATGACAGTCGCCCTGCGCAATGTACAGTCCTACGCCCCCAACCGCGTGGTCCACTCCTCCTACGCTTCATGGGCCCCACAGGCAGCCGCCCCAGCGAGGGCGCTACCCACCCAGTACACCGGCTCTATGCGCCAGCCAGTGATCTCCGGGGGGCCCCGATGCTATTTTTGCGGCCAACAAAGACACCCCCGCCGACGTTGCCCGGTCCGCGCTGCCCATTGTAAGGCCTGTGGGAAGAAGGGCCACTACGCAGCAGTGTGCCAGCCCGCTCAGCGGCAGCAGTCGCCCCCCCCACCCCCCCCGATCACGGAAAATGGGCACCGCCATTCTGTGACCCCCCAGGACCTCCGGGTGCTGCCATCTTGTCCACCCCACAGCACACAGAGACCCACGGCATTTCAGGACCCCAACGTAGTGGCCGCCTCACTACCCGACGGTCAACCACAACTCGCATCCATGGTAATCGACTAGTCCAGACCACACACTCTGACCAACGCATCCACCAGCGTGAAAGTCAATGGCCACGTGACCTCCTGCCTACTGGACTCCGGGAGTATCGAGAGCTTTGTACATCCAAATACGGTAAGGCTCCTGCTCCCTTAAGGTACACCCTGCCAATCAAAGTATCTCCCTGTCCTCCGGATCCCGTCGCGTAGCGATCCGGGGGTACAGCACGGTCACGCTCACAGTCCAAGGCGTAGAGTTCCACGTTTTTCGCTTCTACGTCCTCCCTAACCTCCTTATCCTTGGCCTGGATTAAGTGCAACCTCCAGAGCCTGACCCTTAAATTCAGCGGACCCTTACCACCCCTCACTGTGTGCGGCCTCGCGATCCTAAAGGTCGATCCTCCTTCCCTCTTTGCCAATCTGACTCCAGATTGCAAACCCGTCGCCACCAGGAGCAGACGGTACAGCACCCAGGATAAGGCCTTCATCATGTCCAAGGTCCAGCGGTTGCTTCAGGAGGGAGTCATCAAGGCCAGCAACAGCCCCTGGAGAGCTCAAGTGGCAGTGGTTAAGTCTGGGGAGAAAAATCGAATGGTCGTGGACTACAGCCGGACCATCAACAGGTACACGCAGCTCGACGCGTACCCCCTCCCACGCATATCTGACATGGTTAACCAGATTGCACAGTACTGGGTCTTCTCAACGGTGGACCCGAAATATGCTTACCACCAGATCCCAATCCGTAAATCGGACCGGCCATACACCGCCTTCGAGGCAGACGGCCGGCTATATCACTTCCTTAGGGTCCCCTTCGGCGTCACCAATGGGGTTTCGGTCATCCAAAGGGAGATGGACCGAATGGTCGACCAGTATGGCTTGTGGGCCACGTTTCTGTACCTAGACAATGTGACCATCTGCAGCCATGATCAGCTGGACCACGACGCCAACCTCGCTAAATTTCTCCGCACCGCCACTCTCCTCAACCTCACGTACAACAAGGAGTAGTGTGTGTTCCGTACAAACCGCTTAGCCATCCTCGGCTATGAGGTCCAGAACGGAGTTCTGGGGCCCGATCCCGACCGCATACGTCCCCTCATGGAGCTTCCCCTCCCCCACTGCCCCAAGGCCCGCAAACACTGCCTGGGGTTCTCAGTGGGTCCCAAACTATGCGGACAAGGCCCGCCCACTCATTTCCCCCTGACGGCAGAGGCCCAACAGGCCTTCGCCCGGATCAGGGCTGATATTGCCAAAGCTGGAATGCACGCTGTAGACTAAACACTTCCTTTCCAAGTAGAAAGCGACGCATCAGATGTTGCCCCTGCCGCCACCCTCAACCAGGCAGGCAGGCCCGTGGCATTCTTTTCCCGCACCCTCCATGCCTCCGAAATTCGGCACTCATCCGTCGAAAAGGAGGCCCAGGCTATCGTTGAGGCTGTGCGACATTGGAGGCATTACCTGGCTGGCAGGAGATTCACTCTCCTCACTGACCAACGGTCGGTAGCCTTCATGTTCAACAACACGCAGCGGGACAAGATCAAAAATGACAAAATCTTGCGGTGGAGAATCGAGCTCTTCACCTATAACTATGAGAATAAGTATCGCCCTGGCAAACTCAACGAGCCCCCAGATGCCCTATCCCGAGGCACATGTGCCAGCGCACAGGTAGACCGACTCCGGACCCTGCACGACAGCCTTTGTCACCCAGGGGTCACTCGGTTGTGCCACTTCATTAAGGCACAAAATTTGCCCCTACTCCGTCGAGGAAGTAAGGACGATCACCAAGAACTGCCAGGTCTGTGCGGAGTGCAAACCGCACTTCTACCGGCCGGACCGCGCGCACCCGGTGAAGGCCTCCCGCCCCTTTGAACGCCTCAGCGTGGATTTCAAAGGCCCCCTCCCCTCCTCCGACCGACACACTTATTTCCTCAGTGTGATCGATGAATACTCCAGTTTTCCCTTCGCCATCCCATGCCCCGACATGACATCTGCCACTGTCATTAAAGCCCTTAATTCTATCTTCACTCTGTTCGGCTTCCCTGCCTACATCCAGTGACAGGGGATCCTCATTCGTGAGTGATGAGCTACGCCAGTTCCTGCTCGGCAGGGGTATCGCCTCCAGCAGAATGACAAGCTACAACCCCCGGGGAAACGGACAGGTAGAAAGGGAGAATGGGACGGTATGGAGGGCCGTCCAGCTGGCCCTACGGTCCAGAAATCTCCGGGCCTCCCACTGGCAAGAGGTCCTCCCTGATGCACTACATTCCATTCACTCTTTACTTTGCACTGCTACTAACAGTACACCACATGAACGTCTTTTTGCCTTCCCCAGGAAGTCCACATCCGGGGTATCACTCCAGACTTGGCTCACAGCTCTGGGAAGCCAGCTTCTCCGTAAACATGTGCGGCTCCACAAGGCGGACCCGTTGGTGGAAAGGGTGCACCTGCTCCACGCAAACCCACAGAACGCCTACGTGGCATTCCCCCACGGCCGCCAGGAAACCGTCTCACTCAGGGACCTGGCACCAGCAGGTTCCCCCCCCCCCACACCACCCCCGTCGTCCCCGGTGCCACCCTCCCTTCCCCCGCCGCCCCCATCAACCCCCCTAGGACTGTCCATCTTCCCCCTGCCCACTCCCGTTGATGAAGAGAATTTCGGCACACTCCCGGAGTCAACTTCGACCACGACAGCACCAACATCGCCGGCTCCACTTCATCAGTCCCAGAGGACGATCAAGGCGCTGGACCGGCTGAACCTCTGACCGGCCCATCGGATGACCAGAGACATTTTTTTTTCACTGTTCTGTAAATATTAAAGATTGCGAATTGTATATAGTTATCCACCACCCCCACCGGACTCAATTTTAACAGGGGGTGAATGTGGTAAACCACTGTGTTCCTATATTAAGTGTTGTACAGTAGAACTGGGCCCCTGCATGCTAGCGCCGCCCAGGAGCCGGGTTATAAATATGCGTGGCCTTCATCTCGCAGCCATTTCGTCAGCTGCCACACTTCAGAGACTAATAAAGCCTCAGTTTGAATTCAACTTCGTCTCCAGCCAAATTGATCGTGCCTCAAGAACCTAACAAAAGTAATTGCTTTTTGATCTTGCATGATGTAAACCCAAGAGAAGAATCTGATTAAACCTTAGGTAGAGGGCCCTATAATTGTGACAGAATGATGAGGAGAACTGGCATCCACCGTGATCTTGTGATACCCAATAGCACTATATTTCCATATTCATCCCTGAAAGTATATTACAAAATGTTTCAACTTAACAAATACAGAAAGTACAATAAAATTTGACTTGTCTCTATACAGTATGTTCCATTCCTTGGTGTCTCTAAACAATTGTAATTCTCTTGATAGTTACAATATACATTCCATGTCATACATAGAGCATCGGGGCGAAAGATTGCAACTTGAAATATGACAGAAAGTGCAATGGAATTCAACTTTCCTTCATACAACATTTTCTTTTCTGAAGTGACTCGATACAATTTCAATACTTGTGTACTGCTGTAAAAAGAGACATGCTATCAGACCCTGCTATCAGTTATTGACAAGGTGGACATTGAAAGACTGTGTCCTCTTGCAAGTTGAGTCCAGAACTAGGGAACATGGTTTTAAAATTAGTGGTTGCCCTTATAGGACATAGATAAGGAGAATTTATTTCTCTCAGAAAGTTGTGCAACTCTCTGCCTCAGAAGGCAGTAGAAGTGGGATCACTGAATATTTTTAAGGCAGAGGGAGATAGATTCTTATTAGACAAGGGAATCAAAGGTTATTGATGATAGATGGGAATGTGGAACTCAACACAAATAGATTAGTCATGATCTTATGAAATGGCAGAACAGGCTCCAAGAGCCAGATGACCTACTTCTGCTCCTATTTTGTATGTTGTATGTAAAGCTCCCCTTCCCGCCTTGCACTCATTAGGGCAGCTCACAAAAAAAATACTAACTGTAAAGTCCTCTGCAGACAGAAGGAACATGTCCACACATTACACCTTTTTCAAATAAACAAAAGCTTGGTAAACAGTCATTCCTTGATTCATTACCCATGGTAATGCCTTGAACAGAGTTGACGTTTAAATTTCAACAAAACTAAACAGTTAACTGTTCCATGTTGCATTCTCCATGGCAGTGCCAGTTCGCTTACCAACCAATCAGCACTCTCTTCTCATGCAGTTTAAATTGTTGTTTCCTCTTTATTGTTGACAATTTCTTGTAAGCTGTCCTGATGAGGTGTTCTTTCTTTCAGCAATACCCCTCTTTTACAATACCAAACAACAAATCCAATACTCTTGATATTAACAAAATACGTTCACTGTCAGGCATAAAGTTCAAGGGGTTCTACAAATGTTCCAGCTCCTCAGTGTATTATGGCTGAAAGGTCTTATAACAGCGACATTTCCTCATTGAACCTCCCTGGCAGCTGCCCCAAACTTTTGGAAGGTTAACAAACTGACAAATTAAAAGATGGGCAAACAGTCTGCATCTAATCTGAGCGAACTCCTAACATCACTGTAGGTGCACCTGCATTAGATGGACTGTAGTGGTTGTGGCTCATCACCACCTTCTAATTAAGGATGGGTATCAAATGCTGACCTTGCCAGTGATGGCCACATCCAATAAAAATAATTTTTAAAAATTGGATTTAAGCTCCCACTGAACCACAATTATCAAGAATTTTTGAGGAGGGGAATATTAAGAGATTAATCAGAGACCCGGTGTATTACAGGATAATTCTGTTTAGCGTGGCAATATATGGTGCACCATTGCCCAATGCATAACAGCAACAAACATCATTGTTGCATAGTATAATGGATAGTCTAGTAAAATTAGCAGTTGCTGAAATTGTTAAATATAAACAAAACTGAAAGGGATTCTGAGGCCCATGGTGGTATTAGGATTAATGATGGTACATTCTAGTACATAGAGTTAAGGTCTTGGGCTAGGGATACAGGGGTGATGTGAGACAGAACTTTTTATTTTTTTTTAAATACAGCAAGTGGAAATTACTTGGAACTCATTGCCTATGAGCATGGTGGAAGTGGAGATGATCATTGATTTCAAGAAAATTGAATGGGCACTGGAGGGAAATAAATGTGCTGGGCTACAGGAATGCAGTGGGAAAATGGGACTGACTGGACTGCTCTACAGAGAGCCAGCATGCACTAATAGGCTAAATGGGCTTCTTCTAAGCCATGATGGCTTTAGGAGTCTTAACTGCAGATTTAGTTAAGAATATCCGGTGCAGCTGGTGAGCACATTGTATTGCAATGATTTGTACTGAAAATCCAATTTCAAAATCTATCTGCATCATCTTATTTGAGGGATTAATGGATAATTAATTGTTTTATCCTTTTAAAGGATTAGATTAAGCTCTGTACCCGATCTGTGAAAAACAGCAGCATTTCACCAAGTTGATCTAAATCCAAAATCATATCTCTGAATAAAGAAAATAGACGAGTGGAGAATTGATACTTAAGTGACCATCATGTCTCACAACGATGTTTGAACAGAATAACTCTAAAGTGATATATAAGTGATATAACTCAGTTGTCTCATCCCAGGTCTCATTTAGATTTAAGCCAGAAATACATTGGATAAAATTATTTTGCACAAATTTAAAATAGCATGAACAAATATATTCTACTAAACTCAAGAGAGAAAATGCTGGAAAATCTCAGCAGGTCTGGTACCATCTGTAGGGAGAGAAACATTTTGAATCCAGATGACTCTTTGTCAAAGCTAAAAGACTTAGAAAGTGGGAAATATTTATACTGTGGGGTGAGAGAATGGAAGATGAATCTTACCCACAGAAACCAAAGGAACAGAGTACCAATAACCACAGAACCAAGGGGAAAGAGTGCTAATGGCAGTTCCCAGGGAGAACAAAAGGTGTGAAAGGCCAAACAGCAGAGAAACTAACATGAGTGTAAACTGTGACAGATGTAGATGTGGGGGAGGGAAAGGGGAAGCAAAGGGGAGAAAAGGAGAAACAGTCTACTAAACTGTTCCATTCTCATTTCCCTTTGAGTAGAGGGGTAGTAAATTCTTTGCTCAGGAAATAAATAACCAACCTTTACTGTTCCAGTAAAGAAAAACAAGTTTACTAAACTAAAAAAAAAATGAATCACCAGGTTGGAAACTATGCAACTTCAAACCTGAGCCAATTAGATCCAGTTCTAAAATTCATGGACACCATATTTTGTACTACAACCGTAGGATCTCAAAATATTTTATTCCATCGAAGTATCATGATCAAAAACGGAAAGAGGTACCCAAATTCAATCCAAAAATCCAGTATAAATTCTAATTGTACAGTACTTTTGTCCTTAACTATATACTTACAATTCTTAGCTCTACCAAACACTATTTAAAACTATTGTTTTTCCTTTGTATACATCATGTATCATACATAAACAAACAATTGCTCCTTGACTTATGTTGCAGAGATCCCTTGTGGCTGCTTGAACAATCCGAGTTGAAGGCAGTAGTGACTTTCATAGCCAGACAGAACAGCACTTGCAAATAAGCATGGATTCGGATCTTCAATCAAAGGATCATTCACAAGAGATGGCTAACTGTAGATCTGGAGAAACTAACCCTTTTGGCACAGAGCTCCTCAGAAGGTTCCTCATGAGACCTAAGCAATGTGTAGATTCTTAAGAGCAAAGGATAAACTCATCTTTCATGATACTCGATTCTACTTGCGAAATGCTGCTGGGCTTCCTTCTCCCCAATAATAATTATTTCCCATGGATAAATACATAACAGCCCTCGAGTCAATCTGATTATTTAATTCAAAATTCGAAGGGCGAGTGAGGCATTAGTGCTTAGGGCAGGTCTCAGTAAGTGCAAAGCAAAACATCCTCAGAACATCAACATGAAGTAATGAGGTCGTTTGCTCATTCTTATTTGTTGCAACATATTTTCAAGCAAGTGAGTAGCCAATTTAAGAGGGGCAGAAAAATTAACTAAATAGCATGGAGTTAAATGTACACCAAAGATAGATCACATCTTTGAAGGATATTAACAAAAACAGTTGGATTTTTAATATAAAAAAGAGACAATGCTTCTGTGATCATACAAATTACCAATGTTTTAAAATTTATTTTCAATCTTATCCTATACTTATCCAGTCTTATCTTATCTAGAACGTTAAAGAATAATAATAATCTTTATTATTGTCACAAATAGGCTTACATTAACACTGCAATGAAGTTACTGTGAAAAGCCCCCAGTCGCCACATTCCGGCACCTGTTCGGGTACATGGAGGGAGAATTCAGAATCTCCAATCACCGAACAGCACGTCTTTCGGAGACTTGTGGGAGAAAACCGGAGCACCTGGAGGAAACCCACGCAGACACGGGGAGAATGTGCAGACTCCACACAGACAGTGCCCCAAGCCAGGATTCGAACCTGGGACCCTAGCGCTGTGAAGCACTGTGCTACCGTGTCAACAATCGCATTCGAAAAAAGTCCCAAAGGATAATAAAATTGACAGATAACCATGAGTATCTGGCCAATGACCATAACTTAAAATATGTCGTTAAATTTCAACAATAAAGGAAGATAATATCCTGGATGAAAAACACAAAGAATCCTACAATAGAAATGATGTTTTGTGTAAGGCTTTGTCCGAGATGGTTCTGCCATGTATGGTAATCAGAATGACGAATAATAGGGGTACTGATAATGAAGCTCGCACTGTACTTGAATTATAGCTCTATATGGGTATTTTGTTTCAACATTCTACTCACTTGCATACTGAGACCAATTGGAGTTCTGCTACCTCTTGCCAAAGCCAACATTGGCCACAGTGCAGAGATCAGGGCTTGATTCTATGTCTAAATTGGCATTTAATTTAAAACAAAAGCTACAAAAAACAGCACCAAGAAGCAAAACAAAGCACTCACCATTTCAATAGATCCATCCTTTGGATAAAACAGAAATATATAACGCCGAATTAGACTAGCACTTGCATCATACCATTCCGCTATAAACGAGAATTGTTCTTCAAATTCCTAAAAGGGGAGGGGCAAAGAAAAGAGATATTAACACACACATTGTCAGTTCTTGTGACTTATAAATGTTTATTTTTATAATTAATTCTTTAAATTGCTAAAACAGAATTTAAATTGACTGAAATGCATGTTTATTACTTATGCAAATGTTATCAGAAACTAAAATTGAAATGATAAATTGCCCCCAACATCAAGCCCCACAAAAATAAGCTCCTGTAGGAATTTTTGTGCTGCATGAGAGATTGTGAAGAATGAAGACCACCCTGACGTAGGCAACTTGCATTTTCCATTCTCTACACATTCAACAGATCATCCTCTGCCATTTCCCTCATCAAACACATCTTTCCCTCCCTTTGTAGAATTCTGAAGTGCCCATACATCACCCTCTGGTCCATTATTTCATCACTGCCAACATCCCCTCAAGTTCAGGAAATACAACAACAATAATAATAATAATCTTTATTAGTGTTTCAAGTAGGCTTACATTAACACTTCAATGAAGCCATCCGAGGGTGGGCCTGGAGGGCCGTGTGGCATGGGCCCGGGGGCTGGCTTAAGAAGGGGTATGGTTGATGAACAGGGGGGGTTCCCACCGACCAGGTTGGTCACATGGAATGTGAAGGGGCTGATGTGGCCGTTTAACTGACCTGTGTTTTCACACATCTGAGGAGTTTGAAGGCGGATGTGGCCTGTTTACAAGAAACACAATTGAAGATCAGGGGCGGGATTCTCCGACCCCCCGCCGGGTCGGAGAATCGCCGGGGGGGCGGCGTGAATCCCGCCCCCGCCGGCCGCCGAATTCTCCGGCACCGGAGATTGGGCTGGAGCGGGAATCCCGCCGTGCTGGTCGGCAGGGCCCGCGATGGGCCGAAGTCCCGCTGCTGTAATGCAGGTCCCGCCGGCGTGAATTAAACCACCTCCCTTACCGGCGGGACCAGGTGGTGCGAGCGGGCTCTGGGGTCCTGGGGGGGGGGGGGGGGGGGGGGTGCCCCCACGGTGGCCTGGCCCGTGATCGGGGCCCACCGATCTGTGGGTGGGCTTGTGCCGTGGGGGGCACTCTTTCCCCTCCGCGTCATCCATAGCGTCGGCGATGGCTGACACGGAGGTGACCCCCCCCCCCCCCGCGCATCCGCGGGGTTGACGTCAGCAGCCGCTGACGCTCCCGCGCATGCGCGGACTTCTGCCAGCCAGCGGAGTCCCTTCGGCCCTGGCTGGCGTGGTGCCAAAGGCCTTCCACGCCAGCCGGCGGGACAGCAACCACTCCGGGGCGGGCCTAGCCCCTAAAGGTGAGGGCTTGGCCCCTAAAGGTGCGGAGTGGTTCACGCCACTCCATCCCACCGGGACCCCCCGCCCCGCCAAGTAGGGGAGAATCCCGCCCCTGGGATCAGACAAGGCTAAGGAAAGGGTGGGTAGGGCAAATCTTCCATTCGGGATTAGACATGAAGACGCAGGGGGTGGCTGTGCTGGTAAACAAACGGGCGGCGTTTGAGGTGGGGATTATAGTAGCAGATCCAGTGTGGGGAGACCATTTTGGTGGCGAGTGGGAAGCTGGAGGGGGTGCCAGTGGTCCTGGAAAATGTTTATGCCCTAAATTGGGACGATGTGGAGTTCATGAGGCGAGTGCTGGGGAAGATCCCGAACCTGGACTCGTACCGGTTGATTATTGGGGGGAGGGCGAAGGAGCATTCGTGTACATGGTGTACTCCCGGATTACTTTTTTTGTGGTGGGCAAGTGGTTAATGGCGGGGGTGGTCGACCCAGCGATTGTAGTTTCAGACCATGCGCCGCATTGGGTGGATTTGCAAGTGGATTGGGGGGGTGGGGGGAGAGCAGCGCTGGACGTGAGCGGGTGAGGGCCCCCATCCTGGGTATGTGGAACTAAATGATGCAGGTGAGGTCTTGGCTGTCATACTGTGGGAGGTGCTCAAAGCAGTGGTTCGGGGGAGTTCATATCGACTCGGGTGCATAGGGAGAAGGAGGAGCGAGCAGAGATCGCAAGGTTGGTGGACAAGATTCTGCGGGTCGACAGAAGGTATTCGGAGGCTCCAGAGGCTGGATTGTTGAAGGAGGGGCAGAAGCTTCAGACGGAGTTCAGGCTGGTGTCCACGGGTAAGATAGTAGGGCAGTTGGGGAGGGGCAGTATATGAGAATGGGGAGAAGGCTAATAGGATGCACACCCACCAACTCAGGATGCAGGAGGCGGTGAGGGAGATTGGAAGGGTGGTACTGGACCTGGTGGGATGAACGGGGTATTTGAGGAGTTTTACAGAAGGCTTTATAAATCGGAGCCCCCAACTGGTGAGGGGAGGGAATGCGGTGATGCCTGAACAGGTTGGAGTTCCCCAAGTTGGAGGAGGACCTGGTAGAGGGGTTGGGAACACCCATTGGACTGGTGGAGGTTATGGGATGATGCAGGCAGGGACGACCCCTGGCCCAGATGGCTTCCCAGTAGAATTTTATGAAAAGCTTTTGGGAGACCTGGGGCACCTGCTGGTAAGGATATTTAATGAGACGAGGGAGAAAAGGGAGCGCTCCCCACAGCTTATCACAGACCTCAATATCTTTAATTTTGAAGAAGGATAAGGACCTGGAGCAGCGTGGGCCCTATCACCCGCCACCACTGCTGAATGTAGACGTTAAGTTGTTGGCAAAGATCCTGGCCTCACGGATTGAGGATTGCGTGCCAGGGGTGATAGGGGAACGCTAGATGGGGTTTGTAAAGGGGAGGCATCTGTCGGCTAACGGTAACGTCTGTTGAACGTTGTAATGATGCCCCGGAGAGACGAAATTTGGAGGTGGCGGTCGCAATGGTTGCGGAGAAAGCCTTTGATTGGGTAGATTGGGAATATTTGTGGGAGGTACATTAGATGG
The DNA here is from genome assembly GCF_047496885.1 of Scyliorhinus torazame. NCBI lineage: Eukaryota > Metazoa > Chordata > Chondrichthyes > Carcharhiniformes > Scyliorhinidae > Scyliorhinus > Scyliorhinus torazame. Next base: position 71,505,655 of record NC_092714.1, on the reverse strand, counting down.
GTCGTTTTTTGTACAATGTGTGCAGGAGGGTTTCCTGACACAATATGTTGACAGGCCAACAAGAGGCGAGGCCACTTTGGATTTGGTTTTGGGTAATGAACCAGGCCAGGTGTTGGATTTGGAGGTAGGAGAGCACTTTGGGGACAGTGACCACAATTCGGTGACGTTTACGTTAGTGATGGAAAGGGATAAGTATACACCGCAGGGCAAGAGTTATAGCTGGGGGAAGGGCAATTATGATGCCATTAGTCATGACTTGGGGGGGGATAGGTTGGAGAAGTAGGCTGCAAGTGTTGGGCACACTGGATAAGTGGAGCTTGTTCAAGGAACAGCTACTGCGTGTTCCTGATAAGTACGTACCGGTCAGGCAGGGTGGAAGGCGTCGAGCGAGGGAACCGTGGTTTACCAAAGAAGTGGAACCTCTTGTTAAGAGGAAGAAGGAGGCCTATGTGAAGATGAGGTGTGAAGTTTCAGTTGGGGCAATTGATAGTTACAAGGTAGCGAGGAAAGATCTAAAGAGAGAGCTAAGACGAGCAAGGAGGGGACATGAGAAGTATTTGGCAGGTAGGATCAAGGAAAACCCAAAAGCTTTCTATAAGTATGTCAGGAATAAAAGAATGACTAGGGTAAGAGTAGGGCCAGTCAAGGACAGGGATGGGAAGTTGTGTGTGGAGTCTGAAGAGATAGGCGAGATACTAAATGAAAATTCTTCGTCAGTATTCACTCAGGAAAAAGATAATGTTGTGGAGGAGAATGCTGAGATCCAGGCTATTAGAATAGATGGCATTGAGGTACATAGGGAAGAGGTGTTGGCAATTCTGGACAGGCTGAAAATAGATAAGTCGCCGAGGCCTGATGGGATTTATCCTAGGATTCTCTGGGAAGCCAGGGAAGAGATTGCTGGGCCTTTGGCTTTGATTTTTATGTCATCATTGGCTACAGGAATAGTGCCAGAGGACTGGAGGATAGCAAATGTGGTCCCTTTGTTCAAGAAGGGGAGCAGAGACAACCCCGGCAACTATAGACCGGTGAGCCTCACGTCTGTTGTGGGTAAAGTCTTGGAGGGGATTATAGGAGACAAGATTTATAATCATCTAGATAGGAATAATATCAGGGATAGTCAGCATGGCTTTGTGAAGGGTAGGTCATGCCTCACAAACCTTATCGAGTTCTTTGAGAAGGTGACTGAACAGGTAGACGAGGGTCGAGCAGTTGATGTGGTGTATATGGATTTCAGTAAAGCGTTTGATAAGGTTCCCCACGGTAGGCTATTGCAGAAAATACGGAGGTTGGGGATTGAGGGTGATTTAGAGATATGGATCAGAAATTGGCTAGCTGAAAGAAGACAGAGGGTGGTGGTTGATGGGAAATGTTCAGAATGGAGTTCAGTTACAAGTGGCGTACCACAAGGATCTGTTCTGGGGCCGTTGCTGTTTGTCATTTTTATCAATGACCTAGAGGAGGACGCAGAAGGGTGGGTGAGTAAATTTGCAGACGACACTAAAGTCGGTGGTGTTGTCGACAGTGCGGAAGGATGTAGCAGGTTACAGAGGGACATAGATAAGCTGCAGAGCTGGGCTGAGAGGTGGCAAATGGAGTTTAATGTAGAGAAGTGTGAGGTGATTCACTTTGGAAGGAATAACAGGAATGCGGAATATTTGGCTAATGGTAAAGTTCTTGGAAGTGTGGATGAGCAGAGGGATCTAGGTGTCCATGTACATAGATCCCTGAAAGTTGCCACCCAGGTTGATAGGGTTGTGAAGAAGGCCTATGGAGTGTTGGCCTTTATTGGTAGAGGGATTGAGTTCCGGAGTCATGAGGTCATGTTGCAGCTGTACAAAACTCTGGTACGGCCGCATTTGGAGTATTGCGTACAGTTCTGGTCACCGCATTATTGGAAGGACGTGGAAGCTTTGGAGCGGGTGCAGAGGAGATTTACCAGGATGTTGCCGGGTATGGAGGGAAATATTATGAGGAAAGGCTGATGCACTTGAGGTTGTTTTCGTTAGAAAGAAGGTTAAGAGGAGACTTAATAGAGGCATACAAAATGATCAGGGGGTTAGATAGGGTGGACAGTCAGAGCCTTCTCCCACGGATGGAAATGGCTAGCACAAGGGGACATAGCTTTAAACTGAGGGGTAATAGATATAGGACAGAGGTCAGAGGTAGGTTCTTTACGCAAAGAGTGGTGAGGCCGTGGAATGCCCTACTTGCAACAGTAGTGAACTCGCCAACATTGAGGGCATTTAAAAGTTTATTGGATAAGCATATGGATGATAATGGCATAGTGTAGGTTAGATGGCTTTTGTTTCGGTGCAACATCGTGGGCCGAAGGGCCTGTACTGCGCTGTATCGTTCTATGTTCTATGTTCTATGTACTGGGGTAGTTCGGATTCGGGCAGGGGTTTGTGGACTGGGTCCAGTTGTTGTGTCAGGTGCCGGCAGTGAGTCTAAGGACGAACCGGGTGAGTTTGGGGTATTTAAGGCTGCATCGTGGGATGAGGCGGGGATGCCCACTCTCCCCCATTGCTCTTTTCCGTGCCGAAAGAGCCACCGGCAATGGTGCTTAGAGAGTCAAGGGATTGGAAAGGGATAGTGCGGGGGGCAGTGGAGCACAGGGTCTTGCTATATGTGAACGATCTGCTGCCCTACATATCGGGCCCATTGGTAAGTATTGGAGGTATCATGAACATTTTAGTAGAATTCGGCCGGTTCTTTGGGTATAAGTTAAACATGGGGAAGAGTGAGGTATGTTCGTTCCAGGCGAGGGGGCAAGAGAGGAGGTTGGGCCAGCTACTGTTTAGGGTAGTGGGGGTGAGTTTCAGGTATCTGGGCATTCAGGCGGTGCGTGGATGGGATCAGCTTGAATTTGGCCCGGTTGGTGGAGCAAAAGGAGGATTTTAACAGGTGGGACATGCTCCCGTTGTCGTTGGCGGGGCGGGTGCGATCCATGAAGATGACAGTACTCCCGAGGTTTCTATCCGTGTTCCAGAATCTTCCGATTTTTATTCCAAAGGCCTTCTTTAGCAAGATTAATGCATTGATCTTGGTGTTTGCGTGGGCTTTTGGGGAAAGCCCCACTGGTAAAGAAGGTGCCGATGGAGCGGGGTCGTAAAGGGGGATCTGGATACCCATACTATTTGGGGAGATATCACTTTTTAATGTTAGCATCAGGTGCTATAGGAACCACCACAGATTTGCAAATTACACTGTGCTAAATCCATGGTAAAAAGCTACATTGCTAACCTAAATAGCCTCTGTGTCGTATCATTCCATGATTTTGATCCTTTTGGAGGCTGTCAAATTTTATGCATATACAGCCTGGCAAAGGTAACAATTGGCTTACATCAATGCCCTGAAAATGTCATTACAGCACCAAAGAGCTCCCTCGCACCAGTGTTGAAATGGAACAGCAGCAGTGAGCAGTAGACAGTTGAAAAGACTACGAACTTCAAGCACCAGGGATTAAAAAGGAGAGGCAGCAGAGAACAGGAGCTACTGCTAACCAAGTGAGGACACTAGAAAGTGACGACACGGCCAGAAAAGTGAGGAGCATTAGAAGCTGAGAAATTAGATCTGTGTTTACCATTTATTTAAATATAAGAGCAATGTGCCCTTTGAGTAAATAAGTGTCCTTAGGAAGACAACTAGGCCAATAGCAGCTTGGAAAAGTTATAACAGGACAAGGAAGATGAGTAGATAGGAGATCTGCAGGTAAACATTTCATTGAATCGTCCCAACAGTGAAACTAGATCATTCATTAGTTTATTTTTTTGATTTTAAACTAAATTGATTAATTACATGCAATAAATTAATTAAATAAAACAAGGCTGGTTGTGGATGGCATTTAGATGATGTGCTGCAACTGCTGAACGAGAGAGCTTCTAGACAGAACGGCTATCCCATAAAGCCAAACTGACAGTAAGTGCATGCATCTCAAGGAATATCAGTCCCTGTTGTTGCACTGCAGTCCGTGGTGCAGACATTACATGGTTTCAGGAAGGGGGAAAGAGTTACCTTGACACTTATATCCAGGAGGCACTCATCTGGTTTAGGTAAGGAAGTGGTTCAGATCTGACCAGTGGTCAGGGACAGAGGGTGCTAATGTGAATCAATCAACTCATGGCTCCCCAGGTGCAGTTCCGGAGGAGCCTCGCCTTTGCAACTATTCACCCGATTGGAAAATTTGATGCCCATGTAGATGGGAGGAAAGGTTGGAAGATGGATGAACAAACTGTCCAAAGGCACAATGGACCAAAAAAAGGAAGTCATTGACAGGGGGAGTGAAAAGGAATGTGTGAGTGACAGAACAGTTTGGATGGAGCATAGATATGGTTCTCTGCAGCCATGACCAGGAATTGCAAGGATTATATTGTCTGCCTGGTGCTAGCCTTCAGGACAATCGCCTTGTGCTGGACAAGAATTTGGAATGCGGGGGCGGGGGAATCCAGTTGTTGTGGTCCCACTTAGGAATCAATGACATAGGTAGAATTACGAACCAGATTCTACTGTGAGAGTTTCGTGAGCTGGGTCTGAATTAAAATGCAGAACCCCACAGGTAATAATTGCAGAGTGTAAAATGGGAGAGACGCTACGTACCAGAGGCCAAGTTAAAGAATTTGGAACTGCATGTCTGCAGGGAGTGATGCAGTCTGGTGCACGTGGAAGATGTATATTTGGTGTAGTTTAGCACAGGGCTAAATCGTTGGCATTGAAAGCAGACCAGGGCAGGCCAGCAGCACGGTTCAATTCCCGTACCAGCTTCTCCAAACAGGCGCCGGAATGTGGCGACTAGGGGCTTTTCACAGTAACTTCATTTGAAGCCTACTTGTGACAATAAGCGATTTTCATTTCATCAACTGTTTCAAGTGAATTTACCTATAAGTATGTAAATGCAGCTCCACATATTTGTAAATACATGGGAGAGCTACATATTAGAAAATATTATACTGTATGCAGCAATGGAAATAGTAACAGCATCCTCCTAATGGCAGCTACATTAGATAGTATTCAGCTTTCCTTTTTGAAAAGCACCATTCCTTTCAGTGGCAGTTGTCAGAGAGAAACCAAGACAACAAATCAGAGTTCTCTTTAAAAAAGTCAGATAAAATGCTGCAGATATCAAGTCTACAGCAATCTTTCTTTAAATAAGGGCCAATTTAGCGTGGACAATCCACCTAACATTCATATCTTTGGTTGTGGGGGTGAAACCCATGCAGACATGGGGAGAATGTGAAAACTCCACACGGACAGTGACCCAGGGCCGGGATTCGAACCCGGGTCCTCAGCGTCGTAGACAGCAGTGCTAACCACTATGTCACGTGCCACCCTAAGTCTACAGCAATCTTGAAGAGATTCAGAAAAAAAATATTTTTGTTTAAATCGTTACTTTTAAATGCATGGCTGGTGTCACATTAATCACAATACCTAAAATTTTAAAAAACAATTTCTGCAATACAATCTGGACTGAATGATCTTACATTATCAAAATTATCGAAAGCACAACTCCCAGAATCTGCCTTTTAATGAGTACAAAAATGGCGTCAAATTGGAACTTCAAACGTCTAATTAAAATACTTCATTTCACTTGGTTTCAAATGAACTCTTGTCCCTTGTTCGAGCATAAACTCGACCAAATTGTTTCATTTTAATGCATTGTTGAATAGAATAGAAATTCAGAACGATTATACAGCATTAAATATCTCAAAATGGAAATACATGAATTTAAGAACACTAATAATTTAACAATTAAGTAGCACTACAAACCACTGTCACGAAGACCAATCAGCATGAAACACTACTCAAGTCTTAACAATCTTCGTCAAATCCCCAAAACGTTATGTGCTGCCCTTCGTTGAAGAGGCAGCACCTATCACAACAACCAGGAACTAATACCAAGATGATGAGAATAACTACAAAGTTCAAAACAAAATACAGTTTTTGATGGCTGAAAAAAACAAGATAAGGGCAAAGACTGGGAAATCAGAGAAACGGAATGTAAGGCCATGAGAACTGAGGGGGAGTAAACAAATTTACAAAACAATAAAGAACAAATATATCAGATAAGAAAGGAGAACAGTTGAAGTATTTTTTAAATAACAAAAAAACAAATTCACTATGTGAAAGCTCCCTCTGCAAGTATTAGGTATTTTGAAGATCCCCATCCACTTGCAGAGCTGCCAGTTGACAATATGCACAATCGGATTCACAGGATTCACAATTTGACTCCTTCAAAATTGTAGCTTTTCAGGGTGGCTTAATAGGGAGTAGCTGAAGTCAACAATAACACCGCTGGATTGCTCATGAAACCAATCCCATTGATTGTACAAACCAAATAACGACGGAGAAAATTTACTGAGGTATTAATGAAAGGTCAAAGGTTCCCTCATCCTAATTCATGCAACACAATCGTAAAATATAGCCCGGATTTAAAAATGCACTAAGCATCAAACAATGGGCAGTTGAAGCAAGGAGAAAGTTCACACCAATGAATTGGCATGAACCCAGGTCATATTAATCTCTAGGCCTCATTATGTTATCCCAGTGCTGACTCTTACCCCATCCTATCAGATACATTACAATGGCAGGAGCAGGAAAGCACACAACAGCAGGGGCACAACAAAATTATCCACCATAATGCAAGTTTTGAGAACAGATTTCCAGGTGGTTGTGGTCACTGTAAGGAGGTGAGATTCCTAGGACAAAGGAGATCCAAGGATTTCTTATGGGACCTAGTGTTGAGTTCTAATTTTCCTGGTCCACAGGCAACCTTTAAAAGAATTTGTAAAGCTGACTTGCAGCCACCTATGGTCCTAAATCTTATCCACATCTTCTTCATAAGCTGTGCATAACCGGTCCAAGGTAAGAATTCATACATTGTCATTGGTTCAGACGTTTTGAGTATTTGACGCCTGTGATGAATGTAGGAATTTCAGATATATTGTATTATATATATATTTGGTGCAGTAAGGGTTAGAAGCCTGGGTTAGTAAGTATCTGACTGCAGCACTATTCCTTTTAAGTCCTGGTTTAAATGACAGACATTTTGGCTACAAAGGGGCAATTAAAGCATCATAAATGTAAGATCAATAATAATAATCATCTTTATTAGTGTCACAAGTAGGCTTACATTAACACTGCAATAAATTTACTGTGAAAATCCCCTAGTCGCCACAGGGAGAATTCAGAATGTCCAATTCACCTAACAAGCACATCTTTCGGGAATTGTGGGAGGAAACCGAAGAACGAGGAGGAAACCCACGCAGACACAGGGAGAACGTGCAGACTCTGCACAGACAGTGACCCAAGCTGGGAATCGAACCCGGGTTCCTGGCTCTATGAAGCACCAGTGCTAACCACTGTACTACCGTGCCGCTCTTCCTAACCATGTATATTGTCTACCTGAATTTGGGCAAAAGGAATTTTGTTTATATAAAGGTTTCCTCGGAGTATGTAATTAGCGACAATGAACATGATTTAACTAAATGGGAACAAAGTCCCAAAGCCAGTTTCCCGATGCACATTGCCGAGAAACATAAGGCTATAAAACGCACCTCTCATTTAATAAGGGGCCTCACTGGGAAGGTGTGGCCAAGGTCGCACATAGCCCCATTTTATACACTGAGGAGCTCCACTTGTAGGAACTCCTCAATGTAGCGAGAGATCGGTACGCCATTGCGATCTCCGAGTCCCCGGAAAGAACCCTGACCCTGCCCCCCCCCCCCCCCGCCCCCCAAGCCTCAACGTACTATCCGAACCCCCCCCCCCCAAAAAACCAACGCACTATGGGAGGGTCGTCGCCCACCCCCGCAATCCCCCAACACCAACACAGGGCACCCCAGCACAAATGTGCCCGAGCAAAAATGCCAGCTGGCACCCGGTAGTGCCAACCTGGCACTCTGACAATGCCAAGCTGTTACCAGCAGTGTTAGGGTGCCATCCTGCCCAAAGGGCATGCACCTAGAGTATCCAATCCCCTGGGAGACCCCACTTCCCGACTGCCGTTCCATCAGGTCCCAGTTTGTGGAGACCAGAATTGAACGGCGCTCGCTCAAGGCTTCCGAGGCAAGGGAGATCGATCCCACGCCTCGGGTAACTCAGGAACCTGCACATCAGAGTAAGACTAATTGTCTTGTTTTAATACACAAATGTGCTAAATGATATCGCATTGGCTCACAAGATCGCGTTAGATCTCGCAAAGCGTTGCGAGCCAGGTAGATCCCAGGAGTGGGGTCTCCCGGCTTTTATCGGCCACACTGCACTGCGGCGAGCAGCTTTTCGGGACCATTAAATCACACCCATTGTGTTTGGCTTTACTAAGATGCAGTTAATTGGAGGAGCCAGACACTGAAGCAGTCAGGTGTTGGAATTCAGTTTAGATTTGGCTGAAGGGTGACACAGTGGTGCAGTGGTTAGCACTGCTGCCTCACAGTGCCGAGGACCCAAGTTTAATCCCAGCTCCGGGTCAGTGTGTGTGTGTGGAGTTTGCAAATTCTCCTCTAGTCTGCGTGGATCTCACCCCCACACTCCAGTTATGTACAGGGTAGGCAGATTGGCCACACTAAATTGCCCCTTAATAAAATAAGAAAAAAAAAGATCTGTCTGTGAACAGGCTAGCAGTTTCTCTCAAAGCAGTTTAGTTCTAAAGATTTTTGTCTGTGAACAGAACAGCAGTTTCTGAAAAGGCTGGCATGTTAAACAGTAGTTGACACAGTCTGCAATCTGTTTTCTGAAGGATCTCGCTCTCTCAAAGTGGCTTATCCAAGACATCTCTTTACAGCAAGAATTCCTGGGAAGATAGCAGTTATGTTAATGTTATTGTTAAGTATTGCTTAACTGGTAATTGTAAGCTATTTTCTTTATGATATAAGTTAGTAATACTGTGTTAGTAAATAAGCTAGTTTTAATATACCCTATCCCTATGTGTGCATGGAATCACTCATGGGGCAAAGTATCCATTCCTCAGTCTTACAAATTAAATAATATTAATCTGTCTCGTATCCTAGAAACTATTGGGGTCTGGTCCAGGCATCCAAAGCCTCCCAAAACCTAGGAGTGAAAGTGGCAGCAGACATAAGGCATCCATCTTCTCATCAAATAAGATGGGTTAAAATTAGGGGCTTGTCGGGTTAAATGAATTGTACATAAAGACTAAGTGATTTTCCTAGTCCCAATAGATAATACCAGAGTACCCACTATAAGCAAAAATGTGTCTAAGATAGTCATATAAAATTGGAAAAGATATAATTTATTAAACTAATGTTACAGTAAGTTCGCAGATCAACAAACGAGAAAAAAATAATTTTTGAGCTAAAAGACATATATACATAATGACAGGTCCTCCTTCGCTGTGGAAAGTCAGGTAGTAATGCTCCCTAAATCTTTGCAGAGTGAATCATGGTGGAACGGAATACTGGACCACCAACATACAATTCAATAGACTAAAAGAATGGAGATTCAATCAGCCAGGTTACTTCATCCCTGAACAGGGCAAGTGCAACACTGACATAAATCACCTTTCAAGCCTTGGCCCAGTGGTATCAGCACAGGATCAAAGTTGAGTCCCAGTTTAGACATTTTAATTGGTGCATTAGGGTAATACTAAGGGAGTGCTGCAGTATTAGAGAAGCAATCTATTGAATGAAATGTTTAATCAAGGTCCAGCGGGACATAAAAGATCTTACAATACAATTTGTAAGAGAACTGTGGAGTTCAGTGTATCCTGACCAATAGCCATCAGTCACTAATGCAACAAAATGCATAAGAAAAATAGAACAATTCCAAATTGGGTTACTGATTAGCTAACTCAATTTTGCACGCCTACCTGACAAATTTATACCTATATTTCCAGTCAATATTAGCTGGAGTCTTTGATGTAAATTGGCACAATATAGTTACATAACTGCAATTTTATTGATATATTAGTCTCATAACTTGCATTACAGCAGCGTGACAGGACATTAAATGTCTGGAAGAAAAGGTGATGTTGTTCATCTAAACTGCTGTTTCTACCAGCACGGTAGCATTGTGGATAGCACAATTGCTTCACAGCTCCAGGGTCCCAGGTTCGATTCCGGCTTGGGTCACTGTCTGTGCGGAGTCTGCACATCCTCCCCGTGTGTGTGTGTGGGTTTCCTCCGGGTGCTCCGGTTTCCTCCCACAGTCCAAAGATGTGCAGGTTAGGTGGATTGGCCATGATAAATTGCCCTTAGTGTCCAACATTGCCCTTAGTGTTGGATGGGGTTACTGGGTTATGGGGATAGGGTGGAGGTGTTGACCTTGGGTAGCGTGCTCTTTCCAAGAGCTGGTGCAGACTCGATGGGCCGAATGGCCTCCTTCTGCACTGTAAATTCTACCACTATGAAGTATCCCAAAATTTGATATATTGGTGTAGTTAAATAATCACAGATAACACATACAAGATTAAAGTCACCTGTGCAACCACAAATTTTGAGATAGCAACCTAAAATTGCAAAATAACAAGGTGCATATGGATGAGAAAGTCCAGAAATAGGTAGAAGGGAGAATGTGAAGGGATTTAAAGACGAGGATGAACCTTTTAAATTGGAGGCACGGGACTGGGAGACAATTTAAAATGTAAGTCACAAAGGACAGGGTTGAAAGAAACTACATAAAAAGGATAAAATGTCAGCAGAAGAATTTTGGATTAGCTGGAGTTCAGTGTGTAGCGGATAGGAGGTTGGCCAGAAGAGTATTGTTGTTGTGATTTGATGTATATATACCTTTAAGGAACTGTATCTTAAACTCTGGTCAATCACTACCACTTTGTCACAGGGTGTGATATATTAGTTCCATGACTTGTATTCAGTCCACAGCAGTAGGTGGTAGGATTCAGACATGTATATTTAGCCTCCGAGTTAATAATATTTATATATCATCTAATCTTCAAATAAAGAACCAACATGATTGTTTCACCAATCCTTGTTGTGTGATTGGTAGGTTTACGTCTAATAGAAGAATGTAATGTTGTTACCGCCACCCTCCGCTATTACAAAGGCAAGAATACAAAGATACAGAGAGATGGGTTAGAGATTAGCAATGTTAAGGAGGTGGAAGAATGATGGAAAGGATATGGATTTGTATATGGTTTGAGGTCAAATAGGACATTAGGTTTTCAAATAGTCTGGTTCATCCCGAGATAGTGGTAGGGAAGGCAAGTAGAGTTGGTGACAAGTGTATGTGTTGATGTTGGGGACCAACGGCCTTTTTTAAAAGCCTTTGTCCTCCTTCAACGGAAACTAGAACTTATCCAACATCAGCATAAATAAGATGCCCCTGTAATGGCAAGGGATAGCATGAGAAAGAGAAGTCCATGAAAAACCTTGGGGGTCAAAATCAGGAACACAACATTTGTAAGAAATTCCTGGATTCACTCGTAAAACATTTAAATATACATAAAGTAACCACATGTACGATAGATTTGGCACTGAAAGAACTTTAATGCTATGCATTTATGTATTTTAATTAAACAAAACAAATTTGAAAATTTGTTCCAATATAGATTTTATGCACTTTTAAATATAAATAAATGAATGGGAAACATAACCTTCCAGTCACATATGATACACTTATGAACTAGGCAAGTTTAGCTTTCCTTCACAATGGAGTCTAAGGCCAGAGATCATCCTGGTCATTTCTACAAAGCCTTTCTAATGCAATTGTACCCATTTTTAGTCAGTTGCCAAAACTGGAAATCATATTCCATAATTGTCATCTCGGGATTGAAGAAAAGTCATTCATGGGATGTAGCCAGCACTGGCTAGGCCAGCATTTATTGCCCATCAATATTTGCCGTTGAACTGAGTAGCATTTCAGAGGCATTTAAGAGTCAAAGACATTGAACAAAGTACACTACAGCACAGGGACAGGCCCTCCAAACCTCTTCCGATCACGATACCATCCTTGACCAAAACCCTCAGCACTTCCAAGTGCCATATATTATACCCATCCTATCCATGTATTTGTCGAGATGCCTTTTCAACGCCATTAATGTATCTGCTTCCACAACCTCCCCAGGCAGCGTGTTCCTGGCACTCACCACCTCTGTGTAAAAAACCTGCATCACACATCTCCTCTAAACTTTGTCCCATGGACCTTAAACCATAAGCCCCTTAGTGACTGACCCCTCCACTCTGGGAAAGAGTGCCTGCCCATCCATTCTATACATGCCCCTCATAATCTTGTAGACCTCTATCATGTCGCCCCTCGACCTCTGTTATTCTAATGAAAACAGTCCGCGTCTATTCAGCCTCTCTGCATAGCTAACACCATCCAAACCAGGCAACATCCTGATAAACCTCCTCTGCACCCTCTCCAAAACCTCCACATCCTCCTGTTAGTGTGTTGACCAGAATTGTGTGGAATATTCCAAGTGCGGCCTTACCAAGGTTCTGTATAACTGTGACATGACTTGCTGTGGGTCTGGAGTCAAATGTAGGCCAGTGCAGGTTAAGGCAGCAGATTTTCTTCCCTAAAGGACTTTAATGAACAGATGGGTCTTTATGACAATCAAAAATGGTTACAAGGACATTATCATTGCAGATATTATGGAATTCAAATTTCACGATCCGTGGTGGGGTGCGAACCTGGGTCCCCAGAGCATTTCCCCATGGTCTCTGGATTACTATCCGTGACAATAATCAATATAAAATGTTGTGAATCATTTCCTTCACTAGCACATTTGCTTTATTGATAACCACCATGCTATGGAAAATTATTTCCAAATCCTAGAAATAGTTCTACATGAGGAGTGAGGGTGCTGATCACAGCATAATGGGGTAGAAATTGTTGAGACTGTATTTCTATGTGCAGAATCATTATCATACTCTTAAGCACACTCAAGAACATATGCCATAACAACACTCCCAAATTCATGCAACTCATTCATTACAATAAAACGGGTAGACTTCCAGCAGTCAATTGGCAACTTGCTCTTGGTGGTCAATTTTGTGTTTTCATAAAGTAATTTAAAGTATCTCTGAAAGAGAAAATGCTCTTCAGCTGCAAACAACCATTTGTAGACAATGGTAGGCATAGGAGAAGCTGCTAGTGGTTTTCAGACACTGCTTCAGAGGAGGAGATATCTTCTATCAACTTGGTGACAAGAAAAATTCCAAACAAACTGCTCATTAAGAGTAGACACAAGTGGCAGAGAAATGCAAGTATATTCCTTAGAGAATAGCTTAATACAGGAACGAGTTCAATGAGTTCACCATGATAATCAAGATGAGTTAGGAGGTTTGCTCTTCATTATTCTGTAATTACATAGAGCTTGTAAAGAAAACAAGCCATTCGACCCAATAGATTGAAGCAGATATTTATGCTCTACACAAACTTCCTCCCATCACATCTTATTTATATTCTTTTGTTCCCTTCGTCTTATTTGCTTATACCCTTTCATTACCCATCCCTCCCTTGGTTGTCAGCGTCATCTACAGAGGACCTCTGCGTAGTCTAGTAAGCACAAAGGACAGATCCCTACTGCTTTCCCCCAGTAAACCAATACTGAAGGATAGAACTGGAGCCAATCTATACACACAGTATTTACTTTAGAGTTACATGAAACATACATTTGTTTCCTAACCCCACCAACCACAGTTTCAGTCTGTGTCTACTTATAGGGATTCAGGTAAATCACTAGTTAATTTTCACCATCAGCATACAATTAAACAACATGCATTTATATAGTGCTTTTAATGTAGTCAAATGTCACACAACACTTCACGCGAGCATTATAAAGCATGAGATATTAGGTCAGATAACCAAAAACATGGCTAATGGTTAAAGAGGTAAGTTTTATGGAGTGTAGAGAGAGAGAGAGGGGGGGGGGGGGGGTCAGGTATTAGGAGGGAGTTCCAGATTTTAGGGCAACTGAAGTCACAGTCCCCAGTGCTAGAGCAGTTAAAAATTGGATTCAAACAAGAGGCTAAATTGAATATATGTGTCCATATCTTGAAGGGTTGTGATGATAGATGAAATTACAAAGATAAATAGGAGCAAAGCCCTAGAGGGGTTTGAAAACAAGGTTAATAACTGGGTGGTGGAGTTACAAAGGTTAAAATAAGCAGTCTTCTTGATGGCATATATATGTGGTCAGAAGCTCATCGCAGGGTCAGTCTGGATTAATCTCAGACAATTGTCAGGGAGATAGCTGAAGTTGAGAGATAGCGAATGGAGTTTGGAGCAGGGTCAAAAAAAAAAATTATTTCCATCTTCCCGATGGTTAATTGGAGGAAATATCTGTTCTCCCATTACTGGATATCAGATAAGTGGTCTGACAATTTAGTAATGGTGGAGGAGTCGCGAGGTAGAGCTATGTGCCAGCAGCATATATGTAGATGAGAAATAGGAAGGAGCCAAGGACAGATCTTTGGGGGTCACAGGTGGGAATGGTGTGGGAGTAAAAAGAAATGACATTGCAAGCAAATGAAACCCTTGATATGATTACATAAGAGTGGAACCAGGCAACAGCAGTCCCACCAGCTGGACAACAGTGGTGTGTTGTTGGAAGAGGATAGGATGTCTTTATCAAAGGCTGCAGGCAGGTCAAGAGGGACGATGAGGGAAAATTCACTATGAGCCTTTGATAATGGCTATGTTTGTATGGGCAGAAACCCGTTTGCTATTACGATCCCAGACCAGACCCAAACAGTGGCTAGGATACTGGACCGAAACCCCAATATTCTAGTTTATTTTGTAAGACTGTGTGGAAAGAATACTTCACTCCAGGCGTGATAGAATGGAGAAATAGCTTACAGTTGCCGCTGAAACAAAACTACTCAATACAGTATAATACAATACCCTTAATTACTATCTCTATTATCAATTAAGCCAAAGAAAGAAAAAGCATACAGCTCTCAATCATCCTACATCCCAATGGCGCAGCTTTCCAGAACAGATTTAGCTTCTATTAGAACCCCCTGCAGACTTCTGGCTGGATATCTTCAAAAAGCTGTTGTTACAGCTTGCCCATTGTCCTCCGACAAGTCTGTAGAGATATCATGATGGTGTTGTGATTCACTGACTGACCACTAGGAGTCTCACTAGTATAAAAGTGAACAAAGAAAGAACAAAGAACAATACAGCACAGGAACAGGCCCTTTCTCGCTCCAAGCCTGCGCCAACCATGGTACCTGCCTTACCGTATGTACTTAAGGAGTCCATATCCTTCCATTCCACCCTATTCATGTATTTGTGTAGATGCCCTTAAATGCCACTTCGTACCTGCTCCCACCACATCCCCAGGCAGCGCGTTCCATATATTTACCACCCTCTGTAAAAAAACTTGCCTTGCACATCTGTTCTAAACTTTTACCCACGTACTTTAAACCCATGTCCTCTAGTACTTGACTCTCCCACCCTAGGAAAGAGCATCTGACTATCCACTCTGTCCATGCCATTCAGAATCTTGTAGACCTCTATCAGGTCACCTCTCAACCTCAGTCGTTCCAGTGAGAACAGACCGAGTTTATCTAATCTCTCGTCATAGCTGATGTCCTCCGTGCCAGGCAACATCCTAGTAAGCCGCTTCTGTACCCTCTCCAAAGCACCCTCATCCGTCTGGTAGTGTGGCAACCAGAATTGTACACAATATTTCAAATGAGGCCTAACTAAGGTCCTGTACATCTGCAACATGATTTGCCAATTTTTATATTGAAGGTTAAAGTCAGCTGTCATCAGACTGGCTGGAGGAAGTTGAAGAGTGAGGTTGCTTCGCATGATTTTGCTGTTTTTCATCTGTTTTGTATATAGTTTACCCACAGTTAAAGTTAATAAATCGTTTATAACTTTAAACAACAAATGTTCTTGTAATAAATTAGGCTATCCAATAAGAACATTACAAAGTCTGTACAGCTTTAAATATATGTTTTAAACTATCCTACTGTGAGAGCTAAAGACCTTACACTTGTGGACTCACTGTTAGCCAGGACAGAACTCAACTCCACAGCTTTCTCAAAATGTTTGAATACCTTAGTTTCACCCAGCAATGACATAATCTCCCCAAGCTGAACTCCCAAGGCTGAAAACACTAACTCCCCAGGGACACCCCTTAGTCAAACAATAGTGCAGTAGCCCTGGCTTTTACGATTTCACTTCTGACTCCTAAAAGCTTCTGGTCTTGCAAAACAAAATTATTTTAAAAATACGACTACTGCAGTCAAACACATGCTAACCCAGGCTGTTAACTCTTAAATTGCCAAATGTTTATAATCCAATAGATCTAAAATCACGCATTTGTCACAATTGTAAAGATTCAAGCATGGAATTCCAGGAAGGATGAACATTCAAGGACTTTGTTGGACATGACAAAGCGAATCATAGAATTTACATTGCAGAAGGAGGCCATTCGGCCCATTAAGTCTGCACCGGCCCTTTTAAAGAGCACCCCACTGAAGCTCCACCCTATCCTCGTAATAAAGGAACCCCACCTAAGGGGTTGACACTAAGGGCGATTTAATATAGCCAATCCACCTAACCTGCACATCTTTGGACTGTGGAAGGAAACCGGAGCACCCGGAGGAAACACAGACACTGGGAGAATGTGCAGACTCCGCATAGACAGTGACCCAAGCCGGGAGTCGAACCTGGAGCTGTGAAGCAACAGTGCAAACCACTGTGCTACCATGCCGCACTTAGAATGATGATGGAATGGTATTTTGCGGAGTCAAAATCCTGAAACACCTCACCACCACCCCGCCTCCCAAACAGCACTCTGGGTGTGCCTGCATTAAAAGGACTACAACAGAGAGTGGCTCACCATCATGTTCTCAAGGGTAATTAGGGATGGGCAATAAATGCTAGGCTTGCCAGTGATGCCCACATCCCATGAACAAATAATAAAAAAATGCACTTATATGGTGTCTTTCACAACCTTCATTTGTCCCAAGTAGTTTTACAGACAATGAAGTACCTTTGAAGTCCAGTTATGCAGTGTAGGAAACACAGGAGCCAATTTGTACACAACAGGGTCACACAAACAGCAACAAGATAATGACTAGATAATCTGATTCAGTGATGTTGGTTGAGGGATAAATAATGATTAGAAAACCGAGGAGAATGTCTTGCATGTCTTTGAAATAGTTCCATGAATGCACAGATGATTACAGCACTTTTCAAAGTACAGAAATGGGATGACAGCCTAGATTGCGTGGTCAAGTCTCTGGACTTGGGCTAAACCCACAATATCTGACTCGGGGGCAAGAATAACATTAGCCAGTTGTAGAAAGAGGATAGCCATTGTTAACTAGATGCCAATCTGGGTGGAACTGAGGAATATTCAAACTGAATGGAACAGAGGGATATTGAGGAGTGCTGCTGTGTGTATGAATCATGATTACTAAAGGAAACCATGATCATAAGCTTATATGACTCATTATTTGTGGTCACAAACAGATTGCAGACTAAGTGAATGGAAGTCCCTTCCTGTTCAGAAACAGAGCTGCTTCCTGATGGATAAGTGCCCTGGGCTATGTGTATAAAGTCTATAATTCCCTGCACCAATAGGAACCCAGCAATTCACAGAAATCCCAGTACTTCTTCCTGTTTATCAACCTCCTATTTAAATGGAGGTGGGAATGCCTTTACATACTGCTTCTGAAAATGACTTACTAACATACCATGATGTGCTGGGTGAGTTAAGGAAATAATGTTTGGCATGCAAGGAGGCCTGTTGCAGAAAAAGCCACCATTTCAGATATAGGTTACATTTGCTGAAAGGTCATGGGCCTTTATTGTGTGTCCTAACCAATATCATGTCACGCACCCTTTCACAGTTTAAAGTCACACTTCCAAATTCAACTTTGTGCCCATTTCGGACAATGAAAATCCAAGACACATCATAATTACTGTTCCAAATCAAGTCCTCACAAAATAGTGTCAAGTTCAGGCATGTTTGATTGATTAGTTACTTAATTATGACAAAATTAATTTATAGCATGCTCCCAGAGACAAGACACTAAAGGACATTGCATGTTGTGTTTATACTTTTACTTCTCAAAATGTTTAATACCCACAACGTTTAGTGAATTAACCATATGATTGAGAAAAGTGCTCTGCACACTTTTGCTTCTGATCCATTTCCCCCCATTTGTATTCTCCTCTCAGAACCACATGCAAAAAAATTTTTTTAAATTTCAGCAATCAGATATTTTCAAATGACCTTAAAAGTTGAAACAAAATGAATAGCAAAGTGATCTTTGATGAGGAATCAGGTTCCTGATAAAACTAGCAAATGCTGCCATCCAGTGATATAAACAGTCTCCAGTTTAAAATACAGCTATATCCTATTAAATTATTCCAGACCCAATTATTGTCAGGTTTACTTACCTTCCAGTAAAATAAATATATTTAGAACATAAGAACGAGGAGGCCATCTTGCCCCTCAAGTCTGCTCCACTATTTAATGAGATCATGGCTGATCTTTTGTGGACTTGGCTCTACTTTCCGGTCCGAACACCAGAACACTTAAATCCCTTTATTCTTCAAAAAACTATCTATCTTTATCTTAAAAACATTTAATGAAGGAGCCTCAACTGCTTCACTGGGCAAGGAATTATATAGATTCACAACCCTTTGGGTGAAGAAGTTCCTCCTAAACTCAGTCCTAAATCTGCTTCCCCTTATTTTGAGGCGATGCCCCCTAGTTCTGCTTTCACCCGCCAGTGGAAACAACCTGCCCGCATCTATCCTCTATATTCCCATCATAATTTTCTATGTTTCTATAAGATCCCCCCGCATCCTTCTAAATTCCAATGAGTACAGTCCCAGTCTACTCAACCTCTCCTCGTAATCCAACCCCTTCAGCTCTGGGATTAACCTAGTGAATCTCCTCTGCACACCCTCCAGCGCCAGTACATCCTTTCTCAGGTAAGGAGACCAAAACTGAACACAATACTCCAGGTGTGGCCTCACTAACACCTTATACAATTGCAGCATAACCTCCCTAGTCTTGAACTCCATCCCTCTAGCAATGAAGGACAAAACTCCATTTTCCTTCTTAATCGCCTGTTGCACCTGTAAACCAACTTTTTGTGACTCATGCACTCGCACACTCGGGTCTCTCTGCACAGCAGCATGTTTTAATATTTTATCATTTAAATAATAATCCCTTTTGCTGTTATTCCTACCAAAATGGATAACCTCACATTTGTCAACATTGTATTCCATCTGCCTGACCCTAGCCCATTCGCTTAGCCTATCCAAATCCCTCTGCAGACTTCCAGTATCCTCTGCACTTTTTGCTTTACCACTCATCTTAGTGTCGTCTGCAAACTTGGACACATTGCACTTGGTCCCCAACTCCAAATCATCTATGTAAATTGTGAACAATTGTGGGCCCAACACTGATCCCTGAGGGACACCTCTAGCTACTGATTGCCAACCAGAGAAACACCCATTAATACCCACTCTTTGCTTTCTATTAATTAACCAATCCGCTATCCATGCTACTACTTTACCCTTAATGCCATGCATCTTTATCTTTTGTGTGGCCACTTGTCAAAAGCTTTCTGGAAATCCAGATATACCACATCCATTGGTTCCCCGCTATCTACCGCACTGGTAATGTCCTCAAAAAATTCCACTAAATTAGTTAGGCACGACCTGCCCTTTATGAACCCATGCTGCGTCTGCCCAATGGGAGAATTTCCATCCAGATGTCTCGCTATTTCTTCCTTGATGATAGATTCCAGCATCTTCCCTACTGCCGAAGT
This sequence comes from Scyliorhinus torazame, assembly GCF_047496885.1. NCBI lineage: Eukaryota > Metazoa > Chordata > Chondrichthyes > Carcharhiniformes > Scyliorhinidae > Scyliorhinus > Scyliorhinus torazame. The sequence continues at coordinate 71,485,925 of NC_092714.1, read as the reverse complement.
TAAGCTAATTGGCCTATAATTACCCGCTTTCTGCCTACCTCCTTTTTTAAACAGTGGTTTCACGTTTGCTAATTTCCAATCTGCCGGGGCCACCCCAGAGTCTATTGAATTTTGGTAAATTATCACGAGTGCATTTGCAATTTCTCTAGCCATCTCTTTTAGCACTCTGGGATGTATTCCATCAGGGCCAGGAGACTGGTCTACCTTTAGCCCCATTAGCTTGCCCATCACTACCTCCTTAGTGACAACAATCATCTCAAGGTCCTCACCTGTCATAGCCTCATTTCCATCAGTCACTGGCATGTTATTTGTGTCTTCCACTGTGAAGCCCGACCCAAAATACCTGTTCAGTTCCTCAGCCATTTCCTCATCTCCCATTATTAAATCTCCCTTCTCATCCTCTAAAGGACCAATATTTACCTTAGCCACTCTTTTTTGTTTTATAGATTTGTAGAAACTTTTACTATCTGTTTTTATATTCTGAGCAAGTTTACTCTCATAATTTATCTTACTCTTCTTTATAGCCTTTTTAGTAGCTTTCTGTTGCCCCCTAAAGATTTACCAGTCCTCTAGTCTCCCACTAATCTTTGCCACTTTGTATGCTTTTTCCTTCAATTTTGATATTTCCTTCGATAGCCACGGTTGATTTTCCCTCTTTCTACCGTCCTTCCATTTTGTTGGTATAAACCTTTGCTGAGCACTGTGAAAAATCGCTTGGAAGGTTCTCCACTGTTCCTCAACTGTTTCACCATAAAGTCTTTGCCTTACTATTCCTGATTTCCACCCAAATGGATTCAACCTTATCCTCCATAGCACCGTGTCATCCCTTACTATTGCCCGGATGTCATCCTTAAATAACAGAGCTACACCACCTCCCTTACCATCCACTCTGTCCTTCCGAATTGTTTGATACCCTTGGATATTTAACTCCCAGTCGTGACCATCCTTTAACCATGTTTCAGTAATGGCCACTAAATCATAGTCATTCACGATGATTTGCGCCATCAACTCATTTACCTTATTCTGAATACTGAGTGTTCAGGTAAAGTACACCTATGTTGGCTTTAATACCTCTGTTTTGAATCATAACACCTTGATCAGTAACCTCTCCTAAGTTATTTTTCTTCTTAACTTTTCTCCTAATTTTCCTTGTCGTTGAACCCATATCTTCATGGAACAACCTGATGCGTCGCTTAACATTTATGTTTTTACTTCCCGTTTTATTCCTTTTAGTATTACTGGTCCTATTCACTGAGCTCCCCTCAGTCACTTTACCTTGTACTGTCGCCCTTTTTGATTTTTGACTATGGCTTCCCTGCCTTACACTTTCCCCCTTACTGCCTTTTGTTTCTGTCCCTGTTTTACTACCTTCCGACTTCCTGCATTGGTTCCCATCCCCCTGCCACATTAGTTTAAACATTTGTTGTGGATGAACGCTTTGAAGAAGTAGCTGGAGATATTTTTTAAATTGCGCAGATTTCACGCAAAGTTCTGTTCTAAGCCATCTCTAGTAAGGAGGCATTGTCCCCTGCAGGCAATGATCCATGCTGCCATTCTATTTAGTGGATTTCAGTAACTTATACATGTACTTACTTCTTCATGTCAACCTGAAAATGGGTGCTGGTACTATTTGCATTGAACTAAATCTTTTGCTCGCCCAATATCTATATACTTACGCATACTCCCAACTAAGGGTCACTTCACAACAGTGAATCTTTTCCCTTGCAAACCATTTGAAATGTGTTAACATGGTATTGAGGTACTGGTAGTGAAATGTAGGATTGTCCTACCAATACAAACAGAATACTGAGAAAACACAGATGGCACATATTCGACACATACTCCTGCAACGTGGCAGAAACAAAGCTTGAATCCAAATAAACTGATAATCCTACTTATACCAAATATCTAGAAATTACTCAAGTGCATACCAATGGTTTTGTGTTCATACCCAACAATTTTTTCCCAAACAAAATATTCCAGCAAATTAAATTTGTCAGTTCATTCAACCATTAATTCTGGGTTTATTTTGCACTATTGTCTTTAATGATGTGACCTCTCAGGTGCCAGCTAAACACCAGAACAAATAAATGCAGTCAGCTCACTGATATACACGAGCACCTGGAAGTGATGATTGAATACAGATAATGATAAGCACTAGCTGGAAAACAAAAATTATCAGGTACAGAACTCTGGTGATGCACAAAGTTCTGATCCATCTATCGTCAGATCTGCCTAGATTACATCAACACTTTTAGTCTTGTCAACCCCTTCCAAAAATAACTACTACGTAAGAGAGGGTAACAAATCTCATAGAGTCAAAAAAAAAGGTCTAAGTAAACAACTTAATTGACACAAAATTCATTTTGCCCAGATTGGTCGGCTCAGGGGATTGATTCCCTCATCATTGGGGCCAGCTGCGTCATAGTCTACATTACTTTTTTTTTTTTTAAAACAGGATTTTCATTATAACAAAAAAAAAAATACAGCAAATCCCAACTCCATACTATACCAAAAGTACACCCACCCAATTCCAAAGTCTCCCACCCACTCATAGAAAACAGAACTTAATCAAAATAAAAAGACAACCCCCCCCCCCTTAACAGCAGACAGTAATCAGTTTCCTGAAAAAGGTGAAGGGCTAGCACCTCGAGTAGAACCCTTCATGGTGTACCTAACCTCTTCTCAAAATACAAAAAATCCATCAGGTCTCCCAACCAATCCAAGGCCTTTGGCGGCACCAAGGTCCCCCACCCTAGCAGAACTCGCCTCTGGGCTATTAGTGAGGCGAAGACTGGGACATCTGTCCTGGTCAGCGTCTGCGACACTGGCGAGTCCGATGTTCCAAAAATAGCCACCAACGGGCACGACTCAAGCTGAACGCCCAAAATCCCTGACAAGAGACCCTGAAACTAACCAGCTTGGGGCAAGACCAAAACATGTGCGTGTGATTCGCCGCTACCCTAGAGTTCCGCTCACACCTATCCCGCACCCCCGAAAGAACCCACTCATAGGTGCCCTAATAAGGTATGCCCAGTGCACCACCTTGAACTGGATCAGGTTTAACCTCGCAGATGACAAGGTGAAGTTGACCCTGTAAAAAGCTTCATTATATACTCCCCGTCAAAGACCAAACCCAGCCCACCCTCCTACTTTCTCTTTACTTCCTCCTACGATGCTTGCTCCGTCGCCAACGTCTGCCCACAGACATCAGAAATCATACCCCACCCCAAGAAGAAGAGCCTGTCCATATGCGATGGTGACGGTACCAGGGGAAATGAAGGAAGCTCCTTGCGTTAAAAAAAGTAATCACTCACCTGAATACATTCCTCTCGGGAACTAGAATTTCTCTAGCAACTCATCTAGGCTGGTGAACCTACCCTTCAGAAACATGTCCCTAAACCTCTCCAACCCCTTTTTCTTCTGAGCCCCAAACAATGAATCTGGGCCAGACTGCACAAACCTATGGTTCTTGCAAATCAGAGCCAGAAGTGACATGAACCCAGTTTAAAGTGCTGCCTAAATGGATTCCAAATCCTCAAAGTGGCTATCACTACCGGACTCAAAGAGAATTTAGCAGGGGAAATGGGAGTGGTGCAGGAACCAGGGCCCTCAGACCTGACTCTATGTACAAAACGTCCTCCATCCATTCCCATATAGAGTCCAGAACCTTGAACCACCCCTGTACCTCATCAATATTTGCCACCCAGTGGATTAGGTAAAGCTTATCCCCTCCTCCTCACCCCCCGACTGCCTATCCCTTTGCAAAAATTACCGTGAAGTCTTACCAGCCCAAGCAAAAGCAGATATCAATTTATTAACCCTGAAAAAGAAAGCCTTGCGAAGAAAGACTGGGAGACACTGGACTTGGGAGACACTGGACAAAAACAAAAGTCTCGGGAGAACATTCATCTTCACTGTCTGTATCCTTCCTGCTAAGGTCAGAGGGAGGGCATCCCAACTTTTCAAATCGACCTTCAACCCATCCACCAAATAAGGGAAGTTTATGGAGCGAGGCACTGTCAAGGTCCATCAGATACCGGAAGTTATTCCTGGTAGTCAGCTCCCCTTCCCGGGGGGGTTCACCCGAAAATATTCACTTTTGCCCAGGTTCAGCTTTAACCCCGATAAGGAGCCAAACTTCATCATCTCCCCCACAATGGACAGTGGGTCTGTGATATATAGTAACAAATCGTCCGCATGCAAGGGCACTTATGCTCCCTCCCCTAACGCTCTACCCCCTCCTTCTGTTAGATTACCTCAACACAATGGCCAGCAGCTTAATTGCTCAGGCAAACAAAAGCAGAGAAAATGGACACCCCTGTCTTGTACCCCTGTTCAGTTGGAAATAACCTGAGCTCAGGGCATTAGGACATACAGTGGGGGCCCTGGACAAAGGCCTAATCCATTAAATACATTTTGGCCCGAAGCCAAACAGCCCAGGATCTCAAAGAGGTACCCCCACTCAACTTTACTGAACGCCTTCTCTGCGTCTATCAAAATAATCATCTCTGGCTTGGCCCCCAAGGAGGGCAAGTACACAATATTTAACAATCTCCTAATATTGGCTGACAACTGCCGGCCCTTAACAAATCCAGTCTGCTCCTCCAAAATCACCCCAGGTAGGCAGGGCTCAAGTCACTTGTGGCCATCTCAAATGGCTGCCCGCAAAGGATAAAGGGAATCGTGGTCAAGTCGGGCCACAGGCAGTACACAGCCTCTGTGTATTGAGCAAAGGAAAACCAGACCGAATTGAAACTGGCACCTGTTAAAGGTTAATCACCGATTTCCCCAGGACAAAAGACTCAAATTAAGGAATAGCAACAGTAGCAGCTTCCCCGGCGCCACCTCCCCTTATTTGGAAAGGCCTACGCACTTGGAGCAATAAGAAATAGGACCCGCCCAGCCATCAAAGAACCCGCCCCTAATTGGCCAGTATTGATCAGAGTGATCGAGACCCTATCGATCCATTGGATCCTGAGTTAACTCCGCCCAAAGGGCGCGAAAGAGAAGAAGGATAAGAAGCCCTGCGCACTAGGATCGGCCCCTTTTGGGACCAGCCTGTGCCCACACCAACTGCAGCATAACGACCGGCCAAGTTCAAGACCCGCAATCGTTACCTGAGAGACGAGCTGCAGCCGAGACAAACCTGACGACTTCCAGCAACACACGTGGGAACTCAGATAAAAGCCTCATCTACCTTGCACAGAGCCAGTCATCCAGAAGTTAAGTAAAGGTCATCTTAGTTGATAGGTGTAGTTTAATGCGTAGCCGCGTGTATCATTGCACATAGAGATAAGTCTTGTGTTTAATAATAAATGATCTTTTGAACTAACATACTGGTTGTGTGGTCATTTGGTCAATACAAGAAACATCCTCGCAGCTTGTGGTTTGTTAATAAAGTGGCAACACACCTCAGGTAGGCAGGGCTCCAGTCACCTCGGGTAGGCAGGGCTCAAAACACATTGCCAACACCTTAGCGTCAGCGTTTAACAACAAAATAGGCAGATACGACCCACCATGGGATTTTTCGGACCAAGGAAATTGATGTCTGTGCCAAAGTAGATGGCAACATTCGCTGGGGCACGGAATCATTCAACATATCCAGCAGAAGTGGGACCAACTGACTAGCAAGCTGTTTGTAAAATTCAAGGGGGAACCCATCTGGACCCGTTCCTTGCCCACCTGCATTAACCAAACAAAGCTCATGATCTCCTCTGGCCCCAGCGGCGTCTCCAACTCCTGCCTTCTCTCCTGTTCCAAAAGTTAACTCATCCAAAAATTGCTTAATTGATGAACTCTCCTCCGGGGGGCTGACTCATACAACTCACGATAGAAGGCCTCAAACACCTCATTAACCTTTGCTGGGGCAAAAACCAACCCGCCACCAGAGTCCCTAAATGGCACTATCTCCCGAGAGATAGCCTGCTGCCTCAGCTGGTGAGCCAACAGATGACTGACCTCCTCATACTCATAAACAGTCCCCTTTGAGCATCGTAGCTGTCTCACCTCCTTACCCATTGACAAATCAAAATTAATTTGCAATTTCTTTCTTTCCACCAATATCTCCGATGTCAGGGCGATAGAGTACCGGCAGTCCACCTCGAGAATGGAGTCCACCAGCCTCTGCTTCTCCACCTTCCCAGATTTATCCCAATGCACCTTATAAGAGATTATCTCCCACCCCACCTAATAACTATCTTTAGGGTTTTCCCGAATGTGGAAGGCGAGCCCGCCTCATTCCTGTTAATTCTCCAGGAATTGGATTGTGGCGAGCAGCCTGACTCCAACATCAGGTTCACAAAATCCAGAGCATGATCCAATATAACGATTACCGAGAATACACCTACCCCCGTGCCAGCTCAGGGCCTAAGCAAGATGGCTACTACAACCCCCATCAAGCCAGTCCAAAAACAAAGGAACTGTGATCGTCAGCAGTCTACCCCTCCCCTCCTTCCTTCCCCCTCAGTCCCACACCACTCTGGAAACCAAACAAACAACAAAAGCCTTCCTCCCCAAACCCAAACAAAACAGAAACAAAAAGCCTAAGGTCATTACCTTAAAAAAGAAACTGACCAATGGGAACAAGCTACAGCCAACTCTCCTTCTCTGCTCCCATTAACTAGCTACACTGCGAGCAGAGTGACCCCGCATAGGGTAGAAATCAATGTTAACTAAACAGTACATCAATGATCAGCACACCACACCCCCCCTTACCAATTTTTAATACAGAACAAGAGGAAAATCAACACCCACTCGCCATCTCCCAAAAGAGCTCTAACAGTACGATGTTGTCATGACTTAGACCAGGCCTTTGAGATTGGCCAATTGGAATAAGAGTTCCCTGATTAGAGGCCCAATCAGGGAACCTCTTCTTTGTATATAACAGGGAGTGTCGGATTCTCTGCACTCCCAGTGTACACAGCAAGCTGAATGCACACAGTTGTACTGCTGTTGGTTTTGTTAATAAAAGCAATTCTGGTGGAGGGACTGGGGTGATCTCTGCATATCAATATACACGATCAATGTATGTAAAACTAGTACAGTCACTTCAACACTAGGGCCGGGATTCTCCGACCCTCCACGTCGAAATTGCGCTCGGCGCGGGGGTGGAGAATTACCCAAAATAGGCTCCCATGCCGGCACGCGATTCTCCGGCAACTGGAGAATTGCCGCCAGTTGCGCCCGCACGATCGCGCAGCTCCGGTCGGGGGCCATTGAAAGCGGCTCCCGCGGCAATTCTCCGCGCTCAACGGGCCGGCGGGTTCACATGTGGTCCCACCTGGCGGAACCTCGGCGTTGCGGCTGCCACATGGTGGGGGGGCAGGGGGATCAGACTCGGGGAGGGGGGGGGGGGGCCTCCACAGTGGCCAGGTCAGCGATCGGTGGATATCGATCGGCGGGCACACTCATTCCGGGGGGGGGGAGGGGGGATCTATGTTCCTATGTTCCTCCGCACTGGGCCCCTGTAGCGCTCCGCCATGTTGCGCAGGGGCCGGTGCGAAGACGGCCGCCGCGCGCATGCACGGACTCGTGGCCGGCCGCCGTGCGCATGCACGGGCATAACTGCAGGGCCCCGCCGGCAGCTGGAGGTGCATGCCAATATGCAGATACAGATTAACTTCAAAATGAACCAACAACAAACTCCACAGTCCTTAGGCACTTCAGTTCACCCCTAGTCCGTGCTTCTTGACAAACTCATTTGCCTCCTCCGGCGTATCAAAGTAATAGTCTTGGTTCTTAAAACTCACCTGAAGGCGAGCCGGGCATAAGACACTCACGTTGCTCTTGTACAGCCCGCCCATGGCCTTATTAAACGCCACACGCCTTCTCGCCAACACTGACCGAACATCTTGGTATAATTTGATGACATGGCTCTCCCTTCTACAGTCTTGATGGCCCTTCACCCATCTCTGGGCCCATTCCTTTCTTTTAAAATTTAGAGTACCCAATTCATTTCTGCCAATTAAGGGGCAATTTAGCGTGACCAATCCACCTAGCCTGCACATCTTTTGGTTGTGGGGGCGAAACCCACGCAAACACGGGGAGAATGTGCAAGCTCCACACGGACAGTGATCCAGAGCCGGGATCGAACCTGGGACCTCGGCGCCGTGAGGCAACAGGGCTAACCCACTGTGCCACCGTGCTGCCCCCGCTGGACCCATTCCTTATCCAGGTATCGATGAAACCAGACTATGGTCGCCCGTGGTGGCTCCCCAGATCTGGACTTCTGCCCAGTCCCAATATTTCGAACATCTTGGACATATAGTCCATGGAGTTTGTGCCCTCCAGGCCCTTTGGCACCAACGACTCGGGGCATCTGGTTCTCCAGATAGTCAACCTTGGCCTACAGCATTCTATGCTCCTCAGCCAAAAACACCATCTCAGCCTCCAGAGAGACAATCCGATCAGAGAGCACCACCTCCACCTTCTGTATCGTCGCCCTGTGTACCTCTATCTGCCGGTCCATTTTATCCATGTCCATCCGAAATGGGGTCAAAGCCCCCCCCCCATATTGCCTTCTTCAAATCCTCAGCGACTGCCTATTGCTGCTTCTTAATTTTGTCGGTCAAGAAGCTAACCAACGACTCAGTCAACAGTACAAACGGAAACCAAAAAACACCAGCAACTTGCAAAGGCTCCCAAACTGGGAGCAGCAGATAGCCACTAACACAAAAAGTCAGAGTTGTCCACAAAGGTACGTCGACACAACCTTCGAGTTGCTCAGTCAAACGAGCTACCACCCCTCCACTCCTGCAGAACCAGCATCTGGTCTCATTAACAAGTGACACACAGTTTCAGACATAAGTCAATAAACAGTCAAAGGTCAATAAACAAAACATTCCAGCAAACAGCCCCGGGCATTGTAGTAGAAGGAAGGATTCCTCCTCTCTTTCTCCCTGCCCGTCTCCCCCCCCCCCCCCCCCCCCCCAGCTTCTAATAGCAGAATCTCTAAACAAGGACAGTCAGTACCTGAAAGCCACAGTAACAGAGCAGAGGAGTGAGAAAACATATCTTCCCCATCTGCACATGGTAGTAGGCGTGTTCACAACTTTCTTTTGCCTCATTCGAGGCTTCAGAAGCAGAAAAGGCAGCAGCAAACAAAACACTGGTTCTTCAAGCAGTTTTTCAAAGGTAAAGAGCACTGATAGAAATCAGCTTTTCTGGTTAGCTATAGATGAGATAGATAAAAAGGTTTAATTGAGAAATCATTAAGAGTAATTGATTAAATCATATTAACCATGAGTGAGGAAAACTGACGAGCTGGGAACTAATCAGATAAGACTCTAAATTTTCACATTTTGCAAGTTGCTCGAGACATGCCAGAGAATCCAAGGCCAGTGACTAAAGACTCCATTGTATGCAGATGCCTTCCCAAGCCTCGACAGGGCCGTTTCCATGGTAACAGTCAGTCAGGGTCATAATGACTTTTCGAAAACTGTGTTAATCTAATTAATGTTAGAGGCATAATTGGCAAGCCAGGGTATGGAAAATTACACCAAAACATTTCTCTCTCTCAAATTGACAGACAGACAGTTTGGCTGAATTGAGAGGATTATAAATTAGTTAAAGCCAATCACAGCTGTAAAGAAGGCAAAACTTTAAGATAATGATCTTCTTAAAAATCACTTGTCGGAATGGAAAAATCCATTCCGGAATCAATCTAACTTCTTTCTGAAACCTATGTCTTTGCTGTCGCCATTTTTCTTTTGTTTAAATCTATCCGGAATTTTATACTGTGTATTATGATTTGAAGAATTACCATGATTTGTATTTTAAACTCAACCACTGTATTCGCTAAAGATAATCAATCTGACCTAAGTTTGTATTGCAACCAAAAGTTTACCAGTAGACACTAAAGCTGAAAATAAAGTTCAATGAAACTTTGCCAAAAAGCCTGGAATCTCTGTTATTTGGGAACTAAGAAGGGATAACGGATATCCAGGGTTCCGAATAGACACAGAGATCCATCAAGCACAGAGCACACGCAACCTGCAGCTGTGAAGTGCTCACATTGCTAGAACTGCCAATTCCCCATTAGCAATAGACTGCAGCCGCGTGGCCAGCAGTCGCCACCATCAGTGGGAGTTCAAGGGATCATCACCGCCTTACCACAGACGGAGTTCTGTCATGGGGGTGTTCGATGGGAAGGGCAGACAGTGACTGGAACAGCTCCCATCATAGGTATACACAATCCGGGGGGGGGGGGGGGGGGGTATGCTGGGCCTGAAGGCACAGCTCCCCCCCCCCCCCCGACCAGGGACGGACCCCCCACCCCCAAGGCAGTGGCCCACCGAGGCCGTCCAACCGCCCTGGGGGCTCCCCCACCCTGCCCTGGCATGCTGAGGCCCGAGTGCCCCTGGGCTGACTGCCCAATTCTGAAGATGGCTACTTGCTCCTCGGATCCCTACAGCAGTTACACCGCTAGCTTAAAAAGATGTACTAAACGTGACCACTCACTGGGGAAGCGGTTAGATCATGGGGGCCATTCAATAGGGGGTCCTTCCCATTATGGAATGGAGATTGGTCTTAATTGGTGATTATTGTTTCTTGCCACGCCGCAGCGGGATCCTCATTTTAATAATAATCTTTATTGTCACAAGTAGGCTTACATTAACACTGCAATGTAGTTACTGTGAAAACCCCTAGTCGCCACATTCCAGTGCCTGTTCAGGTACATGGAGGGAGAATTGAGAATGTCCAAATTATCGAACAAGCATGTCTTTCGGGACTTGTTGGAGGAAACCGGACCCTGGCGCTGTGAAACAATAATGCTAACCACTGTACTATCTCGCCAACGGAGCGGGCCAGTTAGATCGGAAACCGATCAGAGTCAGGCGATGTTCCTGATTTCGGCCTCTCCCGCTATCTTATTGGCCCGTCCGCTCTCTAGCCCGATCGTGCCCATAATACAGAATACATTTATTTGAAGTGGTGAGTGAGAGAAGTGATGAAAGAGAAAGAAGGGGTGGACAAGGGTAATGCAGATGTAATTGATCTAGATTTCCACACACCTTTGATGAGGTACCACTAAATGAGGTCAGAAGATGCAGAATAAAGGAACTAACAGCAGAATAGATAGCTGGCTGGAAGACATAAAGCAGACAGTAGAGGTATAGAGGCAAAAGTTACCAAGTGAGATGCACGAGGATCAGATGTGGGACCATGGCCGTTTTCAATTTATATTAATTGATTTCGGAATTAAAAACGTAATTTCTTAATTTATGCATGACATCAAATTGAGAAGACAGGTCAGCACTGCAAAAGTTTGCATTAAATTACAAGTCAATACAAATAAACTTATTAACAAACTGCAGAATAGATACATAATTGGCAAATGAATTTCAACATATAATTTTAGGTAATATTAGAAAAATAAGGAAATGACATATTACTTGGAAAAGAAGAATCTAAATGGCACAGTGAAGCAAAGAGATCTGGAAGTACAAACACACATATCACGACATGTTGCAATACAGATCAAAAAGCCATAACAAAAGCAAACAAATTATCAGGCTTTATTTCTAAGGGGAGAGAATCTATACTAAACTTGTATTGAACCTTGGCGAGACCACATTTGGAATGCTGTGCACAATGCTGTTTGTTATATTAGCATTGCTACCTCACAGCACCAGGGACCCGGGTTTGATTCCAGCCTTCAGCAACTGTGGAGTTTGCACATTCTCCTAGTGTCTGCGTGGATTTCCTCCAGGTGCTCTGGTTTCCTCCCACAGTCCAATGACGTGCAGGTTGGGTGAGGTAACAGGCCTAGGTAGGATCTCTTTCGGGTTGGTTGGTACAGACTCAATGGGCCCAACAGCCTCCTTCAGCACTGTAGGGATTCTATGGAAAAGGATATAGAGGCACAAGAAGAGGGTATAATAAAAATTACTAGGATGATACCAGAACTCCCAAAATTATTCCCAAAAGCAAAGGATGATGAATCGCTTGGCTATCTTTCTCTTATAAGGGGATGGTTGAGGGGTGACCCAATAGAGGTATTAAAATTATGAAAGATTTTGATACAGCAGACATGGGGAGTGTTTCCACTTAGGCAAATATAGAGACCATTAATATAGTGCAAGTCCCAAGAAATTAAATTAGGAATTCAAAGAAGTTTCTTTATCCAGGGTGGTGAGAATGTGTACTCACTAGTATAGGGAATAGTTGAGGCAACTAATATAGATTCACTTAAGGAGAAGCTAGAAGTTCAGAAATTAGAAAAGACACGAAGTAAAGTTGAGAGAGAGAAAGATAGAAACACAGAAAATAGGAGGAGTAGGCCCTTCAGTCCTTTGAGCCTGCTCTGCCATTTGTTAAGATCATGGCTGATCATCCAACCCAGTATCCTGTTCCACCTTTCGCCTCATATCCTTTGACCCTTTTAGCCCCAAGGGTTATATCAAGCTCCTTCTTGAAAACATACGCTGTTTTGGCCTAAACGGCTTACTGTGGTTGAGAATTCCACAGGCTCATCACTTTTTGGGTGAAGAAATTTCTCCTCCTCTCAGTCCTAAATGGTCTACTCCATTTCCTTAAACTGTGGCTCCTGGTTCTGGACTCTCCTGCCAACGGGAATATCTTTCCTACATCTACCCTGTCTAGTCCTGTTAGAATTTTACAGGTTTCTATAAGATTCCCACTCATTCCTCTAAACTCCAGCGAATATAATCCTTACTGACTCAATCTCTCCTATCAATCCCGCCATCCCAGGAATCAGTATGGTAAACCTTCACTGCACTCACTCCCTCTATAGCAGAAACATCCTTCCTCAGATAAGACCAATATTCCAGGTGTGGTCTCACCATGGTCTTGTATAATTGCTGCACGATATCCCTGTTCCTGTATTTGAATACTCTCGCTATGAAGGCCAAAATACCATTTGCCTCCTTTACCGCCTGCTGCATCGGCATGCTTACTTGCAGCAACTGGTGTGCGAAGACACTCAAGGTTTTGTTGCACAGTCCCATCTCAGTTTAAAGCCATTAGATAATAATTTATCTTCCTGTTTTTGCTACCTCACATTTACCCACATTATACTGCATCTGCCATGCATTTGCCCACTCACCCAACTTGTCCAAATCATACTGATGCACATCTACATCCTCCTCACAGCTCACTTCTCTTCCCCCCCCCCCCCCCTCTCAGCTTTGTGACATCTGTAAATTTGGAGATATTACATTTAGTTCCTTCATCAAAATCATTAATATACATTGTGAATATAGATAGCCAAGTACAGACATTGGAAACAAAGACCTGACAGCCTTGTTTTGGCAACAATTGACTGAGAAATTGAGATTAAGACAAAACAGGATGAAGAAAAGTCCAATAGGTGGATAACATTGAGAGATGAATTGAGGGAAACTGGAAGAAAGCCAGAGAAGAAGCAAGACTATGCCAACAACCCCATTAAAACTATGGTGAAATGAACAAACATATATGTTGAGGAAGCACAGAGTAAAGGGTTATCCTGATAGTTAGATGAGGAAGGGTGGAGGATGTGGGCAGCACGATAGCATTGTGGATAGCACAATTGCTTCACAGCACCAGGGTCCCAGGTTCGATTCCTGCTTGGGTCACTGCCTGTGCGGAGTCTGCACATCCTCCCAGCGTGTGCGTGGGTTTCCTCCAGGTGCTCCGGTTTCCTCCCACAGTCCAAAGATGTGCAGGTTAGGTGGATTGGCCATAATAAATTGCCCTTAGTGTCTAAAAAGGTGAGGTGGGGCTACTGGGTTAAGGGGATAGGGTTGAGGTCTGGGCTTAAGTAGGGCTCTCTTTCCAAGAGCCGGTGCAGACTTGATGGGCCGAATGGCCTCCTCCTGCACTGTAAATTCTATGATAATCTATGATATTGGAGTGGAACATCATCAGGCTGAATGTCCATTCCTGTGCTGCATATTCAATCTAATTCTATGTAACAAGCCAGGTCACAACCAACGGAATATTATTCATTTGGCGAATGAGTTTATCATTGCAAAGAATGCAGGCATCAGGAATAATGGTTCCTCACTTTGTGTACCAGTTTCAACATCAAGAAATCCCAGCTCACATACAACATAATTAGATACAGATACAGACAAAAGGTTCGTCAAATTTCCTCCAATAATATACCTTAGCTCCAAACACAGGACAATTCAAACTTAAGAAAACATAATTAAAGTTTTTTTGCTTACATCAAAATTGTGGTGGGGTCTTCACATCATCAACAAAGTTTCCAATCAGAGTGAATACAACATTCTTGTTAATCTGGACCATCTGGCCACACATTGAAGACAAAAATAGAAAGCCAATGCATCCTAGCTTATGCACCCAAAAGAACTGACGGCAATCCTCCTTATTACAGCATCTAACTTTTCTTTTTTAAAAAAAAATCACAGATGATTCCAGGGATTTACCTTTATTTATCTACACGTTATGTTAATCATTATGCACTGCAAAACTTTCTAATGAGTCCTAGTTTGAAATGTATGCCTAATTATCAAAATAGGTAACACATCCTAATGTCTTAATATCAATAATAATAATCTTTATTATTCACAAGTAGGCTTACATTAACACTGCAATGAAATTACTGTGAAAATCCCCTAGTCGCTACACTGAGGGAGAATTCAGAATGTCCAAATCACCTAACAAGCAGGTCCTTCGGGACTTGTGGGAGGAAACCAGAACACCCGGAGGAACCCCACGCAGACATGGGGAGAACGGGCAGACTCCGCACAGACAATGGCCCAAGCCGGGAATTGAACGCGGGTCCCTGGCGCTGTGAAGCAACAGTGCTAACCACTGTGCTACCATGCTGCCCAAAAGGACAGTCCAATAGTCAGCATGGTATGATCTTTATAGGAAGCGGAGATAATGGTATTTTAAACTGAATATCAATCCCTACATACAACTGCTTGATTTCTAAGCTAACTCCCAACCAAGCAATAGTGAACATCCAAATTAAGAGATGAAGAATCCAATATTCCATGTAGAATTATACCCATACTAGTATACCTCCCATGACATTTTGCATATTTACTAGGAAGGTAGAGATGGGAAGAAGATGGAGATTGATTAGCAAGAGAAAAGATACCATTTGTTTTCCTTTACTGCCAAGATTTCAAGTTCTGCGAAATACGATACATGTAATATTCAAAGAAGTTTTAAAATAAATTGGCGAGGAACAGACTGGAAAAATGAGATAAGGGCTACTGCCCTTTCAAAGGACAAAAACAAAAATACTTGTTTCAGTATTATCATTTTGAAGGAATAGTACTGATCACTGTAAATTTAAGTACACATTATCTATATCAGGCTGATGTTGATGTCCATATATTACAGGTTCTCTCTCTTCTAATCTTCTTTGAATATTTATTCTCTTTGTGTGTCAGCATCGTCATTTCTCTCCCGAGGCGGGCTTTAACAGAAAATCTCAAAAAGTAGTGGCACTGCATTCCTCTGCATCTTCTGCCAAAACTGCATATCCCTTCTTCTACCTAACACAGAGGAATTTTCAATGTATTTTGAAACAGAATGCTGCAACCCACAAGTTAGTTTTAAAATGTATTATATATTTCACATGCATACAGTACATACATGCAAATATCTATATATTGATAAAAGAAAATATAAAGGTAGGAAACAATGTGGATAGTAACAGCCTTTAGGAAGATAGAGACATTGGCGTGCCGAGCACATGGTCGATGAAATTTAAAGCAGAGATATGTGAAATTATACTTTTCGATAGGAGAAATCAGAGGATGCATGCAATATAAACTAAATTGCATAATTTTAAGACGGATGTAGGAACTGAGGGACCAGGGAGCATGTGCGCACAATTCCTGGAATTAAACAGGACAAGTCCAAAGATGTGCAGGTTAGGTGAATTGGCCATACTAAATTGCCCCTTAGTGTCCAAAGGTTGGGTGGAGTTGCAAGGTTGGGGTGGGGGATTGGGCCTAGGTAGGGTGCTCTATCGGAGCAGGGGCCGGTGCAGACTCAATGGGTAAATGGCCTCCTGCACTGTAGGGATTCTATGATTGGTTCAGAAAACTGTTAAAAGATATCCTAACCTTGGCTTTATCAACAAGTGATGAATATAAAATGGAAGAAAGTTATGTTAGCAGGACTGGTTTAGCTCAGTGGGCTAGACAGCTGGTTTGTGATGCAGAACAAGGCCAGCAGCACGGGTTCAATTCCTGTACCAGCTGAGAATTCTGAATTCTCCCTCTGGGTGTACCCGAACAGGCACCGGAATATGGCGACTGGGGGCTTTTCACTGTAATTTCATTGCAGTGTTAATGTAAGCCTACGTGTGACAACAAAGGATCTTTCTTTAAATCGCTGTAAACACTGGTTCCGCCTCAACTGGAATAGACTTCACTTCCTGGCACACTTTCACCAAAATGATTTGGAATGCACTGTCTGAAAAGTGTATGGAAGGAAGAGCACATGGAAGCTGATTCAATAACAACATTCATAAAAAGAGTTATCTAAAGACTTGGAGGGAAATAAAATTACAGGGCTATGGGGAAGGAGCAGGAGAGTGGGATGAATTGAATGGATCAGCAAAGAGTTGACACCAAGAATGAATAGCCTCCTTCTGTGCTGTATCATTCTATGATGCTATGTCAGGAGAATTTTAAAAAGGCTGTGAAGGCACCCTTTTCTGATTAGCACTCAGGGTAAGAACTATAATAACCCCCTGAGCTCCATCTCCAGCGGGGGTGGGGGGGGGTCTTCTCTGACCGGTAAAGGGACCAGTCGGATTTCTGCTGGGTCACTTGCAGGGTGTCATACACGGCGCAGATAAAAGAAAACCTTCCCTATCTGAGGATCGCTGCCGAGCAGACGGCTCTCACCATGTTGCCTGTGTCCTCCTCCTCACTCAGAGTCAAAACCGCCGCCGCTTCCTCCCGGCTCTGCTCTGTTGAGCTGAAGGTCCCATAGCAACGGCCGGCGCACGGATTTCGATCCAAGTTATTTTTTTTAATTTAAAGCATTACGTTTATTTCTTAACCATGATTTAATAGGATTGGAAACGCACAATACTTTTTTTTAAAAGTCGAAACCTTTCTATTTGTTGAGGCAGGAGGTGGCGTTGGCCAGGGTGAAAGGTCATTCTGCCGCCGGAAGTTGTATCTGTGGCTCGTTCTGCCGCCGGAAGTTGTATCTGTGGCTCGCTCTGCCGCCGGAAGTTGTATCTGTGGCTCGTTCTGCCGCCGGAAGTTGTATCTGTGGCTCGTTCTGCCGCCGGAAGTTGTATCTGTGGCTCGCTCTGTTGTCAGCTTGGTTGAAGCTGCCACGCAGGAAAACAGTTGTCACTTTGGGTAAGTGAGGCAGGAGGCTGGCATCGCTGCTGTTTAGAAGCGTTTCGCGCGTTCGAGTTGGTTTATTGTAATCTCCACGTCTGAGTCAAAACGTAGATGAACCGACAGAAGGTTCTATTGTCGCCGCCGCCGTTCCAGTGGTAGACCCGGGCTCTGGGCCTCGGCTTTCCCACTTGAAGCTCTTGGCCATTCTGGACTGTGCGTGACCTACCGGCAAAATAGCTTCAGACAAAAAAAAGCAAAGTAGTGACGATTCTGGAAATGTACAACTGAAACAGAAGATGCTGGATATGATCAGCAGGTCTGGCAGTATTTATGGCCAGAGAAGTTAACTGCGTAAACTGGAAAATTATAGAAAAAAAACAGTGTTTTAGGGGAAAACAAAAGGGAGGTTATGTGATTGGTCGCATTGCAAAAAAAGAATGATATGGTAAGGGACGAGACGCAAAAGATGTATCTAGAGGAGGTGTAACGAGCACATGCAGAATTATTAACAACAGCTGTTGTCTCTGGGGGGAAAAGGGGGACATGATGTGAAATTGTCAAGCTCCGTGTTAAATCCAGAAGGCTGTGAAGTGCTTAATTAAAAGATGAGGATGCTGCTCTTGGAGCTTGTGTTAATCTTTATTGAAAAAAAAGAATCTGAGGATAGACTGAAGGTCCCTGGTTCAATCCTGGGTTTTGGCACATCGTCAGACACTGGTGCCTTTTGCTCTATCTTGGGAGGTGGTGGTGCAGTGGTATTGCCGCTGGAATAGTAATCCATAAACCCATAAGAAATAGGAACATGAGTAAGCCATTCAACCCTTAAAGCCAGCTCCACCACTTAATAAGTGGAATCTGTATGGGTCAAGTTAAGGAACACCAAGGGGCATAAAACATTTGCAGGGGTGGTACAGACCACCAAACTGCAGTGGTAATGTTGGGCATAGCATTAGACAGGAAATCGGAGATGCATGTGATGAAGGAATATCTGTGATTATGGGTGACTTTAATCTGCATGTAAATTGGGTGAGTCAAATTAGTTTTACAGCACAGAAAAAGAGGCCCTTCAGCCCATTGTGAATGTGCCGGCCATTCTATTCTAATCCCATTTTCCAGCACTTGGTCCATAGCCTACTATGCTATGACGTTTCAAGTGCTCATTGAGGGTTCTGACCTCTACCACCTTTTTAGGCAGTGAGTTCCAGCTTCCCACCACCCTCAGGGTGAAAAATGTTTTGCTCATATACCCCTGCCCCCTGGTTATTGACCCCTCTATTAAGATGAAATGTTTATTCCTATCTACCATTTTTGTAGACCTCGATGAGGTACCCCTTCAGCCTTCTGTGCTCGAAGGCAAACAACCCCAGCCTATCCAGCCTCCCTTCACAGCTGAAACCCTATTGCCCAGGCAACATTCTGGTGCAATCACATCCTTCCTATAGCCTGACGACCAGAACAACAGGCAGTATTCTAGGTGTGGCCGAACACGTGTTTTATACAGCTCCATCATAACCTCCTTTATTTTTTTGTCTCGGCTAATAAAGCCAAATATTCCATATGCTTTCTTAACAACCTTATCTACCTGTCCTGTTGCCTTTGGGGATCTTTAACATCCACCCAAAGGTCCCTCTGGTACTTTGTACTTCCTGGTGTCCCACCATTCATTATGTATTCCCTTGCCTTGTTAGGCATTATCTCACTTTTCAGGGTTAAATTCCATTTGTCACTGTTCTTTCCATCTGACCAGCTCATTTACATAATCTGCTAAGGCTTCTCTCCTTGCTATTTACCACCACCAATTGTCATGATATCTTCAAACTTACTGATCATAGGCCTCACATTCACATCTACATCATTGATGTACACTACTGTCAGGTGGATGTACCTTTAAGAAATGGGTGTTTATCAAATAGCTGCAGTGATGTCAGTGTATGGGTGGAGCTGGGCTGTCTGTCTTTTCACTTTTTGAGCTGGCAGCTGCAGTGTGTTTGGTTTCGTTTTCAGAGGTGGAGAGCTGCATTGAAAGCAAGCAGCTGTATAATGATCTCTCTCTACAAGCTAAAGAATGTCTCCTGATCATTGATAATTTCAAAGTAATACCTGTTTCTGTAGAGCATTTAAACCTGCTGTCTTTATTTTAGAAAGGATTTAACTTATGGATGTTGTTTGGGAAGTTATTAAGGGTTACCTATAGAATATTGTATTTGGGAAAGTATCAGTGTTTGTAGTTGATAAGCTGTTTACTGTGTGTTTATAAAATGTTAACTGGATTCATAGAATAAACATTGTTTTTTTAAAACGTACTTTAGTCCTCTGTTGCACCACACCTACAAAGTGGGCCCTTGTGCTCCCCATGACCAAATATCTATTTAAAGTTGTGGATCAGGTGAACTCCCATGATATAGGTTGGGGTTCCCTAAACTCTCGCCCATAATACTACAAACAGCAAGGGACCCAGCACCAAACCCTGCAGTACACCACTGGACACAGGCTTCCAATCACAAAAACAGCCTTCAACCATTACCCTCTGCCTCCTGCCACAAAGATGATTTTGGATCCAATTTTCCAAATTGCACTGGATTCCATGGGCGCTTAACCTTCTTGATCAGTCACATGGGATGTGAAACCAACAGTTATTGAGGAGTTTTCAATACCCTCGACGAAGGGAAATAATGCGATTTCTTGGTGAGTGGATTTGATCTTTTTGTGCAAAGGTTTTGTAGTGTGATTGCTCCACTGATGGACTTGCTGAAGAAACGTCTCAAATTTCAGTGGACAGCAGACTTTCAACAGGCATTTGACTGCCTGAAAGCTGTGATAACCAATGCTCCTGTGTTGGAGAATTGCAAGGGACTCTATGATCAGATTGAACTGAAGTACCTGACTTTAAAGAGAACTGCCGAGGCGTAGAGAAATGGATGGATCGTGCAGAGACCTTCTTGTTAGAGACTGTCAATCGAGACGGATTTCAGTTGGAGGAAGAAGAACGAAACCTGTTTGCGTGTGTTGTTTTTTGAAACTAAAAAGTATATTTACTGTGTGCATTTCTTAAAGGATAGTGAAAAATGAAACCATCTTGAATATGATGGTTTATTTATTTTTCTTGGGGGGGAGGTGTCATGTGAGAGTACCTTTAAGAAATGGGTGTTTAAGAAATGTACCTTTTAAGAAATGGGTGTTTATCAGTGATGTCAGAGTGTGGGTGGAACTGGGTTGTCGGTCAGCTTTTTACTTTCGTTTTAGGCTGTTTGCTGCAGGGTGTGTTTCGTTTTCAGAGCTGGATAGCTGCAGTCACAGCCAGAAGGTGTATGAATCTCTCTCTAATCTAAAGACTAAATCGATCCTGGTGATTTAAAACTAATAACAGTAGTGACCTGAACCTGATGTGCTTCTGGTAAAAGGTGTTTTAAATCTTATGGATGTTAAAAGGAAAGCTTAAAGGATTACTTAGTGTTGTATTCTTTGGAGTTGTAATTTAATTAATGATTGCTAAGATGTTCACTATGTTTTAAAAAGGTTAACTTGAGTTCATAGAATAAACATTGTTTTGTTTTAAAAAATACTTTTTCTGCTGTACCACACCTATAGAGTGGGCTGTGTGCTCACCATACCACAATCTTTTAAAAACTGTGGGTCAGGTCAACTCCATGATACACTTTGGAGTTCTCTGAACCCTGGCCCATAACAATAAACCTGTGTATACCTTCTAACTACCAACTGGCCATACGCCATACAGAAGTGTATCAGAAATAGTTCTTTCCCTATTCACTTTATAAAGATCCCTCGTAATTTTGAAAGCAACACTCCTCTTAACCTTTGTTCTGACAATACCCCACTTTCTCTTATCTTTCATGTGTAAGCATATCATCCCTGACATCACAACAAACCTAAAGAAAAATACTATGGATGCTGGAAATCTGAAATAAAACAGAAAATGCTGGAAATACTAATCAAATCTAGCAGCATCTGTTGGGAAAGAATGTTAACACTTCAGGTCAACATAACTCTTGGTATCTTGCCTTGACCTGTATAAAATATGGCCCCAAACTGTGGACACAGCACTCTAAGAATGACATAATTATTGTTTGAATAGGAATAGCATTTTGTCTTTGCATTTAGTACCTGTACCTCAAACTATAGACTGAGGACCCAATATACATTTTAAGCTCTATGAACTTCTAATTTGAAAGATTTGTATATCTGAACTTATCTTTCCAATCCTTTTAAAGATTTAATGAATATTTTTCCTCCTCATGTTTCCATTCAAAACTTTACCTCGTATCTCCACAATAAATTTGAGCTTTTTCATGTTACGTAGTCAATTAGTTTACATGTACGTTTTTACAATGATCTTATCTGTTCAAGTATAAAAGTCGTATAACAAGAAAGCTGATGGTTTCTAGTCTGCCCATGTCTAAAACTGTAATCTACTATGCTTGATTAATTTAAAATGTGAGGACTGCTTATGAAACATTTAATATATAATTTCTGTTTATTAGTTGGTGGTCCCATAGTTGCAATAATTTCAAATTACTTAATAATTTGATAAGCCATTTGATACTGATCCTGCAAAAGGTCTAAAGAATGATTTTAATGTCTTTTTCCAGACGAATATTAGTGACTAAATTAAAATTCAAAGCAGCTTCGGGAATATGACATCGGTTATGAGGATGGCGAATAAAGGTATTTTAATGCTTTTATTTCTAAGTTAATTCTTTCCAAATCAAGTTTATTTTTATACAATGGAACCTTGGCCTCCCACACGTGCAAACCACCTAGATCGAAAGAATACAGAAGCATGCTCTGAGATTGATCTTAGGCCTTCAGTACCAGCCTTGCAACACTGCCCTTTGTGTAACAAAAGCTTGAAAATCTACAAACAAGGAGTCTAAATACTTGGCGCTAAATTCAGGAAATCCTTATGCAATCTACCTAATTTCAAAACTGGTCTCCATGCCGGCCCCCGGGCAATATGGCGGAGCCCTACAGGGGCTTGGCGCGCGCGCAGGAACATAGGCCCCCACACCCAGAGCAACCAAGGTAACTTAAAAGTTTGACTAAGTTCAACCCTGTAAAATGCAGTCTTCAGGCTACGAACATGATTCTTGAATAAAATTCCATATTTATTATTTTAAGTATGAGGCTCCGAGTTATCTTTAAGCACAGTTTCTGTGTTGTCATTTAACTCCTGACTTTCATTTACTTTGTGTTAGATGCACAATAGAACTCAAATATACATATAGGTCGGGATTCTCCAATCCCGCGACCAAGTTCTGACGCCGGTATGAAAACCGGCGTCAACCACTCTGGCGACAACGGTTCCCGATATTGAGGAATGCTCCCCGTCCTAGAGGGCTAGGTCAGCGCTGGAGTGGTCCCCGCAGCTCCAGACGGCGCGGAACGGCCGGCATGATTCCGGGCAGGCGCGGAACGGCCGGCATGATTCCGCGGATGCGCGGCATGGCCGGTGTGATGATTCCGTGCATGCGTGGGGGTTCCGTCTCTGCGCCGGCCCCCGGGCAATATGGTGGAGCCCTACAGGCGCCAGGCGCGTAGGAACATAGGCCCCCACGGAACCAACCCGCCCGCCAATCGGTAGGCTCCGATCGCGGGCCAGGCCACCGTGGGGGCCCCGGGATCGGACCCCCCCCCCCCCTGCAGACGCACCTTACAGGTCCCGCTGTGTGGGACCTGAGTAACCCATGCCGGCGGAATTCGGCGGCCCGTTGGGTCCCCGAAAATCGGCGGGGGGATGGGGCTACTTTTAACGGCCATCGACCAGCGCGGTGCTGATCCCACGGGCGCCTGAGAATCGGCATCGGAGAATAGGTAAGCCGGCGTCGGGGTGCGATTCTCGCTCCCCCCCCCCCCCCCCCCCGGGAATTCTCCGACCCGGCACGGGGTCGGAGAATCCCGGCCATAATGTTTGCTGTAAATGACTGACATTGTAACATTGTAAGTAAACTACTTCAGCAACGCGACTGTATAAGAAACTTAAAATCTGAGGTAAAATTGTTTAATGTGTTTAAGGTTCAGAAAGGAATATAGAGAATGGCACGATTTCTCTCCATCTTGTTGCAAGTATCAGCCACGGCATATTGGTAGAACACTTACCGCTGAGTCAGAAGGTTGTGGATTTAAGACCTGTTCAGACATTTATTTCACAACCAAACGGCACTAACAGATGATCTTGTTGCTGTTTCTTTATCACTGGAATGCATCTTTTCTGAGTATTCTGAAATTTCTCCTTAAATGTTTACCACCGAATCTCTACCGAACTATCCCTTAACCTAATTTCCCAGTTCACTTTAGCCAGCTGTCTCTTTATGCCCTCATAATTAATTATTTAAGTTTAAAACACTAGTCTTAGATTGACTCCCTCAAACTGAATGTACAATTTAGTCCTACTATGATCACTGCTACCGAGGGGCGCCCTCATTATGAGATAATTTATTAACCCTGTCTCAGTGCACATTGCCAGATCAGGTACATCCTGCCCTGTGGTTCGTGCTAGGACATGCCGCTCTAAGAAAGTGTCCCAAAAACACTCTATAAACTCATCATCCAAGCTACCTTTGCCAATCTATATGTAGATTAAAATCACCCATGCTTATTGCCATCCCTTTCTCACAAGCCCCCATAATTTCTTCCTGTATACCCTATCCAACAGTATAGTACTGTTAGGATACTTATAAACAGATCACTCCCAAAAGTGACTTCTTGCCTTTACTGTTTTTCACCTCTATCTAAACTGATTCTACACCTTGACCTCCAGAACTAAAACTACCTCTAATTGTAACAATGTCATTGTTAATTGACAGAGCTACCCCTCCACCTTTTCCTAACTTGCTGCCTTTCCTAAATGTCTGATATCCTTGAATATTCAGGTACCAGTCTTTGTTCATTTTGCAGCCCTGTATGTGGTGGCTATCTGATCATGCATATTTATTTTTGTGGTGTCAATTTAATTTATTTTGCTATGAATGCTGCGAGCATTCAGATACAGAACCTTTAGTTCTGTCTTTTTACTTTTTTTTTGTAACCTCTCATCTGCTGATGTAAAAGGCACTATTTGCTGATCACAAAACTTGGAAATATCGTGAACTATGAGGAGGATAGTAATATATGCAAAAGACTGAATCGACTTCAACTGGAGTAGGTAGGGAGGCCATTTGATATGGGTGTTAAAATCATGAGGGGTCATGTAGACTAGATGAGGAGAAATTGTTCCCATTTGTGGATGAAATGAGAATCAGAGATGATTGACAAAGAAGGAATGGCAACAAATGAGTGGAGGGTTATGGGGCAGCCAGGAAAGCGATGTCGAAACCACAACCAGATCAGCTATGATCTTATTGAATGGCAGAACAGGTTTGAAGGGCCAAATGTGCTACTTGTGCTCCTAAGTCCTATGTTTCTATGACATGAGGAAAATCATTTTACACAGCGAGTGTTTATAATCTGGAATACAGTGCCTGAGAGTCTGGTGGAAGCAAATTCAATCATGGCTTTCAAAAGAAAATTGAATTGTTATCTGAAAAAGAAAAATTAGGAGTTTGGAGAAAAGGGGGGGGGGGGAGGGGCGGTGACACTCCTGCAGAAAGCTGGCACAGATGCAACAGACCATATGGCCTCTTTATCTGCTGTATCCATTCTGTGATTCTATAATTTAGTGGCATAAAAAGAAACGGCCTTCTGTAATACTGACAAGCTGCAAAATTATTTTGTTCAGCTTAAAAACTTTACATTGCGATCTAACACTTGTGTGTTGAAATATTGGATGCAATTTAGCCGCCTTTTCTTCCCCCAAAAGGTTCAAAGATTCTCTGCCAAATAGAGAAGCCACATACTTTGCTTCCTTTATAATAGTTTGAAAGATTGGTGCATTCTAAATAACTGCAAAGTTTGTATCGTATTGCCAGTGGGAAGGAGGAGAAAGAATGGGTGTCGCTTCTTCACGCAAAGAGTTGTAGAGATTTGGAACTCTCTCTCTCAAACAGTAGTGGAAGCTAGAACAGTTAATTTTAAATCGGAGATAGCTAGATTTTTTTTTAAAAAAATTTTAAATTCTCCTTTTTCACATTTTCTCCCACATTTACATCCATCAACAATAAACAATAATCAGCAAGATATGTCAGTCCCCATAATAACAACGATCCCATCTACCCACCAATCCCCGAACCTCAACCCGCATGTTTACGTAAACAAATGACAAAAAGGAATCAGGGATTACCCGTAGTCACCCTTAATCTTACACAGCTCCCCCCCCCACCGCAGGTCCCCATCTCCTCCCGTCCACTGCCTCTTGTAAAACTCCTCCTCCCAACCTCGGTTCCTTCCCCCCCAACTTTCCACCCCGGCTAGACCACTCGGACCCTGTTCTGCCAGGCTCCGATGACCGCAGCCCCTCCCTCACCTCACTCCCGTTTACTGGCCGGCTTAAACCGGCCAGCGTGGAGGCCCCCGCCCGGGTCCCTTTCCCACTTGCCCGGCCCTAGGAAAGCCTAAAGATCCCCTTTTAGCACACGAACCCCGCATATCCACCTACACCCCAAAGAACTCTCATTTTGAGTGAAAGTCCCGTCCCTTCCCTTGTCCAAATATATACCACATTGGCTCCTTTAATCTCTACACCCGCGCGCAGTGATACAAAAAAGAAGAAAATACAGTCATGAGGTTACATCGGCACATGGCCATTCCTCAATTTGTCAGTTCTGCCACAGTCCTTCTGCTTTCGCAAACTCCTTCGCTGCTTCCGCCGTTCCAAAATAGAAGTCCCTGAGCTTGTAAGTCACCCTCAGCTTCGCTGGATATACAATGCTGCACCGCACCTTGCTAATGTACAGTGCCCTCTTCACCCGGTTGAAGGCAGCCCGCCTCCTTGCCAGCTCCACCGTAAAGTCCTGGTATACACGTGTACCAGCTCCAGCCCACTGCACCACCCGCTTCTGCTTGGCCCAGCTCAGGACCTTCTCCTTCACCCTGTACCTACGGAAGCACAGAGTCACTGCCCTTGGCGGCTCACTCGCCTTTGGTACAGGCCTCCACGACCGATGAGCCCGATCCAGTTCATATCGGGAGGGATCCTCCCCCTCCCCCAATAGTTTTGCCAGCATCACGGCAAAATACTCAGTCGGCTTCGGTCCTTCAACTCCTTCGGGCAGCTCCACAATCCTCAAATTCTGTCACCTGGATCTGTTTTCCAGGTCTTCCATTTTTCCTCGCAGATCCTTGTTAGTATCCATCACCTTCCCGCATCTCTTTCCCCATCGAGGCAAGTTGATGACCGTGCTGCACTAACGTCTCCTCCACTTCCTTCAGCGCCTCCCCTTGCTCTCGCACCTCCGCCACTGCGCTCGCCACTTCCTTCCTCACCGGGGAAACCTCCTCCTCCACCAGCACACTCAAAACCTCCCTCATCTCCTTCCTCACCGAATCCATGCATTTCGCAATCTGCGCCAACTGCTTTTCAAATTCCGCAGCCATCATCTTAGTTATTTCTTCAGCCGTAAGCAGTGTGGCCTTCCCTGGTGCTCCAGCCTCCATTTTTCCTGGTGACCCCGCGGTGACCTTTCCACTCCCCGACGGACCTCCAGCTGTTTTTTTTCCGGCCGTTTTCTTGCTCACCCTCGACATTTTTCTTTGTTCTTTTTTTTCCTCCTGTGTCTTCACTGTGCCTTCTCCCTGCTTCTGCCGCCTCGGCAGACCCTGGGACCGGGCTTAAAGCCCCGAAAATGCCGTTGCCGAACGGGAGCCCTCCATTGTGCGGCCGCCTCCCGCCCGCCGTCACCGGAAGTCCAGCTAGATCTTTGTTAAGCAAAGATATTAAGAGATATGGGCCAAAGGCAGGTATATGAAGTTCGGCCACAGATCAGACATGATCTCATTAAATGGCAGAACAGGTTCGAGTGGCTGAATGGCCTACTCCTGTTCCTATAACACCCAAACTACTTACTATAATTAATTCTGAGGTACAAACTGCTTTTTAAAATGTATTGTTGTTAAAATGATTACTTTTATCAATTTAGTGTCATAGACTACTAGACTAAAACAAACAAGTTTCACATACTAAATCAACTTTATTAATACTTATTAATCTCCCTTGTGTTGTTGCACATTAGGCATGAAGACCAAATGCTGTATTCGGGACATGCAGCATTAAAGGGCTGGGGACAACTTGACATAGACTTGGCGGGGGGGTGTAGTATGAGGTAGACATGAAGAGGAAGAATTGAGGGAAGGAAATGTGAGGTGTGTTAAGGTGAGAAGTAGGAGGAAACCGGGCAGATTGAGAAGGTAGGAGGGACTGAGGAGGAAATGTGGAAGAGAAGATGAAGGACTGGACGAAATGAACAGAAAAGTGGTTCAGGATGTTTGGATGATTAGTGATGGGAGGACAAATGGCATATTGATGCTATGCTAAAGAAGAAACAATGGGTAATTTCTCTGCTCAATAGGGTTGTGATAGGTCAGTTATAATTTGTTGCTTAACAATGGGAACAGTTAGCCCCTGACAATTTCCCTACTGCTCACTGACACTTGATGGACACTTAATTGCATGCAGACTCAACCTGCTTATTTCAAATATATCTCTAACCTATCATTTACTGGTTTAGCATGTAATCTTATGTAATATTTAAGTGCTACGATCTGGTTTACCCATTCAAAATATTGCGCTATATAATAGAGTCTGGGCTGTATGATATTTACTGTGGAATAAAGATGTTTCAAGTAATTGATATTTATTTTGATATAAATTTGAAACTACCTTAGACCCTAATGGTGTTTATCTTTCTTAACATCTGTTACAGTTGCAAATATGTCATTGCTTGCAGTGACTATTGCCACAATTATCATCTAAAGTAGAATAATATTTGGCTACCAATGTTTAATTATTCTGTTTTGTATTCGTAGCAGTAAGTTGTTTCCTTTCACATTTTAGTTCACATTGTACAACCTATCCGTGGACCTGGAGATGGAATGGAAACAGAAGAACCAGCCAAACCTGTGGAAAATACCACCGGACTAATTAAAAAATGCCATCATGCTCCACGAACTAATGTAATATCCAATTCTTCTCAAATTGTCACTAAACCTGGCGTCCTTCAGCTTGGGAAAGTTCAGCCTGACCAAGCAATTGAGGTAGAAGCTGTTAAGATCTTGGTTCCCAAAGCTGCTGTAATTCATGAAATTCCCACAAAGAGCACAAAGTTAATTGACTCTGCAGGTTCTCATAAAGGTGAGTTATTGAGTCAGTTGGAGAATACAAACGAGCTCAAGAGGGAACTGACTGAACTAAAAGTCTCCATTGAAAAATATCAAAGTTCAGAAAGAAAACTCCTACAAGATAAAGAAGGGCTCTCCAATCAAATCCGGGTACAAACTGAGGTGAGATCACATCTACTTTTAAGTTTAATTATGGTAACTTGAGAGCTGTGCTCTTGTCTTGTGTTTGCATCGGAGTTGTAAACTACTAATGAAAGTTAAAATACCATAAACAAATTGCTGGAAATATACGGAGAATCTGTCTTCACTTGTGAAGAGAAAAATCAAACCATGTATATGTCAGAACTGAAAACCAAGAGATATACAAATAGTTTGGTGAGTTTGGGAAATGAGGTGGGAGGAAAACAACAGATACTGTAATCACAGATGGCCTGTTTCTAAAAAGAAAATGGTGCAAAAATTCTGCAGCTTAGGCAACATCTGTCTCATTGACCTGTAATGTGACTATTTCTCTCCCACATTTGAAGACTGACCTGCTGAGTGTTTCCTGCATTTCCTTTTTTTAAATTCCATATTTGCATCATCTGCTGTCGTTTACTTTTGTTATTGATAAAACGTTTTTTCCAATTAAGGTGCAATTTAGCGTGACCAATCCACCTACCCTGCACATCTTTGGTTTGTGGGGGTGAGACCCATGCAGACACTGGGAGAATGTGCGACCTCCACACAGACAGTGACCCAGGGCTGGGATTGAACCCAGGCCTTGGCACTGTGAGGCGGCAGTGCCGCGATTGTTATTGATAAAGTTAATGGATCGGATAACCTCAGGATTGCTTAATAGCAATATATGAACCAACATCTCAGTGAGTCATTGAAATATATTTTAAAACTTTCAATGCTTAGCATCCCATGTAAAACCAAACAATTGTGCACTTTCTTGTCTTGATCCACTCAATTTAAATTTCAAGTCCTCACAACACTTGCTCGTTATCATGTTGACTCTGCAATTCTTTGTGACCTCTGATAAAACATTATTCAGAAAAATAGAAAGGAAGGGCTGGATTTATTGGTAGTGGCAGGGCCCTGCCACCAGGTCCGAAAGCAGAGAATACCTGCTTTGGCAGTCAGCAGGATCCGGGACTTGTCAGTGGCAGCCAATTATTTGGTATTAAAAATGACTACATGCACCCTAGAGCAGCTGACCCAATTAAAAGGCCAGTAGGTCAGCAGCACCACCCAGAACAGTGGTTATTGCTGGACTACATCTGGAGGAGGTGGAAATGTTGGACATGCACTCTCTCAACCAGGTAGGTGTGGACTAGGGGGATCTGGGCCAGGTGAGCAAGCCCAGTGAGGGCAGGCGGTGCTCTTGCCATGGGGGTGCCCTTGCTGTTGATGCTTCCACCTCCTTGGGCCAAAATGAGTCTGAAAGGTAAGTCTGCCCTACAACTGGAGGCTACCAGCATTTACCTGGTGGTCTTCCCATGTGGCTTAAATGCCAGCAGAGACAGGAAGGGGCCCAACTGGCTCAATTGGGCTGGGGAGGATCATCTATCATTTTTCTTGCTGTTGGGAACGGGAAGATGGCATGGTGACGGGAAAGTAATGGGCATGCCACCCGCTGCCTTCCCATGCCAGCCATCCTGCCTCCAAGACCACCTCTAGGCTAGTAAAATCCAGTCAAACTCTGCAGGATGAGCAGTAATTGGTAGCTTTCATATGTATAAAGTTCATTTAATTCAAAATATTTTTCCCCTTTATTTCAGGTAAATCGTGAGCTAAAGAAACTACTTGTAGCTTCTGTTGGAAATGACCTTCAGTATCATTTCGAGCGCATGGCCCGTGAAAAAAATCAGCTAATCCTGGAAAATGAGACTTTGACTCAAAACCTAGCTCAGCTCTCTGAGCAGCTGGAGCGGATGACCATACAATGTGATGTATGGCGCAGCAAGTTCCTTGCAAGCAGGTTACATACTTTACAGCCATTTGTATGAACCGGCTTATGAGCAATATACTTTACATCTTTAGTAACATTTTCTAATTCCATTGCTTGCTTGCATCATTATCACTTGTAGTAGGGTGGGGAATGCTATGATTAACGTTTTCCTCAGACGTGAGGTAGTGTACTTGCTGTAAATATGCTAGTTGTCCTTCTACATTAGTTGCTATTTCAAATACATGGGAAATTCTCTGATTTTTAAAGCCTATGTAATTTACTAAAAATGCTTCAATACTTTTTGTAAGATTGTGCTGTGAATTTTACATACAAAAAAGTGAAGTTAAACAAGTATCTCGTAAGGTAACAAAGGTCAGTGTTTCCTATAATTTTCCAGTGGAATCCTGGTGTTCAGTTAAATCATTCCCAATGAATTATTTCAGAAAGGATAGCTATTCAGAGTGGTAGAGGATTGTAAATAGGTCACAGCGGTTCAGAATTTATATTAATGGTTTAGACTTCGGATATGCAATTTCTAAATTAGTAGGTGATGCCAAATGGTGCAGTTTGGGGTAGGCAATAGTTATATAGTATGGAGGACAGTAACAAGTTATATTATTGGGTCCATATCCTGGAACTCCTTTCTTAGCAGCACTGTGGGTGTTGTCACAATACATGGACTGCAGCAATTCAAGAAGGCAGTTCATCATTGCCTTAACTTGTATACTCCCAAATCCCTTTGTACCTCTATGCCAAAATACTAAAATGTAATACCTCACACATGAGTTTCATTACAGCTAAATGTGAGGTATTACATTTTAGTATTTTGGCATAGAGGGTCAAAGGGATTTGGGAGTATAAATACACGCATCACTAAATGTTGTGACACGTCCATAAGGTCATAACAATAGCAAACTAAGCACAAAGGTTTATTTCTAGAGGAATAGAACTGAAAAATTAAGAATGTGCTAACCATGGTCAGACCGCACTTGAGTACCGTATGTCGTTCTGGTTGCCATTTTATGAATCTAATATAGAGGCACTGGAGATGGTACAAAAAAGATTTACAGGGATGTACACCCTGAGACTCCTTTGTCTTGAAAGAGAAGGCTCATGGGTGAGCTAATAGAGGGCTTTAAAGTTATAAAGGCTCCTGATCAAGTCAACACAGTACATTTCCACTTGTGGGAAAAGCAAAACAAAAGCCCAAAATATAAGATATAGTCACCCAAAAATCAAATAGGGCATTCAGAAGAAAGAGTGATGATGAGAGTGTGTTACCTGCTCCTATAGGAATCAGTTGAGGCAAATTGTATAGATGCATTTAGGGGAAACTAGATACGTTTCTGAGGGAGAAGGGGATAGAGGGGTAGACAAAGTTAGATGAAGAAGGGTGGCAGCAGGCTTGAAGTGAGCATAAACACTGGCATGGTCTAGTTGGGTTGACTGGCCTGTTTCTATGCTGCATGTTCTGTCCAATTCTACATAAAAGAATACTGAAATAGTGAAACCAGATATCTTGCAACCTAGACTGGTTACATTGGTTTTAGTTGCTCAGGAAATTATCTGTGAACCCTGAGACAGATATCTGTACCTGACTGTATATATTTAAGTAAATACATTCAGCAAAATTGTGCATTTATTTTTGAAATGCTAATTTGATATTGTGCAATAATTAGGTTTAATAGATTTTAGCCAGTGTTTTCATTAAATTTATTGTGCCAATATATGTGTATTTCAGCTTCAAAATTCCTTTTAATTTGAGCTCTATAGATAATGTAAAATGTTTCTTGGTCCATGTTTAATGGCTTTGTTAAATGTTTACTCTTGGTAAATATATTTTTCCATTTAATA
Source organism: Scyliorhinus torazame (assembly GCF_047496885.1). NCBI lineage: Eukaryota > Metazoa > Chordata > Chondrichthyes > Carcharhiniformes > Scyliorhinidae > Scyliorhinus > Scyliorhinus torazame. The sequence continues at coordinate 71,453,612 of NC_092714.1, read as the reverse complement.
TGCATAAACATTTAGAAATTTAATAAATCATATATGTCTTCATCTTCTTTTCATGCAGAGTGATGACAGAGGAGCTGACCCATGCCAGGACATCTCTGCAACGTCATGTTAGAGAAACCCAAAGTGCAATACAGGATCTTCTTAGTGAACGTGAGCAATTTCGTCAGGATATGGTTGACTCCCATAGGTATGTTTTTATCCTGTGCAGTCATATCATGTTTTATCAATTAAGCGATAAACTCTCAACCCTTAAACTGCAGGTAAATAGGTCCCAGTTTTCTTAGGCTAGACATTAACTGCCCAAGCCCTAAATATATCATAATAGTAAAGTGACTGACTATTAAACATTTCAATTTAGATCAAACAACCTAACGCCCATTATATTTCCCATTTTATTTCAACAACGTTAACCTAGTTCTTTAGCACAACACTTTATTCTACTTGATGGATATTGTTTCTCCTTCCCTCTCTTTTCTGTGCTTTCGATGCATTGTTTATTTTGGAGGTGTGAACCACTTCTTAAAAAGACAATTCAGCCAGTTTTCTGTCAGTTTCAGTACACTGTACACCATGGCTCCAATGATAAATATGTTTTGACGAGAGATTTTATTTTATGGAATGTGGGCATTCCGGCTTGCCTTTTCAGAGGAGTCAACCAAGTTGCTGTGGGTCTGGAGTCGCATGTAGGTCAGACCAGATAAGGACTGCAGATTTTCTTCCCTGAAGGACATTAATGAAACAGGTTGTTTTTCACGACAATCAAAGATAGTTTCATGGTCACCATTACTGAGACTAACTTTATATTCCAGATTATTTAACTGACTTCAAAATCAATCAGCTGCCATGATGGGATAAAACCCCCAGCGCATTAGCCTGGCCCTCTGAATTACTAGGCCAAAGACATTATCACTACACTACCATCTCCTGATGTCAGCAGGTTAACCTGGATTTGTTTTGTCAACCTGGGAATGGCTGTTGCAGGGTGGGCTATCTTGTCAATGATGCCAACAACTAGATATAGAAATAAACTCCTCCACAGTGTGGGTGCGATTCACTGACCTTGTCGAGCCCGACTTGGTGTCGCGCCGAGACCATTGAATCATGTGAGATTCGCAATGCTTGAAACGTCTCTCGAGTTTGAAGTCCAATCTGCTGAAATTGCATCCTGTATTTCATGTTACCATAAAAGAAACCTTCTCTTGCAAAATAGTCTATTTAAATTCTTTGGAGTTCTCCATCTAAAGCACATTTTTTGGATAGCCTTAAAATGGATAACTATGGTAATGACATTGCTTTCAAATTCATCCCATTAGGTTCATTTAAATATGCACAGCTGGGTTGAGGCCGCCTTCTCCCTGCTCCTGGGAATCACCAACCGCAACAGCGAGGCCTCACCCGGGCACCGATGAGTACTGGTCACCACAAACGTAGACCAGGCATAATGGCTATTCTGGGAGTCCTGGGGGCCATTGGAGTCCCTGTGCGGGGGAAGGGCACTACCTGGCACCTGGCCACCCTGCCATTGACTGTGGGTGGGGGTGTGGAGAACCCTCAAGCTTACTTAGTGATCGGGACACCCTTTCAAAATGGCGCCCCGGTCTCAGAGGCGCTGTTCTGGCCAGCGAGTTTAGTTCCCCAGTGCTGAAAACATTTCTAAGTGTGGCCTTTACCGGTGAAAACGCCCCAAGCCCCATAAAGTAACGAAATGTGGGTGAATAGAGGCCTGGATCTCACCCAAAAAGCTGGTGGAAAACACCCCTTCAAACTCACCCAAAATGACACTGAGGCACGATTCTGCAGTCTCGCCGCACCCGACTTGATGTCGGGATGAAGTTGTTGAAAGGCGAGAGGCCGTGCAAGATTCTTAATGCTTGAAACATCTCATGAGATTCAACAGAAACTCATTGGACGCCGTGATCCAGATCAGCATATTTAAATGATCATAATTGCTCATATAAATATAGGGTCTCCCTGGCTGCGACTGGGAAACCTCGCCAGGGTTCCGTTTATCCTGGTCCATGCAAATGTGGAGCAGTCGTAACGCACCTGGGGGGGGGGGGGGTCTCCCAGGTCATTGGAGACCCCATGATGGTTGGGGCAGGGCAGGCTGACATCCTAGTTCTCGCAGGGCACGGGGACAGCGCCATGACATTTGTTTGATTTTACATCTGAGTATGAGGGGTTAACACAGCAGGAACAATCGTTGATACTCTGGAAATAGTGTTACTTGAGTTGATATAATTGCTTCCGAATCCAGACTCCGAACATGGCAATAAAGTTGATATTGAACTGTCACAGTTGTGGACGATTGAACACTCCCCCCACCCCCGGAGCCTTGCACAGCTGTCCCTGCCCCGAGGTTCCATTCTCTCTGGCACTCCCGCCCTTTCCCTGGCAGAACAAGTCAGCCACGACATGCCACGGAGACTTGTCTCTTTTCCCAACACACCCAAATCTGCAGAGCCGCTTCCTTGTATTTGGATTCTCATGAGCGCTGCACTAAGTTGTGTGCACTTGCTTCACGTTTCCCACAAAGTTCCAAGTCGCCAGGAACATGCCTCACAAAAGCTGTTGTGAATCACGGTGTTCTGAAATCATGTTGACGTGTGATTTAAATTTGAAATCGGGGAATGTGTGTGGCCACATCAATGAGTTGCAAATTTATTAAAATTAAGTTACGGACATTTTATGATGGGAAATGCAGCCATCATTGACCGGAGTAGGGGACAATCTCACCCTGAAATTATGCTGCCAGGAAATATGCCTAACTCCTTCTCCTGAGATTTTCCAATCTAGCCACGAAACATGCCCGTCCCAGTCAGTCGAGGAAAATCCCAGCCCTAGTTATAGAAGAATGCATGGTAATGTAGGAGACCTATTTAAAAGGGAGAATTTTTTTCTAACTTGATGAAAGTAAAGTATAGAAAACAATTCACCTGAGTATTGCAAAGAGGAATTCTCGTACAAAGTAATGGCCTGAATTTTATGAGCAGTGGCCAGCAAACCGCTTTTGTCATTCATTAAGCTTCCACTTGTTCACAGAATTTCTGCTAACACTGTGATTTGCACTTATTACACAATCAAAGCAGTGCAGCAGGCATTGACATGTCACTTCAACCAATTGAAGAATCTTTCCTGAGACATAGCATCTGAACTAGGAAGTATAGGTTAGATTGCATCATTCCAACAGAAAATCATCTAAAATAAGTAGGGGGAAAAATTGGAGAACGAGCGAAATAAAAGAAAGGAAACATGGGCAGGATTCTCTGCCGCAAGTAGCGGAGTTCCCGACGCAGCAGAGAATCCAGGGTTGTCAGAAAACAGGTGGGTGCCAATCCCGATCTGATGTTCCAGACCCCGCTGGCGGTGGTATCCAGGTTCGCGCCCCGTGCCATCAGGAGCTTGCAAACAGGTCAAATTGATGGGCTGGATAACTGGATTTTCCAAGCCTCTGGTCCTCTGGGCCAGGATTCACATGGACGAGAATTGGTGCAAGTATTTTCCAGCGTGGCTCTGGCGCAGTGGATCTCGCGGTGGACCAAGTGGATAACTCTTTTAGGGAGTTTTCCCCAAACTCCATTGGAGACCCAGACCCCCCCCCCTCACAATGCAAATCCTGCCTACCCAACCCTCATCAGAAACTCCCCCATTACAGAGACCCCTGCCCGGAAGCTAGAGAGCAGTCCAGACAGAGACAGTGGGGAAAAAAAACATTGCCTTAAAACTCGCCTCTCCCCAGGGAGAGAAAGCAGCACCTGCAAATTCTCAGAAAGCCAAAATCACACCAACTGTGTTTAAACCCTCAGATATTTGATCTAGAAGGCTTTCATTCACAACAATTGATTTTACTGGGCTGTGATTGACAGCTTGCACACAGCCAGCTGTCTGGATTATTTAATCTCCTTTCTCTTCATGCTTGAGTAAATCTCAAATAGCCTGCTGTAAAATTAACCGTAATGTTTATAAACATCTAGCTATGATATTTCTTGGACCACATCAAAGGCAGTTAAGTGCTTTCTGCAGAGAAAAAGGGGGTGGCCACATGGCGGGATTCGTTAGGGAATGCCTCGCAATCCTCACCATGCAAAAATTTAAATAGCAAGACATAGGAATCACATTTGGATTTCTGCTCCCAGCACAAGCGCATATTTGAGGCGATTCATCTCTGGCATGAGAACATAGTCTCCCAAGAATTGAGCTCCATTTTTACTTTTAAATAATCTAAAACAATAATTAAAATCTGAAAGAATGAAACTCCACATTATAAAAATTATCATTGTCACTGAGAGTTTGGCAAAAACAATTATCAAGTCTTTCAATTTTCACTTACACTTGAAAGATCAAGCCCTAACCTTTTCTGGTCAGTTAAGTGGGTATCTAGTGTGTAAGTACCACAGCTTCACACCTTTCATGCATTTGAATGCCAAGTCTCACCGTAACGTATCAGTGCAGCGAAGCTTCTGGAGGAACGGAGTAACTGCAGCATTTTATTCTCCACATTTAATTGTGCATGTACAGATCCTGCTGTCTGATTTACTCCTACATGGTCAACAGTGATAATCTCGGCAGCCCTGAGGGTGTGGGGACAGTGGGCAGCATTTGGAGCTGGAGGGAGTGTCGGTGTGGACACCGATATGTGGTAACCACCGTGTTTGCTCTGGGGGAGCTGGATGGGGGGGTTCTGGAGGTGGCAGCGGGCAGGCATCGAGAGATTTGGAGATCTCTTTATTGATGAGGGCTTCCCGAGCTTGGAGGATGAGTTTGAGCTGGCAGGTGGGAATGGGTTCCAGTATCTGCACGTGAGGGACTGTGTGGAGGCAGGTTTCGACCTTCCCGCAGCTGCCACCCCAGAGGCTACAGGATAAGGTAGTGTCGAGAGCAGGAGTGGGGGAGGGAAAGGTTTCAGAGATCTGCAAGGAACTTATGGAGTGGGAGGGAGCCCCGATCGGGGAGGTAAAGTGAAAGTGGAAGAAGAGCTGGGTGGGGAGTTGGAGGCTGAATTATGGGAGGAGACCCTGAGGCGAGTCAATGCATCCTCGTCGTGTGCCAGATACAACTCAGCCTGATACAATTCAAGGTGGTCCACAGGGTGTCCAGGATGAGCAGGTTCTTTGAGGGGGTGGAGGATAGGTTTGGGTGCACTACGGGAGGGCCTGTGAACCATATCCATATATTTTGGGCATGTCCGAGGCTGAGGGGCTTCTGGCAGGGGTTTGCTGATGTCATGTCAGAAGTATTAACGGTGAGGATGGTGCCGAGTCCAGAGGTGCCGATCTTTGGCGTGTCGGAAGATCCGGAAGGTCGGGGTGAGAGGCCTTTGCCTCCCTGGCGGCCCGGAGATGGATCCCACTAGGATGCAAGGACTCGGAGCCTCCCTATGGGTTAGCGACATGGCGGGGTTTCTCGGACTCAAATCAAGTTCGCCTTGAGGGGATTGCTGCAGGGGTTGTGGAGGTGACAGCTGTTCATCGACGTCTTCGAGAAAAATTAAGCTGTTAAGTGGGGGGGAGACGACAAGGGAGACATGGGGGGGCTTGAGTAAGGTTAGGAAGACCAGTGGAAAGGGGGGCTGGGGAAAGGGGTCCTGTTTGTGTAAGCCATGTTGGCTGGGGTTTGTTACCTGATGGGTGTGTTTATCTTGTTTTGTTCCTTTTGATACCGGGTTGTTAAAATTATAAATGCCTTAATAAAATATTTTCTAAAAAAAACAGTGATAATGTCACCATAATTCTTCCTGCAAAATCTGGGCCATGAAAGTAAACCCAAATGACCACTATTTAATGAAGTTAATCCTGGAAGAAACTATGGTTGGATTACAAGTATATTTAAAGGCTTCCAATACTTGAAACAGTCTCTAAAGGTTTCATAAATAGTAGCAAACTTTGATCAGAAGAGTTATTTTAGTAATAAAAATAGAAAATGTTGGGTAATCTCAGCAGGCTGGCAGCATCTGTGGCAAGAGAAACTGAGTCAACGTTTTGCATCCATATGACCCTTCCATTAAACTGAAAATTTATCTTGGACTTGTTAATTATGTTTCTCTCTCCTCGGGTACTGCCAGACCTGCTGGGTTTTCTCAGCATTTTTGCTTTTATTTCATATTTCCAGCATTTGCATTATTTTGCTTTTATCTTATTATCATAATTACGTTCCCATCCAAGATGAGCAATTGCACTGCAAATATAGTGCTCCAATAAAAACATTACAGTTACCCTGAATAAAGCATCTAACTTTGTACAAGTTAGTTCCACATAGGGTCCAGTTTTTTCAAAAAATCATCCATTTTTATTGTACTTCACAGATTCCTTGAGGAACTCTTGGTATCTCTGCAATGGGGCCGACAACAAACTTACTATCCTAGTGCACAACCACACACCACGGGAGAGCTTGCTGCTGTCAATCTCAAGTTAGCAGAGGCTGTTAATTCTCGCCTCCTTGGAAAACTGAATACAAGTAATGCACAAAAGACTAACCAAGTTGAATTCTGCAACACACCAGCTGAGAAAATGGCTGAAAAGGTACAGTATGATCCTGAATGGAAATGGTTTCACAACACTACAAACACTGCTAATGAGAGTCTGGTATCTGGGATGTGCTTGAAGATGAAAGTATATGTTAAAATATTGATTTTTAACTTGCTGTTTTAAGAGATTTTAAATCTCAGAAATGTTTTCTGTTCAAATACTGGTTTCCTTTCAAAACAGTTGCATGCAATTTATCTCCAATGTTTTATAGCTGACTCACTAACATTAAAATAATATTTGATTATCATGAAATATAAAAAGTTTAATTATTAGAACTATGAATGAACTATAGAAATATATGTAACTGGGTCTTCCGGTGGCAAAATGTAGGTGGAGGTTGCATGTTGGGTGGCTCCTGCTAGAGCTTTCGTTGTTTTGGCTTTTTTCGCCCAATGTGAGGGGGAAAATTTTGTGATTAAGCTCTGGAAAATTTGCGGCAACTAAAGGATGTCAAAAATCCAGAAAGAAGAATATGGGATGAAAAGGTGCGAGCGATCATCTGTCTGAGAGCTCCAGTTCGGTGTGGTATCCTAAGAGGGGAAGGATGGCAGAAGCAAGTTTGCCAGGTGGGGCTGCACCCATTACAGTGGATAAGCTGGTTGAAGTGATGGCAGTGGAGTTTGTACGACAGTTCGGCAAACATTTCAATAGGCATCGGAAAGAGATGTTGACCTCGCACAAGGAGTTGGTGGATGATAACCCTGGCCCCAATAAAGGAGGCTTTGGGAAAGACAGTGGCAGTGCAGGAGCAAGGAGAAATGTTGAAGGGGGTGGAGGAGGTTGTCGCGGCATAGCGACCAGTTCACCTCGATGGGCAAAGAACTGCGACGGGTGGAGAAGAGAAACAAAGGGCTGTGAGCCAAAGTGGAGGACCTAGAGAACAGGTCACAAAGGCAGAACCTGCGGATTGTGGGAGAGCCGGAAGCCGACTCGATAGACTCACCGGGCGCTCCGGCTGAAGCCAAAGGCGAATGAACCACTAATAGCTGTAATAATCTGCTTTCATAGCTACCGGGTGAAAAATAAAGTGCTGAGATGGGCAAAGCAGAATAGAGAGGTATGGTGGGAAGGCAGTGGTGTTTGCATATACGGAGATCTCATAGCGGAGCTGGCAAGATGGCAGGTGGCCTTTGGTCGGGCAAACCCGGTGTTTTACAAGAGCAACGTGTGGGTTGGGAAGGTCTACCCGGCAAAGTTAAGAGTTGCACACAACTCCAGGGACGATTACTTTGAAACGGAGGAGGAGGCTGTTGTGAAGGCTGAAGGACTGGGACTCAACTGAGTTTGGACTTTGTTTATGGTGTGGTTGCGAGGGTATAGTTTGAGGGCATTGGGGTAATATGTTGGGATTTGTTTCCATTTCTTTAAGGGTCTATTTTGTCGAGATGTTTGGAGGGACTGGGTATAGGGGAGTATGTACGTTGGTGTTTTTTGGTATTGGGCTTGTGGGAGGAGGGGCTCTGGCAGGGGCCACCTCTTTACCAAACAAAGGTTGGCAAACGGGAGCGATGTGGGGGGAGAGGCCACAGCCATTGCAAACTGTGTGGACAGGCTTCGATGGGCCTGGGAAGTGTGAATGTGGGGGGATGGGGAGTATGCAGGGAGAAGTGGTTTCGAGAAGAAGTGGCTGGGGGAGCTTCTGGGGAGTGAGGGGAGGGGCAGTTGGCTGACTGTGATCAGGGGTAGGGTTGGGTCCCTCTGGCTGGGCAGGGCCAGGAGCAGTGATCATGGCTGACAGGTAAGGGAAGGGCAAGGGGTACGAAACCCCATGTCCGTATGGTAATGTGAACGTTCGAGGTTTGGGCGGCCAGGTTAAACAAGTGAGTCTTCTCACATTTGAAGAGCTTGAGAGTTGACGTGGTGCTGCTGCAGGAGACCCATCTGAGGATGAAGGACCGGGTTGGGTAAGTCAGGTGTTTTACTCAGGCTTTGATAGCAGGGCCAGGGGGTAATAATACTGGTGGTAAGAGAGAGCGAGTTTCAGATGGAGAAAGTGGTGGCAGACCAGGGGGGCAGGTATGTTATGGTATCGAGTGCATTGGAGGGGAGGCTGGTGGTGATGGTTAGTGTGCATACCCCGTATTGGGACGATGTGGGGTACATGAAGAGGATGGTGACTGCCATATTGAATTTGGATACATATCAGTTAATACTGGGGGCCCCCGGACTTGAAAACCATGCTGAATCCGAAGCTGGATAGATGTATGTGACTTCTTGGAGACAGTGGACTGGTCCATATTTAAGAAATCAGCGACCAACCTAAAGAGTATGCTATTACCGTCACAGACATCAACAAATGTGTGGACGACTGCGTTCCCAACCAGAAACCATGGCTTAATCGGGTGATTGACTCCCTACTGAAGGGCAGGCCTGAGGCGTTCAAATCAGGCGATCCTGACCTACACAAGGAATCCAGGTACGACCTCCACAAAGCCATTCGGGATGCCAAGAGACAATATCAGACCAAGCTAGAGTCACAGACTAGCGTTACAGATTCTCGTCGGTTGTGGCAAAGCCTAAACAACATACCGGCTACAAAGTGAAGCTGAGCAGTATCTCCAGCAGCAGCGCACCCCTCCCCGATGAACTTGATGCATTCTATGCTCTGTTCGAGCACGAAACAATCAATCTGCTGTTGAGTGCCCCAGAAGCCCCGGACACACCCATATCCAACGTCACGGCATCCCTTGTCGTGCACTCCGAGCCTGTGCAGGCCAGCTGGCAGATGTGTTCGTGGACATCTTCAACCTGTCCCTACTCTGCTCCGATTGTTCCACAGCAGATGTCATCTCCCTGGCCCTACACTCATCCCTAGAGCATCTCGGTAACAAGGACACATACATCGGAATCCTATTTATTGACTACAGCTCCGCCTTCAACACCATAATCCCAGCCAAGCTCATATCAAAGCTCCAAAACCTAGGACTTGGCACCTCACTCTGTAACTGGATCCTCGACTTTCTGACTCACAGACCACAATAAGTAAGAATAAACAACAACACCTCCTCCACAATAGTCCTCGATACTGGGGCCCCTCAAGGCTGTGTATTTAGCCCCCTACTTTACTCCCTATACACACACAACTCCGTGGCAAAATTTGGTTCCAACTCCATCTACAGGTTTTCTGACAACACGACCATAGTGGGTCAGATCTCGAACAACGACGAGTCAGAATGCAGGAGGGAGATGGAGAACCTAGTGGAGTGGTGTAACGACAACAATCTATCCCTCAATGCCAGCAAAACTAAAGAGCTGGTTATTGACTTCAGGAAGCAAAGTACTATACATACCCCTGTCTGCATCAACGGGGCAGAGGTGAAGATGGTTGACGGCTTCAAAATCCTAGATGTGGACATCACTAAAAATCAGTCCTGGTCAACCCATGTCGACGCTATCACTAAGAAAGCACAATTGCGTCTTTACTTCTTAAAAAAACTAAGGAAATTTGGCATGTTCCACAAGGACTCTCTCCAAGGACTCGGTCGATGGGAGTAGTGTATGAATATGGGGAGAAGGCCAGTCGTTTGCTGGTGGGCCAGCTACGCCCACAGGTAGTTGCACAAGAGATTTTTCGGGTCCGGGATGGTGCAGGGGAGCTGCTGGTGGCACTGGAGCAGGTGAACAAGGCATTTGAGGAGTTTTAGAAAATGTTGTACAGTTCGGAGCCAGCAGGGGATGAGTCAGACATGAGGGATTTTTTTTTGGGGGGTTGGAGTGTCCTAGGGTAGAAGGGGAAGAGAGGGCAGAGCTGGAAGAGCCAATGGGATGGAGGAGGTTCGGACGGCGATAGAGAAGATGCAAACGGGCACAACACTGGAGCCAATTGGTTCCTGATGGAGTTTTATAATATATTTCTGAATAGGCTGGTGCTCCTGTTGCTGGAAATCTTCGAAGATGCTGTGGCTAAGAGGGTACTCCTGGAGACAATGGGACAGGCATCCTCCTCGTCGTTGTTTAAAATAAGGATAAGGACCCAGTAGAGTGCGGGTTGTATAGGCCAATATCTCTTCTAAATGTGGATGCCAAGATTTTGGCGCTTAGGTTGGAGGAGTGCCTCCCGCAGGTGATTAGGGAAGATCTGGCAGGGTTCGTAAAGGTAGGCAGGTATTTTCGAACGTGCGGTGTTTTGTTAAATGTATTGATCTCCCCATCCGAGGGGAGGGAGCCGGAGATGGTGGTGCTTGACGTGGGGACGGCATTTGACGGTGTAGAGTGGAGCGATTTGTTTGCAGTGTTAGAGAGGTTTGGGATTGACCCTAAGTTTCTGGCATGGGTCAAATTGTTACATAGGGAACCGAACGCGAGCATGCTTATGAACGAGGTGAATTTGGGTTATTTTCATTTGATAGGGGAACGAGGCAGGGGTGCCCCATGTCCCCCTTCTTGTTTGCGCTGGCGATAGAGCCCTTCGCCATTGCACTGAGGTGCTCGGATACGTGGAAGGGGATAGTATGGGGTGGGGGTGGAGCATACGGTATCTTTGTATGCCGATAATTTGTTGTTGTGCATCTCCTACCCTCGTTCCACGATGGGATACAATGGGGCTGCTCAGGAGATTCTGGGCTTTTTCAGGTTATAAGCTGAATATGGAAAAGAGTGAAATGTTTTTTGGTGTCTTCTCCGGGGGCAGGAGCCGGTTTGGGGGGGTTCCCGTTTTGGGTGGTGACTACCCACTTTAGATAACTGGGAGTGCAGATGGCTTAAGACTGGGTTCGGCTTTGTTAATTGAATTTCACAAGCCTGGTGGATAGGGTCAAGGCGGATTTACAGATGTAGGATAGCCTTCCCCTATCGTTGGCAGGTCTGGTGCAGGCAGGAAAGATGATTGTTTTGCACGGTTTTTATTCTTATTTTAGTGCCTACCGTTCTTTTGGCTGAAAACGCTTTTATGGGGGTGGAACGGTTGATTTTGTCATTTGTTTGGGCAGGTAAGGTAGCAAGGATTAGGAAGACGTGCTTCAGAGAGGGCGGCAGTCAGGGGGTCTGGCCCTTCCAAACTTGTTGCGTTATTGGGCGGTGAACACCGAGAAGTTGTGAGGTTGGGGTTAAGAGCCAGAGGTTTTGTGGGTGAAGTTGAAGTGAGGGTTCGGGGTTGCAGGCCCTGGCAACGGCGGTGCTCCCGTTCGCCTCGGAAATGTTCTGGGAGTCCAGTGGTGGTGGCCACATTGAAGATATGGAGGCAATTTCAGCAGCGCTTTAACTAGGGGCGGAGTTGATGTCGATCCGAGGGAATCACTGTTTTGAGCCGGAGAGGTTGGGTGCTAGGTTTTGGAGATGGGTGGAGAGAGGGGTGATGGAAATGAAGGACTTATTTCTAGAAGGGCAGTTCGTGAGTTTGGAGGTGTTGATGGAGAAGTTGAGATTTCTTGGGGGAGGGGGTGGCCTTTAGGTATATGCAGGTGCAGGATTTTGCAAGGAAGGTTTTCCCAACTTTTCCGGTGGTGCCGCCTTCCTCGTTGTTGGAGAGGGTGTTGTCAGTGATGGGGCTGGACGGGGGTGGTGGTCATCTCGGCGATATGTTGGAGGAGGATAGGGTGTCATTGGACGGGGTCAAGGCCAAGTGGGAAGAGGAGCTTGGGATAGCGCTGTGGTGTGAGATGCTGCGGACGGTGAATGTCTCAACCTCGTGCACAAGGATGGGTGGTGCATGGGGTGCACCTAACAGAGTCAAGGATGACGTTTTTTTGAGGGGGTGGAGGACATTTGTGAGCAGAGTGGGAGGGGTCCAGCCAATGAGATTTTGGAGGTTGCTTTTTTCGCACCATGTCGGTGATCTTGCACATGGATTTGGAGCCCAGTCCCCTGGGGGCTGTTTCTGGGGTGTGGGCTTGACGGAGCTGCAGACTGGAGCGGGGGCAGATATTTTAGCTTTCGCCTCGCTGATTGCTCGGAGGCTGGTTCTGTTGGGGTGGAGGTCAGCTTCTCTGCCCAGTGCCTCGGTAAGGCTGCGGGATTCGATGGAGTTTCTGCATTTGGAGAAAGTCAAGTTTATTTTGAGGGGTGTCAATGAGGGTTTCCAAAAGAAAAGGTGTTTGTTTATATTACATTTTAAAGAGTTAGTTACCGTCAGCTGCTAGGGGGGGGCGAGGGGCTCTTTTGTTGGGTGTTATTGGGGTGTGTCGGGGGGGGGGGGGGGTTATTTTGGCTTGTGTTGTATGATTAAAATGGTAATGTTAAAAATCAAATAAAAGTAATGGAAAATGTAATGTATGCAACCGGTAAGGTGGTAGAAGTAGGTACGATAGCAGCATTTGAGGCATCTTGATGGATACATTAATAGGATGGGAATAAAGGAATACGGACCCTGGAAGTGCCGAAGGCTTTAGTTTACATAGTTATCATGATCAGCGCAGGCTTGGAGGGTCAAAGGGCTTGTTCCTGTGGTGTACTGTTCTTTGTATACAACAAATGCACTTTTAGACTCCCAACTGTCTAGCTATTGGGTCTTTTGCCTCTATATTCCTTCCTTTAACCACCAAATGCAGCCTGCAAGGACAGATGGGGTAGGATCTTTTATTGAGGAGATGGTGATGAAAGGGGATCGAAATTACTTGATGTACTCGATTAGAGGGAGCAATTTACAATCTGACATGGAGACAATGAGTTTGAAGAAGGTATGGGGGGGAGAAAGATGGTAGGTTCAGGGCAAGATAAGAGATGCCCTTGGGTGAAGGCAGCTACAACATACTTGTTCAAAGTTTCTGCTGTTGCTTTGTTCCCTATGACTAATTCTTCAGTCTCGCTCTTGTAAGGGATCAGTGCTCATTTTCACTATCTCGACTTGTTGAAGCTTTTACTATATGTTTTTAATATTTGCTCATTTTCTCTCGTACTCAATTTCTCCATTTTGATTATTTTTTGGTCATCTCTATAAATGTCCCAGCATTATAGATCTTTTGTTTCAATTTAATGCTATCCTTAACTTCCTTAGTTAGCCATGGATAGTTCATACTTCTGGTAGGGTCTTTCTCAGTAGATTTTGGGCTGGATTCTCCGTCCTGCCGTGCCACATTTCTGTTCCACCCCGCCGACGGGATGCTCTGTAATGCCGGCTGGTCAATGGGGTTTCCCATTGTGGGGCAGCCCCACGTCGTCGGGAAACCCCCGGGCTGCCGGCAAAACGGAGCATCCCGCCGGCAAAGAATCCAGCCCTTTATCTTTATTGGGTGATAGGAAATATTTATTTAAATGTCTATCAATGTTTCTCTACTGTCTTGCCTTTTAACCTATTTTCTTTTTTTTAAATATATTTTATTCAAAGTTTTTGGCCAACCATGACAGTACATTGTGTATCCTTTACACAGTAATATAACAATATAAATAACAATGGCCAGTTTTAAGCAAGAAATAAATAATATATAAACAACATCAAAATTAAAAAACAAAACTAAATGGCAACTGCCTTGTCCCAAATAAATACTCTCCAAAAATACAATTCACCAGTCCAATATACAATTACCTATAACAACAACCTATACATATTATACATGTACACTAACATCCCTGAGAGTCCTTCTGGTTCCTCCCTCTCTTCCCCCCCCCCCCCCCCCCCCCCCCCCCCCGGGTTGCTGCTGCTGTCTTCTTCTTTTCCATTCCCTCTATCTTTCTGTGAGGTATTCGACGAACGGTTGCCACCGCCTGGTGAACCCTTGAGCCGATCCCCTTAGGACGAACTTAATCCGTTCCAACTTTATAAACCCTGCCATGTCATTTATCCAGGTCTCCACACCCGGGGGCTTGGCTTCCTTCCACATCAACAGTATCCTGCGCCGGGCTACTAGGGACGCAAAGGCCAAAACATCAGCCTCTTTCGCCTCCTGCGCTCCTGGCTCCTCTGCAACCCCGAATATAGCCAACCCCCAGCTTGGTTCGACCTGGACCCCCACCACCTTCGAAAGCACCTTTGTCACCCCCACCCAAAACCCATGTAGTGCCGGACATGACCAGAACATGTGGGTGTGATTCGCTGGGCTTCTCGAGCATCTCGCACACCTATCCTCTACTCCAAAAAATTTACTGAGCCGTGCTCGAGTCATATGCGCCCTGTGTAACACCTTAAATTGTATCAGGCTTAGCCTGGCACACGAGGACGATGAGTTTACCCTACTTAGGGCATCAGCCCACAGCCCCTCCTCAATCTCCTCCCCCAGCTCCTCTTCCCATGTCCCTTTCAGCTCGTCTACCATAATCTCCCCCTCGTCCCTCATTTCCCTATATATAGCTGATACCTTACCGTCCCCCACCCATGTCTTTGAGATCACTCTGTCCTGCACCTCCTGCGTCAGGAGTTGCGGGAATTCCCTCACCTGTTGCCTCGCAAAAGCCCTGAGTTGCATATACCGGAATGCATTCCCTTGGGGCAACCCATATTTTTCGGTCAGCGCTCCCAGACTTGCAAATGTCCCATCTACAAACAGATCTCTCAATTGTGTTACTCCTGCTCTTTGCCATGTTCCAAATCCCCCATCCATTCTCCCCGGAGCAAACCTATGGTTATTTCTTATCGGGGACCACCCCGAGGCTCCCGTCTTACCCCTATGCCGTCTCCACTGCCCCCAGATTTTCAGAGTAGCCACCACCACCGGGCTTGTGGTGTATTTCTTCGGTGAGAATGGCAACGGCGCCGTCACCATAGCTTGTAGGCTAGTCCCCCTGCAGGACGCCCTCTCCAATCTCTTCCACGCCGCTCCCTCCTCTTCTCCCATCCACTTGCGTACCATTGAGATATTGGCGGCCCAGTAGTACTCACTTAGGCTCGGTAGTGCCAGTCCCCCCCTATCCCTACTACGCTGCAAAAATCCCCTCCTCACTCTCGGGGTCTTCCCAGCCCACACAAAACTCATGATATTCTTCTCAATCCTTTTGAAAAAAGCCTTCGTGATCACCACCGGGAGGCACTTAACACAAAAAGGAATCTCGGGAGGACCACCATTTTAACCGCCTGCACCCTCCCTGCCAGTGACAGGGATACCATGTCCCATCTCTTGAAGTCCTCCTCCATCTGTTCCACCAACCGCGTTAAATTTAACCTGTGCAATGTACCCCAATTCTTGGCTATCTGGATCCCCAAGTAGCGAAAGTCCCTTGTTACCTTCCTCAGCGGTAAGTCCTCTATTTCTCTGCTCTGCCCCCCTGGATGCACCACAAACAACTCACTTTTCCCCATGTTCAGTTTATATCCTGAAAATTCTCCAAACTCCCCAAGTATCTGCATTATCTCTGGCATCCCCTCCGCCGGGTCCGCCACATACAACAACAAATCGTCCGCATACAGAGATACCCGGTGTTCTTCTCCTCCCCTGAGTACTCCCCTCCACTTCCTGGAACCCCTCAATGCTATTGCCAGGGGCTCAATCGCCAGTGCAAACAATAATGGGGACAGAGGACATCCCTGCCTCGTCCCTCTATGGAGCCGAAAATATGCAGACCCCCGTCCATTCGTGACCACGCTCGCCATCGGGGCCCTATACAGCAGCTGTACCCATCTAATATACTCATCTCCAAAGCCAAATCTCCTCAACACCTCCCACAAATAATCCCACTCCACTCTATCAAATGCTTTCTCGGCATCCATCGCCACCACTATCTCCGCTTCCCCCTCTGGTGGGGGCATCATCATTACCCCTAGCAGCCTCCGTATATTCGTATTCAGCTGTCTCCCCTTCACAAACCCAGTTTGGTCCTCATGGACCACCCCCGGGACACTATCCTCATTGCCATTACCTTGGCCAGAATCTTAGCGTCTACATTCAGGAGGGAAATAGGCCTATAGGACCCGCATTGCAGTGGGTCTTTTTCTTTCTTTAGGAGAAGCGATATCGTTGCCTCTGACATAGTCGGGGGCAGCTGTCCCCTTTCCCTTGCCTCATTAAAGGTTCTCATCAGTAGCGGGGTGAGCAAGTCCACACATTTCCTGTAAAATTCAACTGGGAATCCATCCGGTCCCGGAGCCTTCCCCGCCTGCATGCTCCTAATTCCTTTCACTACTTCCTCCATTTCGATCTGTGCTCCAAGTCCCACCCTCTCCTGCTCCTCCACCTTAGGAAATTCCAGCTGGTCCAGAAAGCACATCATTCTCTCCTTCCCATCCGGGGGCTGAGCTTCATATAATCTTTCATAGAATGCCTTGAACACTCCATTCACTCTCTCCGCTCCCCGCTCCATCTCTCCCTCCTCATCCCTCACTCCCCCTATTTCCCTCGCTGCTCCCCTTTTCCTCAATTGGTGGGCCAGCAACCTGCTCGCCTTCTCCCCATATTCGTATTGTACACCCTGTGCCTTCCTCCACTGTGCCTCTGCAGTACCCGTAGTCAGCAAATCAAATTCTACGTGTAGCCTTTGCCTTTCCCTGTACAGTCCCTCCTCCGGTGCCTCCGCATATTGCCTGTCCACTCTCAGAAGTTCTTGCAGCAACCGCTCCCGTTCCCTACTCTCCTGCTTTCCTTTATGTGCCCTGATTGATATCAGCTCCCCTCTAACCACTGCCTTCAGCGCCTCCCAGACCACTCCCACCTGGACCTCCCCATTATCATTGAGTTCCAAGTACTTTTCAATACACCCCCTCACCCTTAGACACACCCCCTCATCCGACATTAGTCCCATGTCCATTCTCCAGGGTGGAGGCCGTTCTTTTTCCTCCCCTATCTCCAAGTCCACCCAATGTGGAGCGTGATCCGAGATAGCTATAGCCATATACTCCGTCCCCCTCACCTTCGGGATCAACGCCCTTCCCAAAACAAAAAAGTCTATTCGCGAATAAACTTTGTGGACATAGGAGAAAAACGAAAACTCCTTACTCCTAGGTCTACTAAATCTCCAGGGGTCTACTCCTCCCATCTGCTCCATAAAGTCTTTAAGCACCTTGGCTGCTGCCGGCCTCCTTCCAGTCCTGGACCTTGATCTGTCCAGCCCTGGGTCCAGCACCGTATTAAAATCTCCACCCATTACCAACTTCCCCACCTCTAGGTCCGGGATACATCCTAACATGCGCCTCATAAAGTTGGCATCATCCCAGTTCGGGGCATATACGTTCACTGAGACCACCGCCTCCCCCTGTAATTTGCCACTCACCATCACGTATCTGCCCCCACTATCCGCCACTATGGTCTTTGCCTCAAACATTACCCGCTTCCCCACTAATATAGCCACCCCCCCCCCCTGTTTTTCGCATCTAGCCCCGATTGAAACACCTGCCCCACCCATCCTTTGCGTAGTCTAACCTGGTCTATCAGTTTCAAATGCGTCTCCTGTAACATAACCACATCTGCCTTAAGTTTATTTAGGTGTGCGAGTACCCGTGCCCTCTTTATCGGCCCGTTCAGCCCTCTCACATTCCACGTGATCAGCCAGGTTGGGGGGCTCTTTACCCCCCCCCCCCCCCCCCCCCCCCTTGTCGATTAGCCATCCCCTTTTACCCAGCTCCTCACCCGGTTCCCACGCAGCTGTGTCCCCCCCCAGGCGGTGCCCCCCTGCCCCGCCCACCCCACCCCATACCAGCTCCCCCTTCACCCCAGCAGCAGCAACCCAGTAAATCCCCCCCTCCCACCCCCCCCCGCTAGATCCCCCACTAGTGTAGTTACAACCCCCATGTTGCTCCCAGAAGTCAGCAAACTCTGGCCGACCTCGGCTTCCCCCCCCCGTGACCTCGGCTCGCACCGTGCGACGCCCCCTCCTTCCTGCTTCCCTATTCCCGCCATAATTATCATAGCACGGGAACAAAGCCTGTGCTTTCCTTTTGGCCCCGCCCCCAATGGCCAACGCCCCCAGCTCCTCCACCTCCCTTCCTCCCTCCCCCACAACCTGTGGAAGAGAGAAACGTTACCGGGTCACAGGATTAACAACATAAAAATCATCTCTTTACCCCCTTTTTCCCCCCCTCTTCGCCCCCCATATTCGCCCCACCACTTTGTCTCAAACGTTCTTTTTTAATAACCCACTCATTCCAATTGCTCTTCAACAATAAATGTCCACGCCTCATCCGCCGTTTCAAAGTAGTGGTGCTTCCCTTGATATGTGACCCACAGTCTTGCCGGCTGCAGCATTCCAAATTTGATCTTCTTTTTATGAAGCACCGCCTTGGCCCGATTAAAGCTCGCCCTCCTTCTCGCCATCTCCGCACTCTAGTCTTGATATAGGCGGATCACCGCGTTCTCCCATCTGCTGCTCCGAGTTTTCTTTGCCCATCTTAGGACCATCTCTCTGTCCTTAAAACGGAGGAATCTCACTACTATGGCTCGAGGAATTTCTCCAGCCCTCGGTCTTCGCGCCATAACTCGATAGGCTCCCTCCACCTCCAGCGGACCCGTCGGGGCCTCCGCTCCCATTAACGAGTGCAGCATCGTGCTCACATATGCCCCGACGTCCGCTCCCTCCGCACCTTCAGGAAGACCAAGAATCCTTAAATTCTTCCTCCTCGCATTATTCTCCAGCACCTCCAGCCTTTCCACACATCGTTTATGGTGTGCCTCGTGCATCTCCGTCTTCACCACCAGGCCCTGTATATCGCCCTCGTTCTCGGCAGCCTTTGCCTTCACGACCCGAAGCTCCCGCTCCTGGGTCTTTTGCTCATCTTTTAGCCCTTCAATCGCCTGTAATATCGGGGCCAACAGCTCCTTCTTCATCTCCTTTTTAAGCTCTTCCACGCAGCGTTTCAAAAACTCGTGTTGTTCAGGGCCCCATATTAAACTGCCACCTTCCGACGCCATCTTGGTTTTTGCTTGCCTTCCTTGCCGCTGCTCTAAAGGATCCACCGCAATCCGGCCACTTTCCTCTCCTTTTTCCATCCGTGTCCAGGGGGGATTCCCTTCTGGTTTACCGCACAGTGTTTTTAGCCATTAAAATTGCCGTTGGGGCTCCTATTAAGAGCCCAAAAGTCCGTTCCACCGGGAGCTGCCGAAACGTGCGACTTAGCTGGTCATCGCCGCACCCCCGGAAGTCCTTTTAACCTATTTTCTCATTCTACTTTAGCCAAGAATGTCTTCATACACTTGTAATTGCAAGACATGAGTTTTTGAATCAAATTTCTCAGCATGATATGATCACTCTTGCCTAGATGATGCTTTATTAAGAGGTGATTAATTAATCCTGTCGCTTACAAGTTACCAGGTCTAAAATAGCCTAGTTTCCTGGTTGGCTCAAGAAGATATTGTGCTTAGAAACTGCCACAAATAAACTCTTATGAACTCATCTTCCAGGTTACCTTTGCCAATTTTAAGTTGTCCAATCTATAGGAAAATTACAATCACCCATAATTGTTGTAGAATCTTTCTTAAATTCCCCCATTATTTCTTGATTTATAAATTGTCCTATGGCATAGCTACTTTTCAGTCTGAACACTCCCACCAGTGACTACTTTCCTTTGCTATTTCTTATTTCCACAAACTAATTCTATATTTTGATCCCCAAACCAAGATAATTTTGCACCATTATACTTTATTTACCACTTCCTCTTCATTTTCTTCCTGTTCTTCTGAAATAGATGAATGCCCTTGAATATTCAGATCCCAGCTTTGGTCATTTAGCCACTACAGAGACATGGTTGCAATCATATTTATTTCTATTTGAGCTATCAATAGGGTGGCATAGTGGTTTGCACTGTGCTCCAGAGATCTGGGTTTGGTTCCTCCCACAGTCAAAAGATGTACAGGTTAGATGGATTGGCCATGCTAAATTGCCTCTTGGTGTCCAAGGATGTGTTGGTTAGGTTGCAGGGTTAAAGGGATAGTGTAGGGTGGGCAGGAAAGTGGTAGAGTGCTCTTTTGGGAGGTTGAGAAAGACTCTATGGGCCAATGGTCTCCTTCTGTACTGTAGGGATTCTGTGATTCATCCATCTTGTTACAAATGCTACAAATAAAAAATGAAACAAATTATTGCTTGTATATTTTTTCTCTGCAGGCACCTAATAGTTTTAGTGGCTTTCTCCTGTGCTTTGACTATTGGAGTAAACTACTTAATTAGCTGATTTAGCATTTTAAATACTCTGATTCCTGTTCTTGTATTTGCAGGTTTTGAAGATGTTGGACCCTACACTGTGCAGCAAAGGAACAGCAGATATACCATTCTGTGATACTTCACCAACTTCATTTCTTTCAAATAAAAAGAGCATAGGACGATTTCACCCATATACCCGATATGAAAATATCACATTTAATTGTTGCAACCGTTGCACAGGAGAATTAACAGTCTTGTGAAATATTTTTAGTGCAAAGATTATATTGGTATGAACAACTTGTGTAGAAATACTACTGTTTCTTGTTAATTTAAAAGTGGCAATATTTTGAAGGAATTAAAATTATATTAAATTAGTTTTCTTATTTACATATATCGGTTATATTTTTAAGAAAGCTGTGTATGTTGTATACTAATACAAGAACCAGTGATGTATTCATCCTTATTCTCTCTCTTATTCCGTATACTGCCTGATTCTTTGCCTCGGGGTTCATCTAATTATGATGTAAACGTATTATGTATTTTTACTGCCACTTTTTTGTGTGTGTGTGTGTGTGTGTGTGTGTGTGTGTGTGTGTGTGTGTGATGTGAGGAGAGGTGTATTTTTCTGCATATGTTCCTGACATAGTTGTATCAGTTTAAAACTGCTGTTTTAGATCAAGTGAACTGTTACTGGAATGTTCAATTAGATCAATGTTTTCCTGATCAGGTCACTTTATGAAGTATTGTACAAGTCAACAGAATGTTCAGTTTGTAATGAAATATGCATATCTGGTTTTGATACAAGTGTGCTGTATAACTTTTGTTCGCCCATTTATTCTATTGTCTTTTTGAATTTAATAGAATGTATTGAACTATTTTTTGAAAACCTGGTGTGTCTGAAGTTTAACTAACTGCTGAGGCATGTTTTACTCCCCATTTCTTTTGCCTAGGCATCAGTCTAGGTCCGCTTAATGACTCGATAGTGTTTCAGAGACTGATGACTAGTGGAAGTATCAAGAGAGAATTTTAGAAGGATTATTTTCACACAATGGTATAAGAACATGCAGTGCTTTATCGCAAATGCTGTAGCAGTGACAATCGCAATTTAAAGGGAAATTGCTAAATATTTCTACAGGAGAATATAAAAAGATTGTTGGGAAATATGAACCAAATAGCGAAAGGGAGTCTGGAGGGGGGTGTTTAACCTTGCCAATCTGGTGTTCAATTGTAGTATTTTGTATTGTTCCAAAATCCTCTTCGTGTTATTTGGGCTAGACGTTTTTGTGATGTTTTTCAATGGAAATTCAGTAATTGTCAATTGATAGTTGACAGTAACTTTGAAATTTAAAAAAAAAGTATTTATAAAAAAAAAAGACAAATTTTAATTAATTGACGCAATGTCAGTTAGAGGGGTGCTGTGCTCTGACTGTGAGATGTGGCAGGTCCGGGAGGCTTCCAGCGTCCCGGATGGCTTCATCTGCAGAAAGTGCACCCAACTGGAGCTCCTCACAGACCGCATGGTTCGGTTGGAGCAGCAATTGGATGCACTTAGGAGCATGCAGGTGGCGGAAAGCGTCATAGATCGCAGTTATGTAAATGTGGTCACACCCAAGGTGCAGGCAGAGAAATGGGTGACCACCAGAAAGGGCAGGCAGTCAGTGCAGGAATCCCCTGTGGTTGTCCCCCTCTCGAACAGATATACCCCTTTGGATACTGTCGGGGGGGATAGCCTATCAGGGGAAAACAGCAGCAGCCAGAGCAGTGGCACCACGGCTGGCTCTGATGTTCAGAAGGGAGGGTCAAAGCGCAGAAGAGTAATAGTAATAGGGGACTCTATAGTCAGGGGCACAGATAGGCGCTTCTGTGGACGTGAAAGAGACTCCAGGATGGTATGTTGCCTCCCTGGTGCCAGGGTCCAGGATGTCTCCGAACGGGTAGAGGGAATCCTCAAGGGGGAGGGCAAATGGGCAGAGGTTGTTGTACATATTGGTACTAACGACATAGGCAGGAAGGGGCATGAGGTCCTGCAGCAGGAGTTCAGGGAGCTGGGCAGAAAGTTAAAAGACAGGACCTCGAGGGTTGTAATCTCGGGATTACTCCCTGTGCCACGTGCCAGTGAGGCTAGAAATAGGAAGATAGAGCAGATAAACACGTGGCTAAACAGCTGGTGTAGGAGGGAGGGTTTCCATTATCTGGACCACTGGGAGCTCTTCCGGGGCAGGTGTGACCTGTATAAGAAGGACGGATTGCATCTAAACCGGAGAGGCATAAATATCCTGGCCGCGAGGTTTGCTAGTGTCACACGGGAGGGTTTAAACTAGTATGGCAGGGGGGTGGGCACGGGAGCAATAGGTCAGAAGGTGAGAGCATTGAGGGAGAACTAGGGAATAGGGACAGTGTGGCTCTGAGGCAGAGCAGACGGGGAGAAGTTGCTGAACACAGCGGGTCTGGTGGCCTGAAGTGCATATGTTTTAATGCAAGGAGCATTACGGGTAAGGCAGATGAACTTAGAGCTGGATTACTACTTGGAACTATGATGTTGTTGCCATTACAGAGACCTGGTTGAGGGAAGGGCAGGATTGGCAGCTAAACGTTCCAGGATTTAGATGTTTCAGGCGGGATAGAGGGGGATGTAAAAGGGGAGGTGGAGTTGCGCTACTTGTTCGGGAGAATATCACAGCTATACTGCGAGAGGACACCTCAGAGGGCAGTGAGGCTATATGGGTAGAGATCAGGAATAAGAAGGGTGCAGTCACAATGTTGGGGGTATACTACAGGCCTCCCAACAGCCAGCGGGAGATAGAGGAGCAGATAGGTAGACAGATTTTGGAAAAGAGTAAAAACAACAGGGTTGTGGTGATGGGAGACTTCAACTTCCCCAATATTGACTGGGATTCACTTAGTGCCAGGGGCTTAAGACGGGGCGGAGTTTGTAAGGAGCATCCAGGAGGGCTTCTTAAAACAATATGTAAACAGTCCAACTAGGGAAGGGGCGGTACTGGACCTGGTATTGGGGAATGAGCCCGGCCAGGTGGTAGATGTTTCAGTAGGGGAGCATTTCGGTAACAGTGACCACAATTCAGTAAGTTTTAAAGTACTGGTGGACAAGGATAAGAGTGGTCCGAGGATGAATGTGCTAAATTGGGGGAAGGCTAATTATAACAATATTAGGCGGGAACTGAAGAACATAGATTGGGGGCGGATGTTTGAGGGCAAATCAACATCTGACATGTGGGAGGCTTTCAAGTGTCAGTTGAAAGGAATACAGGACCGGCATGTTCCTGTGAGGAAGAAAGATAAATACGGCAATTTTCGGGAACCTTGGATGACGAGTGATATTGTAGGCCTCGTCAAAAAGAAAAAGGAGGCATTTGTCAGGGCTAAAAGGCTGGGAATAGACGAAGCCTGTGTGGCATATAAGGAAAGTAGGAAGGAACTTAAGCAAGGAGTCAGGAGGGCTAGAAGGGGTCATGAAAAGTCATTGGCAAATAGGGTTAAGGAAAATCCCAAGGCTTTTTACACGTACATAAAAAGCAAGAGGGTAGCCAGGGAAAGGGTTGGCCCACTGAAGGATAGGCAAGGGAATCTATGTGTGGAGCCAGAGGAAATGGGCGAGGTACTAAATGAATACTTTGCATCAGTATTCACCAAAGAGAAGGAATTGGTAGATGTTGAGTCTGGAGAAGGGGGTGTAGATAGCCTGGGTCACATTGTGATCCAAAAAGACGAGGTGTTGGGTGTCTTAAAAAATATTAAGGTAGATAAGTCCCCAGGGCCTGATGGGATCTACCCCAGAATACTGAAGGAGGCTGGAGAGGAAATTGCTGAGGCCTTGACAGAAATCTTTGGATCCTCGCTGTCTTCAGGGAATGTCCCGGAGGACTGGAGAATAGCCAATGTTGTTCCTCTGTTTAAGAAGGGTAGCAAGGATAATCCCGGGAACTACAGGCCGGTGAGCCTTACGTCAGTGGTAGGGAAATTACTGGAGAGAATTCTTCGAGACAGGATCTACTCCCATTTGGAAGCAAATGGACGTATTAGTGAGAGGCAGCACGGTTTTGTGAAGGGGAGGTCGTGTCTCACTAACTTGATAGAGTTTTTCGAGGAGGTCACTAAGATGATTGATGCAGGTAGGGCAGTAGATGTTGTCTATATGGACTTCAGTAAGGCCTTTGACAAGGTCCCTCATGGTAGACTAGTACAAAAGGTGAAGTCACACAGGATCAGGGGTGAACTGGCAAGGTGGATACAGAACTGGCTAGGCCATAGAAGGCAGAGGGTAGCAATGGAGGGATGCTTTTCTAATTGGAGGGCTGTGACCAGTGGTGTTCCACAGGGAGCAGTGCTGGGACCTTTGCTCTTTGTAGTATATATAAATGATTTGGAGGAAAATGTAACTGGTCTGATTAGTAAGTTTGCAGACGACACAAAGGTTGGTGGAATTGCGGATAGCGATGAGGACTGTCTGAGGATACAGCAGGATTTAGATTGTCTGGAGACTTGGGCGGAGAGATGGCAGATGGAGTTTAATCCGGACAAATGTGAGGTAATGCATTTTGGAAGGTCTAATGCAGGTAGGGAATATACAGTGAATGGTAGAACCCTCAAGAGTATTGAAAGTCAAAGATCTAGGAGTACAGGTCCACAGGTCACTGAAAGGGGCAACACAGGTGGAGAAGGTAGTCAAGAAGGCATACGGCATGCTTGCCTTCATTGGCCGGGGCATTGAGTATAAGAATTGGCAAGTCATGTTGCAGCTGTATCGAACCTTAGTTAGGCCACACTTGGAGTATAGTGTTCAATTCTGGTCGCCACACTACCAGAAGGATGTGGAGGCTTTAGAGAGGGTGCAGAAGAGATTTACCAGAATGTTGCCTGGTATGGAGGGCATAAGCTATGAGGAGCGGTTGAATAAACTCGGTTTGTTCTCACTGGAACGAAGGAGGTTGAGGGGCGACCTGATAGAGGTATACAAAATTATGAGGGGCATAGACAGAGTGGATAGTCAGAGGCTTTTCCCCAGGGTAGAGGGGTCAATTACTAGGGGGCATAGGTTTAAGGTGAGAGGGGCAAGGTTTAGAGTAGATGTACGAGGCAAGTTTTTTACACAGAGGGTAGTGGGTACCTGGAACTCGCTACCGGAGGAGGTAGTGGAAGCAGGGACGATAGGGACATTTAAGGGGCATCTTGACAAATATATGAATAGGATGGGAATAGAAGGATACGGACCCAGGAAGTGTAGAAGATTGTAGTTTAGTCGGGCAGTATGGTCGGCACGGGCTTGGAGGGCCGAAGGGCCTGTTCCTGTGCTGTACATTTCTTTGTTCTTTGTTCTTTTGTCATTTTGGTAATTAGTACATTTTCTTGATTTGTGCCAAATAGTTGACTGCTATTCAATCGATCTTCCTTTTGAAAATTAGTCTTAAAGAAGAAGATAAAATAATAAGTACATCATTTGTTCATGAAAGAATGTTATCTTACACAAATTGTGAATTGGGCATACTATGGTTACATAGGCAAGGGAATGGAGCTGGGTAATTTCCTTTTTTTCTTAAATTTGTTTTGAGATATCTGCATCGCCAGCAAGGCAGTTCTTGCCCATCTTTAGTTAGCTGCCCCTCAGATGATTATGTGGCCTGCCTTCTTGAATTACTACAGTCTTTACTGATAGATTAAGAGTTCTGGCATTTTGATTCAGTAAGTATGAAGGAATGGTGATTACAGCAAGGTTGTGTGACTTAGAGGTGTTAATGTTCCTATGTGACTGTTGCCAGTGTCTTGTGTGGTAGAGGGTTCAGGTTTGAGAGGTGCTGTTGAAGAAGCAATGGAAAATTCCGTGGGTATTTAAAGGTGCATTAATGTGCCAACTTTATTGCTAAAACCTGTTACACCATAAACTTTATTTCAACTCTCCATTGTCCTGTCATTTCAGTTATTGCCTCTCACTTCCCAAATGGATATCAGTCTTGAAGTAAATGGCTTAACCAATGTAGAAGAGGAAAGGTTAGTGTGAAATGCAAGGATAATTGACTGCAGAATGGTTTGTGCATATTGAGGGGATAATTGACTGGGGAATGGTTTTGTTTATTGAGGCTGCGCGTAAAGTGGATTCAGCATTGGTGAAGTATATGGCTGCATTATTGAATTAAGCCTATATAGGGCTACTCAAGTGTGTAACTGCAGAACCCATTTCTTCCTCCTCGCAGTACAGTCATTGCCTTCTGCAACTTTAGTCCTCTCTAGCTATGTTGTGTAAGACACTGCAGACCACTTGCTGGTGTATATTGAAAGGTGCCTCCAGATCTATGCATGCCTCTGAGTCATAACTCCAAAAGCCCAATGGCTTGCTCAGTGATCACCTGTGTGCTTATATGGTTTTTAGCTGTACTGTGCATCAATTGTAGGGCTCCTTGTGGGTGTCATGAGCTATGGCTTCAAGAAGCCATCTGCTTGGCCTTTCAAAGATCTGTGGAAGACTTGATTAGTGAAGGATGAAGATGTCATGGGAGTTTCCTGGATATCTACAAACATGCATGATCTTACTTGCATTGCATATCAGCTGAAAATTAATGGAGTGAGATCAGATTTAATTGCACTATACTGCTGGTTGGTCTGAAGATGCCTTCATTACCACATGGCTGCCATCCATGACTCCCTGGACTTGCAGGAATCTAGATTAAAGTCCAACAGGTTTCTTTGGATTCACAAGCTTTCGAAGCGTAGCTCCTTCATCAGATGCCTGATGAAGGAGCTATGCTTCGAAAGCTAGTGATTCCAAAGAAACCTGTTGGACTTTAATCAGGTGTTATAAGACTTATTACTGTGCCCGAATCGCCACATCATTGCAGGAATCTAGGAATTTTAGCAAATCCAAGGGCCACCTCGTTCTGTCTGGTCTCATCAGTTGAAAAATTTGTATACCTGGCAAAGATGGCATCAGTCACATGGGAGATGCACAGCAGATCCCCAGAAGGAACCAACAATGCAGAATTGAGGTCTGTGGTGACCTTGAGTGCTGCTGACATGACATCCCCATAGGTCTAAAGGGCAGGAGATGGCACGTGTCAACAACGATCTGCTAAGAAAGTGTCAGGCTGCTAATCCACTGTTCTTCTGTATACCCTGTATGAGAGTGTTTCACCTCCTGCAACCAGGAGGTCTGTGCTCATCCTCTCTGCCCTGTACAGCAGCAGGTACCTGAGAAGGAATTTGCTGCTGGTGCTGCTCATTTCTTGTTCCTCTTCTAGGTAGGTACTCTTGCAGAGGGTCGGTACAGATACGATGGGTCCAATGGCTTGCTCTGGAAATTCTATTTTCTGAAATCCAACGTAGACTTGCATAAGATACTACCATGCTGTTGTGAGGGCTGGTAGCCATGCAAGCAGATCAAAGTCAAAGGAAGTGAAAGTGCAGATATGATCTTCAAAATGAAAGCACAATCTGCGGATAGTCATCTGAACAAAAGCTTTGCAGGGCAAATAAGCAATTGTTCTGTTTCAGTATTTAAATGCTTTTCGCCATGTAAGTCTCGTAGTCCTATTAATCTCCACTGTGCTCTTGTCTCACCTTGTTGCCTCTTCCGTGTTGGGGTGGATCTACAATTAAACACACCGGTCTCCAAAATGATCGGTCAGAACTACTTTGAATGACATTTACATGTCAAACCCTTCTCAGACATCTGCTGACACGGTTTGAACTATGTTACCCATAAGGCTAGTGGAGGTGTGCGCCTGCGTAGTGGGGAGCAGCAGTATGGAAACGGGGGCGAGCCAGGCCGTGATGCCTGATGGGAGTTGTAGTTCTGGCCCAGGCAGCAGCAGTTGCCGCCCAGCGTTCAGTTCGAATTGGAGAAAGCACGGGACCCAGCGATGTCACGTGGGCAGGGCTGGAATTGCAGGTTCGCACCTGCAAATCCCAGCCCTGGGCGGCGGGAAATGGGATCGCGACTGACCTCAGTGCTCCATCTCCTTTCCCACTCTCACCCACACCCTTCCCTCCTTTACCCCCAGTAGGCAAATGCTGATTGTGTGGAAGTGAGAGTGTGTGTGTGGCAGCCTGTGTGCTTGTATGGCTTCTGTTTTAGCTGAACTGCATCAATTGTAGGGCTCCTTGTGGGTGTCATGAGCTATGGCTTGAAGAAATCCCTCAGGAATGAGCCGATCCTGAGTGCATATTTCACTTGGGAAGTTCTATCTGGCATTATATGCAGTTGACTACTGTAAGTGTTCAAGGGGCAGAGGATGTGGCATACAGGAGTGCACCACCAGCTCACTAGGAGAGAAGCATAATCAGCAGGTAAAGCCCTCATCCATTGTGGTGAGGCCAAGTCAGTCCACATGAAACGTGCAATCTCTTAGAACAATGCATTCTGCATTTTGATTAATGTACTTTCGTCCTTTGTGTTATTGCAAGCCGGCGCAAATCAAGACAATGGCCTCTATTATAAACTCTCAGCACCAAGGTTGCAGCCTCTGGGATTCCCAACCTAATAGTTTATAAGGATGAAGACGTTGATCAGGTAAAGCCAAATTATCTAGGAATATAGAAGTTCCTCTAGACCCCAGCAGTTTTATCTTATTTAAAGCATAAACACAATACTTAAAAAATAGCTAGGTATATTGTGAAACTATGATGATATTAGGGTATGTGTGCCTTATTCAATAGATTATATGCAGAGAAAGGATAGTTGAGGGTACAGGCAAGAATTTTCTTCCATACTCAACATTTGACAAATGATGGATTTAATCAGTAGCAGTACTGCTGAAACTATATCTGATTTCCATGTAAGACCCGTAGAATTTCACAGCACAGATGGAAGCCATTTAGCCATCATTGTCTCCTCACAGCTCTCTATTCACCTCCTATTTCCCATTCTTACATGTTTTTTAAAACATTCAGATATGAAACATTTGATGGAGTCTATTACTGCCTCTGTTTCTGGTGCGAACATTCAGTGTCCTAACAACCCCTCAATTCATATTGATATTGTATCATCATATTTTATTTGATTGAGAAAATTATTGCTGCAGCCAACCTGATATCTGCTGTAAAATGGGTTCAATTTTCAGGTATAAAAAAATGTTTTTTTTAAAATCGGAGTTTGTTGGTTGATGGTAGGGAAACTATTGGAGAAAATTGTGAAGGAGAGAATCTATCTCCACTTGGAGAGGCAAGGTTTGATCTGTGATAGTCAGCATAGCTTTGTCGGAGGGAGGTCATACAAACAAATTTACTTGAATCTTTTGAGGAGTTGGCCAGGTGTGTAGATGTAGTTTACATGGATCTCAGCAAAGCCTTTGACAAGGTCACACATGGGAGACTTATAAAAAAGGCAAATGCACATGGGATACAGGGAAATTTAATAAGGTGGTTTCAAAATTGGCTTAGTTGTGGGAGACAGCTGGTTTAGTACTGGAAGCCAGTGTCCAGTGGCGTACCTCCGGGATCTGGTGGGTCCCTTATAATCAGTCATTTTATATAAACAACATAGATGACTATGTGGGGGGATAGGATCAGTACGTTTGCAGATGACACAAAGATTGGCCGGGTGGTTAACAGCGAGGTTGAGTGTCTTGGGTTACAGGAAGTTATAGACGGAATGGCCCAAATGGGCAGATAAGTGGCAGATGGAATTTAACCCTGAAAAGTGTGAAGTGATACACTTTGGAAGGAGAAATTTGATAAGGAAGTATTCAATGAACGCATGACACTGGGAAGTTCTGATGAACAAAGGGACCTTGGCGTGTTCGTCCATAGATCTCTGAAGACGAGAGGGCAGGTTAATATGGTGGTGAAAAAGGCACATGGGCACATGCCTTTATCAATCGAGGCATGGATTACAAAAGCAGTGAGGTCATGCTAGAGTTGTATAAAACTTTGGTGGGGGAGCATTTTGGGCTTAGCGACCATAATTACATAAGATTTCAGGTAGTCATGGATAAGGACAAGAGTGGCCTGCGGGTGAGGGTGCTTCATTGGGCGAGAGCAAATCAAGTCCAAATCAGACAGGAGCTGGGAACGGCTATTTGAGGGAAAATCCACATCTGACGTGGGTGACTTTTAAAAGCCAGTTGATTGAAGTGAAGGACTGGCATGTCTCCGCAAAAATGAATGATAGAAATGGCAGGATTCGGGAATCATGGATGACAAGGGAAATTGTACGGTTAGGAAAAAGGAAGCATATGATGGGTCTAACCATCTAAAAACTGACGAAGCCCTTGAGTACAATGAAAGTAGGAAGGAACTTTCATTATATTATGAAATTAGGAGGGCTAAAAGGGGCCATGAAATGTCTTTACCAAACATGGTCAAGGAGAATTCCAATGCTTTCTATGCATATATTAGAAGCAAGAGGGCAGCAAGAGAAAGAAAAGGCCCACTCAAGAACAATGGAGGGAAGCTATGCTTGGAACCACAAGAAGTGGGTGAAATCCTTAATGAGTACTTTGTATCAGTATTCACCAGGGAGAAGGACATGACGAATGTTGAGGTCAGGGATAGGTGCATGAACACTCTTGAGAACATCAATATTTTAAAGGAGGTAGTGTTGAATATCCTAAATTGCATTAAGGTAGACAAGTCCCCAGGGCCGGATGGGATGTATACACGAGTACTGCGGGAGGCAAGGGGAGAAAGCTGAGGCCTTAATAGATATCCTCACATCCTCTTTGACCACAGGCGAGGTTCCAGAGGACTGAAGAACAGCCAATGTTGTTCCCTTGTTAAGAAAGGAAGCAGGAATAATCCAGAAAATTACAGGCCGGTAAGCCTGACATCAGTGGTGGGAAAGCTTTTGGAAAAGAGACTGAGGGGCAGGATATATGCACATTATGAAAGTAGGAAGGAACTTAAACATGAAATTAGGAGAGCTATAAGGGGCCATGAAGTCTTTAGCAAACATGGTCAAGATGGAAAATAGAACATTACAGCGCAGTATAGGCCCTTTGGCCCTCGATGTTGCGCTGACCTGTGAAACCCCTCTTAAAGCCCATCTACACTATTCCCTTATCGTCCATATGTCTATCCAATGACCATTTGAATGCCCTTCGTGTTGGCGAGTCCACTACTGTTGCAGGCAGGGCATTCCACGTCCTTACTACTCTCTGAGTAAAGAACCTACCTCTGACATCTGTCCTATATCTATCTCCCCTCAATTTAAAGCAATGTCCCCTCGTGCTAGAGGAAAAAGGCTCTCACTGTCCACCCTATCTAATCCTATGATCATCTTGTATGCCTCAATTAAGTCACCTCTTAACCTTCTTCTCTCTAACGAAAACAGCCTCATGTCCTTCAGCCTTTCCTCATAAGATCTTTCCTCCATACCAGGCAACATTCTGGTAAATCTCCTCTGCACCCTTTCCAATGCTTCCACATCCTTCCTATAATGCGGCGACCAGAATTGCACGCAATACTCCAAATGCGGCCGCACCAGAGTTTTGTACAGCTCCAACATGACCTCATGGCTCCGAAACTCAATCCCGCTACCAATAAAAGCTAACACACCGTACGCCTTCTTAACAGCCCTCTCAACCTGGGTGGAAACGTTCAGGGATCTATGTACATGGACACCGAGATCTCTCTGCTCGTCCACACTGCCAAGAATCTTACCATTAGCCCAGTACTCTGTCTTCCTGTTATTCCTTCCAAAATGAATCACCTCACACTTTTCTGCATTAAACTCCATTTGCCACCTCTCAGCCCAGCGCTGCAGCTTATCTATGTCCCTCTGTAACTTGTAACATCCTTCCGCACTGTCCACAACTCCACCGACTTTAGTGTCATCTGCAAATTTACTCACCCATCCTTCTACGCCCTCCTCCAGGTCATTTATAAAAATGACAAACAGCAGTGGCCCCAAAACAGATCCTTGTGGTACACCACTAGTAAGTAACTGGACTCTAGTCTGAACATTTCCCATCAACCACCACCCTTTGTCTTCTTCCAGCTAGCCAATTTCTGATCCAAACTGCTAAATCACCCTGAATCCCATGCCTCTGTATTTTCTGCAGTAGCCTACCGTGGGGAACCTTATCAAACGCTTTACTGAAATCCATATACACCACATCAACTGCTTTACCCTCATCCACCTGTTTGGTCACCTTTGAAAGAACTCAATAAGGTTTGTGAGGCACGACCTACCCTTCACAAAACCGTGTTGACTGTCTCTAATCAAATTATTCCTTTCCAGATGATTATACATCCTATCTCTTATAAACCTTTCCAAGACTTTGCCCACAACAGAAGAAAGTATGGTTTTGTACGGGGAAGGTCATGTCTCACCAACTTGATTGAGTTTTTTGAAGAGGCGACAAAAGAAAGTCGATGAGGGAAGGGCTGTGGATGTAGTTTATATGGACTTTTGTAAGTCATTTGACAAGGTCCCACATGGCAGACTGGTACAAAAACGAAAATCACATGGGAGTCGGGGTGGCCTGGCTAGAAGGATACAGAACTGGTTTGGATATAGAAGACAGAGTAGCGGTGGTAGGGTGTTTTACAGAATGAAGATCTGTAGCTAGTTGTGTTCTGCAGGGATCAGTGCTGGGACCTCTGTTATTTGTTTTTTTTTTAAAAATATATTTATTAAAGTTTTTTAACACAATTTTTCTCCCTCACAAACAATAACCACCCCCCGCCACCCCCCCCCCCCCCCCCCCATAACAAAATAACAAGAAATCGCACAGAGCAAGATATATACATGGTAAAATGATGTGTTTATATAGCTTTATACACTGGCTCTCTCCCGCACGTGCCAGTTTCCCCAACCATTCATGTTATCTCTTGCTCATCCACCCTCCCAGGCAATCCCTCCAGCCCCCCCCCCCACCCCCACCCCCACCCCCCAGGTTGCTGCTGCTGCTGACCGACCTTCCTCTAACGCTCCGCGAGATAGTCTAGGAACGGTTGCCATCGCCTGTAGAACCCCTGCGCAGACCCTCTCAAGGCAAACTTAATCCTCTCCAGCTTTATGAACCCAGCCATGTCATTTATCCAGGCCTCTACGCTGGGGGGCTTCGCCTCCTTCCACATTAACAAGATCCTTCGCCGGGCTACTAGGGACGCAAAGCCCAGAATGCCGGCCTCTTTCGCCTCCTGCACTTTTGCTCCAAATATTGCTAGCCCCCAGCTTGGCTTGACCCGGACTTTCAACACCTGAGATATTGCTCCCGCCACTTCTCTCCAGAACCCCTCCAGTGCCGGGCATGACCAAAACATATGGACATGGTTCGCCGAGCTCCCTGAGCACCTTCCACATCTGTCCTCCACCCCAAAGAACCTACTCAACCTCGCCCCCGTCAAGTGCGCTCTGTGAACCACCTTAAATTGTATCAGGCTAAACCTGGCACACGAGGAAGAGGAATTAACCCTACCTAGGGCGTCAGCCCACAGACCTTCCTCAATCTCCTCCCCCAGCTCCTCCTCCCATTTACCCTTCAGCTCCTCTACCAGCGCTTCCCCCTCTTTCATCTCCTGGTGTATTGCCGACACCTTGCCCTCCCCGACCCATACACCCGAGATCACCCTGTCTTGAATTTCTTGTGCCGGGAGCAATGGTAATTCCCTCACCTGTCGCCTCACAAACGCCCTCACCTGCATATATCTAAAGGCATTTCCCGGGGGGTATCTCGAACTTCTCCTCCAGTGCCCCTAGGCTCGTAAACGTCCCGTCAATGAACAGGTCCACCATTCTTCTGATCCCCGCCCGTCCATCTTCCCCGGGACAAACCGGTGGTTACCCTGATCGGGGACCACACCGAGGCTCCCATTGCACCCCTGTGCCGTCTCCACTGGCCCCAGATCCTTAGCGTTGCCGCCACCACCAGGCTCGTGGTGTACCTTGTCGGTGAGAGCGGCAGCGGTGCCGTCACCAACGCCCCCAGGCTCGTTCCTTTACAGGACGCCATCTCCATCCTCTTCCATGCCGACCCCTCTCTCTCCATCACCCACTTGCGGATCATCGCCACATTTGCTGCCCAGTAGTAGCTCCCTAGGTTTGGCAGCGCCAACCCTCCTCTGTCCCTACTGCGTTCCAGGAACCCTCTCCTTACCCTCGGGGTCCTATTCGCCCACACAAACCCCATTATACTCCTACCTACTCTCTTGAAAAAGGCCTTGGTGATCACGATGGGAAGGCACTGAAACACAAACAGAAACCTCGGGAGGACTACCATTTTGACCGACTGCACTCTACCCGCTAGCGAGAGCGGTAACATGTCCCATCTTTTGAAGTCCTCCATTTGCTCCACCAACCTCGTCAGATTCAGTTTATGTAGGGCCCCCCAACTCCTGGCTATCTGGATCCCCAGATACCGAAAGCTCCCCTCCGCCCTCCTCAGCGGTAGGTCCCCTATCCCTCTTTCTTGGTCCCTGCCTGTAATACTCTTCCCTACATTGAGCTTATAGCCCGAAAACTCCCCAAACTCCCTTAGAGTCTGCATGACCTCCACCATCCCCTCCATTGGATCCGCCACGTACAGCAACAGGTCATCTGCATAAAGCGACACCTGATGCTCTTCTCCCCCTCAGACCACCCCCCTCCATTTATTAGAGTCCCTCAATGACATGGCCAAGGGTTCGATCGCCAATGCAAACAACGGGGGGGACAGGGGGCACCCCTGCCTCGTCCCTTGGTACAGCCGAAAGTACTCCGACCTCCGCCGGTTCGTCACTACACTCGCCACCGGGGCTCTGTAAAGGAGCTTAACCCAACTGATAAACCTTCCCCCGAACCCAAACCTACGCAGCACCTCCCAGAAGTGCTCCCACTCTACTCGGTCAAAGGCCTTCTCCGCGTCCATAGCTGCCACTATCTCCGCCTCTCCCTCCTCCGATGGCATCATTATCACGTTTAAGAGCCGCCGCACATTAGTGTTTAATTGACTGCGCTTTACGAATCCCGTCTGGTCCTCGTGGATCACCCCCAGGACACAGTCCTCGATCCTCGTGGCCAGCACTTTTGCCAGCAACTTAGCATCCACATTGAGGAGCGAGATCGGCCTCTACGATCCACATTGCAGTGGGTCCTTGTCCCGCTTTAGGATCAAATAAATTGTCGCTTCCGACATTGTCGGGGGCAGGGTCCCCCCCTCTCTTGCCTCATTAAAGGTCCTCACTAGTAGAGGGGCCAACAGGTCTACATACTTCCTGTAGAACTCCACCGGGAACCCATCCGGCCCCGGGGCCTTCCCTGCCTGCATACTCCCCAAACCCTTACTCAGCTCCTCCAACCCAATTGGTGCCCCCAAACCAGCCACCTCTTCCTCCACTGTGCCTCCGCCTTCCCTGTGGTCAACAGGTCAAACTCCGTCTGGAGCCGTTGTCTTTCCCCAAGTAATCTCTCCTCCGGGGCCTCTGCGTACTTCCTGTCCACTCTCAAAATCTCCCCCACTAACCTCTCCCTTTCCATGCCCTCTGTCTTCTCCCTATGAGCCCTGATGGAGATTAACTCTCCCCTGATCACCACCTTCAACGCCTCCCATACCACCCCCACCCGCACCTCCCCGTTGTCGTTGGCCTCCTCACCCCCTCACCTTCCCACCTTCGATGCACCCCCTCACCTTCCCACACACCACCTCATCTGCCAGCAGTCCCACATCCAGCCGCCACAGCGGGCGTTGGTCCCTCTCCTCTCCTCGCTCCAGTTCCACCCAGTGCGGGGCGTGATCCGAAATGGCTATGGCCGAATATTCCGTCCCCTCCACCCTCTGGATGAGCGCCCTGCCCAGATCAAAAAAATCTATCCGGGAGTAGGCTTTGTGCACATGGGCGAAAAAAGAAAATTCCCAGGCCTGCGGCCTTGCAAACCTCCATGGGTCCACTCCCTCCATCTGATCCATAAACCCCCTACGCACCTTGGCTGCCGCCGGCCGCTTTCCAGTCTTTGATCTGGAGCGGTCCAGTGCTGGGTCCAACACTGTATTGAGGTCCCCTCCCATTATCAGGCCTCCTACCTCCAGGTCCGGAATGCGCCCCAACATGCGCTTCATGAATCCAGCATCATCCCAGTTCGGGTGTATACGTTTACCAACACCACCCACGTCCCTTGCAACCTACCGCTCACCATCACATATCGCCCTCCATTATCCACTACGATAGTCTTGGCCTCAAATGACACTCGCTTCCCCACCAATATTGCCACCCCTCTATTCTTTGCGTCAAGTCCCGAGTGGAATACCTGTCCTACCCATCCCTTTCTTAACCTGACCTGGTCAGCCACATTCAGATGTGTCTCTTGGAGCATGACCACGTCTGCCTTCAGTCCCTTTAAGTGCACGAACACTCGGGCCCTCTTCACCGGCCCATTCAGGCCCCTCACGTTCCACGTTATCAGCCGGATTGGAGGGGTGCTCCCCCCACCCCCCGCCGACTAGCCATCTCCTTTTCTAGGCCCAGTCCCGTGTCCGCGCCTCCCTCACCTCCAGCCCCCCAGCCGGGGGACCCCCGCCTCGACCACCTCTTCTGTGTCCCATTCTCTTTCGGCCAGTGCAGCAGCAACCCTTCCCCCCCACCCCCCCCCCCCCCCCCCCCCCCCTTCCCCCTCCCCCCAGCTAGACCCCTGTCTAGCTTTTTTGCTCCCCCCATATCACTCCCGTAAGTCAGCTGACACCTGCTGACCCCGGCTTCCCCCGCCGTCCCATTGACCTCCCCGTGTGGGAGTGTCCCAATCAGTATGCGTTCCTTCGTTCCCCTTCCCGCCTTTCTTCCCGCGCGCGGGAAAAACCCCGCGCTTTCCAAAGCCCGCCCCGCCCCCCTCTGGCGCAGCTCCTGTCGCGGCCTTGTCTCTCTCCCCCAGCCCATGTAACATTTCCTGCGCGTGATTGACCCCCTATATACAACAACCATCACACATCAAACCTCAAACATCCCCCCCACCCTCACAAACCCTCAGTTAGAGTCCAACTTTTCGGTTTGTATGAAGGTCCACGCCTCTTCAGGCGTTTCGAAATAATAGTGTTGGTTCTTGTATGTGACCCACAGTCGCGCTGGCTGCAGCATTCCGAATTTCACTTCTTTCCGGTGCAACACCGCTTTGGCCCGGTTGAAACCCGCTCTCCGCTTTGCAACCTCCGTACTCCAGTCCGGGTATATTCGGATCTCTGCATTGTCCCACTTGCTGCTCCGCTCCTTCTTGGCCCATTTCAGGACTCACTCTCTGTCCGTGAACCATTGAAATCTCACCACCATCTCCCTTGGTGGCTCATTTGCCTTGGGCCTCCTCGCCAGCACCCAGTGTGCCCCGTCCAGCTCCAGCGGCCTCGAAGGGGCCTTCGTGCCCATCATCGTCTCGAGCATCGTCCTCGTGTATGCCCCGGCATCAGCCCCCTCCACTCCCTCAGGGAGACCCAGGATCCGCAGATTCTTTCTCCTCGACCTGTTCTCCAGGTCTTTGAATCTTCCCGCCCACCTCTTGTGTAGCGCCTCGTGCCGCTCCACTCTCACCGCCAGGCCCAAGAGCTCGTCCTCATTCTCACTGATTCTTTTCTGTACCTCCTGGATCTTTACCTCGTGGGCCTTCTGGGTCATCCCTAGTCCTTC
Organism: Scyliorhinus torazame; assembly: GCF_047496885.1. Classification (NCBI taxonomy): domain Eukaryota; kingdom Metazoa; phylum Chordata; class Chondrichthyes; order Carcharhiniformes; family Scyliorhinidae; genus Scyliorhinus; species Scyliorhinus torazame. The sequence goes on along the minus strand of NC_092714.1, from coordinate 71,415,624 downwards.
AATTGCCGACAGCATAGGCGCCAGCATCTCCTTCCGCAGCTCCTCAAAGCAGTGCTTGATGAACTCCGGCCCGCTCTCCGCTTTGTCCCCGGCCGCAGCCATTTTGTTTTTTCCCTCGCTTCTCCCGCTGCTCCAATGCTGCTTTTCTGGCTGTTTCACTTCTGGTCTGGTCCATAAAAGTTGGAGGGGGACCTCTCTCTTCCCTTCCCCACGGGTTGTCTTCGAAAAAAATTCCATTGGGGCTCCTCTAACGAGCCCGAAAGTCCGTAATAGCGGGAGCTGCTGAATCGTGCGGCTTAGCTCCGCATAGCCACAACCGGAAGTGACCTCTGTTATTTGTAGGAGATATAAATGATCTGGAGGAAAATATGGGTGGTCTGATTAGTGAGTTTGCCGCTGCCACAAAGATTGGCGGAGTTGCTGATAGTGTTGAGGATTGCCAGAGGATGCAACAGGATTTAGATAGATTGGAGACTTGGGCTCAGAAATGGCAAGTGGAGTTTAATCCAGACAACTGAAAAGTGATGCATTTTAGGGGATCAAATCTAGGTACGAATTAGACTGTAAATGGCAGAACCCTTAGGAACATTAACAGACAGAGGGATCTGAGTGTGCAGGTCCACAGTTCCCTAAAAGTGGCAACACAGGTGGCCAAGGTGATTAGAATCATAGAATTTACAGTGCAGAAGGAGGCCATTCGGCCCATCGAGTCTCCACCAGCCTCTGGAAAGAGCACCTTACTTAAACCCACGCCGCCGCCCTATCCCAGTAACCCCACCTATCCTTTTGGACACTAAGGACAATTTAGCATAGCTAATCCACCTAACCTGCACATTTTTGGACTATGGGAGGAAACCGGAGCACCCGCAGGAAACCCACGTAGACATGGGGAGAAAGTGCAAACTCCACACAGACTGGGCATCATGGTGGCCTAGTGGTTAGCACAGCTGCCTCACGGCGCTGAGGTCCCAGGTTCGATCCCAGCTCTGGGTCACTGTCCGTGTGGAGTTTGCACATTCTCCCTGTGTCTGCATGGGTTTCGCCACCACAACCCAAAAATGTGCAGAGTAGGTGGATTGGCCACGCTAAATTGCCCCTTAATTGGAAAAAATAATTGGGTAATCTAAATTTATAATTTAAAAAAACTCCACAGTCACCTGAGGCTGGAATTGAACCCGGGAACTGGAGCTGTGAGCAGTGCTAACTACTGTACCACCGTGCCGCCCCTTCATCAGACAGGGCATTGAGTACAGGATTTGGGAAATCATGTTGCAACTGTATAAAACCTTGGGTATGCCGCACTTGGAGTATTGCATCACCACATTATCAGAAGGACGTGGAACCTTTGGAGAGAATGCAAAGAGTGTCCACCAGGATGTTGCCTGGTCTTGAGGGTGTTGGCTATGAGGAGAGGTTGAATAAACTAGGATTGTTTTCACTGGAAAGACGGAGGCTGACGGGAGAGCTGATAGCGGTCTACAAAATTAAGAGAGGCACAGACAGGGTGGATAGTCAGAGGCTTTTTCCAAGGATGGAAGTGTCAATTACAAGGGGCCACAGGTTCAAGGTGAGAGGGGGAAAGTTTAAGTGAGATGTGCGGGTACGAGTGATGCATGCCTGGAGTGTGCTGCCAGACGATGTGGTGGAAGCAGGCACATTAGCAACATTTAAGAGGCATCTGGATGGGTACATGAAAAGGGAGGAAATGGAGGGATACGGACCGAGCAAGGGCAGAAGGTTTTTCTTTTTAGTTTGGGCATCATGATTGGCACAGGCTTGGAGGGCCGAAGAGCCTGTTCCTGTGTGTACTTTTCTTTCTTCTAGTGAGGCCACGTTTAAGATACTGTGTACAGTTTTGGTCCCATCATTTGAGGACATATATTATAACTGGAGGCTGTACAAGGAAGGTTTACTGGGATGATCCGGGTATGGAGGATGGACTCATGATTCCTCGTGTATATGATTACTAACTTTGGTTCATTCCTAGATGGTTAGAATTGAAAGACATCAAAGTATGTTAATCTTGTATCAAGCCTTAGTTAGACCATGCTGATGAGTACTGTGAGAAGTTCTGGTCTCTGTCATGTTACATCTTGGTAGAATCTGAATATCCGAGTATTTACTAAACAAATGAACCTCAAGATTCATGTTTAAAACAAAATAATTTTCAAACACAAAAACTAAAGAATAGGAATACTAAATAACTCCACCCCATTTTAGTCAGTTACATTAAAGATATTGGCTGCAATCTTGAGCCCGCTCTCGCTGTCTGTGGGATTGGCGGCGAGGGCAGAACATCTCACAATAATCAGGAAACATCATTCTCTCCGGAGAGATTGCTTTTCCTGATTTTCTCTGCCCCTCGCTGGCGATGTCATGAGATTCAGTCCCTCAAAGGGTGTGAACCTCATTTTAATACATTTCAATGTTATTACCGGCCCTCCCTATGTCTCCCCCCTCACTAAATCTTCATGCCACGCCGCAAGGTTTACAGCAGGTTTGACCAGGTGTGAGGCAGTCAAAGGGATCCCTCTGGGGTCCGGGTGGGTTGGGTGGGGGGGGGGGGGGGGGGGGGGGGAGAGAGAATCATCCCCAGGCAGTGCCCTAGCACTTCCCCTGGCTCAGTGCCAGCCTGGCAGTGCCAACATGTGCAGCCCCATGGGAGGGGTGGGTGGGTTGGTGGGAGTGCCATCTATACTTGTGCGTTGTTAGTGGGAGGTTGCAGTGCCAGTCAGGATTTGTTTGGGGGGGGAGGGGGGATGCTGGCGATGAATATTGGGGGGGGAGGGTGAGTGGCCATGATACATCTGTGATGGTGGCTGGGGGGCCGTTAGGCTGCAGCGCTGATGGGGGTGCACTTTACAGATTACGCCACGATCTCTTTGGAGCCGGTTGGATTGGATTTGTTTGTTGTCACGTGTACCGAGGTACAGTGAAAAGTATTTTTCTGCGAGCAGCTCAACAGATCATTAAATACATGAAAAGAAAAAGAAATAAAAGAAAATACATAATAAGGCAACACAAGGTACACAATGTAACTACATAAGCACCGACAATGGATGAAGCATACTGGGTGTAGTGTTAATGAGGTCAGTCCATAAGAGGGTCATTTTGGAGTCTGGTGACAGTGGGGAAGAAGCTGTTTTTGAGTCTGTTCGTGCGTGTTCTCAGAGTTCTTTATCTCCTGCCCGATGGAAGAAGTTGGAAGAGTGAGTAAGCCAGGTGGGAGGGGTCTTTGATTATGCTGCACTGTAAATTCAATGATAATCTATGATTAATCTAGGACAAAGGTTCGGCACAACATCGTGGGCCGAAGGGCCTGTTCTGTTCTGTGCTGTATTTTCTATGTTCTATGCTGCCCCCTTTCCCCAGGCAGCGGGAGGTGTAGATGGGGTCAATGGATGGCGGGCAGGTTCGTGTGATGGACTGGGCTGTGTTCACGACTCTCTGAAGTTTCTTGCAGTCCTGGGCCGAGCAGTTGCCATACCAGGCTGTGATGCAGCCAGATAGGATGCTTTCTATGGTGGATCTGTGAATGTTGGTAAGAGTTAATGTGGACATGCCGAATTTCTTTAGTTTCCTGAGGAAGTATAGGCGCTGTTGTGCTTTCTTGGTGGTAGCGTTGACGTGGGTGGACCAGGACAGGTTTTTGATGATGTGCACCCCTAGGAATTTGAAACTGCTAACAATCTCCATCTCGGCCCTGTTGATGCTGACAGGTATGTGTACAGTACTTTGCTTCCTGAGCAAAGAACTGATGAGGGGCATCATAAAGTTCCCACTTTATGATGCCACGCCCTACCAGAGTAATGACGTAAACCAGGCCCACTCACTTCTTTTTGGCAAAGATGATCACAATTCAGTGAGAAAATTGATCCATGCAACTTGACAGTTTTCTGTCTGAGCCTGACGCGTTGCCAAATTCTGGTGAGATTCTGCCCATTGAATGTATAGTAAACACTATTACGTATACTCTGAGCCAAACTTCTTAACTCAAATATCCTTCTACTCCCATTTGATTTACATCACAAAAACTGGAGCCTGATATTTAAATTGGAATATTAGCCAGTGATCTGGGTACTGTTTGAAACATTTGTGTGAAGATTGAGGTTTCTGCTTACTTCTGGCAAGGTCCTCCTTCAAATCTCCTCCAACCGCCCCATGGCTATAGACTCCCTGTTCAACACAATCATAGCTAGCATCTTAAGCTTAGCCATCTTGCATCAGAACACATTATTCCAAGGTTTTTTTAACCCTCTCATTTTCTCTCCCCCTCTCTTTATCCCAACTCCTTGGTTTCTGTACTTTCTTGTGTTCCTTTGCAAAGTCTGCTCTTTGCAGCTCCCAGTCCTGCATCCAGCTTAAAACAAAACTCAAAAGTTCTTACTAACCTTATGTGGCCCTCGGTTGCTGAGCAACAAACCTAGTCTTTCCTTTTCCTGTTTACTTTCACATTGTAAACCCTTTAATTGTAATGCAGAAAGAGCAGCACACGGCACAGTGGTTAGCACTGCTGCCTACGGCGCTGAGGACCCAGGTTCGAATCCCGGCCCTGGGTCACTGTCCATGTGGAGTTTGCACATTCTCCCCATGTCTGCGTGGGTTTCGCCCCCACAACCAAAGATGTGCAGAGTAGATGGATTGGCCACGCTACATTGTCCCTTAATTGGAAAAAATGAATTGGGTACTCTAACATTTTTAAAATTAATTATAATGCAGACAGTTTGAAATGAAACCTAAACTCTTAGACATACAGGCACCTTTGTTTAGCATGAACTAACTGAAGTTTTAACCCATTCTCACTCAGAAACACAAAATTAAACTTAATAAAGCTATACCTTATTTTTAATACCCACAAATATAAATATTGATACTTAAAACTACCCCTATTTCTTGACAATAAAGATCAGCATAAACCAGTTAGGCCTATTGGCCGGTTTCTGTGTTGTAAATTCTATGTAATCCTTCTCAAGTTATTGCATGAGGTACCTAAATAACACACAGAAGATACTCTGCATCCTCCTTTCATTCTATGATTTGTTTATACCAAGAATATTATTGAACAAAATATTTCGGGTAAAGTTCTTTAATTCCATTTTTCCAGGGTAGTCACGTGTTGCATTTGGCACAATAATTATTGATCCATCCATAATTAGCGATAATCCACAAGGGGTTTGTAGGCATCTTTCTGTTCACTGCAATTCTGTACACCACTGTCATTCCTTCCTCGGTCCAGTGTCTGATTTTGCCCATCCATTCAGACCTTCACCTACCTGGCCGGTTCGTTCCAAATATCTCAAATTCTATTGTCAACCACACTAAACTTTTACGTTTGCCTTTTCCAGTGGTTGTATTTTTTCAATTTCTGCTTCTTCACTTCAGCAAAAACCCAGTGAGATGTTGGGACTCTGGTTTTCCTGTGGACTAATTCACTGGTTCTTCGATGTTGCACGGTAGCACAGTGGGTAGCACTGTTGCTTCATTGCTCCAGGGTCCCAGGTTTGATTCCCGGCTTGGGCCACTGTCTGGTGTCTGCACGTTCTCCCCGTGTGGGTTTCCTCCCACAAGTGCCGAAAGACGTGCTGTTAGGTAATTTGGACATTCTGAATTCTCCCTCTGTGTACCCAAACAGGTGCCGGAGTGTGGCGACTAGGGGCTTTTCACAGTAACTTCATTGCAGTGTTAATGTAAGCCTACATGTGACAATAAAGATTAGAATTATTCACGAGCTCTATTTTAAAAGCTGTAATCCTCTTCTCATCAGTCTTATTGAGACTCCAGCTCTCACACCCATGAAGTGCAATTCTATACCAGCAATTTTTCAAGTTGCTTTTTCAACGAACTGAAGGGCGGGCAATTGCTCGCCTTGTCCTGATTTCAGTGCTGCTAGTCCCATTTGTGGTCACTGTCAATCTGCGAAATTGAAATTGATCAACATCAGCAATGGATAATAATCCATGGTTTTCAATTGATGAAATAAGCTAAAATTATTTAAAATATCGTGAAAGTCACCACAGTGCAAACATTTTACATTTCAGAAATATGATAGTTATGTGCTTTAACCTATATGTCCTAAGTATCCATAGCATTTGAAATCCAATCAGCCATTCTTTAATAGTACATAGGCAAGGGAAGAATAGATTTCCCTGGTATGATTTTCCTTGGTCACTATTCAAGGATTGAACAGTTATAAAAGAAAGGGTGTTATACCATAGCCACGGAATTCTGGCAGCTTCAAGGAGTGAGCTGTTGCGGAGAGGGGAAGGGGAAGAGGCGTGGTGAGGCAGGACCTGTCCCCGAAAAAGACACACAGACACATTGTTATGGGAATCAGCAGTGGCAGGCAAACAAAACCATTTCTAAAAGATTAGAATTGAAAAGCAGAGGAAATATGTTCAAATTATATACGACCGTCCGTGTGGCATAGGTGGTATTAGCCAATAGACTACCCTAGGTCAAGAGCACTCCTTTAACAATTGCCCTCTCCTGAGTTCAAGGCACTTACTTTGGGCCTAAGAAAGTGAACCATGTCTTCCTGAAGGAGACAACTATTAAGAGATATTGGGTAGGATTCTCCATTTGGGAAACTTAAGTGTTGACGCTGGGACTGAATTGCGTGCAGTTCATGTTCCCATTGGGGGCGCTATTCAGTAAGAGAATCAGGACATGCAAATGGACCGGCACTCTGCTGCCGCAAGTTCCGAGCAATTCCCAGCTGGAACCAAAGTTAACGCTGAAGAGCCTGGTTGCTAGAGCAGTTTGTGAGCGCTCCACTTACACTCAGTGCAGCAAAGAAGATGGCTCACAATAGATGTGCCCCAAGGTCGGGAATCCGAGGTGGACCCGCAGATGTATGCCAGTGAGGTTACGGAGGGAAACCCTCTTTCCCAGGGCTGCAGGCTCAAGCCAGCCCTCCTGAGCACTGCCTGGGAGGTGGTGCCAGCCTCACCAGGAGACAGCTAGTGATCTGGAAGGGTGGGGCTCACTAGTGAGGCCTCTTCCCTGAGAGGAGCAGAGAACCAGGGAGGGCCCCAAAGGTCACGGAGCAGGTGTCCTCAGGTTGCGGTGAGCTCAGCTGATCTGCTTTCTCTGCATTAGAAAATCCCATTGACAAGTGGAGGGAATAGAGAACCCCGCCACCAGCGAACGGTGCGCTGCTGAGAAAAACGTGGCTGGGTGACCAGAGAATCCAGCCCATTGTGTGCTTTATGATATCCAACTCCTTGACAACTGGAGAAACATTGAAGAGATTCCCCCGGTACCCTTCCACCATGTCTCTGATGTTCTGAAAGGAAACTGGAACAGTTATACCTTTCTAAACCAGATTACATGATTCTTCAGCAGCAATGGGTGTTACCTCTTTGATTAACTCTTCCCCTGAGATATGTCCTTATTATTCTATTATTAAATTGTTTTTTTTTTAAATTCACACTGAGCCTTTATCACACACCAAAATATCTCCTTAGTATGCTTCCCAGTTGCCTCAAATTGTTTATATTTCTATGGAAGTGATTTTAAACTTTTAATCGAAGAATAGATTTTTTTTAAAGTCTGTTCTAATTTGCTGAGGTAAGACTTAAGAATGTCTCCTGAATAAATGAGGACAGCCAATACCATCATAAAAGCTTTTAAAGTTCCTTTGAAAATTAATTTAAAGCATTTTATTATCTTAGCTTCGTGTGAAAAGCACTTCAAAGATTCTGGTGATACTTTATACGTGGCACCGATGCAGTTTGTTTAATACCCGTTGAACCCAAAGCTGTCAGCAAGTGCTGCAAGCAATTTGCTATGTAACCGGCCCACTCTTGATGGCGCTTTCCGGATCACGCCCAAATATAGCAAGCATATCATGAATCCTCATTTGCATGAATTTTCATCTAATTAACGAGATTAAAGTAGAAGAAATCACGCAGACGTCGTTTAGTTCTCCTTTTCAAAAACGTGAAGCTGGTGCAATGGCTGCTGAGGGGAACTCAGAAGGTGAGTAGCTATTTCCATTTTCCGTCTCGCAGTTCAAGGGCACTGGAGCTGCTGCTTTCCCCGTGGTGGGAGGAACCCCCTCAAGGGGGGGGGGGCTGGAGAATTCCAGGTCAGGGGTCGCCCCTGGGACGGAGTGGAGGGGGGGGGGGGCGGGGGGGAAGAGGTGAGGAGCTTTTTGTCTGCGAGAGCACTCACATTCTCCCCGTGTTTGTGTGGGTTTCGCCCCCACAACCCAAAGATGTGCAGGGTAGATGGAGTGGCCACACTAAATTGCCCCTTAATTGGAAAAAATGAATTGAGTACTCTAAATTTATTTTTTTTAAAGTTGTGAGAGCACTTCCAAGATGCAGGTTCTTTTTGCTGCTGCTCCTGCTGGGGGCTGCAATGCCTAGAGGCTGCTGTAGCTGAGAGTTTGCTTGCTGCTAGCTGCTGCCTCTTCCCCTTGGACTTACTTGCTGCTTTCAGGATGAAGGGAAGGAAGAGAGAAAGTAGTTGCCTTTTGGTCTCTTTTTCCTGGAGTGCGAAGAGACTGGGATTTGGGCGGGCCTACTACCAGGCTGAGGATGCAGGATGACTTGCTCGAGCAGTCAGGATGTTTTTAAAGGTCTGTTTTGCATGGTGGCACAGTGGTTAGCATTGCTGTCTCACGGCACCAAAGTCCCAGGTTCGATCCCGGCTCTGGGTCACTGTCCGTGTGGGGTTTGCACATTCTCCCCGTGTTTGCGTGGGTTCCACTCCCACAACCCTAAGATGTGCAGGGTAGGTGGATTGGCTACGCTAAATTGCCCTTAATTAGAAAAATGAATTGGGTACTCTGAATTTATAAAATAAAACATCTCAGGTGATTCAAAATGTTGTTTTTTGACGTAGCTACTAAAGGCACCATAAAGAATGCCTTTAGGTGAGAATGTTTTAATATCACAAACAATTTTATATCACATTAGTTGACATTGTATATAGGAATCACAGCTTTATTGTAACAAAAATACGTGCATTATTCCTGAATATCAAACATTTGTCGGATCCTTGGAGAACATTTGCATGCTCACATGGTATACACTTTGCTTTTATAGTCATGAAATGTATCCACAATACTAATTTATAATTTTATTTAGACACAGCAGCAGTGCTATAACAGGGATATATAATTAACCTTGACCAAACATCATTAATTCCCTCTCTAAAAGAAACTTTCTAAATGAACACTCAAATTCCATGGTTGTTATATTCTTTTTGTACAGCTTTCAGTAACACTACAAAGGTGTACAATTAAATTATAGTGGGAATCATTCCTTGTAATAATGCGCCTTCTGCTGTTAAAAGTTTATTTACTTAGAATCGGACTGCATCATGGTACAATGGAATCAATTATAATCCACAATACATAAATTTGAAGAATCCTACAACATGCAAGAACGTAGAGTAATTGGCAAATAGATCTGAAAACAGGTATTGCGAGGAAAAATACTGTTGCTAGGAACTTCCTCAGGGCTTTTCCACTCCACTGGTATAACGTTGGCAGAAATAATGCTTCATTCAAAATTACACCAGAGCTGCAGAAGCCTCAAGGAACTATACACAGCTGGAGAAGTTAGTAACACACTGGTATGTATGTTCATGGATTGGATTCCACAAAGTAAAGTCATGATTTTAGGCCGGTTATTAAGGGAAGAACCAAGCAGATGTTAGGCAATTTCTAAATGAAAGCATCAAATCAACAGGGTACTCCCAATCAGAGCATTCTTTGTCATCCAGCAGCTCCTTACACTGGCATTGCTGAGAACAAGGAGCAAGGCATCTGTCCCTTTTCAGCTAAACAGGGTAAAAATAATGCAAAAAGTTTGAAACGTTAAGAGTGGGGGGGTGCATCATACACTTCACTGTGAAAAGAACTGCAGGTACAACAAACTGCTACTTATTGACAATAAAACAGTGCATCAGAGTTTAAAAGATTTAGTTCAGATGAGTATGTTAATGTATTGCTTACACATACAGAATTACACCATCACTTGCACAAACAAAAATACTTTGTTTATTTTTTGATAACTGTCAATGACTTCTTGTGGAAAGTGCAAATGCAACTTTAACACTGGTCTACTTTCATCTTTTAAAATAAAACTTAAAAGTTTAAAAGGATCTTTTCATTGACATAGAAAAAAAACATTAACAACTTACAGACTGTGCAGATAATTTATTCCAACCTAATCATGTGTTGTGGAATGCTCAGCAGATTTGGAAATATTAGTGCTGCTGTACAAGCATGTTAATTAAATACGGCATTGTTGAGATCTCCTTCAATGTGCTCATGCTACTGAAAGTCCGCTCTGCAAACCATTGGGAGGGTTCTGTTTATTTGAATTCTGCAATGAGGCATTCGAAACATGAAGAGAAATAACATGACCAGAGGTTCCTAGAACCTGTAACCATAATTGTCAAACTGAAATGATTTGGATTCACTAAGGGTGCACAATAGTGTCTGCATTCGTTTTACTCTTCTAGCCTCCATCAGAAACTTCCTGCATCGCTCCTTGGCAGCCAACTGCTCTGCCCGTTTCTCAGCTTTCTTTCTTTTCAGCCACCTGCAAAGATTTATAAGTGAGAAAGAAAATCTACTGAATTAAAGTCTTACTGAGTTAAGCAGAAAAAAAGTACATATGCTCCTATCTTTTCTATTAATGCATCAATTATTTTTGATATTTAAAAATAGGACTGGATTCTCCTGTCCCCCAGTCGTGTGTTTCTTGGCAGTTCGCCGTTTGCTGGCAACATTTAAAAATGCCATGAATTGATACTGGTCATTCAAATGCAAATCAAACACCTACAACTGTAGCTATAAGTTGGTGTCCCATTTCTTTACAAGCTTATGTACAATTAGCAGTTTGAGCCACCAATCCAGATTTGTGCAAAGTAGAATTAAAAATAGTATGAAAATTAATTAAACTTTCCTTACTGCTTAAAAGCTTTTTCAGAATCTTCTCTTGTGTACACTTTTGAGTTGTAATCTTGTTCTCTTTTCCTCATGGCTTCCATTTGCTGCTCTTTAATTTGCTGTTCCCGTTTCTTCTTCAGCCAGAGATTGAAGGCTTCGTTTGGATCCCGATATTCCTAAGAAAACAAAAGTAGGCCGTTTTCACAAAGCTACAATTATCCCAGCATATATTTTTAAAAACTCAATTTTAGTGTGCTAATTCAAGTAAAATAATTACACACTATTATGTAGTTCTAAGTGGTGTGTTTCTTCCCATTCTGAGCTTTAATTCTTCACTAGGGAACTCTCACTAAACCTTTTTTCCCTGGCCTCAGCTGCGCTAAGGCAACAAAGAATTGCATGAAACTAACTATGGCTGACAGCACCTTGATGTTCCATCCCATATGATGCTGTGCCTCACTTCAATCTGATTTTTAAAAATCATTCGAGGGATGTGTACATTGCTGGCTAGGCCAGCATTTATTGCCCATTCCTAATTACCCCTGAGAATGTAATGGTTAGCTGCATTCTTGAATTGCTGCAGTCCATGTGGTGCAGCACACCCACAATTAGGGAGGGAGTGCCAGGATTTTAACCCAGTGATAGTGAAGGCCTTATATTTCCAAGTCAGAATGATGAGTGGCTTGGAGGAGAACTTCCAAGTGATGGTGTTCCCATTTGTCTGCTGCCATTGTCTTTCGAGATGGTAGCGTTGTGGATTTGGAAGATGCTGGACGTTTGAGTAGCCTTGGTGAGTTCCTGAAATGCCAAGGCGGGGGCAACGGGCTGCGAAGCCGGGGTGACACCCCCATGGGATTGGGACGGTATCCAGGCACGGATCACCATTAGCGCGGCTGAAATAGAGCCATCTTATTGCACACTCCACTGACCAACCACTTTGGCCCCTGGTTCTACAGACTGACACCAGCTGTATGGGTGCTTCCACACCACCCTCCGCCATCCCCCCCCACCCCCACCCAGGGAAACTCACCAACAGGACATTAGGTGGCCCAACCAAGGGCAGCGGCCACTATAGCGGCACCAGGCGGGGGCCACGGAGTTTAACGATGGGAAGGGCAGTGCCTCCCAATGGTACCCATGGCAGCAGGGACAGGCGCCAGGGCCAGAGGCCTCTGCGGTGCTGGGCACCGATGGAGCCGGGGATGCGGGGGGGACAAGTGGGGGCAGAGCCCGCAGTACCAACCAAGGCTTCAGTGTAGCCCATTGGACCTAGCTGGGCACGGGGTACACACCATGCTATCATTTCAGCCTTTCACCACCTGCAGACAATGCATATTGGAATTCAACCAGCAATGGTGGCCTTCCTGCTCGTCATCGCAGCCTTATGGGATGCCCTGCGGCAGCACAAGCTGGCGCTGTTTGAGAATGAGGAAGCTGCAGCAGCGGATCCTCCCCAGAGGAACAGGAAGCAGCCACCCAAGTTGGAGAGCTGGCCCCCAACAGGCCGAGAAGGAGGATAATGTGCCAAGATGGCGCCGCATGAGGCCTCGCATGTACCGGCAGCGCCTGTCATTTGAGGGCCTGCCGGACCGGGCATGCTATCGAAGATTGTGGCTCAGCAGGGAGAGAGTGCAACATATCTGCCAGGTAATGGCGCACCCAAGTGTCTCTGGGATGGTGAATAGGGCAGTGTCAGTGTGGAAGATGGATGCAACACCCTGCCTCTCAGATGGGTAAGATGGATGCCATCCACCAATGGTGAACAGGGACACCCAGACATACCTCACTATGACAACAAGCGGCCTGTCATCTGTGGGCTCCTCTCACAGCACCCCGGACGAGGGCGGCAGTTCCTCCGCCTCTTTACGAATCACTGCGCCATCCTGAGAGTCTGCAACGACTGGGGAGTGCCCAGCCATATCACTGAGCACACCCTTTCAGGCAGAGCCTGCTCAGGCCCCACCAGCCAGAGGATGACCGCCAAGGTCATCGGGGCCAATAAGACAGCAGAGTCAGCAACTCGCCTCTTATGCCCCTGTCAGCGAGGGATAAGACGTAACACCCTGGAAACTTAGGTGTGAGGCACAGTTGCGGTATCTATGTAGAGGACGCGCAGGGACGCGCTCTAGATGAAATTTCCTTGAAGTTGCCAGGACACTTAGGCTCGCAGGCAGCAGAGCTGGCAGCGATTGCATATATTGTAGACCATCCAGACTTGTTCCCGACCCCAGCAGACATCTATTCGGACAGCTTGTATGTCTGTAATAGTTTGACAGAATTCCTACCACTCTGGGAAACAAGAGGATTTGTTTCCGCGGATGGTAAGCCCCTACCCTCAACCCCATTACTCCGCCATATCTTAGAGACAGCGAAGGATAGGAAATATGGAATAATTAAGGTTTGCAGTCATCACCGTTCTTCCCCCCCTGGTAATGTTAAAACAGACGCCTTAGCGAAGGCAGGCTCCAGGCATGGTTATTTTTGGAACCCCCCCGAAAGCACCCCAGTACACGCAGTTCAGGTCTCACAGACCAATATTCAGGATTTAGCGAAGGCCCAGAAAGAGGACGAGTAACTAAGGGAAGTTTTAAAGGGAACCTTCCCAGCCCCGTACAACAAGTTTAAACACTCAATAACCACACATGACGGTGTGATTTTAAAGGATGGCATTTATATAGTTCCCAGCCAGGACAGGAACCAGATCATTTGTCAGTTCCATGACAATCATGGACACCAAGGAATTGAACCCACCCTAGCCCACCTCAGACCGCTCTGCTGGTGGCCTGATTTAAAAATCGATGTCACACACTACATTGAGAATTGCTTAATCTGTGCCCAGAACAATCCGGACAGATATGCTAAAAAGGCTCAACTTAGCCATACCTGCCCCGTTAATGGACCCTGGACAAATCTCCAGATAGATTATATAGGACTCCTACCCCCGTGCAGAAATGGTTACAAGTATGTGTTGGTTGTCATAGACAACATCACAAAATGGGTGGAAGCATTTCCATCACAAACTAATACGGCCAAGACAACGGCTAAAATATTAACACACCATATCTTTACAAGATGGGGACTCCCACGCAGTAGAGAGTCCGATCAAGGCTCCCATTTCACCGGACGTGTAATGAAAAACGTCCTCACGATTTTCGGCATTAGACAAATGTTCCATATTGCATACCACCCCCAGTCAAGTGGTATTGTAGAACAAATGAATAATCGGGTTCCAAGCCACCCTCAGGAAAATGGTACAGCAGAATAATAGTACCTGGGATTCAGTACTCCCATTTGCTTTAATGTTTTTAAGAAACACGGTATCCACATCCACAGGATACACCCCCCACACCCTCATGACCGGACGCCCCATGAAAGGCACTGAGTATTTATTAGGACTGGATTTGGCCAGCCCCGCAGTCACAGCCCTCACGCATGAAAATAAGGTTCAACAACTGATACAGAACATAAAGGCAGCCCAACTTGCAGCAGCAGTGAAACTTGGAACCAGGAAGAAACAGAGCAAGGTTTGTTTCGACAAAACAGTACACGCCACTGAGTTTACAGTGGGGCAACAAATTATGCTTTCCCTTTACAACCCCAGTTCATTCCTCTCCCCAGAATTTTCAGAACCGTACTCCATTTCGGACAAAGTCAGCCCCTCAGTATACAAAATAACCTATCCAAATGGTAAGTCTGCGTGGTTTCATATAAACCAGCTCAAGGCTTTCGGCTCGCAGAATAACCACACACATCACATCCTGCTCGCAGCAGCAGACGATCACGCCCCGCCCACAGATGACGTATTCCTCCCCTCCCCCAACCACTCCAGCCTGCCCTCAGATACTACTTCAACTTCGCCCCCAGAGGCACGACCCCGCCTCTCCCTTCCCTCAACCAGCAGCGACAATGATAGCGATCACAATGACGACAGCCACAGCACACCACGTTACGACTACACCCCTGCACCAGGCCCCACTCCCAGCGAATCCGAGCATGATTCTACTAAACCATTCGAGATCACTTATATCACAGCTCCTGACCCAGACCCACCGCCTGACGATTACGGATTGAAGCATAGTAGCTCCAACCTCGACACACGATTCTGGCACCGAGGCAATTCGTTCAGGCTCATCCGGAATGATGAGATGGACCCCAATTCGCCTCAAGCAGCTTTAGCACGGTTACTACAGACAAGAGTTTGGCAGCCGGTGACAGGATGATGACATAGAGTTTGACTCCCACCACACGAATCCCTTTGCGACCCTGTTCGCTATTGAGCAGTGAGGTGTCCAGATGATGGAGAAAAAAGGAACCGATGAAGAGATACGGTGTCCTTTCTGATGGAACCTGCACCATGTTTGTTGAATGTTTGTTTGTTAGTGTTAACGTTAAGTGTTGTTCGTAAACCCGAAAGTTTTCACGGCCCCACGTCACCACTCCTTTAACGCCCCCTGGCTGTTAATGGAACAAGTTTGTCCCCAGACAATAGTTCAGAAGAACTAGTTTGTCACCAGAAACCAGTTTAAAGGTACAAGTTTGTCGCTAGACAATAGTTCAGAGGAACTAGTTTGTCGACAGAACACGACTCATAGATGCTCTCCTAATTCGAGAGGAAGCCCCCCACGACGACCACATTCTTACCTGTTCTTGCCGGTTGCTCAGGCAGTCGAGAAACGGCATTGGTCCCCGCCCTGCCTGAGGACCCCCCTCTGGTCAACTACGCTCAGGTAGAGCACAAATGGCATTGTTCACTGTCCTACCCGGGGATCCTACCCATTTCTTACCCGCCATGGCCCCTACGCACCTCATTTTGGCTCGTTACGTTCGAAATTCTTTTGCTTGGTTTTGGCAACCCTTAGGTTGCTTCCCTATGCTATTTACATCCTCAAACACTGGGATGGTAAATCACACAGGCTGCGAGACGGCTCGCAGCATGGCAGTATTTTTCTTAGATGTCTTGTCCCAAATATTTGGTTCACAAAAAAAAAAAATGAGGGAGTCACAGATGGTGACCACTTACAAAGGGAAATTGGCAATAGAGGACAGACAGACAGACACACGCGATCTTAAGCAAGATAATAACAGAAATTATGCTCGTGTTCACAGAACTCCAGGAACCCCGGAGGAAGACAAAGAAGAAGTCCGACAAAGATGAAGACAGCCTTCGTGTTCACAAGGATCTTAGCGGGATCCCTTCAGTTGCGCGCGGACACTACCCCCCTGACCTCTACCACACAAACCGTAAATGATTCCCACCCCTGCAATACACGGAACCCCGAGATAACTAGCCCAGCGACAGCTAGCAATACCCCGACCTGGTGTGATAAGTTTATCACCTGGTACTCACTCTCATATGTAGTCGAAGCACTCTTAGTGCTGGCGATACTTTGCAGTGTCGTGCAAACATTTAGAGTTAGGAAATGGCGAAAGAGAGCATATCGCTCTCGCACTTCGATATACAGTTTTAGGTCCCCCATTTTCGGATTTCACCAGACCCGCGAACCCATTGGGACGGATTAAAGAACATCCATTTGTTTAATGTATTCTGTGGAATAAAACAACGTAAACCTCTGTGTCTGACTGCCAGGCCAGAGAAATGTGTGTGCTGCTATTTTGTACAGTTTAAGATGTATAGATTATTTTTGGATTGTTTGTATTTTTGGATTGTTTGAATGAGGATAGTTTATTGAGAATAGTTAGAGGTTCCAGTTTTTTTGTTTTTCTGTAATGCATATATTAATATCATAGCGCCCCGTAGAGTTTTATGATAATGAATATATTTAAAATGGTTTAGGTAAAATTGTGTTGCATAGGATAGGACAGTGTAGAGCCTAAGTATGGGTGCCCCGGTTGGTCAGAGGATGAAGACAACATAGTAGTTGTCTTCATCAACGCTTCGCATTGAGGATCACAAGGAGGGAGTGTAGCCATCTGGGATGGCCACGTCCCGATTACAAAATGGACACTTGCAAAGAATGCAGGGTAAATTGGACAATGCTAAGAAACAAGCAGGTGCAAGCTCTGTCTATTGATTAGAACCGTAAACTCTCAGACAGGACAG
Organism: Scyliorhinus torazame; assembly: GCF_047496885.1. Lineage (NCBI taxonomy): Eukaryota > Metazoa > Chordata > Chondrichthyes > Carcharhiniformes > Scyliorhinidae > Scyliorhinus > Scyliorhinus torazame. The sequence goes on along the minus strand of NC_092714.1, from coordinate 71,398,654 downwards.
AAACTACCGAGCAATCTACATACTAATGAGCCTTCTCCGGGGACAAAAGGGAAACATTTAGATACACAATGTTAAGGCAGACTCCCCGGCACCAGAAGAGGCTAAGACAAAGCAGACTAACAGTCACCAGGACACGCCCAGCGATCAGGGAACCACCCCTCTATTGGAGGAAGATCGATACGACTGATTGGGAAAGACCCAATTAGTTGAGGCCAAGTTCAAGACCCGCCCAAAAGCACGCAAAGCCCTTTTTAGTATAAAAGATATTCCCCAAGGGAGAATCTTCCTTCTTTGGCGTTGGCTCTCAGTGGAGAGAGAGACCTGCCTAGCAGCTACAGCAGACCAAGTAAGTTCCAAGTCAACGCACGCTACGAGATAGACGCTCCTAGTTGCTATCCTGCAAACAGCTCAACCCTGCAGCCTCAGAACCGAGCAACGGCCATTGTTCCTCTGACTGAGTGGGCACCCGTAGCTAAGTATAGGCTTTAGTAATAGTGGTAGTTTAGTTTGTAGAGTTTATGCATGAGTAGATTTGACTGTGTAAATAAATGAGCATTGCTTTTGAACTTACTAACTGGTGTATCGAGTCATTGATCAGTATTCGGTTCTGAACCTAGTGGCGGTGTCGAAAGATACCTGGTGACTCTTGAGCAAACGTGATTAAACAGAGCCAAATTAAGAACCAACCAAACGTTTAGCAATACCAGGCACTGTGGGAAGCAAATCTCAGAGGGAAGTTACAAGACGGAAATGACCGGAAAAGTTGGAATCATTTGCACAACCTTCAAAGGGATGCAGTACACGCATTCATTTAAAAAAAAAATTGTTTTTTTTTTGTTTTGTTTTTTAAAAAAAGAGTACCCAATTAATGTTTTCCAATTAAGGGGCAATTTTAACGTGGCCGATCCACCTATTCTGCACATCTTTGTGTTGTGGGGGTGAAACCCACCCAAACATGGGGAGAATTGGCAAACTCCACACGTAGTGACCCAGGGCCGGGAGCGAATCTGGGCCCTCGGCGCTGTGATGCAGTAGTGCTATCCACTGTGTCGCCGTGCAGCCCCAGTAGACGCATTCATAATACTCAGGGCAACATGGTGGCGCAGTGGTTAACTGCTGCCTCACGGCGCTGTGGTCCCAGGTTCGATCCTGGCTTTGGATCCCTGTCCATGTCGAGTTTGCACATTCTCCCCCTGTTTGCGTGGGTTTCGCCCCCACAACCCAAAGATGTGCAGGTTAGGTGGATTAGCCAGGCTAAATTGCCCTTAATTGGAAAAAATGAATTGTGTACTCTAAATTTTAAAAAAATAAATTCATAACTCTAGTCTATGCCCACACCAAAGTCTCAATAACTCCCATCAACTCAGCCTGCCCTGCCTTTACTCCTGCCACCTTATACGCTTGTAAAAACAGATCGGCTGCTTCCTTGTGCGCCAACCTAAAAATCTCACTCTTTCATCTCCTGGCTCTGCTCTCAGCCTAACTCTTTCTCACGCTCTTTTATCTCCCTGCCCCCACCCTCAGCCTCACTTTTTCTTTTACTCTTTTATATTCCCGGCTCCGCTCTCAGTCTCTCTGTCTCCTCCCAGCTCAAGACTTTGCATTCATATAAATGTAATTAGGATTAAAGGGTCTTTGTTTAGCCAACTATATTAAAAGCTTGAATAGCTACAACATTTTAAGATAACTCCTATAAAGTTGATTGCTACAACACGCTTATTTACCAACCTTTAATTAATATTCCAAAAGGTTTTGTGGCAGTGGTAGCATCCCTACCTCTCGGCCAGGAGCTCGGGTCTGACTCTGGGACTTAATGGCCACGGGTTAATATCCTTCCAATATGCCTGTGGCAGGCGGTAAGAACGGGAGAGTCTCCTCATCAGCCAAAACCTGCACAAATCAAGAAGGTACCTTGCCAAGTATAACCATGGACTAACAAATGGAAGTCCATGATCACCACCGCACTCTTAGGGCAGGTACCCCAAGGGAAAGAGAGAATTTATAGACCAGAATGATTTGAGTGACTTGATTTAATTTGATCACGGTATCTTAAATTATACAGTACATCTTTTCCTCTCACAGATGTTTGATACTGCATGGCAAGTCATGCTATGAAATTACCTCAACTATTTAGTTTTTGTCATAAGCATTCAGATATGTTGATCACTTTTACTATACTGGTTACACAGTAATCGTCAAATTAAACTAAATAAAAATGTAAATATTGCTACAGTCCCAGAGGACCACGGGTTTCTTTCCGTCTTGAGATCTGATTGGTCGTGATTTAACGTCAGACGAGGGGAAAGGTTTCTATGTGTCATTTCAGGCGGGTCTGGCTGGGAGTTTCTCCCTGGCTCTTTCGGCGAGTTCCCCATCCCCATTTAACCACACTTCGTCAATTTTGTGAGCCCTGGTGATTTTCTCTCTGGACTAGCCCACACTTCGAATTATTTTCATCACTTGGGAGCTGAACTTGCTGGCCATACCGGCTCCTCAGAAATCAGGATACCATTTCGAAAGGGTACCCGGATCTCTAAGTGAGCTTGAGGGTTCCCACACACGGGCAATGTCACCTCCCACACACAAGGGCATTAATCCCCCCCCGAAGTGAGGACACCCCACTATGGGATCGCTGAGGACCCCCCCTTTTCAGGCCATCCTTTGCCCCCATTTAGGGCCACCCTCTGTTCAGGACCCCTACCCTTCACCCCACCCCAACCGTCTCGGGCCCCTTCATACACACCCTTCACCTCACCCCTCATACACACTCATCCTTACCTTCATAGGCATGGCCCCAACCCTTAGCAGTGCCACCCTCGTACCTGGGAACCATGCTACTGGCATCCTGGCAGTGCCACCTGGACACCTTTGCATTGCCAGGGCTGCAGTGCCAAGATGCCAGCCTGGCAGTGCCAAGGTGCCTGAGTGCCAGTGGGAGAGCCTGGGTGCCACCCTGTCCTGTCCCTGACAACATAGGGGTCTCCAATGACCTGGGAGATCCCCCAGGTGCTCTGATGTCTGGTCCACGTTTGTGTGGACCAGTACAAATCAGTGCCCACGTGACCTCTCACAAGGGAGCCTGTTAGGTCCCAGGCGGCCATTATATAGATCTTCTACCTCATTAGTGAGATGGAGATTGCCCTTAATTGGCAGCACGGTGGCACAGTGGTTAGCACTGCTGCCTCGTGGCGCCGAGGTCCCAGGTTCCATCCCGGCTCTGAGTCACTGTCCATGTGGAGTTTGCACATTCTCCCCGTGTTTGCGTGGGTTTCGCCCCCACAACCCAAAATTTGTGCAAGGTAGGTGGATTGGCCACGCTAAATTGCCCCTTAATTGGAAAAAATGAATTGGGTTCTCTAAATTTATTTATTTTTAATTGGCCTCAATTAGCTTCGCGCCGCATCAATGGGAGCGGGCAGTTAAATCGCAAACTGCTCGGAGCCCGGCGCAGTTCCTCTCTTGCGATCTAACCGGCCTGCACAGATCCTGTGGGGCGTAACGCAGACATTAAATCCCGCCCCTAGTATACACCAAATGACAACTCTGATCTTAGAAGTTTGGGCAGATGATTAAATTAATAGTTCCAATCTTGGGGAAATTACTTTGTTACATTTCCTACAACAGGCAGTTTTACTTTTAGATTTTACATATTTATATATTTTACCTTTAGCGTAGTAAAGTGGCCCAAGGTACTTCACAGGAGAAACATTTGACACTGAGCCACATGTGGAGATATTAGGACAGGTGAGCAAAGGCTTGGTCAATGAGATAGGTTTTAAAGAGTACTTAAAAGAGAGAATTAGCGAACCAGAATGTATGGCTGGGTTTTCATCCTCGAGATGTTTTCTTAGCTACCTGGATATTTTACTGAATACTGCTACTATTAATGAAATTATCTTGGCCAATCTCACTTATCTGGAGCTAAGTAAGAGTCAGATATTATATGCACTTTATGTTCTTCCAACTCTAGCCTCTTGAGTAGCCCCAATTTCCTTTCTACCTCCATTCTCAGCTATGTCTTCAATGTCTAGACTCCAGGCTCTAGAATTTCCTCTCTAACTCTCTGGCTTGCTAACTCTTTCTCATTTTTTAAGACATTCCTGAAGATCACCTTGGCCTTCTGCTCTCTTCTAACAAAGCTGAATGGAATCTTAACAAACAGCACCTCATCGTCCATTAAATTTCTGGGGTGGCGCAGTGGTTAGCACTGCTGCCTCACATGCCGAGGACCCAGGTTTGATCCTGGCCCCAGGTCACTACCCATGTGGAATTTGCATTCTTCCCATCTCAACGTAGGTCTCACCCCCACAACCCAAAGATGTGCCTGGTAGGTGAATTGACCACGGTAAATTGCCCCTTAATTGGGAAAAAAATAATAAGGTACTCTATAAATTTATTTAAAAAAAGAAAACAAAAACATTTCTCATCTGAAAAAAAGCAGAATTTTAATCCATTTCTGCTGTAGTAGAAAACAAAGAATGAGGCTTCTGTTCACTTTGCTTCTTGTTTGAAGCACTGTAAATTCGTATTGGTGACATACATTGGTGTGACAGCATTGATAACATTGTCTATTTTTTGTGTCATAGTGGGGACAGAAATATTTCCACATTTCCAAAGAGATTGGCCCATTTCACTCTCAGCAGGGTCTTTGACTATCTCTCTTAATGGAGAATGAGTGCCTTTATCCAAATTACAGATATCTTGGCTACGCGGTTTACTATGTTGCGAGTTTATTTTACTCTGTCTTTTCTGTGGCTCTGTTCCAATTATGGCAATCAGTGAGTTTGCCCTTCTTTTTATGTCATCTATGTCCGAATGCTTAGAGTCGCCAGGTATCGAATGATACCACCACAAGTGTTAACCGGCTAGCGATCAAAGAGCCAAACACCAGTTAGTTAGTTCAAGGTCAAGAGTACTTTATTTACACACAATTAGTCATGCAACATAAACACTACTAATTAACTCACCTATCAACTAAGAGAACCTGTACTTAACTTCGGGCACCCTGCTTCGGTCAGAAAACAGTGGCCGCTGTTTAATTCTGGATCTCTCGGGTTCGAAGGAGTAACTGCTGCTCAGCTGGGCTCATCCGTCTGGTAGCGGCCGTTGAACTTGGACCCGCTTCTGGTGTTGCTGCAATTGGCGATGGCCGTGACTGGGGTACCAAGGCCAAGAGAGAGCGAACATATGGCAAACTCTTCTTATACTCGGGGGGTTTTCGCGCTCTTTTGGGCGGTCCTTCGATTTGGGCCTTACTCCGTTCGATTCCTTAGCCAATAAGTGGGCGGGGATCTGGATGGCTGGGCGTGTCCCAAGCGGTCACCGACACCGTTGTTTGTGTTTCCCTTGAACAGGGAGTGGCGCCGAAATTTCTGGGACTGTCCCTGTTGCTTGAGTACCAGTCCTTTGTTTTGGTGAAGATGGGCCATCAAATGTTAATCGGCCCCATTAAAATGCTAATTGGACGGAGTTTCGATACCATCTGGATTTTTTTGTTGACAAATATGCATTTCAGGCTCTGAGCCTGCCTGAGTCTTGGCTTGTCCATTTTTCCCACCAGGCTTTGCGAGTTTCTCTGTACCTAGTTGGAAGTGGCCATCCCAGATGGCTACACTCCGTCCTCTTGATCCTCAACGCGAAGCGTGAAGGATCACAATACTGGGTCTTCTTTGTTCTCTGAAATGCCGGGCACCCTTAACCAAGGACAGGTTCTACTCTACTCTGTCCTATGGGTCCAAAAACATTCACCTAATTTTCCCTAAACAACACATGTCTAGGGGGCCATTTAACATTCAGTAAAAAGGGGAACCTCTAACTGTCTCTAACTAGACTACACTCATGCTGCTATTTAACAATCAAAGAACTTGTCTTACAATACAAAAAAAATCCGATAGCAGCATCACATTTCTTCCCAACACTAACATTCACATATAGAGAAGTCACTTTATTAACGAAAACAACAACTGCGGAATTTATTAAGGAGAATGGTTCAGAAAGAGTGTGGGGTTTGCTGGAGTCCGAGGAAAGGGGCTCTAAATGTGTATACTGGAGGGCGGGAGGCTCTTCTTCTCCATTATCGCAATCTAATTGTCTGAATGACACCGTACAATATGGCTATCACTAGTAAGTCTTCCACTGTGTAGGACAGTGAATACCACTTGACGAGATTCTCACACCATGTGGGGGTATCGGTGGCTGAGTGTGTGTGTGTGTGGTGTAGTGTCCGGGCTGGGGGTGTTGTGTTGGGTAGTCGTGTTCGGGGCCTGTGTGGTCAGGGGGGGGGGGGGGTAGAGGTGGGTAACGCACGCAAATGGACTGTTCCAGCGACTATCATGATGCCGAACATCAGGCTCATCTTCATCTTATTCGGGCTTTCCATCACCGTCGAGAATCTTCACATCTTCCTGGGGGAACAAGCATAGTATCTGTTATAATCGTGTTGTTTAACATCTCGTATGTCCGTCTGTTTCTCCTTAACGTCAATTTCCCATTATAATCGTCACCATATGTGACTCCCTCATTTTTTTGTTTTTAACAACCATTTGTGGAGACAAGACACCCGGAAAAGAAATTCTGTGTCACAGTGAGAGCAGTCTCGGAGCCTGTAGTCGATGGGCTGAATGGGCGGACAATTTCACCGCCCACTGCAGACTTGTTTTTCCAACCAAGTGTTTCTGACATGTAAATAGTATGTGGGGGATAGCAACCGAAGGGTTGCCGGAAAGGGCAAAAGTTGTGGCAAAAAGCATTCTTTAAACCACAGGACTAGAAAAGAACAACAAAAGAGTTTTGAAAACAAGTATCCGAATGGGGTGGTGCATATGATCAGGGCAAGAATGGGTGGGATCCCCGGGTACGGCGGTGATCAGTGCCGTTGCTCCACTACTCGAGCTTGGCTGACCAAATGTATAGGGGGTCCTCAGGCAGGGCGGGGATAAGTGCCGTTACTCCACTGACTGAGTGACCTTCCAAGAGCGGCAAGAATTTATAACTACACGGGCTCTAGACAAACTTGTTTCACTAACTGCCATGTGGTGTTGGAAGAGTAATTATGAGTGCTTCAAGAAATTTGGTGAGAGACCAAAATAATAAACTATCAAAAATTTTAGTGAGATCGACAGAAATAGTCGCACAAATAACAAACATTCAACATTTAAAAAATAACAAATTAAAGAAAGAAAAGCGGGCAGGCTCCATCAGAGTACAGGACACCGTAAATCTCAATCAGTTCCTGACTCTCATCATCTGGACACCTCAAGATTCCATTTGAAAAAGATTTGCAAAGGGGTTACCATGGTGGGAGTCAGACTCGGAGTTGTCACCATCTCTCGGGAGCCATACACGTTCATGGAGTTTGCGTGCTAACGCGGCGTGTGTCGATGTGGGGTTATTTTCATCATTCCTCGTCAGGTGACAGGAATTGTCACGGTGCCAGTGCTTCATGTGCGGTAGGGAGGTTGCAAGGGGGCCGTCGCTATTGTCGGGTGACAGGTCAGATTCCGGTGTGGGCAAATAAATCATTTCAAAGAGGCTGAGTGTATCGTGGTCGGGGTCTCTGGGCCTGTAGTGCCTGGGGCCTGGTTTGTGGGATCTTCGTTCGGGTCTCTCAGGGGCTTCAGTAGTGCTGTCGCTAGCAGCCGAATCAAGCGTCAGGGTGAAATTTGATTCTGGGGGCGTGGTCAAGGTTGTGTCTGTGGACGTGCTGCTGGGGAGGGGAAATTGGGTTGTCAATGGGCGAGTCCTCATTGTCTGCTACCGCCAGAGGTGGTGCGAATGGCTGCACTGCGTTCCATAAATCTTAAGCTGGTTTACATGGAACCATCCTGATTTTCCGTTTGGATACGTGATTTTATAAACTGAGGGGCTTACTTTGTCCGAGATTGAATAGGGTCCTGCAAATTTAGGGGAGAGGAATGAGCTAGGGTTGTAGAAGGTGATCATTACCTGCTGTCCGACTGTATACTCCGTCAGGTGTACTGTTCTATCAAAGCAGGCCTTACTCTGCTTTCATTTAGCGCCTAGTCGAACAGCTGCAGCGAGCTGTGCTGCTTTAATATTCTCTACCATGTGCTGGACTGCTTTCTCATGGGTCAGGGCGGTGACTGCGGGGCTGGGCAAATCAAGTCCGAATAAGTATTCGGTACCCTTCATGGATTGTCCGGTCATGAGGGTATGGGGGGTATATCCTGTTGAGCTCGACACTGTGTTCCTAATAAACATCAGTGCGAATGGGAGCACTGTGTCCCATGTTGTGTTGTGCTGCTGCACCATTTTCCTAAGTGTGGCCTTTAGCGTCCGATTCATGCGCTCCACAATGCCGCTGGACTGCGGGAGATAGGCAACGTGGAACTTTTGTTTAATCCCAAAAATCGTCATCACATTTTTCATGACCCTTCCCGTAAAGTGGGAACCTTGGTCCGACTCAATACTATAGGGGAGTCCCCATCTCGTAAAAATTTGCTCTGTTAAGATCTTCGCCGTGGACTTGGCTGTGTTTGTTCTCGAGGGAAACGCTTCGAACCATTCCGTAAATGTGTCTATCACCACTAACACATACTTGTATCTATTTCTGCAGGTGGGGGGGGGGGGGGGGGGAAAGAGGACCAATATAATCCAATGGAAGGTTTGTCCACAGGCCATTTGCAGGGCGGGTGTGGCATAGCTGGACTTTTTTCGCATACCTATCGGGGTTGTTTTGAGCACAAATTAAATAGTTTTCGACGTAATGGGACACGTCGGTTTTCAAATCAGGCCACCAGCAAAGGGGTCTGAGGTGGGCAGGGGTGGATTCAATTCCTTGGTGTCCATGTCAGTCATGGAACTTAGAAATGATCTCATTCCTGTCCTCGGTGGGGACTACATAAATTCCATCTTTTAAAATGATTCCATCATGGACCGTCAAAGAATTCCTAAACGTTTCATAGGGAGCTGGGAAGTTCCCTTTTAAAATGTCTTTTAATGCTCCGTCTTCTTTCTGTGCCTAGGGTAGGTCTTGGATGTTGGTCTGTGAGACCAGAACTGTGTGTACTGGGGCACTCTCGGGGGGGTTGCCAAAAGTGGCCATGTCGTGAGCCTGCCTTCGCTAGGGCGGCAGCTTTCACATTACCGGGTGGGGAGGAACGATGGTGACTTACTTTGACGATGCCATATTTCCTGCCTTTAGCTGTCTGAAGGACATGTTTGAGCAGTGGGGCTGATGGTAGAGGTTTTCCGTCGGCGGAAATAAATCCTCTCGATTCCCACAGGGGTAGGAATTCCGTTAGGCTGTTGCAGACGTACAAATTGTCCGAATATATGTCTGCAGGGGTCGGGAATGAATTGGGGTGCTGGACAATGTAAGCAATGGCCGCTAACTCGGCTGCCTGCGAACCTAAGTGTCCAGGCAACTTTAAAGCTATCTCTTCTAAAGCACGTCCCTGTGCGTCTTCTACATAAATACCACAGCCTGTTATCCTTTTTCCCTCAAGCACTGTGGAGGAGCCATCTACATAAATTCTCAGTGCTTTGTCCGAGGGCTGGGGTCTGATACCTGTCTTTCTTGGTACCGACTTGGGAACAAAGGGGCCTGTGCTGTGCGTTGGGGCTATGATCTCGCACTCATTTGGGGTTCCTGCATGATGCAAATTATCGGCCAGAAACCTGTGCGTTTTTGTCCTTTTTACAGTGATATCGCGTCCCTGTAGGAGTAGGGTCCATCGCGCTGCTCGAATTTGGCTTACTGTGATGTTTTTTAGTCTGCCGTCCAATAAAAGCTGTGTCGGGGTGTGTTCCGTCAAAATGGTTACTGGGTTGAGTCGGTTATGTACGAGAAGTACTGTACCGCCCAGAAAACTGCTAACAGGTGCCTTTCGCAGGCTGAAAATCCTTGTTCCACCGGATCTAAGACTCGTGAGGCATAGGCTACGGGTCCTAGACGATCGTGCCTTTCCTGCAGGAGTACGGCCGAAAGGGTTCGGTCTGTGGTCTCTATGGCGTATGGGGAGTGGGGATCTGGGGCTTGCAAAGCGGGGGCTGTGCTCCGGGCGCGTTTCAATGCATCCACGGTATCAGTGTGCTGTGGAAGCCATTTCCATGGGCCTGTTTCTTTAGTACCTCGGAAAGTGGGGCTGCTTTTGTGGCGAATCCGTCTATATGGTTCCGACAATATCCAACCAGTCCTAAAAATGACTGGAGTGCTCTAACGTTTTGGGGCAAGAGCAAATTTACAATGGAATCAATGCATTTGAGTTCTATTCCACGCTTCCCATGCGTGATGACCGTACCTAAATATGTGACTTTTCCCTGAAGGATTTGGGCTTTCTTGGGGTTAATTTTGCATCCAATCATTGTAAGGAGTTCTAGTAATTCAGAAAGAAGCGAGATGTGCTCTTCCTTGGTGTCAGTCTGCAGGAGCGAATCGTCCACGTACTGAACAAGGCATTCAGGGCGGGAAAATTTAGATAATCTGTTTGCCAATTGTCTATGAAAAATGGAGGGGGAGTTGTGGAAGGCACGTCCACGTGTACTGCTGTCCCTGGAAGGTAAATGCAAATTTATACTGGCATGCTTTTCCAGTGGTATGGACCAAAAGCCATTACTGATATCTAATACCGAAAATATTTTTGACTGGAGTCCCTGTCTCAACATGGTCTCGGGACTTGTGGCAACGGTGGGGGCTGCTAGGGGAGTTACTTTATTCAATTCTCTGTAGTCGATGGTCAGTCGCCATGATCCATCGGGTTTTCTTACTGGCCAAATCAGGGCATAATTTGTCGATGCAACGGGTCGAATCACGCCTTGATTCAATAAACTTTGAATTACCTTGGCTATCTCTCCCTCAGCTTGCTGGGGCTTAGGATCGGGACCTGTAATGTTTACTACACCTGGGATTTTGCCGCAGTCGTGCTTGTGCTGGGCAAATGCTGTTTTATGTCTTTTCAAGATCTCTCTAACCACTTTGTCTGTGATAATGGTTTGTGGTTCAAACCAGTACTCTCCTCCTGAGCTGATTCTATGGGCATAATCTACTGTGAGCGTGGCGGGGCTCGCGCTGCTCTAGCCATTTTCCATATGCATCGGTTGACTGGGTCGAATGAAAGGTTGTGTGCGCTCATGAAATCGATGCCTAGGATGTGTTCTGCTGCCTGGGGCAAGTCTACTAAAACAACAGAATGTTTTGTCCTAATATTACCAAGCTGTACGTCCACAGGGGCTGTGATGTGTCCCTGCTGGAGGTGACCTGGAAAGCCACTGAGGGTAATGGTATCCGTAGTGGGCCATATCTCCTTCTGGTACGTGGTGGAGGAGTTTAACGTGGTTCGGGACCCTCCTGTGTCGCAAAGGAACTCTACGGGGTGTCCCCGGACTGTGCCTGCAACAACCGATCTTCCGGACTTATCCCAAATGGTATCGCAGACCCAAGTTGGGAAGCCCAAACACCGTCAATCGGTGCCACTCATGGCCGAATTATCTGGTTGGGCGTTAACGCTGTGAATGTGTTGGGTATTGTTTCTGGGGGGGGGGGGGTTTGGGTGCTGATTCTTTTGCTGCTTCGGGGGGGCATTGCATTCTCGGGCATAATGTCCTTCTTGTCCGCAATTATAGCATTCCTGTGTCTTGGGGTGCTGCGCTGTACCTCTGCCTTCATTTACCCATGCGGGGTCTAGGTGTGCCCTTACTGGATTCATTGTGGCGTCTACTCTCTCATGCTCTGTCTTTTTCTGTACAGGCTATTCCCAAGCTCTGGACAATCGTTTCAGAACCCGCACTTCATTGTGTGTTGGGTCTGAGGGGTCGTAACTGGCACATGCCTTCTGTCCTGCCTCTGTGGCACTGGATATCAACGTACGGGTCCATTTGGCCATATTGTCTGCTGATAAATGGGCGCGGGCTAACTCACCAAATACAGCAGTAAAATGGATCCAAAGGCGTCCAGCAAACGCTGTTGGATGCTCACCCTTTTTCTGCCTGCACCGGTTGAGTCCGTCTACCGGTTCTCCTCTGTTATATCCTATGGCGTCTAAAATGGCCGTTTTCAGTTCTTGGAGGCTACCTCCCTCCTACATTTTGTGGGTCGGGAAGGGCTGAACTAACTGAGGGGTCTAAGCACATAACTATGAACTTAACCTGTTCCTGCTCGTCTAAACCATACATGAGGGTTTGTTGTTTCACTAACTCAAAAAAGTGATGTGGGTCCGACGTGGGGTGGAAAGTATCTATCTTCTCGCGGGAATCTCGTAACTGGGTGATAGATAATGGGGTGGTGTACACAAAATCGGGTTGGCCTTCCATGGTAACCCTGCGCTGTGTGGTAATGGGGTTCATTGGGTTGGGTGCTGCCTGTGCAGTCGATGGTGCAGGTATTTTTCTTTTCGGGGCCTGGGGGGCTCTATTTTGATTCTCGGTCTCGCTTACATGCCGTTGGGCCGTTTCACTGAGTTCCTGCCAATCGGGGCCGTCTTCCTGGTCTAGCTGTGGGCCAAAGGTGGCTCTAAACCCATTTTGAACTGATAGCAGGGATTGCAACCTTGCAATCTGTTGCCTGCATTTGGCATGGTCCACCGAACTCTGTCTCTGTTCCGTGGTGGAACTGTGGAGTGCTCGGAGGGCTGCTTTTAGATCATCGCACTGTTTCTTTAACTGCTGTACCTGATTCTCTGTCTCTTCTCTTACCATTACAGCACGTTGTGTGTCCTGGTAGGCCTTATTGTATTGGATTTGGAAGCTGCTAAGGTGGGTGAGACAGGATTGAAATGCCCTCTTGACATCATCCATTTCCTTGTCCTTCGCTGCTAACTGCTCCCGGAGCTGTACATTTAATCTCTCGCTTTCACTTAAATCTCCCTCTCTACTTTTCTCCTTCTCCTCTAGCTGCTTGCGGAGCGTCCTCACGACCTCCTCTGTACCTCGCAATCATGCCAGACAGGACACAATTGCCATCGGCTTACGAACCTTAGTCAAACTCTTTTTATGGATCTCGGTCAGGCTGTCCCACCAGGTCTGTCCTATGCTGCCAGGAACTGTCTCTTCATTTGCGCAAAACTCACACCGGGCCATCCTTACCCCTTTAGTTATCTCCTAATCTCTTCTTCCCATACGGGACACTGTTCTGATCTATTGGTCGCTGCGACCTCTGGCTCTTATGGATGCATAAGGCGTTCCATTGCCTTCATGGCCATCCCTACAAATACTTCTGACTTCCGGAAATTTGGAACAAGGGGGAATAAAGTGGTGGTGCAAACACGGGTATGGCTCAAGCTATTTCCCGGTTTACGCAACTCCCGAAAGTTTCACGCAACAAAATCTATCGAGTTTACCTTGTATCCCTTTGTTAGTACGCATGCAAATCACACACTTCCGAATTCTGGAGGTTTGATCGATACTGGTTTCGCTTGTGGTTTCTTTTACTTTGCCAATTTGGATTCTAATTCAAATGCTTTTGTGGGTTCTCTCGGAGTGACACGGTCACTTCTGGGTCGAGTCCTGTCAGATGTCACCAATAACATTGCGAGTTTCTTTTACTCTGTCTTTTCTGTGGCTCTGTTCCAATTATGGCAATCAGTGAGTTTGCCCTTCTTTTTATGTCATCGATGTCCGAATGCTTAGAGTCACCAGGTATCGAATGATACCACCACAAGTTTCAACTGGATATCGATCGAAGAGCCAAACACCAGTTAGTTAGTTCAAGGTCAAGGGTACTTAATTTACACACAATTAGTCATGCAACATAAACACTACTAGTTAACTACACCTATCAATTAAGACAACCTGTACTTAACTTCGGGCACCCGGCTTAGGTCAGAAAACAGTGGCCGCTGTTCAGTTCTGGATCTCTCGGGTTCAAAGGAGTAACTGCTGCTCAGCTGGGCTCATCCGTCTGGTAGCGGGCGTTGAACTTGGACTCACTTCTGGTGTTGCTGCAATTGGTGATCGCCGTAACCGGGGTACCAAGGCCAAGAGAGAGCGAACATATGGCAAACTCTTCTTCTTATACTCGGGGAGGGGGGGGTCCTTTGATTTGGGCCTTACTAATTGGGTGACCTCTGATCACTCCGTTCGATTCCTTAGCCAATAGGTGGGCGGGGATCTGGATGGCTGGGCGTGACCCAAGCGGTCACCGACCCCATTGTTTGCATTTCCCGTGAACAGGGAGTGGCGCCGAAATGTCTGGGACTGCACCGATTGCTCGAGTACCAGTCCTTTGTTTTGTTGAAGATGGGACATCAAATGTTAATCGGACCCATTAAAATGCTAATTGGACGGAGTTTCGATACCGTCTGGACTTTTTGCTGACAAATATGCATTTCAGGCTCTGAGCCTGCCTGAGTCTTGGCTTGTCCATTTTACCCGCCAGGCTTTGCGAGTTTCTCTGTACCTAGTTGGAAGTGGCCATCCCAGATGGCTACAACTATATCACAAAATATATCCACTGTATATTACTGCTGTTTCGTAAAACCATTGTGGCCATGTATTAGAATGGGCTGTTACTGTGATTTTGTTTAATTACATTGCAATGTTTTATACTGGAGTACAGCTACTTTGCAAATTATTAAGGATATGAAATCAAAAGGTAGACAATTTTTTAAAAGAAATAAAAATGGAGGTAAACAATATGGATACCATCCCCTTCACAAGTAAATATTAAGGTTCTTGCAGTTACAATTGTAATCAGGGTCAGATTTTCCTGCAGTTTAACTTGGACTTGGGTTTCAGAATAAGTAAATCATTTCTTTTTTTTACTAAGACATACACACACATCAAACACAACCAAAACCAAAAAGAGAACAAACAGGAAATCTCAAAACAAATAAATAACCCTCACACTCCACCCTCCCTGCTGTTGCCTTTCACCCACTCTGCTCTTTCCCCCTCCCCCGCCCGACTTAACTATCGTGGAAGAAATCGATAAATGATTTCCATCTCTGGGCAATGCCTCTCAAGGCGAACTTGATTTTTTTTACACCCCCGTGTTCGGCGGCCCAGAGTCCCTCCATCCCAACAAGATCCGTCTCCAGGCTACCAAAGAGGCAAAGGCCAAAATTACGGCCTCTATCCACTCCTGCACTCCCGGTTCTTCCGACACTCCAAAAATTGCCACTTCTGGATTTGGGATCACCTTCACCCACAGCTGGAGGGATTCTCAGCCATCATGTCAGTGAAACCCCACCAGAATCCCTCCAGCTTCGGACAGACCAAAAACATGTGGACATGGTTCGCTCCCCCCCCCCCCCCCCCCCACCCCCCACCCCCCTTCCCCAACCGCCCACCGCTATCCTCCCCCACCCCCCCCCTCAAAAACCTGTTCTTTCTGGTCACCATCATATGCGCCCTGTGAACTACTTTAAATTGAATGAGGCTGAGCCTAGCACATGAAGAGGATGCACTCACTCTTCTCAGAGCCTCCTCCCATAACCCAGCCTCCAACACCCTCCCCAGCTCGTCCTCCTAATTTTGCTCAACTTCTCCTAACGGGGCGCCCTCCCAGTCCCTTAATTTGTTGTAAATCTCTGACACCCTGCCCTCACCAATCTCTGCTTTCGACACCACTTTGTCCTGCAACCCTGGGGGCGGCAGGTCAGGAAAGGACGGCACCGGTTTCCTCACATAGTCCTGAACCTGTAAGTACCGGAACCCATTACTGCTGGGCAGCTCATATTCCTCTACCAACCCCTCTAATCTCGAAAAGCTTCCCCCCATAAACAGACTCCAAACCTCTCAATCCCCACCCACCACGGAACCCTGCGTCCAGCCCCCCAGGAACAAACCTGTGATTCCTACAAATTGGAGCACAAACGAGGCCTCCTCCAGTCTCAGGTGCTGCCGCCATTGTCCCCACTCCCTCAGGGCCACCACCACTATCGGACTTGTGGAGTACCTGGCCAGCAAGAACAGCAGAGCGCGCCGTCAACAGTGCTCCCAAGCTAGTGCCCTTACACGAGGCTGCCTCCATCCGTTCCCATACCGACTCCACCACCCCCCCCCAACCCACTTCCTTACCATGGCTATATTTGCTGCCCAGTAATAGATTACGTTTGGCAAGGCCAGCCTGTTTCCCCCTCCCCCCCGCCATGCCCCCACTCCAACAGCACCTTCTTCACCCGAGGGGTTTTCCCACCCACACAAACCCTGAGATCAATGTATTGATCGTCCTAAAGAAAGCCTTTGAAATAAAAATCGGAAGGTTCTGGAACACAAATAAAAGCCTTGGGGGTACGGTCATCTTCACAGACTGCACCCGCCCCGCCAATGACAACGGGAGCATGTCCCACCTGTTAAAATCCCCCTTCATTTGCTCCACCAACCAGGCCAAATTCAATTTATGTAATTGCTCCCATCCCCACGCCACCTGGATGCCCTGTTATGAGCCAGGGTTTAGAAACTCCAAAGTATATTATGAAGTTCACCTGACCTACAATCTTTATGTTGAATTTGGCTAGGATGAGCACAAGAGCCTTCCCTTCAGGTGTGCTTCATCAGTCTTCCCAGACAGTAATCAAAACAAGCTTTATTCTAATAACTTAGTTGACATTTATATAGTACGAAGTCTTACAACACCAGGTTAAAGTCCAACAGGTTTGTTTCGATGTCACTAGCTTTCGGAGCGCTGCTCCTTCCTCAGGTGAATGAAGAGGTATGTTCCAGAAACACACATATAGACAAATTCAAAGATGCCAAACAATGCTTGGAATGCGACCATTAGCAGGTGATTAAATCTTTACAGATCCAGAGATGGGGTAACCCCAGGTTAAAGAGGTGTGAATTACATCAAGCCAGGACAGTTGGTAGGATTTCACAGGCCAGATGGTGGGGGATGAATGTAATGCGACATGAATCCCAGGTCCCGGTTGAGGCCGCACTCATGTGTGCGGAACTTGGCTATACGTTTCTGCTCGGCGATTCTGCGTTGTTGCGCGTCCTGAAGGCCGCCTTGGAGAACGCTTACCCGGAGATCAGAGGCTGAATGCCCTTGACTGCTGAAGTGTTCTCCGACTGGAAGGGAACATTCCTGCCTGGTGATTGTTGCAGACCAACAACGCAGAATCGCCGAGCAGAAACTTATAGCCAAGTTCCGCACACATGAGTGCGGCCTCAACCGGGACCTGGGATTCATGTCACATTACATTCATCCCCCACCATCTGGCCTGCAAAATCCTACCAACTGTCCTGGCTTGATGTAATTCACACCTCTTTAACCTGGGGTTACCCCATCTCTGGATCTGTAAAGATTTAATCACCTGCTAATGGTCGCATTCCAAGCATTGTTTGGCATCTTTGAATTTGTCTATATATGTGTTTCTGGAACAGACCTCTTCATTCACCTGAGGAAGGAGCAGCGCTCCGAAAGCCAGTGACATCGAAACAAACCTGTTGGACTTTAACCTGGTGTTGTAAGACTTCGTACTGTGCTCACCCCAGTCCAACGCCGGCATCTCCACATCATGACATTTATATAAGCACACTGCAAGAAGTTTTATCAATTACAAACTTAAAGACACCACACAGCTACAGTAATTTATGAACACTTGATGAATTCCCCCTTAACAGTCTCCTCTTCGCCATGTCTGCGCCCAGTTCCTGGTACATCCGAAGCTCGCTCCCCTCCCAGTGCATCTCCGCATCTTCCTCGCCCATCTCAGTATCTTCTCCTTGTCCAGGAACCGGTGAAGACGCATCACTATCGCCCTCGGTGGCTCATTCACCTGCAGCTTCCTTATCAGTGCCCTATGACTTCCAGGGGCCTGTCAAAGGTCCCCTCCCCCAACAACTTCTCCAACATCTTGGCCACATATGTGCCAGCGTCCATTCCCTCGATGCCTTCAGGCATCCCCATGATTCTTAGGTTCTGCCTCCGGGTTTGGTTCTTCAAGTCCTCCACCTTCTCCTTTAACCGCTGCAGAGTCTCCCGCATCATGCCTATCTCGGCTGCCATCGAAGCTCCTCTTGCTCCCTCACCGCCTCCTCCACTTTCCGAATAGCCTGGCCCTGGCACTCCAGCCTCTGCTCCATACGATAAATTCCCACTTTTTAAAAAATATATATTTTATTGAACATTTTGTCCCATACAACAATTTTTCCCCTCTTACACAGCAAACGTAACAATACAGAAATTTTTAACAATACATAAGTAACAAAACCCCATTATCGTTTGACTTAAACTAAACTAAGACCCCCCTCCCCCCTCCCCCCTGGGTTGCTGCTGCTGGTCATCTGTCTTCCCTCTAACGTTCCCCTAGGTAGTCGAGAAATGGCTGCCACCGTCTGGTGAACCCTTGAGCCGATCCTCTCAGGGCAAACTTTATCTGCTCCAGTTTAATGAACCCCGCCATATCATTTACCCAGGCCTCCAGTCCGGGGGGTTTCGCCTCCTTCCGCATGAGTAGGATCCTGCGCCGGGCTACTAGGGACGCAAAGGTCACAACGTCGGCCTCTTTCGCCTCCTGCACTCCCGGCTCATCCGCAACTCCAAATAGAGCTAACCCCCAGCCTGGTTTGATCCGGGCCTTCACCACCTTCGAAATCACTCCCGTCACTCCCGTCCAATACCCTTCCAGTGCCGGGCACGCCCAAAACACATGTGCGTGGTTTGCCGGGCTCCCGCCACACCTCCCACATTTGTCCTCCACTCCAAAGAACCTGCTCAATCTTGCTCCCGTTATGTGTGCTCTATGTAGCACCTTAAATTGAATCAGGCTAAGCCTGGCGCATGAGGAAGAGGAATTTACCCTGCTTAGGGCATCAGCCCACATACCCTCCTCTATCTCCTCCCCTAGTTCTTCTTCCCACTTTCCTTTTAGTTCGCCCACCGACTCCTCCCCCTCTTCCCTCATCTCTCGGTAAATCTCTGACACCTTGCCCTCTCCGACCCACACCCCTGAAAGCACTCTGTCCTGTATCCCCTGTGTCGGGAGCAACGGAAATTCCCTCACCTGTTGTCTAGTAAACGCCCTCACCTGCATATATCTCAAGAAATTTCCCCGGGGCAACTTATACTTTTCCTCCAATGCTCCCAAGCTCGCAAAAGTCCCATCTATAAATAAATCTCCCACCCTCCTAATTCCCAACTGGTACCAGCTCTGAAATCCTCCATCCATTCTTCCTGGGGCGAACCTATGGTTGTTCCTGATTGGGGACCCCACCAGGGCTCCCCGCACCCCTCTCTGTCGCCTCCACTGTCCCCAGATATTCAATGTTGCCGCCACCACCGGGTTCGTGGTAAACTTTTTAGGTGAGAACGGTAGCGGCGCCGTCACCAGCGCCTCTAAACTCGTCCCTTTACAGGACTTTCTCTCCAGTCTTTTCCACGCCGCTCCCTCACCCTCCATCATCCATTTACGTATCATTGCCACACTGGCGGCCCAATAGTAATTCGCCCAGGTTCGGTAGTGCCAATCCTCCTCTGTCCCTACTACGCTGAAGGAACCCCCTCCTTACTCTCGGAACTTTCCCTGCCCACACGAAGCTCGTGATGCTCCTGTCTATTTTATTAAAAAAGGTCTTGGTGATTAGTATAGGGAGACATTGAAATACAAATAAGAACCTCGGGAGGACCATCATCTTAATTGCTTGCACCCTGCCCGCCAGCGACAGAGGCTGCATGTCCCACCTCTTGAAGTCCTCCTCCATTTGTTCTACCAGCCGTGTCAGATTAAGTCTGTGCAAGATTCCCCAACTCCTAGCAATCTGAATGCCCAGGTATCGGAAGTTTCTTTCCACTTTCCTTAGAGGCAAGCCTTCTATCTCTCTACTCTGGTCCCCTGGATGTATCACAAATAATTCACTCTTCCCCATGTTTAGCCTATACCCCGAGAAATCCCCGAACCCCCTCAAAATTCGCATAACCTCTATCATCCCCCCCGCTGGGTCCGACACGTATAACAATAGGTCATCTGCGTATAACGAGACTCGGTGTTCTTCTCCCCCTCTAATCACCCCTCTCTATTTCCTGGAGTCTCTCAACGCCCAATTGCCAACGCGAACAACAATGGAGACAGCGGGCATCCCTGTCTTGTTCCCCTATATAGTCGGAAATACTCCGATCTATGTCGACCTGTAACTACGCTTGCCGTTGGAGCCCCATACAGAAGTCTAACCCAGCTAATAAACCCGTTCCCGAACCCAAACCTCCTTAACACCCTATCAAATGTCTTCTCTGCGTCCATTGCCGCCACTATCTCTGCCTCCCCCTCCACTGGGGGCACCATTATCACCCCTAATAGTCGTCGCACGTTAACATTCAGTTGTCTCCCTTTTACGAACCCTGTCTGGTCTTCGTGCACCACAGTCCTCTATCCTCGATGCCAGTACCGTTGCCAACAATTTGGCATCCACGTTCAATAGTGAAATAGGTCTATAGGACCCGCACTGCAACGGATCTTTATCCCTCTTCAAAATTAACGATATCGTCGCCTCCGACATCGTCGGGGGTAGAGTCCCCCCTTCCCTGGCCTCATTGAACGTCCTCACCATCAACGGGGCCAACAAGTCCACATATTTTCTGTAATATTCCACTGGGAACCCGTCTGGTCCCGGGGCCTTCCCTGCTTGCATGCTTCCCAGTCCCTTAATAACCTCGTCCACCCCAATCGGCGCCCCCAGGCCTACCACCTCCTGCTCCTCCACTTTCGGGAACCTCAATTGGTCCAGGAACTGCCGCATCCCCTCCTCTCCCTCTGGGGGTTGAGACCTATACAGTTCCTCATAGAAGGTCTTGAACACCTCATTTATCTTTCCTGCCTTTCGCACCGTGTCTCCCCTTTCGTCTCTAATTCCTCCCATCTCCCTCGCTGCTGCCCTCTTTCGCAATTGATGAGCCAACAGGCGACTAGCCTTTTCCCCATATTCATACCTCCTCCCCTGTGCCTTCCTCCACAGTACCTCCGCCTTTCTGGTGGTCAGAAGGTCAAACACCGTCTGGAGTCTTCTCCTCTCCCTGTACAATTCCTCCTCCGGGGTCTCTGCAAATTCCCTATCCACCCTTAAAATCTCCCCCAGTAATCTTTCCCTTCCCTTGGCCTCTGTTTTCCTTTTGTGGGCCCCAATGGAGATCAGCTCTCCTCTGACCACCGCTTTTAGTGCTTCCCATACCACTCCCACAGGGACCTCGCCGTCGTCATTGACCTCCAGGTATCTCTCAATACACCCCCGCACTCTTGCACACACTCCCTCATCCGCCATCAGTCCCACATCTAATCGCCAGAGTGTTCTCTGCTCCCTTTCCTCTCCTAATTCCAGGTCCACCCAATATGGGGCATGATCCGAAACCGCTATGGCTGAGTACTCAGCTTCTTCCACCCTAGAGATCAACGACCTTCCCAAAACAAAAAAATCTATCCGGGAGTACACTTTATGGACATGGGAGAAGGAGAACTCCCTCGCCCTAGGTCTAAGAAATCGCCATGGATCCACTCCCCCCATTTGGTCCATAAACCCCTTAAGTACCTTGGCCGCTGCCGGCCTTCTTCCGGTCCTTGAGCTGGATCTATCTAGCCCCGGGTCCAGCACCGTATTAAAGTCCCCTCCTAAAATCAAGTTTCCTACCTCCAGGTCCGGTATACGCCCCAGCATCCGTCTCATAAATCCCGCATCGTCCCAGTTTGGGGCATACACATTAACCAACACGACCTCCATTCCCTCCAGCCTGCCACTCACCATTACATATCTACCTCCGCTATCTGCTACGATGTTCTTTGCTTCAAATGCTACCCGTTTCCCCACCAAAATGGCCACCCCTCTATTCTTTGCGTCCAGTCCTGAGTGGAACACCTGTCCCACCCATCCTTTCCTTAACCTAACTTGGTCCGCCACCTTTAGGTGCGTCTCTTGGAGCATAACCACGTCTGCCCTTAGTCCTTTCAAATGCGCGAGCACTCGGGCCCTTTTTATCGGTCCGTTCAGGCCTCTCACGTTCCACGTGATCAGCCTCACTAGGGGGCTACCTGCCCCCCTCCCGTGTCGACTAGCCATTACCTTCTCTAGGCCAGTCCCATATCCCGCCTCCGCGCTCCCGCTCGCTCCCCCAGCGTCACACACCATCCCCGCCCACCCACTCTTTAGCCATTTCCTTTTGGATTTCCGCAGCAGCAACCCAGTTGTGTCCCCCCCCCCCCCCCCCCCCCCCCCCCGGCTAGGTCTCTTTCTAGCATGATTGCTCCCCCATATTACTTCCGTAAGTCAGCTGACTTCAACTGACCCCGGCTACTCCTGCTCACTCCTTGACCCCCCGTGTGGGGAACTCCCATCCGCCTTGCGCCTGTCTTCCCGCCTTATTCTTTCTGGCGCGGGAACATCCCTTTACCTGACCCGCCTCTTATGGCGCAGCACCCTTTCCCCTCCCCCTCCCCTTCCCCATTCTCCAACTTTGTCCCGTCTTTCCCCCCTCACCGGCGCCCACATTTCCCCAATGTCTCCCCCCTTCCCAATTTACTTCTCATTTAACTTCAACCATAACATTAACAATAACATTTCCTGCAGCATCAGTCCCTCAGTTCCGATCCAATTTCTCTTCTTTGATAAAGGTCCATGCTTCCTCCGCCGTCTCGAAATAATGGTGTCTCTCCTGATACGTGACCCATAGACTTGCCGGCTGCAGCATCCCGAACTTCACCTTCCTTTTATGCAACACCTCTTTGGCTCGGTTAAAGCTCGCCCTCCTTCTCGCCACCTCCGCACTCCAATCCTGGTGCACCCGTACCACTGCATTCTCCCATCTGCTACTCCGCACCTTTTTAGCCCATCTCAGGACCTCTTCTCTATCCTTAAGGCGGTAAAAATCGCACGATTATCGCCCTGGGTGGTTCTCCCGCTTTTGGTCTTCTCGCCGGAATCCGATTTGCCCACTCCACCTGCCAAATGCGCAACCATCACACCATGGCTCCCACCGGAAGTCCCAAGTAAAACATTTCGAAGTACAAGTTATACCCCAATGGAGAACCCGGGATCAGGACCATAACGATTTCCCACGATCTCCCTGGAATATGAACTGACCCTTTAAGGGGACGGGACTTCCCCTTAACAGCGAGAGCCCCACTCACATAAAAAACCCAGCCAGGGTGCAGATTAGGGAATTGTTTATTTTTAAATTTAGAGTAGCCAATTCTTTTTTTTTTCCAATTAAGGGACAATTTAGCATGGCCAATCCACCTACCCTTCACATCTTTTTGGGGGTGAGACCTATGCAGACAAGGGGAGAATGTGGAAACTCCACATGGACAGTGACCCGGGCCGGGATCGAACCTGGGTGCTGTGAAGGAGTTTGGATTTGTATCGTAATAAACCTTGTTAGTTGATTTCTACCTATCGTCAATGTGTCCTGCTTACCGCAGATTCAACATTGGCGATGAGGATTCAGTGGAGCTGCCATTGCCACTGGTTACCACATGCCCGGTCCACCTCGTTTAGGCCTCGGGAGGCCCCTCTACAGACCACCGAAATGCCAAACATAGGGAAGCTGGAGCTGTTTAACGCAGGTACAGATGATTGGGGACAATACGTCGAACGTATGAAACATTTTAAAAAGATGAATGTGATTAGCGGCAATGAGAGACAAACTGGTATTGCTAGTGGATTGCAGAGAGCTTACCTACAGTATGATAAAAAGCTTGATTCACCCGGACCCCAGATACCCGGCTGTTCGCTGCTCTGGTGGCCTTAGTGGGGGAGCATTTCTAGCCGAAAATGTCGCTCATTGTTCGGCACTTTCGGTTCCACACGACTACTCAGGCCCAAGACAAGTCGGTGACTGACTTGCTGGCCCGCCTCTGAAAACTGGCAGAGGCATGCGAATTCGGAGCAACATTAAATGAGATGCTCCTGTGCCGCTTAGTGTGTGGACTCCGTGACGCAACCATGCAGAACAAATTACTAGGTGAGGCCCACTTGGACTTAAACGCATGGTGGAGATAGCCATCTCCAAAGAAAGCGCTGAACAAGCAGTCCAGGAACTACAGGGAATGGTGGTGGTCAGTTTGGGATGCAAAGGCGAGCGCCAATCACACTCTACTGGAACTGAAGAAGCTGGCCCCAGCAGTGGGACACCTACAGGAGAAACAGGGGATGCCTTAACAGAGGCTGTGAGCGCTGCCGGGAGTTCTCTCCTGGCCTTGAGGAACAGGAATACAATTGCCAACCAGCAGGGACTGCAATAGGCCACAGGGACCAGGGTAACAGGAGGCCCTGCGAGGATCTACCCGCCCACCGACTCACCAGGCACCACCGCCCCCCCCACATGACAAGCCTTACTATGCGGAAGACGACAACAGCACCTACCAGCAGTTGCACTGCTGCGCCAAGAGTGCTGCTCATCCAGATCTCTCTGCAAATTAATGGACGCTCCATGCATGGAGCTCGACGCTAGGGCAGCAGTGTCTATAGTCAGTCGCCATACTTTTGACCGCATTCAATTTGGCCTTCAATCATTGACCCTGTTGGACATCAACACGCGTTTGGCCACCTATATGGGGGAACCGCTGGCAATAGCGGGCACTTCAACTGTTCTAGTAGAGCATGATCAGCAATGCGCAAGTCTTCCTCTGGTGGCGATCCACGGGATCAGTCTGAGCTTGCTGGAGCATGACTTGTAACAGCATCTACTATTGGACTGACAACGGGTGTGCTGCCTGCACCCACATGGCCCGTTAAGGGATTTTGGCCAGAGTTCCGTCGGTATTCCAGGGTGGCTTGGGCAATATCAAAGGGTCAGTGGCCCAACTAAGCAGGGACCTGACAGCTCAACCGTGCTACCTCCGTGCCTGACCTGTTCCGTATGCCCCATGAGCTAAGGTAGACTCAGAACTGGACTGGATTGAGAGTTTGGGCATCATACGCCCGCTGCAGTTTTCCGACTGGGTGGCATCGGTCATCCCAGTCATGAAACCCGACGGATCAGTAAGTTTACACGGGGACTATAAGATGACGGTCAACCGTGTGTCTTGGTGATTCTGCACGTTTATGAAACTCAACATTAGTCAAGCTTACCTCCAGTTGGTCCTGGCCTGCAAGTCCAGGCGCTTCATAACCGTGAACACGCACTGGGGCTATATGAATACACCTGCCTGTCCTTTGGGGTTTCCTCCACATGCGCAATATTCCAGCACGTAATGGAGAATGTCCTGCGAGGTCTACCTCGCGTGGTGGTCTATCTGGACGACATCCTAATCACGGGCTCATCCGACCAGGAGCATTTGCGAAACCTGGCCAAGATGCTGAAGCGTCTTGAGGAGGCCGGCGTCCACCTCTGGTGGGAGAAGTGCGACTTCAATGCCGCCGACGTAATGTACCTTTTTTACCCAGTGGAAGAAAAGTACAGGCAATTCGGCAAGCCCCCATGCCGGGAGGCCCAACGGAACGCCGATCATTCCTCGGCCTAGTCAATTACTATGGCAAGTTCCTTCCGAACCTGGCCACCCCATAAGCCCCCCTCCACCGTCTTTTGACCCATGACCACTCCTTTTGACCTGCGACGCTTCTCCGTACGGTGTCGGGGCCGTGCTGGCCCACACCATGGACGATGGATCTGAATGTCCCATCGCTCCACGAACATTGGCAGACATGGAGAAATGATACATGCAGACTGAGAAGGAGGGTTGTCCATCGTGCTTGGAGTCAAGAAATTTCATCAGTATGTCTATGGGCATTGCTTCACCAATCTCAAGGACAACAAGCCCCTCCTCTGACTCTTCAAGGAGAATTGGACGATTCCCTCCATTGCTTCCGCCCACATCCAACAATGGGCATTACTGCTGGCGGCATATGATTATGTTCTGGAACACTGCTCCGGGACAAAGATTCCCCATGTTGACGCATTAAGCCGTCTGCCCATGCCAACCAAGCCAGCAACACCAATGGCGGCCGGCGAGTCATTGCCGCCCTCCATTTCATGGACTCATTACTTGTCACGGTGTCCTGTATTTGGTGGTGGATCCAGATTGATCCTCAGCTATCACGTGTCCACCACATGGTACAGTATGGGGCTCAGCACCGAGCTTTACCGCAGAACCTGAAGACTTACAGCACGAAGATGCAGGAGCTGGGAATAAAGGACGGAGTAGTCCTTTGGGGCACCTGCATGGTGGTCCCCGAATGTGGGCAGGCTGCTCCTGTTGGACCTCCACACTGCACACCCATGAAAACGTTCGCTCGAAGCTACGTTTGGTGGCCCGGCATCGATGCGGACATTGACTGCATCCAGTGTCAGGTGCACCAGAGGTTGCCCCCTGCAGCCCCACTCCACCCATGGGAATGGCCAGGTTGTCCATGGTCTTGGCTCCATATCGACTTTGTGGGACCCTTTCAGGGCAATATGTCCCTCCTCCTTGATGCCCACTCCAAGTGGATGGAGGCCCTCAGGACACAGGCAGCGACGGCCCAGGCTACCATAGAGAAACTCCGGCACATTTTTAGCATGTACGGCATACCGGATGTGCTGGTGTGAGAAGATGGTATGGCTTTCACAAGTGCAGAATTTGCGGCGTTTGTATCCGCCATCAGGATCCGTCACTTAAGGACCGCCCCATACCACCCGGCTTCCAATGGGTTGGCCGATCAGGCAGAACAAACTTTCAAGCTTGGAATGAAGAAGCAGACGTCAGGTTCCTGGGAGACAGGTTCTTATTCTGCTATCGGATGACCTCGCATGCCACGACAGGCATTGCGCCGGCCGCAATGTTGATGGGTTGTCGCCTCTGCACCTGATTAAGTCTCGTCTTTCCGGATATTGATCAGAAAGTCCGCCGCACTCAGGACCAAACCGAGATGGTCGCAGGCCACTGCAAGCTGTTGCGTGAGTACGCCCCTGGAGACATGGTACACGTCTGGAATTTCGGCGATGGAACTACTTAGATCCCGGTGGTCATGTTGGCGAAAACGGGACCCGTTTCCGACAGCATATGGGCACAACGCCGTGAGTCTAATCGCCACGTGGACCATCTCCAAAGCTGCGTAGCGGATACTCTGGTCTTACCGGCCGTTGATTCAGACATCCCAGTGCTATAGTCTTCGCCCCTGCCCCTGCTGACGCTGCCACCCACCCATTGCTCTGCCAGCTGTCGAGAATCCAGGGGTCGATTATGAGGATGCCGAGATACCAGACGAGGAACCGCCTAGCTCCAACTCTGAAACCGAGATGGACGTTTCACCACCGTCAGAGGCACCCGTGCCGGCTCTCGTGGCTGCACTCTCAACGGCACCACTGCCCAGACACTCATCAGTCCGATATTCACCTCCTGACGCCGCACGGTCTGCACCTGAACACCGTCCACAGGTGAAATGGTCAAAAGGCCTGGTGCACTTACCCATGGATATGGACTGTGCTCCTGACTTTAGTGGGGAGGGGGGCTGGAGAGAAAGGAGAGTTATAACCCCAATGGAGGTCCCAGGATCTGAACCATACGATTTCCCATGACCTCCCCCAGAAGATGAACTGCCCCTTTAAGGGTGTGTGGCTTCCGCTTAACAGGAAGAGCTCCAACTCGCTTAAAAACTTGGGTGCAGGTCGGGGAAGGAGACCTTGGGGCAGTGGAGGAGTTTGTATTTGTGTCGTAATAAACCTGGTTTGTTTATTTCTACCTAGCGTCTATGCGTCCTGCTTACCACAGATTCAACAGTACAGTACCTTACTATTCTTTCTTTCTAGCTCCTTTGCACATTGAATTCTCCTTTCTTCTTGGTGCTGCTGTTTCTTCTTCTGAAGCCAGACCCCAAAAGCTATCTTGTTCTCCTCTTTCTTCCGCATCTCTTCTTCAGTTTTTTTTGCCCCTACCTACACAACAAATCATATTTTTTTTTTTTTAAAGAATATTTATTAAAGGTTTTCAATTTTACATTTTACCACAAGATGGAAAAAATCCCCCAAATCTAGTACAGTACAGTGTAATCATTATTCCACATGTACAGAAAAGACCAGCAAATACTCATACAAATGGTTCAAATGTCATTGTAGTCAGTGTCTCTTTATGTATGGATAATGAAAGGATACCAGAAAGATGAGGGAATCTCAGGATAACAGGATAAAGCCATGAGCACATAGCACCTTGTGACCCTCCTCCACAAGACAAGGACAACAAAAACAGAGCTACACAATATACAGGATCCCTTATGGGGTGAAATACAACCAAAACAGGACCTAACACCGTATCTCAAGACCTCCAAGCAATGAAAGGCCACTCAAGAAAAAGGGGAACATCAGGATACTGCTATCGGCACAAAACATAGCTTGGTAGTGCAGACTTTTGCATGCAGGAGTCAGTAAGCTAAGGATTCTTACACCATGCCAAGATTCACAATACAACTCCACTCCAGACAAATCAGGGGCACCAATCAGACCCCACCATCACCGGAGGATGTACATCATTTTCTACGAAGGAAACCCCACCGATAATGAGAATAATAATAGTCAAGACACCCATGGTGCCTCTGATTTGTCTGGAGTGGAGTAAGGTATGTTGTATTGTGAATCTTGGCTTGGTGTAAGAATCTTTGGCTTACTGACTCCTGCATGCAAAAGTGTGCACTACCGAGCCATGTCTTGTGCCGATGGCGGTATCCTGCTGTTCCCCTTTTTCTCGAGTGTCCTTTCAACAGGCTCTCTTGGGGAGCGATAAGCGAAAGTCTCCAGAATTAAATATAACAAATCAGAGCCTGTATCAGCAGCTCACCTACCCGGATAGAGAAAGGAAACCCCAAAAGAGATGCGCACCAGGATCAACCAATAGATGCCAGACATGGTCCAGCAATGTACATTCACAAAAAGGATAGAGCATAACCTCATAAGAAGCAGGATACTGCACTCTTCTTTCTTCCCTTCCCCCCCACACCAATGCGGAGACCAAGCCTCAAGAGGAGGACAGTCTGGGAGTGCCCATATAAGACCACTTGGAAGGGGTTGACCTACTCCATCTGGCCTAACCAACCAAAGGAAGACTCTTGACAATGCTGAGCTAAAGCACTCAGGCCCAGCAGCTAACAGGATAATAATTCCCATGTGAACTAAATCTCAAGAAGAGTAGCCCAGAGGCATGGGGGCAGTTTGTTGGCCTTTTCCAGAACATGTTCGAGGCCAGCAACAATGAGCAAGATGGGGAAATAGGAAAGATAGAAAGAAAAGGGAGAGGAAAAAGAAAAATAAAGGCGGGGGGGAAACCATAGGAACGTGCAATGTGCACCCCCCCCCCTCCAAATGCAGGGGAAACACAGCCAAAGTTGACGGGGAAGAAAAGAAAGGGTGGGCGAGGGACGGGAGAGAAACAGGGGCAACACCCCCCCCCCCCGCAAAAAAAAACGACTAGGGGGACATAAAGGGGGGGGCGGGGAGGCAGGGGGAGGTGGGAGGGACCACACGCCGAGCCAAAGGGCGGCAGAATGTAAATAGGGTAAATTAAGGGAAGGACAAGACAAACCTGTCTGTATAATACAGTAAATAAACACGGCCAACAATGTACATAACTGTTGATAAATTTTGAAAATGCCAATAAAAACATTTTTTTAAAAAAGAGTAGCCCAGAAGCCCCCAGAAGGAGACATCTCGGGGAAGGGTGATCCATTCCATACCGGACCCAGAAAACACAGTTACCTACTCGACCAAACTAAACTAGACCTATATATTGAACAAAGTGAACTACTCCCATCTCTAGGCACTGCAGAGGCATCACTTAAGCCCTGTTACCAATGAGATTCCATCCATTTCCGCTCCTCAAAGAAACCTTAACAACAGAAATGTACGGCCACTGTACATTCCATGACCCAAGTTACCATTGTCACTCCCTGCACAGCCAAGTGAATGTAGAAGACCAACCCAAGAAAGGCCAGATATTCAAGGAACAACCGACCATGCCCAAGCATGCACCAGTACACATTTCCTCCCACTCCAACAACAGCAGACTCCAATGACAGAAAAAAAGTTCCAGAATACATGATCTATCTGTACCTTCATAGGAGACAAACAAGGATCCCTTTATCTCAAAATAATTAAAGTACAAAAGAAAAACATGGCACCTAAAGTTCGAACAAGGGTTTTCCTCACATACAATGAGGACGTTTAAGACTATATCAGCCGCCTCTATACCAAACGACCTACCACCTTGCTGTGGCACTACTCATCTTATTGTTATGGGCCAGGGTTGAGAGAACCCCAAAGTGTATCATGGAGTTCACCTTATCCACAACTTTTAATAGATTGTGGTATGGGGAGCACACGGCCCACTCTACAGGTGTGGTACAGCAGAAATGGAAAAGTATTTGTAAAGCAAAACAATGTTTATTCTATGAACTCAAGTTAACCTTTTTAAAACAAACAGTGAACATCTTAGCAACCATTAATTCAAATACAACCCTCAAAGAATACAACACTAAGTAATCCTTTAAGCTTTCTTTTTAAAATCCATAAGATTTAAAACACCTTTTCCCAGAAGCATATCAGGTTAAAGTCACTACTGTTATTAGTTTTAAATCACCAGGATCAATTTACAGTCTTTAGATTACAGAGAGAGATTCATACACCTTCTGGCTGTGACTGCAGCTATCCAGCTCTGAAAACGAAACTAAAACACACCCTGCAGCAAACAGCCTAAAATGAAAGTAAAAGGCTGACAGACAACCCAGCACCACCCACGCTCTAACATCACTGATAAACACCCATTTCTTAAAGGTACTGTCACATGACACCTCCCCCCAAGGAAAAAAAACCCCATCAACTGCAAGATGGTTTAATTTTTCACCTTTTCACTATCCTTTAAGAAATGCATACAGTGAATATGCTTTTTCGTTTAAAAAAAACCACACGCAAACAGATATAATAACATAGTTCATTTTTTTTTTGTTCTTCTTCCTCCAACTGAAATCCGTCTCGATTGACAGTCTCTTTGAACAAGAAGGTCTCTGCACGATCCGTCCATTTCTGTACGCCTCGGCATTTTTCTTTAAAGTCAGATACTTTAGTTCAATCTGAACACAGAGTCCCTTGCAATTCTCCAACACAGGAGCATTGGTTATCACAGCTTTCAGGCAGTCAAATGCCTGTTGAAACTCCGCTGTCCAATGAAATTTCCGACGTTTCTTCTGCAAGTCCATCAGTGGAGCAATCATGCTACAAAACCTTTGCACAAATGTTCGATCAAATCCACTCATGCCAAGAAATTGCATTATTTCCCTTTGTCTTGAGGGTATCGGAAACTCCTCAATAACTGTTGGTTTCACATCCCCAGTGACCATTCGACCCTGTCCGATTGTATGGCCAAGGAAAGTGACTTGGGCTTTTCCAAATTCACTTTTGGCTAGGTTTATCACCAAACCCGTCTCCTGAAGTTGATCGATTAACTCCATCAGATGTTTTAAATGTTCTTTCCATGTCTGGCTAAAAATTACCAGATCGTCAATGTATACCGCACAATTGGGTAATCCTGAAACAACTTTGTTAGTAAACCGTTGAAATGTGGCTGGGGCGTTTTTCATGCCAAATGGCATAATTTTGAATTGGTATATACCATCTAGAGTCACAAAAGCTGAAATCTCCTTTGCTCTTTCAGATAAAGGTACCTGCCAGTAACTTTTAAGTAAATCCAGTTTGAAATGAAAGCTGACTGTCCCACTTTCTCAATGCAATCCTCCAAACGTGGGACAGGATAAGAGTCCGTTCTTCTAACTGCATTAACCGTTCTATAGTCCACACACAACCGTTGGGTACCATCTGATTTTGGTACCATCACTATGGGTGAGCTCCATTGGCTGCAACCCACTTCAATTATGCCATTTTTAAGCATACTCTTAATCTCTTTGTTAACCTGTGCCAATTTTAAATGGTTAAGTCTATATGGATGTTGTTTGATTGGAACAGCATTTCCCACATCTACATCATGTATAGCCATTTTAGTACTTCCCTATTTATCTCTACAAACTTGCCCATGTGAAATCAATAACTCTTTCAGGTCAGTCTGTTTTTCCTCTGGAAGGTAACTCAACAATTTATCCCAATTTTTAAGAACATCCTCGTTTTCCAATTTAATTTGAGGTGTGTCAAATTCACAGTCATCTGGATTTGGTTTGTCACTTTGAGTTAGAATCATTAAAACCTCCTCCTTTTTCTCTCCTTCCCTTTCAAAGTACCTTTTAAGCATATTCACATGACACACTCGGTGAGTCTTCCTTCTATCTGGTGTTTTTACCACGTAATTCACCTCACTTAATTTCCTGTCAATCTGACAAGGTCCACAAAATCTAGCTTTTAAAGGTTCACTTCCACTGGTAACAACACGGAAACCTTATCTCCACTGGTAAAACTATGAACTGCGGATTTCTTGTCCGCGACCCGTTTCATCACATTTTGTGCAACTTTTAAATGGTGGCTACCAATTCATCTGCTCTATTTAATCGTTCCCTAAAATTTGACACATTATCCAATAATGTAATTTCCAATTTCTCACCCACCAATTTTTCCTTAATCAATTTAAGTGGGCCTCTTACCTCATGACCAATAATTAGTTCAAAAGGACTAAATTTGGTAGACTCATTAGGTGCATCCCTAATTGCAAACAATACGAATGGAATTCCTTTATCCGAATCCCCTGGATAATCGTGACAATAAGCCCTCAACATTGTCTTTAGTGTCTGATGCCACCTTTCTAACGCTCCCTGCGATTCTGGATGGTACGCAGTTGATTTAAATTGTTTTATTCCTAAGCTATCCATAACTTCTTTGAATAACCTTGAGGTAAAATTTGATCCTTGATCCGATTGTATTTCTGTGGGTAGTCCATATCTAGTAAAGAATTTAAGTAACTCCTCCACAATCTTTTTAGCTGTAAGATTACGTACTGGAATGGCCTCTGGAAACCTAGTAGACACATCCATTATAGTCAAAAGATATTGATTCCCACTTTTCGTTTTAGGAAACGGTCTTATGCAATCAATTAGGACCCTTGTAAAAGGCTCCTCAAATGCTGGAATGGGTATTAAGGGCACCAGTTTTATCACTGCTTGAGGTTTCCCTATCACTTGACATGTGTGACATGATTGACAAAATTTAACTACATCTTTATGTAGTCCAGGCCAATAAAAATGTTTTTGGATTTTAGCTTGAGTTTTCCTTATTCCCAAATGACCTCCCACTGGTACCTCATGTGCAACTCGCAACACCTCCTTTCTATACCCTACCGTCAATACTACTAGATGAACTTCTGGCCACTTTTCATCTGCCTGCATATGTAAAGGTCTCCATTTTCTCATCAAGACATCACTTTTACGGTAATAACACTCTGGTATACACTCAGATTCCTCTTCCGTGTATGCTTTCTGATACATCCGTTTTATTTCTACATCTTTCTGTTATAACTCCGCCAATTTTCCTGAACTAAAAATATCCGCCTCATCCTCCACGTGTTCTTGTTCTTTTTCAACCATCTGATCAAAAATCGTTTCTGATAATTGCACTTCAACTCATCTTCACTCTTTGATTTCTCCTCTTGTCTTAACCTGTGACTTTGCGACCTTGTTACTACACAATCTGGAAAAATCCCAGGATATTTGTCCTTCAACACTTCAGTTGTCTGATTTTCCACTGGCTTATCAACCACAGTAGGCATCACTCCCACTTGTGACCCAGCTATATCATTACCCAAGATAAACTGTATTCCTGGACAAGATAGTTTCTCTATTACTCCTACTACCACTTCACCACTCTTCACTGGACTTTCCAACCTTACCTTATAAAATGGAACACTACTCCTCTCACCCGGAATTCCACATATTACCTCCTTTTCTGGCAACATTCTTCCCAAACTACATACCTCCTCATCTCTTACCATTAAAGATTGACTAGCTCCCATACCGCTTAAATTTGTGACTTCTTTACCTGCTCCTCCTGATACACATGAGTAAACTTTACCCACATAAGTAAATTCTTTAAAGAGATCTGGCACCTTCTTATCAATCACCTCTTGATCAGGCTGTACAATCTTTTGTACCTCCTTCGCTTCACTTGGGCTTTCCTTTACCACTTTCACAAACCCCACTGTCCTATCCTGTTTTACCACATCAGCCTTCCCAGTGCTTTTCTTCAACAACCAACACTGTGACTTTACATGGCCTAGTTTATTACAGTGAAAACATTTGAAACTTTTCATGCCTCTTCCACCCTCCTGGATTTCTTTTTTAATCTGAGGTACACTCTCCTTATTATCTCCCATCAGATCACCTTTACTTTTACCACTTGAGTATTTCTCATGTCCCCAGTTTCTATCCCTCACCGGCTGAAACTGATGTCGGAAACCAAGCTTTGATTTATGAACCAATTCATAATTATCTGCCATTTCTGCTGCTAATCTCGCCGTTTTAACCCTCTGCTCTTCCACATGAGTTCTCACTACATCAGGAATTGAATTTTTTAACTCCTCCAAAATTGGTCTATTTTAAAAGCCCTTATCAAAGTTACTCTGTTTGATCCTTTCAAACTCCATGCCCCAAATTCTTTCCTTAAATTTCTAAACCTTTGTCTGTAGGCTTCAGGCACTAGTTCATATGCACCGAAGATGGATTTTTTCACCTCCTCATATGTCCCAGATAGCTCTTCTGGTAGTGATGCAAACACTTCACTAGCCCTACCTATCAGCTTTGTTTGAATCAGTACTACCCACATGTCCTGTGGCCATTTCATTTGTTTAGCTACCTTCTCAAATGAAATGAAAAAGGCTTCCACTTCCTTCTCATCAAACCTTAGCAATGCTTGGACATATTTAAATAGATCCCCACCAAGCCTGCGACTGTGACGCTCTTTCTGACTATCCTCGTCACTATCATCCAACTGTACGTTTCCCTTTATGTCTGTCAATTTTAACTGACTGTCATGTTTCATGGCCATTTTCTGAAGTTCAAACTCTCTCTCTTTATCTTTTTCCCTGATCTGTATCTCCCTTTTTCTTTCTTTTTGTTCTGCTAGGGCTATTCTTTCTTCTCTCTCCTTTTCTTTTTCCTCTCTCTCTCTTTTGTATTCAAGCTGCTTTAATTCTTTCTCATGTTCCATTTGTTTAAGTTGTAACTGAATTTTTGCCATTTCCAATGAGTCAAACTGTATCTCAGGCAACTTTAAATGCTTAGCCACCGCCACAATTACTTCAGCTTTTTGCATTTTGTCAGGTAATGTTAACTGCAATGTTTTTGCCAAATCCAACGGTCTCTGTCCGTAAGGTACTGCGTGTGACCGTCTCCACCCCCAAAAACTTCAGAGCCTCTGAAAAAGCCATTGTCCATAACACACTCCCTACTTAAACTAAAATACCACACCTGAAAAGCACCCACAATGTGCTCACCCCTCACTGTCTTTAGGTTCACTAAGCCAATCCAATAGATAGACTTTTATCCCGGACGAGCCCCCAATTTGTTAGGTGCCAGGGTTCAGAGAACCCCAAAGTGTATCATGGAGTTCACCTGACCCACCATTTTTAATAGATTGTGGTATGGGGAGCACACGGCCCACTCTACAGGTGTGGTACTGCAGAAATGGAAAAGTATTTTTTAAAGCAAAACAATGTTTATTCTGTGAACGCAAGTTAACCTTTTTAAAAACAAACAGTGAACATCTTAGCAACCATTAATTCAAATACAACCTCCAAAGAATACAACACTAAGTAATCCTTTAAGCTTTCCTTTTGACATCCATACTTAAAACATCTTTTACCAGAAGCACATCAGGTTAAAGTCACTACTGTTATTAGTTTTAAATCACCAGGACCGATTTACAGTCTTTAGATTACAGAGAGTGACTCTAATAGATCTTCTGGATGTGACTGCAGGTATCCAGCTCTGAAAACGAAACTAAAACACACCCTGCAGCAAACAGTCTAAAACAAAAATAAAAAGCTGACAGACAGCCCAGCTCCACCCACTCTCTGACATCACTGCAGTAATAAACACCCATTTCCTAAAGGTACTCTCACTACAGATACTTATATACACACCCATTTCTTAAAGGTACTCTCACATGACATTATAAATAAAGTGAAGGGTACAAAAAGGTACTCCCTCAGCATCAACGCAAGGATTAAAGTTCATTTTTTAAAAATCAGTTAAATACCACACAACCATCACTTTTTTGCAGAATAACAGGCGACAAATGCCTCCATGCTCCCATATCATACATACACCCTTGTCAGGAGAAAAGGAAATAACTCAGGATAACCGGCAACAAACACCTCGTACTCCCATATCATACACCCTTGTCAGGAGGAAAGAAAATAACACAAAATCAGGAGTATAATCATAAGGGTTCAGGATTAATGACAAACTTCAGGATAATATAACCATCCAAGGAGCTTGAAATGGCCATGCCATTACAGGAACATAAGATTAACATCCAGGATCCATACAGAGTTTCAACAAAGCCTTTGCATCTCCACCATGTTATTGTCATTTAGCCCCAGTAAACAGAAACCTAGACTCCGGAGACTGGAGAAGACCCTTCATTCCGGCCGCATCCAACCCTTCTTGATGAACACAGAGGGCAAGACAATGCAAGACCAGTGGTTGGAATCCTTGACCGACCCCTGGCCTCGAAGACCGGATACAATCTACTCCACGAATTCAAAAAACCCAGTCCTCAATTTGAGATTGTGAAAGCATGGCAGTCAATTCTCAAATTTGGCTGGGAATTCATCCCTCAGGAGATCAGGAGCATGGATACGCCTTCTCCGGCCCCATCTCCCAGAATCAACCAAAATGTTCAAATTCCATGCTGTAGGATTTCCAAGAAGTGAAGGTGAGCCCCCACTGAGGAAGCTGCCCTATGGACTGACAGGATTCTCAGCTCCACTTCATCCATTCTGTTTAGGATATCTCGCAGTTCACCAATAATCTGTGCCTGTGAGCCGAGATAGTCATCCACAACTTCACTCACAATGGTATCATCTCAACACCAATGTTATCACTGAAGCACAGGCCTAAACCACCACTGCGAACTAGGCCCCACCCCAGTTATCTTGAGCACCTCAATCAAACAAGGATTTTCTTGACTTACTTCGGTTTCCCCTTCGCCATGATCTTCCAGGCACACAAGGTTATGCACAAATGGGTTGTGCATCAGGATTAAAAAAAGATTAAAAAGATGAGTAGCTCCAGAGCTCGCGAAAAAGCAGCCATTCCTGCATTTACATCACGTGACCCCAACAATTCATACTTAGCTAAGATATAGGACATTTTGTTGTTTCATAGTACAGAACTTGAGTATTACTGAATCATAGAATCCATACAATGCAGAAGGAGCCATTTGGCCCATCAAATCTTGACTGACTAAGCACTCTATTCATGTCCACTCCCCCGTCCACCCTGCCCTATTTACGTAACATAACCTGCGCATCCCTTGACACTAAGTGCCAATTTAGCTTTGCCAATCCATCTAACCTGCACAACTTTGGACTATGGGAAGAAACTGGGGCACCTGGAACAAACCCACATAGACACAGGGAGAGCGTACAAAATCCACACAGGCTCAAAGCTGGAATTGAACCCGGGTTCCTGATACTGAGGCAGCAATGGGTTTTTTGTAGAAGCTTTTTAAACTTGCATTCATCAGGACATTCACAAGAATATAATGTAACGGAAATCAACAAAGGTAATTGAGCTAATGTTTTTAATAAATGAAATGCTTCAACAAAAAATTGCTATTTTTTCAGTAATATAGGATATTCATTCATTGTCAACTCCCGCAGAACTGCCTTATCAAATCCACCCTCGTGTTTATACAACTAATTTTTCCTCTCTCAGATACAGTAGTTTCTGTAGCATAACATTATTTTTAGAGATTATTGAATATTCAGTCACCTCACTACACACTTTAAAATTATAGTATTTTCAGAATTTATTAAAAATATTAACTCAGTGACCTTTGTTTAAACTAACAACTTAATGAAAGGTCACAGCACACAGTAAAGGCCAATATAAAAAACATTAAGAGATATAAATTAAAAGAGAGTGTTGAAAGAAAAACTTTGGATTGAAAAGCCTAGATTGTGGAACAAAAGGAACTCTGAGGGAGGTAAGGAGTTCCAAGGTCGTTTCCATGGTTTTGAAGTCCATGGAAAGAATATGTTTGAATGTTGAGTCTTGAAATACCATTAAACTGTAGATACGAGACACAGATGGATTTGCATTTCATTCTGCTGAGCAGCAAAGGCACATTTGAATCTTCATGTACAAAGATATTTCTTGTTATACCCTATCTAGAAAGCACTGGCTACTGAAATGAGTAATCCATATTTGGAGTGCCTTTCTGAAAGGGAGGCAAAATTCCTTAAATTATTCAAGAAACAGTGGACAATGTAGGCTTATTTGAATATATGATCCAAGATTGGTTGAATGGGCTTTTTCATGCTTACCCATTTTGTGGTTCAATGGGCTTCTTCACGCTTACCTATTTTGTGATTTTAAATGGGAGTATCTAAATTGGTGTTAAATGTGATTTTCAAATAATCCAGTGCAGTGTTTTTCAAACTTTTTTTCCGGGGATCCATTTTTACCAACTGGCCAACTTTCGTGGCCCACGCCGGCCGACCTTCGTGGCCCACGCCGGCCGACGTGCGCGACCCACCATTTTCTCTTACCTGGTTTGTTGCTGACAAAAATGAAGGAAATGGTTTTGGATCCCTTCGGCCCCCCCGAACTTGTAAATGAAAAGGTTGCAACTCTATAAAACAAAATTCGGCCGCACTGCGCATGCGTGCCCGATCATCGGTGCGCATGCGCATAGTTTTACACATGCGCACCGATGATCAGGCACGCATGCGCAGTTCGGCTGAATTGTTTTTATATGTTTGTGGCCATTTTGAAGGCCGCTTGCAGCCGGCATATTTTAAAGCCGGCTGCTGCGGCTGTTGCGCGATCGGAACGCCGCGACGGACGAATCTGCGACCCACCGCGGGTCGCGCCTCCGGGTTTGACAATGCCTGATCTAGTGTAAACCTTTTTGAATGTTCAATTTTAGTATTAACAGTGTAGTGCAACTTGCTTCAATATGTCGATATATATTGCATTTCATTGTAGTTGATGAGTTTTGCTTTATCCCCAAATAAAAATCTAACTTGCCTTTGTGGATTACAAGAGTAAAATGCACAATCCTTATTATTTATACGTATAATCTGTCTGCCTAACTCCTTCATATTGGTACTAATTTTCAAGATATACTTTCCTATTTTTTCAGGTGGTTGTTACAGCATGTAATACTTTGTCACAGAGATGAGACAGACCTTTTTCTTGCACAGAAAAATATTTGCAGCAGAGAAAGATACAAGGCAAGATGCTCAAAACAAGTAGTGAGATAGTTTTGGATTTATCTTGCACAAATAAGGTAGACCGATTAGCCAATGTCCTTCTATGCTGTGTAGCCATCTGGGATGGCCACGTCCCGATTACAAAATGGACACTTGCAAAGAATGCAGGGAAAATTGGACAATACCGAAAAAGCAAGCAGGTGCAAGGTCTGTCTGTTGATTAGAGCTGTAGCTCTCCGACAGGACCGGTACTGCAGAACCATCTACATACTAATGAGCCATCCCCGGGAACAAAAGGCAACATTTAGGTAAACAATGCTAAGACAGACATCCCGGCGCCAGAGGAGACTAAAACAAAGCAGACCAACGGCCACCTAGGACACGCCCAGCAACCAGGGAACCCACCCCTCTATTGGAGGAAAATCGATAAGGACAATTAGGAAATGGCCCAATTAATTGGGGCCAAGTTCAAGGCCCGCCCAAAAGCGCGCGAAGCCCTTTTGGGATATAAAAAGGACTCCCCAAAAGAGAATCGCTCTCTTGGCCTTGGCTCTCAGCGAGGAGAGACCCACCAAAGCTGCTCCAGACCAAGTAAGTTCCAAGTCAACGCACGCTACGAGATAGATGTTCCTAGTTGCTATCCTGTAAACAGCTCAACCCAGCAGCCTCAGAACCGAGCAACGGCCATTGTTCCTCTGACTGAGTGGGCACCCGAAGCCAAGCATATGCTTTTAGTAATAGTGATAGTTTAGGTTGTAGAGTTTTATGCATGAGTAGATTTGACTGTGTGTAAATAAATGAGCATTGCTTTTGAACTTACTAACTGGTGTATCGAGTCTTTGATCAGTATTCGGTTTTGAACCTTGTGGCGGTATCGAAAGATATCTGGCGACTCCTGAGCAAACGTAATTAAACAGAGCCAAATTGAGAGACAACAGCAAGTTAGCAACATTTACTGGCGACATCTGCCGGGACTCGACTTAGAAGTGGCCTAACCACTCCGAGAGAACCCAAATTTGAATTGAGAGTCCAATTGGAAACAGAAAACCACAAGTGTAAGAACAGTACTGATCAAGCCTCCGAGATTCGGAAGTGTGTTAATGCATGCGCACTAACAGGGATATAAGGTAAACCTGAGAGATTTTGTTGCGTAAAACTGTCGGGAGTTTTGTAGGCCGGAAAGTAGTGTAAGCCGTACCCGTGTTTACATCACCACTTTATCACCCCCTGCTCCAAATTCAGTAGAGAACTTAGATAGAGAAAATGGCAATGAAGGCAATGGAACGCCTTATGAACCCCCAGGAATTCGAGGTCGCAGCGACCAGTAGAGTAGGATAGTGTCCCGTTTGGGAAGATGAGATCAGGAAATATCTCAAAGGGAATGGATGGCCCCTTTGGAGTGAATTCTGCACCAATGACGAAACAGGTCCCGGGAGTATAGGACATACTTGGTGGGAGAACCTGTCAAGAGATACACAAGAAGAGCTTAGGGAAAGCTCGCAAGCCAATGGCAATCGTGTCCTGTTTGGCACAATTGCGAGGCACATAGGAGGTCGTTAGGACGCTCCTTAGAGATAGAGGAGAGAGACAGAAGTAGTGAGGTAGACGTGAGCAAAGTAGAGAAAGCAAGTAGAGATTTGAGAGGGCAGTTAGCAGCAAGGGACAGAGAGGTGGATGATGCCAAGGGGGCACACCAGTCTTGTCTCGCGCATTTGAGTAGCTTCCAAACGCAATACGATAAGGCCTACCAGGACATGCAACGTGCGGTCTTGGTAAGACAAGAGACCGAGCAACAAGTTGAGAAATTGCAGAAACAGTGCAATGATTTGAAAGCAGCCCTACGAGCACTCCACACTTCCATGACGGAACAAAGGCAGAGCTCCGTAGATCACGCAAAGTGCCAGAAGCAAATTGCAGAATTGCAATCTCTGCTTTCCGTTCAAAATGGGTTTCAAAGCACATTTGGACCGCAGTTAGATCAGGAAAACGGCCCCGATTGGCAGGAATTGAACGAGACTGCCCATAGATACGTACATGGGACATGTACGCAGGAAAACCCCCAGAAAAGGAGAGCGCCCCAACCCCCAACCGAACAGGCAGAACACACCCCCATGAATCCTGTAACCACACACCGCAGGGCCACAGCAGAAGGAGACGCAGATTTCCTTTATACAACCCCGTTAACTGTGACCCAATTACGGGATGCAGACATGAACGGAACCGAATGACGTTGTTCGGGCTCCCCAACTTGGGTCTGCGACACCCTTTGGGACACGTCCGGTAGACCGGTAGCAGCAGGCAAAGTCTGGGGGCACCCCGTAGAATTCCTTTGGGACATAGGAGGGTCCCGCACCACACTCAATTCCTCCACGATGTTTCAGCGAGACACGTGGCCCACAACAGACACCATCACACTCAGCGGCTTTACAGGCCATTTACAACAGGGAACACCACAGCCCCTGTAGCAATACAAATAGGGAACATCACAACTAAGCACCCCGTAGTTTTGTTTGATCTGCCCCAGACAGCAGAACATATTCTTGGGATCGATTTCATGAGCTCCCATAACCTTTCTTTTGACCTGTGAACAAGTGTGTATGGAAAATGGCAAAGGCAGCACGAGCCTCCGCCATGCTCACAGTAGGAGAGGATGTAAACAGGATTAGCTCAGTAGGAGACTTCTGGTTTGACCCTCGTGCCATTAGTGCAGACAAACAGGTTAGGGCAGTCCTGCAGGAACATAAAGCAGCATTTGCACAGCACAAGCACAACTGTGGCAAATTGGCTGGCTTTGTGAACATTACAGGTCCCGACCCTAAACCCCAGAAGCAGTACGGATTTCCCCAGGAAGCAGAGGGAGAAATCTCCAAAGTAATAGAGAGTTTGTTGGATCAAGGCGTACTCATATCAGTAGCCTCCACAAACAACACACCGATTTGGCCCGTAAGGAAACCGGATGGATCATGGCGACTGCCCATTGATTACCGGGAACTGAACAAAGTAACCCCAGCAGCAGCCCCCACCGTAGCCACGAGTCCCGAGGCCATGCTCAAACAGGGACTCCAGTCAAAAGAAATTTTGGTTTTGGACATTAGTAACGGCTTTTGGTCCATTCCATTGGCTAAAGCATGCCAGTACAAATTCGCCTTTACATTCCAGGGACAACAGTATACGTGGCCGTGCCTTCCACAAGGCTTCCACAACTCCCCCTCCATTTTCCACCAACAGCTGGCAA
The DNA here is from genome assembly GCF_047496885.1 of Scyliorhinus torazame. Lineage (NCBI taxonomy): Eukaryota > Metazoa > Chordata > Chondrichthyes > Carcharhiniformes > Scyliorhinidae > Scyliorhinus > Scyliorhinus torazame. The sequence goes on along the minus strand of NC_092714.1, from coordinate 71,356,201 downwards.
ATGGATTAGCAAAATGTTCCCGCCCAGATTGTCTGGTCCAGTACGTAAATGACTTGTTACTACAGACAGACACAAAGGTAGAGCACATTTCGCTTCTCGCCGAACTCCTAGGACTCCTCAAAGATATTGGTTGTAAAGTCACCCCCAAGAAGGCCCAGATTTTGAAAGAGAAAGTGATTTACTTGGGAACAGTGATCACACATGGTAAACGCGAGATCGAGCAAAAGAGAATTGACCCGATCGTCAAATTGCCCCTTCCCCACAATGTCTCAGTCCTCCGGTCATTTTTAGGACTGGTTGGCTACTGCCGAAACCATATTGACGGTTTCGCCACTAAAGCAGCGCCCCTATCCGAACTACTCAAGAAAAAGGCACCTTGGGAATGGCTTCCACAGCATACGGATGCCGTGGTTGCTTTGAAAAGAGCACTCAGCACAGCCCCCGCATTACAGGTCCCAGATCCACTTGCCCCATACGCAATCGAAGTTGCAAGCACCTACCGAACCCTTTCGGCCGTGCTCCTCCAGGAACGCCATGACCGATTATGCCCCGTAGCATATGCCTCACGCGTGTTAGACCTCGTAGAGCAAGGCTTTTCTGCCTGTGAAAGGCACCTGCTCGCAATTTTTTGGACAGTACAATACTTTGCCTACATTACAGGACTCAATCCCATCATCATCCTCACAGAACACACCCCAACACAGTTATTGTTAGACGGCCGACTTAAGGATGGCACAGTCAGCCAAATCCGCGCAGCCCGTTGGACCCTTCTTTTACAGGGACGGGACATCACAGTAAAAAGAACCAAGACCCACACGTTCCTTGCCGATAATTTGCAGTATGCAGGCACCCCTCAGGAGTGTGAGATCATCACCACAAAACACAACACAGGCCCATTTATTCCTAAAACACCTCCCAGGAAAGCAGGTAATACACCCCAGCCCACAGACCCATGTGCACCCCTGAAGATTTATGTGGATGGCTCCTCCACAGTGTTAAATGGAAAGAGAATTACCGGTTGTGGTATTTACATAGAGGACGCGCAGGGACGCGCCCTAGATGAGATTGCATTAAAGTTGCCAGGACACTTAGGCTCGCAGGCAGCAGAACTGGCAGCGATTGCATACATTATAGACCACCCCAACTCGTCCCGACCTCAGCAGACATCTATTTGGACAGCTTGTATGTCTGTAATAGTTTGACAGAATTCCTACCCCTGTGGGAAATGAGACGATTTGTTTCCGCAGACGGAAAGCCCCTACCCTCAGCCCCATTACTCCACCATATCTTAGAGACAGCGAAGGATAGAAAATATGCAATAATTTAAGGTTTGCAGTCATCACTGTTTTTCCCCCTCCCCCGCGGTAACGTTAAAGCAGACGCCCTAGCGAAGGCAGGCTCCAGGCATGGTTATTTTTGGAACCCCCCACCCCCCGATAGCACCCCAGTACACGCAGTTCAGGTCTCACAGACCAATATTCAGGATTTAACGAAGGCACAGAAAGAGGACGAGAAACTAAGGGAAGTTTTAAAGGGTACCTTCCCAGCCCAGTATGATAAATTCAAGAATGCAATAACCACACATGAAGGTGTGATTTTAAAGGATGGCATTTATATAGTTCCCAGCCAGGACAGGAACCAGATCATTTGGCAGTTCCATGACAATCATGGACACCAAGGTATTGAACCCACTCTAGCCCACCTCAGACCGCTCTGCTGGTGGCCTGATTTAAAAGCCGATGTTACCCACTACATAGAGAATTGCTTGATCTGTGCCCAGAGCAATCCGGACAGATATGCAAAAAAGGCTCAACTTAGTCACACCCACCCCGTTAAATGGACCCTGGACAAATCTACAGATAGATTATATAGGACCCCTAACCCCCTTGCAAAAATGGTTATAAGTATATGTTGGTGGTCATAGACACCTTCACAAAATGGGTGGAAGCTTTTCCATCGCGAACTAATACGGCCAAGACAACGGCTAAAATATTAACACATCACATCTTTACAAGATGGGGACTCCCCCGCGGTATAGAATCCGATCAAGGCTCCCATTTCACAGGACGTGTAATGAAAAACGTCCTCATGATTTTCGGCATTCGACAAAAGTTTCATATCGCATACCACCCCCAGTCAAGTGGTATTGTAGAGAGGATGAATAGGACATTAAAAGCCACCCTCAGGAAAATGGTTCAGCAGAATAACAGTACCTGGAATTCAGTTCTCCCATTTGCTTTAATGTTTATAAGGAACACGGTATCCACGTCCACAGGATACACCCCCCACACTCTCATGACCAGACGCCCCATGAAAGGGACAGAGTATTTATTAGGACTGGATTTGGCCAGCCCCGCAGTCACAGCCCTCACGCATGAAAATGCGGTTCAACAATTGTTAGAGAACATAAAGGCAGCCCAACTCGCAGCAGCTGTGAGACTTGGGACCAGGAAGAAACAGAGCAAGGCTTGTTTCGACAAAACAGTACACGCCACTGAGTTTGCAGTAGGGCAGCAAGTGATGCTTTCCATATACAAACCCAGTTCATTCCTTTTCCCTAAATTCTCCGGACCGTACTCCATTTCGGACAAAGTCAGCCCCTCGGTATACAAAATTACATATCCCAATGGTAAGTCTGCGTGGTTTCACATAAACCAGCTCAAGGCTTATGGCTCACAGAATAACCACACACATCACAACCTGCTCGCAGCAGCAGACGATCACGCCCCGCCCACAAATGACGTTTTCCTCCCCTCCCCCAACCAGTCCAGCCCGTCCTCGACTCCACCCCCAGGGGCATGACTCCGCCTCTCCCTTCCTTCAACCAGCAGCGAAAGTGATAGCGATCACAATGACGATAGCCACAGCACACCACGTTACGATTATTCCCCTGTACCAGGCCCCACTCCCAGCGAATCCGAGCATGATTCCTCTGACCTCTTCGAGATTACATATATCAAAGCCCCTGACCCAGACCCACCTCCCGACGATTACGGATTGAAACCTGGTAGCTCCAACCTCGACACACGATTCTGGCACCGAGACAATTCGTTCAGGCTCATCCGGAATGATGAGATGGACCCCAATTCGCCCCAAGCAGCTTTAGCACGGTTACTACAGACAAGAGTTTGGCAGCCGGTGACAGGATGATGACATAGAGTCTGACTCCCACCACACAAATCCCTTTGCGACCCTGTTCGCTTTTGAGCAGTGAGGTGTCCAGATGATGGGGAAAAAAAGGAACCGATGGAGCAATACGGTGTCCTTTCTGATGGAACCTGCACCATGTTTGTTGTATGTTTGTTCATTAGTGTTAATGTTAAGTGTTGTTCGTAAACTCGAAAGTTTTTCACAGCCCCACGTCACCACTCCTTTGACACCCAATGCCTGTTAGAGGAACAGGTTTGTCCCCAGACAACCGTTCAGAGGAACGTGTTTGTCGATAGACACTACTCATAGCTACTCTCCTGATTGAATCGATCACGAGAGACAGCCCCCCACGATGACCACATTCTTGCCGGTTGCTCAGGCAGTGGAGAAACGGCACTGGTCCTCGCCCTGCCTGAGGACTCCCCTCTTGTCAGCTACGCTCAGGTAGAGCACAAACGGCATTGATCACCGTCCTAACCGGGGTTTCCACCCATTTCTTACCCGCCGCGGCCCATACGCACCCCATTTTGGCACTTTCAGTTCGAAATTCTTTTGTTTGGTTTTGGCAACCCTTAGGTTGCTTCCGTAAGCTAGTTACATCCTAAAATACTAGGATGGTAGATCGCACAGACAGCTCGCACTATGTCAGTATTTTTCTCGGATGTTTTGTCCCAAATATTTGGTTTAAAAAAAAATGAGGGAGTCACAGATGGTGACCAATTATAAAGGGAAATTGGCAACAAAGGACAGACAGACAGGCATACGAGATCTTAAGCAAGATAATAACAGATATTATGCTTGCGTTCACAGAACTCCGGAACCTCAGGAACCCCCAAGGAAGATAAAGAAGACAGAAAGACGGAAAGATGAAGACGACCTCCATCTTGTTCACCTGGATCTTAGCGGGATCCCTTCAGTTGCGCGTGGACGCTACCCCCCTGACCCCTACCACACAAGCAGTGAATGATTCCCACCCCTGCAATACACAGAACCCTGAGACAGCTAACTATACCTCGACCTGGTGTGATATGTTTATCACCTGGTACTCACTATCGTATGTAGTAGTAGCCCTCTTAGTACTGGCGATACTTTGCAGTGTCGTGCAGACACTTATAGAGTCAGGAAATGCCGAAAGAGAGCCTATCGCTCTCGCACCCCGGTATACAGGATTAGGTCCCCTATTTTCGGATTTCACCGAACCCCATGACATGAATTAAAGTGCATCCGTTTTTCTTTCTGTATTCGGTTAAATAAAGAAATATAAATCTCTGTGTCTGACTGCCAGGCCAAAGAAATTTGTGTGCTGCTATTTTGTACATTTAAAATGTTGTAGATTATTTTTGATTGAGGATAGTTTATTGAGGATAGTTAGCGGTTCCAGTTTTTTAATTCTTCTGTAATGCATACATTAATGTCATAGCGCCCGTAGAGTTTTATGATAATGTATGTATTTAAAATGATTTAGGTAAAATAGTGTTTCATAGGATAGAGCAGAGTAGAGCCTGATTATGGGTGCCCCGTTTGGTCAGAGGACAAAGACGACGCAGTAATGTGATCCTTCACGCTTCGCGTTGAGGAAGTGTAGCCATCTGGGATGGCTACGTCTCGATTACAAAATGGACACTTGCAAAGAATGCAAGGAAAATTGGACAATACCGAAAAAGCAAGCAGGTGCAAGGTCTGTCTGTTGATTAGAGCTGTAGCTCTCAGACAGGACCGGTACTGCAGAACCATCTACATACTAATGAGCCATCCCCGGGAACAAAAGGCAACATTTAGGTAAACAATGCTAAGACAGACATCCCGGCGCCAGAGGAGACTAAAACAAAGCAGACCAAAGGCCACCTAGGACACGCCCAGCAACCAGGGAATCCACCCCTCTATTGGAGGAAAATCGATAAGGACAATTAGGAAATGGCCCAATTAATTGGGGCCAAGTTAAAGGCCCTCCCAAAAGCGCGCGAAGCCCTTTTGGGGTATAAAAAGGACTCCCCAAGAGAGAATCGCTCTCTTGGCCTTGGCTCTCAGCGAGGAGAGACCCACCAAAGCTGCTCCAGACCAAGTAAGTTCCAAGTCAATGCACGCTACGAGATATACGCTCCTAGTTGCTATCCTGTAAACAGCTCAAGTCAGCAGCCTCAGAACCGAGCAACGGCCATTGTTTCTCTGACTGAGTGGGCACCCGAAGCTAAGTATAGGCTTTTAGTAATAGTGATAGTTTAGGTTGTAGAGTTTAATGCATGAGTAGATTTGACTGTGTGTAAATAAATGAGCATTGCTTTTGAACTTACTAACTGGTGTATCGAGTCTTTGATCAGTATTCGGTTTTGAACCATGTGGCGGTATCGAAAGATACCTGGCGACTCCTGAGCAAACATATTTAAACAGACCCAAATTAAGAGACAACAGCAAGTTAGCAACAGCTGCAAACTTTTACAGCTCTGTGGATAGCAAATACAACATCACCAGCCACAAAGAAAGAAAATAAAATCTCACATTCTCAAAATACTATTCTCACTGAACATGATTCAACTATTCTCACTGAACATGATTCAATTATAAGCATCAAAAAACAACTTGCTCTAAAAGGGCTTTATTAACATAGTTTTACTACCGCAAATTTACCTCAGTCTTATGTTGCTCCTTCTTTTGAATTCGCCAATTAAGCTCCTTTTGTTCGGAGCTATTCAGGTGGGTAAGTTTTGGGGACATTATTGCAGATTGGACCCTTCGAGGTAATATCTTTTGGGCTGCATTCTTTTGTGTATTAGCCGCAGAAGTTGCTCGATCCTTTGGTTCATCTGGTGGTTTTGGGACATGAAGCATTTCTGTTAGCGATGAAGACAAATTGTTCTGTCTGCTTGAAAGGTTGTTTCCTTTAGGATTATCTGAATTTAATTCATTGGAGCAGTGAGATTGTTTACACTCATTTTCACTGAATGCAACAGCGATCTGAGGTAATAAACCTTGACTTTCAAAATCCTCTAAACTCACCAGTTCAAATTTTCCATCCTTTTCCATCAACACTTTTTTGTCTTTGTTTTTTTCATCATCGACTTTACCTTCTGCATGATTGTTTTCCTTTTCAGCATCATTTGAAATGCACATTTCAGACATCTGACCTGTGACCTCTCCTCTATCCTTTTCTATCTCAGACAATTTCACAGGCGGGACCTCCAAATCCACTAAATTGTCTTTGAACTTCAATCTGCGTTCTCTATTTTGATCTATGGGGTCTTCATCAAGCAGCTTTTTGTTAGCTTGCTCAATCTTTTCCATTATATAACGTTTTACTTCCTCAGTCAGCTCTTCTGCATCCTGCTGATCTTCCTGCTTTAATTCCTGGAATGAACTCTCACTATCTGAATCTGATATGGGATCAGGTTGATTGACAATAACCTTTCCCTTTCCATTGCTGATCCCTGTGGTTTTTTTAAAATCCTCATTCAGTTCACATGATTTTTCTGCAGGACTTCGAGATTGTTTCTCATCTACTGCACTTTTCTTTTCTTCTCTTTCCTTATGATCTAGATCTTTATCAATTTTGGGTTCAATGGCTTTATCTTCTTCATAATCCTGTGCAGAACCAGAGCATTAATCTGAGTAAACCGTAATGTTATTTTCTTTATACAATGATCGTGATGGTGTGGGGAAAATTAAAATTTATTGACTATTTGGAAACAGACCTTATGTTTTAATGTGTAGATGATACAAATTAGAGGTGGGAAAACTATATAAGTAGTTTGTGCAGAATTTTTCAATTATTCATTATCACTGGCAGAAGATCTAGCACAGGTTACATCCTATGAATGGCTAAAGTAGCAAAGAGGAAACGTAAAGAAAGGCATATCAGATAACTTCAGTCGAGTGGGAGGGTAGGCAGATGGAGCAAGATGGTGGGTGACGAGGGGGTGTAGGTATCAAGATGCAGGGAGGTTACAGAAAGAAGGTGAATATGGAGAGAGGTCAAATAGGGAAGTTAGGGATTGGTGGAGGACGAAGGGGGAGTGAGAACTGGGGGCGGGCGGGATCGAGAGGGAGAGAGGAAAGGCGATGGGTGGGGAGGGGGGGGAAAGAGATATAGAGTGCCAAAATGAGGTAAAATAATTCCATATTTTGAAGATCTGACAAAGAATGTATTACAGTAGTGATGCATGTTCATTTCAACAATGATGATTCAGAACCTATGTTTGCATATTTGAAGTTTAGAAGCAGGACATTTCAGGAAATGATTCATGATAATAACATTGATTTTTAAAAATAAGTTAAAGTAAATGTAATTATGACATACACAAAGGATTTAGGTGCAGTACTTTCAATGAAAACAAGAGTAATTTTGAATTGAAAAATTATCACCAAATTTAAGGGAAAACAATGATCGTGAAATGTACCTTCAAACAACATCTTAAACTGATCATAATTAAACTGGTTCGGGATGTTTGCCTGCATTAGTTTCTATTTTGTTTAACACTTTTGCAAATACTTAATTTTTGAATAAAATATATTTTACAAAGTTTTCCACAGCGTATGTCAATTCTATCTTGCTGAATTAAAACACTTTAGACGAAAAACATCCCGATACCAAGGTTAACATCTACACTCCTATGAAAGTTTTTGTAGCTCACTAATATCATGCATGCATCTGGCTTAGCGTACTCAACTGTTTTGACTTCTTACCTCTGGATTTTCATCACTATTTTTTGTTTCTTCATTGATCAGCCAATCAAGGTCTTTCTCAAAGTCATCTTCATATTCTTCAACTTGTGAAGAAACACTATTGTCTTCACTCATTTTTGTTCAGCAATTCCTTTGAGATTGGAAAATGTATAATGAGTGTAAGGTTTACCACTTAGACATTGTTATTTTTTGTTCTAGGAGCGATGCAGGATTTCATCACATATGTCCATCAATATAGGCCAACTGATTAGAACTATGGAGATCTCACACAAATGATGACATGCTGCATATCACACTCTCAATTTCAAGAGAGTACATATACAGCATATGTAGCATATGGTCTGCACAAACACCTCCTCGGGATGCAATGGGTGTCAGAATATTATAGGGTTATAAGACTGACTTCAACTCTTCAGCCAAAAGGCTATTGCGGCTAAGGGAGGAAATTAAAGGCTGGTGCAGCCACAAGGATCATAGAATCACTACAGTGCAGAAGGAGGTCATTCAGCCCATCGAGTCAGCACTGACCCTTGGAAAGAGTACCCCACCTGGGCCCACGCCCCACCTTATCTCCATAACCCAGTAACCCCACCTAACCTTTCAGACACAAAGTGGCAATTTAGCATGGCTAACCCACCTGCACATCTTTGGACTGTGAGCAGAGCATCCAAAGGAAATTCACGCAGACACAGGGAGAATGTGCAAACTCCACACAGACAGTCACTCGAGGCTGGAATTGAACCCGAGTCCCTGGTGCTGTGAGGCAACAATACTAACCGCTGTGCCAACTTGTTGCCCCTTGCTAATAGAAACCCAAGCACGATCTGAGCTCACACATTCACACTATTATTTCTTCACAATGTGAAAACAGCCCGACCTGCCCTCGAGTGGTGACAAGCCCATAAATATGCACTTGTACACCCTGTAGTGTATTGAAAATTCCATTGTACATTTTATCCACTTAAGGTTACAATACACATGTACCAGCAGAGGGAATCTAGAAGGAAATAAAAGGAATTCATGCTTTAACAGCATGTGCAGTTCTGATTCAGAAAGCTTCTTACTGAATATTACTGTTCCTTCCCAAGACCTTAACAGGCATCATCAAGATCATCATCAGGCAGCAGCACATTTGGTATTGTCTGAGGGCTGGATGGATGCAGAGGAAGAAAGAGAGGGGTGGGACAGAGAACTCAGGCAACATCTGTAGAAAAAGTATATGCAAAAGGAGATAAAAATCTGGAAATCTTTCACTCTAAAAATAGTGCTCCTTTGAATATTTATAGCCTCAGTTTAAGAGACAAAACATTTGCACTTCCTATATCGCCATTATGTATGACATACCACATGGTGATTTTGAGAGAGAGAGAACTTAGCACAATGCAACCCTCATAGCAAGATAGTAGGAATCTTACAAGTAATCAAAGAACAAATGAAATCCCAAACAGAATACTGGAAAAAATGTTGTCAAATACTCAGAAATCTTCAGATGCAGTGAAGTACCATGCCTTTAGTGTAAACTATGCAGAGTGCAGATCACGCACGGCACGGTAGCACAATGGTTAGCACTGTTCCTTCACAGCATTAGGGACCCAGGTTTGATTCCTAGCTTGGGTCACTGTCTGTGTGGAGTGTGCATGTTCTCCCCGTGTCTGCGTGGGTTTCCTCTGGGTGCTCCGGTTTCCTCCCACAAGTCCCAAAAGATGTGCTTGTTAGGTGAATTGGATGTTCTGAATTCTCCCTTAGTGTACCCGAACAGGCGCCGGAGTGTGGCGACTAGGGGATTTTCACAGTAACTTCATTGCAGTATAATGTAAGCCTACTTGTGACACTAATAAAGATTAAAAATCAAGAAGTAACAAAATTAAGTTTACACTAGCTTTATAGTGAAAACATAAAATTAAAAACCTACAAAAGTAGCTGAAAGGCAAACCTGTAGAGTGTCAACAGATAAAGGCTGTAACTGGCATCATATAAAATAGCCTTGGATAATTTTAATCTACTCAAGGTTACATCTATACATTTATTCTTTTCCGTACATGAAAATAGATAAGATAATTTATGTTATGTCCTGAAATCTTGCAGTGGAGTGCTATGATGAGCTAATAATACCAAACGTAAAACCAAAAGTAATGGTGAGACATAGAAACATACATGCCATTTGGCCCTTCGAGTTTACTCCACCATTCATTATGATCATGGCTGATCATCAAATTCAAATCCCTGATCCCGCCTTCCCTCCATATCCCTTGTTCCCTGTCTAGCTCTATCTCGTTCCTTCTTGAAATCACACATTTGGGCCTCAACTACTTTCCACAGTTTCACCACTCTCTGGCTGAAGAAATTTCTCACCTCAGTCCTAAAAGGTTTACCCTTTATCCTCAAACTATGACCCCTAATTCTGGGCTCTGCCACCATCGGGAACATTGTTTCTGAATCTACCCTGCCTAATCCTGTTAGAATTTTATAAGGTTCTTTCAGACCCCGTCTCACTCTCCTAAACTCCAATGAATATAATCCTAACCAGTTTAGTCTCTCCTCATATGACAGTCCTGCTGTCCCAGGAATCAGCCTGGTAAACTTTCACTGCATTCCGTCCATAGCAAGAACATCCTTCCTCAGATAAGGACACAAAAACTGCACACAATACCCCAGGGTTGGCCTCACCAATGCTTTATACAATTGCAGTAAAACATCCCTATTCCTGTACTCAAATCCTCTTGTTATGAAGACCAACATACCATATGCCTTCTTTACTGTCTGCTGTACCTGCACGTTTACTATCAGCGACTGATGCACAAGGACTCGCTGAGTACAACCTCTCTCAATTTAAACACATTCAAATAATAATCTTCCTTCCTATTTTTTGACACCGAAGTGGATAACCTCACATTTATCCACATTATACTGCATCTGCCATGCACATGCCCACTCACTCACCCTGTCCAAATCACGCTGACGCATCTCTGCATCCTTCCCATAGCTCACCCTCCCACCCAACTTTGTATCATCTGCAAATTTGGAGATAATACATCAAGTTCCCTCATCCAAATCATTAATATATAATGTGAACAGTCCCTGTGGTACCCCACTGGTCACTGCCTGCCAATCGGAAAAAGATCCATTTGTTCCGACTCTGCTTCCTGTCTGCTAACTGTCTTTCTATCCATCTGAAAACACTACCAACAATCCCGTGCACTTTAACTTTATGTAATCTGCTATGCGGGACCTTGTTGAAAGCTTTCTGAAAGTCTAAATAAACCACATCCACTGGTTCTCCCTGGCCAACTCTACTGGTTATATCTTCAAAGAATTCAAGTAGATTTGTCAAGCATGATTTCCCTTTCGTAAATCCATGCTGACTTTGTCTGGTTATACCACTGGTTTCTAAATGCTGTGCTATGAAACCCTTGATAATGGACTATAGCAACTTCCCTACTACTGAAATTAGGCTCATTGGTCTCTACCTCCCATTTTGAATAACGGGCTTATATTAGTTACCCTCCAATCTGGAGGAACTATTCCAGAGTGCAAAGGATTTTTGAAAATGACCACCAATGGATCTACTATTCCCATGGCCACTTCCTTAAATACTCTGGGGTGAAGATTATCAGGCCCTGGAGATTTATCCGCCTTCAATCTCATTAATTTTCCCAAAACCATTTCTCTACTAATACTAATTTCCTTCAGCTCTTCACTAAAACTTGTTACTCAGAACTTCTGGTACATTATTTGTGTCTTCCTTTGTGAAGACAGAAGCAAAGTACGAATTTAGTTCCGCAGGCATTTCATTGTTCCCTTTTATGATTTCCCCCATTTCTGACTGCAAGGGACGTACATTCGTTTTTGTTAATCTTTTTCTCTTTACATACCTATAGAAAGTTTTACGTCAGTTTTTATGTTCCCCACTTCCTTACTTTCATATTGTATTTTCCCCATCTTAATCAATCCCTTAGTCCGCCTTTGCTGTATTTTAAACTGTTCCCAATCCTCAGGTCTATTGCTTTTTATTGAGCTAATGGTCTTCTACTTAAATTTAAAAGTGAAACAACTGTGATGTCAGGTTGGATGAAATTGGGATTAGGAGGGAGGAGAGAGAAAGAGAAAGAGAGGGGGAGAGAGAGAGAGAGAGAGAGAGAGGAGAGCTTTGAGTTGAACTGCATATGTTCTGCTGTAGCAAACGTCTTTTCTAATCTCAGTGTCCTTTATTCAAAGAAACAGAAAGCAGGAAGCTACATGCCAGCTAGTCTAACATCTGTCATATGGAAAATGTTAGAAGCCATTATTAAAGATGTAACAGCAGGGCACTTGGAAAAATACAAGGTAACCAGACAGAGTCAACATAGTATTATGAAAGAGAAATCATGTTCATCCATTTTATTGAAGTTATTTGAAGGAGTTACATGTACTGTGATAACGGGGAACCAGTGGATGTACAGTACTTACATTTCCAGAATTTGATAATCAGATCAAAGGTTATGGCGGAAAATAAAAGCTCACGGTGTAGGGTGTAACATATTGGCATGGATTGAAGATTGGCTAGCTAACAGGAAACAGTTAGTATAAATGGGTCTTTTTCGAGTAGGCAAGATGTGACGAGTGGTGTGATACAGACATCAGCGGTGGGGCCTCAACTTTTTATAATTTATATAAATGACTTGGATGAAAGGACTGAAGGTATGGTTGCTAAATTTGCTGATGACAAAAAGATGGGTCAGAAAATAAATTGTGAAGAGGACAGAAGGGGGCTACGAAGGGACATAGGTTAAGTGAGTGGGCAAATATCTGGAAAATGGAGTATTACATGAGCAAATCGGAAATTGATCTTTTAGCAGGAAGAATAAAAAATAAGATTATCTAATTGGTGAGAGATTGCAGAGCTCGGAGGTGGAGGGATCTGGGTGTACTTGTGCATGAATCACAAAGGGGTGGTATACAGATACAACAAGTAATTTGGAAAGCTAATAGAATGTTGTTGTTTATTGTCAGGGGAATTGATCACAAAAGTAGGGAAGCTATACTTCAGTTGTACAGGTTATTGGTGAGACCACATCTGGAGTACTGTTTACCTTATTTAAGGAAAGATGGAAATGGTGTTAGATGCAATTCAGAGAAGGTTTACTAGACTAATATCAAGAATGGGCATGTTGCTTTAGGAAAAGCTGGTGTGGTTAGATTTGTGTCCACTAGAGTTCAGGGGAGTAAGAGGCGACTTGATTAAAACTTTTAAGATCCTGAGAGTGGACCAGATATTTTGTCTTGTCAGAGAATCTAGAGCTAGGGATCACTGTTTAAGATAGAGATGAGGAGACTATTTTTCTGAGGGTCGTGAATCTTTGGCACTCTTCCTCAAAAGGCAATGGAAGCAGTCTTTTAATATTTTGAAGGCAAAGCTAGATAGATTCTTGATTAACAAAGGGGTGAAAGGTCATCAGGAGTAGGCGGGAATGTGGGTTTGAGATCAGCCACAATCTTTTTAAAATAAATTTAGAGTAACCCAATTCTTTGTTTCCAACGAAAGGGCAATTTTAACATTGCCAATTCACCTACCCTGCACATATTTTTGGGTTTGTGTGGGTGAGACCCACGCAGACTAGTAAACCTTGCATCTAACACATTTCCGTCTTTCCTTAAATAAGGTAAACAGTACTCCAGAATGTGCAAATTCCACACAGACAGTGACCTGGAGCCAGGAATGAACCCGGGTCCTTGGTGCCATGAGGCAGCAGTGCTAACCACATCCTGCTGTGAGCCACTATCTTATTGAATGACTCAGCAGGCTCAAGGGGGTGAATAGCCTGCATCTGCTCCCAAATCATATGGTTGTATGTTTCAACCTCATCCTTGATACATAGAGAGAACCAAGCCTTTGTCCAGATTTTTATAAAATATATATGTCCAGCTTTACCTGCATCTCTGCTGCATCATGTGGATACCAAAGTGTTCATAGCCAGGTGAATATCTTGGTGTAGCTACTGGGCTACACTGCTCACATCACTGTAGTGAGAATTAGTTAACTACTTATGTGTCTTTTGTTTGCGCGTAAAGAAAAAGAGTTAGAATTATAAAATGTAATGGTTGTGGCAATTCTAAAGAGCCAAACAATAGTTGAAGTAAGTGTGGATTTCCCTCCAGGTTTGGTAGTAAGAAATAATACAATTCCAGAATCATTACTAGTAAACTTTGGACACTGCAAAGCATTAGGGAAGGGAAAAGGTAGCTGGACACTTTGTTCCAGGAGGCAGTCATACCCCTGAGGTTAGTACTTCAAATTTGGTCCATGGTCAGGGACAGGATGATGTGAATGTGGGTGAGGCAGTTAGGGATCCAGAGAGTATTGGAAGAGCCTCAGCTCAACAAGTTCAACATTCCTGTAGCTTGTGTAAATGAGAGCAGGGACTGCAGGGAGGATGAGCAACCTGACCAAGCAATGCAAGGCAGAATTAAAATGAATGCAGTTGTACTAGAGGGCAGTATAGTTATGGGGCTAGATCCAGTTCTCCACAGCCAAGAGAGTGGCTGAAGGCTGTGATGCCTCTGGTGCTCGGGTTAAGATGCTGGTTTATGAGGCATGTGTTCTCAGCAGTTTTCAGTAACAATTCTAAAAAGTTCAATAATTTTCATCTTTGTTGTTTACATTGCATTCTCATCATCACATGGAAAGACAAAAGCACGAACATAACAGTCTTCTCAAAGACATACCCTACCTAAGTACACCAACACTCATCAAGCAGAGATGAATAAGCTGGCTCAAGCAACCAGGATGGAAGACAGATGCATTCCCAAGGATTTTCTGTACAGCGACACAGCAGGAGCCAGAACATTCTACTTCAAGGATGCTTGGGAGCATGACATGAGGGTGCTAAAAACAATTTTTACACCTGGGAGACATTTGCAATGACAGAGGGAAATGGCGATACGGTCAACATCACTATGTCGATCATGTGCCTACCGTGACTTGACGTTCGGAACCAACACTAGGGGAGAAAAAAATAACCAACAGTGACTGCTGATAACCACCTCATATGCGACACTAGTATCAGAACGTGTCTCTCATAGACTGGTCTCTTCAGCCAAAAGAGAAAATTCACTATTATGAAACTATCTCCTTCCCAATGGATTTGCAATATGTTCATCATCATTGTAGATAGAAATGTGCTGACGGGGACTTCCGGGTGCGGCTATGCAGAGCTAGGTCGCATATTCGGTAGCTCCCGCTTGGAATGGACTTTTGGGCTCTGTTACAGGGTCCCCACGGCATTTGTTTGACATTTCCCGGTGTGGGAAGAAGACTGCAACATTCCCCTGACAGTGTCCCCCAGGAATGGTATGTCTTTTGGTTACCAGACCCGGCAGAAACAGTAAAAGATTTGGCTGTAACTGCAGGGGAGAGAGGGGCCTCTTCCAGCATGCAGGCAGGGGAAGGGCAAGCTTAAAGCTGCAAGCTGACTTGAGGATCTCTATGAAAGGTGAATTCTAGCAGCAGAGGGAACAACTGTGAAAAGATCTACCAAGGCCATTGAAGAAGCGGGGACGAGGCTTCCGGTGGCGGCCATGGAGGAGTAGGTCGCGCATTCGGCAGCTCCCGTCCAGAACGGACTCTCAGACCTTTTTCAGGAGTTTCCATAGACCTTTGGGGGCAGATTGGTGAAGTGAACACTGCCAAAAGGATTCCCTCTCGAGACTTCCGGTTGCGGCTATGCAGAGCTAAGTCGCACATTCGGCGGCTCCCGCAAAAACGGACTTTTGGGCTCTTTTCAGGGCCCCCAAGGGCACTTTTCCGACGTTTCCCGGTGTGGGAAGGAGTTAATAATAGCTCCCTGTCAGTATATGGCTTTAACTAGGAGCGGGGCGACAAAGAAGGTGGTGGTGGACCAGAAGAAGGGAGAGAAGAAGGTCAAAATGGCAGCGGGCGGAGACCAGGCAGCGTGGAGGCAGTGGGCGGAAGAGCAACAGGAGGGTATCCAGCGCTGCCTCAGAGAGATTAAAACGACCCTGCTAGAGCCGATGAAGGTTTCTATTGATAAGCTGCTGGAGACACAGACGGCCCAGGGGGTGGCGATCCGAGAGGCTCGACAAAAGATCTCTGACAATGAGGACGAGATCTTAGGCCTGGCGGTAAAGGTGGAGGTGCAAGAGGCGCTCCACAAGAAATGGCAGGAGCGGTTCGAGGAGATGGAGAATCGGTCGAGGCGGAAGAATCTGCGGATTCTGGGCCTCCCGGAGGGGCTGGTGGGGCCGGACGTGGGGGCCTATGTGGTCACCATGTTGAACTCGCTGATGGGAGCGGGGTCCTTCCAGGGGCCCCTGGAGATGGAAGGGGCCCATAGAGTGTTGGCGAGGAGGCCCAAGGCTAACGAGCCTCCCCGGGCGGTGCTGGTGCGGTTCCATCGGTTCGTCGATTGGGAGTGTGTGCTCAGGTGGGCCAAGAAGGAGAGGAGCAGCAGGTGGGAGAGGGCGGAGGTTCGGATATATCAGGACTGGAGTGCGGAGGTGGCGAAGAGGAGGGCCGGGTACAATCGAGCAAAGGCGGTGCTGCACAGGAAGGGGGTGAAGTTTGGCACGTTGCAGCCGGTGCGACTGTGGGTTACCTACAAGGAACGGCACCATTATTTTGAGTCTCCGGAGGAGGCGTGGGCCTTTGTTCAGGCCGAGAAGCTAGACACAGACTGAGGGTCGGGATGGGCGATTGGGGACTGCGGTGCATATGTTATGCCTATTTTTGGTTCCGGGGGGGGGGGGGGGGGGGGGGGGGGGGGGGGGGTCTTTGCATTGTTTTGGGTTTCTTTTTCTCTGTGTTTTTCTCTTTCGGGTTGCGGAGGGTGGATGGGGCAGGTTGGGCACTGTTTTGGTTGGTGGCGGGGCCTGGTAGGTGGAGAGTGCGGGCTTTTTTCCCGCGCCAAAGACTGCAAGGTGGGGGGGGGGAAGCGAGGATTGTTTCCCGCGCTTAGAACGGAGGGGGGGGGGGGGAAGAGCCTGTTGATGGGGAGCGGGAGGGGAGGGTGTGCCACACAATGGGAGGAGTCAAAGGGGAGGAGGGAGTGGCCGGGTCAGCAGGAGTCAGCTGACTTGCGGAAGTGCAATGGGGGGAGTAAACCAGCTAGGATAAGTCCTAGCCGGGGGGGGGGGGGGGGGGGGGGGGGGGAATCGAGTTGCTGCTGCTATGGTCAAGGAGGAGCTGGAGCGAGTGGGGGGGGGGGGGGGGGGGTCGAGACGGGGGTATGCCGCTGTGGGGAACGGGCCAGGTGTGAGGTGCGGGCACGTGGCTGGCCGAGGAGGGGTCATGGCTAGTCGGCGGGGGAGGGGGGCGGGTAGCTCCCTGATCCGGCTGATAACCTGGAATGCAAGGGGACCGAATGGGCCGGTTAAGCGGGCCCGCATGTTCGCTCACCTGAAGGGGCTCAAGGCAGATGTGGTTATGCTCCAGGAAACACATCTGAAGGTGGCAGACCAGGTAAGACTAAGGAAAGCGTGGGTAGGTCAGGTGTTTCGCTCGGGGCTAGATGCCAAGAATCGAGGGGTGGCGATCTTGGTGGGAAAGCAGGTGTCATTCGAGGCGTCGAACATTGTGGCAGATAATGGCGGTAGGTACATAATGGTAAGTTGCAGGGAGAGAGGGTGGTACTGGTCAATGTGTATGCTCCGAACTGGGACGATGCAGGTTTTATGCGGCGTATGTTGGGTCGGATCCCAGACTTGGAAGTGGGGGGCCTGATAATGGGGGGAGACTTTAAAACGGTGTTGGATCCGGCACTGGATCGCTCCAGGTCTAGGACGGGTAGGAAGCCGGCGGCGGCTAGAGTGTTGAGAGGATTTATGGACCAAATGGGAGGGGTGGACCCTTGGAGATTTGCAAGGCCGGGGGCTAGGGAATTTTCATTCTTCTCACATGTCCATAAAGCTTATTCTCGAATGGACTTTTTCATTTTGAGTAGGGCGCTGATAGAGGATACCGAGTATTCGGCAATTGCCATTTCGGACCACGCCTCGAATTGGGTGGACTTGGAGATGGGGGAAGAGAGGGACCAGCGCCTGCTGTGGCACTTGGAGGTGGGGCTGTTGGCGGACGAGGTGAGCGAGCGGGTCCGAGGAAGTATAGAGAGGTACTTGGAGACCAACGACAACGGGGAGGCCCGAGTGGGGATGGTATGGGAGGCATTGAAGGCGGTGGTAAGGCGAGAGCTGATCTCCATTAGGGCCCACAAGGAGCGGAGGGAGAGGGAGGGGCTGGTGGGGGAGATGGTGAGGGTAGACAGGAGGTATGCGGAAGAGCCTGAGGAAGGATTGTTGAGGAAGAGGCGCAGCCTCCAGGCCGTATTCGACCTGGTGACTACCAGGAAGGTGGAGGTGCAGTGGAGGAAGGTCCAGGGGGCAGTCTACGAGTATGAGGAAAAGGCAAGCCGGATGCTGGCGCATCAGCTTCGGAAGCGGGACGCAGTTAGGGAGATCGGGGGAGTTAAGGACAGGGAAGGGAGCGTGGTGCGGAGTGGGGTTGGCATCAATGGGGTCTTCAGGGACTTCTACGAGGAATTGTACCGATCCGAGCCCTCACGGGAGGAGGGAGGGATGGGCCGTTTCCTGGACCAATTGAGGTTTCCAAAGGTGGAAGAGGTACTGGTGGTGGGACTGGGGGCCCCGATTGGGCCGAATGGAGCTGATCAAAGGGATAGGAAGCATGCAGGCGGGGGAGGCACCGGGGCCGGACGGTTTCCCGGACGAGTTCTATAAAATATATATGGACCTGTTGGGCCCGCTGTTAGTTAGGACCTTTAATGAGGCAAGGGATGGGGGGGCTTTGCCCCCGACGATGTCCCAGGCACTGATCTCCTTGATCCTGAAGCGGGGCAAGGATCCCCTGCAATGTGGGTCTTACAGACCAATTTCCTTGTTAAATGTAGATGCCAAGGTGCTGGCGAAGGTCTTAGCCACGAGGATTGAGGATTGTGTGCCGCAGATCATCCATGAAGGCCAGACGGGGTTTGTGAAGGGGAGACAGTTGAACGCGAATGTGCGGAGACATTCGAACGTTATCATGATGCTGGCGAGGGAGGGGGAGGCGGAGATAGTGGTGCCGATGGACGCTGAGAAAGCCTTCGATAGGGTAGAGTGGGGGTACCTGTGGGAGGTGCGGGTTTGGGGAGGGGTTTGTCAGGTGGGTTAGGCTGTTGTATGAGGTCCCGATGGTGAGTGTGGCCACAAATAGGAGGAGGTCAGAGTACTTTTGGTTGCACCGAGGGATGAGACAGGGGTGTCCCCTGTCCCCCCTGCTCTTCGCACTGGTGATTGAACCCCTGGCTATGGCACGGAGAGAGTCGAGGAACTGGAGGTGGTTGGTGCAGGGTGGGGAGGAGCATAGGGTGTCGCTTTATGCGGACGACCTGCTGCTGTTTGTGGCGGACCCGGTGGGAGGAATGCCAGAGGTAATGAGGATCCTTAGGGAATTCGGGGACTTTTCGGGGTACAAGCTCAATATGGGGAAGAGCAAGCTGTTCGTAGTTCAGCTAGGGGACCAGGAGAGGGGGATTGGCGAGCTCCCACTAAAAAGGGCGGAGAGGAGCTTCAGATATTTGGGGGTCCAGGTGGCCAGGAGCTGGGGGGCCGTGCATAGGCATAACTTTGCAAGGCTGGTGGAGCAAATGGAGGAGGAGTTCAAGAGGTGGGATGCGTTGCCGCTGTCCTTGGCGGGTAGGGTGCAGTCAATCAAAATGACGGTGCTCCCCCGAGGTTTTTGTTCCTGTTCCAGTGCCTCCCCATGTTTATCCCGAAGGCTTTTTTCAAGCGGGTTAACAGGAGTATAATGGGGTTTGTGTGGGCGCGAGGGACTCCGAGGGTGAGAAGAGTGTTCCTGGAGCGGAGTGGAGATAGGGGGGGCTGGCGCTGCCCAACCTCTGGGGGTACTACTGGGCCACCAATGCGACAATGGTGCACAAGTGGGTGATGGAGGGGGAGGGGGCTGCATGGAAGAGGCTGGAGACGGCGTCCTGTGTGGGTACGAATCTGGGGGCGCTGGCAACGGCGCCGTCGCCGCTCCCTCCAAGGAGGTATACCACGAGCCCTGTGGTGGTGGCGGCCCTCATAATTTGGGGGCAGTGGAGGCGGCATAGGGGGGGGGGGGGGGGAAGTTGGGGCCTCGGCGTGGACCCTATTACGGGGGAACCACCGGTTCGCCCCAGAAAGAACAGGTTGAGGGTTTTCGGGGTGGCACAGGGCAGGGTTACGAAAGTTGGGGGACCTGTTTGTGGACGGGAAGTTCACGAGCTTGGGTGAGCTGGAGGAGAAGTACGGGCTCCCCCTGGGGAACACCTTCAGGTACTTACAGGTAAGGGCGTTTGCCAGACGGCAGGTGGTGGAATTCCCGCGGCTACTGCCACACACAGTACAGGACAGGGTGCTCTCGGGGGGGGGGGGGGGGGGTTGGGAGTGGGGAAGATCTCGGAAACTTACCAGGTGATGCAGGAGGAGGAGGGGGCCTCGGTGGTGGAGTTGAAAGGTAAGTGGGAGGAGTTGGGAGAGGAGATCGAAGAGGGGGCGTGGGCAGATGCCCTAGGGAGGGAGAATTCTTCCTCTTCGTGTGAGAGGGTCAGCCTCATAAAGTTTAAGGTGCTGCACAGGGCACACATGACCGGGACAAGGATGAGCCGGTTCTTTGGGGGTGAGGACAGGTGTGTTAGGTGCTCAGGGAGCCCAGCCAATCACACCCATATGTTCTGGGCATGCCCAGCGCTGGAGGAGTTTTGGAAGGGCGTAGCGAGGACGGTGTCGAGGGTGGTAGGATCCAGGGTCAGACCGGGCTGGGGGCTCGCAATATTTGGGGTGGCAGAGGAGCCGGGAGTGCAGGAGGCGAAAGAGGCCGGAATTCTGGCCTTTGCGTCCCTGGTAGCCCGGCGAAGGATTCTCCTTCAGTGGAAAGATGCGAGGCCCCCAAGCGTGGAATCCTGGATCAGCAATATGGCAGGGTTCATTAAATTGGAGAGGGTGAAATTCGCCTCGAGAGGGTCGGTACAAGGGTTCTTTAGGCGGTGGCAACCGTTCTTAGACTTTCTGGCAGAACGACAGACATTGCTCAATGGCAGCAGCAGCTCGGCCGGGGGGGGGGGGGTTTACATTATTTTTGTTTATGTTATTTACACTGGAGGGTCTGAGAGGGTGTATACACCTGTTGTCTTAAGTCGGGGTGTTAATGTTAATTTATTATTTATGTACGGGGGGGCGGGGGGGGGGGGTTTAAGATTGTGTTTTGTACTTAACCCTTTTGGGTTCTTTTTTCTTTCTCATTTTGTTATTGATATTTTATGAAAACATTTAATAAAAATTATTTATTTAAAAAAAGAAATATGCTGACGGCAATATTTTCTTAACATGACTGTGTCCCATGTAGAAGTTTTAGATTTCTTTACAAGGTGCATTTGGCTGTTTTATGAGATCCACGAAGAATCCAGCACGAGTTTGTTGAGTTAAGCAGAAAGTAACTTTACTTACAAGAATATGTACACAGGACCAGTAGTTCACCACTGGTTCCCTCTCCAGCTGGTACCGCACTAGCTAGCTCTATTTCTACAGCTGTGCTGCTAATGATTGCCCCACCCCCACCCCCCTCTCATTTGGGGGGGGGGGGGGGGGGGGGTCGTGCTCATAATTCCTCAAGTAAAATGGGGTAACCAATTGTCCCCAGCCAATAGGATCTGGGCAGGTTATAACATTTCCCCCCCCCCCCCCCAAAGTCCGAAGGCCCTGGCAAAGGAGGGCGTCGGGCTCTTTTGACATCAGGATGGGCGTCATGCGCACAAGGCGCCGGATCGGATGGCGTGTAACAACAAAGCAAACTTTACTTCCAGTATGAACGCTGTAACTGCTGCAAGTCCGTGGGCTGTGGAACTGAGGGCACCCGCTCGAGGCATCCTGCGTGTCCATGTTGGAGCCAAGAACCTCCGTCATCTCTGCGTCCCTATTTTCATGGTGATCCGAACAGGCCTTGAGCATGGTGCCAGAGGGAGATCTCGAGGATGAGCATCTACTGTATTTGGATCCTGTAGCTGCTGCGGCTGGCGGAGTGATTTCCGAGGATGCGGAAGAGGCGGCAGATCTAACGTGGTCCAAATGCTTATGTTTAGCACAGCCCAGGGCTTCCTGGTAGGAGATTGGCCCCATTCATCAAAGGATAATGCCGGAGACCCACTGAGTGGCGCTGGCAAAATTGCGAACATCAAGTCCCCGGGTGCAAACTGCCGGACCGGCCGGTGTCGAGAAGGGCAATGCTCCTGCTGTTCCTGATTTCAGTGTATTTTCGTTACAATGTCCGAAAAATTCACGCTGAGGCGGGTACGAAGTCTGCGGCCCATTAGAAGTTCCGCGGGAGCTACTCCAGTCACCACGTGAGAAGTTGTCCTATAACAAAACAAAAAAAATATGAGCTAGTGTCCATGGACTTGGAAGATTGTTTCCTGAGGCCCCGATTTAACGTCTGCACTGCGTGCTCTGCCAACTCATTGGAAGCTGGGTGGCATGGGGCAGTGCGTACATGCCCTATACCGTTCATCTTCACAAA
Source organism: Scyliorhinus torazame (assembly GCF_047496885.1). Taxonomy (NCBI): domain Eukaryota; kingdom Metazoa; phylum Chordata; class Chondrichthyes; order Carcharhiniformes; family Scyliorhinidae; genus Scyliorhinus; species Scyliorhinus torazame. The sequence continues at coordinate 71,333,829 of NC_092714.1, read as the reverse complement.
ACCCGCGAACTCCTCACTCGTGAAAGGAGTGCCACTGCATGCGAAAAGATAAATGCATCTTCACTATGATTGCACGGGACGTTGTTCCCGCTGTCCTATGTACCTCAAAAGCAACTTCGAATGGGCAATCAATAAGAAGAATATGGATCCTTGAAAAGGGCTGAAGTAATCAGCACGTATTCGCACCCAAGGTCGGCCTGGCCATTCCCAGTGATGCACGGGAGTGGCTGGCGGAAGCTTCTGATGCTCCTGGCAAATGGAGCAGCGTTGGGTCATCTTCTCAATGTCGGTGTCAAGGCCTGACCACCAGATGTAACTCCACGCCAACATTTTCATTTTGGTCATGCCTAGATGACCATTGTGGTGGTCCTTTAGGATCAGCTCCTGTCCTTTATCTGGATGACCACATGTGTCCCCCACAACAGGATATCATCTTCAACACTGAATTCGGACAGCTTGTAGGAAAATGCCCGCAACGCGCCCGTGAGCTGTCTATGCTCCCACCATATAAGACTATGTGACGAATCTTGGATAGGACTGAGTCCACTCATGGATCTACGATGCCGTGACAGGTCCATAAAATTCAAGTTCGTGACCACCTCGCATGTCGTGGGGGTCGACAAAGGGCCGGTCGACAAAGGCAACTGGCTCAGAGCATTGGCATTAGCAATTTGCATCTCTGGCTTATGCTCCAAAGAATACCTGAAGGCAGCGAGCAGCAAAGCCCAACGCTGGATCCGTGCGGAAGCAATAGGCAGAATTGACTTTTCCTCTCTAAAACGTCCAAGCAGAGGCTTATGATCAGTCACGATAGTGAAGTTGTGGCTAGAAAAATATTGATGGAAGTGTTTCACTGCAAAGACAACCCACAGGCCCTCCTTTGCAATCTGCATGTACTTCTTTTCCACTGCAGTTAATGTGCGAGAGGCAAAACCATTCTCCTCTGTTCTGCATCTTGTGGGACAGGACGGTCCCGATACCATTGGGAGAGGCACCACATGTAATGAGCAAAGGCTTTTCAGGATCATAGTGGGTTAGTAACCCGGACAACGACAACTGCTTTACCTGCTGATAAGCAGCTTCTTGCAACCGACCCCAAACACAAAGGTGATTCTTCTTCAACAGAAGGGGTAATGGGGCCAGCGTGGTCGCCAGATTTGGGAGAAACTTCGTGTAGTAATTTACGAGGCCAAAAAAGAACGAAGACCCCCCGTGGGGAGGGGGCCTGTTGGATTGCGCGCATCTTCTCAATGGGGTGAAAACCTTTATGGTCCATCCTTGATAACCAAGGTAGATCACTTCCTTCGCCTGAAAGACTTTGTGCGAGGTAAATGGATTTGGACCTCTGAGAAGTGCTTAATAACAGCCTCCAAATGATCTAAATGCTCTCGCTCCAAAACCCCCGTTATCAAGATATCCAAATAAACAGCGACATGTGGCAACCTTTGCAAGATGTTCCCCATTACACATTGAAAAATAGCACTGGCAGAGGAAACTCCAAAAGACAACCATTTATACTCATACAGACTCCTCTGTGTATTTATAGTAATGTACTGTCGGGAGGCAGCATCCAACTCCAGCTGCAGATAGATGCGACTCATATCCAATTTTGTGAACGAATCCACCTGTGGGTTTGGCATAAAGATCCTCTATGTGGGGCATGCAGTATCGGTCTGGATGGGAAGCTGTGTTTACCATTCGTTTTTAGTCGCTGCACAAGCGAACAATGTTATCTGGCTTCATTACTAGTATGACCGGTGTTGCCCAGTCGGCGAAACAGACAGGCCTGATAATACCCAGGGACTCCAAACAAGTGAGCTCTGCTTTCACTTTCTCCAGCAAGGTGTAAAGGAACTGGGCGCACCCGGAAATAGCATGGCGTGGCTTCTGGGTCAACCTGAATACGGGCTACGGCCCCCTTTATCTTCCCCAAACCGGGCTGAAACACTTCTGGGTATCTTCCCAGTACCTCAGTCAAACCACCAGAACCCATTTGAAGAATGTGCTCCCATTGCAGCCGCAAATGACGCAACCAGTCCCGACCCAACAGGCTGGGTCCATGACCTCGCACCATGATGAACGGGAGGCATCCCAACTGCCGTTCGAAAGCAACGGGGGTCATCATAGTCCCAGCAATGTCTAACGGATCCCCCATATAGATGACCAACCAGGCCTGTGTATCCGTCAATGCAAGGGTCTGTACACCCCACTGATGCGGTCAAATGTCTACTGTCTGACCACGGAGACCGCTGCACCGTGTATACTCATACAGGCTCCTCTGCGTATTTATAATAACGTACTGTCAGGAGGCAGCATCCAACTCCATTTCAAGTGGGTGGCCATTTACACGTACCATCACCTTAATGGGGGCTAGCCATGCAATGTAGTTGCAGGCAGTCATCCTCCCTCTCCTCATCCTTGGGTGCGTCATACTCGTGTTCATCCAAATGAAAAGTACGGGCCCTGGGTTGGTCTCAGCTTCTGCCGGAATGACTGGCCACGACTGGTATTCGCGCCGGGGTCGAAGCCCACAAGTCCTACACTTACACGGCTCCACATCTATGGGCTCTGGAGAAGGCTCTCTTCGGGAAGGAACTTCCGATGGTGACCGGTGTTGCCCCTTAAGGTGCCCCATCCAAGGCACAGCGGAGATATGGGGAGGCGCTTTCGGATGGAAGGGGACGCGCCCCAGGGCATACACCTCCATTCCCTGTAACAGCTGCATTTCCCGTTATGCGCTTTCTCAGGACAACACTATCTGGATGGCCTATTGAAAAGTCAATGTCGGCTCAGGTAACTGTTTCCTTTGGGTGGTTGCGTAGTTGATGCCACAAACCAGCCGGTTTCGTAACATCTCTGACAAAGTGTCACCATAGATTATCATAGAATTTACAGTGCAGAAGGAGGCCATTCGGCCCGTCGAGTCTGCACCGGCTCTTGGAAAGAGCACCCTACCCAAGGTCAACACCTCCACCCTATCCCCATAACCCAGTAACCCCACCCAACACTAAGGGCAATTTTGGACACCAAGGGCAATTTATCATGGCCAATCCACCTAACCTGAACATCTTTGGACTGTGGGAGGGAACCGGAGCACCCGGAGGAAACCCACGCACACACGGGGAGGATGTGCAGACTCTGCGCAGACAGTGACCCAGCGGGGAATTGAACCTGGGACCCTGGAGCTGTGAAGCAATTGTGCTATCCACAATGCTACCGTGTAGCATTACCAGTACTCTGCAATCCTGCGCAACCTCAGCAAGGGATTCCCCAGGGGTCCTCTGTGTGATGTGAATGTTGGACTATTACAGACGGAGTTGGATTAAAATGTTGTCCCACTAAAGTCACAAGCTCATCAAATGTTTTACCGTTGAGTGCAGCTGGGTACGCAAGGCTTCTTACCACCCTGAACCTATGCACGCCACAGGTGGTTAGCAAAATGACCACCTGCCATTCGTTTTCAGTGATGTTATTCACCCGGAAGTAGTAACGCATTCTTTGTGCGTACAGGTTCCAATTCTCCAGCGCTGCGTCAAATACACCCAAACATCCGTAAAGAGGCATGGTGCAACAGAAAGAAAACTTAAAAACTGTATCCAACAAAAAGTCCAAGGAGGTGGCTTCAGCAACGTAGACAGCTATCCAATTTTAACCCTCGTTGCCAGTTTTGTGAGGGTCACGAAGAATCCAGCTCGAGTTTGTAGAGTCAAGCAGAAAGTAACTTTATTTACAAGAATATGTACACGGACAGTAGTTCACTACTGGTTCCCACTCTAGTTGGTACCACACTAGCCAGCTCTATTTATATAGCTGCGCTGCTAATGATTTCCCTACCCCCCTCTCATTGGGGGAGCTCATATTCCTCAAGTAACATGGGGGAAGTAATTGTCCCCAATAGGATCTGGGTAGGTTATAACAGGCTGTAAATTTAAATAAATCTAAATATAGTACAATTAAACTCAGCTGTAAATGTTTTTGTTAAATTGAACTAGGTATTTATTATACTTAATTTGTTGAAAATATTAATGAAACTTGTGCCACTTTTAAATTATATTTTAAGGTGCCAAATATTCATATTAAAACCTGACTGGATGTTTCGTTTTTAAACCATAGTGAGAATACGTAAACTACAAGCAGCTTTCATTCCAAAGAAATGTCAATTAGGTCATTTCATTATAGGATTTTGAATCCTCTTATATTTCTACATCCATTTGCTAGCATTTAATCTTTCAGTTCCAGCAGCCAACAGTTGTAAAATTAATAAGAATGAAAGTTTACCTCAGGGTTTTTTAAACCTCTATATCATTGCTGCTAGAAAAATACAATCCAAGTTCAGTCATTATTTACTGACCAAACCAGGGTCTTATTTGAATGTGAAGTTTAATTTAGATAAACAAGAATACAATGTCCACATTCTGTAATAGCACAGGTTAGCCTGAATAGTTTACTCATGGTTTGGGAGTTAAGACATAGTATAAAATTGATTACCGTGTTTTTGCTAATAAAACTTGGTATTCAACACAATTGCACAGAGCTAAATCACTCCTAATTCAAAATAATCATCAAATCAAAATCACTCACCCGACACAGACTAGTTTTCCATACCTAAATGAAATTACTAGCAAAGAATACAAAAACGTGTCGGATAAATATTTGAAAATAACATAGAAATCAAATTGTATTTATTCCAGGAATAGAAGTCACATGGTAACAATTACCACTTCATTTCTACCTTCAATCCCATAAAGAAATCTTCCCCGACACTATATTTCACATCTTCACCTAGATTTCTAAATGCCTACTCGATGATGCCCCTCTGATCCATTGATTAGAAATGCCACAGTTTGACCTAAATTCAATCTCCTGATGATTTTTCCTCTTTCTGTTAAACAGGAAGCTTGCATCTGATGATGTCAAGAGGCAAATTTAACAAAGTTAAATGGAAAAGTTACGTTTAAGTACCAGATAAAACTGAAATTCTAACACCAGACATAACGAGTCCATGTGCAATATATGAATCTATTTTATATATCAAACAAAGTGTATAGCGCCACAGCAAGTCTCCTTGGGAGGCCAGTGGGCTCAGCTGGCTGGCCGGCCATGTGGATGAGATTGGTGTTAGCACCATAGGGTTCGATCTCCGTTCTATCTGCAGGGTGAATTTAGGACCTGCCCCCCTGTTCTACCTGTGGTGGAGGTTGTAGCGCCATGGGTTGCACACGCCTTCAAGCAATAAACTCAAGAAGACGACATTAAATATATGTGAAATTTACATGTTACGCAGTACTGTACCAAAATTAAAAATTAAGCAAGAGCTATCTTTGAAATCAGAAAGAAAGTAGGTCCCTTTTCCCTTATTCTAACGTCTGCAGCAATCCTAAAAATAATTAATGGCCCAGATTTTTCTGTCACAGGGTATCTAATGCCATTTGGCATTACTTAGGTTTATTTGTGCATATTTTTATTTGTGCTTTTGTTTAAAAAAATGTTGTGCACAGAAGGAGACCATTCGGCCCATTGTGTCTGCACTGTCCCTCTGAAGGGGCACCTACCTAGACCCACTCCCCAGTCCTATATCCTGTAGCCTCACCTAACTGGCACATCCTTGAACACAAAATGGGCAATTTTAGCATGGCCAATTCACTTAACCCACACATCTTTGGACTGTGGAGGAAACCGAGCATCAGGAGGGAACCCACACAGACACTGGGAGAATGTGTAAACTCCATACAGACAGTCACCCAAGGCTGGAACTGAACCCGGGCCCCTGGCACTGTGAAGCATCAGCACTAACCACTGTGCCGCCCTATTTCGCATAGAATTTACAGAGCAGAAGGAGGCCATTCAGCCCATCGAGTCTGCACCAGCTCTTGGAAAGAGCACCCTACCCAAGGTCAACACCGCCACCCTATCCCCATAACCCAGTAACCCCACCCAACACTAAGGGCAATTTTGGACACTAAGGGCAATTTATCATGGCCAATCCACCTAGCCCGCACATCTTTGGACTGTGGGAGGAAACCGGAGCACCCGGAGGAAACCCACGCACACACGGGGAGGATGTGCAGACTCCGCACAGACAGTGACCCAAGCCCGAATCGAACCTGGGACCCTGGAGCTGTGAAGCAATTGTGCTATCCACAAGGCTACCGTGCTGCCCCTAACTGCCCCTGCTGCATCTACATGTTGTCTCTTGGGAACATCATCCAAAAACACAGTGCCAGTTTCTGCATGCATGCTGATGACACACAGCTTGATCAAATCTTATCTTCACCTCTCGATCCCTCGACTGCCTCTAAACTGTCAGACAACTTAAAGTTGCACTCACCTAGCTTGGGCACAAAGGAAGAAAACTCATCAATACCAAAGGCTGAACAAAAGTTCAGAAAAGGAGCATTGAATTCCCACATGGACCAAATTCCCAACTACGCATTCTGTCTACGTCTCATTCCAGCACAGTCTCCTGTGTGCATCCCCTTACTCTGTACAGTTTGAAAAACCTGTCTATATAGAGCCTCTGATGAGACACTAGTCAGTTTTGTCTCTGTGCATCCCCTAACCCTATACGGTTTGAAAAACCTGTCTGTTTCTGTAGAGCCTATGTTGAGTCACTAATTAGTTTAGCTTCCTGCTACGGTAATCAAGACCTATTGGCCAACTACTTTCAGCTAATTGACACACAACTGCCGCTGCCAGGCAGTTCCCTGCTTAACAAGGCTATTTAACTCACTTGAAGGTTGAAATTTCTATGTCCGAGCATGACTCGATTTAAATTTAAAGTCGAGAATTGTTTTTACTAGAACTTACATTTTGAACCAGATTTCCAATAACATACCCCATCTATATCTCACTCTGGCATAGTCTCCTCTTCATAATCCAGGTGATGAGCATCATGAACCACTAAACATGCTCCAGCGAGCAATGGAGGGTTTCGCCAGCCCCCACTTACCCCAGAGCGTTCCAGGGACCAAAACTGATCTTTCAGGACAGCGATGGTCTGCTCCACGATGATTCGTATGGCAGTATGGCTCTTATGGTAGGAGCACTATCCAAATGTGGTCAGGTGGTGGTCAGTCAGTAGCCCTGTGTACAATGGGTAGCACTCATCATAGTGCCCTTTGGTTAGATATGGTGGCTCAAAGATGGCAGAAATGGACTAACATGGGATGAAAGCATTGTGACAGAATAGCAGTAATTTATCGACATGATGGTCAGTACATGGTTGCATAGCAATTACATGTTTAAGGCATGGAATCCTTTGCAGCTACAGAACATTTACACACTGAGTTGTGGTGAGCTACATGCATGCAATCAGTGGGCTCCAATGGGAAACCCACTACCTGGGAAAAGCCACCTGCCCACTCCTGCCCAGCACGAAGCCAATGAGGTTCCTTTTCTATGCTTAAGGGACCTCCCAGTGCAGTGATGCATGGCGAATTGAGAAATGTCAGCAATGACACTGGCCCTAACTTGGAAAGATCCACTGGTTTAGAATGAGGGTCATGGTAAGCTTGACAGCAAATGGCAGCACCGTTCTCACCCTGCTCTGCAGCTGCAGGTCCAGTTCCTGAAGATGGTACAGTTCTGTTCTTATTTCAGTAAACACCTTGTGATTTGGTTCCAAATTAAAATAACTATGTAAATTCAAGTTATTGTGAATTGCAGAAAGCTCCAGTAATGGGATAAAGGAAAGTCAATAGTACCAAATTGTCATTTGAAAGAAAGTACTTCAATGAATGTCATTATTTACAAAGTAAAGACAATTACCAATCTGAATTGTGAGAGTTCTTGATTTATAATCCACTGAAGTTATCTAGTCTACAAGCACTAATTATTAACACAGGGGCAGAAAACATGATCCAAATGTAAATTACATTTGATACTTTTTTTTATACATTCTTGGATATTGGTGTCGCAGGCAAAGCCAACATTTATTGGCCGTCCCTAATTGCCCTCGAACTGAATGGCCTTTTAAGAGTCAACCACATTGCTGTGGATTTGGAGTCACATGTAGGCCAGACCAGGTAAGGACAGCAGATCTCATTCCCTGAAGGACATTAACGAACCAGATGGGTTTTTACGACAATCGCCAATAGTTTCATGGTCATCATTGGACAAATCTAGAATTTTTTTAAAAGTCTAATTAATTAAGTACAAAACAAGAGTCAGAACTAGGACCTTGAAATCTAAACAATTATTTTTACTGTATTTCTATATCTAAGGGAAATCATGTAATTCTTCACAGCTATCCATGTTCACGTACTTGCTAATTATTACTATTAGCAAAACTCCCATCACAATTCTGAGAAAAGCTGGAGGTATATACAGAACACATCTACATCCAACAGTTTAATACATAGTAGGTTATCTTCCTCTTCGAGGACCAGATACTTGGAATTCATCATTGAAAATTCACTATCCTGCCTTAAAGCTGATTTGCCTCGTTTGTCTTACCTTGGTTGTCTATGTGCCTGGCAGCAACACTGTTTCAAAGTATATGGCAAATATTGAACAAGATACAAATGGAGTGTATACAACTTGTATAAAGAAAATTTTCAGCACAAAGCTGGAGTAATCAAAACAATGCACTGAGGTTGCTATGACCAGAGTAAACAATACTTTATAATGTTGCATGTCTATACTTGAGCTCTTAGTATATAATGCATCATATAAATGACTTTAACATGCATGAATACAATAATAGTTGTAGCTGCAGTTGCAGAGGCAAAAAGTTTAAAGCCTTTACACAACACAAGATCTGAAACTTTATATTGCCAGTACTTTCTGTCATCTAGAAGTAGAAGCTTATAACAAAGTGTAGACAACATAAAAGCTCAATAAAAGTAAAACCAATAAAATGTATTTACTCATACACTGAGAATTTGGCTCAGTTAACAAAAAGGATATTAAAATATCTTAAAGGGTACAATAAATGTTCCTTGGTGGGGAGCTAGTTTTATTGACTTTGTGCCCTTTATTCATCGGCATTGAAAAATGTTGAATGTACAGAGATCAAATGACTACCTAAGCTGATGTTCTTTCTAAGTCAATGTTCGCATGGTCTAAATGACTAGCAATCAGGATGTGCTGTTAGACAAAAAATTGTACTTAACAGTAACTGATTTGGTACTTGTCCCATTCAAAAATGTAACAGTAACTGATTTCTACTTGCCCCATTTTGAACTTCATCTACTGTAAAAATACTAGAGTTCTACTATATCTTCCAATTTTAATAATAATAATCTTTATTATTGTCACAAGTAGGCTTACATTAACATTACAATGAAGTTACTGTGAAAGGCCCCTAGTCGCCACACTCCGGCGCCTGTTCGGGTACACAGAGGGAGAATTCAGAATGTCCAATTCACCTAACAAGCACGTCTTTCGGGACTTGTGGAAACCGGAATACCCGGAGGAAACCCACACAGACACGGGTAGAACGTGCAGGCTCCACCCAGACAGTGACCCAAGTCGGAATCAAACTTGGGATCCTGGCGCTGTGAAGCAACAGTGCTAACCACTGTACTACCGTGCCGCCATAATTTTAGAGGGCATATGATGGGGGGGGGAAAACTACATTCATTGAAGCACAGGTCCATTTTATTACCCAGTTAAGCAGCAAAATAAAGCAGAAGTAACATTACATTTATCTGGCATCTTTCATAACCTCTGGGCCTTACAAAAATGCTTTATAGCTAATTAATATTGTCGAAGTGCAATCACTTGTAGTGTACACAAGCCAATCAATCTGCACAAAGAAAGTTCCCACAAACAGCAATAAAATCAATAGCCAGATAATTGGTTTTAATGATCTTGATTAAGGGACAAATACTGGCCAGAACGAGGAAATCTCTCCGCTCTTCTCCAAACAGTGCCCTGGGACTTTATGTCCACCTGGTAATACAGTCATCTATTCAATGTTTCACCTGACAGTCATTATCTCTGGCAATACAGAACTCCCTCAGTATTGTACTGATACACCATAAATGTTTTGTTCAACATCTGGGGTTGAATTTGAACCCACAACTTTCAGCAGGCAGAATATTTCAATAATTGCAAGTACTTTATTAACAATGTTTGCCATGGAGGATATGAAATTAAACAAAAACTAATGTTAGTCCTCATCTCAGCAAAAAAGACACGTTAACATCAGAATTTGCAAAGTCGTTATAGATATAACTTGTATTTTTTTTATTTGTTGATGGGACCAGGTATCGCTGGCTAGGCCAGAATTTATTGCCCATTTCCAATTGCCCTTAAAAACAGAGTAGTGAGCTGCCTTCTTGAACTGCTGCAGTCCATATAGGAATATCCACAGTGTTGTTAGGGAGAGCCAGGATTTCACTCCAGTGACAGAGAAGGGATGTTTCAAGTCAGGATGGTATGTGGTTTGGAGGGCAACTTCAGGTGGTGGTGTTCCCAGATATCTGCTGCCCTTGTCCTCCTGGACGATAGAGATCACAGACTTGGAAGGTGCTGTTGAAGGAGCCTTGCTGAATTCCTGCAGTGCATCTTGTAGACAATACACACTGCTGTCACTGTGCGTTTGTGGTGGAGGGAGTGAATGTTAAAGGTGCGCCAATCAAGAGGAATGCATGCCTCCTGGATGAAGTACAGATTAAGGGGTGCCAATCAAGAGGGCTGCTTTCTCTTGGAGGAGTACAGATTATGGAGTGCTGCTGGAGCTGCACTCATCCAGGCAAGTGGAGAGTATTCAGATTTTCGGCGGGAGCAGTGGCCAGGGGTCTTTCGGGAAGCTAAGTTTAACCTTTAAAAACTTACCTTGCAGGAGAAGCGGCCTTCAGATTTTCGGCGGGAGCAGTGGCCAGGGGTCTGTCGGGAAGGTAAGTTTACGTCTTTAAAAACTTACCTTCAGAACTGCAGGAAGTCGGCCGTGGGGATTTATGGGAAGATTTGTTAGTACCTGTATATAAGTTGGGCGGTTGCTAAACCCGAGACACTACACTTGTAGTGTCCCCCACCCTTCCACCTCCTCTAACCTAAGGGGTTGAGTGAATATCAGGTAAGCTCTTCCTTTCTTTTTCTTGTTTTATCTAGAGGGGATGGCAGGGAAGGTAGTGCAATGTTCCTCCTGCAGAATGTTTGAGGTGAGGGACGCGTCAGTGTCCCTGCTGATTTCACCTGTGGGAAGTGCACCCATCTCCAGCTCCTCAGAAACCATGTTAAGGAACTGGAGCTGGAGCTGGATGAACTTCGGATCATTCGGGAGGCAGAGGTGGTCATAGATAGAAGCTTCAGGGATGTAGTTACTCCGAAGACTAAAGATAGATGGGTGACGGTGAGAGGGGCTGGGAGGAAGCAGTCAGTACACGGATCCCCTGTGGTCGTTCCCCTTATACCGCTTTGGATACTGTTGGGGGGGGGGGGGGGGGGGAAACTTACCAGGGGTAAGCCATGGGGTACAGGTCTCTGGCACAGAGTCTGTCCCTGTTCCTCAGAAGGGAAGGAGGGAGAGGAGTAGAGCATTAGTCATTGGAGACCCCATTGTTAGGGGGATAGATAGGAGATTCTGTGGGAACGAGAGAGACCCGCGGTTGGTGTGTTGCCTCCCAGGTGCCAAGGTCCGCGATGTCTCGGATAGTGTTTTCGGGATCCTTAAGGGGGAGAGGGAGCAGCCCCAAGTTGTGGTCCACATAGGCACCAATGACATAGGTAGGAAAAGGGATAGGGATGTCAGGCAGGAATTCAGGGAGCGAGGGTGGAAACTTAGATCTAGAACAAACAGAGTTATTATCTCTGGGTTGTTACCCATGCCACGTGCTAGCGAGACGAGGAATAGGGAGAGAGAGCAGTTGAACACGTGGCTACAGGGATGGTGCAGGAGGGATGGTTTCAGATACCTGGATAATTGGGGCTCATTCTGGGGTAGGTGGGACCTCTACAAATGAGATTGTCTACACCTGGACCAGAGGGGTACAAATATCCTGGGGGGGAAATTTGTAATGCTCTTCGGGAGGGTTTAAACTAGTTCAGCAGGGGGTTGGGAACCTGAATTGTAGCACCAGTACACAGGAGGTTGACAGTAGTGAGGTCATGAGTAAGGTTTCAAAGTTGCAGGAGTGTACTGGCAGGCAGGAAGGTGGTTTAAAACGTGTCTACTTCAATGCCAGGAGCAGCCGGAATAAGGTGGGTGAACTTGCGGCATGGGTTGGTACCTGGGACTTCGATGTTGTGGCCATTTCGGAGACATGGATAGAGCAGGGACAGGAATGGTCGTTGCAGGTGCCGGGGTTTAGATATTTCAGTAAGCTCAGGGAAGGTGTTAAAAGAGGGGGAGGGGTGGCATTGTTAGTCAAGGACAGTATTACAGTGGCAGAAAGGACGTTTGATGAGGACTCGTCTACTGAGGTAGTATGGGCTGAGGTTAGAAACAGGAAAGGAGAGGTCACCCTGTTGGGTGTTTTCTATAGACCTCTGAAAGGTTCCAGAGATGTAGAGGAAAGGATTGCAAAGATGATTCTGGATAGGAGCAAAAGTAACAGGGTAGTTGTTATGGGGGACTTTAACTTTCCAGATATTGACTGGAAACACTACAGTTCGAGTACTTTAGAAGGGTCCGTTTTTGTCCAATGTGTGCAGGAGGGTTTCGTGACACAGTATGTAGATAGGCCAACGAGAGGCGAGGCCATGTTGGATTTGGTACTGGGTAATCAACCAGGACAGGTGTTAGATTTGGAGGTAGGTGAGCACTTTGGTGATAGTGACCACAATTCGATTACGTTTACTTTAGCGATGGAAAGGGATAGGTGTATAGCACAGGGCAAGAGTTATATCTGGGGGAAAGGCAATTACGATGCGATGAGGCAAGACATAGGATGCATCGGATGGGGAGGGAAACTGCAGGGGATGGGCACAATTGAAATGTGGAGCTTGTTCAAGGAACAGCTACTGCGTGTCCTTGATAAGTATGTACCTGTCAGGCAGGGAGGAAGTGGTCGAGCGAGGGAACCGTGGTTTACTAAAGTAGTTGAATCACTTGTCAAGAGGAAGAAGGAGGCTTATGTAAAGATGAGACGTGAAGGTTCAGTTAGGACGCTCGAGAGTTACAAGTTAGCTCGGAAGGACCTAAAGAGAGAGGTAAGAAGAGCCAGGAGAAGTCTTTGGCAGGTAGGATCAAGGATAACCCTAAAGCTTTCTATAGATATGCCAGGAATAAAAGAATGACTAGGATAAGAGTAGGGCCAGTCAAGGACAGTAGTGGGAAGTTGTGCTTGGAGTCCGAAGAGATAGGAGAGTTGCTAAATGCATATTCTTCGTCAGTATTCACACAGGAAAAAGACAATGTTGTCAAGGAGAATACAGAGATAAGGCTACTAGACTAGACGGGCTGGAGGTTCATAAGGAGGAAGTGTTAGCAATTCTGGAAAGTGTGAAAATAGATAAGTTCCCTGGGCCAGATGGGATTTATCCTAGGATTCTCTGGGAAGCTAGGGAGGAGATTGCTGAGCCTTTGGCTTTGATCTTTATGTCATCATTGTCTACAGGAATAGTGCCAGAAGACTGGAGGATAGCAAATGTTGTCCCCTTGTTCAAGAAGGGGCGTAGAGACAACACCGGTAACTATAGACCAGTAGACCTGTGAGCCTTACTTCTGTTGTGGGCAAAGTCTTGGAAAGGTTTATAAGAGATAGGATGTATAATCATCTGGAAAGGAATAATTTGATTAGAGATAGTCAACACGGTTTTGTGAAGGGTAGGTCGTGCCTCACAAACCTTACTGTGTTCTTTGAGAAGGTGACCAAACAGGTAGACGAGGGTAAAGCAGTTGATGTGGTGTACATGGATTTTAGTAAAGCGTTTGATAAGGTTCCCCACGGTAGGCTATTGCAGAAAATACGGAGGCATGGGATTTAGGGTGATTTAGCAGTTTGGATCAGAAATTGGCTAGCTGGAAGAAGATAAAGGGTGGTGGTTGATGGGAAATGTTCAGCCTGGAGTCCAGTTACTAGTGGTGTACCCCAAGGATCTGTTTTGGGGCCACTGCTGTTTGTCATTTTTATAAATGACCTGGAGGAGGGCGTAGAAGGATGGGTAAGTAAATTTGCAGATGACGTTGAAGTCGGTGGAGTTGTGGACAGTGCGGAAGGATGTTCCAAGTTACAGAGGGACATAGATAAGCTGCAGAGCTGGGCTGAGAGGTGGCAAACGGAGATTAATGCAGAAAAGTGTGAGGTGATTCATTTTGGAAGGAAAAACAGGAATACAGAGTACTGGGCTAATGGTAAGATTCTTGGTAGTGTGGATGAGCAGAGAGATCTCGGTGTCCATGTACATATATCCCTGAAAGTTGCTACCCAGGTTGAGAGGGTTGTTAAGAAGGCGTACGGTGTGTTCGCTTTTATTGGTAGAGGGATTGAGTTTCGGAGCCATGAGGTCATGTTGCAGCTGTACAAAACTCTGGTGCGGCCGCATTTGGGGTATTGTGTGCAATTCTGGTCGCCGCATTATAGGAAGGACGTGGAAGCATTGGAAAGGGTGCAGAGGAGATTTACCAGGATGTGCCTGGTATGGAGGGAAGATCTTATGAGGGAAGGCTGAGGGACTTGAGGCTGTTTTCGTTAGAGAGAAGGTTAAGAGGTGACTTAATTGAGGCATACAAGATGATCATAGGATTAGATAGGGTGGACAGTGAGAGCCTTTTTCCTCTAGCACGAGGGGACATTGCTTTAAATTGAGGGGAGATAGATATAGGACAGATGTCAGAGGTAGGTTCTTTACTCAGAGAGTAGTAAGGGCGTGGAATGCCCTGCCTGCAACAGTAGTGGACTCGCCATCATTAAGGGCATTTAAATGATCATTGGATAAACATATGGATGATAAGGGAATAGTGTAGATGGGCTTTAGAGTGGTTACACAGGTCGGCGCAACATCAGGGGCCGAAGGGCCTGTACTGCGCTGTAATGTTCTGTGTTCTATTCCATTACACTCCTGACTTGAGCCTTGTAGATGGTGGGCAGACTTTGGGGAGTCAGAAGGAGAGTTACCCGCCATAGAATTCCCAGCCTCTGAACAGTTCTTCTAGTCACAGTATTTATATGGATAATCTAGTTACATTTCTGGTCAAAGATAATCAACCCCCAGAATGTTGATGGGGGCAGGGACGGATTTAAGGATTTAGAGATGGTAGTGCCATTGGATGTCAAAGGGAATAGTTAAGCTCTCCCTTGCTGGAGATGGTCATTGCCTGGCACTTGTGCGACATGAATGTTATTTGCAACTTATCAGCCGAAGCCTGAATATGATCCAGAATTTGCTACATATGGACATGTATTGCTTCAGTATGAGGAGTGCAGCTTTGTGCAATTATCAGCAAACATCTCCAATTCCGACCTTGTGATGGAGAGAAGGCCATTGATGAAGTAACTGAAGATGTTTGGGGCCTAGGACATTACCCTGAAGAACTTCTGCAGTGATGTCCCCGGACTGAGATAATTGACATCCAACAACTGCAACCATCTTCCTTTGTGCTAGGTATAACTCCAATGAGCGGAGACATTTCCCCCTGATTTCCATTGACTTGTGTATGGCTGGGGCTCCTTGATCCCATATTCGGTCAAATGCAGTTTTGATATCAAGGGCAGTCACTCTTACCTAACCTCGAGTTCAGCTGTTTTGTCGACGATTGGGCCAAGGCTGTAAAGAGGTCGTGAGCCGAGTAACTTTCGTAGTACCCAAACTGAGCTTCGGTGAGCAGGTTGTTGCTGTGCAAATACCACTAGACAGCACTACTGATGACAACTTCCATCACTTTGCTGTTGATCGAGAATAGACTGATGGGTGGTAATTGTACGGATTGGATATGTCCTGCTTTCTATGGACAGGAAACACCAGGGCAATTTTCTACATTGCCAGATAGATTTGTTTTGTAGCTGTACCAGAACAGCTTGCCAGGAGAGCTGCTAGTTCTGGAGACAAATCTTCAGTACCTTTGCCAGAGGTTTGTCAGGACCCACAGATTTTGCAGTATCCAGTGCCTTCCGCCATTTCTTGATATCACATGGCATGAATCGAATTAGCTAACAACTGGCATTTGTTTTGCCAGATACCTCAGGAAGAGGGTGAGATAATCATCCACTCAGCACTGCTGGCTGAAGATGGTTGCAAATGTTTCAGCCTTATCTTTTGCACTGATATGCTAGGCTCCCTCATCACAGAGGACAGGGATATTTTTGAAGCCTCCTCCTTTTAGTTGTTTAATTGCCCACCAAGTACAGTGGTAGTGCCACACAACACAATGGAAGATATCCTCAACGTGAAGATGGCATTTCACCTCCAGAAGGACTGTGCAGTGGTACTCCTACTAATGCTGTCATGAACAGTTCCATCAGTGGCAGGTAGATTGGCAAGGACAAGTTTGAGTAGGTTTTTTTCCCTTTTGTTAGTTCCCTTATCGCCTACCGCAGACCCAGTCTAGCAGCTATGTACTTTAGGACTCGGCCACCTTGCTCAGTAGTGGTCCTACCGAGCCACTCTTGGTGTAGACATCAATGTACTTGTGGGAGGCAGTGGCATAATGGTATTGTCATTGGACAATCCAGAGACCCAGAGTCATACTCTGGGGACCAGGGTTTGAATCCCACCACTGCAGATGGTGAAATTTGAATTTGATAAAATTAAAAGTCTAAAGGTGACCATGAAACCACTGTTGATTGTCGTAAAAACCCATCTGGTTCACTAATGCTCTTTAGGGAAAGAAATCTGTCATCCTTACCTAGTCTGGCCTACATGCAACTCTAGATCCACAGCAATGTGGTTGACTCTTAAATGCGATCAGGGATGGGCAATAAATGCTGGCCCAGCCAGCGACACCCACATCCCATGAACCGAAAAAAAAAATGAAGTCCCCCACCCAGAGTATATTCTGTGCCCTTGCCACCTCAGTGCTTTTTCCAGGTGGCGTACAACATGGAGGAGTACTGATTCAGCAGTCGGTTTCCATGCCCACATTTCACTTGATCACATGAGACTTCATGGGGCCAAAGTCAATATTGAAGGCTCCCAGCACAACTCTCTCCAGACTGTATACCACTGTGTTGTCACCTCTTCTGGGTCTGTGCTACCTATGGTACAGACATCTGGTACAGATATTGGGCTGACTAAGACAGGGCATCCCAAATTTGACAATGAAAGGTAGAGAAATCAACAGTGATTTCAAACATGCTAACCACTTCCACATGGAGGGGTGGGGGGGTGGGGGGGTGGGGGGGTGGGGGGGTGGGGGGGGGGGGGTGGATGTTGCTGCCAACATACTCGAGAAAATATAATTTATGTTGAACAAAAGTTTTATCAGTTAAGTTAGGTACTTAGTCAGTCATCGGAAGGCCAAAATAATTTGAATAATTAAAATATAAAAAAGGGAGGAAAAATCTCATAATGGCTATTCTATGAATCAGAAGGCTGAATTAAAAATTAAATTCATACCTACAAACAGAAGAGATGTGTCCAACAAAGTGGCAGTTCCACCTACATTTAGTTTCCTAAATGTTGAAGTGATTGATACAATATAGAATTTACAATGCAGAAGGAGGCCATTCAGCCCATCGAGTCTGCATCGGCTCTTGGAAAGAGCACCCTACTTAAACCCAGCCCTCAACCCTATTCCCGTAACCCAACCTAACCTTTTGGACACTGAGGGCAATTTATCATGGGCAATCCACCTAACCTGCAAATCTTTGGATTGTGGGAGGAAACCGGAGCACCCGGAGGAAACCCACGCAGACATGGGGAGAACGTGCAGACTCCGACACAGACAGTGACCCAAGCCGGGAATCGAAACTGGGATCCTGGAACTGTGAAGCAACTGTGTTAACCACTGTGCTACCGTGCTGCCCCTAAAGCTGTGAGTGAGTTAGATCACACTAGAGGAGATACCTGCAAACATGTTCCACCTTCAAATGGCCTGGTCAGCAAAACTGAGACGCCAACTATCTAAACTTATTCGGTGCAATTGTTTTTTTTTAAAATGAGTGGTCACATTCAAATGTTAAGTAATTAATACATGGAAACCACATGTTAATTTTTAAAGCTTTGTAGAATTTCAATTATAGGTCAATAGCACAATTAGATACGAGAGGGCACAGCAATTCCCCTTACCAACGTTTTGACAGTAATTGTCGCTTATTTTCCCATTAAGAAATACAGCATTAAATCAAAGATCGGTGGAGAGGGGGGGGGGGGGGGGGGGGAAACCAATTAATGAATACTAACCCCTTAATACTTTAACTTAAAACCAATGCCTATTTATCATAAGCCAGGGCCATTTGCTAGTTCATGCTCCAAATGGAATTTTTTTTTAAAAATTCAATAATTTGAAATACTCAACAATTAAACAAAGGTATTGCTGCTGTGTGTTTAATGTTTTGGAATCACAAAGAGGACCGCAGTTTCGGCCATTAAGCAGTGGATTGTGCTGAACGCTCTCTGGTCCAGGCTGAGGGCCGCTGCTGCCGCCGCTTTTGTCACCCACCTGTTCATGGCGAGCTGGCTGTACCGTGCGCTGCCCCTCTCGCTCCCAGCAACCGCGCGGCTCCCGCTGTCGCTCGAATGCTGCGTTCAAAATCCGTTCTCTTCCCAACAGCTGCCGGGCGCGAGCCCCCCTCCCCGGCTGCGTTAGCGTAGCAACAACCCCTAGGCAACAGAGACTACTGTCAGCTCATATGACGCGCGTTGGTTGCTAGGTTTTTTTTTGCCGGCGGCCGAGGTGCGCTTGCGCTGTGGTCGACCCTGTGAGTTGGGGGAGGGGGAGGGAGCGCGAAAAAAAGCGGGGCGTCGCCGCGTGTTTGATCGCTGGCTGCCATCAGAGTGATGTGGACTTTGGCGGAAACTTCACTCGACAGATTTGACCAGAATCGTGTTTTTTTTCTCGTGGTATGTTGTGAGGAAAGACGTGGGCAATTCAGAAACTCTCCAATTATATCAAATTGTTGTCGAGCTGCTGTGGCGTTATGGGGGGTATGAGAGGAGAAGGCAAGGATATTTCAAGGTCTAGCTGGGTGAATGTGTGGATAATGGAACCAAGAATTGAGAAGAAGCCGGGTAGGACAATGCAAATGATAGGGGATGAGCAGTGTGAAACTTGGGGACATCATGAGGTCGTTGAGCCTTTCAAGCCTGTTCTGCCATTCCATTAGCTAAGGACTCCAACTCGATTCGCATACTTTTGATACCAGACCCCATGATACTCAAATCCCTCCAGAACCCACCCCCACCCTATTTCTGGAAACTCCTGCAGTCCTGCAGCTTTCTGACCTCTTGCACTCCTCTAATTCTGACCTCTTGCACATCCTCAATTTTAATGGCTCCACCATTGGTGGGTGTGCCTTCAGTTTCCAAGATTTTAAAATTTGCAATTCCCCTCCTAAACATGACCACCTCTCTCCCTCTCCTCATCTTTAAGATGCTCCTTAAAATTTACTTCTGCCCTATTATCTCCTTATGTGGATTATTGTTTACGTTTGATAATATTCCTGTGAAGTGCATTGGGACCTTTTATTATGTTAAAGGTGCTATATAATTACAAATTGTTGCTGTTGTCTTTTGATATGCTTCCCTAACCAAAATCTATTGACCTCACAGTATTGAAAAATTCAATTTGCCCAACATCTACATGTTTTTGGGCAGGTAATCCCAAATTTTCATTACCCTTTATGTTGAAAGTACTTCCTGACTGCTCTCCCAAATGGACTAGATCATCATGCTTCCTTGCTCAGAATCCCTCTGTATCTACCCTATTGATTGTCTTTTAAATAGCTCAATTAATGTTACAGATGGAAGTCTAGAATGATTGAACACAGAGTGAATGGAAATCCTATCAAAAATTAGCTGAAATGCTTGCACAGCAATGCACACAGTGTCCATAATAAAACAGAACAGCTAGAGCTAATCATGGGTAGGGAAGAACCGGACAGATTAGGGATTGCTGAGGTGAGGCGTGGAAAATCAGGACGGGAAGGCTAGTATGCCAGTACAGCAAGTATTTAGGAAAGCGAATAGACTGTTATCATTTATTGTGAGGGGAATTTAATTAGGAGGTTATGCTTCAGTTATACAGAGCACTAGTGAGATCATGTCCAGAGTACTGTATAATATTGGTCACCTTACATAAGAAATGATGGAAACGAATTAGAAGCAGTTCAGAGAAGGGTTCCCAGGCTAATACCTGAATGGATGGATTGTCTTGTGAGGAAAGGTTGGACCGACTCGGCTTGTATCCATTGGAGTTTAGAAGAGTAAGAGGGGACCTAGATGAAACATATAATATCCTGTGGGGCATTGACAGGATGCTTCCCCTTGTGGGAGAATCTAGAACTAGGGGTCACTTTAAAAATAAGGGGTTGTCTATTTAAAACAGAGATGAGAATGTTTTTCTCTCAGAGGAACTGTCTTCCTGAAAAGGTGGTGGAAACAGGTTTTAAATATTTTTAAGGCAGAGGTGGATAGATTCTTGGTAAGCAAGGGAGTGATAGGTTATCGGGGGTAGGCGGGATGCAGATTTGAGGTTAATATCAGTTAATCTTATTAAATGGCGGAGCAGGCTTCAGAAGCCGAATGGCCTACTCCTACTCTTTGTATGTTCATATGAAATTTAAAAATGCCAGGTGTAACATATTTAGAAAAGATAGAGAGGGAAAATGGGGAGGGGGAATAATTGTACTTATCTGGGATAATATTACTTGCTGCAGAAAAAAAGGAATACAGTTATTAGCAAAACAAAAATAGAATCCAAAGAAATTAAAGATAATAAGGGATCAATCACATTAACAGGTGAAGTCTACACACCAACTAATAGTGGAAGGGAAGTGGAGGAAGAAATATATAGATAAATTAATCACTGGGGATTTAACTACCCTAATATAAATTGGCTACAATAGGATAAAGGGGATGAGGAAATTGAATTTCTTCAGTGTGTACAGGATGCCTTTCAAACCCAATTTGTGAAAGTACAAGTCATTGACATATATGGTGCAAACCTGGGGCTCTAGTACAGGTCCAGGGAACGCTATTAGTACACAGTCAATCAAAATTCATTCCTTTTATCTCTGCTCTTTGTCTCTTACATCCCAAACAATTAAAAACCCATGTCAAAAGGATCCAGCCAATTCCACACACTCTCATTTTTGCCAGTGACCTTTTGTCCAGAACCTCATTGCTTGTAACTCCCTCATAGTGGCAATCTGTGGCGGATTGTCACTCTCGACAGACTTGCCCACATTGGTATTCCAAAGTCCTATCTCGCCCAGCCCTCCTCACTTAGGCTGGATGAGACAGGAGCAGCAAAACGTGGCCCTGGCTGCATCGTCATGGAGTAACTTGGGTGCAGGGAGGTAAGAAACACCCCGCTTTTTATGGCGGGGGGGGGGGGGGAATCAGTCTGGGGGGAAGGGTCGGACCGGATGGGGGTGTCGGTTGAGGGTTGGGGAAGTCGGACTAGAGGCAGGAGGTTCAGTCCAGAAGACGGGGAGAGTCGGACCGGAGGAGGGAAGGGAGGGGGGGCAAGGCCAGGAGGGATGTGGTCAATCTGGGAGGGAGGTCAGACCGGGGAAGGGGACAACCAGGAAGGCTGTGATCAGTCTGGGGAGAGGCCTGTCAGTTCAGGAGAGGTGAGAAGTCAGTCCGAAATGGTGGGAGGGGAGGTCCAGGAGGGGGTTCAACCTGGGAGGGACGGGATCGCACCGGGTCACATCAGGAGGGGGCCTGCCTCGGTCGCAGTGGGGGGGAGGAGGGGTGCGGTGGGTCGGAATGGGTCACAATGCAGGGGGGTCGTGCTGGGGAGGAATCAAGATGGTGGGGGGGGTGAGGCGGTTGAGTCAGGTTTGGGGCGGGGTGGTGGACCCTCTGCGGGGTGGGGGGGGGGGGGTCGTGTGTGCTGGGCATGTCCCATGAGAGGCTGAGTCTGGGTTTTATTAGATAGTTGCTCTGGAGTTAGAAGTTATTTTTTCTCTAACTTTCAGAGTAACCACCAGGGTAAAACTGGCAGAACCATCCAAAGTTAGTGATTTCAATCGCTTCTGTTGGATGGTTCACAGCCCAGCGCAGTTGTGCAGAGAAAGTGAGCACTTCTGTGCAATTGCCGGGTAAAGCCTCATGTGGGAACCTCTTAGTGGGGCTCACAAGTGCATCATTGATGTATCCCCAGATGCGATGCTGAGAACCAGAAAGTTATGGCCATTAAATCACTTCTAGATGTCCATAACTTTATTTATACTCTCAAGGTTGTCACATTCTACTCCTTAGGCTAGAGATTTCCAGACTGGGTTCTGGAGAACCCCAGGCATCTGCCATACCCATGCAGGGGTTCCACAGTTGGATAGGCTGTGGGTGCCAAGAAGAGACGTGGGTCCTGAGGAAAACCAAGGCTGGGCCCCCCCAAAAATGTGCCAAGGCCTGGGGGCCGGAGAAGAGTTGAGGCCGGCGGGACTCAAGAAGAGCTCAAGATGGGGAGGGGAGACGAGAGGGGGGTGCGGCGCAAGAAGTTTCAAGGCCGTAGAGGAGGAGCTGAGGCTGAGGGGGCCCTGAGACTCTTTAAAGCTGCAGGCGCACAAGAAGAGCTGAGGACGGGCGGGGTGTGGGTCGCCCAAGAAGATCCATGGGAGTACTCAATAAGCTCCGAGGTCGAGGGTCCAGAGAGAGGCAAAGCTGAGGGGGCCTGAGAAAACGAGGCTAAGGAGCCCCGAGAAGGGTTGGCGTCAACATGGCCTGAAAAATGTAGGCCGGGAGTCCAGGAAAGAACCAGGGGCAAGTGGGCTTGATAATAGAGACCGAGGGGACCCGAGAAGAGCCAAGGACACAGAAGAGCTGAGGATGGGGAAGATGCAAGAAGAGCCAAGGTTTAGGGAGCCTGCGATGCACTGAGGCTGAGGGGCCTTGAGAGTATAGGAGCTCAGCAGGGTCCTGAGAAGAGCTGGGGCCAAGGGGACACGAGAAGAGTCAAGACTGAGGCAGCCTGGCAGAAAAAACTGAGCCGCAATTCCCAAGAAAGGTCGAGGCCAAGAGGAGCTGAGGCCGGAGTGGTGTGAGAAGAGCCAAGGACAAGGATTTCGAGAAGAGACAAGGCTGAGGGCCTATGGAGGCCTTGGAGTCCCAAGAACAGCTGAGGCCAAGGGGGCACAAAAAGAGTGGAGACCGGGGGTGCCAAAATGAGCCGGGGCGAGTGGGCCCAAGAAGCCGAGGCTGGAGTGGCTTGAGAAAAACTGAGGATGGGGGGGGGGGGGGTGAGGTGAGGCCGAAGGGGCCTGAGAAGAACCGAGGACACGGGCACGGAAAGCGCCGGGGGCGCGCAAGATAAAACAAGATCAAATGGGCCCAAGAAGAGCCGGGGCCATGGGTCCCAATAAGAGCCGAGGTCGGAGGGGCCTCAGAAGAGCTCAGGCCCTGGGTCCCAAGAAGAATCAATGCCGAGAAGAGCAAAGGTTGAGGGTGACCCGAGAAGATTAGAGGCCGAGTGAGGCCCAAGAAGAGCAGAGGCCGAGGTGGGCCCGAGAAGAGCCCAGGCCGAAAAGAGCAGAAGCCGAGGGGACCCGGAAAGAGTGGAGGCCTGAGGGGACCCGAGAAGAGTTGAGGCCAAAGGAACTCGAAAGAGCTGATGAGGAGGAGGCCTGAAAAGAGCCGATGCCAAGGAGGCCAGAGAAGAGACGAGGTGGAGGGGGCCCAAGAAGATCCAAGGCTTGGGGAAGAAGAACTGAGGCCGCCGCTCCCAAGGAGAACTGATTTAGAGCCAAAACCAGAGGGGTCAAAGAAGAGCTGAGGCTGCGGATCTGCGAAGAACTGAGGCCTGAAAAGAGCTGGCGCCATGGGTCCTGTGCTGACACTGCAGGTTCTGAGAAGAGTAGATACTTAGAAGATAAGAGCAGCAGGAGGCCTTTTGACCCTTCGAGCCAGCTCCGCCATTCATCACGATCATGGCTGATCATCCAACTCAATAGCCTAATCCTGCTTTCTCGTATCCTTTGATCCGATTCTCCCCAAGTGCTATATCCAGTCGCCTGTTGAATATATTCAAGGTTTTAGCATCAACTACTTCCTGTGGTAATGAGTTCCACAGGCTCAACACTCTTTGTATGAAGAAATGTCTCCTTATCTATGTCCAAAATGGTTTACCCTGAATCCTCAGACTGTGACCCTCTGGTTCTGGACACACCCGTGGGTCCCGAGAAGAGCCAATGCTGAAGGGGCCCCAGAAGAGCCGAGGCTGAGGGGGCCAGAACAGAGCTGAGTCTGAGGGGGCTGGAGAAGAGCTGAGGCTGAGGGGTCAAAGAAGGGCCAAGGCCAGGTGCTGTGAGACCGTGCCACGTGTTCTGAGAAGTGATAGGGCCAAGGGTCCTAACAAGGTTAGAGGCCGAGCCTGGGCCGAGGGCATCCAAGAAGAGGTTGGTAAGGGGGTGTGTGCGAGAAGCATTGAGGCCACTGGTCCCGAGAAGAGCAGAGGCTGGAAGATACCGAGAAGAAGTAAGGCCAAGGGGGCTTGAGATGAGCCGAGGTCGGGGGCCTGGCGAAGAGCCGAGGAGGCCCGAGATGAGCCAAGGCTGAGGGGCCCTGAGAAGTGCTGATGCTGAGGGGATCTCAAGAACAGCCAAGGCTGAAGGAATCCGAAAAAGATAGGGCCGGGAGGGCCAGGAAGTAGGTCAGAAATCCGAGGTTGATCGTTTTGAGAAGATCCATGTCTGAGAGGTTTGCAGAAAGAGCCAAGGCTGCAGGAGACAGTACGTGAGAAGGGCCAGTATTGCGCAAAGGGCTGTGGCTTTGGACGCCTGAGAAGAGAGGAGACTAGGGTGCCCGAGAAGACCTGCGGCAGGAGGTACGCAGAGGCGAGAGGAATCGAGGCCTCAGGTCCTGAGAAAAGCTGAGGTCAAAGGGGCCCAAGAAGAGCCAAGGCCACGGGGTCTGAGTGGAACTGATGCCGCGGGAGGCCGAGGACAAGAGACCCCATGAAGTGCCGAGGGCGTCCAAGAGGAGCCGAGGGCGGATGGATGAGGCCTGAGAAGAGCCAAGGCTAAGTGGACCGAGAAGAGCCAACATGGCAGGTCCTCAGCCAAGACTGACTGTACCTGAGAAGCGCTGAGGATCCCGAAAAAAAACGGGGCCGCAGCAGCGCGAGAAGAGACAAGGCCAGGGGAGGTGCGAGAAGATCCAAGGGGAGACACCATAAGTGCTGAGGCTGCTTGTCCCAAGAAGAGCCGGGACTGAGGGGACGCAAGAAGGGCCGTTACTGGGGGAAGGGGGTGAGGGGGTGGGAGGGGACACATGAGAAGTGCTAAGGCCTCGGATCTCGATGAGAGGAAACTGAGGGGGCACAAGAGGAGCCGCTGCTGGGGGGGGGGGGGGGGGACAAAGAAGAAGTGCTAAGGCCTCCCGATGAGAGCCAAAACCAAAGTGACGCGAGAAGAACCACGGCTGGGGATTGGCACGACAGAGCCAGTTTTGGGGGGGGGGGGTGCAAGAGCTGACGCTGTGGGTCCTAAGAATACACAAGACCGCGAGAAGAGTCGATGCTGAGGAGGCCCAAGAAGAGCCAGGGACGCCAGGGTGGGCGCGAGAAGAGTCTAAGCTGGAATCCTGAGAAGAGCCGAGGCCTGGGCTCTGGAGAAGAGCTGTGGCTGTGGAGGCCTGAGAAGAGAGGAGACTAGGGGGCCTAGAAGAGCCCGGGCAGGGGGACCCAAAAGGAGCAGGTGCCACAGGTCTCAAGAGCCATGGCTGAGCAGGTCCCAAAAAGAGCTGAGTCCAAGGGTAGGATTGTGAGTATGTCCGGGTGAGACGAGCAAGGGGGCCCAAGAAGAGCCTGTGCCAAGGGATGGAAAGGAATGCGAGAGGAGCTAGGCTGCTGCTCTTGGGAAAAGCCGAGGCTGAGGGGGCCCATGAAGACCCCGTGCCAGGAGGCGGTAGAGAACGCGAGACAAGCTAGGCTGTGGCCTTCGGCAATAGCCAAGGTCGAGGGGGCCCAAGAAGAACCAAATCAGCGCGTCCTGAGGACATGCCCGAGAAGCGCCTTGGCCAGAAAGGGCCAAGAGGAGCAGAGGGAGCCCGGGACGAGCTTCGGCCAAGGGTGCCTGAGAAGAGCCAAGACTTGGACCCCGAGATGAGCCGAGGGCCCTGGAACAGCTGAGGCTGCGAGTCCTGAGGGGTGCCGAGGTCAGAGGGGCTGCGAGTGGAAGGGGCAGCCCTGAGAAGCGCCACGGCTTGGGGGGGGTGGGTTGTGTGGGGACGAGAGGAGCTGGTGCCGTAGATCTTAAGAAGAGCCAAAGTCGAATGGGCCAGAGGAGAACTGAGGGCCTCAGAAGTATCGAGGCCAAGGGGGCCTGAGAAGAGCCATGGTGGGGGAAACTGTGAGAGGAGCTGGGCCGTGGGTCCCAAGGAAAGTCAAGACCGAGGGGGCAGGTCTTGAGCAGTGCCAAAGCTGAGAGGGCCCTGAGAAGAGTCGAAGCTGCAGGGATTGAGAAGAGCTCAGGATGCGGGTTGGTGGACGCAAGAAGAGCTGAGGCTGAGGTTGCCGAAGAAGAACCAAAGCTCCAGGGTCATGAGAATTATGGATCCCCGAGGAGATCTGGGGCCGGGATGGGGACTTAAGAAAGGCCATGGGGAGGGTCTCGATAAGGGCTGTGTTGCAGTTCCTGAGAAAAGTCAAGGCCAAGAGGGGCGGAGAAGAGCAACGGTTGGAGAGGCGTAAAAAGACTCTGTCAGCATGTCCCGAGATGAGCCGAGACTGAAGCGGTCAGAGAATATTGGACACGGGTGCCCCAAGAAGAGCTGGGGCCGGAAAAGAGCTGGGAGGAAGTGGTCCCATGAAGAGTGCAGACCGAGGGGGCTCAGGAGCGTGGAGGCTGGAGGGGCTGAAAAAGAGCTGAGGCCGGAGGAGCCCGAGATGTGCCGAGGCCAGAGGGGCGCCAAAGGAATCGAGCTACGGTTCCTATGAAATGCTAAGGCCCAGGGGACCTGAGAGGAGCTGCGGCTAGTGCGGCACGAGAAGAGCCAAGGGTCCTGAGAAGCACCGAGGCTGAGGGAGCTAGACAATACTGGAGGCGGGGGAGGAGCCTGAGCTAAGGGGGGCCGAGAAGAGCCGAGGCCAGAGGGGCCTAAGAAGAGTTGAAGAAGGGGGGGGGTGCTCGAGAAAAGCCAAGGTGAACGGGGCCCGAGAAGAGCCGAGGATGAGGGAACCTGAGAATAGTGGAAACCGGGAGGATCCCGAGAAGAGCCTCGCCTGACGGGGCCTGAGAAGAACTAAGGCTGAGGAGACCCGAGAGTAGTTGGTGCCGCAAGTCTTGAGAAGAACTGTGGCCCGGGGACCTGAGTGAAGCTAAGGCATGTGGAGTGCGAGAAGAGCAGAGGCCGAAGGTCCCGAGAAGAGCCGAGCTCAGAAGGCCTAAGAATACGGGAGACAGTGGTGTCCCAAGAAGAGCTGGGGTCAAGGGGGCCCTAGAGGAGCAGAGGCCAGACTAGCCTAAGAAAAGTTGAGGTGGTGGGGGGGGGGGGTGCTCGAGAGGAGCCAAGGCTGACAATTCCCAAGGAGAGCCGGTGCTGAGGGGACCCAAAAGGAGCCTGGGGCAAGTTGGCTGGAGAAGAAAGGACCCGAGAAGGGTTGAGGCTTGATTTCCGAGAAGAGCAGAGGCTGAGGGGGCCTTGGATGAGCCATGGTTTGAAGGGCCCCAGAGGAGCCAAGGCTTGAGTATCCCCAGAAGAGCCGCAGTTGAGGGGGCTCTAGAAGGGCCGAGGCTTGGAACAAGAAGAACTCTTCTTGAGGGAGCCAAAGAAGAGCCAAGGCTTGAGGGAGGCCAGAAGAGCCAAGGCTTGAGGGGGCCCAGAAGAGCCACGGCTGAGGGGGCCAGGGAAGAGCCTGAAGCCGAGGAAGCCTAAGAAGAGCCGAGGCTAGAGGTGCCTGGGAAGAGCTGAGATTACGGGGGGTATGAGATGAGCCAAGGCCAAGTGAGTCCAAGAAGAGCTGAAGCTGGGAAGATGGCACGATAAGGGCTGAGGCAGAAGCCGCGGGTCCTCTGAAAGGCCGATTAAGCCCAGGAAGAGCCACAGCCACAGAGATACAAGAAGAGCTGAGGCTGGGGGACGCAGAAGAGCCAGGTAGGCGCAAGAAGAACCTAGGGCAAGGAGGCCCAAGAAGAGCTGAGGCCAAGGAGGATTGAGAAGAACCGAGGCTGATGCAGCCCAGAAAGAGGCCTGAGGGGCCAGAGAATAACAAGGCTTTAGGGGCCCCAGTAGAGCCACGGCTGAGAGAGCCCTAAAAGAGCCAATGCTGAGGGAGCCAGAGTAGATTCAAGGACGAGGGAAACTGAGAACAGCTAAGGCCAGAAAGGCCCAAGAAGAGACAAGACCAAGTGAGCGCGAGATGGGCCATGAGTCCTGAGAAAAGACAAGGCTGCAGTAGCGATGAAACCGAGGGCGCCTGAGAAGAGCCGTGGGTGCAGGTGCCCTGAGAGGATACGGGGCTCCAGATCCCGAAAGGAGCAAAGGCCAACAGTCCCAAGAAGACCCAAGTCCGAGGCGGCCGAGCTGGGACCGAGGAGGGTCCAGAGGAGACATAGCCACCTGTCCCAACCAGAGCAGGTGTCAGGGGTCCCAGGAAAAGCCGTGGCCATGTGTCCTGAGTAGAGATAAGGCCAAGGGGTCCGAGAGGTTCTGACTGTGCGTCCTGGCAAGTACTGAGGCACAGTGGGCCTGAGCACAGCCAAGGCTGATGGGGGCCCAGAAAATACAAAACCACGGGTCCCAAGCAGTGCCACGGCCGAGTGGGACCAAGAGGAACTGAGGCAAGGGGCCCGGGAATGACAGGTTAAGGGGGCCCAAGAAGAGCCGAGGCCAAGGGGGACCAGAGAAGCCAAAAGCACATGTCCCGAAAAGAGCCGGGTTCAGGGACCCCAAGAAAATCCTCGGCCGCGTGTCCCAAATAGAGATGGGTCAGGGGTCCCAAGAAAAGCCTCGGTCCCATGTCCCGAGTAGAGATGAGGCCGAGGAGCCAATAAGAGCAGAGGCCATGGGTCCTGACAAGAACCGAGGCCGAGGGATCCCGAGACGAGCCAGTGCCGAGGGTGTCCAAGAAGAGCCAAGGCTGTGGGAGAGGGAGAGAAGGTCTGGCTGAGTGGACCCGATAAGCGCTGAGGCTGTGGATCTTGACAAGAACCGGGGCCATGGCACCGGATGAAGAGACAAGGCCAAGGGAGGTACGAAGTGGCCCGGTGGGCGGGGGGCACGAGAAGTGCTGTGGTCGTTGGGCCCAAGAAGAACTGAGACTGAGTGGGTGCAAGAAGAGGCCCAGCTGGGAGGCGAACACAAAAAGTGCCAAGTTTATTGATCCTGCGAAGAGTCGATATTGAAGGGGGCGCGAGAAGAAACACAGTTGTGAGGGTGACACGATTAGGGCCCGGGAACTGCAAGAAGAGTCGAGGCTGTGGGTCCTGAGAATAGCTGAGGCTGTGGACCCAGAAAGAGCCGGGGCCACAATTCCCAAGGAGAGATGATGCCTAATGGTCCTAATGATGCCACGGAGGTCCAAGAGGAAGAGTGGCTGTGAGGGGCGGGGGGGGGGGGGGGGGGCGCCTGGATGGGCATTAGATGAGCCAGGAGGGGCTGAGGCCAGTGGGGCACAAGAAGAACTGAGTCTCAGGGGCCTGAGAATACTAGAGGCTGGGGAGTCAGAGAAGTGTCGGGACCAAGGGAGCCCGAGAAGCGCCAAAGCAGGAGGGACCTGTGAATACTGGAGATCAGAAACCCCGAGAAGACCTGGGGTACAAAAAGAGTTGTGGACAAGTGGGCTTGAGAAGAGTGGAGGCTGACAGGGCGTGAAAGGGTTCTGAGGCCAAAGGGGCCTGAGAAGATTTGAGGAAGTAGGGGGGTGCTCGAGAAGATCTAAGACCGGGGAGTAGAATCAGTGCAGAGAGTTCCCAAAAAGAGCCCATGCGAATGGACCCGAGAAGAGTGCAGGCCGGGGAGTTCCGAAAGTGCTGGGGTGACTGGGTCCGAGAAGAGTGGTGGCTGAGGGAGCCCAAGAAGATCAGTCTTGAGGGGCCTGAGATCAATGAGGTTTTGGGGGTGCGAGAAGAACCGAGGCTTGACGGGCCCAAGAAGAGTTGTGGCTGCAGGTCCCAAGATGAGCGGAGGCCGAGGGGTCCTTGAAAAGAACCGAGGCCGAGTGGGCCCAAGAAGATCCAGGCTGGAGGGTCCAAGGTCGAGGAAGGGCCAAGGAGGTCCAGGAACATAGGAAGTGGGAGCAGAAGTAGGCAATTCAGCCCTTCAAACCTGCTCCGCCATCCAATCAGATCATGGCTGATCCCTTCCTGGTCTCAAAGCCACTTCTATACCTGTTCCCCATATCCCTTTAGCCCATTTTTTATCAGAAATATATCTATCTCCCTCTTGAAACCATTTAATGATTCGACTCCATCATGCTATGGGACAGCGAGTTCCACAAATTCACCACCCTCTGCGAGGAGTAGTACCTCCTCATCTCAGTTTTAAATCTACTGACTCTCAACCTATATATGTGACCTTTTGTTCTAGATTGTCCCACAAGTCTACATTTACTTTATCATTCCCTTCTAGTATTTTATATATCTCGATCAGATCCCCTCTCATCCTTCTAAACTCCAGCGAGTATAAGGCCAAACTATTTAGTCCCTCCTCATACGTCAACCCCTTCATCCCCAAAATCAATCTGAACTGCTTTCAATGCCCCAACATCCTTCCTCAAATAAGGAGACCAAAACTGGACACAATTCTCCAAATGCGGTTTCACCAACACCTTATACAGTTGCAACAACACTCTACTTTTATACTCCAGACCTTTGGCAATAAATGCTAACATTCCACTTGCCTTTCTTATTACATATTTTACCTGCATGCAGACTTTCTGCGATTCATGAACAAAGGCACCCAGATCCCTCTGCCCAGATGCATTTTGAATCTGCTTTCCGTTTAGATAATAATTTGCCTATTTATTCGGCCATAATGGATAACCTCACACTTATCCACGTTAAACTCCATCTGCCAAATTTTGGTCCAATGTTCTAGCCTATCTATATCCATCTGTAAAATCTGTAATTCCTCTTCTCTGCCTGCTTTCCCATCTATTTTAGTATCATCCACAAATGTTGCTACTTTACACTCTGTCCCTGCTTGCAGATCATTTATACAGATTGTAAACAGTTGAGGTCCGAGGACTGAACGCTGCGGCACCCACTAGTTACAGTTCGCCACCCAGAAATGGACCCATTTAACCTGACCCTGTCAGTCAGCCAATCCTCAATACAATCTAGTATTCTACCCCCAACCCCCTATGATTTCACCTTCTGGATCAATCTTTTCTACGGCACCTTCTCAAACGCCTTCTGGAAGTTGTTATGGGTCCAGGTTTACAGAACCCCAAAGTGTTTCATGGAGTTCAACCGACCCACAACTTTTAATAGATTGTGGTGTGGGAAGCACACGGCGTACTCTCCAGGTGTGATACAGCAGAAAAGGGACAAATGTTTTTTAAAACAAAACAATGTTTATTCTATGAACTCAAGTTAACCTTTTAAAAACAAACATTGAATATCTTAACACCCATTACTTCAAAGATAACCCCAAAAGACTACAACACTAAATAATCCTTCAAACTGTTCCTTTAAACATCCAAAAGACTTCAAACCTTCAAAAATAAGAACACACCAGGTTACATTCAATATATTTATAGTCCTTGGATTGCAGATATCAACAGACCAACTCTGTGTTTCTTCCTGCAGCTCTCAGCAAAACACACAGACACTCCCAGCTGCCTTCTCAAACTGAAACTCAAAAAAGCAGAAGTGAGCTCAGCTCCCCCCACCCTCTGACATCACTTCAGTAATATGATCAGCTCCATTTCTTAAAGGTACATTGCTTAAACATCCATTTCTTAAAGGTACTCTCACATGACACCTCCCCCAAGAAAATAAAATAAACCATCAACTTCAAGATGGTTTCATTTTTCACCTTTGCACCATCAATTAAGAAATGCATACAGTAAAAACACATTACCGGTTAAAAAAACAACACACGCAAACAGGTATAATAATATAGTCCATTTTTTTTTTCCCGTTCTTCTTCCTCCAACCAAAATCATTCTCGATTGACAGTCTCTTTGAACAAGAAAGTCTTTGCACGATCCATCCATTCCTCTATGCCTCAGCATTTCTCTTTAAAGTTAGATACTTCAGCTCAATCTGATCACAGAGTCCCTTGCAATTCTCCAATACAGGAGCATCAGTTACCACAGCTTTCAGGCAGTCAAATGCATGTTGAAACTCCGCTGTCCATTGAAATGTTTGACGTTTCATCAACAAGTCCATCAGTGGAGCAACCACACTACAAATCTTTTGCACAAAGGTTCGATCAAATCCACTCATGCCAAGAAATCGCATTATTTCCCTTCGTCTTGAGGGTATCGGAAACTCCTCAAGAAAAGTGATTTGGGCTTTTCCAAATTCACTTCTGGCTAGGTTTATCACCAAACACGCCACCTGAAGTCGATCGAATAACTCCACCAGATGATGTAAATGTTCTTTCCATGTCTGGCTGAAAACTACCAGATCATCGATATACACCGCACAATTGGGTAATCCTGAAACAACTGTATTAGTTAACCGTTGAAATGTGGCTGGGGCGTTTTTCATGCCAAATGGCATAACTTTGAATTGGTATATACCATCTGGAGTCACAAAAGCTGAAATCTCCTTTGCCGTTTCGGATAAAGGTACCTGCCAGTAACCTTTTAAGTAAATCCAATTTGGAAATAAAAGCGGATTGTCCCACTTTCTCAATGCAATCCTCCAAACGTGGGATAGGATAAGAGTCCGTTCTTGTAACTGCATTCACCTTTCTATAGTCCACACACAACCGTTGGGTACCGTCCGGTTAAGGTACCAGCACTATGGGTGAACTCCATTGGCTGCAACCTACTTCAATTATGCCATTTTTAAGCATACTCTCAATCTCTTTGTTAACCTGTGCCAATTTTAAAGGATTAAGTCTATATGGATGTTGTTTGATAGGAACAGCATTTCCCACATCTACATCATGTATAGCCAATTTAGTATTTCCCAATTTATCTCTACAAACTTGCCCATGTGATATCAATAACTCTTTCAGGTCAATTTGTTTTTCCTCTGGAAGGTAACAACAATTCATCCCAATTTTTAAGAACATCCTCATTTTCCAATTTAATTTGAGGTATGTCAAATTCACAGTCATCTGGATTTGGTTCATCATTTTGAGTTAGAATCATTAAAACCTTTTTCTCTCCTTCCCTTTCAAAGTACCTTTTAAGCATATTCACATGACACACTCGGTGAGTCTTCCTTCTATCTGGTGTTTTTACCACATGATTCACCTCACTTAACTTCCTTTCAATCTGATACGGTCCACAAAACCTAGCTTTTAAAGGTTCACCTACCAGTGGTAACAACACTAAAACTGGCAAAACTACGAACTTTGGAGTTCTTGTCCGCTACCCGTTTCATCACATTTTGTGAAACTTTCAAATGTCTAGCCAATTCACCTGCTCTATTTAATCTTTCCCTCAAATTTGACACGAAATCCAATAGTGTAAGTTCCGATTTCTCAACCACCAATTTTTCTTCAATCAATTTAAGTGGTCCTCTTACCTCTTGACCAAAAGTTAGTTCAAAAGGACTAAATTTGGTTGACTCATTAGGTGTATCCCTAATTTCTAAGAGTATGAATGGAATTCCTTTATCCTAATCCTCTGGATAATCTTGAGAATAAGCCCTTAACATTGTCTTTAATGTCTGATGCCACCTTTCTAACGCTCCCTGCGATTCTGGATGGTACGCAGTTGATTTAAATTGTTTTATTCCTAAGCTATCCATAACTTCTTTGAATAACTTTGAGGTAAAATTTGATCCTTGATCTGATTGAATTTCTGTGGGTAGTCCATATCTAGTAAAGAATTTAAGTAACTCCTCCACAATCTATTTAGCTGTAATATTACATACTGGAATGGCCTCTGGAAACCGAGTAGACACATCCATTATAGTCAAAAGATATTGATTCCCACTTTTTGTTTTAGGAAGCAGTCCTACACAATCAATTCGCACCCTTGTAAAAGGTTCCTCAAATGCTGGAATGGGTATTAAGGCTGCTGGTTTTATCACTGCTTGAGGTTTCCCTATCACTTGACATGTGTGACATGATTGACAAAATTTAACTATTCTTTATGTAGTCCAGGCCAATAAATATGTTTTTGGATTTTAGCTTGAGTTTTCCTTATTCCCAAATGACCTCCCACTGGTACCTCATGTGCAACTCGCAACACCTCCTTTCTATACCCTACCGGCAATACTACTTGATGAACTTCTACATCTTTTCATCCGCCTGCATATGTACAGGTCTCCATTTTCTCATCAAGACATCACTTTTACGGTAATAATACTCTGATATACTCTCAGATTCCTCTTCCGTATATGATTTCTGATATATCCGTTTTATTTCTACATCTTTCTGTTGTAACTCCGCCAATTTTCCTGAACTAAAAATATTGGCCTCATCCTCCACGTGTTCTTGTTCTTTTTCAACCATCTGATCAAAAATCGTTTCTGATAATTGCACTTCAACTCATCTTCACTCTTTGATTTCTCCTCTTGTCTTAACCTGTGACTTTGCGACCTTGTTACTACACAATCTGGAAAAATCCCAGGATATTTGTCCTTCAAAACTTCAGTTGTCTGATTTTCCACTGGCTTATCAACCACAGTAGGCATCACTCCCACTTGTGACCCAGCTATATCATTACCCAAGATAAACTGTATTCCTGGACAAGATAGTTTCTCTATTACTCCTACTACCACTTCACCACTCTTCACTGGACTTTCCAACCTTACCTTATATAATGGAACGCTTCTCCTCTCACCCTGAATTCCACATATTACCACCTTTTCTGGCAACATTCTTCCCAAACTACATAATTCCTCATCTCTTACCATTAAAGATTGACTAGCTCCTGTATCTCTTAAAATTGTGACTTCTTTACCTGCTCCTCCTGATACACATGAGTAAACTTTACCCACACAAGCAAATGCTTTAAAGACATCTGGCACCTTCTTATCAATTACTTCTTGAACAGGCTGTACAATCGTTTGCACCTCCTTCGCTTCCCTTGGCCTTTACCACTCTAACAAACCCCACTGTCTTATCCTGTTTTACCACATCAGCCTTCCCAGTGCTTTTCTTCAACAACCAACACTGTGACTTTACATGGCCTAGTTTATTACAGTGAAAACATTTGAAACTTTTCATTTCTCTTCCACCCTCCTGGATTTCGTTTTTAATCTGAGGTACACTCTCCTTATTATCTCCCATCAGATCACCTTTACCTTTACCACTTGAGTATTTCTCATGTCCCCAGTTTCTATCCCTCACCGGCTGAAACTGATGTCGGAAACCAAGCCTTGATTTATGAACTAATTCATAATCATCTACCATTTCGGCTGCTAATCTCGCAGTTTTAACCCTCTGCTCTTCCACATGAGTTCTCACTACATCAGGAATTGAATTTTTAAACTCCTCCAAAAGTATAATTTCTCGGAGAGCTTCATAAGTTTGGTCTATTTTCAAAGCCCTTATCCACCTATCAAAATTACTCTGAGCCTTTCAAACTCCTTGCATGTTTGACCAAATTCTTTCCTTAAATTTCTAAACCTTTGTCTGTAAGCTTCAGGCACTAGCTCATATGCACAAAAGATGGATTTTTTCACCTCCTCATACGTTTCAGATACCTCCTCCGGTAGTGATGCAAACACTTCACTAGCTTTACCTATCAGCTTTGTTTGAATCAGTAATACCCACATGTCCTGTGGCCATTTCATTTGTTGAGCTACCTTCTCAGATGAAATGAAAAAGGCTTCTACGTCCTTCTCGTCAAACCTTGGCACTGCTTGGACTTATTTAAATAGATCCCCACCACGTCTTCGGCTATGACGCTCTGTCTCACTATCCTCACCAATCTCATCCAACTGTATGTTTCCCTTTGCGTCTGCCAATTTTAACTGATTTTCATGTTTCATAGCCATTTTATGAAGTTCAAACTCGCTCTCTTTTTCCCCTTCCTCTCTATCTCTTTCTTGTTCTTTGTTTCTTTCTTCTCCTTTTCTTTTTCGTCTCTATCTCTATCTCTTTCTATGTTTCTTTCTTCTCCTTTTCTTTTTCTCTCATTGCATATTCAAGCTGCTTTAATTCTTTTTCATATTCAAATTGCATAATCTGCAACTGGAGCTTTGCCATTTCTAATGAGTCAGAATGTATCTCAGGCAATTGTAGATGCTCAGCTACCGCTGTAAGTACCTCATCTTTTCGCATTTTGCCAGACAATGTTAACTGCAATGCTTTTGCCAAACCTAACAGTCTGCTTTTAGTCTCTGTCAGTAAGGTATTGCGTGTTACCGTGTCCACCCCCAAAAACTCCTGAGCCTCTGAAAGAGCCATTGTCCACAACACACTCCCCACTTAAACTAAAATACCACACCTGAAAAGCAACCACAACATGCTCGCCCCTCACTGTCTTTAAGTTCGTTACGCCAATCCAATCGATAGACTTTTATCCCCCTCAAGTCCCCAATTGTTATGGGTCTGGGTCTACAGAACCCCAAAGCGTTTCATGGAGTTCAACCGACCCACAACTTTTAATAGATTGTGGTGTGGGATGCACACGGCGTACTCTCCAGGTGTGATACAGCAGAAAAGGGACAAATGGTTTTTAAAACAAAACAATGTTTATTCTATGAACTCAAGTTAACCTTTTAAAAACAACCATTGAATATCGTAACACCCGTTACTTCAAAGATAACCCCAAAAGACTACAACACCAAATAATCCTTCAAACTGTTCCTTTAAACATCCAAAAAGACTTCAAACCTTCAAAAATAAGAGCACATCAGGTTATTTATAGTATATTTATCGTCGTTGGATTGCAGACATCAACAGACCAGCTCTGTGTTTCTTCCTGCAGCTCTCAGCAAAACACACAGACACTCCCAGCTGCCTTCTCAAACTGAAACTCAAAAAAGCAGAAGTGAGCTCAGCTCCCCCCACCCTCTGACATCACTTCAGTAATATTATCAGCTCCATTTCTTAAAGGTACATTGCTTAAACATCCATTTCTTAAAGGTACTCTCACATGACAAAGTCTACATATACCACATCCACAGGTTTCCCATTATCCAACTTGCTAGTTTTGTCCTCAAAGAACTCAAGCAAGTTTGTCAAGCATGACTTATCCTTCATAAAACCATGCTGACAATGGTGGATTGAGCTTTGTCTTTCCAAATGTTCAGTCAGCTCCTCCTTAACGATTGATTCCAGCAACTACCCCACCACAGAGCTCAAGCTAACCTCTCTCCCTTTTTGAATAGGGGAATTACATTAGCGTGTTTTCGCACTGCTGCCTCATGGCGCCGAGATCCCAGGTTCAATCCCGGCTCTGGGTCACTGACTGTGTGGAGTTTGCACATTCTCCTCGTGTTTGTGTGAGTTTCATTCCCGCAACCCAAAGATGTGCAGGTTAGGTGGATTGGCCACGCTAAATTGCCCCTTAATTGGAAAAAATTAATTGAGTACTCTAAATTTAAAAAAAAAGATTTTAAAAAACATTAGCGTGTTTTCAATCCACCGGGAACTTTACAGAATCCAGGGAATTTTGAAATACCATAACCAGTGCATTCACTATCTCTGCTGCCACCTCCTTTAATACCCCAGGGTGCAGGCCATCAGATCCTGGAGACTTATCTGCTTTTAGTCCTATTAGTTTATTAGCGCTGCCATCTAGCACGGATTTTCGATATTTCATACGGAAAATCTGCTTGAATACGGCAATACAATTTCTCGCTTTGAAATACATAATCCACTGCAGCCTCCGTCAAATCCAACCCGACACCGCACTGAAGGAGAGTATTTAATCGAGAGGGGTTTTTTGGGGAGGACAGAAAGAAAATTAAGAGGCAACTCCTTGTAAAGGACTGGCTGGCTTTGTGGAGGGAGGAGCGGCGGGGGGAGGTGGGGGGGAGGTGGGAAGAGGAGTTGATTGGCAATCCACAGTTAATGCATTCCTCAGGAAACGCTTCAGAGAGGTCCCGCCCCCTCTCATCTCTGTCCGCACACCATACAGCGCATGCATGTCATGTGATCCTTCAAGCAATCTCTCATGAGGTGCCTGTACATGTATGTAAAAGTATTGGATTTGCATTTTCCATTTGTATTTTAGATTTGTGCAATAAAGGTGTAAAGCTGTACTTCAGTTTGGTGGCCATTTTTTCTTTGAAATGAAAATACCGATTTTATAGCCAAAATATTGATTTTTGGTATCTGGAATACTGATTTCGGTTCGCAAAGGTTGGCAGTTCTGGTTTATTCAATACCTTCTACCTAATGATGGTTATTGCACTAAGTTCCTCTGCATTAACTGCAGTTCTTGGAAAATGTTTATTATCGTCTACCGTGAAGACAGAGGCAAAATCTTGGTTCAGTGCCTCCACCATTCCCCATTATTACCTCACCAGTATCGTCCTCTAAAGGGCGAACATTTACTTTAGCTATTCTCTTCCTCTTTATATACTTATGGATGCTCTTGGTATCTTGTTTATGTTATCTGCTAGTTTCCTTTCGTAGTTCATCTTAGCTTTTTTGATTCATTATTTAACAGCTTTTTGCTGACCCCTAAAGTTCTCCCTATCCTCCGGCTTACCACTAGCTTTTGCAGTGTGGTATGCCCTAGTTTTTGCCTTTATGTCTTCCTTGTTTAACCATGGAACGTTTTTCTCCCTTTTACAATATACTTTAATTGAGAGATGTTTAATATCTCCCTGAACATCCACCATTGTTCCGCAACTGTCCTACCCTGAATTATTTGTGTCCAGTCTACTTGAACCAACTCTTTTCCTCAGGCCTGTATAATTACCTTTGCACAATGCTAAAGTTCTAGTATGGCACTCTGTCCTTTCTCATTCAATCTGAATTTGAAATTCTAGCATGCTGTCATCACTCCTTCCAAGACGATCCTTAACGACAAGACTATGTATCAACCCTTCTTCAATTTGTAATAATCTAAAATAGCCTGCTCCCTGGTTGGCTCCATAACATATTGCTCTAAGAAACAATCCCTCATGCACTCTATGACATCTCCCTTGAGACTACCCTTGATTTGATTAATCCAGTCAATATGCATGTTGAAATCACCCATGATTACTGTGGTGCACTTCTCACACGCTCTCATTATTTCTTGGTTCATACTATGCCTCACTTTGGACATATTGCTCGGGGGCCTGTAAATTGCTTCTACCAAGAAGTTTTTTCCCTTGTTTTTTATTTCCACCAATATCGATTCAACATCTTGGCCCTTAATGCCAGTATCATTTATTAATACACCTTGAGTCAGCTTTCACCAATAAAGCAACTCCATCTCCTGTTCCATCCTGTCTATCCTTTCGGAACAAGAAGAGCTGGGCCGTGAGGGGGTGCCGCTGTGGGTGCGAAAAGAGCCAAGGCCAGGGGTACCAAGAAGAGCCAGGTCTGTGGGGCCCGAGGCTAGCTGATGCCGCGGGTCTAAATAAAGGCCGATAGTGAGAAGAGCCGTCGGCGGAGCCTGAGAAGTGCCAAGACCAAGAGGGCCGAGTAGAACAGAGAAAGAGGGGACCCGAGAAGGGCCGAGGCCGAGGGGGTCCCATGAAGAACCGAGTTTTGAAGGACCCAAGACGAGTTGTGGCTGTGTGTCTTAAGATGAACGGACGCCAAGGGGGCCCTGAGAAGAGCTGAGGCTGAGCGGGCCCAAAAAGATCCAAGGCTGGAGGAGCCCGAAAAGTGTCAAAGCTAGAGAGGACGAGGAGGAGCTGAGGTTGCTGGTCCTGAGAAGGTCGGTCAAACACTGAGGGAAGAGGGTCCTGAGAAAGGCCAAGGCTCAGGGGATCAGAGAAGAGCCGACACCTAGAAGAGTCGAGGCTTTGGGTCCCGAGAAGAGCTGCCAATAAGGATGCCCAAAAAGAGCCAGGTCCGGAGGTCCTGAAAGAGCCGAGGCCGAAGGGTCTGGAGAAGGTTGAGGCCGAGGGGGCCCGAGAGGGGGTGGCTGGTGTGGATATGAGAAGAGCTGCGGCCCTGAGAAGAGCCAAGGCCGATGACCCCCGAGAAGTGCCATGGCCAAGGGCCGCCTGAGAAGTGTAAAGGCCAAGGGGGAATGGAGAAGAGCTGAGGGGTCTGAGAAAACCATGGCCGTGGTTCCTGAGAAGAGGCTGAGGGTGCTTGAAAGTAGTCGAGGCCGAGGGGGCCCCGAGTTCAGCTGAGGCCATGGGGGCCCCGAGAAGAACTGGCTGGGGAGGTATAAGAGCCACAGCTGGGGAAGCACGAGAAATGCAGAGGACGTTGATCCCGAGACCGAGGGGGCTCAACAAGAGCGGGGGGTCACGGGTCACAAATAGAGATGATGTCTTATGGTCCCGGGAAGAGCCAGCGTCGAGGGTACCCAAGAGTACCCGAGTCAGAAACATCCCCGAGAAGAGCCGAGGATGAGGATGCCTGGAGAAGGGTCAAGTTCCAGGGGATCCAGAGAAGAGCTGACACCGAGGGACCTGAGAAGTGCTGAGTCAGAGTGCCCGAGAAAACCGAGGCAGAGGTTCCCAAGCAGAGCCAAGGCAAGAGCTGAGGGCCACGGGTCCCAAGTAGAGATAATGTCGAATGGTCCCGAGAAGAGCCAATGCCGAGGAGGCCCAATAAGAGTTGGGGCCATGAGGGGGTGGATTGTGTGGACGGGAGGAGCCGCGACCCTGAGAAGAGCCAATGCCAAAGGGCCCCGAGATATGCCAAGGCCGAGAAGAGCTGAAGCCGAGGGGACAGAAGTAGAACCAAGTTCCAGGGACCCGGACAAGAGCTGAGGCTGAAGTGACCCATGAAAACCGAAGCAACGGTCCTGAGAGAGCCAAGGCTGAGGAGGGTGTGAAGAGCTGCATCAAGATGGGCAAGAGGGCCTGAGAAGAGCCAAGGTCAAAGGGACCTGAGAAGTGGAGAGGCAAAGTCGCCCGAGAAGAGACGAGGCTGCAGCGATACTGAGAAGAACCAAGGCTGAGGAGCCCCGAGAACAGACGATGCCGAGGCGGCCCAGAGAAGAGCTGAGGCCAGGGGGGTCCAAGAAA
Source organism: Scyliorhinus torazame (assembly GCF_047496885.1). Classification (NCBI taxonomy): domain Eukaryota; kingdom Metazoa; phylum Chordata; class Chondrichthyes; order Carcharhiniformes; family Scyliorhinidae; genus Scyliorhinus; species Scyliorhinus torazame. The sequence goes on along the minus strand of NC_092714.1, from coordinate 71,292,667 downwards.
ATGGAGGCCGCGATTGCCAAGGAGGGTCGAGGCTGGGGTGCCTGAGAGTATTCGAACCAACGGGCCCAAGAACAGCTGAGATCAAGTGGTCTGCGAGAAGAGCTAAGGCCAATGGAGCCCAAAGAAACCGAGGTTGTTGATCCCGAGACGAGCCAAGGCCAGCGGATCCCACGACGATCTGAGGCTAAACGTGCCTGAGTAGTCAAGGCCAAGGGCGCCCCAAAAAGAGCCAAGGTCAAGAGTGACCAAGAACAGGTTGTGTAAAGAGTGTCCAAGAAGAGGGGGGCATGAGATGGGCTTACGCTGCTGATCCCGTGAAGGACGGAAATTGAGAGAGTGTAAGAATAGCTGCAGCTGCGGAGAGGGGGGGCTGTGACGAGAAGTGCCGAGGACGTTGCTCCCGAGACCGAGAGGGCTCGGCACGAGCTGTGTCCCAAGAACAGTTAATGCCGGATGGCCCTGAGAGGAGCCAAGGCCGAGGATAGACAAGAAGAGCTGGAGAAAACGCAAGGATGAGCGGTCCGGAGAAGGGTCGTGGATCCCGAGAAGAAGCGAGGCAGAGGGGACCAGAACAGCCGAGGCCAAGGGTGCACCAAGAAGAGCTGAGACCAATGGGGCCCCAGAAAAGCGAGGCCGCGAATCCAAAGAGTCAAGGCCGGGGTTGCTTGAGAGTAGTTGAGGCCGACGAGGCCCTAGAAAACTGAGGCTGTGGTTCTGATGGGGGAGGGTGCGAGTCAGGTGAGGGGGAATACGAGAAATGCTGTAACCGCTGGTCCCATGAAGAGGGAGTTTATAGAGTCGCCAAGAAGAAGGCCAAGCGGAGAGAGACCATGATGTGTCACACTCAAGTGGACTGGAGAAGAACCGACACGCTGGGTGCCGAGAGGTGCTAAGGCTGCGGGTCCTGACAAGAACCGGGTGGCGGGATTAGGAAGACCTGAGGTCCGGGGGAGGGGGTGTGGGGCACGAGATGGTCCTAGGTCGCTGGTCCCGAGAAGAACTGAGACTGAGCCAGTGCAAGAAGAGCCGCTGCTGGGGCGGGGTTGGGCATGATAGGTCCCGGGGACATTGATCTCGAGAAGACCCGAGACCGAGTGGTTCAGCCACTGTTCTCAAGTAGAGATGATGCCGAATAGTCCCGAGAAGAGCCAAGGCTGAGGGTACCTGACTGTAGCCGAGACACAGGTGTCCCCGAGTAGAGTCGAGGCCGATGGTGCTTAAGATCCAAGGCCGAGGGGGCCTGAAGAAGAGCTGAGTCAGGAGGCCCGAGAAAACCAAGGATCCCATGAGCCTAGAGAGGGTTTCCAAGAGTAGCCGAGGCCAAGTTGGCCCTGACAAGGGCCGAGACCAATGGAGCCTTGAGAAAAGCCGAAGCTGAGGGGCCCTGAGAAGAGACAAGGCTGTGCCAAAGAAGCCCAGAGAAGCCCACGCGCTGGGTAGAGACTATGTCCTGATCGTGGACTACTTTTCGAATTACCCGGAGGTGATATGGTTGCAAGACATCATCTCGCCTCCCGTCATTCGTGCATGTAAAGAAACATTTGCTAGACACGGCATCCCGCTCACGGTTATGTCGGACAATGGCTCCTGCTTCGCCAGCCAGGAATGGTCCAACATTGCCAGGCGGTACAATTTTGCCCATGTGACATCCAGTCCCCTGAACCCTCAATCCAACGGCAAAGCGGAGAAGGGAGTACATATAGTCAAATGGCTCCTATGCAAGGCTGCCGTGCTGGGACTGATTTCCACCTTGTCTTGCTGGCCTATCGCTCCGCCCCGCTGTCCACTGGCCTGTCGCCAGCCCAGTTACTCATGGATCGTACCCTGAGGACGACGGTGCCGTCCATCTATGTCCCAGACCTCGACCACATTCCGGTCTTTCGCCGGATGCAGCTGTCTCGTGCACAGCACAAGGCGGCTCATGACTCCCGTGCAGCTGATCTCCCTGCTCTGGCTCCAGATGACAACGTCCGCGTCCATCTTCCGAATGGGGGCTGGTCTGCAACCGCTGTTGTCCTTCGGCAGGTGGCCCCCCGCTCATTCCTGGTTCGTCTACCGGATGGCTCTATTCTGCTCCGCAATCGACGCGCCCTTCGTCTCATTCCACGCTCGCCACGTGATCCTCCACTGTCGCCTCACCCTCCTGCTGACCCTGCCATGGACTATGCAGAGCTCCCTGTCACTCTGCCTCCCCCTGACTCTGACGCAGTCCAGCCAGCTCCTGAACCGGCGGCTCTCGACCCACCCTTGAGGCGGTCAACCAGAATTCATCGCCCACCTCAGAGACTTAATTTATGAACTTTGCGGACTTATAGACTCTGAACTGTTTCGTTGCTTTGTTTGATCGTTTCCCTGGTTTGTATATAGGGTTGATCTCATTATTCTTGTTGCATACTGCTTCTCTGCACCAGGCACCTTCCCATGTAAATAGCTTAGTTCTCATGTACGTAGTCCTGTAAATATGTCTTCGCACCGCACACGTAGTTAGGAACATTCTCACCATACATTATTTATTGCCACACACATACATTCTTTTATAAAAGGGGGGATGTCATAATATACACCAGTATATCATGGTGCAGATACACACACACTGATGGACACACAGCAACACCAATCAACACACACAACATTGCAGCCAATCACCAGTTAGAGCACACGCACTATAAAGGCAGGGGGCATCAGAGTTCCCGCTTATTCGGGATGCAGCCTCCTACAAGGACACAGCTTACAGCACAGATCCTCACCATGTGCTGAGTGCATAGACTGGTTCGGACAGGCATAGGTCTTTAGTTTAATCTAACATCGTGTTAACCCACAATGAAAGTATGTTCAACAATTTCTAACTTAATAAAATAGTGTTGCACTATTTTAAGTGTTGGTGGCCTGTATGTGTTCCACGGATCCAGAGCACTCAACACATCAGACCTGGGAAGCGTTGAAGCTGCGGATCCCGACAAGAACTGGGGCAATGGTTGCGGGTAGGACTGAGGCCGGAGGGTGTGAGGAGGCCCAACAGTGGGCATAAGATGTGCTTAAGCCGCTGGTAGACTGAGGGGTTCGAGATCAGCCGCAGCCAGGGGCATGCATGAGAAGTGCCAAGGGGGCTCAGCAAGAGCCTGGGTCCACGGGCCCCAAGTAGATTTAATGCTGAATGGGAGCGGCATGGTGGCACAGTGGTTAGCACTGCTGCCTCACGGCACCGAGGACCCGGGTTCGATCCCAGCCCCGGGTAATTGTCCGTGTGGTGTTTGCACATTTTCCCCGTGTCTGCGTCGGTTTTACCCCACAACCCAAAAGGTATGCTGGATAGGTGGATTGGTCACACTAAATTGCCCCGTTATTTAAAAAAAAGAGATAATGGCGAATGGTCCTGACAAGAGCTAAGGCCAAGGAGGCCCAAGATGAGACGGCTGTGAATGGGGTGGGCAGCCAGTCAGGGCGTGAGTAGTGCCGGGGCCCTGAGAAGAGCAAAGCCGAGGGGATCTGTGAAGAGACAAGGTAAAGCTGTCCCAGAGAAGGGTCCACGGTATCTGGAGAAGAGCTGGCGCCGAGGGGCCTGAGAAGTGCTGAGTGAGAGGGCCTGAGAAAATATAGGCTAAGGTTCCCAAGCAGAGCTAAGGCAAGAGCCGAGGGCCATGGGTCCCAAGTAGAGAGAATGCCGAATGGTCCCGAGAAGAGCCAATGCCGAGGAGGCCCAAGAAGAGTCGGGGCATGAGGGACGCGAAGAGCCGCGGTCCTGAGAAGAGCCAAGGCCGAGGGACCCCGAGAAGTGCCAAGGCCAAGGGTACCCGAGAGTGGAGGGGATAGGAGGAGCCGAATTCCAGGGACCCGGAGGAGCTGAGGCCGAGGGGGCACGTGAAAACTGAAGCTACGGATCCCGAGAGAGCCAAGTCTGAGGAGATGTGAAGAACTGCGTCAAGATGGGCAAGAAGGCCTGAGAAGAGCCAAGGTCAGAGGGACCTGAGAAGTGCAGAGGCAAAAGACACCCGAGAAGAGCAGAGACTGCGGCGACACGGAGAAGAACCAGGCTGAGGAGCCCCGAGAAGAAACGATGTTGAGGCGGCCCAGAGAACAGCTGAGGCCGAGGGGCTCCAAGAAAATGGAGGCTACGAATGCCGGGAAGAGTCGAGGCCAAGGGTGCCTGAGAGTATTCGAGACCAAAGGTGCCCAAGAACAGCTGAGATCAAGGTATCTGCGAGAAGAGCTGAGGCCGACGGAGCCCAAAGAAACCGAGGATGTGGATCCCGAGAAGAGCTAAGGCCAGCGGATCCCACGAAGATCCGAGGCTAACGGTGTCAGAGTAGTCAAGGCCAAGGGGGCCCAAGAAGAGCCGAGGTCAAGGGGGCCGAAGAACAGCTTGTGTAAAGAATGTCCAAGAAGAACCAATGCCAGGCGGAGGGAGCCCAGAAAGAGTCACGGTCGAGTAGACTCGAGAAGAACAGACACGGTGTGTCCCCAAGAAGAGTTGAGGCTGAGAGTCCTGGGACGTGCTGAGGCTGCTGCTCCCAGCAAGAATCGAGACAGCATGAGTGGGAAAAGCTGAGGTCGGGAGGGCTGTGAGAAGGTCATGGGGTGGGGGTGGGGGCACGAGGTGGGCTTAGGCTGCTGTTCCCATGAAGAACTGAGACTGAGAGAGTGTAAGAATAGCTGCAGCTGTGGAAGGGGGGGCACGAGAAGTGCCGAGGACATTACTCCGAAGACCGAGGGGGCTCGGCAAGAGCCGGGTCTCAAGTACAGTAAATGCCAAATGGTCCCGAGAGGAGCCAAGGCCGAGGAGGCACAAGAAGAGTCGGAAAAGAGCCGAGGACGAGCGGTGTGGAGAAGGGTCGCAGACCCCGAGAAGAAACAAGGCAGAGGGGACCTGGAAAACAGCCGAGGCCAAGGGAGACCCAAGAAGAGCCGAGGTTGAGGGGCCCCGAAAAGAGATGAGACTGACGAGGTCCAGTGCCCAGAGAAGAGCTGAGACCAGTGGGGCCCCAGAAAAGCGAGGCCGCAAATCCAGAGTCAAGACTGTGGGTGCCAGAGTAGTTGAGGCCGATGGGGCCCTAGAAAACTGATTTGCGGATCTCAAGAAGAGCCACGACCAAGGGTGCCCAAGAGTAGTCGAGGCTAAGTGAGCCTGTGATGAGCCGAGGCTCAAGTGGTGCAAAAAGAGTCAACGCCGAGGGAACCCAGAAGAGCCAAAACCGAGGGAACACCCGATGAGCCAGTGATAAGGTGTCCTAGATAGCCGAGGAAGGGGGGAGGGTGCGAATCAGATGAGGGGGATGTGAGAAATGCTGAAATCACTGGTCCCAAGAAGATCTGGTGTGTCGGGTCTCAGAGAAGAAGCAAGGCAAGGCGGAGGGAGCCCATGATGTGCCACGGTCAAGTGGATTGGAGAAGAACCAACGCGCTAGGTGCCGAGAAGTAAGGGGACCTGCGAAGTGCTGGGGCTGCATGTCCTTACAAGAACTGCGACAGCAGTCTTGTGAACAGCTGAGGTCAGGGCGGGTATGAAAGGTGCGGGTGGGGGGGTGGGGGGCACAAGATCGTCTTAGGCTGCAGGTCCCGAGAAGAACTGAGACTGAGAGGGTGCAAGAAGAGCTGCAGCTGGGGCACGATCAGTGCCGAGGACACTGATCTCGAGAAGACCCGAGACCAGATGGTTTGGCCATCGGTCCCAAGTAGACATGATGCCGAATAGTCCCGAGAAGAGCTGATGCCGAGGGAGCCTGAAGAAGACTTGAGTCAGGGGGCCTGAAAAAACTGAGGCCGTGGATCCCAAGAGCCGACAGAGGGTTCCCAAGAGTAGCCGAGGCTGAGTTGGCCCTGACAAGTGAAGAGACCGATGGGGGCTTGAGAAAAGCCGAAACCGAGAGGCCCTGAGAAGAAATGAGGCTGTGCCGGGGAAGCCAAGAGAAGAGCTGAGGCCGAGGGACCCCAACAAAACTGAGGCCACGAATCCCGAGAAGAGCCAAGGCCGAGGGAACACAAGATGAGCCAATGCCAAGGGTGTACAAGGAGAGCCAAGGAAGGGGGATGGGTGCGAGAATGTCCGGTGCTGGGGTCACGAGAAATGCTGGTGCTGCTGGTCCTGAGAAGAGCTGATCATAGAAGAAGCAAGGTCTGGTGTACGGAGCAAGAGCCAAGGTCGAGTGGACCTGAGAAAACCAACGTTCTGGGTCCTGAGAACTGCAAAGGCTGAGTGGACCTGCAAAGCGCTGAGGCTGTGGGTCTCAACTAGTACCTGGATGCCCGGAGAAGAGCTGAGGCCTGTGGAGCCCCAAGAAGAGCCGAGGCCGAAGAGGTACAGAGAAGAGCTGAGGCTGTAGATGCCTGAGAGTAGTCGAGGCCAGCGGGACCCGAGAAGAGCTGAGGTCAAGGGAGTTCTGACAGTTGAGGCCGAAGGGACCTGAAAAGAGCCAAGGCCAAGGGGCCCCGAAAAGAGCCAAGGCTGAGTCGGCCGACGGGACCCGGGGAAAAGCTGAGCCCAAGGGGACTCTAGACAAGCCGGTGCCAAGGGTGATCTAACAGAGCCGAGGCTCATTGGCGGGCGGGAGGAGGTCCAGTGAGTGAGTTGCGAGAAATGCCAATGCCACTGGTCCCGGGAAGAGCTGATGTAAATGGTGTCCAAGGCCAGGCAGAGGGAGCCCATGAAGTATCAAGGTCGAGTAGACCCGAGAAGACCCAACGCAATGTGTCCTGAGAAGGGCTGAGGCTGAGGGGACTTGGGAAGTGCTGAGGCTGCAGGTCCCGAACCAGGTTCGCGTGAGCAGGAAAAGCTGTAGCCGGGGCATGTGAGAAGGTCAGAAGAGGGGGGGGGGGGGGGGGGGGGGGGTGCGCATGAGATGTGCAAAGGCCGCTGGTCCTGAGAAGAACTGAAACGGGGTGCAAGAAGACCAGCAGCCTTGGGGGGGTCACGAGAAGTGGCGAGGATTCCCGGAGCAGAACTGAGGATGACCAAGAAAACCGAGGCCACGAATCCCGAGAAGAGCCAATGCCATGGGGACCCAGAGGAGAGCCGAGACTGAGGGGGCCCAGAGAATTGCCACGGCCGAGGGGGCCCCAAGTAGAGCCAAGGCCGAGACAGTCTGGAGAGGAGCTGTGGCCGAGGGGGCCCGAGAAGAGCTGAGACTGACGGGATCTGGGAACTTTTAGGATGTGGGTCCCGACAAGAACCGGGGCTGCAGGAGCATGAAGAGCGAGGCTAGGTGGGGTGTGAGAAGGTCTGAGGGGAGGCACAAGATGTGCTGGGGCCGCTGGTCCTGGGAATATCTGAGACTAGGGGGGGGGGGCAAGAAGTGCTGCAGGGAGGGGAGGGGAGGAGAAATGCCAAGAACATTGATCCCAAGAAGGTTGGAGACCGAGGGGGCTCGTCAAGAGCCGTGGGCCACAGGTCCCAAGTATAAATGATGCCTAATTGGCCAGGAAGAGCCAAAGACAAGGAGGGGGTGCTTTCGTGGGCGCGGGAAGAGCCATGATCATGGGGGCCTGAGAAGAGCCACGTCTGAGGGGTTTGACAGGAACTGGTGCCGCAGGTCTGTGCCGAGAGGACCTGTGAGGTGCCGTGGCTGAGGAGGCTCGAAACGAGGCCCTGGGGGCCCGGAAAAATGCTGAGCCAAGGCCCAGGGGATCTGAGAAGAGCCCAAGACCGAAGGGGGCGATAAGAGCTGAGGCTGATGGAGCCAGAGAAGAGCCGAGGCCACGGGGACCCGGAGAAGAGCTGAGGCCTATGGGATCCGAGAAGCGCCATGGTTGAGGGTACCCGAGAGTAGCCGAGACAAAGGCGGCCCCGTGAAGAGCTGAGGACGAGGGGCCCAGAGAAGAACCGAGGTCCAGGGGCCCGGATAAGAGCAGAGGCCGAGGATGCGCAGAGAAGACCTGAGGAACAGGGGGCCTGAGAAAACTGAGGCTGCGGATTCCGAGATGAGCCGAGGCCAAGGGGTCCTCAGAAGAGGTGGCCCCGAGAACAGCCGAGGCTGAGGGGCCCAGGGAAGAGCTGAGGATGACAGGGCCCGAGAAGAGCCAATGTCGAGGGAGCCTATGAAACAGCTGAGGCCGAGGGATTCCGAGACGAGCCAGTGCCAAGGGTGTCCAAGTTGAGCCAAGGCCAGGGGGCCGGAGGGGTGGGGGAGGTGTGAGTAAGTCTGGTGCAGGGGTTGTGAGAAATGCTAATGTTGCTGGTTCCGAGAAGAGCTGGTATATAGGGTCGGCCAGAAGAAGCAAGGCCAGGCAGAGGCAGCCCATGAAGTGTCATGGTCGAGTGGACCCAAGTAGATCCCGAGAAGTTGTAAGGCTGAGGGGACCTGCAAAGTGATGAGGCTGTGTGTCCCAACAAGACCCGGGGCCATGAGAGCGAAAAGAACCGAGGTTGGGTGGGATGGGGGTGTGAGTAGGGTGGGATGGGGGAGTGAGTAGGTCTGGGTGGTGGGGGCACGTGATGTACTGAGGCCACTGGTCCCAAGAAGAACTGAGACAGAGGGTGCAAGAAGAGCAGTGGGGGGCGAGGGTGGATGAGAAGTGCCAAGGACTTTGGATTCCGAGAAGGCCTGAAACAAGGGAGCTCGGTAACAGCCAGGGGCCACGAGTTCCCAGTAGAGATGATGCCTAATGGTCCCGGAAGAGCCAAGGTTGAGGAGGGACATGCTGGTGTGGGCGTGAGAAGAGCCGTGGTCATGGTCTTATAGGAGAATGGGGATGAGAAAAATATCAGCCATGATTGAATGGTAGAGCAGACTCGATGGGCCGAGTGGCCTACTTCTGCTCCTATTTCTTATGATCTTATGGTGGCTTGAGAAGAGCCAAGGCTGAAGGGCTTGACAGGAGCTGGTGCCTCAGGTCACAAGAAGGGCCGAGAGGTTCTGAGAAATGCCGTGGCTGAGGAGGCCCGAGAAGAGCCGAGGCCGAAGGGCCTCGAGAAGAGCTGAGACCAAGGGGACCTAGGGACAAACGAGGCTGAGGGGCCCGAGAAAGCAGAGGGGGCCGGGGGAAGAGCCGAGGCTGAGGGTTCCCGGAGAAGAGGTGAGGCCGAGGGAGCCCGGCAAAGAGCTGAGGCCGAGGGGGCGCAGAGAAGAGCCGAGGCCGAGGGGCGGAGAAGGGGTGAGGCCGAGGGAATCCGGAGAAAAGCCCAGGCTGAAGGGGCCCAGAGAAGAGCTGGGGCCGAGGGGTCACAAGGAGGGGCAAGAGGTCCTGATAAATGCCGTGGCTGAGGAGGCCCGAGAAGAGCCGATAAAACTGAGACCGCATATCCAAGAGCCAAGGCCAAGGATGCCTGAGAGTAGTCGAGGCTGACGTGGCCCAAGAAGAGCTGAGGTCGAGGGGGCCCGAGAAAACCGAGGCTGCGGATCCCGAGACGAGCCAAGGTCAAGTATGCCTGAGAGTTGTCTAGGCCGAGGGGCCCCGAGAAGAGCCGAGGTCGAGGGACCCCGGGAAAAGCTGAGTCCGAGGGATCCTGAGATGAGCCAGTGCCAAGGGTGTCCAAGGTGAGCTGAGGCCGGGCGAGGGGGGAAGGGTGTGAGTAAGTCTGGTGCAGGGGTTACAAGAAATGCTGATGCCGCTGGTCCCCAGAAGAACTGATGTATAGGGTCCTCCAAAAGAAGCAAGGCCAGGCAGAAGGACTCCACGATGAGTCGCGGTCGAGAAGACCTAATGCCGCGGGTTCCAAGGTGCACTGAGGCTAAGGGGACCTGTGAAGCGCTGAGGCTGCGGGTCCCGACAAGAACCAGGGCCACAGGAACATGAAGAGCCGAGGGCAGGGGCGGGTGAGAAGGTCCAAGGGGAAGTCCAAGATGTGCTGAGGCCCTGGTCCCGGGAATATCTGAGACTGGTGGGGTTCAAGAAGAGCTGCAGCTGGTGAGGGGACATGAGAAGTGCCGAGGATGTTGATCTCAAGAAGGCCCGAGACCATGGGGGCTCAGCAAGAGCTGGGGGCCACAGATCCCAAGTAGAGATGATGCTGAATGGTCCCGAGAAGAGCCAAGGATGAGGAGGTGCAAGAAAGGTTGTTGGGGGGGGGGGGGGTCAGACAAGAAGATCGAAGGCCAGGGGGCACAAGAAGAGCCAAATCTGGGGGACCTTTGACAAGACAGTGCCATGGATCTCAAAAGGTCCGAGTGGGCGTGAGAAGAGCCAAGGACTGAAAAATGCACTGGCCAAGGGGATGTGAGAAGAGCAGAGCCCTGGGGACGCAAGAGGGCCTGAGAAGTGCCGAAGCCTAGGAGGACCGAGGGGAACCAAGGACCTGAGGGCTCAAGAAAGAGCCAAGGCTGAGGCGTCGCAACAAAAGCCGAGTCCGAGGGTGCACGGAGAAGAGCTCAGCCCGAGATGAGCTAAGGGCACCCGGAGTAGAGCCTCGGCCGAGGGTACCCATGGACCTCTGGGACTGGTGGGGCCCGAGAAAAGTCAAAGCCGGAGGGGCCCAGAAAGAGCTGGGCCTGCTGGTCCTGAGAAGGACTGAGGCCGAGGAGGCCCGAGAAGAGCCAGGTCAGTCGGGTTCTGTGAAATGCGATGACCGCCGGTGGGATTCTCCATTTCTGAGACTAAGGGCGAGATTCCCCGATTGCCGACGCCGAAATCACGTTCGTCGATCGGCTGGAGAATCCATTTTTACGCCGGAATTTATACTTGGGACCTGTGGCCCACGCCACTTTTCCGATGCTCTCGCTTTTCGGGAACCCCGCGTGTCGGCTGCGGACTGTGTCCAGCCTGCCACAGTCGGGGGGGGGGGGGGATTCCACTGGCAAGGGGGGCTACGGCGGGGGCGGGGAGGGACTGGTGGCAGGTGGTCCGGGGCTGACTACAGGGGGACAGTTTTTGACAGGCCAGGTCCATGCCCGGCTGCTGCCATGTTGTACAGCACGGCGGCTGCAGGCCGCTGCCGTGCGCATGCGCAGCCACGGACCTGGCAATTCCATGGCCGGGTACCCTGGCTACTCAGGCCACTAGCTGCCCACCCCCTGGCCTGCATGAGTTGGACTGTCTAACACTGTTGTTTTCTTTGTGTTGCCCACACCCCCAGGAGAAGGTCGTGCACAACCGCCAGGTGTGGGAGAAGACAGGATGCGGCCCCTCACCATGGCTGAGTAGAGGGCCCTGGACATGGTCGGCGGCCCGGAGGGAAGGGAGGTGTCCGAGGAACTGAAACACCACTTAATTGCGGCTCCCCATGACATGTGTGTCAATCTCCCCCCCCCCCCAAAACCACCCTCACCTCCATACCACTCTCACCCCCACACCATCCTAACCCAAACATCACCCTCACCTTACACCACCTATAACCCCACACCACCCGCACCCTATGCCACCCTCACCCCCACAACACCACCCCCCACCCACATGCCCGCTCCCCCCCAGCACGCAGTCTAATCATGCATCTTGTCTTCTGTCTCTCAGAACCTGCTGGGGATGGGGTGGGTCCATCTGGCGTCCCCTGCCCCAGCCAGTGCCACAGACTGAGCCCCACCACCCTTGAGCTGAGCAGTGATGAGGAGAGCAATCGGACATCATCCCTCCGCCCGAGACTTAGGAGACCCCGGAGTTCGGGTCCAAGGATGATAGTGATTTTCCGTCACAGCTATCTCCAAAACCCCCCCACCATCCCAGAGGCTCACTTCAGTTGGGCATGTTAGTGAAGAGGCTCCTGGGAGACTTATCTGGTGCTCACCACAGAGCTGATCTGGTACTGCAGGTGGAGGTAGGAGCACCCGAGGAGGTATACGGTCGGAGGGCAGGCCGGCCCCAGTAACTGGCTTCCCTCCAGACGGGTCTCGTGCTTCTGGAACAGACAGTCCCATCTATAGTGGAGATGCAGTCGCAGAGCCACGGACTAGATGAGGGGTTATCGGTGAGCGTCCAGCACCTGCAGGTGCAGTTAGAGGAGTCCCTCTCCGTGCACAGCAGGAAGTGGTGCTGACAATGCGTGCCACCCAGGCCAACACGGGTGTGGTCCGCGGTGAAGCATTGGGGGTGTCGGTCTTGGCTATGGATCAGCATGTCCAAGGCCTGGGGCATTCTGCACGGGTGCTAGTCAAGGTTTAGGACAGTGTTGCCACCTCACAGGCAGACATGTGCCAGAGCCACCTGGACATATCGGCTGTGATTCTGAGCGTGGCCCAGTCACAGCAGGCCATGGCTGGGAACGTCGAGGCATTGCCCAGGGGCTGGCCGAAGTGGCGCAGACAGAAAGGGAGATGGCGCAGTCGCTGATTAGTAAGTTTGCGGACGACACAAAGGTTGGTGGAATTGCGGATAGCAATGAGGACTGTCAGAGGATACAGCAGGATTTAGATTGGGGACTTGGGCAGAGAGATGGCAGATGGAGTTTAATCCGGACCAATGTGAGGTAATGCATTTTGGAAGGTCTAATGCAGGTAGGGAATATACAGTGAATGGTAGAACCCTCAAGAGTATTGAAAGTCAAAGAGATCTAGGAGTACAGGTCCACAGGTCATTGAAAGGGGCAACACAGGTGGAGAAGGTAGTCAAGAAGGCATACGGCATGCTTGCCTTCATTGGCCGGGGCATTGGGTATAAAAATTGGCAAGTCATGTTGCAGCTGTATAGAACCTTAGTTAGGCCACACTTGGAGTATAGTGTTCAATTCTGGTCGCCACACTACCAGAAGGATGTGGAGGCTTTAGAGAGGGTGCAGAAGAGATTTACCAGGATGTTGCCTGGTATGGAGGGCATTAGCTATGAGGAGAGGTTGAATAAACTCGGCTTGTTCTCACTGGAACAACGGAGGTTGAGGGGCGACCTGATAGAGGTCTACAAAATTATGAGGGGCATAGACAGGGTGGATAGTCAGAGACTTTTTCCCAGGGTAGAGTGGTCAATTACAAGGGGGTATAGGTTTAAGGTGCGAGGGGCAAGGTTTAGGGGAGATGTACGAGGCAAGTTTTTTACACAGAGGGTAGTGGGTGCCTGGAACTCGCTGCCGGAGGAGGTGGTGGAAGCAGGGGCGATAGTGACGTTTAAGGGCACCTTGACAAATACACGAATAGAATGGGAATAGAGAGATACGGACCCCAGAAGTGTAGAAGATTTTAGTTTAGACGGGCAGCATGGTCAGTTCAGGCTTGGAGGGCCGAAGGGCCTGTTCCTGTGCTGTACTTTTCTTTGTTCTTTGCTGACTGATGTGACACAGACGAGAAGGTGGTGGCACAGCCAATGGGTGATGTGGTGCAGCCCCAGATAGCGATGGTCCATTCCCTGTGCTCCTTGGCCACGAGTCTGCAGCCCCTGGTCGAGACCAGAGCGGGCTTCCAGGACTGGCAGGGGACCCTCAGGGGATAGCTCTGCTCGCATCCCTGTCCCATGGAGAAGCCCGGGGGCCATTAGGCATCCCGAGGGAGGAGGAGGTGATGGGGCCCATGCCGGTGATTCCTGCAGGGGAGGTGCCGGAACACAGCAGCACCTCGGATTCCCCCCACCCTGTCCCTGATGTATCTTGTGGGCAGGGGGCAAGACAGGGTGGCACCACGCCACCTGGGACACCCAAGCAGCAGTCGGATCCATCTAGAATTGGTCACCCCAGAAGATGCTCGCCAATGGGGACCTAGGTTGCAGGGCAGGAATCACAGCAGGATGCCTCCAATCCTGTTGTACTGTCTGGGGAACCACCAAGGTGTAGAGTTAGGGCCCGTAAGGCCAGAAAATTAGAGACCTCCAGCCTGTTACTCCTCTGCTGTGCGATGCTCTGGAGGATGCAGCAGGCCACCACGATACGGCCACGGTCTCAGCTTCATACTAGAGGGCCCCTCCAGAATGGTTCTGGCACCTGAACCACATCTTCAGGAGGCCAAACCACCGCTCGATCACGCTCCTGGTTGCTGCATGGGCATCGTTGTAGCGAGTCTCTGCATCGGTCTGTGGCCTCCGGATAGATGTCATCAGCCATGACTGCAGCGGATCATCCCTGTTGCCCAGGAGCCAGCGCCGCAGCAGAGGGTGTGCCTCGAACATGTCAGGCATATACGGCTTCCGTGATGGCACCAATGCACCTGTGCACCGAGGTCTGTGAGATCCAGGACAGGTCCCCACTCGGCACCTGGAAGGACACCGTAGCGTAAAAGTTCAGGTCAACCGTCACCTTTACGGCCACTAGAAATGGGTGTCCTCCCCCATACCCCTGGGGTGCCAGGCATGCCATCATCTGACAAATATGTCACACTGTCCCGCTGCTCAGCCAGAGTCTTCGGCAGCATGCCTGGTCCAACAAGTCCTCCAATGACAGGCAGTGCCGGTACACGTGAGGCCTCATGCGGCGCCTCCATGGCACCTCCTCGGCCTGTTGTGCGGTTGCTCTCCATCCTGGGCGGCTGTCACCTGTCCCTCTGTGGCACGCTCTGCTGCTGCCTGTTCTGCTGCTGCAAGCATCGCTGCTACAGCTTCCACCTCCTTGAGCAGCACTCGCTCATACAGCCGCTCCCCCAGGGCTGCACTGAACAGCACCACGGGCCCCATAGGGGCTATTGTGAGTGTTGCCCTGGGTGGGCTGGTGGCGGCCAGATGGGTGTGGGGGGCACCCATATGGCTGGTGTCAGTCTGCACAACCAGGGGCCAAGGTGGGTGGTCAGTAGGTGGGCAGCAAGATGGCCACCGTAATGGCGGTCCGTGGCTCGCCACCACCCCGGTCCTATGGGGGGGGGGGTCACCCTGGCCGCTCGGTCTGTCCCCCCCGTCACCCCCTCCTCAAGCTGCCTGGCAGGAACCCCCCACTCCAGCCAGCTCGGCCAGTGTCCAGTGCGGCAACCCGCAGTTGCTCCTCTCTGTGTCCTACCTCTTTCTCCACCAGCCACTATGCCAGTTTCACAAGTTTTAAAAGAACAAGTGAACTCCGCCATCGGAGGAGGAGAATTGCGGAGGCCCTGGAGAATACGGGTCAGACCCACTAATGACATGTAAACGGTATTTATGTGCGTTCCGGTGATGCATTGATGCCGCTGTTGAAGTGCCGATGAATTGCGATTTGGCGTTACATTGGTGCCCACTGTGATTTTGGAGTGGAATCTGTTTTCCACCCAATCGCTTTTCGTGATTTTGGCATCAGCAAATGGAGAATCCCGCCCCGCATTTCCCAGGCTGAGGTTGAGGGGGCCCGAGAACAGCCAAAACCACGTGTACTGAGACTAAGGAGGACCAAGATGAGCCTGGGCCAGAAGGACCCGAGAATTTCCAAGTGTAAGAGTTCTTCCTGTTTATTTCCTTTCTTCCCATTTCTTTTATTTTATTTTTGGTCCATGTACCCATAATTGGAATGTGCCTTTAAGTAGAAGTGTGCTTACCAGGACAACGTGTTCCTAGGTTGTGTATTTTGAAGAGGAGAAAGCAAACTCTTCAGCATAAGTGAATCTTAGGAACCAGTTTTGGAGGAAATCGGTTTGATTGGCTAACTGGCAACCGGTGGGTTAGCCTGGGGTACCAATGGCAGAACATTTGGAAATTCGGAAAAATCGTGCATCAGTCAACAGGTATTTTTCCTGATCATGACTATATAAGGATGGCATGGTAGCACAGTGGTTAGCATTATTGCTTCACAGCGCCAGGAACCTGGGTTTGATTCCTGGCTTGAACCACTGTCTGTGCGGAGTCTGCACGTTCTCCCCGTGTCTGCGTGGGTTTCCTCTCACAGTCCAAAGAAGTGCAGGTTAGATGGATTGGCCATGCAAAATTGTCCTTAGTGTCCAAAAAGTTAGGTGGAGTTACTGGGTTACAGGGATACGGTGAAGGTGTAGGCTTAAGTAGGGTGCTCTTTCCAAGGGCCGGTGCAGACTCGATGGGCCAAATGGCTTCCTTCTGCACTATAAATTCTATGATTCTATGAAGGGTACAGTGCGAGTCTGGAGAACCTGTCTTACCTGCAACATGGAATTAAACCCACGCCTTTAATACCCATACCAGTGTTTGAAGAACCATTTAGTCAGGTATTGGTAGATTGCATAGAACCATTGCCTAAAATGAGGGCATTGCATCAGTACATTCTTACAGTCATGGATATGACCACCCAATTTCCAGAAGCTATACATTTAAGAACAATTACAGCTAAGGTAGTAGTCGAAAAGTTGACACAATTCTTCACACAATATGGCTTACCCTTAGAAGTACAACCTGACCAGGTTCTAACTTTATGTCTAACGTTTTCCAGACATAATTCGTACTTTAGATCGACCGCCTAGCACCTAGAAACTCAGGAAGCTTTGGAGAGATATCATCAGATTCTCAAAACCATGATTAGAGCATATTGTCATGAATATTCAAGAGATTGGGACAAGGGATTGGATTTTGCCACCAAGGATTCTCCAAACGAATCTATTGCGCTTAGCCCATTTGAATTGGTCTATGGCCATGAAGTATAGGGTCCATTAAAGTTGATGAAAGAGAAGTTTCTAAAACCAAAAGACAAATCCTCAATGTTGGTTTACGCCACCAAGTTGCTGGAAAGACTCAGGATCTTGTCAGATAACCCAAGAGTATTTTACGGTTAAGGAAGAAAGAATGAAAATGCAGGCAGACAAATATGCCAGATTCAGAACATTCCAAGCTGGAAATGAGTTACTGGTATTGTTGCCTTTGCAAGGCGAACCTC
Source organism: Scyliorhinus torazame (assembly GCF_047496885.1). NCBI lineage: Eukaryota > Metazoa > Chordata > Chondrichthyes > Carcharhiniformes > Scyliorhinidae > Scyliorhinus > Scyliorhinus torazame. The sequence goes on along the minus strand of NC_092714.1, from coordinate 71,276,097 downwards.
TGAAAGTGAAATTCAGCGGCTCCTATAAGGTAGTTAGGAGGGTGAGTAAAGTAACTTACCAAATAGATACTCCAGACCATAGGAAGGAGGACTGATTAGTTTCAGATGGTAGATATAGTGGAAGAGGATTAAGATAGTAAGTGAGGTGGGGAAGAGGTCGACAGTTCACAGAGCGACCCTCCTATACTGCGACTAGTAAATACGGTAATAATAGAACAGTTAAAGACCTGTTTGCTTAGAAGAAGAGCAATGGAAAGATCTCACAAAGCTACTACAAAAGCATAAGAAGATTTGTAAGGACACACTGGGTGTACTACATTAACTGAATATGATGTAGACGTAGGTGACTCCAATCTGATAAAACAGCATCCATACCAACTGAACCCACAGAAACTAGCTCCGCTCAAAGCAGAAATCCAGTACCTGTTGGTGAATCATTTAATTGTGCAGAGTAGGAGTAGCTGGAGTTTGCCGGTTGTGTTAATATGTAAGCAAGGTGGGACAACCCGGTTCTGTATAGACCACCAGGAGGTCAATACCATCACCAAAAGCGATATGTATCCAATTCCAACATTGGAGGACTGTATCAAAAGGATAGGCAGTGCCTCATTCTTTTCAAAAAACAATCTATTAAAGGTGTATTGGCAGGTTTCTATAACACCCACGGCTAAAAAGATATCCACTTTTATGTCTCCAAGAGCATTGTGGTTAGCACTGTTGCTTCAAGCTCCAGGGTCCCGGGTTCGATTCCCGCTTGGGTCACTGTGCACGTTCTCCCTGTGTCTGCGTGGGTTTCCTCTGAGTGCTCCAATTTCCTCCCACAAGTCCCGAAAGACGTGCTTGTTAGTTGAATTGGACATTCAGAATTCTCCCTCTGTGTACCCAAACAGCACCGGATTGTGGCGACTAGGAGATTTTCACAGTAACTTCATTGCAGCCTACTTGTGACAATGATAAAGATTATTATTGTTAAAGTGATGCAGTTTGGATTTGAAAAATGCACCAGCTACATTTCAGCAACTCATGTACCAAGTAGTGGCTAAGGTGCCTAACTGTGTGGTCTATTTGGGTGATGTGGTACTTTACAGTGACACGTGGAAGGAGCATGTAGAACAGTTGGAGGAGTTATTTAAACAACTGCAGTTGACTGATTTAGTCATCAATTTGGTCGAAAGTGACCTACCTAAGGCACGTTGTGGGACAGGCACCAGTAGTACCCAGAACGGCCAAGGTAAGGGTGTTACTGGATTTCTCCCAAATGAAACGGTACATTATGAGGTTCCTAGGCATGTGTGGGTTCTATAGAAAACTTGTACCTAACTTCAGTGCCATATCAGTACCTTTGACAAATATATTGTGAAAACAAGAAAAAATGGTATGTCTCACATAATGCCAAGCAGCATTTAAAAAAATTGAGGGCCATATTAGTAAGTGAACTAGTGTTAGCCACGCCTGATTTTTCCAAACCCTTTAAAATGGCCACGGATGGCAGCAACCTGGGGGCAGGAGCAGCATTACTGAAGGATAATGAGTAGGGAATAGAGAAGCGGTGGGATACTTTTCAAAAAGACTAGTTCTGTGCCAAATAATATACCCTACCATTTAGAAAGACACCTTAGCATTGCTATTAGCCCTTCAGCATTTTGAAGTTTATGCCTGGCATGATAAACAAAGCTTAGTCTCTACCGACCATTATCCGCTTCTGTTTGTAGATAAATTTAAAACTTGGAATGCAAGATTGTTCCGTTGGAGTTTATTATATATGCAGCCGTTCAATGTAAAATTTGTACATATTCCCAGAAGGGACAATATTATTGCGGACACATTGTCACGGATTTAAATGTTGATAACTGGCAGATATAAGAATTGTGGGAACTTAGGTAGTAGGAAAGGAAGGATAAATGAATGTGTATTTAATGTCCTTGCAATGATGTTTCATCCCTCTAAGGCGGGAGATATGTAAGAGTCCTTCCTGTTCATTTCCTTTGTTCACATTTCTTTTATCATTTTTTTGTCCGTGGATCCACAATCAGAGTGTACCTTTAAGAGTACTTGCTAGGACGGTGTGTTCTTAGGTTTTGTATTTTTAAAAGGAGAAAACAGACTCATCGGCACAGAGTGAACCTTAGGAACAAGTTTTGGACAAAGTTGGTTTGATTGGCTAACTAGCAACCAGTGGACTGTTCTACGTGACAACAGTCAGCAGTGGATTCCTGCCAGATGGTTCTTTCAGAGAGAACCTGCCCAAAGCATCTAGACTCCTGAGGAAGAGGAGCTGTTTTTTCTCCTTCTCCCTGCTGTCTATGTGAGTGCAGTGAAAATCATTACAAGCTGAAGGAAAATAAAGTACCCAACTGAAGGCCTCACCTTGAGAAAGATACTAACTGGATGACATCCACCTGAATCAAAGATTTTTATCTTTTTATTTTATTGTTTCTCTTTCCTTTCCACCACTTGTTCCCTTCTGTGTTTGTGTGTGTGTAGAATGGGGGTGGTTAACAAAGTGGGACATGGTTGGGAGTCAGATATCATATAGTTACATTTTCTATCAGCTCAATTATAATTACTGTTAATAATGAAAGGTTACTTGGGGTTAAATTTACAAACCTGGTGACTAGTCAATTTAACTCAACCAAAGCCATGGGTATTAATATAAAATCAAATTTCACCTTTGTTGCGACTCTGGGTCAAGTGGGGCTGGGATTGACTGTGCACTGGCCTAAGGGGTTGTAATAGAAGGTCAATGTGTCGGAGAGGAGCCGAGGACGCAGAGCTGAGGGCAAGGGGTCATAGAATCCCAACAGTGCAAAAGGAGGTCATTCGGCCCATCGAGTCTGCACCAGCTCTATGAAAGAGTACTTCACCCAAGCTCACTTTCCCACCTTATTGCAATAATTTCTTAGTCTAACCGACACATTGTTTTGGACACTAAGACGTAATTTTGCATAGCAAATCCACCTAATCTGCACATCTTTAGACTGGGAGGAAACCAGAACACCTGGAGTGTGCAAACTCAACACAGACAGCGATCCAAGGCCGGAACTGAACCCGGGTCCCTGGTGCTGTGAGGCAGCGGTGCTAATCACTGCCACTGCACACCCTGGTCTGAGTAGAGTGGCAGCTGAGGTGGCCCCCGAGTATATTTTTTGCATCGTAATAGCGATTGTCAAGGCTATTCAAGTGCCATACCACTTTTGAAGCTCAGTCATGTAGAAACTAAGGGTGCATTTTCCTACCATGTTATGCCCACGCCGATTGGGGCACGCTGGGAGCATTGCACGGGAAGCCACAATTGGCAATCACGCCGGAAGTGAAACCTCAGGCAGGTCACCCAACTGGCAGCATGCAGTGCGATTTGGATCATACGCTCACTGGGCGTGATCCAGATAATTATATTTTAAATATGCACGGCCTATTTGAGGCCGCATTCCCACGCTCACACTGGTGAGGCCTCGCTCATTAGTGTGGATGAATACAGGTCTGGATCTCACCCAAATAGACGGTGGGAAACACCCCGCCAAACTCATCCAAAATGACATTTAGGGCATGATTCTTCAGTCATGCCTGCCCCGTGAATGTAATTTCCCGCCGAAGAATCTAGCCCTTAGTAATTTATTGGAAGAATCACACCCTAAATATTTGATCAATCAAATGTATAAGGACAACTGTGTTGCTGTCTAGTTCTTTGATTTGTCAGTTTCTTGACTTAAGTTTTTAGGATTTTGCATGATAAATATGAACTGTCAGGACAGGAGCCACAGATGAGATGTTAAAGAGCTGCAATATGCTGAACCCTGTTTTAGTGGAAGAATGAGGAGAGAAATGAGAAAGCCAGTTCACCTGGGCTCGATCCCGTTTTAAGTCATTGCTCTTGCCATCAAGGCATCATTTGACTGAGTGTGGCAGAAAGGAATCCTTGCAAAATTTAAGCCAATGGGAATCAAGTAGAAGCTCTCCTGCAGTTGGAGATATATCAAACACAAATGAAGATGGATGTGGTTCTTGGAGGTCAGTAATCACAGCAGGGGGCCATCCAAAATTCTGCTGGCCATATTTAAACTCACCTTAAGTTCTATTCTATCGCCTTTTAAAAAATTTAGAATGTCCAATTCATTTTTTCCAATTAAGGGGCAATTTAGCATGGCCAATCCACCTACCGTGCACATCTTTGGGTTGTGGGGGCGAAACCTACGCAAACGGGGAGAATGTGCAAACTCCACATGGACAGTGACCCAGAGCCGGGATCGAACCTGGGACCTCGGCGCTGTGAGACAGCAGTGCTATCCACCGTGCTGCCCCCTCCTATCACCTTTGTGGTAAAATGGACAGCAGGCTGTATTTTAGGCCCGATAAAATCGGACACTCTAAATTCAGAATTGGACATTTTTAATCAAATCACAGTCAGCTTCTGGACTGGCCTGATGGGAATTCGAACTTAGCCAAGTTCAAATACACTGAACACAGACAAACTGCCAGGACATGTCTGGACCTGCCCTGTCAACACAACAGATCATTGGTTCCATTCATATGGATCGATTGTTTTGGATTGCCCAGATAAAGGTAGACTTTCTGGCACCTAGTTACCATATTTGATGTGGAGATGTCAGCTTTGGACTGGGGTGGGCACAGTAAGAAGTCTTACAACACCAGGTTAAAGTACAACAGGTTTGTTTCGGAGCGCAGCTCCCTCTTCAGGTGAATGAAGAGGTGGGTTTCGCAACCACATATATAGACAAATTCAATGATGCAAGATGATACTTTGAATGCGAGTCTTTGCAGGTAATTAAGTCTTTACAAGTCCAGACGGAGCGACTGAAGAGAGGGATAATCACAGGTTAAAGAGGTGTGAATTGTCTCAAGCCAGGACAGTTGGTAGGATTTTGCAAGCCCAGGCCAGATGGGGGGGGGGGGGGTGGGTGAATGTAATGCGACATGAATCCAAGGTCCCGGTTGAGGCCGTACTCATGCGTGCAGAACTTGGCTATCAGTTTCTGCTCAGCGATTTTGCATTGTCGTGTGTCCTGAAGGCCGCCTTGGAGAACGCTTACCCGGAGATCAGAGGCTGAATGCCCTTGACTGCTGAAGTGTTCCCCGACTGGAAGGGAACATTCCTGCCTGGCGATTGTCGCACGACGCCCATTCATCCGTTGTCGCGTCAGCATGGTCTCGCCAATGTACCACGCCACGGGACATCCTTTCCTACAGCGTATGAGGTAAACAACGTTGGGCGAGTCGCGTACCTGGCGGATGATGTTCTCACGTGTAATGGGGGTACCCACATTGATCTGGCAAGTATTGCAGAGGTTGCCATGGCAAGGCTGTGTGGTGTCATGGTCACTTCTGAAGGCTGGGTAGTTTGCTGCAAACAATAGTCTGAGGTTGCGTGGTTGTTTCAAGGCAAACTGTGGGGATGGCCTTGGCAAGATGTTTCTTCATCGATGACCTGTTGAAGGCTGCGAAGAAGATGTCATAGTTTCTCTGCTCCGGGGATAATTTAAGATGGGTAACTTTTTACTGTTCGATAAATAAGTTTGGTTGAATCATACACTTGTATTTGTCATTTGTTCATTTCACAAAGAAAGGGTTAAGTGTTTGACCCTTATGCTCAGCGACCTGCATTGATTCCCAGTCAAGCAACATCTTGATTTTAAAATTGTCATCTTTGTTTTCAAATCGCTCCATGGTCTTGCTTGTCCCAATCTCTATAATCTCCTCCAACCCCACAACCCTTCAATACATGTACACTCCTCTATTTCAGGAATCTTGTGTGTCCCTGATCTTGATGGTTCTACCTTCAGTTGCCTAGGCCCCAAGCTCTGGAATACCTTCCCTACACGTCTCCAACTCTCCACCTTTAGTCCTTTGAAACCTACCTCTTCGACCAAACTTTTGGTCATCTGACCAAATGTTTCCTTTTGTGGCTCAATGTCATACTTCCCTTGATATTCAATGGCATTACCATCAGTGCATGCCCCAAGCAATAACTTCAGGATTACCACTGACCAGCTATATAAATACTGCGGTTACAAGAGCAGATCAGAAGTTGGGAATTCTGTGTTTCCTGTTCAGGTACATCCAAGTCTCTCTGAACCTCAACATTTACAAATGTTATGAATTTTTAAAAATGTTCTTTTTTATTCTTATTACTGAAGTGAACAACTTCCCACTTCCCACATCTGCAACTTTATTGCTCACTCACTTAGCTAGTTTATATCTCTTTGCAGTCTCTTTGTTTCCTCCACACAGCTTACGTTCCCACCTAGCTTTGTATTAGCAGCACATGTTGATATATTAATCTCGGTCTCATCGTCTAAGTCATCAATACAGATTTTAAGTCGCTGAGGCTCTGGCACTGATCCTTGCGGAGTCCACTAGTCACAGCTGACAAATTTCAAAATTTTGTGTTATCCCTACTCTGCTTTCTGTCCTTCAACCAGTCTTTTTCCATGTTAATATATTATCCCCAACTTAATGAGTGTTTTTCATAGAATCATAGAATTTACAGAGCAGAAGGAGGCCATTCGGCCCATCGAGTCTGCACCGGCCCTTGGAAAGAGCACCCTACGCCTCCACCCTATCCCCGTAACCCAGTAACACCACCTAATCTTGTGTATGAACCTGTTATGTGGCAGCATAGGCACAGGAAGCAGATGACCTCCTCTGTTGTATGATTCTATGATTATTTGATGTTAACATTAAGAGAGAGCCAACAGAGTAGGAACTCTCCTACCATCAAAAGTATTCAATATTAATTTTTTTAATGTTGTCAGTATCCAGTGGCCTGCCTAAGAACATTTTAACTTAATTTTGCATTGGACTACAGTTATATTTCAGGGTCAAGAACCATAAACAATATGATACCACCATCTTTAGCATTCAGGGGAATCATATTATCAACATGGTGCCTATGTTACACTACTACGTTTGTGTTGATGAGAAAGCAGCAGGACGACAACAGAATAATTGAAGACTTCTGCTTTTCATGAAAGTATGTCAGAAAATGTTTGTGTGAAAGCTTTCTAGTTGTGAATTTAACCAGAGAAATAATCAATTACATGCATTAAGTTCCAAATCTTAGGGTTAAGAATTCAATGGAGTGGTGAAACTGAAAGTGACATAAGCTTGAAGATTTTTAAGCCCCCGATTCTTCATGGTAGCGTGATTTGTTTATTCAGTTTTTGTTATGTTGGCAAAGTTTGAAAGCATGCTGTTCAAGCACAAGCAAGGGGAAATTCATTGTTTTTGTTTCCCAGATACAATCATCACAGAGCGCCATGGGAAAGGTTTGTGAGAAATAAACAGGCAGTTTGGAGGAATGCCAGTGATAGTACCAATAAAAACACATTTGTGTAGCGCGTTTTGACTATTTTACTTACCCCCAATATAAAATTAAGTCACAAAAGGACTTTCTCTGCACATTAAACTTGCCACATTGTAATTTTATTCTCCCCTCAGTAGAGATGCAGCAGCATCATTCCTGGGTCAGTCCAGTTGCAGCAAGAGGTATTTACAGAGGCAATTTCCATTATAGATACTGGGCAGGAATTTGTAACTCAAATCTATTGAAATAAGGATAAACCGTATGATTTTAAAATGGGAATGAATCGTCTCATTGACATGGTCGAGTGCAAGTGACCTATGCTCTCTAACGCAGCTTTCCCTGGTGATTACACTTACGCAATAACTTCTCTGGAGATTCTCCTGATCACTGTAACTTCAGCAGAAATTCACTGGAACACCAGAGGAATGGTACAAACAGCCATTTATGAGATTTCTCTGCAGTTCCCAATGATCATGCAAGGTTGATGCATACATTCAGAAAAACGCTTAAAGAAATTACTGGGTTAGGCCTCAGACCCCAGAGTTATATCAGGTCAGTTGGCATCTGAAAAAGTTAACGTTTTGGGTGGTGATTTTAACTCTCTATGCCCAGGGTTAGTCATTAAAACAGGAGTTGGGTATTTTAACTGCATTCCTGCCTCATTTTCACCCACCAGCATTATGACTGCCACATTTTAAGCATCATGGATGCCTGCTGTAGGCAGGTGAGGGCTTCATTAATATTTAACTATTACGGTCAAAAAGATGCATTTAAGACCACAACACAGTTTTATCTTTTGATCATATTATCACATGTAGTGCTGGACCTGCCGGTAAAATCTGGCAGCTAACAGGATCAGGGCCCCAAACTTAGGGCAGCACGGGAACACAAGTGGATAGCACTGTGGCTTACAGCACCAGGGTCCCAGGTTCGATTCCCCGCTGGGTCACTGTCTGTGCGGAGGCTGCACGTTCTCCCCGTGTCTGCGTGGGTTTCCTCCGGGTTCTCCGGTTTCCTCCCACAGTCCAAAGACGTGCAGGTTAGGTGGATTGGCCATGCTAAATTGCCCTTAGTGTGCAAAAAAAAAAGGTTCGGAGGGGTTATTGGGTTACGGAGATAGGGTGGAAGTGAGGGCTTAAGTGGGTGCAGACTCGATGGGCCGAATGGCCTCCTTCTGCACTGTATGTTCTATGTCTATTCACTTCCCAGCTGCTTTCTTGCTTGCATATGTGAAAGGCCTTGTTAAGTGTTCTTGCACTGAGAAGTTCCTTTATAACTTAGAGGTTACTTTTACAACGTTTGAGCACTTACTTACATTTTATAAGTTTGTATGTCTGATCTAAATTTTGGGACTCTGAACTATCAAAGAACAAAGAAAAGTACAGCACAGGAACTCTTCATAGCTCTTCATAGCTAATGCCCTCCATACCAGGCAACATCCTGGTAAATCTCTTCTGCGCCCTCTCTAAAGCCTCCACATCCTTCTGGTAGTGTAGTGACCAGAAGTGAACACTATACTCCAAGTGTGGCCTAACTAAGGTTCTATACAGCTGCAACATGACTTGCCAATTCTTATACTCAATGCCCCGGCCAATGAAGGCAAGCATGCCGTATGCCTTTTTGACTACCTTCTCCACCTGTGTTGCCCCTTTCAGTGTCCTGTGGACCTGTACACCTAGATCTCTCTGACTGTCAATACTCTTGAGGGTTCTACCATTCACTGTATATTCCCTACCTGCATTAGACCTTCCAAAATGCATTACCTCACGTAAATCCAAATTAAACTCCACCTGCCATCTCTCCGCCCAAGTCTCCAAACGATCCAAATCCTGCTGTATCCTCTGACAGTCCTCATCACTATCCGCAATTCCACCAACCTTTGTGTCGTCTGCAAACTTACTAATCAGACCAGTTACATTTTCCTCCAAATCATTTATATATACTACAAACAGCAAAGGTCCCAGCACTGATCCCTGCGGAACACCACTAGTCTCAGCCCTACAATTAGAAAAGCACCCTTCCATTGCTACTCTCTGCCTTCTATGACCTAGCCAGTTCTGTATCCACCTTGCCAGCTCACCCCTGGTCCCGTGTGACTTCACCTTTTGTACTAGTCTACCATGAGGGACCTTGTCAAAGGCCTTACTGAAGTCCATATAGACAACATTCTCTGCCCTACCTGCATCAATAATCTTTGTGACCTCTTCGAAAACCTCTATCAAGTTAGTGAGACACGACATCCCCTTCACAAAGCCATGCTGCCTCTCAGTAATACATCCATTTGCTTCCAAACGGGAGTAGATCTGCCTCGAAGAATTCTCTCCAGTAATTTCCCTACCACTGACATAAGGCTCACCGGCCTGTAGTTCCCTGGATTATGCTTGCTACACTTCTTAAACAAAGGAACAACATTGGCTATCCTCCGGGACATCACCTCAAGACAGTGAGGATCCAAAGATTTCTGTCGAGGCCTCAGCAATTTCCTCTCTAGCCTCCTTCAGTATTCTGGGGTAGATCCCATCAGGCCCTGGGGACTTATCTACCTTAATATTTTTCAAGACGCCCAACACCTCATCTTTTTGGATCTCAATTTGACCCAGGCTATCTACACACCCTTCTCCAGACTCAACATCCACCAATTCCTTCTCTTTGGTGAATACTGATGCAAAGTATTCATTTAGTACCTCACCCATTTCCTCTGGTTCCACACATAGATTCCCTTGCCTATCCTTCAGTGGGCCAACCCTTTCCCTGGCTACCCTCTTGCTTTTTATATACGTGTAAAAAGCCTTGGGATTTTCCTTAACCCTATTTGCCAATGACTTTTCGTGACCCCTTCTTGCCCTCCTGACTCCTTGCTTAAGTTCCCTCCTACTTTCCTTATATTTCACACAGGCTTCGTCTGTTCCCAGCCTTCTAGCCCTGACAAATGCCTCCTTTTTCTTTTTGACGAGGCCTACAATATCTCTCGTTATCCAAGGTTCCTGAAATTTGCCATATTTATCCTTCTTCCTCACAGGAACATGCCAGTCCTGAATTCCTTTCAACTGACATTTGAAAGCTTCCCACATGTCAGATGGTGATTTACCCTCAAACATCCGTCCCCAATCTATGTTCTTCAGTTCCCGCCTAATATTGTTATAATTAGCCTTCCCCCAATTTAGCACATTCACCCTAGGACCATTCTTATCCTTGTCCACCAGTACTTTAAAACTTACTGAATTGTGGTCACTGTTCCCGAAATGCTCCCCTACTGAAACTTCTACCACCTGGCCGGGCTCATTCCCCAATACGAGGTCCAGTACAGCCCCTTCCCTAGTTGGACTGTCGACATATTGTTTAAAGAAGCCCTCCTGCATGCTCCTTACAAACTCTGCCCCGTCTAAGCCCCTGGCACTAAGTGAGTCGCAGTCAATATTGGGGAAGTTGAAGTCTCCCATCACAACTCTTTTCCAAAATCTGTCTACCTATCTGTTCTTCTATCTCCCGCTGGCTGTTGGGAGGCCTGTAGTAAACCCCCATCAGATCAGCATGGCTGCCTCTTATTTGGATCTCAAATGCAAACCAAGTTTGCATTTTATTTTGTTTTTCTTATGGTGTTTTGGAGTGCTCCTACAGGCCAAACAAGGAAACCTTGTGTTGTGCTTGGTTGCTTCCTTGATCATGAAGGTACACATCGGACACGAAGATATGATTGCTATAAGTATTTATTCTTGTCACACTTGATGGTAATCATGCATTTCTATGTACAACTAATTCCGTCTAGGTTACTATGAAATGAAGGAGGGAGATGACTGTCCTCTTGTCCATCCTACTACCAGGTGCCTGCCTCCCGTCTGTTTCCCCGATATATATATATCTGTATGGGTGTCTGGTTCCACCTGCTGGCGGGAGGTCATAACCATCCCTACATGTATTGATTGGTCAATGGCTATGTACACTGGCGCTATTATATACAAATATATACATTGGTGCAACTATGTACAGTTATATATAAATATGCCTATACACATATCACCATACCTTGGGCTTCCCTTATCCTGGGTATTCTTCCTCCAACATAATTCCCCCTTCTCGCCCAATCTCTGCTGCAATCAGCTTTGGGCTCCTTTCTTCACTACTGTCCTTGTACTAGATACCATACCCTTTGGCCAGAAGCACTACTTGAAACCTCACCCCTCCCACTCACTGGGTAGTGATTCACAACATATGAATTAGGACCATGTAGCCCTTCGAGCCTGCTCTGCCATTCGATACAATCATGGCCAATCTTGGCTTCAACTCCACTTCCTTGCCGATTCCCCATATCCCTTGATTCAAAGAACAAAGAAATGTACAGCACAGGAACAGGCCCTTCGGCCCTCCAAGCCCGTGCCGACCATGCTGCCCGACGAAACTACAATCTTCTACACTTCCTGGGTCCGTATCCCTCTATTCCCTCCTATTCATGTATTTGTCAAGATGCCCCTTAAATGTCACTATCGTCCCTGCTTCCACCACCTCCGGTAGCGAGTTCCAGGCACCCACTACCCTCTGCGTAAAAAACTTGCCTCGTACATCTACTCTAAACCTTGCCCCTCTTACCTTAAACCTATGCCCCCTAGTAGTTGACCCCTCTACCCTGGGGAAAAGCCTCTGACTATCCACTCTGTCTATGCCCCTCATAATTTTGTAGACCTCTATCAGGTCGCCCCTCAACCTCGGTCGTTCCAGTGAGAACAAACCGAGTTTATTCAATCGCTCCTCATAGCTAATGCCCTCCATACCGGGCAACATTCTGGTAAATCTCTTCTGCACTCTCTCTGAAGCCTCCACATCCTTCTGGTAGTGTGGCAACCAGAATTGAACACTATACTCCAAGTGTGGCCTAACTAAGGTTCTATACAGCTGCAACATGACTTGCCAATTCTTATACTCAATGCCCCGGCCAATGAAGGCAAGCATGCCGTATGCCTTCTTGACTACCTTCTCCACCTGTGTTGCCCCTTTCAGTGACCTGTGGACCTGCACTCCTAGATCTCTCTGACTTTCAATACTCTTGAGGGTTCTACCATTCACTGTATATTCCCTACCTGCATTAGACCTTCCAAAATGCATTACCTCACATTTGTCCGGATTAAACTCCATCTGCCATCTCTCCGCCCAAGTCTCCAAACAATCTAAATCCTGCTGTATCCTCTGACAGTCCTCATCGCTTTCCGCAATTCCACCAACCTTTGTGTCGTCTGCAAACTTACTAATCAGACCAGTTACATTTTCCTCCAAATCATTTATATATACTACAAACAGCAAAGGTCCCAGCACTGATCCCTGCGGAACTCCACTGGTCACAGCCCTCCAATTAGAAAAGCATCCTTCCATTGCTACTCTCTGCCTTCTATGACCTAGCCAGTTCTGTATCCATCTTGCCAGCTCACCTCTGAACCCGTGTGACTTCATCTTTTGTACCAGTCTGCCATGAGGGACCTTGTCAAAGGCCTTACTGAAGTCCATATAGACAACATCCACTGCCCTACCTGCATCAATCATCTTTGTGACCTCCTCGAAAAACTCTTATCAAGTTATTGAGACACGACCTCCCCTTCACAAAACCATGCTGTCTCTCACTAATACGTCCATTTGCTTCCAAATGGGAATAGATCCTGTCTCGAAGAATTCTCTCCAGTAATTTCCCTACCACTGAAGTAAGGCTCACCGGCCTGTAGTTCCCTGAATTATCCTTGCTACCCTTTTTTTAAAATATATATATATTTATTAAAGTTTTTTAACACAATTTTTCTCCCTTACAAACAATAACCCTTCGTAACAAAAAAACAAACAAGAAATCGCACAGAGCAAGATATATACATGGCAAAATGATATATTTACACAGCTTTGTACACTGGCCCTCACCCGTACGTGCCAGTTTCCCCAACCCATCATGTTATCTCTTGCTCACCCACCCTCCCAGGCAGTCCCCCCTCCCCCCGCCCCCCCTCCCAAGGTTGCTGCTGCTGCTGACCGACCTTCCTCTAACGCTCCGCGAGATAGTCCAGGAACGGTTGCCACCGCCTGTAGAACCCCTGCGCAGACCCTCTCAAGGCGAACTTAATCCTCTCCAACTTTATGAACCCAGCCATATCATTTATCCAGGCCTCCAGGCTGGGGGGCTTCGCCTCCTTCCACATTAGCAAGATACTTCGCCGGGCTACTAGGGACGCAAAGGCCAGAATGCCAGCCTCTTTCGCCTCCTGCACTCCCGGTTCGTCCACTACTCCAAATATTGCTAGCCCCCAGCTTGGCTTGACCCGGACTTTCACCACCTGAGATATTGCTCCCGCCACTCCTCTCCAGACCCCCTCCAGTGCCGGGCATGACCAAAACATATGGACATGGTTCGCCGGGCTCCCTGAGCACCTTCCACATCTGTCCTCTACCCCAAAGAACCTACTCAACCTCGCCCCCGTCAAATGCGCTCTGTGGACCACCTTAAATTGTATCAGGCTGAGCCTGGCACACGAGGAGGAGGAATTAACCCTACCTAGGGCATCAGCCCACAGACCTTCCTCGATCTCCTCCCCCAGCTCCTCCTCCCATTTACCCTTCAACTCTTCTACCAGCGCTTCCCCCTCTTCTTTCAACTCCTGGTGTATTTCCGACACCTTGCCCTCCCTGACCCATACACCCGAGATCACCCTATCTTGAACTTCTTGAGCCGGGGGCAACGGGAATTCCTTCACCTGTCACCTCACAAAAGCCCTCACCTGCATATATCTAAAGGCATTTCCCGGGGGTAACTCGAACTTCTCCTCCAGTGCCCCTAGGCTCGCAAACGTCCCGTCGATGAACAGGTCCCCCATTCTTCCAATCACCGCCCGATGCCAGCTCTGGAACCCTCCGTCCATCTTCCCCGGGACAAACCGGTGGTTACCCCTGATCGGAGACCACACCGATGCTCCCATTGCACCCCGGTGCCGTCTCCACTGGCCCCAGATCCTTAGCGTTGCCGCCACCACCGGGCTCGTGGTATACTTTGTCGGCGAGAGCGGCAGCGGTGCCGTCACCAACGCCCCCAGGCTCGTTCCTTTACAGGATGCCATCTCCATCCTCTTCCATGCCGCCCCCTCTCCCTCCATAACCCACTTGCGGATCATCGCCACATTTGCTGCCCAGTAGTAGCTCCCCAGGTTTGGCAGCGCCAACCCTCCTCGGTCCCTACTGCATTCCAGGAACCCTCTCCTTACTCTCGGGGTCTTATTCGCCCACACAAACCCCATAATACTCCTGCCTACTCTCTTAAAAAAGGCCTTAGTGATCATGATGGGAAGGCACTGAAACACAAACAGAAACCTCGGAAGGACCACCATTTTGACCGACTACACTCTACCTGCCAGCGAGAGCGATAACATGTCCCATCTTTTGAAATCCTCCTCCATTTGCTCCACCAACCTCGTCAGATTCAGTTTATGTAGGGTCCCCCAACTCCTGGCTATCTGGATCCCCAGATACCGAAAGCTCCCCTCCGCCCTCCTCAGCGGTAGGTCCCCTATCCCTCTTTCTTGGTCCCCCGCCTGTAATACAAAGAGCTCGCTCTTCCCTACATTGAGCTTATAGCCTGAAAACTCCCCAAACTCCCTTAGAGTCTGCATGACCTCCACCATCCCCTCCATTGGATCCGCCACGTACAGCAACAGGTCATCCGCATATAGCGACACCCGATGCTCTTTTCCCCCTCGGACCACCCCCTTCCATTTATTAGACTCCCTCAATGACATGGCCAATGGTTCGATCGCCAATGCGAACAACAGGGGGCACCCCTGCCTCGTCCCTCGGCACAGTTGAAAGTACTCCGACCTCCGCCGGTTCGTCACTACACTCGCCATCGAGGCTCTGTAAAGGAGCTTAACCCAATTGATAAACCCTACCCCGAACCCAAACCTACGCAGCACCTCCCAGAAGTGCTCCCACTCTACTCGGTCAAAGGCCTTCTCCGCGTCCATAGCTGCCACTATCTCCGCCTCTCCCTCCTCCGATGGCACCATTATCGCGTTTAAGAGCCGCCGCACATTGGTGTTTAGTTGCCTGCCCTTTACAAATCCCGTCTGATCCTCGTGGATTACCCCCGGGACACAGTCCTCGATCCTCGTGGCCAGCACTTTTGCCAGCAACTTTGCATCCACACTGAGGAGCGAGATCAGCCTGTACGATCCACATTACAGTGGGTCCTTGTCCCACTTTAGGATCAAAGAAATTGTCGCTTCCGACATTGTCGGGGGCAGGGTCCCCTCCTCTCTTGCCTCATTAAAGGTCCTCACCAGTAGCGGGGCCAACAGGTCTGCGTACTTCCTGTAAAACTCCACCGGGAATCCGTCCGGTCCCGGGGCCTTCCCCGCCTGCATGCTCCCCAAACCCTTGCTCAGCTCCTCCAACCCAATTGGTGCCCCCAAACCAGCCACCTCTTGCTCCTCCACCCTCGGGAATCTCAGCTGATCTAGGAATCGTCTCATCCCCTCTTCCCCCGCTGGGGGCTGGGATCTGTACAGCTCTTCATAAAAGGCCTTGAATACCTCGTTTATTTTCGTCGCTCTCCGAACCGTGGCTCCACTTCCATCTTTGACTCCCCCTAATTCCCTCGCTGCCATCCTCTTACGGAGCTGGTGTGCCAGCATCCGACTAGCCTTTTCCCCATACTCGTAGGTCGCCCCCTGCACTTTCCTCCACTGTGCCTCCGCCTTCCCTGTGGTCAACAGGTCAAACTCCGTCTGGAGCCGTCGTCTTTCCCCAAGTAATCTCTCCTCCGGGGCCTCTGCATATCTCCTGTCCACTCTCAAAATCTCCCCCACTAACCTCTCCCTTTCCATACCCTCTGTCTTCTCCCTATGAGCCCTAATGGAAATTAGCTCTCCCCTGATCACCGCCTTCAACGCCTCCCATACCACCCCCACCCGCACCTCCCCGTTGTCGTTGGCCTCCAAGTACCTTTCGATACACACCTTCACCTTCCCACACACCACCTCGTCCGCCAGCAGTCCCACATCCAGCCGCCACAACGGGCGTTGGTCCCTCTCCTCTCCCAGCTCCAGTTCCACCCAGTGCGGGGCATGGTCCGAAATGTCTATAGCCGAATACTCCGTCCCCTCCACCCTCGGAATGAGCGCCCTACCCAGAACAAAGAAATCTATCCGGGAGTAGGCTTTGTGTACATGGGAGAAGAAAGAAAATTCCGTGTCATGTGGCCTTGCAAACAGCCAGGGGTCCACTCCCCCCATCTGATCCATAAACCCACTAAGTACCTTGGCCGCCACCGGCCTCTTTCAAGTCCTTGATTTGGAGCGGTCCAGTGCTGGATCCAACACTGTATTGAAGTCTCCTCCCATTATCAGGCCTCCCTATCTCCAGGTCCGGAATGCGCCCCAACATGCGCTTCATGAATCCTGCATCATCCCAGTTCGGGGCGTATACGTTTACCAACACCACCCACGTCCCTTGCAGCCTACCGCTCACCATTACATATCGTCCTCCATTGTCCGCTACAATAGTCTTGGCCTCAAATGACACCCGCTTTCCCACCAATATTGCCACCCCTCTATTCTTCGCGTCCAGTCCCAAGTGGAATACCTGTCCTACCCATCCCTTTCTTAATCTGACCTGGTCCGCCACCTTCAGATGTGTCTCTTGGAGCATGGCCACGTTTGCCATCAGTCCCTTTAAATGCGCGAACACTTGAGCCCTCTTCACCGGCCCATTCAGGCCCCTCACATTCCATGTTATCAGCCGGATTGGAGGGGCTCTCACTCCCCCCCCCGCAAGCCCTGCCGACTAGCCATCTCCTTTTCTGGGCCAGTCCCATGTCCACGCCTCCCTCACCGTCCAGTCCCCCACCTCTTCTGTGTCCCATTCCCTTTCAGCCAATGCAGCAGCAACCCTTTCCCCCCCCCTTCCCCCCTCCCCTCCCCCCGCTGGACCCCTGTCTAGCTTTTTTGCTCCCCCCATGTCACTCCCGTAAGTCAGCTGACGCCTGCTGACCCCGGCTTCCCCCGCCGTCCCGTTGACCTCCCCGCGTAGGAGTCTCCCAATCCATATGCATTCCTTCGTTCCCCTTCCCGCCTTTCTTCCAGCGCGCGGGAAAAAAACCCGCGCTTTCCAAAGCCCGCTCCGCCCCCTCTGGCGCAGCTCCTGTCTCTCTCCCCCAGCGGCCTTGTCTCTCTCCCCCAGCCCATGTAACATTTCCTGCGCGTGATTGACCCCCTATATGCAACAACCATCACACATCAAACCCCAAAACATCCCCCCCACCCTCACAAACCCTCAGTTAGAGTCCAACTTTTCGGCTTGTACAAAGGTCCACGCCTCTTCAGGCGTTTCGAAGTAATAGTGTTGGCCCTTGTATGTGACCCACAGTCGCGCTGGCTGCAGCATTCCTAATTTCACTTCTTTCCGGCACAACGCCGCTTTGGCCCGGTTGAAACCCGCTCTCCACTTTGCAACCTCCGTGCTCCAGTCCGGGTATATTCGGATCTCTGCATTGTCCCACTTACTGCTCCGCTCCTTCTTGGCCCATCTCAGGACCCACTCTCTGTCCGTGAACCGGTGGAACCTCACCACCATCACCCTTGACGGCTCATTTGCCTGGGGCTTCTTCGCCAGCACCCGATGTGCCCCGTCCAACTCCAGCGGCCTCGAAGGGGCCTTCGTGCCCATCATCGCCTCGAGCATCGTGCTCGCGTATGCCCCGGCATCAGCCCCCTCCACTCCCTCAGGGAGACCCAGGATTCGCAGATTCTTTCTCCTCGACCTGTTCTCCAGGTCTTCGAGTCTTCCCGCCCACCTCTTGTGTAGCGCCTCGTTCTGCTCTACTCTCACCGCCAGGCCCACGAGCTCGTCCTCGTTCTGACTGACTCTTTTCTGTACCTCCTGGATCTTAGCTTCGTGGGCCTTCTGCGTGATCCCGAGTCCTTCAATTGCCGAAAGCATAGGCGCCAACATCTCTTTGCGCATCTCCTCGCGCTGCTCCTCGAAGCTGCACTTGATGAACTCCTGCAGCTCCCCTTTGTCCCTGGCCGCCGCCATTTTGTTTTCTTTCCCTCGTTTCTCCCGTTGCTCCAGTGCCGCTCCTTTGGCCGTTACACTTCTGGTCCGTTTCATAGAAGTTGGCAGTGTTTGCTTCACCAGTCTGCCCCAAAAAGTCTATGGAAACTCCTGAAAAAGGTCTGAGAGTCGGTTCCAGACGGGAGCTGCCGAATGCGCGACCTACTCCTCCGTGGCCGCCACCAGAAGCCTCGTCCCTGCTTCTTCAATGGCCTTGGTAGATCTTTTCACATTTGTTCCCTCTGCTGCTAGAATTCACCTTTGATAGAGTCGAGCCAGATTGCAGCTTTAAGCTTGCCCTTCCCCCGCCTGCATGCTGGAAGAGGCTCTGTTTATCCTGCAGTTAAAGCCAAATCTTTTACTGTTTCTGCCGGGTCTGGTATCCAAAAGACACAACATTCCTGGTGGACACTGTCAGGGGAATGCTGCAGTCTTCTTCCCACACCGGGAAATGTCAAACAAATTCCGTGGGAGCCCTATAAAAGAGCCCAAAAGTCCGTTCCAAGCGGGAGATGCCGAATATGCGACCTAGCTCTGCATAGCCGCACCCGGAAGTCTGCTACCCTTCTTAAACAGAGGAACAACATTGGCTATTCTCCAGTCCTCCGGGACATCACCTGAAGACAGTGAGTATCCAAAGATTTCAGGCTTCGTCTGTTCCCAGCCTTTTAGCCCTGACAAATGCCTCCTTTTTCTTTTTGACGAGGCCTACACTATCTCTCGTTATCCAAGGTTCCCAAAAATTGCCGTATTTATCCTTCTTCCTCACAGGAACATGCCGGTCCTGAATTCCTTTCAACTGACACTTGAAAGCCTCCCACATGTCAGATGTTGATTTGCCCTCAAACATCCACCCCCAATCTAGGTTCTTCAGTTCCTGCCTAATATTGTTATAATTAGCCTTCCCCCAATTTAGCATATTCATCCTAGGACCACTCTTATCCTTGTCCACCAGCACTTTAAAACTTACTGAATTGTGGTCACTGTTCCCGAAATGCTCCCCTACTGAAACTTCTACCACCTGGCCGGGCTCATTCCCCAATACCAGGTCCAGTACCGGCCCTTCCCTAGTTGGACTGTCGACATTTTGTTTTAAGAAGCCCTCCTGGATGCTCCTTACAAACTCTGCCCCATCTAAGCCCCTGACACTAAGTGAGTCCCAGTCAATATTGGGGACGTTGAAGTCACTCATCACCACAACCCTGTTGTTTTTACTCTTTTCCAAAATCTGTCTACCTATCTGCTCCTCTATCTCCCGCTGGCTGTTGGGAGGCCTGTAGTAAACCCCCAACATTGTGACTGCACCCTTCTTATTCCTGATCTCTACCCATATAGCCTCACTGCCCTCTGAGGTGTCCTCCCGTAGTACAGCTGTGATATTCTCCCTAACCAGTAGCGCAACTCTGCCACCCCTTTTACATCCCCCTCTATCCCGCCTGAAACATCTAAATCCTGGAACGTTCAGCTGGCAATCCTGCCCTTCCCTCAACCAAGTCTCTGTAATGGCAACAACATCATAGTTCCAAGTACTAATCCAAGCTCTAAGTTCATCTGCCTTACCTGTAATACTTCTTGCATTAAAACATATGCACTTCAGGCCACCAGACCCGCTGTATTCAGCAACTTCTCCCTGTCTGCTCTGCCTCAGAGCCACACTGTCCCTATTCCCTAGTTCTCCCTCAATGCTCTCACCTTCTGACCTCTTGCTCCCGTGCCCACCCCCCTGCCATACTAGTTTAAACCCTCCCGTGTGACACTCGCAAACCTCGCGTCCAGGATTTTTATGCCTCTCCAGTTTAGATGCAACCCGTCCTTCTTATATAGGTCACACCTGCCCCGGAAGAGCTCCCAGTGGTCCAGATAACGGAAACCCTCCCTCCTACACCAGCTGTTTAGCCACGTGTTTAGCTGCTCTATCTTCCTATTTCTAGCCTCACTGGCACGTGGCACAGGGAGTAATCCCGAGATTACAACCCTAGAGGTCCTGTCTTTTAACTTTCTGCCTATCTCCCTGAACTCCTGCTGCAGGACCTCATGCCCCTTCCTGCCTATGTTGTTAGTACCAATATGTACAACGACCTCTGCCTGTTTGCCGTCCCCCTTCAGGATGCCCTCTACCCGTTCGGAGACATCCTGGACCCTGGCACCAGGGAGGCAACATACCATCCTGGAGTCTCTTTCATGTCGACAGAAGCGCCTATCTGTGCCTCTGACTCTCGAGTCCCCTATTAATATTGCTCTTCTGCGCTTTGACCCTCCCTTCTGAACATCAGAGCCAGCCGTGGTGCCACTGCTCTGGCTGCTGCTGTTTTCCCCTGATAGGCTATCCCCCCGACAGTATCCAAAGGGGTATACCTGTTCGAGAGGGGGACAACCACAGGGGATTCCTGCACTGACTGCTTGCCCTTTCTGGTGGTCACCCATTTCTCAGCCTGCACCTTTGGTGTGACCACATTTATATAACTGCGATCTATGGCGCTTTCCGCCACCTGCATTCTCCTAAGTGCATCCAATTGCTGCTCCAGCCGAACCATGCGGTCTGTGAGGAGCTCCAGTTGGGTGCACTTTCTGCAGATGAAGGCACCCGGGACGCTGGAAGCCTCCCGGGCCTGCCACATCTCACAGTCAGAGCACTGCACCCCTCTAACTGACATTGCGTCAATTAATTAGGAAATTAAAATTAAAAGTTTTTTAAAAATTCTTTTTTTAAAGTTACCATTAACTATCTGTTTCCTAGCACTAGATTTCTACTATAAATGTGAAAGCTAAATATAGTACTCTCCGATCTCTGGCTTAGATACCCCTCTAAATTATAATTAAGTAATTATGTTTAATTAGTTACCAATGCTTAATTTTTTTAATTTAGTGCAGATTCCCAACCAGCAACTCAGGTCACAGCTTTTCTGTGATGTCACTTCAGTTCCCCCCCCCAACCCCCACACACACAATTTGAAAAGGTAATAAAAGTAAAAATGAGTAAAAATCACTTACTTACCTTCTTACCTCCTGAGGGTCTTAGATGTTCTAAGGTTCTCTCCCTGACAGAGACTGCTCCTCCTCCTCTGAACGGCTCCCGAAACTAGGCCACCATCTTTTTAAATCTCTGCTCCGACTCGCAGCTCCCGCTCTTTTTAAATCTCTGCTCCGACTTGCAGCTCCCGCTCTTTTTAAATCTCTGCTCCGACTCGCAGCTCCCGCGCTTTTTAAATCTCCGCTCCGACTCTCAGCTCCCGCTCTTTTTAAATCTCCGCTCCGACTCTCAGCTCCTGCTCTTTTTAAATCTCCGCTCCGACCCGCAGCTCCCGCTCTTTTTAAATCTCCGCTCCGACTCGCAGCTCCCGTGCTTTTTAAATCTCCGCTCCGACTCGCAGCTCCCGCTCTTTTTAAATCTCCGCTCCGACTCGCAGCTCCCGCGCTTTTTAAATCTCCGCTCCGACTCGCAGCTCCCGCGCTTTTTAAATCTCTGCTCCGACTCGCAGCTCCCGCGCTTTTCAAATCTCCCGACTGACTCTCCTCTCGCGCTGTTTTCACTGTCCCGGCCGTCTCTCCTCTCGCGCTGTTTTCACTGTCCCGGCTGTCTCTCCTCTCGCGCTGTTTTCACTGTCCCGGCTGTCTCTCCTCCCGCGCTGTTTTCACTGTCCCGGCTGTCTCTCTTCCCGCGTTGTTTTCACTGTCCCGTCTGTCTCTCCTCCCGCGCTGTTTTCACTGACTGTGTAAAAATCTGTCTCCCAGCCTTATACATATTAAATGATGCAGAATACACAACCCTCCGGACAGAGCATTCCTAAGATTCGCAACCCTTTGAGTGAAGTAATTTCCCCTCATCTCAGTCCTAAATTATCCTGAGACTGCACCCCCAAATTTTAGATTTTCCGATCAGTAAAAACGTTCAGTATCCACCTGATCAGTATCTTTTTTTCATTCAATGATGGAGGAGCCCAGCAGTACATATGTACAAAAGACAAGGCTGAGGCATTTGCAACAATCCTCAGCCAGTAGTGCCGAGTGGATGATCCATCTCGGTATCCTCCTGAGATCCCCAACATCATAGATGTCACGTCTTCAGCCAATACGATTCACTACACGTGATAGCAAGAAACGGCTGAAAGATTGGATACTGCAAAGGCTATGGGGCCTGACAATATCCCGGCAATAGTACTAAAGACTTGTGCTCCAGAATTGGCCGCACCCCTAGCCAAGCTGTTCCAGTAGAGTTACAACACTGGCATCCACCCGGCAATGTGGAAAATTGCCCAGGTTTGTCCTGTACACAGGAAACAGGACAAGCCCAACCCAGTCAATTACCGCCCTATCAGTCTACTCTCCATCTTCAGCAAAGTAATGGAAGGAGTCATCTACAGTGCTATAAAGCAGCACTTACTCAGCAGTAACTTGCTCACGGATGCTCAGTTTGCGTTCCACCAAGGTCACTCAGCTCCTGACCTCATTACAGCCTTGGTTCAATCATGGACAAAATAGCTGAATTCCATAGGTGAGGTGAGAGTGACTGCCCTTGACATCAAGGCAACATTTGACCGAGTATGGCATCAAGGAGCCCTATTTAAACTGGAGTCAATGGGAATCAGGGGGAAAACTCTCCATTGGTTGGAGTCATACTTGGCACAAAGGAAGATGGTTGTGGTGGTTGGAGGTCCATCATCTCAGCTCCAGGACATAACATTAGGAGTTTCTCAGGGTAGTGTCCTAGGCCCAACCAACGTCAGCTGCTTCATCAATGACCTCCCTTCCTTCATAAGGTCAGAAGTAGGGATGTTTGCAGATGACTGCACAATGTTCAGCAACATTTGCGACTCCTCAAATAATGAAGCAGTCCATGTCCAAATGCAGCAAGACCTGGACAATATCCAGGCTTGGGCTGGCAAGTTACATTTCCACCACACAAGTGCCAGGCAATGACCACATCCTACAAGAGAGGATCTAACCACTGACTCTTGACATTCAATGGCATTACCCTTGCTGAATCCCCCACAATCAACATCCTGGGGGTTACCATTGATCAGAAACTGAACTGGATTAGCCATATTAATACTGGGGCTACCAGGGCAGGTCAAAGGCTAGGAATCCTACGGCGAATAACTTACCTCCTGATCCCCCAAAACCTGGCAACACCATCTACAAGGAACAAGTCAGGAGTATAATGGAATACTCTCCACTTGCCTGGATCAGCGCAGCTCCAACAACACTCGAAGCTCGACACCATCCAGGAAAAAGCAGCCCGATTGATTTCTTCCCCTGCCACAAACATTCAAACCTTCAACCACTGACGAACAGTAGCAGCCCTGTGTACCATCTACAAGATGCACTGCAGTAACTCGCCAAGGTTCCTTAGACAGCACCATCCAAACCCATGACCACTAGCATCTAGAAGGACAAGAGCAGATACCTGGGAACCCCACCACCTGAGGTTCTCCTCCAAGTCACTCACCACCCTGACTTGGCAATATATCGCCGATCCTTCAATGTCGCTGAGGCAAAACTCTGGAACTCCCTCCCGAACAGCACAGTGGGTGTGCTTACACCTCAAGGACTGCAGCGGTTCAAGAAGGTACCTCACCACCACCTTCTGAAGGGCAACTAGGAATGGGCAATAAATGCTGGCCTAACCAGTGACACCCACATCCCGTAAATGATTTTTTAAAAATGAGATTACCTCATTCTTCTAAACTCCAGAAAAAATAGACCCAATTTGCTCAGCCTCTCATTATAGGGACCAATTTAGTGAACCTTTGCTGTACTGCCACCAATGCAAGTATATATTTTCTTAAATGTGGAGATCAAAGCTACATGCCAGATGTGGTCTCACCATAACCCTGTGCAACTCTAGCAAAACTTCTTTATTTCTGTACTCCAATCCCCTTGTTGAAGGTTTGATTTTGGCACTTTTTGCTTTGGCATTGAAAAGCAAACTTTGAAATATTTGTTGCCTTCTTCATTAGTATCAGAATGACAGGAAGATGTCAAGTTCTGTCCATACTTTGCGCAGCAACATGTCATCTACCACCATCTAGAGGATTTTCAACACAACTGCTGCTTCATACAGATTATTGTCAAATTTATCAAAGCTGAAAATTGTTGAATGATTGAGGCGTGATTCTCCAGAAAGATTTCTATGTGTGGTAGCGAGCGAGAACTGCTGCGAGCCTCCCAGCGCTCAGCCTGGCGAGACCGCCAATGCTGTTCAACGTTAATTGGTCCACTTAACGAGGCCCCATGGGCTTCTCGCTGCAAATAAAGGCTTGCCAGCTGATTTGCCGGCACCATGCTCACGAGCCCCCCACCAACAAGGGCGAGCAGCACTTAAGCTGCACTTGCTCAGCTAACCGCAGCCAGCTCGCAACAATGGCGCCCAGGAGACCAGCCCCAAGATTCGGGGATGCAAATCTAGGGATGCTGCTAGACGCAGTAGAGGCCAGGAGGGATGTCCTGATCCCCGAGGATCCCGCAGGGTCAACCATAGGGCCGCCAGTGCTGCCTGGGCCAAGGTGGCGGCGGCTGTGAGCGCCAGGAGTGTGACCAGTACAGGAAAAAGGTCAATGTTATAACCTGCCTACTGATGATTGGCTGGGGACTAATGACTATCCCACAATCCTATGGGAGTATGAACTTCCCCAATGAGGGGGGCGGAGAAACTCCTACTATAAATAAGCTGGCCAGTCCAGGAACCAGGAGGAAGGAGAAGGTAGCAAGGGAAGTTACTGCTACTGTTATGTATATATTGTTATAGTAAATAAACGTTATTATTTTGTATCCTTAAAACTCGTGCTGGATTCTTCGGGGCCCTTACAAAAGTCAACAACCTACACCGGACAGCATGAGTGAGTAAACACCCCCCCCCCCCCCACACCCCCCCCCCCCTCCCCCCCACCTACCTCCCGAGCCCTTTCTGCCCCCAAGCGAGCATCCACCCCAACCTCCCCATGCGACCCCAACCTTCTCTCCACCTGCCCTCCTCCTTCAACCCCCCGACCCTTCCTTCACACCACCCTCCTCCCACCACTGTGAACCATGCGTGTGGCTGATGATGCCCTCACTGTGTCTCCTCAGAAAAAGCTCTCCCACAATCGCCGGGAGTGGTCTCAGACTGGTGGAGGCGTACCGGACATAAGAATCCTCACCTCCTTTGAGGTGACTGGTTTGGCCGAGGACAGGGCGGTCACCAACACGGAGGCTGGCGGACGCCGCAGAGGTGAGGAAGCACTGGGCCCCAGCCAAAGGACCTGTTAAACGTGAGTTGTTATTGCCTTACTAACTGACCCATCCTCTCCACTGACCACATGTCCATTCTCCCGCAGGTCCTCCAGCTAATTGTCGGCCCATTCCGGGTGGCATCCTCTCCAGCCTCCCAGGACAACACCTCGGAGGAAAGCTCCAAGAATGCCACCATGATAGTCACATCACAGCTGTCATCCCCACCCTCCACCAGCGCAGATACACGCACCTCGGTGGTCAGGCTTCTGGGGCACAATCTGGTGAGCTCCACACAGCTGCTGATGCACATCAGGTGGAGGCAGATTTGCGAGACAGCAGTTGGAGGTCTGCTGGATCCCAGGACCCAGCTGGGTCCCAGCCTGATGCTGAGCCTGTGGAATAGGTCATCCAGGAGCTGATGGTGTCGTTCGGGTGCGGCCGGGACATTCAGGTGGAGATGTCAGCGACACTCCAGCAGATCCATGGCCGATTGGAGGAGTCCCAGAGGCTCCGGGTGCAGAAGACGTGGCACCAAGGGCAACAGTGTTCGGGTGGCGACCGCAATGGAGAGCCTGGTACACGACACCTGCACCATTAGTGGAGGTGTCCAGGACACCGCAGTCGGTGACGGCCATGGCTGAGGGTCTGGGCAGAATGTCCGACTCGCTGTGGCATGTGACGCAGTACCAGGCTGACCTTGATGGCATTCTGCGGGACAAGTCCTGCTCTCAGATAGGAATGACCGAGGCATTGCGGAGCTTGTCCCAGTCGCAGGTTGGCATTGCTGAGGCGCTGCAGAACATATCCCGATCACTGAGGAGCATTGTTGAAGGAGTCGACACAATGGTGCAGACCATGCGGGGACCGCCAGGGCTGGCAGATCCAGATGATGCAGGGGTAGCTGGGTCTCGAACCAGCTGTCCCTCCGTGCCAAGGTGAATCCCATGGCCCTATGGGCAGCAACCGGGAGGAGGGGGTGCCGAGTGCCAGGCCGGACTGGCCCCATGGAGTGACGATGGTGTCCACCAGCTCCCCGAGTTCCATTTCTCTGATGATTTGATTTGATTTGATTTATTGTCACATGTACCGAAGAACAGTGAAAAGTATTTTTCTGCAGCCAAGGAATGTACACAGTATGTACATAGTAGACACAAGAATAATCAACAGGGAACATTGACAAATGGTACATCGGCAAAACAGTAATTGGTTACAGTGCGGAACAAGGCGCCAAACAAAGCAAACAAAGCAAATACATGAGCAAGAGCAGCATAGGGCATTGTGAATAGTGTTCTTACAAGGAACAGATCAGTTTGAGGGGGAGTCGTTGAGGGGTTTTGTAGCTGTGGGGAAGAAGCTGTTCCTATGTCTGGATGTGCGAGCCTTCAGACTTCTGTACCTTCTGCCTGATGGAAGTGTCTGGAAGAAGGCAATGCCTGGGTGGGAGGGGTCTCTGATAATGCTGTCTGCCTTCCAGAGGCAGCGAGAGGTGTATACAGAATCAATGTGGGGGTGGCAAGTTTGTGTGAGGCCGCGTCTCACAGCCAGCACCCGGAACAGGGCGGCACGGCACAAATGAGCCGGGGCCCTCTGGCCCCAGAGCCCACAGAGGACGCCAGCCAGGGGCATCGACGGCCACGGGACATGGTAAAAAGCTGGCTGGCTCCACCTCAGATGTGCGTCCCGGGGACACACCTAGATTAGCAGTAGAGCCAGGAAGGCAAAGCACAATGAGGATCACAGGACAGCAGGTAGGAGGGAGGGGTGGTAGGTCGGGGGTGAGGGGTTGATGGGGGAGGGGGGTGGCACAATCGGGAGGGTGGGAATTGTAAAACAGGCCGAGCCCTGTTCATGGGGGCGGGGGTGGCGGCACGGTAGCACATGGTTATCACTTCATAGTGCCAGGACCCCGGGTTCGATTCCTGGCTTGGGTCACTGTCTGCGCGGAGTCTGCATGTTCTCCCTGTGTCTGCGTGGGTTTGCTCCGGGTGTTCCGGTTTCCTCCCACAGTCCAAAGATGTGCGAGTTAGGTGGATTGGTCATGCTATATTGCCCTGTAGTTAGGTGAGGTTGCTGGGTTTCGGGGATAGGGTGGAGGTGTGGACTTAGGTAGGCCGGTGTAGACTCAATGGGCTGAATAGCCAGACAAACACAGAGGAGAGGGGTGAAAATAATAAGTAAAAAGAAAAAGAGTCTTTGCCCCAGATGATTGTCTTTAAGCAGACCTTCCTTCAAAATAAGCTTTCAGATCCATGTCTCTGTTTGCAGCCTGTAATAGTTTCACTGTAGATTCATTCAGGTCTCCACAGTTTTAGAAATACAGCAGCTCACAGCATTTCTGGAGAAAACTCTCGGGGGAGAGAGCTGGTCCTTCCCCCAAGTGTCCAGGATTCTTCGTCCCACCAGCCCCATTTTCCGGCACGGTGCACCCCCGCCGGCAGTGGGATCCTCCAATCCTGCAGCCGGCCAATGGGATTTCCCATTGTGGGCCCCTCCACAACGTCGGGAAACGCGCGGGTGTGGGTGCACTGCCGGCAGGGCAGAGGACCCTGCCGATGGAGAATCCCACAGCTGGTTCTTGCTGTCCACAGCTAGCAGCACCATATTCCTCCTTCTCTGTGCTGCTTGAAACTTGTCCATTTAGCATTGATGCAAAATAATAACAGCAATAAAGAAAGGGGAAATAGTGAATCAACAGGAAGGACCCTTACTTACAGTGTGAAAATTTTAATGTGGTTGAAAAACTCCTAAACAACCCTCTTATGGACGGACCTGATTAATACTACACTCCTGTAAGCTTCACCCAATGCCAGTATCTATGTATTTACATTTGTGTACCTTGTGTTGCCCTATTATGTATTTTATTTTTATTTTATTTTATTTTCATGTACTTTATGATCTGTTTGAGCTGCTCGCAGAAAAATACTTTTCAATGTACCTCAGTACACGTGGCAATAAACAAATCCAATCCACATAACTTTAAATTCAAATAGGGGGTTAAGATGTGGAAAATTGTAAGTATGTCGGATGGCCATATTCAACCTGCTAATTTCCACAGTTTGATTGGGCTGTATCTGTGGAAACAGAAACAGAATTAAGGGTGTGTTTTCACCATTGTGGGTGGGAGGGGGGGTGGGGTGGGGGGCACATACAATAGGGCAGCCACAGTCTGCGGCTCACAGGAAAGAAGGCATTAGCAGAGAGGTACAGTTTGCACGAGCAGGCAATGCTGTGTCAACAGGCAGGGAATAATCTTCTTTAACACGTCAGAACACCAGCATTTTCGGAGAGCCAGAGTGCCTTGTCAGGTGGTGGCACACATTTCCAGGTTGCTGGAGTGACACCTGCTTCCAGTTGGATATGGTGGCCACCAGTGATTGTCAATTTCACCACTGTCCTCCACTTCTTTGCCCATGGCACTTTCAGAGTCCTGCTGGAGACATTTGCAGGATCTCCTAGTTGGTGGCCATAAATACATAATAGGGGTGACTGATGGCTTGTTTGCCACCCATGGAAATTATGCCAGTTTTTCTTATTATGCCAGTCAGAATGAATGAATATTCAAATGTGTGACTCTGGCTGGCTTTACGCAGGGGATCATCAACCGCAAGCATTTCGCAATTAAAGCGTCCATAGATCACACAGGAATGTTTATGAACCTCAAGAGCTTCCACTCCATTAATCATAAAAAGCTGTTTATTCATGGTGTACAAGATTTCCAAGCAGCTGCAATGGTACTTACAGCCTGCAGCAGCTCACCCTCCCTGATATCTTTGCAACTTGAGAGAGGCTCACGAGCTGGTTGCTCGGAGACAAAACAATGTCTGATAACACTTGTGTGGAACTCAACTACTGAGGCCCAGGAGCGATACTGGCAGCTGTATGTCAACCAGCTTTATCGCTGAGCAAGTCATTGTCATACTGAAGATGTGCTTTCAGTGCCAGGACGGATCTGGAAGCGTCCTTCAACACTGGGGCTCCAGAATGGCCATGGTATGCTGCACTCTGCACAACATTGCACAACAACAAGGTTTGGATCTGCAGGAAGAGAAAGGTGCAGTGCATAAAGTCACCAGATGATTTTCTGGAGAAGGACATGGATGAGGAGGAGGTGGTATGTGATGTGACCAATGCACCAGCTGCAGCTTCCATTGCTGCCCAGGATGCCCTCACTATTGCAAGGTTCACTTAAATTGCACCAGTCCAACCATCTGACATCCATATGCAAATGCAAATATCCTACCCTCAACCCCATCATGATGCTAAAACTCAAGTTGTCCTATAAACAACCAAGCATCCCTTTCACATACCCTCATTAATCAATATAAATTAGTATCTTACCATTTGTCACAAGTAAAAAGATCACTTCTTTTTTTTTAATAAACATTTTATCGAGGTATTTCTTTGGCATTGTAACAGCAACAAAATCAACAATGTACATATCAAGGAAAATATCAACATAGTGCAAATACCACATCCCTCTCCCACAGGTCCAACCATTACTTACCCCCCAAATCTACGCTAGCCTAACTCTTTTCCCCCCCCTTCTGCTGACGATTAAATCTCTGCGAAGAAGTCGACGAATGGTTGCCACCTCCGGGCTACCAGGGCTAACAGAAACCCTCTCATGGCGAACTTAATTTTCTCCAGGCAGAGGAAGCTAGCCATGTCAGATAGCCAGGTCACCAATTTTGGGGGCTTCGAGTCCCTCCATGCTAATAATATCCACCTCCGGGCTACCAGGGAAGCAAAGGCCAGAACGTCTGCCTCATTCTCCTCCTGGATTCCCGGATCCTGCGACGCCCCGAAAATCGCCACCTCTGGACTCATTGCCACCCTCATATTTAATACCTTGGACGTGGCATTGGCAAACACCTGCCAAAATCCTCTTCGTTTTGGACATGCCCAGAACATGTGGACATAGTTGGCTGCCCCCCCCGCCCGCGCACTTCGCACACCTGTCCTCCACCCCAAAGAATCTGCTCATCCGGACCATTGTCATGTGAGCCCGGTGAACGGCCTTAAATTGGATCAGGCTGTGCCTGGCGCATGTTGCGGTCACATTGACCCTACTCAGCGCGTCCGCCCAATGGCCCTCCTCTATCTCTCCCCCCCAGCTCCTCCTTCCACTTTTGCTTCAGCTCCTCGGTCTGCGTCTCCTCCGATCCCATAAGCTCTCTAGAGATGTCCGAGACGCTCCCCTCTCCTATCCATCCTCTAGAAACCACCCTATCCTGAATCCCCCTTAGTGGCAGGAGTGGGAAGGTTGGTACCTGTCTCCGCAAAAAGTCCCGCAACTGCAGATATCGAAGTTCATTTCCCCCCGCCAATGCAAACTTCTCCTCCAGCGCCCTCATATTCGGAAAGCTCCCATCTATAAACAAGTCCCCATCCTCTCAATCCCCACTCTCCGCCAAATTCAGAACCCCCCGTCCATCCTCCCCGGGGCAAACCAGTGATTATCGCAGATTGGGGACCATACCGATGCCCCCCCCCCCTGCTCCCACATGTCTCCTCCACTGCCCCCAGACTCAGGGCTGCCACCACCACTGGACTGGTAGAGTATCGCGCCGGCGGGAATGGCAGAGGTGCTGTTACCAACGCCCCCAAACGTGTGCCCTTGCAAGAAGCCATCTCCATGCGCACCCACGCCGGCTCCCCCCGCCCCCCACCAGCCACCCCCTCACCACGGCTATATTAGCCGTCCAGTAATAATTGCTGAAATTCGGCAGTGCCAGCCCACCATCCCCCGACTCCGCTCGAGCATTGCCCTCTTCACTCGCGGGGACTTGCCCCCCACACAAAGCCCGCAATAGCTTTATTGATCCGCTTAAAAAAGGACTGCAGGATGAAGATAGGGAGGCATTGGAAAACGAATAGGAATGTCGGGAGGACCGTCATTTTTACCCATTGGACTCTGCCCGCCAGACAACGGGAGCGCATCCCATCTCCGGAAATCCTCCTTCATCTGATCCACCAGCCGGGCCAAGTTCAATTTATGCAACCTGTCCCAATCCCTCGCCACTTGGATACCCAGGTACCTGAAACTGTCCCCTACCACTCTGAACAGCAGCTCCACCAGTCGCCTTTCCTGACCTCTCGCCTGGACCACAAACATCTCGCTCTTCCCCATATTGAGCTTATATCCCGAAAACCAACCTAACTCCCCTAAAGTTCCCATAATTTCTTCCATCCCCTCCATTGGGTCTGAGACATACAAAAGTAGGTAATCCGCGTACAGCGACACCCTGTGCTCCACCCCCGCCCCCCCCCCCCCCACCACCACCAGCCCCTTCCAGCCCCTTGAAGCCCTCAGAACAATTGCCAGTGGCTCTCTAGCCAGCGCAAATAGCAGTGGGGAGAGGGGACAACCCGGTCTCGTCCCCTGGTGCAGTCTTAAATATTCCTAAGTCGTCCTATTTGTCCATACACTTGCAACGGAACCCGGTACAGCAACCTAACCCAGTCAATAAAGCCCCTCCCGAAACCGACCTGCTCCAGCACCTCCCATAAATAATCCCACTCAACCCGGTCAAAAGCTTTCTCCGCATCCATCGTGACCACTACCTCAACCTCCCTACCTTCCGGGGGCATCATGATCACATTTAACAGCCTTCTTACATTGGCCACCAGCTGCCTACTCTTAACGAACCCTGTCTGGTCCTCCACTATAACGTCCGATACACAGTCCTCAATCGTGGAGGACAAAATTTTGGCCAGAAGTTTGGCATCTACATTCAACAAGGAAATCAGCCTGTAAGACCCACATAGCTCTGGGTCCTTGTCCCGTTTCAGGATGAGCGAGATCATGGCCTGTGACATCATCTGGGGCAGAACCCCTCTTTCCCTAGCCTCGTTAAAGACCTTCATCAGCACTGGCCCAAATATTCCGGAGAGCCCTTTATAGAACTCGACTGGGTACCCGTCCGGTCCCGGGGCCTTACCCGACTGCATGGCCTTCAAACCCCCCCACTATCTCCTCCAGCCCCCAGCCCCTCTACTAGCTCCCTGAATCATAGAATTTACAGTGCAGAAGAAGGCCATTCGGCCCATCGAGTCTGCACCGGCTCTTCTACCCAAGCCCACACCACCCTATTGCCATAACCCAGTAACCCCACTCAACCAACACTAAGGGCAATTTTTGGACACTAAGGGCAATTTAGCATGGCCAATCCACCTAACCTGCACATCTTTGGACTGTGGGAGGAAATCGGAGCACCCGGAGGAAACCCACGCACACACGGGGAGAACGTGCAGACTCCGCACAAACAGTGACCCAGCCAGGGATCGAACCTGGGACCCTGGAGCTGTGAAGCAATTGCGCTAACCACTATGCTATCGTGCTGCCCATCCACCTTAGGGAAAATCAGCCCCTCCAGTAAGTGCCTAATCCCCTCCAGCCCTGCAGGGGGTTCCGACCTATACAACCTGCTATAAAAGTCCCGAAAGGCCTTGCTCAACCCTGCCGGGTCCCTTACTAAGTTCCCATCCCCGTCAACAACTTTCCCTATTTCTCTAGCTGCCTCCCTCTTTCTGAGCTGCTCTGCAAGCATCCTGCTGGCCTTCTCACCGTGCTCGTAAATTGCCCCCTCGCCTTTCTTAGCTGCTCCACTGCCCTCCCTGTAGTTAACAAGCCAAATTCTGCCTGTAGCCTCCGGCGTTCCTTTAATAGCCTCTGGAGCCTCCGCATACCTCCTATCAAGTCGTAAAATCTCCTTTTCCAGTCGGTCAGTCTCTGCCCTGTCCGTCCTGTCCCTGTGAGCCCGGATCGAGATCAGCTCTTCTCTCACCACTGCCTTCAACGCTTCCCAGGCCACCGCTGCTGAGACCTCCACCAAATCATTTACCTGCAGGTAATTCAGCATGTACTTCCTCAGCCTCTCGTACACCTCTTCGACCGCCAATAGCCCTACATCCAACCTCCATTGCGGGCACTGCTTGCTATCCATACTAACCTGCAGGTCCACCCAGTGCGGGGTATGGTCCGAGATTGTGATTGCCGAGTATCCTGTGTCCACCACCCCAGCCTGTAGGGCCCTACCCAAAACAAAGAAATCGATCCGGGAGTACACCAATTGTACGTGGGAGTAAAAAGAAAATTCCCTTGCCCTCGGCTGCCTAAATCTCCATGGATCCCCCCCCCCCCCCCCCCCCCCCCCGCCCCCTCATCTGCTCCATGAACCCTTTCAGCTCCTTTGCTATTGCTGGCTCCCTGCCCATTCTCGAGCATGACCGGTCCAGGCCGGGATCAATAACTGTATTAAAATCCCCTCCCATGATCAGCTTGTGCGAGTCCAGGTCCGGAATCTTCCCTAGCACCCTCTTTATAAAATCCCCGTCATCCCAATTCGGCGCATATACATTGACCAGCACTACCTTCATCCCCTGCAGCTTGCCACTAACCATGATATATCGACCTCCCACATCCGAGACTATTCTTCCCACCTCAAATGTCACCCGCTTGTTAACCAGGACCGCAACCCCTCTAGTCTTTGTGTCCAGCCCTGAGTGGAAAACCTGACTGACCCATTCTTTCCTCAACCTGACCTGGTCCACTACTCTAAGGTACGTCTCCTGCAACATTACCACGTCCGCCTTCTGTCCCCTCAGGTGCACAAACACACGTGCCCTCTTTACCGGCCCATTTAGCCCCCGGACATTCCAGGTGATCAGCCTAGTTGGGGGGCAAAGTGCAGCCGAGCAGCCATCCCCTTGCTTGGGCCCGCCTCCAGCCCCTGCGCGCACCTCCTCAGGCCCACCCCATGGCGGCCCCCACCCCCGACCTCCTCAGTGTCCCTCCACCAAAGTCCCTCCCTCGTCAGCAGAACCCATCCCCCCCTCCCCCTAACTAAAACCTAACCCATCTAATAAACTAAGCATATGCACACCCCCCACTGTGCTTCCATGAGCTAGCTCACCCAGCTAGCTTGGTGGCCCCCGCCCCCGGTGCCAAGACGTCTCCCACCTCTTGTCCCCTCGCTCCCCTGCCCGTACAAACAAACTCCCTCATCTAACAATCCCCAAACAAACACCCACAGGCAAGAAAACACAAAAACAAAAGCACCCCCCACCGAAACTCAAACAGGCACTTCTCCATCCCACAAAAGTGCACATCAATAAAAACAAAAGGGACATTGCGAACATCCACCGTGAAAAAGAACCCAAAAAAGAAAAATAGTCTTTTTCCCACTCCTCTATTTCTTAAACGGAACCCCAGAAACAGACACGAAACAATAAGAGAAGGCATAGCCAATTTAAAAACAGGGAAACAAAACCCCCAAAACCAAGGGGAAAAACAGAAAAAAGGGGCCCAATGTAGGCCAACAAGTTGTTTCAAAGTTTGCAAGTTCTCAGACCCCCACCAGTCCTTTTCTTTTAGCAAAGTCCAGCGCCTCATCGGGCGACTCAAAATAGTGATGCTGGTCCACATGTGTGACCCAAAGACGCGCCGGATACAGCAGACCGAACTTCACCTGCTTCTTGAAGAAAATAGACTTGACTTTATTAAAGCCTGCCCTCTTCCGCGCCACCTCCACGCTCAGGTCCTGGTACATCCGCAGGATGCTGTTGTCCCATTTACAACTCCGCGTTCGCTTGGCCCACCGAAGAATGCATTTCTTGTCCAGGAACCTGTGAAATCTCACCACCATTGCCCTCGTAGGGTCCCCCGCTCGCGGCTTCCTTGCAAGCGCCCGGTACCCCCTGTCCACCTCCAATGGTCGGGGGAATGCCCCCGCCCCCAGCAGCTTTTCGAACATACCCGTTATGTATGCCCCAGCGTCTGCTCCCTCAGCCTCCTCCAGGAGCCCAACAATCTTATGTTCTGCCGGCGGGACCAGTTCTCAAGGTCCTCCACCTTATCCAGGAGCCTTTTCTGCTGTTCCCGAAGCATCCCCAACTCCAGCTCCACCGCTGGTTGATGCTCCTCCTGCTCAGCCAGCACCTTCTCGACCTTCTGAATCGCCCAATGCTGGGCGTCCAATCTATGCTCTAGCCGATCGATCGATTCTTTAATCGGGTCCAAACTCCCGCTTCTGCCTGGCAAAACCATCCTGGATGGCCTGCATCACCGGGTCCGTTGGTCGCTGCGCTGCCACCCCAGTTGTCCGGTCCTCGGCCATACTGTCTCCTGCTGCAGCTTCAACACAGCTCATGGCTAACTTCTTATTTCTGCCCTTTCGTGCACTTCTGGTCCTTTGCTCCATACACTAATATGTGGAAACGGTGCCCAATTGTCCCGGCTTTCAAGTCCACCGTTCAAAACCAAAGAAAAGTCCGGGGGAAAGGTCCAAAAATCCAACCAGAGCGGGAGCCACCAAATGTGCGACTTATTCCTCCATAGCCGCCACCGGAACATAAAAAGATCACTTTAATGAAGGGTGATCAACGTTAACCCTGTTTCTCTCCATAGATGCTGCTTGACCTGCTGCGTGCTCTCAGCATTTTCTGTTTTTATATTAAAAAGACCACTTGTCAAGCAGTAACAAAAATAGGTAATACAGGAAAATGGTAGAAAGAAATAATATTTATGTCTCAAAAGTAAAAGAGAAACTGCCAATCTAACATTGTGTAACACATCCGTGTGCATTCCCTTGTGCAACTACAAATCTTACATTTCCTCTTCCGAGCACTTTAACCTGGTGTAACACTGTGTCTTCAGCAGAGGTATCCATGCACAGATCCCTGCTTTGACAACTGAGATGCTCTTGACCAATGTCTTCCAGGTTTTGGAGCCCATGATAGCCTCACCAAAGACTGCTCCCCCTGCCCCTCTGCCCCTGAAAAACCGATAATGAACCACCATCTTAAATTGCTGCAATCCATTGATGTAACTACACCAAGAGTGCTGTTTGGGAGGAAATTTGAGGATTTTTCAGTGAAGGTGAAGAAATCTGTTCTTTGGGTTGGAGGGGAATTCGTAGCTGGTGGTATTCCCATGTTTTCCCTGCTCTTGTAATTGGCAAGTTGCTATTTCATCTTGTAGATAATGCACACTGCATCCACTGGGTGGAGGGAGTGAATGATTTTTTAAAAAGTGATGTTTACCATGCCAATCAAGCAGGCTACTTTGTCCTTGATAGTGGCCCATAACTTCTGTGTATCAGCAGGAAGCCATGGGCCGCCAATACTGAATTTAAAAAGTGCCCACTCATCAGCACTCTAAAATGGCGACAAATCTTCTGATTCCAGCAGCAGCCTTAGGCCTACATCGGGACAGTATGCGCAGGCCCAAGCGACTCGCAGTTTGAGCGAACCCTTTGTGACGGGGGAACGCCGATTGAGGTCAGAGATTTAAACTGCTGCATTTGTATTGAAGACAACAAGCAACAGGTTTTCTAGCTGTTTTCACGGTATGTTAAAGATTTTTTTTTTTAAATATGTTTTATTGAAATTTTTTTCCCAAACAACAATTTTTCCCCTCTTACAAAGCAAACGCAACAATAACAATACAGAAATTTTTAACAATACACAAGTAACAAAACCCCTTTATCTTTGACCTAAACTAAACTAAATCCCCCCCCCCCCCCCCCCACCACTCCCCCCCCCCCCCTTCCCCCTGGGTTGCTGCTGCTGGTCATCTGTCTTCCCTCTAACGTTCCCCTAGGTAGTCGAGAAATGGCTGCCACCGCCTGGTGAACCCTTGAGCCGATCCTCTCAGGGCAAACTTTATCTGCTCCAGTTTAATGAACCCCGCCATATCATTTACCCAGGCCTCCAGTCCGGGGGGTTTCGCCTCCTTCCACATGAGTAGGATCCTGCGCCGGGCTACTAGGGACGCAAAGGCCACAACGACGGCCTCTTTCGCCTCCTGCACTCGCGGCTCTTCCGCAACTCCAAATAGAGCTAACCCCCAGCCTGGTTTGACCTGGGCCTTCACCACCTGCAAAATCACTCCTGTCACTCCCTTCCAATACCCTTCCAGTGCCGGGCACGCCCAAAACATATGTGCGTGGTTTGCCGGGCTCCCGCCACACCTCCCACATTTGTCCTCCACTCCAAAGAACCTGCTCAATCTTGCTCCCGTTATGTGTGCTCTATGTAGCACCTTAAATTGAATCAGGCTAAGCCTGGCGCATGAGGAAGAGGAATTTACCCTGCTTAGGGCATCAGCCCACATACCCTCCTCTAGCTCCTCCCCTAATTCTTCTTCCCACTTTCCTTTTAGTTCGCCCACCGACTCCTCCCCCTCTTCCCTCATCTCTCGATAAATCTCTGACACCTTGCCCGCTCCGACCCACACCCCTGAAAGCACCCTGTCCTGTATCCCCTGTGTCGGGAGCAACGGAAATTCCCTCACCTGTTGTCTAGTAAACGCCCTCACCTGCATATATCTCAAGAAATTTCCCCGGGGCAACTTATACTTTTCCTCCAATGCTCCCAAGCTCGCAAAAGTCCCATCTATAAATAAATCTCCCACCCTCCTAATTCCCAACTGGTACCAGCTCTGAAATCCTCCATCCATTCTTCCTGGGCGAACCTATGGTTGTTCCTGATAGGGGACCCCACCAGGGCTCCCCGCACCCCTCTCTGTCGCCTCCACTGTCCCCAAATATTCAGTGTTGCCGCCACCGCCGGGTTCGTGGTAAACTTTTTAGGTGAGAACGGTAGCGGCGCCGTTACCAGCGCCTCTAAACTCGTCCCTTTACAGGACTTTCTCTCCAGTCTTTTCCACGCCGTTCCCTCACCCTCCATCATCCATCTACGTATCATTGCCACATTGGCGGCCCAATAGTAATCGCCCAAGTTCGGTAGTGCCAATCCTCCTCTGTCCCTACTACGCTGAAGGAACCCCCTCCTTACTCTCGGGACTTTCCCTGCCCACACGAAGCTCGTGATGCACCTGTCTATTTTATTGAAAAAGGTCTTGGTGATTAATATAGGGAGACATTGAAATACAAATAAGAACCTCGGGAGGACCATCATCTTAATTGCTTGCACCCTGCCCGCCAGCGATAGAGGCTGCATGTCCCACCTCTTGAAGTCCTCCTCCATTTGTTCTACCAGCCGTGTCAGATTAAGTCTGTGCAAGGTTCCCCAGCTCCTAGCGATCTGAATCCCCAGGTATCGGAAGTTTCTTTCCACTTTCCTTAGCGGCAAACCTTCTATCTCTCTACTCTGGTCCCCTGGATGTATCACAAATAATTCACTCTTCCCCATGTTTAGCCTATACCCCGAGAATTCCCTGAACGCCCTCAATTCGCATAACCTCTATCATCCCCCCCGCTGGGTCCGACACGTATAACAATAGGTCATCCGCGTATAACGAGACTCTGTGTTCTTCTCCCCCTCTAATCACCCCTCTCCATTTCCTGGAGTCTCTCAACGCCATGGCCAGAGGTTCAATTGCCAACGCGAACAACAATGGAGACAGCGGGCATCCCTGTCTTGTTCCCCTATATAGTCGGAAATACTCCAATCTATGTCGACCTGTAACTACGCTTGCCGTTGGAGCCCCATAAAGAAGTCTAACCCAGCTAATAAACCCGTTCCCAAACCCAAACCTCCTTAACACTTCCCATAAATACACCCACTCCACCCTATCAAATGCCTTCTCTGCGTCCATTGCCGCCACTATCTCTGCCTCCCCCTCCACTGGGGGCATCATTATCACCCCTAATAGTCGTCGCACATTAACATTCAGTTGTCTCCCTTTTACGAACCCTGTCTGGTCTTCGTGCACCACCCCCGGGACACAGTCCTCTATCCTCGATGCCAGTACCTTTGCCAGCAATTTGGCGTCCACGTTCAATAGTGAAATAGGTCTATAGGACCCGCACTGCAACGGATCTTTGTCCCTCTTCAAAATTAGCGATATCGTCGCCTCCGACATCGTCGGGGGTAGAGTCCCCCCTTCCCTGGCCTCATTGAACGTCCTCGCCATCAACGGGGCCAACAAGTCCACATATTTTCTGTAATATTCCACCGGGAACCCGTCTGGCCCCGGGGCCTTCCCTGCTTGCATGCTTCCCAGTCCCTTAATGACCTCGTCCACCTCAATCGGTGCCCCCAGGCCTACCACCTCCTGCTCCTCCACTTTCGGGAACCTCAATTGGTCCAGGAACTGCCGCATCCCCTCCTCT
This sequence comes from Scyliorhinus torazame, assembly GCF_047496885.1. Taxonomy (NCBI): domain Eukaryota; kingdom Metazoa; phylum Chordata; class Chondrichthyes; order Carcharhiniformes; family Scyliorhinidae; genus Scyliorhinus; species Scyliorhinus torazame. The sequence goes on along the minus strand of NC_092714.1, from coordinate 71,236,422 downwards.
CCCTCTGGGGGTTGAGACCTATACAGTTCCTCATAAAAGGTCTTGAACACCTCATTTATCTTTCCTGCCCTTCGCACCGTGACTCCCCTTTCGTCTCTAATTCCTCCCATCTCCCTCGCTGCTGCCCTCTTTCGCAATTGATGAGCCAACAGGCGACTAGCCTTTTCCCCATATTCATACCTCCTCCCCTGTGCCTTCCTCCACAGTACCTCTGCCTTTCTGGTGGTCAGAAGGTCAAACTCCGCCTGGAGTCGTCTCCTCTCCCTGTACAATTCCTCCTCCGGGGTCTCTGCAAATTCCCTGTCCACCCTTAAAATCTCCCCCAGTAATCTTTCCCTTTCCTTGGCCTCTGTTTTCCTTTTGTGGGCCCCAATAGAGATCAGCTCTCCTCTGACCACCGCTTTTAGTGCTTCCCAAACCACTCCCACAGGGACCTCGCCGTCGTCATTGACCTCCAGGTATCTCTCAATACACCCCCGCACTCTTGCACACACTCCCTCATCCGCCATCAGTCCCACATCTAATCGCCAGAGTGCTCTCTGCTCCCTTTCCTCTCTCTCTCCTAATTCCAGGTCCACCCAATGTGGGGCATGATCCGAAACCGCTATGGCTGAGTACTCAGCTTCTTCCACCCTAGAGATCAACGACCTTCCCAAAACAAAAAAATCTATCCGGGAGTACACTTTATGGACATGGGAGAAGAAGGAAAACTCCCTAGCCCTAGGTCTAAGAAATCGCCATGGATCCACTCCCCCCATTTGGTCCATAAACCCCTTAAGTACCTTGGCTGCTGCCGGCCTTCTTCCGGTCCTTGAGCTGGATCTATCTAGCCCCGGGTCCAGCACCGTATTAAAGTCCCCTCCTAAAATCAAGTTTCCTACTCCAGGTCCGGTATACGCCCCAGCATCCGTCTCATAAATCCCGCATCGTCCCAGTTTGGGGCATACACATTAACCAACACGACCTCCATTCCCTCCAGCCTGCCACTCACCATTACATATCTACCTCCGCTATCTGCTACGATGTTCTTTGCTTCAAATGCTACCCGTTTCCCCACCAAAATGGCCACCCCTCTATTCTTTGCGTCCAGTCCTGAGTGGAACACCTGTCCCACCCATCCTTTCCTTAACCTAACTTGGTCCGCCACCTTTAGGTGCGTCTCTTGGAGCATAACCACGTCTGCCCTTAGTCCTTTCAAATGCGCGAGCACTCGGGCCCTTTTTATCGGTCCGTTCAGGCCTCTCACGTTCCACGTGATCAGCCTCACTAGGGGGCTACCTGCCCCCCTCCCGTGTCGACTAGCCATTACCTTCGCTAGGCCAGTCCCATATCCCGCCTCTGCGCTCCCGCTCGCTCCCCCAGCGTCGCACACCATCCCCACCCACCCACTCTTTAGCCATTTCCTTTTGGATTTCCGCAGCAGCAACCCAGTTGTCCCTCCCCCCCCCCCACCCCCACCCCCGCTAGATCTCTTTCTAGCATGATTGCTCCCCCATATTACTTCCGTAAGTCAGCTGATTTCAACTGACCCCGGCTACTCCTGCTCACTCCTCGACCCCCCCCGTGTGGGGAACTCCCATCCGCCTTACGCCTGTCTTCTCGCCTTATTCTTTCTGGCGCGGGAACATCCCTCTACCTGACCCGCCTCTTATGGCGCAGCTCCCTTTCCCCTCCCCCTCCCCTTCCCCATTCTCCAACTATGTCCCGTCTTTCCCCCCTCACCGGCGCCCACATTTCCCCAATGTCTCCCCCCTTCCCAATTTACTTCTCAATTAACTTCAACCATAACATTAACAATAACATTTCCTGCAGCATCAGTCCCTCAGTTCCGATCCAATTTCTCTTCTTTGATGAAGGTCCATGCTTCCTCCGCCGTCTCGAAATAATGGTGCCTCTCCTGATACGTGACCCATAGTCTTGCCGGCTGCAGCATCCCGAACTTCACCTTCCTTTTATGCAACACCTCTTTGGCTCGGTTGAAGCTCGCCCTCCTTCTCGCCACCTCCGCACTCCAATCCTGGTATACCCGTACCACTGCATTCTCCCATCTGCTACTCCGCACCTTTTTAGCCCATCTCAGGACCTCTTCTCTATCCTTAAGGCGGTAAAATCGCACGATTATCGCCCTGGGTGGTTCTCCCGCTTTTGGTCTTCTCGCCGGAATCCGATTTGCCCACTCCACCTCCAAGGGGCCCGTAGGGGCCTCAGCACCCATCAGTGAGCTCAGCATCGTACTTGCGTACGCTGCACAGTCCACTCCTTGCACACCCTCAGGGAGACCCAGTATCCGAAGGTTCTTCCTTTGCGCTCCATTTTCTAGGGCTTCGATCCTTTCAGTACACTTTTTATGAAGTGCCTCGTGTGTCTGTGTCTTAACCGCCAGGCCCAGGATCTTGTCCTCAATACCTGTCACCTTCTGCTCCACCACGCGGAGCTCTGTCTCCTGGGTCTTTAATGTCTCCTTGAGCCCCTCAATTGCCTGTAGCAATGGGGTCAGCACCTCCCTCTTCAGCAGCTCCACGCAGCGTCTCACAATTTCATCCTGCTCAGGCCCCCATGTCGCCTGCGCTTTCTCCGCCGCCATCTTGTACTTCTCTCTTTCTGACCCTTTGGTCGACAATTCCTCGCGCTGCAGCCGCCGCCGCCGTTTTTTTCCCCCTTCGTTTGGGGGGGACTCCCTTCTCACACACCCCACACCGGGTTGCGTCGTCGAAAAATTCCCCGTTGGGGCTCTTAAAAGAGCCCGAAGGTCCGTCGGAGCTGGAGCCGCCGAAGCGTGCGGCTAGCTAGGCATCACCGCAACCGGAAGTCCTGTTGAAGATTTTTTTAACCTTTTGTTTGTTTTCTTACTTTTAAACAGGCAATGCAATTGTTATTGGTTCTTTTAAAGTATTATTTTTTATTTTTTGAATGATTTAAGATGATTATTATTTAATATTTATAAGTAAACATAAGTTTTGTCATTTGTTTTAAATCTGCAAAACTACTATATGAATCTGCACTATATTATTAAATAACTTTACATGTGGCATGCTTAACTGTGCTCTTAAGTTTTAATTTAGAATATGTGTGATGAACGGTTACTGCCTTATCATCATGTAAGGTGATGTCCCCTTTAAGACCAGGCTTGGAACCCTGGGGACTCCGCCTCTGGCTCCGCCCATCTGGGAGCCATACAGAAAGGCCTGCCTCATGGTCTGTATAGCAGTCAGCTCTCGTCCAAATCTGTAGCATAGTTATTAGCCTAATAAAGCCTTCTTTACAGTTTAATCTCTAAGCATCATTATTGAGGGTACCTCAATATGTCAACTGAAAAGTTAGTTGTGAAGAAGAGAAGCCAGAACTTCACCGATGACAGAGGAGAGTTCACATTCTAGGCCGTGGAAAATCTGAGTCATCAAGGAAACTTCAATCAATGACATGGAAGCAAGTTACAGACATTCTGTCAACAAACAGTGAAGTGCCTAGGACAGCGGATCAATGCTGAAAGAAATTTGACGATTTAATGCGTTTAACCAGAGCATGTGTATATCTTGGCAAAACATTAATTGTTAAAACTTAAATCTGATTGGAAAACGTTAGAAGGACTCAAACAATTCAGTAAAATTGGGTATGCTATGATGTAGGACACCCAATGTAAATAAGATTGTCTCCTTGATAACCTTTAGTGCCATAAAATATTGTTACTTTGGAGATAGTTCTAACCTGGTCATAAGTGTTATCATAGAGAACGTCCCCCTTTGGCATAAGCTTTTAACTGTCGCTGTGCTTCAGGACATGATAGCAATATTTTTAAAATACATTACAATTTCTTTTTGCAGGTAAAACAGGCCCATAATGTCCAGGAGTGTTCACTGACTGGAGGGGGTTGGAATATCTAATGGATCTCACTCTGCACTGGCCATTATCAATGCAAGAGGTTACGGGAATAGGGCAGAGGAATGGGCCTAATGCTCATTCGGAGCGTTGGTGCAAACTCAATGGACCGAATGGCCTTCTTCTGCACTGTAAGGATTCTATGGATCCTGTGGATTCTGTGGCAATTGTTTGGTGTCTCAAAGCCCATAATAAGTGGCGATGCCGATTTTGGGCTATGACAAGGTAAGAAGAAAAGCTAATTGATCATATCATCAAGATGACAGTTAATTTAATGCAAAAATAATGTGCTTTCTTTGGCTTTCACCGATGTTACGGTGACAGATTAGAAGAATGTAAGTGACTCTCACGCAGCAGCAGGGATACCTGCAAGTGATTTAATGGCAGCGAGTACATTGCAGCAATACAGTACTGAAGCTGCAGCAGAGAAGGGAGAGGTCGTGAAGCACGTTGACATTTCCGGTTTTTAAGGTGATGTTCAGGGAGATGTAGTGTGTGTGTGTGTGGGGGGGGAGGGGGGGTGAGGGATGTGGGGGGGGAGGCCTCTGACGACTTGACCGCTGCGTTGGAGGAAGAGCACTCAGAGTTTTCAGGAGGAGAGAAAACAACGGCATTGTCAGTGGAAGACCCCGCACCTCCTGAATGTCAACTTGCAGATCGTACAGACATCACTGATGAATTGTTCATTTAGCAACTGTTTGACATTGTAATGGAAACGACTGAAAGTTAATGAGGCCAGTGCAAGGAGCCTAGATGAATCCTTAACTGATGTCTCCTCGCAGCTCCAAATATTAGCCGAGGTCAATGCTCAGCACATGCAGATCTCTCAGCAAGTGCATGAGCTGGTGAGACAGCAGAATGAGCTGCTGAGACATGGAAATAACATTTAGTTACAATAAGAGGATGTTTTGTGACAGTAAAATGAGCTGTTGAGACAGCAAAATGAGTATGTTCAGTGGCACTGTGGCACAGTGTTTAGCACTGCTGCCTCACAGCGCCAGGGACTGTGGTTTGATTCTGGCCTTGGGTGACTGTGTGGAGTTTGCACATTCTCCCCATGTCTGTGTGGGTTTCCACTGGGTGCTCTGGTTTCCTCCATGGTCAAATATGTGCAGATTAGATGCATTGGCCATGATGTTACGGGAATAGGGCAGGGGAATGGACCTAGTTAGAATGCTCTTTCGGAGGGACAGTGCAGATGCAATGGGCCGAATGGCCTTCTTCTGCACTGTATAGGTTCTGTGAATCTATGGGACACGTGCTGCTGCACCTTGTGGCCAGGAGCTGCCCCATTCAGAGACAGTTGTTGCTGGGCAAGATGCAGTGCCATCAGGGATGCAGAAGGTTACGTCATGTGGATTGGGAAGGGTCCGGGGGCAACACGGGAGGAATTAGGGTCCCTCCCCTCTCCCTCCAACAATGCTAACTCTCCCTTAACCATCCCCTCCTCTTATACATGCTCCTTTTTTAATAATTATGTGCAGTGGGCCACCGACTTGATGTAGATTTTGTAACATCCTATACTTTTTTTATTTGCATTTATCATTATTATTTTTCTGCCCTTGTTTACTCCAATTATGTTTTTCAGTTATTATTACCTCATATTTAAATGTTGTGTTTTGATATTTGAATAAGACATTTGTAGAAGGTTAGAAAGTTTGATGGAAAACATTTATTAACCGAAATATTGTTATAAATACAATAAGCAAAATGGTGGTAAGCGCTGGTAGAAGAGTTGAAGGGTAAATGGGAGAAGGAGCTGGGGGAGGAGATCGAGGAAGGTCTGTGGGCTGATGCCCTGGGTAGGGTTAATTCCTCCTCGTGTGCCAGGCGCAGCCTGATACAATTTAAGGTGGTTCACAGAGCTCACTTGACGGGGGCGAGGTTGAGCAGGTTCTTTGGGGTAGAGGACAGATGTGGAAGGTGCTCAAGGAGCCCGGCGAACCATGTCCATATGTTTTGGTCATGCCCGGCACTGGAGGGGTTCTGGAGAGGAGTGGCGGGAGCAATATCTCAGGTAGTGAAAGTCCGGGTCAAGCCAAGCTGGGGGCTAGCAATATTCGGAGTAATGGACGAACCGGGAGTGCAGGAGGCGAAAGAGGCCGGTATTCTGGCCTTTGCGTCCCTAGTAGCCCGGTGAAGGATCTTGCTAATGTGGAAGGAGGCAAAGCCCCCCCAGCGTGGAGGCCTGGATAAACGATATGGCCGGGTTCATAAAGTTGGAGAGGATCAAGTTCGCCTTGAGAGGGTCTGCGCAGTGGTTCTACAGGCAACCGTTCCTGGACTATCTCGTGTAGCGTTAGAGGAAGGTCGGTCAGCAGCAGCAGCAACCTGTGGGGGGGAGGTCATCCGGGGAGGGGGGGGGGGGTGGGGGGGTGGGGGGGGGGGGGGGGAGCTGCCTGGGGGGGTGGATGAGCAAGAGATAACATGAAGAGTCGGGGAAACTGGCACGTACGGGAGAGAGCCAGTGTACAAAGCTATGTAAATATACTATTTTGCCAGGTATATATCTTGTTCCGCGCGATTTCTCGTTTCCTTTTTTTTTGTTACGGGGGGGGGGGGGGGGTTATTGTTTGTCAGGGAGAAAAATTGTGTTAAAAACTTTAATAAATATATATTTTTTTAAAAATACAATAAGAGTCTTTTGTGTTTATTTCCTTTGTTCCCATTTCTTTTATTTTATTATATTTGGTCTGTGAAACCAAAATCGGCATGTGCCTTTAGACAGAAGTGTGCTTTTCAGGACAGTGTGTTCCTAGGTTGGTACTTTGGAGAGGAGAAACCAGGTGCTTCAGCGGCGAGTGAATATTAGGAACTGCTTTTGGAGGCAGTCAGTTAGCTTGGTTAACTGGCAACCAGTTGGCCAGGACAGTGTTCTGCCTGGCAACAATCAGTGACTGGTTTCTCCCAGGCACTTTTTTCACAGAGATCCTGCCAGAAGCCTGGACACTTGAAGGAAGAGGACCTGTTTTTTCCAGCCTCTCTCTGCTGCCAATTGCCTACTGTCGCTGTGAGTCTGCAGTGAAGATCATTACAAGCTGAAGGCATAGAAAGTGCCCAACTGAAGGCCTAACCTTGAGAAAGAAACTAACAGGAAGACACCCATCTGAATCAAGGTTCCTTATCCTTTTAATTCATTATATTTTCTTTACCTTTCAACCACCCTTTCTCCTCTGTGTTGTTTGTCAGTATGTGTATATAGACGTGGAGATGCCGACATTGGAATGGGGTGGGCACAGTAAGAAGTCTTACAACACCAGGTTAAAGTCCAACAGGTTTGTTTCGAATCACTAACTTTTGGAGCGCATGAAGGAGCTGCACTCCGAAAGCTAGTGATTCGAAACAAACCTGTTGGACTTTAACCTGGTGTTGTAAGGCTTCTTACTGTGTATATAGAAAGTGAGGGGAGTTGGAAAAGAGGGGTTGGGAATCAGATGGTGGATAGCCAGTTGTATTATTTTTGCCTATTTAATTATAGTTACTGTTAACAACAAAGTGGTTACTTGTGCATAAATTCTACAAATCTGGTATGAATAGTCAATTTAACTCAACCAAAGCCATGGGTATTAATATAACATCTAATTTTACCTGTGTTGTGGCTCCAGGTCAGGTGGAGCTGCAATTGACAGCGCACTAGCCCAGGGTGTTGTAACAATACAAAACTTGAAACCATGTTAACATTTAACTTTACATTTAACTTTAGCAGCTGCAGTGTGACATTTTGTTCAATAACTACCGCAACGTTTCCACATTTCTTGCAATAGAATATATTTTTTCATTTAAACACAATGGACAATAAAATATATATTTTTAGTTCAACACAACGGTTCTGTTGTCTTTTTTTAAATAGGAAGGGAAGGAAGGGAGGGTGATGAGGGAGGGGGAGGGGAGGGAAGGGTGGTGAGGGAGGGAAGAAGGGAAGGGAGGGAGGCTAGGGAGGGAGGGAGGGCTTGGACATAACAATTGCTTATTTTACAAGCTCAGTGTTCAAAAGCAGCAGCTGCGAGATGATCTCGAACTGCCCTTGCATCACCTGGAGCATGGGCTTACTCACCTACACCATGAGGTATGTCTGCATCAGGCACCACATTGCCCTCCTCCAGCTCCTTCATTTCTGGTGTCAAATCATCTTCCTGTTCAATGCTCAGTTCATGCTGAAGGGCAAAGTTGTGCAATGCACAACACACAACGACAATCTTTGAGAATATTGGTGGTGTATCCTGTTATGTGTCCCCTGACCTGCCCAGACATTGAAAACATGGGGCACAATTCTCTGGAAAACATTTCTAAGTGTGGTAGCGAGCAGGAATTGCCACGAGCTTCCCGGCGCTCCGCCCAGGGAGACTGGCAACACAATTCAAAGTTAATTGGTCCACTGAACGAGGCCTCACGGCCTCTTATCGCAAATGAAAGCTTGCCAGCTGATTTGCCAGGTTCACGTTCGCCAGCCTCCCACTAATAGCGTCGAACAGCACTTAAGCTGTACTTGCTCAGTCAACCCCAGCCAACTCTCAATAATGGTGGCAAGGAGACCGGCCCCAAGATTCGGGGATGCTGAACTGAGTAGGCTCCGAGATGCGGTGGAGGCCAGGAAGGATGTCCTGTTCTCCCGAGGGTCCCAGAGAGTCAGCCACAAGGCAGCCATGCTGCCTGGGATGAGGTGGCGGCAGCTGTCAGCTCAGGGAGTGTGACCAGGAGGACTAGTCTTCAGTGCCGTAAGAAGGTCAATGACCTACTGTCATGTGAGAGTACCTTTAAGAAATGGATGTGTAAGCAATGTACCTTTAAGAAAACAGTGATGTCAGAGAGTGGGTGGAGCTCAGCTCAGTTCAGCCATTTTGAAGTTTCAGTTTTGAAAAGTGCCTGGCTGGTTTTGCTGAGAGCAGTTCAAAAGTGCCTGGCTGTTTTGCTGTGAGCTGCTTAAAAGGAGAAAGCCAGATTGAGACAGCAGCTTGGGAAGTTCTGGTTTGCTGTGAGTCGCTTGAAGAGAGAAAGCCAGTTTGAAAAAGCAGCTTGGGTGTGTCTGTGTGTTTCCAGAGAGCTGCAGGAAGAAAGCAAGGTGCTGGAGCTGAAGTCAACCAAACTGATATATCTCTGCCATAAAACAGAAAATATATATTAATTGTGACCTGGGGTGTTACTGTTTTGAAGGTTTGAAGCCTTTTGGATGTTTGAAGGAACATTTTGAGGGATTATTTAGTGTTGTATTATTTTCGGGGTTATCTTTGAAGTAAGGGGTGTTAAGAGATCCAATGTTTATTTAATATGTTAATGTGAGTTCATTGTTATGTGTTTAAAACCACGTGTCCATAATTGTAATATCACATCTGGGGAACAAGCCGTGTGCTGGAAAAGCAATAATCCATTAAAGGGAGAGGTTAGTTGAACTCCATGATACATTTTGGGGTTCTGAAAACACCTTGCCCATAACACCTACACTGGTCAGCACGAGTGAGTAGACACCAACGCCCTCCCCCCAAAGGAGCACCACCCCCCCAACTCCCCATGCGACCCCCAACCCTTCCTCCACCCCCTCCCCATTCAACCCCCCGACCCCTCCTTCACACACCCTCCCCCCAACACTGTGAACCACACGTGGGGCTAATGATGCCATCTTTGTGTCTCCTCAGGAAAAGCTCTCCCATAACAGTCGGGAAAATCCCCAGACTGGCGGAGGGTGCAGGACTTAAGAATGTTCACCTCCTTCGAGGAGCATGCCCTGGAGGTGACTGGGGTGGCTGAGGACAGATCGGCCACCCACAGGGAGGCTGGCGGACGCCGCAGAGGTGAGGAATCACTGGGCTCTACCCGGAGGACCTGTCAAACGTGGGTTCTTATTGCCTTACTGATTGACCCTTCCCTCCCACTGACCACATGTCCATTCTCCGCAGGTCCTCCAGCTGACGGCGCTGGCCCATCCTGGGCGGCCCCCTCTCCTGACTACGCGGAGAACTCGGAAGAGAGCTTCGAGGATGCAACTGTTATAGTCGCGGCACAGCTGTCATCTCCACCCTCCACCAGCGCAGATATACGCATATCGGTGGGACATTTTAGTGGACAGGCTTTGGGGGCACAATCTGGTGAGCACCACACTGCCGCTGAAGATGCACATCAGGTGGAGGCAGTAACCCACAGGCAAGATAGCAGTCGGAGAGCTGCTGCATCCCAGGACACAGCTGGGTCCCAGCCTGATGTTGAGCCTGTGGTACAGAGGTACCCAGAGCTGATGGAGATGATAGGGAGCGGCCGGGACATTCAGAGGGAGATGTCAGTGTCACTCCTGCAGATCCATTGCTGATTGGAGGAGTCCCATTGGCTATGGCACAGGAGATGGCGTCAGTAATGAGTGGCACCAAGGCCAACACTGCTGGGATGGTGACCGCAGTGGAGAGCCTAGTGCACGACGTTGACACCATGAGTGAAGGTGTCCGAGGCATCGCGTAGTTTGTGACGGCCATGGCTGAGGGTCTCAGCAGAATGTCCAACTGGCTGGGGGATGTGACCCAGTACCAGGCTGACTTGATGTGGTTCTGTGGGACATATCCTTCTCTCAGATGGGAATGGCCGAGGCGCTGCGGAGCTTGGCCCAGTCGCAGGTGGGCATGGCTGAGTCACTGCAGAGCATGACCCAGTCACTGAGGAGCATTGCTGAAGGCGTCGACACAATGGTGCGGACCATGGGGAACTGCCAGGGCTGGCAGAGCCTGATGATGCACGGGCAGTCGGGGTTCGAACTGGCTGCCTTTCTGTCCCAAGATGAACACCAGGGCCCTATGGGCACCGACCGGGAGGAGGGGCGCTGAGTGCCAACCCCGACCTGTCCCATGGAGTGGCAACAGTGGCCACCAGCTCCCCCGAGTTCCACCCCTCTGATGAGGCTGCGACTCGAAGTTGATAGGCGGGACTATGCGGCCCCAGAGCCCCCTGAGGATGCCCGACAAGGGCATCGAAGGCTATGGGATGAGGTAGCTGGCAGCCTCCACCTCAGATGTGCATCCTGGGGAAATACCGAGACATAGTGGTAGAGCTAGGAGGGCCAAGCACGACTGCACCGTGGGAGGGAATGGAGGGAGAAGGTAGAGGGTGGGGAGGAGGTTTGTGGGGGTGGGGGGTCGGCACCATCGGGAGTGAGGTACTGTATAACACATTAAACACCTTTTTGCACAACCATTATGATGCCTCTGCAACTTCCTTCCACAATGCGGGTAAATCCCCAAACCCTTTGCCCATCTCTCCAGTCCGTCCCCCCCCCCCCCCACCCTTCGGCTGCGGACAGGGCAGTCCCTCATATCGTCGAGTTCTGTCCCATCCCCTGGGTATTCGGATGTTGCCTCCCTCATTGTTCATGCAAAGTGTCCAGGCATCAGGGTGTGATTGGGATGCTGGGCAATGACTCCCTCATGCTACATGGTCCGTCCACCCATGGGAATCCATTTGAAATGTGTGAAGTGCTCCCCTAACCACGATTGCCTATTCCCTAACCCCTGCGGAGGGTCCCCCACATCCAGCCAAGGGTCCCCCAGCCCCAGTCGAGGGTCCCTCACTCCCCACTGAGTGTCCTGGGCTCATTGTCTGTGAGCAAAGATGGCTGCTTACCTCCTCGGCTCCCCACAGAAGCCCTTCCGCCAGGTACTAATCAGTGCCAACGAAAGCACTTGCTGGGGAGGCCAATGGATATGGGGAGGGCGTAGAGGCCATGCGATGTACCTCCATCCACTTGCAATGTGCATCCACCAAGATCAGGAACATAGAACTCAGGAAAGGCCTGGCGAAGTCTAAATACACCTATGACCTGCCTGGCAACTCCCATGGGTGAAAGGAGGCTGGAGGGGGAAGTTTTTGGTTTTCCTGGCATAAGTTACATTATTTTACCAAGTTCGCGGTGGCAGTGTCAATCCCAGGCCACCAAACATAGCTCCTGATGAGCATCTTCATTTTAGAAACTCCAGGGTGGCCGTTAAGTAGCCTCATTAAAATTGCATGACACCCTGGGGGGAGAACAAGTACCTGGATTCCTCACAGGATTAGACCATCCTTGACACATGAGTTCTTCTCACTTAGCGAGATATGGTTTCACGTTATCAAAGAGTTGTCCTCAGATCCCGCTGCTCAGGATCATGTTATTTAGTTCTGATAACTTTGGGTCCTTCTGCGTTCAAGCTTTGATTTGATTTGTCAAAACCGGTAGGGTTTCTAAGAAATTCAAGGTCATCAGTCTTGTGGGCAGTGAGAGACGATTCAAGGCATCAGCGTTGGCTATTCGCAATCCACAGCAATGCTCTAAGCAATACACGTAGGCTGCCAATAACAAGGCCCAACACTGTATCCGGGCAGAGGCGATACGAGGGATTGCCTTAACTTCTTTTAAAAAGCCCAGCCTGAGTGAGTGAGACACAGCCAGAGTGGGAATTGGAACTTGGTAATTTGGGCGGAGTGGTAATTCGGCGGGGAGTGGGAGGAGGTGCTGTTTCCCTTTTCGTTCTGTTTCCTTCGTTTGGCTTTGTAACTGGTAATCAGCAGGGAGAGGTCCAGAGTGCATTCTGGGATGTAGAGAGAAAACCAGGGAGCACCCTGGGAAGGTAGGTGATATAAAATCTTACCCCCAGGTTCCAGCGGCCTTCATTTTCGGGAGCGAGAGAGAGAGAGCCGGGGAGCAGCTTGGGAACAGGTAAGTGATTGATATTCTGCTATTCTGAGTGATCCGACTGTGGGGGGGGGGGGGGGGGGGGGGGGGAGAACTGAAAATTGACGTCACAGGAAAGCTGTGACCTGATTGGCTGATAGGGAATCTGCACTAAATTTAAAAATTAAACATTGTTAAACTAATTAAACATAATCAATTAATCATAATTTCGAGGGGTATCTAAGCCAGAGATCGGAGAGTACTGTATTTAGCTTTTACATTTATAGTAGAAATCCAGTGCTAGGAAACATATAGTTAACAGTAACTTTAACAAAAATTTTTTTAAAAATGTAATTTATTAATTAATTACAGCAATATCAATTAGAGGGGTGCAGTGCTCTGACAGTGAGATGTAGCAGGTCCGGGAGGCTTCCAGCGTCCCGGATGGCTTCATCTGCAGAAAGTGCACCCAACTGGAGCTCCTCACAGGCCGCATGGTTCGGTTGGAGCAGCAGTTGGATGCACTTAGGAGTATGCAGGTGGCGGAAAGCGTCATAGAAGGGGGAGGGCAAACAGGCAGAGGTCGTGGTACATATTGGTACTAACGACATAGGCAGGAAGGGGGATGAGGTCCTGCAGCAGGAGTTCAGGGAGCTAGGCAGAAAGATAAAAGACAAGGGGCGGGATTCTCCGACCCCCCGCCGAGTCGGAGAATCGCCGGGGGCTGGCGTGAATCCCGCCCCCGCCGGTTGCCGAATTCTCCGGCACCGGATATTCGGTGGGAGTGGGAATCACGCCACACCAGTTGCCGGACCCCCCCCCCCCGCAATTCTCCGGCCCGTGATGGGCCAAAGTCCCGCTGCTGGAATGCCTGTCCCGCCGGCGAGAATCAAACCACCTCTCTTACCGGCGGGACAAGGCGGCGCGGGCGGGCTCCGGGGTCCTGGGGGGGGGGGGGGGCGCGGGGCGATCTGGCCCCGGGGGGTGCCCCCACGGTGGCCTGGCCTGCGATTGGGGCCCACCGATCTGCGGGCGGGCCTGTGCCGCGGGGGCACTCTTTTCCTTCCGCCTTCGCCATGGTCTCCACTATGGCGGAGGCGGAAGAGATCCCCTCCACTGCGCATGCGCGGGGATGCCGTGAGCGGCCGCTGACGCTCCCGTGCATGTGCCGCACGGCAAAGTCATTTCCGCGCCAGGTGGCGGGGCACCAAAGGCCTTTCCCGCCAGCTGGCGGGGAGGAAATCAGTCCGGCGCGGGCCTAGCCCCTCAAGGTGAGGGCTCGGCCCCCCCAAGATGCGGAGAATTCCGCACCTTTGGGGCGGCGCGATGCCGGACTGATTCACGCTGTTTTTGGCACCGGTCGGTGGACATTGCGCCGATTGCGGAGAATCCCGCCCAAGACCTCTAGGGTTGTAATCTCAGGATTACTCCCTGTGCCACGTGCCAGTGAGGCTAGAAATAGGAAGATAGAGCAGCTAAACACGTGGCTAAACAGCTGGTGTAGGAGGGTGTAGCTGGACCACTGGGAGCTCCTCCGAGGCAGGTGTGACCTGTATAAGAAGGAGGGGTTGCATCTAAACTGGAGAGGCATAAATATCCTGGCCGTGAGGTTTGCTAGTGTCACACGAGAGGGTTTAAACTAGTATGGCAGGGGGTGGGCACCGGAGCAATCTGTCAGAAGGTGAAAAAATTGAGGGAGAACTCGGAAATAGGGACAGTATGGCTCTGAGGAAGAGCAGACAGGGAGATGTTGCTGAAAACAGTGGGACTGGTGGCCTGAAGTGCATATGTTTTAATGCAAGAAGTATAACAGGTAAGGCAGATGAACTTAGAGCTCGGATTAGTACTTGGAACTATGATGTTTTTGCCATTACAGAGACCTGGTTGAGGGAAGGACAGGATTGGCAGCTAAACATTCCAGGATTTAGATGTTTCAGGCGGGATAGAGGGGGAGGTAAAAGGGGCGGTGGAGTTGCGCTACTGGTTCGGGACAATATCACAGCTGTACTGCAGGAGGACACCTCAGAGGGCAGCGAGGCTATATAGGTAGAGATCAGGAATAAGAAGGGTGCAGTCACAATGTTGGGGGTTTACTACAGGCCATCCAACAGCCAGCGGGAGATAGAGGAGCAGATAGGTAGACAGATTTTGGAAAGGAGTAAAAGCAACAGGGTTGTTGTGATGGAAGACATCAACTATTGACTGGGACTCACTTAGTGCTAGGGGCTTGGACGGGTCAGAGTTTGTAAGGAGCATCCAGGAGGGCTTCTTAAAACAATATGTAGATAGTCCAACTAGGGAAGGGGCTGTACTGGACCTGGTATTGAGGAATGAGCCCGGCCAGGTGGTAGAAGTTTCAGTAAGAGAGCATTTCGGGACCAGTGACCACAATTCAGTAAGTTTTAAAGTGCTGGTGGACAAGAATAAGAATGGTCCTAGGGTGAATGTGCTAAATTGGGGGAAGGCTAATTATAACAATATCAGGCGGGAACTGAAGATCATAGATTGGGGACGGATGTTTGAGGGTAAATCAACATCTGACATGTGGGAAGCTTTCAAATGTCAGTTGAAAGGAATTCAGGACCGGCATGTTCCTGTGAGGAAGAAGGATAAATATGGCAAATTTCGCGATCCTTGGATAACAAGGGATATTGTAGGCCTCGTCAAAAAGAAAAAGGAGGCATTTGTCAGGGCTAGAAGGCTGGGAACAGACGAATCCTTTGTGGAATATAAGGAAAGTAGGAAGGAACTTAAGCAAGGAATCAGGAGAGCTAAAAGGGGTCACGAAAGGTCATTAGCAAACAGGGTTGAGGAAAATCAAAAGGCGTTTTACACGTACATAAAAAGCAAGAGGGTAGCCAGGGAAAGGGTTGGCCCACTGAAGGACAGGCAAGGGAATCTATGTGTGGAGCCAGAGGAAATGGGCGAGGTACTAAATGAATACTTTGCATCAGTATTCACCAAAGAGAAGGAATTGGTGGATGTTGAGTCTGGCGAAGGGTGTGTAGAAAGCCTGAGTCACATTGAGATCCATAAAGACGAGGTGTTGTGCGTCTTGAAAAATATTAAGGTGGATAAGTCCCCAGGGCCTGATGGGATCTACCCCAGAATACTGAAGGAGGCAAGACAGGAAATTGCTGAGGCCTTGACAGAAATCTTTGGATCCTCACTGTCTTCAGGTCATGTCCCGGAGGACTGGAGAATAGCCAATGTTGTTCCTCTGTTTAAGAAGGGTAGCAAGGATAATCCAGGTAACTACAGGCCGGTGAGCCTTATGTCAGTGGTAGGGAAATTACTGGAGAGAATTCTTCGAGACAGGATCTACTCTGTTGCTGATTTTCTCCTTGGTTCAATTGCTTTGTTTTATTACCTTTGCTCTCGAGTCGCCAGATATCTTTATGATACTGCCACGAGGTTCAAGTC
The DNA here is from genome assembly GCF_047496885.1 of Scyliorhinus torazame. NCBI lineage: Eukaryota > Metazoa > Chordata > Chondrichthyes > Carcharhiniformes > Scyliorhinidae > Scyliorhinus > Scyliorhinus torazame. The sequence goes on along the minus strand of NC_092714.1, from coordinate 71,220,500 downwards.
CGAGTAATGATCAATAATCCAGTACACTGATTAGTAAGATTTAAATCAAAGCACATTTATTATACACAGTAATCGCGACTCATGCACAAATTCTACGTCTAAGCTACTTCTACAACTAACAGGCCTATACTTAACTTTGGACTGGCCCACCAGATCAGGGGAACAAATGGCCTTTCGTTCGGGTTCTGAGTCTGCGGGATTCGAAGTTGGTACGGATTGGTAGCTAGGAGCGCCTATCTCGTAGCGAGCGTTGAATTAAGACTTACGAGTTTGATGATCACTGGAGTCACTGCACCGGTCACGGTCAATGTTAGTTCGTTGTTGCTGGGTGACCCAGGCAGGAAGAAGAGCGTGAAGAGGTGAAGAAGAGCGATTTGAACTTGGGCTCAACTCTTATAGTCCCCAGGGGCTTCCCGCCTTTCGGGGCGGACCCTGTACCTGGTCCCAAGTGATTGGACTTTGTCCCAATCGCTTGGTTCGATTTTCTCCAGTACTGGAGCGGTTCCCTGATCGATGGGCAGTCTTGAGGTACTCGTTCACCTCCTTTGTTTTGGCTCCTGCTGGCGCCGAGGAGTCTGGCTTTGCTTTGTGTGTCAAAATGTTACTTATTGTTCCCGGGGATTGCTCATCAATATGCAGATGGCTGTTACTTTGTTATGCTGATGGTCGCTGTTATCGATGGTGTCTGGTTTTTGCAGAGGTAAATACACAGCAAACATGCAGCTGCTGGTTTTTTGTCTTGTTGGCTGACTTTCCCATCAGCCGTTGCCCTTCGCCATTTTAAATCGGGAGTTGGCCAATTTAGGTGGCTACAACTCCCATTTGGAAGCAAGGAGTCGTATTAGCGAGAGGCAGCACGGTTTTGTGAAGGGGTGGTCGTGTTTCACTGACTTGATAGAGTTTTTCGAGGAGGTCACAAAGATGATTAATGCAGGTAGGGCAATGGATGTTGTCTATATGGACTTCAGTAAGGCCTTGATAAGGTCCCTCATGGCAGACTGGTACAAAAGGTGAAGTCACACGGGATCAGAGGTGAGCTGGCGAGATGGATACAGAACTGGCTAGGTCATAGAAGGCAGAGAGTAGAAATGGAAGGGTGCTTTTCTGATTGGAGGGCTGTGATTAGTGGTGTTCCGCAGGGATCAGTGCTGGGACCTTTGCTGTTCATAGTATACATAAATGATTTGGAGGAAAATGTAACTGGTCTGATTAGTAAGTTTGCGGATGACACAAAGGTTGGTGGAATTGCGGATAGCGATGAGGATTGTCAGAGGATACAGCAGGATTTAGATCGTTTGAAGACTTGGGCGGTGAGATAGCAGATGGAGTTTAATTCGGACAAATGTGAGGTGATGCATTTTGGAAGGTCTAATACAGGTAGGGAATATACAGTGAATGGTACAACCCTCAAGAGTATTGAAAGTCAGAGAGATCTTGGTGTACAGGTCCACAGGTCACTGAAAGGGTCAACACAGGTGGAGAAGGTAGTCAAGAAGGCATACGGCATACTTGCCTTCATTGGCCGGGGCATTGAGTATAAAAATTGGCAAGTCATGTTGCAGCTGTATAGGACCTTAGTTAGGCCATACTTGGAGTATAGTGTTCAATTCTGGTCGCCACATTACCAGAAAGATGTGGAGGCTTTAGAGAGGGTGCAGAAGAGATTTACCAGGATGTTGCCTGAATGCCACGGGCCTGCCTGCCTGGTTGAGGGTGGCGGCTAGAGCGACGTCTGATGCATCGCTCTCGACTTGGAAGGGGAGCGTCTCGTCGACCGCGTGCATCGCAGCCTTGGCGATGTCGGCCTTGATATGGATGAAGGCCTGGTGAGCCTTGGCCATCAGGGGGAAAACGGTGGAGTGAATGAGTGGGTGTGCCTTGTCCGCATAGTTAGGGACCCACTGGGCGTAGTACGAGAAGAGGCCCAGGCATTGTTTGAGGGCCTTGGGGCAGTGGGGAAGGGGGAGTTCCATGAGGGGGCGCATGCGATCGGGGTCGGGCCCTAGCACTCCGTTTTGGGACCACTTGGCAAGGATGGCTAATCGGTTTGTGTTGAACACGCACTTCTCCTTGTTGTAGGTTAGGTTGAGGAGTTTAGCGGTGTGGAGGAATTTGGAAAGGTTAGCGTCGTGGTCCTGCTGGTCGTAGCCGCAGATGGTGACGTTATCCAGGTACGGGAAGGTGGCCCGCAGTCCGTACCAGTCAACCATTCGGTCCATCTCCCGTTGGAAGACCGAGACCCCGTTAGTGACCAAAGGGAACCCTAACGAAGTGGTAAAGGCGGTCGTCCGCTTCAAACGCGGTGTAGGGGTTCTTCCCCACTGCCCCAAGGCCTTGCGAATGGGGAGCTGGTGGTAGGCAGATTTCAGGTCCACTGTCGAGAAGGCCCGGTACTGTGCAATCTGATTGACCATATCAGATATGCGTGGGAGGGGGTATGCATCGAGCTGCGTGTACCGATTGATGGCCTGACTGTAGTCAACGACCATCTTGTTTTTCTCCCCAGTTTTCACAACTACCACTTGAACTCTCCAGGGGCTGTTGCTGGCCTCAATAACACCTTCCCGTAGCAGCTGCTGGACCTCAGACCTGATGAAGGTCCTGTCCTGGGCGCTGTACCGTCTGTTCCTGGTGGCGACAGGTTTGCAATCCGGGGTGACGTTTGCAAACAGAGAAGGCGGGTCAACCTTAAGGGTCGAGAGACCGCAGACAGTAAGGGGTGGTAGGGGCCCGCCAAATTTCAGGGTTAGGCTCCGGAGGTTGCACTGGAAGTCCAGGCCAAGTAGCAAGGCAGCGCAGAGGTCGGGGAGGACGTAGAGCCGGAAGCCGCTGAACTCTACGCCCTGGATGGTGAGGGCAGCGGTGCAGTACCCCCAGATCGCCACGGAGTGGGATCTGGAGGCCAGGGAGATTTTCTGGTTAATGGGGTGTACCGTGAGGGAGCAGCGCCTTACCGTATCGGGGTGGATGAAGCTCTCAGTGCTCTCGGAGTCCAGAAGGCAGGATATCTTCACTGTCGTCGACATGGTCGCGAGGTTGTGGGGTCGGGACTGGTCGGTCCTGATGGAGGCGAGACGCGGCTGGTCGGTTGTGGTTGCAGGCGATGAGTGGCCCGATGAGGTGGCCGACGAGCAGGGGTCCTGAGGCGGGGAAGATGGCGGCGCCCACAGGCCGCATGTGTCCTGAGGCAGGCAAGATGACGGCGCCCACGGGCCGCACGTATTTTGAGGCGAGCAAGATGGCGAGCAAGATGGCAGCACCCACGGGCCGCACGTGTTGTGAGGCGAGCAAGATGGCGGCACCCACGGGCCGCATGTGGTCTGAGGCGAGGAAGGTGGCGGTGCCCATGGGTCGCATGTGAGGGGGTGCAGGGACAATAGCGGCGATTGAGCGGGCCTTGGCACACAGCAGCAAAATGTCCTTTCACAGAGCGCGCTCGGTGCCGGGCAGTGCTGCCGGGGGTGTTTTGTCTGTCCGCAGAAGTAGCACTTGGGTCCCCCGGGGTTGGTTGGCTGCAGCGCGACGCAGGCCTGGGGTTGGCTGGGGGCGGTCACTGATGAGGTCCATGATGGGGTGTTCGCTGGCGGGGTCCATGATGCCCAGGAGCGGTGGGCCGTGCGGTCGGGGGCATTCGCCTGTACATTGCATGAGGTGACTGTGAGCGAGATCGCTAGTTTCTTGGTCGCCGCGAGGTCGAGGGTAGCCCCTTCTAAGGGGCGCTGGCAGATGTAGGCCGACCCTATGCCCATAATGAACGTGTCTCTAACGAGCAGGTCAGAATGTTCAACGGCCGAAACGGCCTGGCAATCGCAGTCCCTCGCCAGGGCGTGCAGGGCACGCCAGAAATCTTCCACAGACTCACCGGAGAGTTGATGCCGCGTGGACAGGAGGTGCCTGGCGTCGATTTTGTTGGTCTGCTGAGTGTAGTTCTCCTTCAGTAGCGCCATGGCCTCAGTGTAGGTCGGCACGTCCCGGATAAAGGGAAAGATAACGGAGCTCAGCCACTTGTAAAGGATCTGGAGCTTCTGTGCCTCTGAGGGTGGTTCTGTCGCAGATACGATGTTTGCTTCAAAGCAAGCTAGACAATGTGCGAAGGCCGACTTGCCGTTGTCTGCTTGAGGGTGCTGCTGCAGGCGATCAGGCTTGATGTGGAGATCCATCGTTGTAAAATCTCTGCGTAATAAATTGATGCACTATCAATTACGACGAGAAAGAGTAGAGTGTAATCGAGGCTTTTATTACGCAGAGATGTGTAGCCGCCCGTAGCTGCTGCCAAAATGGCTGCAGTTCGGAGAGCCCACACATTTATACTCCGCCTACTGGGCTGAGCCAGCAGGCAGGGATCTATCCCCGTACCTGTAGTACAGGGGCCTTACCGTAATACCCCTCATATGCGGTACCACAAGACAACAGTGGTGACTACCACACACAGAGGGTAGTGGGTGCCTGAAACTCACTGCCGGAGGAGGTGGTGGAAGCAGGGACGATAGTGACATTTAAGGGACATCTTTACAAATGCATGAATGGGATGGGAATAGAGGGATACGGACCCCGGAAGTGTAGAAGATTTTAGTTGAGATGGGCAGCATGGTCGGCGCAGGCTTGGAGGGCCAAAGGGCCTGTTCCTGTGCTGTACTTTTCTTTGTTCTTTGTTTTGTTAAAGGCTTGTGGACTGTCATTATCCCAAAATACCTGTCATAGATGTAGTGGTGAAATTTAATTAAACCAAATATGACCACTAAGCCTTCCTTCACATCTGCAAGTAGTGCATCCAAAAGAGTCTGGGCCACGTAGGCATTAGGTCTTTCTGTGCGATCTTTCCAATGATGTGAGAGTACTGCCCTGACTCCATAAGGGGAGGCATCATACATCATTATGAGCTCTTTCTTGGGATCATAACGAGCCAATAAACTAGACGGTAGTAGCTGCCATTTTACTCTTTCAAAGTCCTCTTCTTGTAATTAGATTAGATTAGATTTTGTTTATTGTCACGTGTACCGAAGTACAGTTAAAAGTATTTTTCTGAAGGACTTCCGGTGGCGGCCATGGAGGGGCAGGTTGTACATTTGATAACTCCCGCCTGTAATGGACTTTTGGACCTTTCCCACCCACCCCCCCCCCCGGTTTTTTCCAGATTTTATGGGATAAAGCAGTGAAGAGTGAGACAGTAAGGAGGAATCCCCCTTCGGTGTATGGAGAATTGGACCAGAAGTGGCCGTGTGAGACGACAAAGTCCTATAAGGAAGCTGCGAACAGAGCTGGTAACACGGGACAGCATGGCAGAGGGCAAGGGCCACGGGGAGACGGCACAGTAGTCGACGGAGCAGCTGGTGAAGTTTTTCGAGGATTGCTTCGCGAAGCAGAAGAAGGACACGCTGGACTCGATTAAGGCTTCGATTGATTAAGTGGTTCAGAATCAGGAAACCCACGGGAGAGCGATCCAGGAGGTCGATCAAAAGTTGTCCGAGCACGAGGAGTATATAACCGTGCTGGAAAGCAAGGTGGGGATGATGAAGGACCGCCAGAAAAGAATGCAGGAGAAGCTGGAGAATAGGTCCAGGAGACAGAATCTCAGAATTGTTGGCCTCCCTGAAGGCAGTGAGGGATCGGATGCGAGGGCCTATGTGACGGACATGTTGGAGAAGTTGATGGGGGCTGGGGCGTTCCCTCGTCCTCTGGAATTGGACAGAGCGCACAGAGACCTCGCGAGGAAGCCCAGAGCGAACGAACCACCGAGGGCCATGGTGGTACGTTTTCACCGTTTCATGGACAAGGAACACATTTTGCGGTGGGCCAAAAAAGAACGGAGCAGCAAGTGGGAGAACCGTGAGTTGCGCATTTATCAGGACTTGGGAGCGGATTTGGCCAAGACGCGAGCTGGGTTCAATCGGGCAAAAACGACCCTCTTTAAGAAGAGGGTGAAGTTCGGGATGTCTGTGGGTCACACATGAGGAACGGGACTTCTACTTTGAAACGCCAGACGAAGTATGGACCTTTATTAAAGAAATGAAGCTGGAGGCGAATTAAAAGACACTTAAGCCTTGGAGAAGTACTGTGGCAGCGATTTGTGGTGCTGGATTGTAAAAATGTAAGTAGCTCTATGTGAAATAATGGGCTGCGTGGATAGTTAAAGGTTGATCTGTCCTGGAGGGACCTTGTTAGAGGGGGGGATGAGTTTTGAATTTAGTTCTGCTTTTTGGGTGACTACTTTTCGAAAGTGATTGTTTCTTCACTGGGTTTTTTCTGTTGTTTGTTTACTGAGGAATGTGATGCTTTTAAAATGTTTGTTCATGTGGGGGGGGGGGGGGGGCGGGGAGAGGAGAGTACAATAGGGAGACAGACTGCTTGGAGCCAGGGGCGGGAGCCATCGAGTCAGCATGGGTCAGCTGACTCTCGGAAGCGCAGTGGGGGGGGGGGGGGGCGGGGGGGGTTGGACAGGTGTTAAGCTGGAGCTTGACTTGGGGGATTGGGTTCTTAGTGTTGTTGCTAGGGGGGGGAGGGGAAGCTGCTTTGCTGACAGGGGAGGAACTGTTATTAGGAGACAAATGGGAGGTCGGGAATGGCGACAGCCCGAGTGGGGACTCGAGGAAGCGGAGGGCGCGAGCTCGAGGCTGGCCTAAAAAGGGTGATGGCTAGTCGGCAGGGGAGCGGCCAGGCTGATCACATGGAATGTGAGAGGACTGAATGGGCCGGTCAAGAGGGCTCGCGTGTTCGCGCTTTGAGGGAACTGAAGGCGGACATGGCAATGCTACAAGAGACACACCTAAAGGTTACAGACCAGACGAGATTGAGGAAGGGGTGGGTTAGCCAAGTGTTCCACTCAGGACTGGACTCAAAGACTAGTGGGGTAGCGATCTTGATCAGCAAACAAGTGGCATTCGAGGCAGGGAGAATTGTGTCAGACAAGGAGGGTAGGTACATAATGGTGAGTGGGAAGCTGGAGGGGGTGCGAGTGGTACTTGTGAACATAAATGTTCCAGATTGGGGCAACGTGGAATTTATGAGGCGGGTGTTAGGTAAGATCCCAGACTTAGAGTCACATAGCCTGATCATTGGAGGGGACTTCAACACAGTCATTTATCCGGAATTGGACCGGTCAATATCCAGGACAGGGAGGAGGCCGGTGGCGGCAAAGGAATTGAAGGGTTTTATGGAACAGATGGGGGGTGTAGACCCATGGAGGTTTGCACGGCCGAGGAAGAAGGAGTTTTCCTTTTATTCTCATGTCCACAAGGTATACTCTCGCATCAACTTTTTTCTTCTGAGCAGGGCGCTAATACCAAAGTGGTGGATACTGAGTATTCGGCTATTGCAGTGTCGAATCATGCCCCGCACTGGATGGATCTACGGATTAGTGTGGAGAGAGGGCAACGCCCGCTGTGGAGACTGGATGTGGGGTTGCTAGCGGACGAGGCGGTCTGTGGGCGGGTTAACAAGTCCATCCAAAACTACCTGGAAACAAATGATACTGGGAGGCTCTGCAGCGACGGTTTGGGAAGCTCTGAAGGCAGAAGTCAGAGGGGAATTAATCTTGATACGGGCCCACAGAGAAAAGGCGGAACGGGCTGAGAGGAATAGATTAGTGGAGGAGATACTCCAGGTGGACAGGAGATACTCGGAGGTCCTGGACACGGGGCTCCTGAGGGAGCAGCGGAGGTTACAGGTGGAGTTTGGGCTGTTGACCACAGGGAAAGCAGTGGAACAGTTGAGGAAGGCAAGGGGGGCAATCTATGAGAACGGGGAAAAGGCAAGCAGAATGTTGGCGCACCAGCTCAGGAAAAGAGAGGCGGCCAGGAAGATAGGTAAAGTAAAGAGTAGAGACGGTAATACTGTCCTGGACCCAGTGGGGGTGAACGAGGTGTTTAAGGACTTTTATAGTAAATTATATGAGTCGGAACCCCCGGCTGGGGTGGAGGGGATGAGGCAATTTCTGGATCAGTTGAAGTTCCCGAGGATGGAGGAGGACCTGGTGTAGGGGCTGGGAGCCCCAATTGAGATTGAGGAAATAATCAAGGGGCTGGAGGACATGCAGTCGGGCAAGGCCCCAGGGCCTGACGGCTACCCGGTGGAATTCTATAAGAAGTTTCCAGAGATATTGAGCCCACTGCTGGTGAGGACATTTAACGAAGCAAGAGAGAAGGGAGTCCTCCCCTCAACAATGCTGCAGGCCTCGATTTCATTGATCTTGAAACGGGAGAGGGATCCGGAACAATGCGGGCCATACAAGCCGATTTCCCTACTGAATGTGGATGCCAAACTGCTGGCTAAGATACTGGCCACAAGGATAGAGGACTGTGTCCTGGGGGTGATAGGGGAAGACCAGGTGGGATTTGTTAAGGGCAAGCAACTCAAGGCCAATGTTTGAAGGCTTCTAAATGTTATTATGATGGCCTCAGAAGGAGAGGACGCGGAGGTGGTGGTAGGGATGGATGCCGAGAAGGCTTTTGATCGGGTGGAGTGGAATTATCTGTGGGAGGCTCGCTCTACGCAGATGACCTGCTCTTGTACATTCCGGACCCGTTGCAGGGGATGAGGGAAGTTATGTGAATCTTGGGGGAATTTGGCAATTTTTCAGGGTATAAATTGAATATGGGGAAAAGCGAGATGTTTGCGATCCAGGCAAGAGGGCAGGAGAGGAGACTGGGAGAGCTGCCGTTTAGAATGGTAGTGAAGAGCTTTCGATATCTGGGAATCCAGGTGGCCCGGAAATGGGAGATACTACACAAGTTAAACCTATCCTGGTTGGAAGAACAAATGGAAGGGGACTTTAAGAGATGGGACATGCTCCCGCTATCACTGGTGGGGAGGGTACAGACCGTGAAAATGACGGTCCTTCCCAGATTTCTGTTTGTCTTTCAGTGCCTTCCCATCTATATCCCAAAGGCTTTTTTCAAGCGGGTGAATAAGATTATTTTGGGCTTTGTGTGGGCGAGTAAAACCCCACGAGTGAAGAAAGTGTTGCTGGAGCGCAGTTGGGGGGAGGGTGGGTTGGCGCTGCCAAACTTCTGCAATTACTACTGGGTGGCTAATATAGCCATGATTAGGAAGTGGGTAATGGGGGAGGGGTCGGCATGGGAGCGGATGGAGGCAGCGTCATGTAAAGACACCAGTCTGGGAGCATTGGTAACGGCACCTCTGCCGTTCTCGTCGGACCAATACTCCATAAGTCCGGTGGTAGTGGCGGCTCTGAGAATCTGGGGGCAGTGGAGGAGATATAAGAGAGTGGAGGGAGCATCGATTTGGACCCCGATTTATAATAACCACAGGTTTGTACCGGGTAGGCAAGATGGCGGGTTCCAGAGGTGGCAGGGGGCAGGAATCAGAAGGATGGGGGATCTATTTATAGATGGGAGCTTTCCCAGCTTGAAAGCTTTGGAGGGTAAATTTAAATGACCAGGGAATGGTTTTAGGTATTTGCAGGTGCGAGACTTCCTGAGAAAACAGGTGCCGGCCTTTCCGCTGCTGCTGCCACGGGGGATACAGGATAGTGTAGTTTCCAGTACCTGGGTGGGGGAGGGGAAGGTATCGGATATTTACCAGGAGCTTTCGGAGGCGGAGGGCAAGTGGGAGGACGAGCTAGGAGGAGAGATAGAGGTAGGTCTATGGGCGGATGCCCTAAGCAGGGTTAATACCTCCTCATCGTGCGCCAGGCTTAGCCTGATACAATTTAAGGTAGTCCACCGGGCACACATGACAGTGGCCCGGATGAGCAAGTTTTTCGGGTCGAGGATGTGTGTGCAAGGTGCGCAGGAAGCCCAGCAAATCATGTCCACATGTTTTGGGCTTGCCCGAAGCTTAGAGGGTTTTGGCAGGGTTTTGCTAAGGCAATGAGCACTTGCTAAAAACATGGGTGGTGCCGAGTCCGGAGGTGGCAATCTTTGGAGTGTCGGAAGAGCCGTGAGTTCAGGGGGCGAAAGAGGCCAACGTTCTGGCCTTTGCCTCCCTCGTAGCCCAGAGACGGATCTTATTACTGTGAAGGGACTCGAAGCCCCTGAGTGTAGAGACCTGGGTTAGTGACATGGCTGGGTTTCTCTGTCTTGAGAAAATAAAGTTTGCCTTCAGAGGGTCAATGTTAGGGTTCTCCCGGAGGTGGCAGCCGTTCGTCGACTTTCTCGGGGAAAATTTAAAATGTCAGCAGATGCAGTATTCCAAGGGGGGGGTTTGTTGTTGTGTGGTTGAGGTGTGTGAAGATTGGGCTGGGGGGGGGGATGTTGATGTCATTTTTTTTGTTACTGTTGTAAAAAATTTCTAATACCTTAATAAAATATTATGAAAAAAAAAAGTTTTTTTCTGCGAGCAGCTCAACAGATCATTAAGTACATGAAAAGAATATAAAAGAAAATAAACTACATAATAGGGCAACACAAGGTACACGATGTAACTACATAAACATAAACACCGGCATCAGGTGAAGCATACATGGTTAATGAGGTCAGTACATAAGAGGGTCGTTTAGGAGTCTGGTGACAGTGGGGAAGAAGCTGTTTTTGAGTCTGTTCGTGCGTGTTCTCAGCCTTTTGTATCTCCTGCCCGATGGAAGAATTTGAAAGAGTGAGGAAGCGGGTGGGACGGGTCTTTGATTATGCTGCCTGCTTTCCCCAGGCAGCGAGAGGTGTAAATGGAGTCAATGGATGGCGGGCAGGTTTGTGTGATGGACTGGGCGGTGTTCACGACTCTGAAGTTTCTTGCGATCGTGGGCTGAGCAGTTGTCATGCCAGGCTGTGATGCAGCCAGGTAGGATGCTTTCTATGGTGCATCTGTAAAAGTTGGTAAGAGTCAATGTGGACATGCCGAATTTCCTTAGTTTCCTGAGGAAGTATAGGCCATGTTGTGCTTTCTTGGTGGTAGCGTCGCCGTGGGTGGACCAGGACAGATTTTTGGATATGTGTACCCCTAGAAATTTGAAACTGCTAACCATCCCCACCTCTGTTCCATTGATGCAGACAGGGGCGTGTACAGTACTTTGCTTTCTGAAGTCAATGACCAGCTCTTTAATTTTGCTGGCATTGAGGGATTGATTGTTGTCGCTGCACCATTCCACTAGGTTCTCTATCTCCCTCCTGTATTCTGACTCGTCGTTATTTGAGATCCGGCCCACTATGGTCATATCGTGGCGCCTCACAAGACCATTTCTGGTATTTTTTCAATAGCAGCTGTAATGGCAACAGCAAGGAGGCCAAATTCGAGATGCACTTGGCATAATAATTGAACAGTCCTCGAAGGTATTCCAATTCCATGGCATTTCTGCGGCACGTTGTCACAGTGGTTAGCACTGCTGCCTCACAGCACCAGGGACCTTGGATGACTGTGTGGAGTTTGTACGTTCTCCCTGTGTCTGCATGGGTTTCCTCCGGGTGCTCTGGTTTCCTCCCCCAGTCCAAAGATGTGCAGGTTAGGTGGATTGGTCATGCTAAATTGCCCCATAGTATCCAAAAAGGTTAGGTGCGGCGTTGGTGGGAAGAAGGGGTAGAATGGGTTAGGATGGAGGAGGAATCTTGTAAGTGGTCTAGTTTGAGGGTTATGGTGACGGCAGTGTTGCCAATGGATCCAAGTAGGTATTCAGGGAGCCCAGTGGTTCAGTCCACAGTGAAGATATGGAATCAGTTGAGGAGGCATTTTAGCGTGGAAGGGATGTCAGTGTTAATGCCGCTGTGCGAGAATCATGAGTTTGAGCTGGGGGAGAGAGGGGGTGGGGAGGAGCTGGATAGTGTATACAGGGGGTGGAGGGAAATGGGGCTGGCCAAGGTGAGGGATCTGTATTTGGAGGAAGGGTTCGCCAGTCTGGAGGAGCTAAGGGAGAGGGTAGAGCTGCCGAGAGGGAGTGATTTCAGGTATCTGCAGGTTAGGGACATTGCATGAAAAGTCTAGAGGGGGTTCCCTAGGTTACCGGGATACACCCTGCTGGAGCGACTGCTGGTCCCGGATGTGGAAGGGGTGGGAAGAATTGGGGATATATACAAGTGGCTGGGGGAGCAGGGAGGCGAGTGGGTGGTGAAGATCAAGGAGAAATAGGAAGCGGAATTGGGAGGGGAGATCTATTGGGGAGCATGGAGTGAGGCACTGCGTAGGGTAAACGGGACCTCCTCCTATGCAAGGATGAGCCTGAAACAGTTTAAGGTGGTACACAGGGTGCATATGACTCGGGTGAGAATGAGTTAGTTCTTTCAGGGGGTAGCAGATGAGTGTGAGAGGTGTGGGCAGGGGCCAGTGAATCACGCGCACATGTTTTGGGGTTGCAAAATAATTGGGAAGATTCTGGGCGGGAGTGTTCGCGATTCCAGGATAGTGGAGGAGGGAGTGGACCCGGACCCTTTGGTGGTGATATTTGGGGTTTCAGAGAAGCCGGAGCTCATGGAGAGGTGGAAGGCCGAGGTCGTGGCCTTCACCTCTCTAATTGCATGGCAGCGAATTTTGCTGGAGTGGTGGTCGGCATCGCCACCGAGGGTAGCGGCTTGGTTGGGTGACCTGTACGACTTCCTGCGATCGGAGAAGATAAAGTATGAGTAAAGGGGCTCCTCAGGGGATTTGAGGAAAGGTGGGGGATGTTTGTGACTGTGTTTGAGGGGCTGTTCGTCGCGGGGGAAAGGGTGGTGAAAAGGGGGGAAAATCTGTACAGACTGTATAGTTGATTGTTGGAAAGCATGTTTCCCGGGGTGCTTGTTCACTGTAATCTGTTTTGATACATGTTTGTAATAAAATACATTTTTTTAAAAAAGGTTAGGTGGGGTTACTGGGTTATGGGGATAGGGTGGGGGCATGGGCCTAGGCAGGGTGCTCTTTCAGAGGATCGGTGCAGATTTGATGGGCCAAATGGCCTCCTTATGCACTGGAGTGATTGTATTCTATTCCATGAGTTTGTGGGATATGCACATTCTAATGGCTTTGACTTTGTCTTCCATGGGGTGTTGGCCATTTTTGTCTACCCGGTAGCCTAAATAGGATACTTCACTCGCCTGGAAAACACACCTTTCTCTTTTAAGATGTACTCCTGCTTTTGAAAATCACTGCAAGACCTCTTTTAGGTTTGCTAAATGCTCCTGCTCTGTAGTCCCTGTAATCAGAATGTCATTCAGGTACACTGCCACCTGGGTAACCCCTGGAGTATATTCTCCATGACTAGTTGAAATATGCCGACGAGACCCTGAAGGGTAGGCGAGTGTACTCGCACATGCCCTTATGGGTGTTATTCATGACGTTTTTGCACGAGGTTTTGTCTAGCTCGAGTTAGAGGTAGACATGGCTCATGTCTAGTTTTTTTGAGGAAAAAACTAGCCACCTGCTAGTTTGGTGAATAAATCCTCTATACGTGGCATGGGGAACCTGTCCAATTTGAGACCCAGTTGACTGTGAGTTTACAATCCCCACAGAGACAGATTGATGTATAGGGTCTGAGGACGGGAGCAATGGGTGCGGCCCACTCCATGAATTGCACGGCTTTTATTATCTCTAAACCCTCCAGACGCTTGAGCTCAGTTTCTACTTTCTCTAGCAGCGCGTATGGAACCGGTCATGCTCTGAAGTATTTTTGACATGCCATCGGGGTTGACATAGATTGTGGCTCTGACGCCTTTTATTTTTCCAAACCCCCTTGGAAAACTTCAAGGTATTTACTGATAATTTCATTAAGTCCCCCAACGCCCAATCTGAACATTTCCAGCCAATGCAGCCCGATTTGCTCGAGCCGATCTCTGCCTGTAAAACGTGGTCCCTGTCCTCTCATGACAATGAGTGGTAGTCGGGCTGACTATTATCTGTAGGTCAATTGAGTCGTCTGGTTGCCATAATCTGCAAAGGTTCCCCCATGTAGGTGGCTAATCCAGCTCTGGTGTCCTCTAATCTCAAAGGTAAGATTCCAGTCTGTTCTCCAATGACGGAGACAGCAGCCCCTGTCCACCTCAATTTCTAACGGATGACCTTAACGAGTAATGTTATCATTATTGGGGCATACTTAGTTGTAATAAAGAAGTTTAATTGCATCGTCTCATCATCTGGAAGTGCGCACACTTGCATGCTACGAGCCTGTTCTGGCCTTGGCGTCTTGCCTGGGTAATACATGTATTGCCGAGTCCAGCAACATTGTTGGTTGTGCCCTGCTGATGTGCTTACAGTAGTCCATTAGCTGGCACTTGCATTCCTCCCAAGTGGTTTCACTGGTGTACTTGGGGTTATCACATGGTTTCATCGACTGCCAGGGAGACTTTAGTAACTTGAGGAAGCCAGTGGTAAAAGAACAGAGATTTATTTAACTATATACAATTGTTCTGCTCAAGGCAGCAACTCACTCTCAGTGCAGTCCTTACTGGGAGAACTAACCACACCAGGCCCTGCTGTGGGTCGGCCTTTATATTCATTTGTAACGAGCTTCAGTTGGGGCCCTCTGCCCCCTATCTGAGAAGCTCGTACTCCTCAAGTCCTACGGGGAGATCAACAATGGTTTCCCTGTGGTCTTCATGGGGGTTATAACAGAGACCATGCGGAGTTTTGGTTCAGCAATGAGTGATTCTCATAGGTGCCTTCGTCTAAGGTATGGGCCTTCTTATGCGACGCCCTTCCCCCAAACTTGAGGACGCTACTGTCCGGTGCCCCTTGTAGTTCTTGAGTCCCTTTCTCTGCATTCTCCAGGGATAGGGCTGTCTCAATGGCAATTCTCAGTTCTAGATTAGGCCCCGCCAGTAACTTCTTTTGAGTGGTGATATTATTTATTCCACAAATCAGTCTATCACGTAGCACCTTTGTCAGGGATGGGCCAGATTAGTAGTATGTTATGGGCCTCGCATGTAATATGTTATGAGCCCCAAAGTGCATCATGGAGTTCACCTGACCCACAACTTTGAATAGATTGTGGTTATGGGGAGCACACGGCCCTATTCTGCAGGTGTGATGCAACAGAACTCTACAGTACTTTTAAATTAAAACACTGTTTATTTATGAAACCAGTTAACACTTTATAAACCCACAGTAAACATCTTAACAACTGTCAACACCAATAAATCCCCCAAAGAATATAGTACTCTCTAAGTAACTCTTAATCTTTCCTTGCAACATCCATAAGACAAAAAGAACCCTCTTTACAGAAAGACATCAGGTTTAACTTCACTACTGAGAACAGTTACCACTTTGAAATCACCAAATGAACATTCTTTAGCTTGCAGAGATTCATACACATCTTGCTGTGATTGCAGCTTTTCCAAATCTAAAACGAAACTAAACACACCCTGTAGCAAACAGCCTAAAGCGAAAGTAAAAGCAGACTGACAGCCCAGCTCCACCCACACTCTGACATCACTGATAAACACCCATTTCTTAAAGGCACATCCACTACAACTATTTTTATGAACACCCATTTCTTAAAGGTACTCTCACATGACAAGTATTCCACCAGTTTTTGCAACCTACTGAGGAATTCAGTGAAGGGTTCCCTGGGAGTCCTCCCTGCTGGATTAAAATGGTATCGTTTGAGGATGATTGATGGTTTAATGATTTCACATTAGGTCTACGAGATCATCAAAAGTTTTTTAAGTAGGAGCCTCCAGGTATGTTAGGCTTTTTATTATGCTGAACATTGGGCCCCGCAAGCTGTCAGGAGGATTATTTTCTGCTTCTAGTCTCCTACAATGTTATTAGCCTGAAAGAAATAATGCATGCGCTCTGAATATTGGGCCCAGTCTTATCCGTTAATATCATAATGCTTGAGTTTACCCAAAAAAGATTTTGCATTGCTTACTTCACTCTGAAGGCTGCTCGGGAATCATGGTTTACTCCATGTCGTCAATGTAATAACTCCTCCAAAGTCAGGCTTCATACAAACTCTACTCTATTTATAACGACAAGGATTTGGCACCCACCACAAAGACTGAATCTCTAGACTTAAATCTTGTAAATTTTGTTCAGTTTGCTCTGTATCTGCACGATAGATACCTTCCCATGTACATATGTTCATTCATTCACCACTTGTACATAGTCATGCATGTATATACCGCCATGTTCCAAAATTTATTTTAAAAAGGGAAGATGGCATAATATCCACTCATGTATATAATGAGATGCAGACAGGCAGTGATTGACACACAGGATAACCAATGAACACGCACAACACAGAACAACCAATCACCAGACAGGACACCACCACTATAAAGCCCACAGGGCATTAAGACTCTCTCTCAGGACACAGCTACTGAGATAGTTAGAGTGCACAAGCTAGTGAGCACCATCTCCATGTGGTAGGGAGCTAGTCTGGTCAAGCCAGTAGGATGTTATCAGTTAGATTAATAGAGTGGCAACCCACAGCAGATTATGTACAGCAATCAGCAAGTTCAATAAAACAGTGTTGGACCATCTCCTGTGTCGGAAGCTTGTTTCTAGTTTCACTGCATCCAGTTGCAGTCAACGTTGAACCAATTCACTTAACACATCACTGCGGGATAGGGCATCAGAGGGCTCGTTGAGCTTCCCCGGGCGATACAAGATCTCGTAATTATAGGTGGAGAGCTCGATCCTCCACCTCAAGAGCTTGTCATTTTTGATCTTGCCCCGCTGTGTATTATTAAACATAAAGGCAACCGACCGTTGGTCAGTGAGGAGAGTGAATCTCCTACCGGCCAGGTAATGCCTCCAATGCCGCACAGCTTCCACAATGGCTTGGGCCTCCTTTTCGACAGAGGAGTGCCGAATTTCGGAGGCATGGAGGGTGCGGGAAAAGAAGGCCATGGGCCTGCCCGCCTGGTTGAGGGTGGCGGCCAGAGCTATGTCCGATGCATCGCTCTCCACCTGAAAGGAGAGGGATTCGTCGACCGCGTGCATCGTGGCCTTGGCAATGTCTGCCTTGATGCGGTTGAAGGCCTGGTGGGCCTCAGTAGTCAGGGGAAAAATTGTGGACTGAATGAGTGGGCGGGCCTTGTCTGCATAATTAGGGACCCACTGGGCGTAATAGGATAAAAACCCCAGGCGTTGTTTCAGGGCCTTGGGGCAGTGGGGGAGAGGGAGTTCCAGGAGGGAGTATGCGGTCGGGGTCAGGCCCTAGGACTCCATTTTCCACTCCATAGCCAAGGATGCCTAAGGTTGGTGCGGAACACGCATTTCTCCTTATTATATGTGAGATTAAGGAGTTTGGCGATATGGAGGGACTTTTGGAGGTTTGCGTCGTGGTCCTGCTGATCGTGGCTGCAGGTGGTGATGTTATCTAGGTACGGGAAGGTGGCCCACAGGCCGTACCGGTCAACCATTCAGTCCATCTCTCGCTGGAAGACCGAGACCCCATTAGTGATGCCGAAAGGAACCCTAAGGAAGTGATAGAGGCGGCCATCTGCTTCGAACGCAGTGTATTGGCGGTCCTCCGGGCGGATGGGAAGCTGGTGGTAGGCGGACCTCAAGTCCACTGTGAAAAAGACTCGATACTGCGCAATCTGATTGACCATGTCAGATCTGCATGGGAGGGGGTACACGTCGAGCTGTGTGTACCGATTGATGGTCTGGCTGTAGTCAATGACCATCCTGTGCTTCTCCCCAGTCTTCACTACCACTACTCGAGCTCTCCAGGGGCTGTTGCTGGCCTCAATGACCCCTTCCCGCAAAAGCCGTTGGACCTCCGACCTGATGAAGGTCCTGTCCTGGGCACTGGACCGTCTGCTCCTAGTGGCAACGGGTTTGCAATCCGGGGTGAGGTTCGCAAACAGGGAAGGTGGATCGACCTTAAGGGTCGTGAGGCTGCAGACGGTGAGGGGGGGCAGGGGTCCGCCGAATTTTAAAGTCAGGCTTTGGAGATGGCACTGAAAATCCAGGCCAAGTAACAGGGAAGCGCAGAGGTGGGGGCGGACGTAGAGCCGGAAGTTGCTGAACTCTACGCCTTGGACGATGAGAGCCGCGTTACAGTACCCCCGGATTTCAACGGAATGGGATCCGGAGGCCAGGGAGATTTTCTGGGTGACGGGGTGTACCGTGAGGGAGCAGCGCCTTTCCGTAGTGGGGTGGATGAAGCTCTCTGTGCTCCCGGAGTCAAAGAGGCAGGTCGTCTCGTACCCATTGATCTTCACCGTCATCGTCGCGGTCGCGAGGTTGCGGGGCCGGGACTGATCCAGGGTGATAGAGGCGAGCTGCGGCAGATGCTGGGAGGTCCCGGGCTGGTCAGCGGTGGCGGATGTAGTGGTAGGCGATGAACGGCCAGACGAGCAGGGGTCCTGCGACGCAGTCCAAAATGGCGCCGAAGATGGTGGCACCCACAGGGCGCACATGGCAGGGGCAAAGATGGCGGCGCCCACGGGCCGCACGTGCCTTGCGGTGAGGAAGATGGCGGCACCCACGGGTCGCACGAGGCTTGTGAAGGGGACAATGGCAACGCCCGTGGGGGATGTAGAAACGCCGGGCCTGGAAACAGCGGCGATCGACCGGGCCTGACAAACAGAAACAAAGTGTCCTTTCTTCCCACACCTGTTTCAGGTCGCGCTCCGCGCCGGGCAGCGCTGCCTGAGGTGTTTGTTTTGTCCGCTAAAATAACACTTGGGCCCCCCAGAGTTGGCTGGCTGCCACGCGGCGCAGGCTTGCGGTGAGCTGGAGTCGGCAGCTGGTGGAGCCCACGAGGGTGCCGCGCGGTCGGGGGCGTAGGACTGAACATTACGGGAGGCCACTTCTAACGAATTAGCGAGCTGCCTAGTCACCGCAAGATCAAGCGTACCCCTTTCCAGTAGCCGCTGACGGATGTACGCAGACTTCATGCCCGTGACGTAAGTGTCTCTAATTAAAAGTTTGGTGTGCTGGACTGCCGAAACTGCCTGGCAGTCACAGTTCCTACCTTGGATCTGCAGGGCACAAAATAAATCGTCCAGAGTCTCCCCGGGGAGTTGCTGTCTCGTGGCCAGGAGGTGCCTGGCGTACACTTGGTTCACCAGTCAAACGTAATGTCCCTTCAGGAGTGCCATCGCTTCGGAGTAGGTGGGTGCATCCCGGATGAGGGGAAAAATGTCAGGGCTCACCCGTGAATAGAGGACTTGGAGCTTCTGCCCGTCCGAGGGTTCTTCAGCGGCTGCTCTGAGGTAGCCATCGAAGCAGGCTAGCCAGTGGTCGAAGGTGGACGTGGCGTTGGCTGCTTGAGGGCTCAGCTGCAGGCGATCAGGCTTGATGCGGAGATCCATCGTTTAAAAATCTTGTTCAATAAATTGATGCACCGTCAATTACCACACGACGAGAATGATGGAACAATCATTGTTAAACAAGATGTTGTGCCTCCTGTAGCTGGAACCAGGATGGCTGCAGCACAGAAGAGTACACACATTTATACGCCGCCTGCTGGACAGGCCCAGCAGGCAGGGATTTACCATTGTACCTCTAATATACGGGCAGTGCCGTAACACATATAATATACCACTAGTGGTGACTACCACACTGTTATCAGTTTTGATGCATGGGTGATTAAATGAAGTATATCTTTAAGTGAAGCAGCAGAGCGAATGAGAATTCAGAAGTTACCAGGGAGAAAACTTTGCTAGTATCTGCTTGTTTGAACAAGAGCTTCATACTTATCAGCACCAGAAAGAGAGATGGGCTGGGATTCAGTTTGATTGATTGGCTGGGGGCCAATTAATTGGCAGAAATGGTCGTATTCTACCTGGTAACAGGTGGTGATTGGTGGCATGGTTCAGTGGGATGGTTCTCAGAGACATGTGAGTTTCAGTTTGACTCCTGGACACAGTGAGACTAGAAAATGTTTTTTCTCCCTCTCCAGAAAGGCTTTGAGTGCTGTATTCCTGAGGCTGCAGAGAACCTGGATGAATGAATCTACAGGAAAACCATTACATGCTGCAGGCAGAGATCAGACTCTCTCTCCAAAAAGGCTGTGAAGGTTGTATTCCTAAAACTACAGTGGTCTGAATAAATCTACAGTAAAAACCTTGAATTGAATGCAAAGTTTAAACAGGAGTAAGGTGCTGGAAACACCTATCTGAAACAAAGAGTCTCTTTTACTTATTTTTTTTTTACCCCTTACTTCCCCCTGCGTTTTTCTGTCTTGTGTGTGTATTTAGAGGGTTGGGGAGGTGACTTAAATCACGGAATTAGGAATTGGATAATAGTTACCAGTTGTATTTGCTGCAGATTACATTACAGCTTTTGTTATAAATATACAGTAATTGTGTTTAAACTCACAAACCTGGTGACTGTGATTATTGGACAGTCAAGGGCCAAAGACTTTGGGTATTTGTCTAAGAATTATTGGTTAATTCACTTGTGTTATGACTCCAGGTCAAGTGGGGCCGGAATTTACTGCGCACTTGCCCAGGGTCAAGTCACTCTCGGATTTTTCAAACTCAGGGCACCACCACTTTGCCACCACTTCTGGTGGGTCTGTCTTGCTGGTGAGACAGGGTATATACAGGGATGGTGATGGAGGAATCTGGGACACTGTAAAATATGATTCATGAGTATGACTGTCAGGCTTGACTAATCTGTCAGTCAGCTGTCCCAATTTTGGCACAAACCCCATATTTTAGTGAAGACAACTTTGTAGGGCGGAATGGAAAATGTGCCTTTGTAATGTCCAGTTTCTTGGTTGCTACTCGATTGAGAATGATGTGTCATTATTAGATTTTGTTGATAAAACTGAATAGCTTGCCAAGTAATTTCAGACTTACTCACACTGCTGTGAGACTGGAGCCACACATAGACCAGGCAAGGCTAGAGCAGAGATTTCTTTCCCTAAAGGACATTTTGAACCAAATGGGTTTTATAACAAACCAGTAGTTTCATGATCACCATTACTAATACTAGCTTTTTATTCCAGATGTATTAGATTTATTGAACTAATTCCTGCATTGCCATGGTAGGATTTGAATGTATACACCTAGATCATGAGACCAGGCCTCTGGATTACCAGTAAAATAACATAATCACAATGCCATGATTTCCCATGTAAAAACTGGGCAGGATTTGATAGTCCCATTTGTAAATTAAACACTATGCAACAGCATCAATTCTCAGGAACCAACAAACACTTATTTGCAATAAATGACTTCACCAAAGTTCTCACATAATCAACTAACCTATTGTCACGATCCACTGATGGTAGTTGCGAGCATATCCCAACTTGAAAAAACAGTTTGTGGGGGTCTATAGTTTTGTTTTTGGAATGGTGCGAGGAGTCGTGTGAAATCCCAGTGAGAACCAGCCCAGTTGTTGTGTAACAATTATTAAAGACTATTTAATAAATTAAAGAAAAGACAAATACACACGAACAGGACTACAATAGTCAGGGACAATTAACTATATAAATCACTAAATACGCACAGTTTGTGTAGAATGTCCCCCTTGCTCCAAAATATATCTTTGATCCCTGAACACTTTAAGACTTTCCCTTTCCCCAAACAACATCCAAACTGCATAAATCTATAAGTCAAATCCATCTTGTAGTTACTACACAATACAGGGCTGCTAATCAAGTCTGGGAAACGTCTTTTATGTTCCAGCGAAGATATTTAAACAGTCTTTCCAAAGGTTTCAACACAGCCTTGGCTCTAAGATTTACATGCCTAGCTTCCTGGTTGTGAGTTGTGGACTAGCCTCTCAGGCTGTTAAATGTAAACTGGCCTACCTGTTCCTGAGGGTGCTGGCAATTATATAATTTTGCCCCTTTGATTCTCCACGCTACGTATTTGGCTGCCTGCATCCCCCAAATTATTTGACTATAGAAATTAGCATGTTTTTGGAGGGGGAGAGGGGGCGGGGGGGAGTATTACTTCGTGTTATTTGGTTAGTTTACCATGTTAGTTACACAATGTTATATTGCAGTTATCATGTTACTTGTATTTTTATTTCTTTGATTTGTAAGGGAAAAAAATTGTGTTTGAAAACTTTAAAATATATTTTTTTAAAAAGAAATTAGCATGTTTATACCTCCACTGATCTCTCAGTCATTTATCTTACATTAATATGCTATTTCAAGCCATAATATAGACAGAACAACAAAGAAAAGTACAGCACAGGAATAAGCTCTTCCACCCTCCAAGCCTACGCCGACCATGCTGCCCGTCTAAACTAAAATCTTCTACACTTCCGGGGTCTGTATCCCTCTATTCCCATCCTATTCATGTATTTGTCAAGATGCCCCTTAAATGTCACTATCGTCCCTGCTTCCACCACCTCCTCCAGCAGCGAGTCCCAGGCACCCTCTACCCTCTGTGTAAAAAACTTGCCTCGTACATCTCCTCGAAACCTTGCCCCTTGCACCTTAAACCTATGCCCCTCTACCCTGGGGGAAAGTCTCTGACTATCCACCTCATAATTTTGTGGACTTCTATCAGGTCGCCCTTCAACCTCCGGCGTTCCAGTGAGAACAAACTGATTTTATTCAACCTCTCATCTGGGGCTGGTTTAGCACAGCGGGCTAAATAGCTGGCTTGTAACGCAGAACAAGGCAGCAGCACGGGTTCAATTCCTGTACCAGCCTCCCCGAACAGGTGCTGGAATGTGGCGACTCGGGGCTTTTCACAGTAACTTCATTGAAGCCTACTTGTGACAATAATAATAATTATTATTATTATCATAGCTAATGCCCTCCATACCAGGCAACATCCTGGTAAATCTCTTCTGCACCCTCTCTAAAGCCTCCACATCCTTCTGGTAGTGTGGCGACCAGAATTGAACACTATACTCCAAGTGTGGCCTAACTAAGGTTCTATACAGCTGCAACATGACTTGCCAATTCTTATACTCAATGCCCGGCCAATGAAGGCAAGCATGCCGTACGCTTTCTTGACTACCTTCTCCACCTGTGTTGCCCCTTTCAGTGACCTATGGACCTGTACACCTAGATCTCTCTGACTGTCAATACTCTTGAGGGTTCTACCATTCACTGTATATTCCTTACCTGCATTAGACCTTCCAAAATGCATTACCTCACATTTGTCCGATTAAACTCCATCTGCCATCTCTCCGCCCAAGTCTCCAAACGATATAAATCCTGCTGTGTCCTCTGACAGTCCTCATCACTATCTACAATTCCACCAACCTTTGTGTCGTCCGCAAACTTATTAATCAGACCAGTTACATTTTCCTCCAAATCATTTATACATACTACGAACAAAGCCAGCACTGATTCCTGCAGAACACCACTAGTCACAGCCCTCCAATTAGAAAAGCACCCTTCCATTGCTACTCTCAGTTCTAGCCAGTTCTGTATCCATCTTGCCAGCTCACCTCTGATCGCATGTGACTTCACCTTTTGTACCAGTCTGCCATGAGGGACCTTGTCAAAGGCCTTACTGACGTCCATAGGTGCAAACATGGCACAGCAGGCCATTTTCTGATGGCAGAAATATATGCAAATATTTTCTACTGGGCTGATGTTCTAACTTTCTAAAAAGACATAAAGCAAGAAAATCATCTTAATAACACTAATTAATCAAACCTCACTCATCTCTAGTATGCAGATTGGAAAAAAGCCTTGAACACCTTTTATAAGGAACAATGTACATTATAATACAATCAGATACAGCGGCGCACAAAAGCCACCTGTCTTTGTTTCACTTCCCTAGTTTCCAATTGTCAGGTAAATTCACCACTGCCCTGAAGTGAAAAAATAGTGCATGTCCTGGAGCTGTGAGATGTTGTTTAGCTTCCCTGCTATGGTCAGTGTCATCAGCATAATCATGGAAAATGTTTGCAATCCATGGACATAAATTATGCAATTTACACATAATGTATGTGTACAGTCTATTTCTGAATCTGAATAAAAACATGCAACTGCCATAGATTCATAGAATCACATTGTTCAGAAGAGGCCCTTTGGCTCATCAAGCCTGCACCAACAACAAAAACTACTCTAATCTACTCTGGTCCCACTTTCGAGCACTTGGACTATAGCACTGAAGTTATAATAATAATCTTTATTGTCACAAGTAGGCTTACATTAACACTGCACTGAAGCTACTGTGAAAAGCCCCTTGTCGCCACATTCCGGCGCCTGTTCGGGTACACAGAGGGAGAATTCAGAATGTCCAAATTACCTAACAGCACGTCTTTCGGAACTTGCGGGAGGAAACCGGAGCATCCGGAGGAAACCCATGCAGTCACAGGGAGAACGTGCTGACTCTGCAGAAACAATGACCCAAACCAGAAATCGAACCTGGGACCCTGCCGCTGTGAAGCAACAGTGCTAACCAGTGTGCTACCGTGCCGCCCATAACATTCAAGGTGTCCGTCCAAGTACATTTTAAAGATTGTGAGGTTTCCTGCCTGAACTACCCTCCCAGGTAGTGCATTCCAGCTTCCCATCACCCTTTGAATGAAAAATCCTTCCCTCACATCCCCTCCAAACCTCCTGCATTTCACCTTAAGATTATGCCCCCTTGTGAACTAAGGGGAACAGCTGCGTTCTACCCACCCTTTCCATGCCCTTCATAATCTTACACGCCTCAATCAGGTCCCCTCTCAGCCTTCTCAGCTCTGAAGAAAACAACCTGAACTTATCCAGCCTCTCTTCATAGCTAAAATGCTCCATCCCAGGCAACATCCTGGTGAATCTCCTCTGCACCCTCATCAGTCCAATCACATCCTTCCTACAGTGCGGGTGACCAGAACTGCACACAGTACTCCAGCTATGGCCTAACCAAAGTCTTGTGCAGCTCCAACATAACCTCCCTGCTTTTATAATCTCTGCCAGACTGATAAAGGCAAATGGCCCCTATGAGTCATAGAGGTCCACAGCGCAGGAAAGGCCCTTCGGGCCTGCGTAGGTCAAAAACAACAACCAGGACTGCTTTACAGGTCAGTGGATGGCACTGTTATTGTTTCCACTGAACTTGTTGCGGGGGTCAAACGATTTGCTGCTGACCCTCTCAGAAGGAGACAGTAGGTGACGTTTTTGTGACCTGTCCATCATCAGACGCAAGATTTCACGTTATTTGTAACGTTGCAACCCCGGAGAATGTTGTACACCGTGAACTCTGGTACCCCTGGGGCACGGCCACTCTAATCAAAATAAGTTTACTATAGTGTACTAAACAAACGTTTAAATTAACTGAAACCCGGACTCATTGTAAATGACAAACTTGTGTTTCCCTTTGCATTTCACAGACGTGTTCCGGGGCAGCGGGAGGACATTTGGCCCTTCGAGTCTGCGCCGGCAATTTGTATTTTGCATTTGTTTTATGGCGCGCGACAGCATTTTAGGAACACTGCATTTTAAAATACATCCATGAGATATATTTCCTTCAGGACACATTGCACTGAATAATAATACTGCTCTCCTCTCAGGAGACCTGGCTTCAAATTGAATTATTTTACATGAATTCATTATAATTTTGCTACTTAAGGAAAAAATATGGAACCATTCCCTGATTGTTTTTTAAATGCTTTGAGCGAAAGCCCACCCTGAAACGGTCAGATCGTGTTGCCAGTGTTACAGATCCTACAATAAACTTATCTGGCTGGCCTCCTGGGTATGGCTCTAATGGTCTATATAAAGCAGGACGGTACAATCATTCACTCCGCCTGCGTGTGAAGCATTCTCTCTTCATCCCGTAACCTTTCCAAACAGCCTCAGCGTGCCAAAATGGAAATATAATCTACATTCAGCGATAGTAGCTTTTGAGAGATGGAAGGTAACTTACTGTCACACTGCGAGGTATTTTTTTGGTACAGTTTGCACTCTGTCTGAAAGGTCAACCTCTCCCACCCCTCCCCAGAAAAGCCCATTAAAAAGGAGGATGGCGAATCCCCCTCGGCTCGTGCCTTTGCTGTTTCAGTGCAATGTATTTATAGCTGGAAACAACTGGCTTCTTAAAATGGAGTTTAAAATGGTAAGGGAGCAAGAGGTTGGTATGTGAGGTATCTGAGCTGTGCCTGCATCTATTCTTCCTCCAGAGACTCTTCTGACTTTGTTCCCTCTCTCTCTCTCTCTGTTCAAGAGTTGTAACCGGTACAGAAGGAGAGGGGCAAAATATTTTCGGTGAAGCAATTGTATTAACTCTGCCGGCTCTTTAATTACGAATAACATAGAACTTTTTACGATGAATGCAGTCTGGCTCTGTTTGGCGACTTTCTCTGCCGCCTGCATCAGTTGTAGAGCGGAGGATGGACTTGAATTCCCCCGGTATGATGGAAAAGACAGAGTTGCCCACGTCGACATGAAAAACTACCAGAAGCTTTTGGAAAAGTACGACATCCTGTGCCTGCTGTATCACGCGTCCGTCCCCGCAGGAGACAAAGTTGCACAGAGGCGGTTTGACCGGGCTGAATTGGTGTTGGAGGTGAGACATGGTTCAGGGTTGGTTGGTAAGAAAAGTAGTTAAAACACTTACAGCAGCATATTTACTGATGAGGATTGATTGGTTAACAAGATAGGAGAGCAAGTTAAAACACCAGAGAACTTTGATCAACTACATGCTTTTGCACCATAGTAAAGGTACATGCGAAGTTGGTTATATGACATCAAAGCTAACACTTTTTCTTTCCTTTGGAGGCAGATGGCAGCTCAGGTCCTGCAAGTCAAAAACATTGGATTTGGGCTTGTAGATGAGAAGAAAGATGTAAAGCTGGCAAAGAAACTGGGTGAGAAAGAAATGATTAAAAGTGATTGACATGTTGTGATGTTAAACCCTGGGAAAAACAATCCTGGGCTGGGGACCCCCAGCGGACCCCACCCTACTACAGGCTGCTGACATTGCTGAATGTAACAGTAACCAGAGACAGTTGGGATAGTTATTTAAAGAAATGCTTTTCAAAAAAGGCAAGTCCATTTCCTTTCCAAATTGTTGATTTAAGCCCATGCTTCGTGTTAGGTGGTGTATTCCATTCTCAATTTATAGCCTTCCAAAAATTCCCTTCACCTTGTACCAGGCAAAGAACATCGCCACCTCCATTTCATCAATTCCCCATGATTTTAAACATTTGGATAATTGGATTCCATTTCCCTTACCTCCTCCCCTTCGAAAAAAGATGTGGTCACTTTCCGTATTGTTTGTAGCCAATTAATTGAAGATTTAGAACCATCTTTATGTGTAGCACCAGTTTAATCTGTTTTGCACATTGTCAGTGTCACTTCCTCAGATTTGCCCTCTAGACTTCTATTTGCACAATATAACACTATGTTTGTCTTGGAAAGCAAGACCATGAAATATAACAATGATTCCGGCATTTGGCCAACAAAATTAACCATAACTGCTTTATGCTGGATCATATTCAAGTGAAATCATTGCTGCTACATAAGCAAATTTATTAATTTTAGCACATGGGTGTGTTATCTAACATTGCTTAATATTAAACAGTATATATTTTTCTTCTGGCCACTTGGCTTGAAGCCTTGTGACGTCATCAAAATATCTGGTCGAGAAATTCACTGGGGTGACACCCTTTTTTTCTGGTGTTAAATGCTGGCGTAAGCCTCCAATATAGCATCAGGATGCACATTCTCATTTCAGGCCAGAAGCCAGTTACCCACCATATTGGAGCAGGTTTCCTTGCAGGTGCCCGAGCACATCAGAACTATGTAAAGCATTGAAGAACATGTAAATAAAGATCCAGGCTGGTTGGAAGACCTTTCTCTGATGCCCCCTCCCCCCAACACTAGGTTAGCATCTTTATTGAAAGGGATTTGACTCCTACACCATAAAGCTGATTTATTTTTATTTATTTAAATTTAAGAGTACCCAATTTTTTTTTCCAATTAAGCATGGCCAATTCACCTAACCTGCACATCTTTGGGTTATGGGTGTGAGACCCAAGCAGACACGGGGAGAATGTGCAAACTCCTCACAGGCAGTGACCCGGGACTGGGCATACCCGGGTCCTCAGCACCAAAGGCAGCAGTACTAACCACTGTGCCACCCATATAGCTGGCTTATGACGACAGGCACAATTCATTCATCTGGTACCGGTCCTTCATGCCACATTTATTCTAGCAAGACTATCAAGTTACAGTGCAACAAGGTCTAGCCATTCCAGTTATGGCACCTAACTTTTGACTGGAACCGAGCCACAGCTGCAGGTCAGGCCTGCAATGAGAGCTGTGCCACTACTGAAAATGTTATTCCACTAACAGTAGTGAGCGGGAGCAAAACTTCCACTGTGTAAACCAAAGAGGGTAGTTATGAATATATATGGATGGAGGAATTTAGTGAGGAAAGGCGGCACTGAATGCAGAGAAAAGAGGGCAGGGAGTGCTGAGATGGAAATTGAAATCAGAGGATGAAGAATCTATCACCAACAATGCAGCATGGTAGCACAGTGGTTAGCACTGTTGCTTCACAGCACCAGGGTCCCAGGTTCGATTCCCACTTGGGTCACTGTCTGTGCTGAGTCTGTATGGTCTCCCTGTGTCTGTGTGGGTTTCCTCCGGGTGCTCCGGTTTCCTCCCACAAGTCCCGAAAGGCATGCTGTTAAGTGAATTGGACATTCTGAATTCTCCCTCAGTGTACCCGAACAGGCGCTGGAGTGTGGCGACTAGGGGATTTTTACGGTAACTTCATTTTGCGTGTTAATATACGCCTACTTGTGACACTAATAAAGATTATTATTATGATGCAAGATTCAGTCAAAATACCAAGAAGGACGAAATGAAATAATCACAGAATAGAGATGGTACAAGTGCCTGAAGCAGGCCCAAGAGTAAAAGAAGGAGTTAGAAGTAAAAGGTTCACGTCTAGAGCGATGGTCAAAATGTGTATGTAAATAGAACAAGAAATATCAGTGCAAATAAGGTGGAATGTGTGGAAAGTGGGGCCTATGACTTTGCCATGTTATTACTGTCCTTTGGAAAAAGTAAACATATTTAATTATGAGTTAATGCTTTACTTTCCCTTATAAGGGTATGGAATAAGGGCCGCAAAAGATTATTGTGACAGCATGGGATGTACTCCAGTAAATTTGGAAACCTGATGCAATCAAATCCGAAATCGAATCAGATAAGCAACACAGGAATGCCTAGCATTGCTCTTACTTTATCGAAAGCCAACTGTACAATGTCCTTAATTTTGGCGTTGTAACCACTGTTAGCACTGTGTTTTCTATTAAGCATTTTCTAATTTAGGAATATCATTGGCACTGGCAATGAGTTCTACATTTGCGACTTCAGAAATATCTAGTGGACCATTTCAGGCTGAACATTTTTTGTTAGGCTCATCAATGAATGAGATCATTTTAATCTACAACTTTGGAGTCTCTTTCCACTGATCATTTTTTAAAAAGTTTGCCATCAACTGAGAATATTGATCCATTTTAACCACTATTTCTGAAGAATGAAAATAGTTCTGCAAAAAAAAACCCTTAACTTTCATGTTTGATCACGTTAGATTTATAGTACAACCAAACAACAATGTAAGTTAGATCTTAAACCCAAAAATTGATCATGATATCAGAGTTAGAAATATAGAAAAAACAGGAACAGGAGGAGTCCATTCGGCCTGTCAAGCCCGCTCCGCCATTCATTCTGATCATGGTTGATCATCCAACTCAATAGCCTAATCCCACTTTCCCCCTTATCCTTTGATCTCCTTTGTCCTAAGTGCTATATCTAACTGCTTCTTGAAACTACACAATGTTTTGGACTCAACTACTTCCTGTGGTAATGAATTCCACAGACTCACCACTCTCTGAGTGAAGACATTTCTCCTCATCTCTGACCCTAATGGTCCACCCTGTATCCTCAGACTGTGTCCCCTGGATCTGGACACTCCCACCATCGGGAACATTCTACCTTCATCTACCCTGTGCAGGCCTGTTAGAATTTTATTAATTTATTTTTAAATTTAAGAGTATCCAATTCATTTTTTCCAATTAAGGGGCAATTTGACATGGCCAATCCACCTAACCTGCACATCTTTGGGTTGTGGGGACGAAACCCACGCAAACATGGTGAGAATGTTTTAGTATGGGCTGAGGTTAGAAACAGGAAAGGAGAGATCACCCTGTTGGGAGTTTTCTATAGGCCTCCAAATAGTTCTAGGGATGTAGAGGAAAGGATGGCGAGGATGATCCTGGATAAGAGCGAAAGTAACAGGGTAGTTATTATGGGAGACTTTAACTTTCCAAATATTGACTGGAAAAGATATAGTTCGAGTACATTAGATGGGTCGTTTTTTTGTACAATGTGTGCAGGATGGTTTCCTGACACAATATGTTGACAGGCCAACAAGAGGCGAGGCCACGTTGGATTTGGTTTTGGGTAATGAACCAGGCCAGGTGTTGGATTTGGAGGTAGGAGAGCACTTTGGGGACAGTGACCACAATTCGGTGACGTTTACGTTAGTGATGGAAAGGGATAGGTATACACCGCAGGGCAAGAGTTATAGCTGGGGGAAGGGCAATTATGATGCCATTAGACGTGACTTGGGGGGGGGGGATAGGTTGGAGAAGTAGGCTGCAAGTGTTGGGCACACTGGATAAGTGGAGCTTGTTCAAGGAACAGCTACTGCGTGTTCTTGATAAGTACGTACCTGTCAGACAGGGAGGAAGGCGTAGAGCGAGGGAACCGTGGTTTACCAAAGAAGTGGAATCTCTTGTTAAGAGGAAGAAGGAGGCCTATGTGAAGATGAGGTGTGAAGTTTCAGTTGGGGCGATGGATAGTTACAAGGTAGCGAGGAAGGATCTAAAGAGAGGGCTAAGACGAGCAAGGAGGGGACATGAGAAGTATTTGGCAGGTAGGATCAAGGAAAACCCAAAAGCTTTCTATAGGTATGTCAGGAATAAGCGAATGACTAGGGTAAGAGCAGGGCCAGTCAAGGACAGGGATGGGAAGTTGTGTGTGGAGTCTGAAGAGATAGGCGAGATACTAAATGAATATTTTTCGTCCGTATTCACTCAGGAAAAAGATAATGTTGTGGAGGAGAATGCTGACACCCAGGCTATTAGAGTAGATGGCATTGAGGTACGTAGGGAAGAGGTGTTGGCAATTCTGGACAGGCTGAAAATAGATAAGTCCCCGGGGCCTGATGGGATTTATCCTAGGATTCACTGGGAGGCCAGGGAAGAGATTGCTGGGCCTTTGGCTTTGATTATTATGTCATCATTGGCTACAGGAATAGTGCCAGAGGACTGGAGGATAGCAAATGTGGTCCATTTGTTCAAAAAGGGGAGTAGAGACAACCCCGGCAACTATAGACCGGTGAGCCTCACGTCTGTAGTGGGTAAAGTCTTGGAGGGGATTATAAGAGACAAGATTTATAATCATCCAGATAGGAATAATATGATCAGGGATAGTCAGCATGGCTTTGTGAAGGGTAGGTCATGCCTCACAAACCTTATCGAGTTCTTTGAGAAGGTGACTGAACAGGTAGACGAGGGTAGAGCAGTTGATGTGCTTTATATGGATTTCAGTAAAGCATTTGATAAGGTTCCCCACGGTAGGCTGTTGCAGAAAATACGGAGGCTGGGGATTGAGGGTGATTTAGAGATGTGGATCAGAAATTGGCTAGCTGAAAGAAGACAGAGGGTGGTGGTTGATGGGAAATGTTCAGAATGGAGTTCAGTTACAAGTGGCGTACCACAAGGATCTGTTCTGGGGCCGTTGCTGTTTGTCATTTTTATCAATGACCTAGTGGAGGGCGCAGAAGGGTGGGTGAGTAAATTTGCAGACGACACTAAAGTCGGTGGTGTTGTCGACAGTGTGGAAGGATGTAGCAGGTTACAGAGGGACATAGATAAGCTGCAGAGCTGGGCTGAGAGGTGGCAAATGGAGTTTAATGTAGAGAAGTGTGAGGTGATTCACTTTGGAAGGAATAACAGGAATGCGGAATATTTGGCTAATGGTAAAGTTCTTGGAAGTGTGGATGAGCAGAGGGATCTAGGTGTCCATGTACATAGATCCCTGAAAGTTGCCACCCAGGTTGATAGGGTTGTGAAGAAGGCCTATGGAGTGTTGTCCTTTATTGGTAGAGGGATTGAGTTCCGGAGTCATGAGGTCATGTTGCAGCTGTACAAAACTCTGGTACGGCCACATTTGGAGAATTGCGTACAGTTCTGGTCACCGCATTATAGGAAGGACGTGGAGGCTTTGGAGCGGGTGCAGAGGAGATTTACCAGGATGTTGCCTGGTATGGAGGGAAAGTCTTATGAGGAAAGGCTGATGGACTTGAGGTTGTTTTCGTTGGAGAGAAGAAGGTTAAGAGGAGACTTAATAGAGGCATACAAAATGATCAGGGGGTTAGATAGGGTGGACAGTGAGAGCCTTCTCCCGCGGATGGAAATGGCTGGCACGAGGGGACAAAGCTTTAAACTGAGGGGTAATAGATATAGGACAAAGATCAGAGGTAGGTTCTTTACGCAAAGAGTGGTGAGGCCGTGGAATGCCCTACCTGCAACAGTAGTGAACTCACCAACATTGAGGGCATTAAAAAGTTTATTGGATAAGCATATGGATGATAATGGCATAGTGTAGGTTAGATGGCTTTTGTTTCGGTGCAACATCGTGGGCCGAAGGGCCTGTACTGCGCTGTATCGTTCTATGTTCTATAAACCCCACACGGACAGTAACCCGGGGCCGGAATCGAACCTGGGACCTCGGCGCCGTGAGGCAGCAGTGCTAAACACTGCCCCACCGTGCTGCCCACTGCTAGAATTTGATTGGTTTCTATGAAATCCACCCTCATTCTTCTGATCTCTAGCGAATACAATCCTAACCTATTCAATCTCTCCTTGTATGTCAGTCCTTCCATCCCAGGAATCAGTCTGGTAAACCTTTGTT
Source organism: Scyliorhinus torazame (assembly GCF_047496885.1). Lineage (NCBI taxonomy): Eukaryota > Metazoa > Chordata > Chondrichthyes > Carcharhiniformes > Scyliorhinidae > Scyliorhinus > Scyliorhinus torazame. The sequence continues at coordinate 71,187,841 of NC_092714.1, read as the reverse complement.
GCACTCCCTCTATAATTAGAACATCCTTCCTCAGACATGGAGACCAAAACTACACACAATATTCCAGGTGTGGCCTCACCAAGGCCCTGTATAATTGCAGCAAGACATCCCTACTCCTGTACTCAAAACCTCTCGTAATGAAGGCCAGCATATCATTTGTCTTCTTTACCGCCTGCTGCACCTGCATGCTTACCTTCAGTGACTGGTGTACGAGGACACCCAGGTCTTGTTGTATGTTCCCCTCTCCTAATTTATGGTCATTGAGATAATAATCTGCCTTCTTGTTTTTGCTATCAAAGTGGATAACCTGCATTTATCCAAATTATACTGCATCTGCCATTCATTTGCCCACTTACTCAACTTGTCCAAATTACACTGAAGGATCTCTGCATCCTCCTCACAGCTCATCCTCCCACCCAACTTGGTGTCATCTGCAAATTGGAGATATGACATTTTGTTCTCTCATTTAAATCATTAATATATATTGTGAATTGCTGGGGTCCTCGCACCGATCCATGCGGTACTCCACTAGTCACTGTCTGCCAATTTGAAAAAGACCAGTTAATTCCTACTTTTTGTTTCCTGTCTGTGGTGATATGTCTATGGGCTATATCATAATTGGATGGTGTGCGACCTCCAACCAGCAGATGGCAGTACAGACATGCCATGCGGTCTCTAGACCAAGGTCATGTGACCCGTGACTCCGATATAAAGGGAGACGCATCCGACTATCTTCAGAAAAAGATTTTGAGGGTAATAAGACATACATGTGAATGGGCGGTGCTAGGTGAAAGTTCCAGAGGAGTAATTAGCAGACTCCATGATAACGTGCACTGTATCAGATTGCTATCTTACCACACGAGACTCAATAAAAGATTCTGGTTTGGACAAGTCAAAATGTTTGAGTTCCTTCGTAAAGTACAAAGGACCAAACACAACGCTGTCTGCCAAACAGTTTTCTAACTATCTCAATACACTACCCCCAATCCCATGCACTTTAATTTTACGCGCTAATCTTTTATGCGGGACTTTGGCAGAAGTGTTCTGGGCCAGGGTTTAGAGAACCCCAAAGTGTATCATGGAGTTCCCCAGACCCACAGCGTTTAATAGATTGTGGTATGGGGAGCATACAGCCCACTCAACAGGTGTGGTACAGCAGAAATGGAAAAGTATTTTTTAAAGCAAAATAATGTTTATTCTATGAACTAGTTAACCTTTTTAAAACATACAGTGAACATCTTAGCAACCATTAATTCAAATACAACCCCCAAAGAATCCAACACTAAGTAATCCTTTAAGCTTTCCTTTTAACATCCATACGACTTAAAAACACCTTTTAACAGAAGCACATTAGGTTTACATTCACTACTGAGAAGATTTATAATTCTGAATTCACCAAATGATCAAGAAATAGTATTTTGAAGGCAGAGAGAACAGCAGTACACCTGCTTGGCCTGGCTTCAGCACCAACACTGAAAACAAAACTAAAACACACCCTGCAGCCTGCTCAAAGACGAAAGTAAAAAGCTGACAGACAGCCCAGCTCCACCCACTCTCTGACATCACTGCAGTAATAAACACCCATTTCTTAAAGGTACTCTCACATGACAGAAGCTTTCTGAAAGTCCAACTACACTACATCCACTGGCTCCCCTTCATAAATTCTACTAGTTATATCCTCAAAGAATTCCAGTTGATTTGTGAAGCATGATTTTCCCTTCATAAATCCATGCTGACTCCGTCTGATTCTGCCACTGTTTCCTAAGTGCTCTGCTACAAAATCTTTGATAAAAGATTTTAGAATTCTCCCCACTGCTGATGTCAGCCTTACTGGTCCATAATTCCATGATTTTTCTCGACCTCCCTTTTTAAATAGTGGAGTTACAATAGCCACCCTCCAGTCTGCAGGAACTGTTCCACAGTCTATAGATTCCTGGAAGATGACCGCTAATGCATCCACTATTTCTAGAGCATCTCCTTCAGTACCCTGGAATGTAGATTATCAGGCCCTGGGGATTTAACAGCCTTCAATCCCATCAATTTCCCCAGCACCATTTCTCTATTGATATGGACCACCTTCAGTTCCTGCCACTCACTAAACCCTGCACTCCCCAACAATCTTATTTGTATCCTCATGTGTGAAGATGTGGAGATGCCGGCGTTGGACTGGGGTGAGCACAGTAAGAAGTCTTACAACACCAGGTTAAAGTCCAACAGGTTTGTTTTGAATCACTAGCTTTTGGAGCACTGCTCCTTCCTCAGGTTAATGAAGAGGTGGGTTCCAGAAACATATTTATAGACAAAGTCAAAGATGCAGGAATCCCTCCTCTATGGTATTGTGGCTAATTTGATTTTCCCAATCTATATGCAGATTAAAATCACCCATAATTACAGTTGTCCCTTTATCACATGCATCTCTAATTTCCTGTTTAATGCCATTTCCAACAATATCACTGCAGTTTGGGGGCCTATTTATGACGCCCACTAACATTTTTTCCCCTTCCTGTTTCTCAGATATACCCATACAGATTCTGCATTGTCGGAACTAATTTCCTCCCTCACGATTGTGTAATTTCTTCTTAGCCAGCAATGCAACCCCATTGCCTTTTCCTTTTTGTCTGTCTTTCCTAAATACTGAGTACCCTTGGACATTCAGTTCCCATCCCTGGTCACCCTGCAGCCATGTCTCCAAATTCCCAACTATATCATACCCGTTCACGTCTATTTGTGCGATTAATTCATCCACTTTATTGCGCATGCTCTGCGCGATAGGGCACTAAGCCTTGAAGCTTGTCTTTTTAACATTATGAGTACCGCACCCAATATTTTTCACTGTGGCCCTGTTTGTATTTGGCTCTTGGTTTATCTTCCTATCACTTATTCCCCGTTCAGTCTTGTTTTTGTCCTTATTTCCTCCTCCTCTGACTCCTTGCATAGGTTCCCATCTCCGTGCCATATTAGTTAAACCCTCCCCAACCGCTCTAGCAAATACTCTCCCTAGGACATCAGCCCTGGTCCTGCTCAGGTGTAACCAGTCCAGTTTGTACTGGTCCCACCTCCCCCACAACCGGTCCCAATGCCTCATAACCTGAAACCCTCCCCCTCACACCATCTCTTCGGCCACGTATTTATCCAATACATCCTACTATTTCTACTGTGACTAGCACGTGGCACTGGTAGTAATCCTGAGATTAAATGTCGGAAAGACCAAGGAACTGATCATCGACTTCAGGAAGCGTAGCATGACATACACTTTTGTCGGCATCAATGGCTCCAAAGTGGAGATGGTCGATAGCTTTAAGTTCCTGGGGGTCACCATCACTAATAGTCTGTCCTGGTCCACTCACATTGATGCAGCAGTCAAGAAAGTCCAACAACGTCTCTATTTCCTGTGGAAGCTAAAGAAATTTGGCATATCTGTATCAACTCTCACAAACCTCTACAGATGTGCGATAGAGAGCATCCTATCCAGCTGCATCACAGCCTGGTATGGCAACTGCTTGGTCCAAGATTACAAGAAACTGCAGAGTGTGGTGAACTCAGCCCAACACATCACACAAGCTTGCCACCCCCACATTGATTCTGTATACACCTCCCGCTGCCTCAGGAAGGCAGACAACATTATCAGAGACCCCTCCCACACAGACCCTTCCATCAGGCAGAAGGTACAGAAGTCTGAAGACCTGTACATCCAGACATAGGAACAGCTTCTTCCCCACAGCTACAAGACTCCTCAACGACTCCCCCTCGGACTGATCTGTTCTCTGTAAGAACACTATTCACAACGCCCTATGCTGCTCTTGCTCATGTATTTGCTTTGTTCGATCCCTTGTTCCGCACTGTAACCAATCACGGTTTTTCGATGTACCATTTGTCAATATTCTCTGTTGACTATTCTTTTTGTCTACTATGTACGTACTGTGGACGTTCCCTCGGCCGCGGAAAAATACTTTTCACTGTACTTCGGTACATGTGACAATAAATCAAATCATTACCTTAGAGATCCGACTTCTCAACTTTCTTCCTAACTCCCTATATTCTGCTTTTAAGACCTCATCCCTTTTTTTTAACCTATGTCGTTGGTACCAATGTGTACCACGACCATTAGCTGTTCACCCTCCCCCCTCCAGAATGTCCTGTAACCACTTCAAGACTTCCTTGACGCTAGCACCAGGGAAGTAACATACCATCCTGGAGTTTCGTTTGCGGCCACAGAAATGCCTATCTATTCCCCTTACAGTTGAATCCCCTAAAACTATTGCATTCTCACACTTTTTATTCCTCCCCTCTGCAGCAGAACCACCGGTGGTGCAACAAATTTCGCTGATGCTGCTTTCCCCTGAGAGGTCATTCGCCTCAACAAAATATATATATGACTGCGGTATATCTGTTTTGCAGGGGAATGGTCACAGGAGATTCCTGCACTGCCTACCTTGCTCTCTTATTCTGCCTGGTGGTCACCCATTCCCTTCCTGCCTGTGGAGTTTGAGCCTGCGGTGTGACCACCTCTCTATACGTGCTATCCACAACACTCTCAGCTTCGCGGATGCTCCACAGTGTTCCCAGCCGCCGCTCCAGCTTTGAAACGCGCAAGCTTCCAGGAGTTGCAGCTGGAGACACTTCCTGCACACATGCCGATCCCGGACACTGAAAATGTTCCCGGCCTCCCACATGCAGCAAGAGGAGCAAACTAAGGCTTGAAGATTTCCTGCCATGACGCAATCCTTTAAATTAAACCTTTAGAAGATGCTTAATGTCAGATTATATCCAATTCTCTAGGGCCCTTCTTTCCTTGTCCAATTATAGCCCTTACAGATTATGAACCACAAAACGGATTTTCAAACCATAAAAGTGATAGAAGTTGGAAAGACTTACTGACCTTACCAACTACTTACCAATCAGCTCTCTCTTCGAGCCTCTTCAGCTTGTTTCTGCCCAAGTTCGAAAACACACTCACTCACCCAACCAGCTCTCAGTGCAGGAGTTCAGGAGCAGGAAGTTCCCAGTATGGTGTTATCATTATAACTGCATCCGTTTAGGGAATTGACATTGAGTTTCATGGGAAAGATAATGGTGGCGGAGTTGATCACTTACGTAAGGCTCCTTATCAATTTTTCTGAGCATTGAGATAAGCAGCGCAAGAGTCTGGACATTGCTCCACCTTTGATATTGATAGCCAACTCTACAATATCTTTTATTTTGGAGTTATAACAGGTAGTTCTTGTTCAGGTAGTGCTTGTCCAAAGACTGTTTGAGATTACATACAACAAAATAATTGAGATGTCCATGTTTGTTAACTAAATTAAATAAATGCTCATCAGCAGCAAATAAAAACATTGTGCCAACCTGGTCGGTTCCCTCTGAGACATTCCAATGGCCAGACATGCTACCAGTTTGAAGGAGGAATTGCAAGAAATTAGACAAACTATCACAAAGAACAAAGAACATAGAAAAGTACAGCACAGGAACAGGCCCTTCGGCCCTCCAAGCCTGTGCCGACCATGCTGCCCATCTAAACTAAAATCTTCTGCACTTCCGGGGTCCATATCCCTCTATTCCCATCCTATTCATGTATTTGTCAAGATGCCCCTGAAAAAGGCCATAATTGTCTCTCAAAGTAGTGAGGGTAAGGGCCGCCATCAATATTATGAAAATACTTTACAATATCAGCCGAAGACAGATGAGCAGTTAAATATGGAAATGCAAAAGTTGCTATCCGAGCTCTGGTTCTCAACCCTTTTGCGAATAGGAACAGTTTCTTTCAATCTAATCAGTCCAGATCCCACATCATTTTTTACAATTCTCTCAAAACTCCTGTTAACATTTTCCAGGGAAAATAACACTAGATTCTCCAATCTATCCATCTAACTGAAATCCCTCATCACTGGAACCATTCTCGTAAATCTTTCCTGCACCCTATCTGAGCCTTCCTAAAATGTGGTGACAAGGATTAGACACAGTACAGCAGGTGAGGGCAATCCGGTGCTTTTGTAAAGCTTCATCATAATTTCCTTGCTTTTCTCTCCGTGTCTTGATCTCTAAAGCACAGGATCCTGTATGCTTTTTTTTTTAATAAACATTTTATTGAGGTATTTTTGGTTTTACAACAATAACAAAACAAACAATGTACATGAATCTATAAACATAGTGCAAAAGCCGTCTCCCTCCCTCATAGGTCCCACCTTTATTAACCCCCTACTCTAAGCTTAGCTACCCCCCCTCCCACTTCTGCTGGCGATTAATTATCCGCAAAGAAGTCGACGAACGGTTGCCACCTCCGGGCCAACCCTCACATTGACCCTCTCAAGGCGAACTTGATTTTCTCCAAACAAAGAAAGCTAGCCATATCAGATAGCCAGGTCTCTGACTTCGGGGGCTTTGAGTCCCTCCAAGCTAATAATATCCTCTCCGGGCTACCAGGGAAGCAAAGGCCAGAACATCTGCCTCTTTCACGTCCTGGATACCCGGATCTTCCGACACCCCGAAAATCGCCACCTCTGGACTCGATGCCACCCTTGTTTTTAACACCGTGGACATGACATCCACAAACCCCTGCAAAAATCCCCTAAGCTTTGGGCATGCCCAGAACCAGTGGACATGGTTCGCTGGCCCTCCCGCACACCTTGCTTCTACCCCAAACAATCTGCTCATTTGGGCCACTGTCATATGAGCCCGGCGAACGACCTTGAATTGTATTAGGCTGAGCCTGGCACATGTTGTGGATGCATTGACTCTACTCAACGCGTCCGCCCAGAGACCATCCTCTATCTCTCCTCCCAACTCCTCCTCCCACTTGCGCTTCAGCTCCTCAGTCTGCGTGTCCTCTGACCCCATGAGTTCCTTATAGATGTCAGAGACCTTCCCTTCTTCCACCCACACTCTGGAAACTACCCTATCTTGTATCCCCCTTGGTCATAGGAGCGGGAAGGTTGAAACCTGCTTACGTAGGAAGTCCCGTACCTTCAGATACCTAAATTTGTTTCCCCTCGCCAATCCAAATTTCTCCTCCAGCTCCCTCAAGCTATGAAAGCTCCCCTCTAGAAACATATCCCCCATCCCCTCAGTCTCTACCCTCTGCCATCTCCGAAACCCCCCGCCCATCCTTCCCGGGGCAAACCGGTGGTTATTACAAATTGGAGACCAGACCGATGCTCCCTCCACTCCCATATGTTTCCTCCATTGCCCCCAGACTCGCGGGGCTGCCAGCACCATGGGACTGGTGGAGTACCGTGCCAGCGGGAATGGCCCCCAACGCCCCCAAGCTGGTGCCCTTGTATGAAGCCGCCTCCATACGCTACCATGCCGACCCTCCCCCCACCACCCACTTCCTGATCATGGCTATATTCGCCGCCCAATAGTAGTTACTGCGCCAGCTCTCCCCGGCTCCGCTCAAACATCCCCTTTTTTACTCGCGGGGTCTTACCCACCCATACAAAGCCAGTGATCACTTTGTTGACCCGTTTAAAAAAGGACCGTGGAATAAAGATGGGGAGACACTGAAACACAAACTGGAATCTCGGGAGGACCATCATCATCACCGTCTGCACCCTCCCAGCTAGTGACAACGGGAGCGAGTCCTACCTTTGGAAATCGTCCTTCATTTGGTCTACTAGTTGGGACAGATGTAGTTTGTGCAGCCGGTCCCATTCCCGCACCACTTGGATGCCTAGATACCGAAAGCTTCCCCCTACCACTCTAAACGGCAGCTCCCCCAGTCGCCTCTCCTGTCCCCTCGCCTGGACCGCAAACATCCCACTTTTCCCCATATTTAGTTTATAGCCCGAAAAACGGCCAAATTTCCCCAGAATCCTCATGATTTCTTCCATCCCCTCTGCTGGGTCCAATATATACAGGAGCAGGTCATCTGTGTAAAGCGAGACTCTGTGTTCCACTCCCCGCCGGACCAGCCCCTTGAAGCTCTCAGTGCAATTGCCAACGGCTCTATTGCTAACGCGAACAACAGTGGGGAGAGGAGGCATCCCTGTCTCGGCCTAACGCAGCCTAAAATAGTCCGATGTTGTCCTATTCGTCCGTACGCTCGCCACAGAGCCTGATACAGCAACCTGATCCAGTCAATAAAGCCCCGCCCAAACCCGAACCGTCCCAGTACCTCCCACAGATATTCCCATTCTACTCGATCAAAGGCCTTCTCTGCGTCCATTGCGACCACTACCTCCACCTCCCTACCTTCTGGGGGCATCATGATCACATTTAACAACTTCTTACATTGGCCACCAACTGCCTTCCCTTAACAAACCTCGTCTGGTCCTCCACAATAACGTCCAAACACAATCCTCAATCCTAGAGGACAAAGTTTTGGTCAGCAGTTTAGCGTCCACATTCAATAGGGATATCGGCCTGTAGGACCCATATAGCTCCGGGTCCTTGTCCCGCTTCAGGATCAGAGAAATCGTGGCCTGTGACATCGTCGGGGGAAGCACCTCTCTCCCTTGCCTCATTGAATGTCCTCATCAACAGCGGCCCCAATATCCCAGAGAACTTTTTATAGAACTCCACTGGGTACCTGCCGGCCCGGGGCTTTACCCGACTGCATGGCCTTCAGACCCTCCGCTATCTCTTCCCTCCCGATCGGAGTCCCCAGCCCTTCTACCAGCTCCCCGTCCACCTTCGGGAAATTCAGCCCCCTAGGAAGTGCCTCATCACCTCCGGCCCAGGTGGGGTTTCCGACCCGTACAGCCTACTATAAAACTCCCTAAATGCCTTATTCACCCCTGCTGAGTCTCCCACCAGGTTCCCGTCTCCATCCTTTACTTTCCCTATCTCCCTGGCTGCCTCCCTCTTTCTAAGCTGCTGTGCCAGCATTCTGCTGGCCTTCTCTCCTTACTCGTATATCGCCCCCCTCGCCTTCCTCAGCTGCTCTACCGCCCTCCCTATAGTTAACAAGCCGAACTCGCCTGTAGCCTCTGCCGTTCCCTTAAAAGCCCTGCCTCTGGGGTCTCCGCATACCTCCTGTCGACCTGTAAAATCTCCTTTACCAGTCGGTCCATCTCTGCCTTGTCTGCCTTCTCCCTGTGGGCCCGTATCGAGATCAGCTCCCCTCTAATCACCACCTTCAATGCCTCCCAGACCACCGCTGCCGAAATTTCCCCCGTGTCATTGACCGCCAGGTAATTCTGAATACATTTCCTCAACCGCCCGCACACCTCTTCGTCAGCTAAAAGTCCCACATCTACCCTCTAGTGTGTGTGTTGGTTACTGTCTTTCCTAACCCGCAGGTCAACCCAGTGCGGGGCATGGTCTGAGATTGTGATCGCCGAGTACCCCGTATCCACCACCCCCGTCAGTAGAGCCCTGCCCAGAATAAAGAAATCAATCCGGGAGTACACATTATTCACGTGTGAGTAGAAGGAGAACCCCTTCACTCTCGGCTGCCCAAATATCCATGGGTCCACTCCCTCCCTCTCCCCCCCCCCCCCCCATCTGCTCCATGAACCCCTTTAGTTCCTTTGCCATTGCTGGCACCCTGCCCGTTTTTGAGCTTGACCAGTCTAAACCAGGGTCAGCCATCCCCTCTCTTGGGCCAGTCTCCAGCCCGCACTGGAGACTGGCCCACCCCCAGACAGCCTCCGCCCCCGACCTCCTCTCTGTCCCTCACCAAAAGTCCCTCCCTCGTCAGCAGAACATTTTCTCCCCCTCCTCCCTACAATGTAAATCCAACCCCTTTGATAAGCCTAACATCTGCTCACCCCCCCACTACACTTCCGTGAGCTAGCCCGCCCAGCTAGCTTGGTGGCCCTTGCCCTTGGCGCCAGACATTCTCCAACCTATTGTTCACTCCCTCCCCCCTCCCCCCCCACCCCCCCCACCCCACCCCCCACCCAGCTCATAAATACATATTCAAATGAAAAACAATCCCAACACAATTGCCCGACAGAGGAAAAAACCCCAGCTAAACAAAGAAAAGATCAAACAAAAGATCCAGCATCTGGACAAACACACCTCCATCCCCCAACAGTGCAAATGTAAACTTTAACTCACTCAGCTCTGCAACTGGCCCCAAATCAATACAGAAGGCATTACAAATAACATCCGCAAAACGAGAAACTTTTTCAAACATGAACGTTCCAGCAAAGTTCAAAGTTCTCAGTCCGCCACCAGTCCTTTCCTTTTCGCGAAGTCCAGCACTTCCTCAGGCGACTCGAAATAAAAATGTTGCTCATCGTATATGACCCAGAGACGGTCCGGATACAACAGTCCGAACTTCACCTTTATCTTAAAAAGGGTCAACCTGATCTGGTTAAACCCCGCTCTTCTCCTGGCCTCCTCCGCACTCAGGTCCTGATAGATCCGCAGGATATTGTTCAACCATTTACAGCTCCGTGTCTGCTTGGCCCTGTGTAAAATACGCTCCTTATCCAAAACCTGTGGAATCTCACCACCATTGCCCTCGGGGGGTCTCCCATTTGCAGCTTCCTCGCGAGCGCTCTGTGAGCCCTGTACACCTCCAAGGGTCGGGGGAATGCCCCATCCCCCAGCAGCTTCTCGAACATGCCCGCTATGAATGCCCCAGCATCCGCTCCTTCGGATCCCTCCGGGAGCCCAACTATTCTCAAGTTCTGCCGGCGGGACCTATTCTCTAGGTACTCCACCTTCTCCAGGAGCCTTTTCTGCTGTTCTCTCAGCATCCCCACCTCCAACTCCACCGCAGTTTGATGTTCCTCCTGGTCAGCCAGCGCCTTCTCTACTTTCTGGATTGCCCGATCTTGGCCATCCAATCTAAGCTCCAGACGCACAATTGCCTCTTTAATCGGGTCCAAGCAGTCCTGCTTCTGCTTGGCGAAGCCCTCCTGGATAACTTGCATCAGCTGCTCCATTGACTACTGGGTCGACAAGCCAGAGCTCCGGTCGTCCGCCATGCTGTCTCCAGCTGCAGCTTCCGCCCAAGCCTTCTCTGTTCTTCTGTTTCTGCCTTTGCGAGCTCTTCTAGTCCACCTCTCCATGCACCGATGTGGGAATCCGGTAGACGATTGCCTCTGTCATCGATTTTTCAAATCAGGTCCGGTAAAAAATCGGGGGAAAAGGTCCAAAAGTCCAACCCGAGCGGGAGCCATCAAATATGCGACTTACTCCTTCATAGCCGCCACCGGAAGTCCCGGATCCTGTATGCTTTTTAATCACTTCCTCACGTTGCTCTGCTACCTTCAACAATTTATGTACATATATCTGTTCCTGTACCCTCTTAAAAATTGTGCCCCCTCTTTTTGTTTGCCTCTCCTCATTCCTCGTGCCCGAAAAACAGCCGTGGCGGCGCAGTGTGGCTGGTAAATGATGGGAGATCCCGCTCCCAGGAACTACCCGGCTCGCTATGCCTCGCAGGATTTACCGCGATCTCGCAAAAAGGCACGATGTGAAGACCGTCCATTGTGGCACATCTTTATATAATATAATAATAATAATCTTTATTGTCACAAATAGGCTTACATTAACACTGCAATAAAGTTACCGTGAAAAGCCCCTAGTCGCCACATTCTGGTCCCTAGTCGCCTGTTTGGGCACACAGAGGGAGAATTCAAAAGGTCCAAATTACCTAACAGCACGTCTTTCTGGACTTGTGGGAGGAAACCGGAGCACCTGGAGGAAGCCCATGCAGACACGAGGAGAACGTGCAGGCTCCACACAGACAGTGACCTGAGCCGGACCCACTGTGCTACCATGCTGCCTGCATATTAGAGCAAGAAGCTAGTATCACCTGAGGTGTCCTGAAGTAACCAAGGTTTGGAATCTATCCCCTTTGCCTTGGAGACCTTGGGCGAGCGCCATTCGGTACTGGTCTCCACAAACATGGATCAAACGAATGACACTCATGGAAGTCTCCCAGGGGATCGGAGGCCCCCAGGTGCATATCCTCTGGGCAGGATGATACCCTAGCACTGCTGATGCTCGGCTGGCATCCTGGCAGTGCCAGGCTGGCACCCTAGAGGTGCTAACTGAGTGTCAGCCTGGCACTGTCAAGGTGCCCAGGTGACATTGCCAGCCAGCAGGGGCACTGCCAGGGTGCCAAGCCTGCATTTTTTGCGTGGCAGTGAATGGGCCTGGGGGACGCCCTGTGAAGTTGGGTGCGAAGTGGGGGGGAGTCGAGGACATCCTTATGAGTGAACTGGAACTTTGAGGGGGTTCGGGGCTCGCGTCCAGGGATCGAGCGATTGAGACGCCATTTGTAAACGGTGTCCAGATCCCTCTCTGCACTGAGAAGTTTCGGCGAACAGAGCTCCTCAGTGCAGGAAATGGGACTAAGTGCAGTCTCGGCCGCACGTTCCCCGCTGAGCCCCTGTATTCAACTGGAGTCGCGTGAGATAGCATTGTGTTTCTCGGCGCCACAAGCCCCGGAAAACACGTGGCTAAATGCGCTTGCTATGGGACATAGTTCCCATTTGGTTCGATTGCATCCAGTATCTGAGCTGATGAATGAAGCATTTTTCAGTTATCAGCATTTTCACTGCACAGTACATGAAGTGTGCCGCAATTGGTCCCTATCCTGTCAGTATTAAGTGCCTTGGGACACTTTACTGTATCAAGTCAGTATGGCATCACATGAGCAGATGTCATACTGAACGGTCGAAACCAGAGGGCACCAATATGGGGTAATTTGTGGGAAAACCAGAGGTGCCGTGGGGATGGTCTTTTTGGTGCAGGGTATGGTTAAGATTTGAAGTACACCGCTTAAAAGGGTGGTGGGTGCAATCAATGGTGGCCTTCAAAAGGGAATACTTGGAGAAAAAAAATTCAGGGAGAAGGGAAAAGAACCAGGGAGTGGGAAAAACTGGATTGCTCTTTGAAAGAAGTGGTGCAGACTCGGAATGCTGAATGACCCTCTTCGGTGCGATATTGTTCTGTGATTCTATGAAATTACTGTTCTTGTGCAGCAGATACAAACTAAACTCACCACAGAAAATTAAGTCATTTCAGTCTAAGTACCCTTTTAATGGCATAATAAGTATTAACCAAGGCCAACCAACCTCTCTGTCATTAAAAAAAATAGCTATTACAAGTGTGGACTCTCATTCTTTCAAAAATGTAAAGTTATTTTTTTTCCTTCTGGTCTCTTTTTCTCTCCCTTTTAATCCAATCTTTCTTTCCCTCTCATTATTTATCTTTCTGTTGCTCTTAACCCAATATAAAAGCAAAATATTGTGGATGCTGTAAATCTGAAATAAAAACAGAAAATACTGTAGATACTTAGCAGGTCAGACAACACCTGGGGAGGGAAAAACAGAGTTCATGTTTCAGGTCAATGACCGTTCATCAGAACCCTTTACTCCGATATTTTGGTTAAGGAGATGCAGACTTTGTTTGCACTGAGTGCTGAATTTGGTGCATTTGAGTGCTATAGTGAGAGTTTGGTGACTGAGGGAGTTAGGTGAGGAGGGAGTAAGGTGCTCCTTTCATTTTGTTTCCTACAATTCCGCAAAGAGTGCGAAGAGAGCCAGGAGTTTACAGAGAGTGCAGCTGACTGGGAGCAGAGTCGGAGGGCGGAGATCCAGTTGGTCCACAGGGCAGCTATATTCTGTAAGGTAAGAGGGGATGGAGGCTAGGCCAGTTGCATGCTCCTCCTGTAGGATGTGGGTGGTGAGGGATACCACCGGTGTTCCCGCTGACTATACCTGCGGGAAGTGCACCCAACTCCAGCTCCTCAAAGACCGTGTTAGGGAACTGGAGCTGAAGCTGGATGAACTTCGGATCATACGGGAGGCAGAGGGGGTGATAGAGAAGAGTTACAGGGAGGTAACCACACCCAAGGTACAGGACAAGAATAGCTGGGTTACAGTCAGGGGGAAAAAAACAAACAGGCAGACAGTGCAGGGATCCCTCGTGGCCGTTCCCCTTCAAAACAAGTATACCGTTTTGGGGGGGATGACGTACCCCAGGGGAAGGCCCTAGCGGCCCGGTCTCTGGCACTGAGTCTGGCTCTGGGGCTCAGAAGGGAAGGGGGAGAATAAAAAAGCAATAGTTGTAGGAGATTCAATGGTTAGGGGAATAGTTAGGAGATTCTGTGGTCACTAGCGAGACTCCCGGAAGATATGTTGCCTCCCGGGTGCCAGCGCCAGGGATGTCTCGGATCGTGTCTTCAGGATCCTTAAGGGGGAGGGGGAGCAGCCAGACGTCGTGGTGCACATTGGTACCAATGACATAGGTAGGTAAAGGGGTGTGGAGGTAATAAACAAGTTTAGGGAGTAAGGCTGGAAGTTGAAAGCCAGGACAGACAGAGTTGTCATCTCTGGTTTGTTGCCGGTGCCACGTGATAGCGAGGCTAGGAATAGAGAGCGAGTGCAGCTGAACACGTGGCTGCAGGAATGGTGTAGGAGGGAGGGCTTCAGGTATTTGGATAATTGGAGCGCATTCTGGGGAAGGTGGGACCTGTACAAGCAGGACGGGTTGCATCTGAACCAGAGGGGCACCAATATCCTGGGAGGGAGGTTTTCTAGTACTCTTCGGGAGGGATTAAACTAATTTTGCAGGGGAATGGGAACCGGATTTGTAGTCCAGCAACTAAGGTAGCCGATATTCAGGACGCCAAAGCGTGTAATGAGGCAGTGGGGAAGGGAACACTGACAAAGGAGAGTACTTGCAGGCACGGAGATGGGTTGAAGTGTGTATACTTCAATGTAAGAAGCATCAGGAATAAGGTGGGTGAACTTAAGGCATGGATCGGTACTTGGGACTACGATGTGGTGGCCATCACGGAAACTTGGATAGAAGAGGGGCAGAAATGGTTGTTGGAGGTCCCTGGTTATAGATGTTTCAATAAGATTAGGGAAGGTGGTAAAAGAGGTGGGACGTGGCATTGTTAATTAGAGATAGTATAACAGCTGCAGAAAGGCAGTTCGAGGTGTATCAGCCTACTGAGATAGTATGGATTGAAGTCAGAAATAGGAAAGGAGCAGTCACCTTGTTAGGAGTTTTCTATAGGCCCCCCAATAGTAGCAGAGATGTGGAGGAACAGATTGGGAAACAGATTTTGGAAAGGTGCAGAAGTCACAGGGTAGTAGTCATGGGTGACTTTAACTTCCCAAACATTGAGTGGAAACTCTTTCGATCAAATAGTTTGGATGGGGTGGTGTTTGTGCAGTGTGTCCAGGAAGCTTTTCTAACACAGAATGTAGATTGTCCGACCAGAGGAGGGGCAATATTGGATTTAATACTTGGTAATGAACCAGGGCAAGTGATAGATTTGTTAGTGGGGGAGCATTTTGGAGATAGTGACCACAATTCTGTGACTTTCACTTTAGTAATGGAGAGGGATAGGTGCGTGCAACAGGGCAAGGTTTACAATTGGGGGGAAGGGTAAATACAATGTTGTCAGACAAGAATTGAAGTGCATAAGTTGGGAACATAGGCTGTCAGGGAAGGACATAAGTGAAATGTGGAACTTATTCAAGGAACCGGTACTACGTGTCCTTGATATGTATGTCCCTGGCAGGCAGGGAAGAGATGGTCGAGTGAGGGAACCATGGTTGACAAGAGAGGTTGAATGTCTTGTTAAGAGGAAAAAGGAGACTTATGTAAAGCTGAGGAAACAAGGTTCAGACAGGGCATTGGAGGGATACAAGATAGCCAGGAGGGAACTGAAGAAAGGGATTAGGAGAGCTAAAAGAGGGCATGAATAATCTTTGGCGGGTAGGATCAAGGAAAACCCCAAGGCCTTTTACACATATGTGGGAAATATGAGAATGACAAGAGCGAGGACAGTAGCGGGAGATTGTGTATTGAGTCTGAAGAGATAGGAGAGGTCTTGAACGAGTACTTTTCTTCTGTATTTACAAATGAGAGGGGCCATATTGTTGGAGAGGACAGTGTGAAACAGACTGGTAAGCTCGAGGAAATACTTGTTAGGAAGGAAGATGTGTTGGGCATTTTGAAAAACTTGAGGATAGACAAGTCCCCCGGGCCTGTTGGGATATATCCAAGGATTTTATGGGAAGCAAGCGATGAAATTGCAGAGCCGTTGGCAATTATCTTTTCATCCTCACTGTCAACAGGGGTGGTACCAGGGGATTGGAGAGTGGCGAATGTCGTGCCCCTGTTCAAAAAAGGGACTAGGGATAACCCTGGGAATTACAGGCCAGTTAGTCTTACTTCGGTAGTAGGCAAAGTCATGGAAAGGGTACTGAAGGATAGGATTTCTGAGCATCTGGAAAGACACTGCTTGATTAGGGATAGTCAGCACGGATTTGTGAGGGGTAGGTCTTGCCTTACAAGTCTTATTGAATTCTTTGAGGAGGTGACCAAGCATGTGGATGAAGGTAAAGCAGTGGATGTAGTATACATGGATTTTAGTAAGGCATTTGATAAGGTTCCCCATGGTAGGCTTCTGCAGAAAGTAAGGAGGCATGGGATAGTGGGAAATTTGGCCAGTTGGATAACGAACTGGCTAACCGATAGAAGTCAGAGAGTGGTGGTGGATGGCAAATATTCAGCCTGGATCCCAGTTACCAGTGGCGTACCACAGGGATCAGTTCTGGGTCCTCTGCTGTTTGTGATTTTCATTAATGACTTGGATGAGGGAGTTGAAGGGTGGGTCAGTAAATTTGCAGACGATACAAAGATTGGTGGAGTTGTGGATAGTGAGGAGGGCTGTTGTCGGCTGCAAAGAGACATAGATAGGATGCAGAGCTGGGCTGAGAAGTGGCAGATGGAGTTTAACCCATGTTTAACCATGGAGTTTAACCATGGAGATTAATCCAGTCCAAAGATGTGCAGGTTAGGTGGATTGGCCATTCTAAATTGCCCTTAGTGTCCAAAATTACCCTTAGTGTTGGGTGGGGTTACTGGGTTATGGGGATAGGGTGGAGGTGTGGATCTTGGGTAGGGTGCTTTTTCCAAGAGCCTGTGCAGACTCGATGGGCTGAATGGCCGCCTCCTGCACTGTAAATTCTATGAAATCTATGAAACCCTGAAAAGTGTGAGGTTGTCCATTTTGGAAGGACAAATGTGAATGCGGAATACAGGGTTAACGGTAGAGTTCTTGGCAATGTGGAGGAGCAGAGAGATCTTGGGGTCTATGTTCATACATCTTTGAAAGTTGCCACTCAAGTGGATAGAGCAGTGAAGAAGGCCAATGGTGTGCTAGCGTTCATTAACAGAGAGATTGAATTTATGAGCCGTGAGGTGATGATGCAGCTGTACAAAACTTTGGTAAGGCCACATTTGGAGTACTGTGTACAGTTCTGGCCGCCTCATTTTAGGGAGGATGTGGAAGCTTTGGAAAAGGTGCAAAGGAGATTTACCAGGATGTTGCCCGGAATGGAGAGTAGGTCTTACGAGGAAAGGTTGAGGGTGCTAGGCCTTTTCTCATTAGAACGGAGAAGGATGAGGGGCGACTTGATAGAGGTTTATAAGATGATCAGGGGAATAGATAGAATAGACAGTCAGAGACTTTTTCCCCGGGTGGAACAGACCATTACAAGGGGACATAAATTTAAGGTGAATGGTAGGAGATATAGGGAGGATGTCAGAGGTAGGTTCTTTACCCAGAGAGTAGTGGGGGCATGGAATGCACTGCCTGTGGAAGTAGTTGAGTCGGAAAGATTAGGGACCTTCAAGCAGCTATTGGATAGGTACATGGATTACGGTAAAATGATATAGTGTAGATTTATTTGTTCTTAAGGGCAGCACGGTAGCATTGTGGATGGCACAGTTGCTTCACAGCTCCAGGGTCCCAGGTTTGATTCCGGCTTGGGTCGCTGTCTGTGCGGAGTCTGCAAATCCTCCCCGTGTCTGCGTGGGTTTCCTCTGGGTGCTCCGGTTTCCTCCCACAGTCCAAAGATGTGCAGGTTAGGTGGATTGGCCATGATAAATTGCCCTTAGTGTCCAAAATTGCCCTTAGTGTTGGGTGGCGGTGTTGACTTTGGGTAGGGTGCTCTTTCCAAGAGCCGGTGCAGACTCAATGGGCCGAATGGCCTCCTTCTGCACTGTAAATTCAATGATAATCTATGATTAATCTAGGACAAAGGTTCGGCACAACATCGTGGGCCGAAGGGCCTGATCTGTGCTGTATTTTTCTATGTTCTATGTACTGGGTGGCACAGTAGCACAGTGGTTAGCAGTCTTGTTTCACAGCTCCAGGGTCCCGGTTTTAATTCCCGCTTGGGTCACTGTCTGTGCGCAGTCTGCACGTTCTCCCAGTGTCAGCGTGTGCTTCCTCCGGGTGTTCAGGTTTCCTCCCACAAGTCCCAAAAGACGTGCTTGTTAGGAGAATTGGACATTCTGGATTCTCCCTCTGTGTACCCGAACAGGCGCCGGAGAGTGGCGACTAGGGGCTTTTCACCGTAACTTCATTGCAGTGTTAATGTAAGCCTATTTGTGACGATAAAAATTATTATTATACTGCTGGCTCTGCTCATTCAGGCACCAGTTTTCTTTGCTGCAACTTTATCAGATTGCATTTTCAGTCATTTATGCTGCAAAATATCAGTGCAATGAATCAGGAAAGGGCAAGTAGCTCTGCTGCAGCATATTATGGTCTTAACATTTGAATTGTGTCCTCTGAAGGAAAATTAATTTAACTTAAAAAGTTGAAATATAGCTGGTGCTGCGGAAAAGGATGGTGTATGCATTTGTGGTGTTCATTTTCGTTAGTGTCATCAACAAACACCACTTAGGCAGTTATCGCACTAGCTCCTGATAACCAATGGAAGGTATCTGAAGAATCCTGAAAGAGCCCAAAGTGTTGAAAATTATCTTATCTATTCCTGTAGCACTCAAGTGCAAGTAAACTTTATCAGAAGACTGTCCGAAGAATGGTAATAAGAAAATAACTATGGATTTAGATGACATTACCCTTTCTAACATTTCCTTTGAAGAGTTACACCTACTTATCTCCAGTTATAAAATGAGATGTTTTTGAAATGGGATAGCACTTTGGTTCTAAGGCGACCTCACTGTTGCTGGCTCTTTAAAAAAAGAGGTCACAAAAGCACATTTTCTGGCATCTTAAAAACAGTCAAAACTGATATTTTAAGAACTGAGGTGCATTCTTTCAAGTTGCTGTGCTACATGGTCGGATATTGCCATGATTCAAACTGAGAAATGTATTAGAAATAAAATGCCGACCAGAAGTGTGGTCAGATTGCTGTCAGAATGTACTGCCAAGTTGAATAGAGGTGTGAAAAAGTGATAACAATAACAGTAGTTTTCACGTGATATGGAAAATACTCCACAATATGGATTAAGTGGTAGGAGTACATTATTATCTTGCTTCAATGGAACAACATCTGGAATTGTTCCGGTAAAGTTTAATAATTGCATCCGAAATTGACTTGGCTGTTGCTAACCTGTTCCTACATTTCCTTTGGATTTAGGTAAACCCTCCATCAGGAATTCTACCTGTGTGCACATGCTATCTATATTAATTTATCAATAGTTTGGTTTCTCCCCCAACTCATTTGAGTAATGAACCATAGTTGCAAATGTAGCTTAGCCATGGAACATGCCCAGTGGGTAAAACTAAATTTCTTATCATCAGGTTCCAATAAAGGGAATGAAGAGTATGGGGCGGGAGACATTTATTTCAACCTTCAAATAACTTAAAATTGATGTAGGTTTTTTGAGAGCTGCAGCCGAAATGAGGGAGGGGGAAAGGTAAAGGAAATACTATACAGGGGTACAAAATTGACACTGTTGTTAAGTGATTCATAGACAGTTTTTCCTTCAGAAAAATGGTGGATGAGTTCCTAAAAATCAAGTAGATTTATGCATACTCTCTGTTTTTTGCCCACCATGCAATCTACTATCCAGGCTTATATGTTACCCCCTACACCATGAGTTTATATTTTCCGCAATAACCTTTGATGTGGCACCTTATCAAGCTCTGGAAATCCAAGTACAGTGTGTCTCCAGACTCCTCTTTATCCACAGCACTTGTTACTGCTTCAAAGAACTTTAGTAAATTCACACCAACCCCCGAAAACATTTTACTCCCTTGTTAGTAAAAAAAAATCCATCGACCTCTGCCTTAAAAATACTGAAAGATCCTCCACCACTCTCTGGGGAAGAGAGTTACAAAGACTCTTGATAAACTGAGAGGAAAAAAAGTATCCTCATCTATGTCTTAAATGGGAGGCGCCTTGTGCGGGATTCTCCGTTTCTGAGACTAAGTATTGATGCCGAGGCAAGATTCGTGGACTTCCACGACAGTGAAATTGGTGCTGAACCTGGACCGATTCGGTGACTGTGGAGGGGCTAGCACCGGCGCCACGTAGAACACAAGCGATTAGAATGAGAAACAGTGCGAGGACTGGGGGACTGGTGGAGAATGGCTAGGGGGTGGCCAGAAGACACTATTTGGCAGGTCGGGTCTGCGCACGGCCACCACCATGTTTTAAGGCGCAACCGCTGAAGGTCATCGCCGTGCGCCTGCGCAGCCACGGACCCGGCCATTCTCCAGCCATTTTTGTTGTGGGAATTGGGAGTCTTACTCGGCGCGGCTGCTAGCCCTTTACTGGTCGCAAGATCGGTGAGGGTTCGCCGCTGATTTTACCGTCGTAAAATCCACAGTTCACACGCCGGCATTGCCACTTAGCCTCCAAATCAGTGAATCCAGCCCAGGATCTTTTATGCTTCAATAAGATCACCTCTCGATCCTCTAAACTCAAATGGATACAAGCCCAGCCTGTCCAACCTTTCCAAATAAGATAATTGACCTCTCTGAACTGCTTGTAATGCATTTATATACTTTCTTAAATAGTACTCTAGGTGTGATTCTGTACAACTAGAGCAAAATATCCCAACTTTTGTATTCCATTTCCTCGCAATAAATTACAACATTCCTTTGCCTTCCTAATCACTTACTGAACCTGCATGCTAACTTTCTGTGATTCATGTATCTGGACAGATCCCTCTGTATCCCGGAGTTCTGAAATTTCTCTCCATTTACATAATATGCTGCTTTTCTACTCTTCCTGACAAAGTAAACAAGTTAATTTGTCCCCACTTTATACTCCATCTGCCAAATCTTTTGCCCATTCATTTAACCAATCTATATCTCTTTGCAAACTCCACTTCATAACTTATATCCCTACCAATCTTTGTATCATTTAGAAATTTAGCAACCATTGGATTGGATTGGATTTGTTTATTGTCACGTGTACCAAGGTACAGTGAAAAGTGTTTTTTTGCGAGCAGCTCAAGATCATTAAGTACATGAAAAGAAAAGGAAATAAAAGAAAATACATAATAGGGCATACATTTGGTCCTTTCATCCAAGTCATTGATATAAATTGTAAATGTTGAGGCCCCTGCGCTGATCCTTGTGATACTCTTTGTCATATCTTGCCAACTTGAAAATCACCCATTTATCCCTACTCTCTGTTTCCTGTTAGCTAACCAATCATCCCTCCATGCTAATATATTACTCCCTACACCATGAGTTCTTACTTTGCACAGTGATCTTTGTCAAATGCCTTCTGGGAATCTAAGTACACCACATCTACAGGTTCCTCTTTATCCACATTGCTTTTTACTTCCTCCAATAAATTAGTCAAACATGGTTTCCCTTTCACAAAACCATGCTCACTCTGCCTGATTGAATTGAGATTTTCTAAGTGCCTCATTGTAAGTTACTTGGTAATAATTCCAGCATTTTCCCTCTGAAGGCATTAAGCTAACTGACCTGTGGTTTCCTGCTTTCTGTCTCCCTTTTTCCTTGATCAGTGAGACACATTCATTATTTTAAATCTGATGAGCCATTTCCAGAATTGAGGGAATTTTGGAAATTTAAAACTACTGTATTTACTATCTCAACGGCCCAATTGCTTAAGACCCTACAAGAGGACTGGGGACATGTCAGCTTTCCGTTCTAATCATTTTCTCAATACCCTTTCCCTGACGATTGTCTTAAGTTCTTCCCTTCCTTTTACTTCCTGATTCACATTAAATGCTGGGGTGTTATTTGTGTCCTGTGTAGTGAAGACAGATGCAAAATATCTTTTCTATTCATTCACCATTTCCATATTTTCCAGTATTGCATACCCAGACTCACTGGGCGGGATTTTCCACTCCCCTTCGAGCCGGGCAAGTTTTTGCGATGGGAGTGGGAAATTCAGTGAGAACTGCAAAGTCACGTTTAAATTGCCATAAACACGTGCCGTGATTGTCCCGTCACTGGGCGCATTTCCTGATGTTGAACGTCGGGAATATCATTTAAATATATTAACATATAATTATCAGGCTCCTACACCTGAATTATCGCCACCCCCCTCCGCCCCATCAGAAAATCTACCCACGTCAGTATCAAGGCAGAATGGTATGAATCACGACTGGACTCCCAAGGCGTGCACCTGGCGAGCAGATCTCCCGGGGGAGCTCAGGTGAGTGCAGCGTTCATGAAGGGGGGTGGTTATGCCCAGGCACTATATCCTGTGAGCAGTGCCCATGCAGTGCGAGGGAATGTGCCAGGAGGGAATGTGCCAGGTGGCAATGTCCAGGCAGTTCAGGGTGCGTTCCAGGACAAAGTCCTTTGCTCTCTCTAAACTGAGACAGCCTTTAAAAATTATGCCCTGCTCCTCAGCTGACTAAGTTGCAAGCTTGGAGGGTGAATCCGAGGCTGCCTCGCCAAAGATAGGTCTTGGGACATGCCCTTGATGTTTTTTTCCAAGTCCCAGACCATGCGACAGAGAAAGTCGCCATTGCTGTCGGCGGCTTCAATCACGCTTTTCCCACCCGACATCGGTTTTTGGTGTTTTCTGTGAAACTTTCACCCACTTTCTAGAGGACCAATGCTCATTTTACAAACTCTTTTTCTTTTTAAATACCCTGGGCGGGATTCTCCCTTTTGGGGACTATGGCCCCACGCCCACCGGAAAACAGGCGAGAACCACTCCGGACTTTTTCCTCGAAAGTCCAGGGTGATTCTCCGTTTTCCAGAGGGCTAGCAGGGCTCCGGCGTGTGTCCCGCAGCTCTCACTGCCGGAGGGTCCCTGCTGTTCAGACTGCGCAGCCGCGCATGCGCACGGCGGCTGCAAGCGGGTCCGCGCATGCGTGTGGCGGCCCACTTTGGCGCGGGCACCGTCGACATGGCAGAGCCACACAACGGGCCTGCGTGGAGTAAGGTAGGTCCCCCACAGATCGCGATGGCCCGCTGATCATTGGTCCCCAATCGTGGGCCTGGCCACCGCTGAGGCTACCCCCAGAGTCAGATACCCCCGCCCCCCACCAGGACCGCGGCCGCGGTTCCGAGCTCCCGCTGGGTGGTACCAGATGTAAACAACGCCGGCGGGAGTTCGGCCAGTCAACCGCGGAGAATCACTGTGGGGGCCTGTTCCAACGGTCCCCAACTGGCGCCGCGTTGATCGCGCAAGCGCAACTGGCGGGTCCACGGAAGTGCCGTTGCGCTGGATTTCCGGAGTGAATGGCTATGCTCCTCCCCGCGCCTGCTGCGATTCCAGCGCGGAGGGTCGGAGAATCCCGCCCCCTATCTTTTCACACTTCTAGCTAGCTTTATCTTATACCCTAGTTTCTGCCAACCTTTTGTAACTCTTTTCTGTTCTTTATATTCTGTCCAGTCTTGTGACCTGACACTCAATTTTGCGGAATTATTTTTATTTCTTTCAATCAATTGCTGCCTTTAACTTCCTTAGTTAGCCATGGTCGGTGCTTCCTTACCTTAGAGTCTTTATCACTGGAATGTATCTTTTCTGAATATTCTGCAATGTCTCCTTAAATGTCTGCCACTGTAATTCCACTGTCCCTACCCTTTAACCTAATTTCCCAGTTCACTTTAGCCAGTTCAGTCTTCATTCCCTTGTAGTTGTCTTTTAAGTTTAAAATATTAGCCGTAGACTAACATTCCTCACCCTCAAACTGAATGTGAAACTCAAACATATTCTGAACACGGCTATGTAGAGACTCTTTTAATATGGGGCCGTTAATTAATTCTGTCTCAATGCATATTACCAGGTCTAAAATAGTTTCCTCTTTGATTGGCACGAGAATATATTGCTCTAAGAAATTGTCCTGAATTCACAATGAAATCACTTTCCAGGCTAACTTTGTGCATCTGATGTGTTCAATCTATATGTAGATTCAAATCACCCATGATTCTTTGCCATACCTACTCACAAACCACCATTATTTCTCCCTGCCTGTCCCATCCTACAATGCTGTTACTGTTCGGGAGCCTATAGACCAATCCCACAAGTGAATTATTACTGTTACTATTTCTCATCTCTACCCTTGATCTCCAGAAGTAAGGTCATCTCTCTTCATTGTATTAATGTCATCCTTCATTAAAAGAGCTACCCCACCATCTTTGCCTAGTTTCCTGTCTTTCCGAAATGTCATGTATCTTTGAATTTTCAGATCCCAATCTTCGTCATCCTGCATCCATGTCCCTGTAATGGCTATCAGATCATACATATTAATTTATTTTAAAAAATAAGTTTAGAGTACAAAATTATTTTTTCCCCAATTAAGGGACAATTTAGCGTGACCAATCCACCTAGCCTGAACATCTTTGGGCTGTGGGGGTGAGACCCACGCAGACACGGGGAGAATGTGAAAACTCCACACAGACAGTAACCTGGGGCCAGGTGTCAAACCTGGGTCCTCGGCACTGTGAGGCAACAGTGCTAACCACTGTGCCACCGTGCTGCCCATACATATTAATTTCTATTTGTGCAGTCAATTCATCTGTTTTGTTACAAACGCTACATACATTCAGATACAGAGCCTTTATTTCTGTCTGCTCACTATTTTTGTAACCTCTCGCCTCCTTTGCTGGTGCACTCTGTCCCTTTTTACCACACACTGCTCATCAATTTCTTTATTGCTATCTTGTTCACCTGGATTGCTTTCTCTGTTTAGTTTATCTCACTTTCTCAGACTATCACTACTTAGTTTAAAGCCCTCCCAACTTCCTAGTTACCTGACTCACCAGAACAGTGATTCAGGTGGAGACTATCCCAATGGTACAGCTCCCACTTTCCCTACTATTATTATTGGTGCTAATGCCTCATGAATTGAAACCTGTTTTTCCCACATGAATCATGACTCTAAGCTTATTTACCCTCCACCAATTTGCTTGTGGCTCAAATATTAATCCAAAAAGTGTTGCCCATGATTCTTTGGGGCTGGTAGCCCCAGGCGGGTTTGCCGATGGCCCATTGAATCAGGCGCGAGTGCCAAAATGGGATTCTCACCGAGAGTCAAACCCATTGTGAGTCTCCCGGATCGCTACACCTGGTCCGATCATGTTCATGCCCAGAGCAGCGAGAACCTGATTATAATTGATCAGCATGATTTTCAATATCTTTACCATGTTTGGGGCCAGATGTTTGGCCTGCAGCCTCCCCCCCCCCCCCCCCCCCCAATGCTGGAAGTCCCACATACGCCAATCTCCTGATCGTGACATGTGATGATCCGGCGCCGTGGATTCTGGGGCCGGGGGAGGCAGGGGGTGAGTAGCCTCCCTACATTTACCTCCAGGGTGTCAAGGTGGGTCCTTCAGGGGAGGTAGGGGTTGGTGGGGGCAAACACTGGAGATACCCAGGTCAGGGGCTTTTCTGGATGAGGGGCTTGTGGCAGGCCTTCCCTTTGCAGCTTTGAAAATCAGTAAAATGACTTTCAGCATGTCAAATTGTAGCGAAACATCTCCCTCTGATGTCTTGGAGCCTTTGATGTCTCTTCCAGCAAGTCAATATTAATGATCTGCCAGATAGGGCAGCATGGTGGCACAGTGGGTTAGCACTGTGGCCTCACAGCGCCGAGGTCCCAGGTTCGATCCCGACTCTGGGTCATTGTCCGTGTGTAGTTTGCACATTCTCCCCAATTTTGCGTGGGTTTCGCCCCCACAACCCAAAAATGTGCAAGCTAGGTGGATTGCCCCTTAATTGGAAAAAATGACTTGGGTACTCTAAATTTTTTTTTAAATGATCTGCCACATGAAGGAGAAAGTCTTCCGTTCGATGTGTTGGAAACCTTTGAAGTGATTTTTTTCACATTCAATTTCATTCCCCTTTAACTTCTTCAAGCCTTTGGACATGCTAAGAAGACTAAAAGCTTTGAACGCATTTTTTTACATTCAATTTTATAAGTCTCTTGATTGACAGGCCCAGGCCATTTCAAAGAACTTTTCAAAAAGCTTTGTTTGCTTTTATAACTGGATGCTCAGTCTTAAGTTTCTGGATTTGTTCAAAATCTATCCCATTTGGCACATATTCTGCCCTCCCTGAATGTATGCAGCAGCTCACCAACAGACCCACAAAATCAAACCACAGTACTTCCATAAATCTTGCCATAGCAGAAGTAAGTCAAAAGTAAGTCATGTCATCACAGGTTGCAGCCTGTCCCAATTAGTAGCACTAGTGGGAGCTCCCTCATGCAAGTTAGGACATTTCAGCCGACAGTGATCAGCATACCAGGCATACCCTGGTTCTGCACCGTGCAAGGCTCATACACAACATGCCCACACTAACACCCTTTCCAGTATGTGGCACTGCATTAGCTTCACTGATTTTTTTTAAAAAATCCTTTATGTTGCGTCGCTTGTTCGGCCAACATTTATTGCCCATCCCTAGATTCCCTTCAGAAGATGGTGGTGTGTTGCCTTCTTGAACTGCTGCAGTCATTGAGGTGTAGGTACACCCACTGTGCTGTTAGGCGGGAGTGCTAGGATTTTTACCCCACGAACGGTGATATATTTCCAAGTCAGGGTGGTAAGTGACTTGGAGGGGAACCTCCAGGTGGTGGGGTGCCTAGGTATCTGCTGCTCTTGTCCGAGATGGTAATGGTCGTGTGTTTGGAAGATGCTGTCTAAGGAACCTTGGTGAGTTACTGCAGCGCATCGTGTAGATGTGGCTGGAAGCATGACACACACTCTTGATAGACTTTGGAGTTTCGCAGAGGGCTATGGTGCCCAATTTCATGACCAAAATGTTGTTGCGGAGGCTACAAAACCGCTTAAATTAAGACTGAATTTGAACAACTGTAGAATGTCATTAGTGTCTACAAATGAATGGCAGCTGCTTGTAGAAACATCAATGCCACTCAAAGCTGAACAGTAAAGGCTCATGGCAAAGGTAACTTTTATTCTCTGTGGTGTTCATTACATTGAGATTCTACGGTGCTTCAGCATAATATCCACTTTTTAGATTATGTTCAGTTTCACTTACAGTCTCCATTTTTCACAGGTCTGATAGAAATTGGGAGCGTATACATTTTTAAAGAAGATCATCTGATTGAGTATGATGGTGAGCTGTCACCTGAAGTCCTAGTAGCATTTCTTCTGGATGTAAGTAGAACAAATTCTGTCGACACCAGTACCTTTCATTATTTTCTAATAATTACAGGTCCTTTGTTTGGTCAATTTCCTGGTGGCATATGTTGTGGCATATTTGGTGGCGTGGTCACAAGCACATAGATTATCATAGAATCCCTATAGGGCAAAAGGAGATCCTTCTGCCCATCATGTCTGCACTGACCCTCTGAAAGATCATCCTACCTAGGCCCACTCCCCCGCCTTATGTTGCACATCTTTGACAATAACGGGTAATTTTAGCACGGCCAATCCTCCTAACTTGCAGATCTTTGGGCTGTGGGAGGAAAGCAGAGTGCCCGGAGGAAACCCTTACAGACACGGGGAGAGCATGCAATCTCCACACAGACAGTTACCCAAGAGCGTAATTGAACCCAGGCCCCTGTCACTGTGAGGCAGCAGTGCTAACCACCATGCCATCGTGCCACATTGCCCAAGTAGTCATTTTTCACGTGTCTATTCTAGTATTAACAGCTACTCAACTACGTAGAACATTATAGTTGAGTCCAATTTTTCCTCACCTGACATCCATACATATACTTTCCAACAGAAGATATTGGATAGCAATCAGGACTAACAGTTAATTTTTCTGCTCCTCATTTCAAGATATGAAACCTTAACTAAAATGTGAGCTACGTAGATTGCTAAACTATATAACTAAAACTGTAGTGTACAGTCCAGAGGAATTGGTACTGAAATTGGAAAGTGCTCTGGTCAGGCCACATGTTGAGTATTGTGGCTGGGATTTCTGCAGAGCCAGAACAATTCTGGAGCCGTTTCAAAATGGTGAGGGTGGGACCCCATTCTAGGATTCCTGCATCCATTCCTGGTGGCGGAATAATTGCTGGTGCAGGATAAGACTATGCCACCTGCACCTTGTCCTCCTGACATGACCAGCTCTATTGTGGGGGATTGCATCTCCTAGCTTTGCGCAACTTCTGGATGACTCTTGGAGTTATGGATCATAGTCTGGACTCAGAAACCTTTTGAATGGTAAATTCAAAAAGTCTTACGCATACCTTCCATGCTACATCCATTCCCCCATGCCTCTTCAATTCCAACCACTGCCAGATGATACCCCCACTATCCCCATGGCCGCTCATACCCTTTACTCCAACTCATGCGAACGTATGCTCCTTCCATGCCTGTCCATCCAGTTATCCACAGTGTACCGAACGAATGAGTTATACAGGAACAATGGCATGTGAGGAATGGCTCAGAAAAAAAACATCCAATCACAAATCTTCATTTGGAAAAACAAACTGCTGTTCCTACAACCATTTAAAAGCACCTATCAGACATATTAAAGTGTCAATAATAAAGACTTCAAACATCACAACTTTTAATCTTGTGCAATTAAACATTGAGATATTGACACAAGAGATCACATAAAGAACAATTTATTATAAATACTTAAATATGTTAATCGAGCAAAGTTAAGAATTCATCCAGTTGTCAAAACACAATCCCTTGCTGAGATAATCCTTTTCTGAACCTGGACTCTCTGCCAGGTATGCATAATGAGGGCATCCAGTGCTACTCAAAGAGTCCTTACACTTGTCTGCATCATGTATACCTGACTGAGAGTTGCAAACTACCTTGAGGATTAAAAATTAAAGAACAGATGACTGAAAACTGTGGAACATGATATGATGGCAGATAAAAATGGTGAAGACGATACACGATAGATATTTTCAAACCTTAATTAAATAATCCTTGAAATAAGGGGCTGAATACATATTTAAGGTCTTTATCCTAAGCGGCAGTATCCAGTTCTAAATGCAGCTTAACAGATGAATTCCCCCCCCATCCCATGATGCCACTTCGATTACCCCCTGCCACTTGCTCACTGCTACTCTCCCCAAGTTGCCTCTCCCCCAAAAAACAAAATTTATTGTTGCAAAAAAAGGTTTTTCTCCCATTTTCACCAAACTGATGCAGGACAAGAACCAGCGGGTAAATAGTAATCCAACTGGAAAAACCCCTAACAACGGTTTGAGGTTTCTTTGCCATCAGCTCCACTTTTAAGAATACCATCTTTTCTGGTACAGCGAAAGAGTGTTTGTAAAGAGATAATGGATTATAGTTATAATATTAGACACTGGAGCTCTGGTTCTGAATTCTGGATCACCATCCAGCAGGGTGGATATCTGTGTCCAGTGAATGTGATTGCCCCCTGCACCCCACCTCCCCCAACCAACCCATTGTATACATTTTGTGATCCCATAAAATTCTCCTGCTGTAAGACATTCTCTTCTGAGGAAGACTTATCATTGTTGTTTTTATAGCTCTTTCACTTTGGTGAATACTGCAAAGCAGTGCAAAGATTTCCAGGCTACCTAACAATCTGACATGCTGCGATGTGGAGCTGATGGCAAAGAAACCTCAAACCGTTGTTAGGGGGTTTTCCTGTTGGATTACTATTTACCCGCTGTTTCTAGTCCTGCATCAGTTTGGTGAAAATGGGAAAACAAAAAATGTTGCAACGATAAAAAAAAATTGGGGGGGGGAGAGGCAACTTGGGGAGAGTAGAACTGGATACTGCTTCTTGAAATAAAGGCTTTAAAGGACTAATTACCCTATCGGCTGTTATAAAGATGACTGTGGCTTTGGAAGAAAGGTTCACATCGCACATGTCAGATTGTTAGGTAGCCTGGAAATCTTTGCACTGCTTTACAATATTCACCAAAGTGGAAGAGGTACAAAAACAACAGTGATAACCCTTCCTCAGAAGAGAATGTCTTACTGCACTAATGTAGCACAAGCCAACGTCATGGGCAAATGATATCCAAATACAGCTATGTTTAGTTCAGAATAACTTAATGAAGAACATTTTTTTGTGCAGAAAATATAATCTTGTTTAACAGGAGGTCAATGTCAGAGCTTATCTTTTGTCAACAGGTGACAGAAGACCCAGTGGAAATCATTGAATCTCGGGCGGAAGTTCGCTCTTTTGAAAGAACTGATGAAGTAATCAAATTGATCGGATACTTTAAAAGTGAAGTTTCTGAACGTGAGTCACCATCAGTGTTCCCTCTAAACTGTGCAGCTGCACAGTAATCACAAGTGTTCTGGGTAGGCTGCTCAGAGAGAGGCAAGGATTAATCGGGGATAGTCAGCATGGCTTTGTCAAGGGGAGATCATGTCTAACAAATTTGATTGAGGTTTTCAAGGAGGTGTCTAGCTGTGTAAATGATGGCAGTGTAGTTGATATAGTCTACATGGACTTTAGTAAGGCATTTGACAAGATCCCACATGGGAAACTGATCAAAAGAATAAGAGCCCATGAGATCAAGGACAATTTGGCCAATTAGATCCAAAATTGGCTTTTGAGGGTGTTGGTCGAAGGTTTGTTTTTGTGACTGGAAGCCTGTGTGTGTCAAGTGATGTACCGCAAGAATTGGTGCTGGATACCTTTCTGTTTGTAGTATACATTAATGATCTAGATGAGAGTGCGGGGGTATTATTAGTAAGTTTGCAGATGATGCGAAAATTGATTGTGTGGGAAATAGCGAGGAGGAAAGCCTGAGTTTACAGGATGATATAGACAGGCTGGTTAGATGGGCAGAATAGTGGCAAATGGAATTTAACCCTGAAAAGTGTGAGGAGGTGCATTTTGGGAGGACTAACAAGGTAAAGGAATATACAATGAATGGTTGGACCCTAGGAAGTACAGAGGGCCAGAGGGACCTTAGGGTGCACGTCCAAATATCCTTCAAGGTAGGACAGGGATATAAGATCATTAAGTAGGCATGTGGGATACTTGCCTTTATTACCAAGACATAGAATACAAGAGCAGAAAGGTTATGATGGAGCTGCATAAAATGCTCATTGGTCCACAGTCAGAGTACTTCGTACAGTTCTGTTTGCCACACTATTGGAAGGATGTGGTTGCACTCGAGAGGGTGCAGAGGAGATTCACCAGGATGGACTGGGGCATTTCAGCTATGAAGAAAGGCTGGTTAGGCTGGGATTGTTCTCCTTAGAGTAGAGAAGTCTGTGGGGGGAGGGGCGGGAGGGGGGGGAGGGGGGGGGGGGGGAGAGACCTGATCGAGGTGTACAAAATTATGAAGGACATAGATAGGAAGAAATGTTTTCCCTTAGTCGAGGGGACAATAACATAGATTTAAGGGAATGGGCAGTAGATTTAGAGGGGATTTAAGGAAAACCTTTTCACCCAGAAGGTGGTGGAAATCTAGAACTTTCTGCCTGAAAGAGTGATAGAGGTGGGAACCCTTGCAACATTTAAGAAGCATTTAGATGAACACTTGAAACACCATAGCATACAAGGCTGTGGGCCAAGTGCTGGAAAATGGGATTCGAAGACATAAATGCTTGATGGTCGGTGCAGACACGATGGGCTGAAGGACCTCCTTCTGTACCAAATGACTCTATGACTCAAAGGTACCCCATTTAGGTTGTGTGAGCCCGGCCACGCAAAAAATGTAAAGGTACCGCACAATGAGATAAATAGTCTGCGGACAATGTCACCACCAAAGCTAACCTCCAGCCTGTTGTGTCACTCTTTAGATGGAAAGGCAATCACTTTGGAAGTTTAGCTCTACGTGTGAAAGATGTAACCACAGAAAACTTTCAATAGATAAACAAGACCATAGAAAGAATCATAGAAACATAGAGAAACTCAGAAGGAAGCTATTTGATGCATTGTGTCTGATCTGGCCAAAAAAGAGCAATCCAGCCTAATTCTTAACTCTTGGTCTGCAGCTTTGCAAGTTATGACACTTCAAAAACATATCCAAGTACTTTTTTTTTTCAGAATCCAAAATCGTTTAATGGAAGTAACTCCAATCTTGTTATTAGACAACAGATGGTATCAGGTGCCTCAGAATACAGAGGGGAGAGTTAGACACTGTACAACAATTAGCAGGCTGAACCATTATTTTAATGTTATTTCAAAAAGATTACAGAAAATTTGACAACTTGAAGTATTTTTCTTACCATTCCATTCCTAACTAAAAACAAAGCAGAAAACTCCTGTTTAAATAATTGTTAGCTGAAAGTATGTTAGTCTCTTTTAGCTGTCTTCTCCCTTTGGTGTAGCCGAAAAAAGACCACCTGGAGATTGTGGTCGCTGAAGTTCCAAGTAAAATGGGGGAAGGGCAGTATGTTAGCAGCAGCTAGTCTTGTTCTCAGCTTCTACAGGCTCCTCTGTTCAACGGTATCCATGTCCCTGTTTTCAGAATGATGGATAAAATCACTGGCCAGAATATTCTTCACCAAAAACCGTGTTGCTTCATCAATGTTTATGTTCTCCTTTGCTGAGGTTTCAAACCACGCTATGAAGCCATTTTCCTCGCAGTAACGATCCATCATCGATGGGCTATTCTCCAAATCATGCCATTGCTCATCACATTTGTTTGCCAAGAGCGCGGCAGGGATTGGCTCCCCGTTGGGCAGCTTGACTTTACTGTCCAAGTCGCTCTTCCATTTCAGAACTGCATCAAATGTCAAGCGTCTGGATACATCAAAGACTACGAATGCACCACAGCTTCTTTATAATACACCCTCGTCATGTTGCCGAATCGTTCTTGACCTGCGATGTCCCAGAGCTGGAGCCGTATTAAGGTGCTGGGATCCCAGGGCAGCACCTTCAGGGCGAAATCCACGCCGATGGTAGCGCGGTAATTGCGGGAGAAGAGGCGGTGGACGTAGCGCTTGATGATGCTGGTCTTGCCCACCCCCAGCTCCCCGATCACCAGCACCTTAAACAGATGCTCGCTGCCGGAGCCGTTTTCCAAACCCTCCGCCATCTGCAGCTCCGATCCGCCAACCTCTTGGTAAAATATCTCTCCTCAATTCCCCTCTAATCCTTCTGCTAATTATTTTAAATCCATCGCCCTTCCTCTGCTAACAGAAATAAATTCTTCCTATCCACTCTATCTAAACCCCTCAAAGTTTATACACCGTTGCAGACTCAATGGGCCGAATGGCCTCCTTCTGCACTGTAAATTCAATGATAATCTAGGACAAAGGTTCGGCACAACATCGTGGGCCAAAGGGCCTGTTCTGTGCTGTATTTTTCTATGTTCTACTAAATCTCCAAGCTCCTCTGTTGCAAAGAAAGCAACCCAAGTGTATCCTCAGGGTAGTGTCCTTAGCTCAACACCTTCAGCTGCTTCATCAATTACCTTCCCTCCATCATAAGATCAGAAATGGGGATGTTTGCTGCTGGCCTATAGTGTTCAGTATCATTCTTGATTTCTCAGAGACTGAACCAGTCCGTGCTTGCATAAAGCAATATTTGGTTAATATCCAGGCTTGAGCTGATAAGTGAAAAGCAACATTCGTGCCACACAAGTGTCAGGCAATGACCATCTCCAACAAAAGAGAATCTAACCCTCACCCCTTGACATTGGGGTTAGGCTTAATTAGGGTGCTCTTTCCAAGGGCTGGTGCAGACTCGATGGGCCGAATGGCCACCTTCTGCACTGTAAATTCTATGAGAATTCTACGATTCAATGGCATTACCATTGCTGAATCCCCACCATCAACATTCTGGAGGATACCATTAACCAGAAACTTAACTGGACCAGCCATATAAATGTGAGTCGACAAGAGTAGGTCAGAGGCTGGGAATTCTGCAGTGAATAATTCATCTCCTTACTCCCCAGAGCCTGTCTACCTTCTACATGGCATAAATGAGGATACTGTCTATTTGCCTGAATGAGTGCAGCTACAACATTCGAGAAGTTCAATACGGTCCAGGACAAAGCAGCTTTCCACACACCTCCTTAAACATTCATGCGCTCCACTATTGACGCACAATGGCAGCAGTATTTACCATTTACAAGATGCACTGCGGCAGCTTCCAAGCCTCCTTTGACGGCACCTTCCAAATGTGCGAACTCTACCACTTAGAAGGATAAGGGCAGCAGACATAGCAAAATCCACAACCTGTTCCCCTGTGAGCCAGGTACCATCCTGAATTGGAACTATATTGCTGTTCCTTTACTGTCACTGAGCCAAAATCCTGAAACTCTCTCCTTAACAGCATTGTGAGTGTACCTATCCCCCAGGGACATCAGCATTTCAAGAAGGTAGCTCACCACGACCTTCTCAATGGCAATTAGGGATGGGCAACAAATTCTGGGTTCTGGTTTGACTGGCTATCTGACTTTGAAATAGAAGCAAAAATCCAATTATGTGGATACTTGAAATTGGGGAAATGTTCACTGCTGACATGTTAAGCAGCTGCAAGTTACTTGATAGCTTGTCTTTTTGTTGCACACAACATTTCATTGATTGTCAGCCCGGATTACATAGGCAGGCCCACACAGACTGATAGAGGATATTTAACAGTGATTGTTTATATGATTCTCTAATGATGCCTCAGAAAAAATTGCAGCAATTTGTAACACTTCGGTGAGATCAAAGCCACCTTTTTATTTTTATGGCTAACGAA
The DNA here is from genome assembly GCF_047496885.1 of Scyliorhinus torazame. Classification (NCBI taxonomy): domain Eukaryota; kingdom Metazoa; phylum Chordata; class Chondrichthyes; order Carcharhiniformes; family Scyliorhinidae; genus Scyliorhinus; species Scyliorhinus torazame. The sequence continues at coordinate 71,153,150 of NC_092714.1, read as the reverse complement.
AACAAACTGTTATTCCTTTTAAAAGCAGTTTAGAAAACATGACTCTGTTACCTTAAATCCAATTGAAGATTGGATTTCCTCAAATAAATCTACAATACTTATCTATTCCAAGTTAATATTTATTGTTCCTGGTCATGAAGATTTTTCAAGACCACAATAATTTAGAATCAACAACTGACCTGAAAATAAAAGAAAGGAAACAGATTAGATTCATTACAGACAATCTGGATATAACATTTGTAGCCCCTCGAGTTCACTCTACCCATAAATTCACCTGAAAGCACTTTGTAAGGGCTAAAGCTTAGGGCGGCAGTTACTCATTTGTCAGTTTGCTATGTAAGTTATATATTTGATTTATGTGAGAGCAATGCAGACGTGAAACTAATGCTGAGGTTTATTTATAGTACTTTAAAATATGTCAACAATTACAAGATTTCTACACCTGTGGTCTCAGCCCAGATTCCGGAACCTTCTATGTGGCTTCAGTTACGTGAGCCCTCTCGCTCCACCCACAGGCTTTAACAATTAAGCATAGTGAACATAGATCCGTGAACAGGCTAACATAATCAAACACAGATCAATTGAACCATTGGATATTACAGTGGCACCTGGATACTCAAACTCTCAGTCTTCCTGGAAGTTTTTGAAATGGCCTGTTTGTGGCAGAGCGCCCATCTTCCTCAAACAAAGCTATCGACGCAGAGGGGAGGGGTATGCTAGTGGCCTCTTACCTCAGGAATTCCATTTTTCTAGCCCTTAGTGAGACTAGATGCAGCAAGTTGCCAAGTGGCAGAAGTACGCCCTACCTATCAAACCAGGATCATGACCTGAGCCCCAAAGAAACAATTATTAAAAAAATATATTAAAAGTGGCTCCGAGCCCCCCTCCCACCACTGCTCTTTCCTATCCCCACCCCTTTAACAGTGGGGCTGCTGAGAATATCCTATCTGGGGAAGAGTTGTGCACTGTCTCTTAATTCTGGAATCTGGCAAGTTGTGACAGTCATCAACAACTTATATTTATAAAAAATTACCTTGAGGGTAATAAAAGGTGTTTCACAGAAGTATTCTAGCCAAATAAGAATTCGGTCAAATGACCATAATCTTGATCAACGAAGTAGGACTAAGGAGTGCCTTGAAGGAGGAAGGTGAGGTAGAGAGGCCGGGAGGAGATTCTAGGGCCTAGGTAACGGAAGGCATGGCGGATGCGACCATCAATTCACACGAGACAGAGAGTTGAAGTGAATAGTGGCTTTAATCAACTAGAACAATGCCTGCCTGTGACTGCTCTGCACTGAGAGCTGCCTACAGGACAGCTGCTCTATATACCTCCCCTCTAGGGGGCGGAGCCCACAAGGGCACTAACATGATACAAGCGGTGTAATACAGTACAATGGTCCCCACATGGGCAGCAGCATAGTACAATGTAATACAGTGGTGAATGGTTACCAGAATACGTTCACCACATTCACCCCCTGTTAAAAAATTGAAGTCCGGTGGGGGTGAAGGGCTCACAGGTTGAGTCTGTCCGGTGGGGGTGAAGGGCTCACAGGTTGAGTCTGTCCGGTGGGGGTGAAGGGCTCACAGGTTGCGCTGCGATCGCCTGAGCTCTGGTTTCACAGTGGGCATGGGTGTCAAACTCGTCGGTGCGGGCATGGGGGTTGAACTCGTCGATGCGGGCACAGGTGTGGACTCCGGGAGCGTGTTTTCTGGAGCTTCATCCCTGCAAGTCGGCGATGGGGGGAGGGGACATAGGAGGGGGTGTGGAGGCCATGTAGGGGCGGGGGCGCTGTTCGGTGTAGGTTGGGGGAGGGTAGGTGATGGTAGGGGATCTTGCGGGTGCCAGGTCCCGGAGGCAGATCGTATCTTGTCGGCCGTCGGGGTGCGCTACGTATGCATACTGGGGGTTGGCGTGAAGGAGCTGGACCCTTTGGACCAGGAGGTCGGACTTATGGCTCCTCACGTGTTTCCGGAGTAGTACGGGCCCCGGTGTCTTCAGCCAGGACGGAAGCGAAACTCCGGAGGTGGATTTCCTAGGGAAAACAAATAGGCAGTCATGAGGGGTCTCATTCATGGCTGTGCAAAGAAGTGACCTAATGGAGTGGAGTGCGTCGGGGAGGACCTCCTGCCAGTGGGAAGCTGGGAGATTCCTAGACCGATGCGGCCAGGAGGACGGCCTTCCATACCGTCGCGTTCTCCCTCTCCACCTGTCCGTTTCCCCGGGGGGTTGTAACTAGTAGTCCTGCTCGAGGCGATGCCCTTACTGAGCAGGTACTGACGCAGTTCGTCGCTCATAAACAAGGAGCCCCGGTCACTGTGGACGTAAGTGGGGAAACCTAACAAGGTGAAGATACTATGTAGGGCCTTAATGACAGTGATCACGGTCATGTCGGGACAAGGGATTGCAAAGGGGAAGCGGGAGTACTCGTCAACGACGTTGAGGAAATATGTGTTGCGGTTGGTAGAGGGGAGGGGCCCTTTGAAATCGATACTGAGGCGCTCGAAGTGCCGGGATGCCTTCACCAGGTGGCCTTATCCGGTTGATAGAAGTGCGGCTTACACTCCGCGCAGATTTGGCAGTCCCTGACCTCCTCGGTGGAGTAGGGCAAGTTGCGGGACTTGATGTAGTGGAAAAGCCGGGTGACCCCCGGGTGGCAGAGGTCATCGTGGATAGCCCGGAGTCGGTCATCTTGCGCGCTGGCGCGTGTGCCGCGGGAGAGGGCATCTGGGGGCTCGTTGAGCTTCCCAGGACAGTACACTATATCGTAATTATAGGTGGAGAGTTCGATCCTCCACCTCAAGATTTTATCGTTCTTGATCTTGCCCCGCTGTGTATTGTCGAACATGAAGGCTACCGACCATTGGTCGGTGACGAGGGTAAACCTCCTACCAGCGAGGTAGTGCCTCCAGTGCCATACAGCTTCCACGATGGCTTGAGCTTCTTTTCGACTGAGGAGTGTCGAATTTCAAAGGCGTTGAGGGTACGGGAGAAAAATGCTACTGGCCTGCCTGCTATGTTAAGGGTGGCGGCAAGGGCGACCTCTGACGCGTCGCTCTGCACCTGGAAGGGGACGGACTTGTCCACTGCGCGCATCGCGGCTTTGTCAATATCTGCCTTGATGCGGCTGAAGGCCAGGCGGGCCTCAGCTGCCAGCGGGAAGATGGTAGCTTTGATCAGTGGACGGGCTTTGTCCGCATAGTTGGGGTCCCACTGCGCATAATAGGAAAAGAACCCGAGGCACCTTTTCAGGGCTTTGGGACAGTGGGGGAGGGGGAGTTGCAGGAGGGGGCGCATACGGTCGGGGTCGGGCCCTAGAACTCCGTTTTCCACGACATAGCCGAGGATGGCTAGTCTGGTTGTGCGAAAAATGCATTTCTCCTTGTTATAATTGAGGTTGAGGGCATGGGCGGTTTGGAGAAACTTCTGAAGGTTGGCGTCGTGGTCCTGCTGATCATGGCCGCAGATGGTGACGTTGTCCAAGTACGGAAATGTGGCCCGCAGCCCGTACTGGTCCACTATTCGGTCCATCGTTCTTTGGAAGACTGAGACCCCATTGATGACACCAAACGGGACCCGGAAGAAGTGGAAGAGGCGGCCGTCTGCCTCAAAGGCCGTGTAGTGGCGGTCCTCCGGGCGGATCGGGAGCCGGTGGCATGCGGACTTCAAATCTACCGTGGAGAACACCAGCTGGTGTGCAATCTGATTAACAATGTCCGCTATCCGGGGAAGTGGGTATGCATTGAGGTGCGTATACCGGTTTATGGTTTGGCTGTAATCTATACCATCCGGTTCTTTTCCCTGGTCCTGACGACCACCACCTAGGCTCTCCAGGGGCTGTTACTGGCCTCGATGATCCCTTCGCGTAAGAGCTGCTGGACCTCGGACTTGATAAAAGTCCTGTCCTGGATACTATACCACCTGCTCCTGGTGGCGACAGGTTTACAGTCGGTGGTGAGATTCGTGAATAGCGGGGGAGCGTCGCCCTTCAGGGTCGCGAGGCTACAAACAGTGAGGGGGGTAGGCGTCTGCCGAACTTTAGGATCAGGCTCCTGAGGTTGCACTGGAAGTCCAGTCCCAGCAGAAGAGGAGCGCAGAGATTGGGGAGTACATACAGTTTAAAGTTAGCGTATTCGACACCCTGTATCGCGAGGTTCGCGATGATGTACCCCCGGATCTGCACTGAGTGCGATCCAGAAGCGAGGGAGCTTATTTGGAATGCGGGGGAGATTTGGAGAGAAGAGCGCCTTGCTGTGTCTGGATGAACGAACCTCTCCGTGCTCCCGGAGTCATACAGGCAGGGCGTTTCGTGCCCATTGACCCGGATGGTCATCATGGAGTTCCTGAGGTGCTTTGGGTGTGACTGGCCAAGGGTGACCGCACCGAGTTGCGGGTAGCCGGCGTGGTCAGAGGTGGTGGGGTGGTCCCAAGATGACTGCCCCCGTCGGTCGCATGTGTCGGGTGGCGTTGAAGATGGCGGCCAAGATGGTGGCCCCCGTCAGTCGCACATGTTGTGCAGAGTCGAAGATGGCTGCCCCCACGGACAATACGAGGTGGGTGACGCGTCCAAAGGGGGCGGAGCCGGCAGGCATGCAGCAATGCATGTGGGGTCTGCGGGCCTGTGAGTCTGAGAGTCGGGCCTGTGATTTGGAGGACTTGGACCTGGCCAGTCCAGCTTTGACAAAGTGTCCTTTCTTGCCGCTGTCCTTTCTTGCTGCAGTCACTACAATTCGCGTTCCGAGCCGGACAGCATTGCCTGGGGTGCTGGTGCTGGCCGCAGAAATAGCAGGGCAGCCCCCCGGGTTGGGCGGGCACAGGCCTGGGGTACTCTCTGGTCGGGTGTCCACGAGGGGGTCGCGTGGTCAGAGGGGAAGCGTTGAGGCTCTGGAATGCTACTTTTAGGGAAATGGCTAGTTTTACCGTCTCTTCTAGGTTGAGGGCGCCCTTATCGAGCAGGCGCTGTCTGACGTTGTTGGACCGGACTCGGCGAGTTCCATGTGTTGGGAGGCCGTGACGGCCTTGTAGTTGCAGCTTCGCGCGAGGACTTTGAGGTCGCGTAGGTACTGCTCCAGCGATTCCCCGGGGCGTTGGCGGCGAGTGGTGAGGAGATGCCGTGCAAACACTTCGTCACCGGCCTCCCGTATTGACGCTTCAGCATCGCGAGCGCGTCTGCGTATGTGGTTGCTTCCTTGAGTTGCACGGTGATTCGATGGCTCACCCGGGCCTGGAGGAGGCTCAGCATCTGTTCGTCTGTGACGGAGGGCGAGGAGGAGGCGGCGTGGTAGGCCTCGAAACATCGGAGCCAGTGTGAAAAAAATCCCTTTGGCGGCCTGTGGGTAGAGTTCCAGTCGGTCAGGTTCGAGGGCTGCTTCCATCGCGATGTTGTAGTTGATTAAATTGATGCGACCATCAATTCACACAAGACAAAGAGTTGAAGTGAACAGTGGCTTTAATCAACTAGAACAGTGCCTGCCTACGACTGCTCTGCACTGAGAGCCGCCTACAGGACAGCAGCTCTATATACCTCCCCTCTAGGGGGCGGAGCCCACAAGGGCACCAACATGATACAAGCGGTGTAATACAGTACAGTGGTCCATAGGTGGAGCCCACATGGGCAATAGCATAGTGCAATGTAATACAGTGGTGAATGGTTACCAGAATACGTTCACCACAATGGCCACCATTGTGAACGATTTACAATTGAGGTTGCACAAGAGGCTAGAATTAGGAAAGTGCAGATATCGCGAAAGGTTGTGGCACTGGAGGAGGTTCAAGAGATAGGGAGGGGTGAGGTTATGGAAGGATTTGAAAACAAAGATGAGAATTTTAAAATAGAGACATTGATGTGGGTCATTGAGAATAGAGGTGATAGTTGAATGGGACTTGCTGTGAGTCTTGAAGAGTAGACTAGGGGAGATCAACCAGAGTGTGTTGGAAGAGTCTTTGAAGCCTTTCACCATTGGGAGTACCTTTTAGATGCACTAATACTGATAGGTGTATCTGTTGGTGCTCTGGTAATAAAGGGTCCTCCTCCTGATCTCATGAATGAAAGCAGGTCAATGGCAGAGCTTCCAGGCTGGTGGTGCATCGCAGAATTTACATGAAGATGTCACTCCTATCCTTTTTGCCCCTTCGCTCCCCATGGAAATTTCAACCAATTAATAATATTCTTACATAATCAAAATATGCAAACTATTCTGATCTGCATTTCTATCTTTTCTTCTTTCTTTCTTTTCTCTTCCTAATGCAGATTACAAAGCTTTCGAAGATGCAGCAGAGCACTTTCACCCTTATATCAGATTCTTTGCAACTTTTAATAAAGTGGTGAGTAATTGGAGCTCATGGAAGTGAAGGCAAATTATTGACCTAGTTAGGAAATTTGTTAGGCAGTAACGTGCGGAGTTTGCACGTTCTCCCCGTGCTTGAGGGTTTCCTCCGGGCGCTCCGGTTTCCTCCCACAGTCTAAAGATGTGCAGGTTAGGTGGATTGGCTAAGCTAAATTGCCCTTAGTGTCCAAAAAAGGTTAGATGGGGTTACTGGGCTAGAACATAGAACATACAGTGCAGAAGGAGGCCATTCGGCCCATCGAGTCTGCACCAACCCACTTAAGCCCTCACTTCCACCCTACCCCCGTAACTCAATAACCCCTTCTAACCTTTTTGACCACTAAGGGCAATTTAGCATTGCCAATCCACCTAACCTGCACATCTTTGGACTGTGGGAGGAAACCGGAGCACCTGGAGGAAACCCACGCAGACACGAGGAGGACGTGCAGACTCCGCACAGACAGTGACCCAGCAGGGAATCGAACCTGGGACCCTGGCGCTGTGAAGCCACAGTGCTATCCACTTGTGCTACCGTGCTGCCCTTTTTTTTTTAAGGGTGGTGGTGTGGGCTTAAATGAGGTACACTTTCCAAGGGCCGATGCAGACTCGATGGGCCGAATGGGCTCCTTCTGCACTGTAAATTCTATGATAATCTATGAAGAGCGAGAATAAGGATAAGTATTTATTTGTGCTGCAACACTGGGGGGACCACTTCATGCACAGTTGCCGTGTATGGACTGGAATTGCAAGAAAGTGATCGTGATGTCCCACAGGGATCTGTGCTCAGGCCTCAACTCACTACATTTATTGATGACTTAGATACTAAATAGCGAGCCCAAACCCAAATTTGCCATCGGCGACAAAATCGGTGCCTAGTAAGTTGTGTAGACAGGAGCTAAACCGGTTTAGCTCAGTGGACAAGACAGCTAGTTTTTGAAACTGAATAAGGCCATTAGTATGGGTTTAATTCCTGTATTGTCTAAGGTTATTCATGAAGGCCTGCCTTCTCAACATTGCCCCTTGCCTGAGGCGTGGTGATCCTCCGGTTAAACCACCACCAGTCAGTTCTCCCCCTCAAAAGGGAAAGCATCTGGGACTATGGTGACTTTACCTAGACAGGAGCTTAAAATTGTAAAGAACCATTGATAAATTAATTGAGAGGGCAAAACTGTGGTAGGTGGCTTTCATGCAGGTTATTGTGAGGTAATTCATTTTGGACCACAACAGATAGATCCAGTACTATCCAAATAACGGAAATCTAGGATCAGTAGTGTCCCGAAGAGATTTAGGATTCATGCATGCAGATGACTAATATAGTGTTCGGGTACAAAGAAACAGCTGCTTAAATGTCTTTATAACCAGATGGTTAGAGTACAAAAAGGAAGAGGTTTTTCTACATCTATTCAAAGCCTTGGTTAGACCACATCTGGAGTTCTGTGTGCAGTCCTGGTCAGCATATAAGGAAATGCCACCTTGGAAAGGGTGGAACATAGGTTCACCAGAGTTTTGCCAAGGCTCCAAAGGTTAAATGCTGTTGAGAGATTACATAAACTAGGCATGTATTTCTTGTACTATACATGATTAAGGGGGTTTTGAGGTTTTTAGAATTTTGAAAGCAATCGATGTGGTAGACAGGGATGGACTTTTTTCCGCTTGTTTGGGGGTCAAGAGTCTAAGGGGTTATAGCCTTAAAATCAAAACCTGCCATTCAGGAGAGATGTTAGGAAACATCTCTATCGGAAAGTTGGTAGAAATGTGGAACTTTCCCATATAAAGTGGTAGATGCGTGTCCAATTAGATCAATAGATTTTGCTGGCCACGGGTATAAAGGGTTATGAGATCAAGGCAGATGGATGAAGTTAGGATACACATGAGCCATGAACCCACTAATGACAGAACAGGCTCGAGAGGCTGCATGACCTACTTTTGTTCTTACATTCCTAATTCTTTTGTCTCTGATTATTTAGCTGTTACATGGGATGTTAGGATGTCCTGGTCTTGGATTTGTGTTCAGTGTGCATTTAGGAAATAATTGACATAAGTTGTGTATGCCATTGCGATTTTACTGTGCCAACCATTGTTGCGGCTTAAAACAAAGCCAAATGGCAAAGCAATTTGTAACAACACGCTGTTTACATATACTTTTTTGACTCATCACTCCCATTAAATAAGTTTAAAAAGTACAAATTTCATCCAGATGAAAAACTAAAGTGTAACCCATTGTCACAGATTATATCAGGAACAGTTAAATTGTACAATTTAAACCGCAAATCCTTCTAAACTTCAATGCCTCATTTACGGAAGTTCAGTATTTTATCATATTATCTGTCTTGTTGCCCCCGTTTCATCTTTGTCTTGTTCTCTCTTTCTGTCTCATTGTTTCCAAACGTTTCTTTCTTTTATTATATCTTTCTATTTCTATCGTTTCACGTCAGTACCTGCCTGTGTGACTCTTTGTCGGTAAATAGGCGTTAACCTGGAAAATGTATTTGTGTTCAAAGTTATTTGAAAAAGCTTCAAAGTTCATGGGTGGAATTCTCCCCCCCTCCCCCCCCCCCCCCCCCCCCCCCCCCCACGCTGGGTGGGAGAACCGCCCGGGCGCCGCGCGAGTCCCGCCATGCCGTCCCGACGCCCTCACGCGATTCTCCCTCCACCCCCCCCCAAACCGGCGCGGCGCGACAGGTTCCCGCTGGTGCCATCCACATCTGGTCGCTGCCGGCGGGAACAGCGCGGGAACGCTGGGGGGAAGGCCTGTGGGGGAGCGAGGGGGTTCCTGCACCGGGGAGGGGCTCAAAAGGGGTCTGTCCCGCGATCGGTGCCCCCGATCGGCGGGCCGGCCTCTCTGAAGGAAGACCTCCTTTCGTCCGCCGCCCCGCAAGATCCATCCGACATCTTCTTGCCGGGCGACTGGGGGGAGGACAGCAACCGCGCATGCGCGGGTAACGTCATTTACCCGGTGTGCGTAAATGACGCGGCGCTGCTCCTAGCCCCCTGGGGGCGGGAGAATAGGGGGCTGGGAACGGAATCCAATGCAGGAGTGAAACACTCCGGTTTTCACTCCGGCGTCGGGACTTAGTTTCTCGATGGGAGAATTGCGCCCCATGTGTTGCCTTGTTTCAAAGTTTTTCTGATAATTACACGCAATGGGCTGAATTTTACATGGGGATGAGGATTCCTGCCCCCCATCCCCCCTCCCCCCCCCCCCAACAAACATAAAAATCAGGTCAAACCCATCAGTTACCACTGGTTCCCAGAAAGTGAGAGGCCAATTGCATGTTTTTGGTGGTTGGATCTGTTGAAAATAGCGTGGCTGGAATATGCATCTCAAGAGATAGAAGATTTGCAATGAGTTACATGGGAAGAATCAGTGAATCAGAGGCAGGTATAAGCAATATGCTTAAATAGCAAGTTCAAATATGACAGCCAGTTGTGTTTACAATATTGTGGCAAACAAACTCTGACTATAAGCATGTGTGCTACACTTAGAAGAAATTTGTGTCATATGCAAGATTTAAAAAAACGTTATGCATCTGTGTTGATTTTTTTCTAGATTAAAGCTATATAAATTCAATTTGCTGTTGCATATTAATACACAAAGATATAATTTGCATGAATGGCGAGAGCACCTATAACCTTCCATTAGAAATAAAAACAAAAACTGCTGGAAATACTTGGGTCTCGCAGCATTAGGGAGAGAGAAATGAAATGAAAATCGCTTATTGTCACAAGTAGGCTTCAAATGAAGTTTCTGTGAAAAGCCCCTAGTCACCACATTCCGGCGCCTGTTTGGGGAGGCTGGAACGGGAATTGAACTGTGCTGCTGGCCTGCCTTGGTCTGCTTTCAAAGCCAGCGGTTTAGCCCTGTGCTAAACCAGCCCCAGAAACTGATATCTTTCATCAGAACTGGGAAAAATTTGAAATATGGGATGGGATTTTCCAGCCCCTTCTGCCAGAGGGATCTTCCGGTCCTTCCGAAGTTGACCTGTTGCAGCAGGTTTCTTGGCAGCGGGGCGGGAGAGCCATGCAACAGCCCGTAGACTTTGGCGGGACCAGAACATCTCGCCGGTGGCCAGTGGCTCACTCCATCTGTTGCGGGAAAACCCACCATGGGAGCGATCGAAAATCTCAGCCGGAATTACTTTTCAGGAAGTGAAATGAGGGACGATGGAAAAAAAACAATGAAAGGTCTGTGATCAGCAGAAGACAGGAGATGTTAAATGACAAAATATTTGGTGGGACTAGCCAAAGAGATGGGTAAGGGGAGAAGTAAAGAAACAAAAGATGAGTCCAGAGTGATGTGTTCGGCAGGTTGGTTCGATGTGGACTGCACTCGATGCAGGGAAGCTAGAAACAGACCTCTAACACTGGAGAAGATCCAACACTGTTTTATTCAATGATAGAACTGATATACATATTCAGCTGTGGGTCGACACTATACTGAATTGACTAGAGACCTTTTAGTAGCCTGACCAGACTTACTAGTTACCGCATGGTGTTTGCACTTGCTAGCTCGTGGACTCTGACTGTCTCAGTAGCTGGGTCCCGAGAGAGCGGGAAACCTAGTGCCCTCTGGCTTTATAGTGGTAGTGTCCTGTCTGGTGATTGGCTGCACTGTGTTGTGTGTTTACTGGTCATCCTATGTGTCAATCACTGCCTGTCTGCATCTCATTATATACATGAGTGGATATTATGACACAGAGAACGTGTAAATGGCAGAATAATGAACAGCTGCCACCCAAATGCAAAAACAAGAAAAAGACAAGGTTAAGACCAAAACGCAGGTAGGTCTGGTAGCATAAGATTTCCGGCAGCCACAGTACTTTGCTCTTGTATAAGAACAAAGAACAATACAGCACAGCTTCAGGCCCTTTGGCCATCCAAGCCTATACTGGTCATGATACACACCTTGGCCAAAACCCTCAGTAACCCTCTATACCCATCCTCTCCATGTATTTGTCAAGATGCCTTTTGAACTCTATTAAAGTATCTGCTTTCAGAAGCTCCCCTAGCAACACGTTCCAGGCACTCACCCTGCCCATCTGTGTAAAAAATCTGCCTCGCACATCTCCTCTAAACTTTGCCCCACGGATCTAAAGCCTATGCCCCCTAGTGACTGATCCCGCCACCCTGGGTAAGAGTGCCTGCCCATTTACTCTATCCATGCCCCTCATAATCTTGTAGATCTCTATCAGATCGTCCCTCAACCTCCGTCGTTCTAATGAAAACTGTCCGAGTCTATTCAGCCTCTCCGCATAGCTAACACCCTCCAGACCAGGCAATATCCTGGTAAATCTCCTCTGCACCCATTCGAAAGCCTTCAAACCCTTCTGGTAGTGTAGAATTGTGTGCAATATTTCAAGTGCGGCCTTACCAAGGTTCTAGACAACTGTAGGATGACTCGCCAGTTTTTATACTCGATGCCCTGTCCAATGAAGGCAAGCATTCTGTATGCTTTCTTGACTACCTTGTCCACTTGTGTAGCCACCTTCAAAGATCTGTGGACCTGCATGCCCAGATCTCTCTGACTTTCTATATTCCCAAGAGTTTTACCATTTACGGTATATTTCCCCTCTATGTTAGATATTCCAAAATGCATTAACTCACATTTGTGAGGTCCTCTTCATGGCATCTTGTATTTGTATTCGGGTTATGTGTCCTAGCCTGGGGAAAAGTTTAATCGCCATCGGAGGGTGGGGGGGGGGGGGGGGGTGCACTGCCAGAGGGAACAGTGACACGCAATGGCTGGAGAATTCGGGCTACTGTGTATTTAGCCATTTACAACATAGTGATCTAAAGTTGAAATCTACCCACTCAGCACTTCATTATAAGTGCTTATGAATTTAGCAAAATTAGAGAGCCCGGTAGTGCAGTCCACCGTGAAGATATGGAATCAGTTGAGGAGGCATTTTAGGGTGGAAGGGATGTCGGTGCTAACGCCGCTGTGCGAGAATCATGGGTTTGAGCCGGTGGGGATGAATAGTGTATACAGGAGGTGGAGGGAAGTGGGGCTGGTCAAGGTGAGGAATCTGTATTTTGAGGAAGGGTTCGCCAATCTGGAGGAGCTAAGGGGGAGGGTAGAGCTGCCAAGGGGGAGTGAGTTCAGGTATCTGCAGGTTAGGAACTTTGCACGAAAGATCTGGAGGGGGTTCCCTAGGTTACCAGGATCCGGGATACACCCTGCTGGAGCGACTGCTGCTTCCGGATGTGGAATGAGAGGAAAGAATTGGGAATATATACAAGTGGCTGGGGGAGCAGGGAGGTGAGCGGGTGGTGAAGATCAAGGAGAAATGGGAAGGCGAGTTGGGAGGGGAGATCAATTGGGGAGTATGGAGTGAGGCACTGCGTAGGGTAAACGAGACATCCTCCAGTGCAAGGATGAGCCTGATACAGTTTAAGGTGGTGCACAGGGTGCAAATGACTCGGGCGAGAATAAGTGGGTTCTTTCAGGGGGTAGCAGATGAGTGTGAGAGGTGTGGGCGGGGGCCAGCGAATCATGCGCACATGTTTTGGGGTTGCGAAAAATTGGGAAGGTTCTGGGCGGGAGTGTTCGCGGTTCCAGGATAGTGGAGGAGGGAGTGGACCCGGACCCTTTGGTTGCGATATTTGGGGTTTCAGAGAAGCCGGAGCTCATGGACAGGAGGAAGGCCGATGTCGTGGCCTTCGCCTCTCTGATTGCACGGCGGCGAATTTTCTGGAGTGGTGGTCGACATCGCCACCGGGGGTAGCGGCTGGGTTGGGTGACCTGTATGACTTTCTGCAGTTAGAGAAGATAAAATTTGAAGTAAGGGGCTCTGCAGAGGGGTTTGAGAAAAGGTGGGGGATGTTTGTGACCGTGTTTGAGGAGCTGTTCGTCATGGGGGGCGGGGGGGGGGGGGGAGAGAAGGTGAAAAGGGGGGAAAAAATAGTACAGACTGTATGGTCGATTGCTGGGAAACATGTTTCCCGGGGTGATTATGTGTTGTAACCTGTTTTGATACATGTTGATAATAAAATACATTTTTTAAAAAATGAATTTAGCGAAGGTACACGTGAACATACGTCTAAATGGAAATATTCAAAATGCAATAAAACAGGAATGCAACTGCCGTTAAAGTGAAAATGAAATGATCTTAACTGCTTTCTCAATGTGCCTTATTTCTATTGTGTAGATGTGCTATGAAATCCGATCTTCACTTACATGTGGAAAAATTGTTTCGCACAGCACTATTGTTAAATTGCATTGCTGTGCTTCATGAAGGCTTGCATTAGTTTGTTGTGAAATATGCATTTTTTCACATCCCACCATTTGGGTTGGCATGCCAAATGGGAGTGTTGCAGGATTCGCAGCTTACAGTTTTCTACGGTCTGTATTTAAGTTTAGTCTTTGTGTTCATCATTTTATTCATTGATGCTTCTCTTTCTTCTGGGTAGGTCGCCAAGAAACTCTCATTGAAGATGAATGAGGTGGATTTTTATGAGCCTTTCATGGATGATTCGGTCACTATTCCAGATAAACCCCATTCTGAGGAAGAAATTGTGGAATTTATTCAAGAGCATAAAAGGTAGATAGCAGAGTGACTGCTATGTGAAATTGATTTCTTTTGAAAGTAAGTGTCTGGACAGTAGTGAGCTTACAGATTAGCTGTTGTGATTATCTTGTGTGAGCTTCCAATTTGACAAGTTACAGGATTGGTTGGAAATCCACAGCTCTCTTAGCAATGGCCATGCAGCAGAATATGGACGCGATTCTCCAGCCTCATTGTGCTCTCGCTCGAGTGAAGCAAGGCTGGTGAATAGTGGCACAGGCCGAAAACGAGACCTGCACCAGGTGCAGGCCCACTCCTGTAAGCGAAATCGGGAGCTCGCCGTGGTATGACGAGAAGCCAGTTATCACCTCTTATGCTCGATTTCCATACAATTAACGGGAGTGATCCAATATCCAATGGTCTCCCGCCATTCTTTGACCTCCCCAGCAAGTTGTCACGCAGGCGCCGATTAGTACTCTCTTTTAAAAACATGAACCTGGCGGAAAGGCTTCTATGGGGAGCCGAGGATGTGAGTAGCCATCTCTGCTCACAGGCAAAGAGCCTGAAGGGCTGGGCTTTCCACTCCAGTGGGGGGGTAGGGTACCCTCGGCTGGGGCTGGGGGACTCTCCACAGGGGTCGGCCGCCATGGGAGGGTGGGGGAGAGGTGCTGGGGGGCCAACCGGAGGGCAACCGCGCATGGCACCACCATGCCAACCCCTGGATTGTGTATAAACTTTCCAAGGGAATCCCTGCCCGTCTGCACCACCGATCACCCATGACCCCGACTGACTGCCGGGGCCTCTGGCCGTGCGGCTGAAGGCAGTAGGGAATAGGTTAAGTGAGCACTTTATACAACCCATGTGGATTCCTGTGGGTGGGCGGGCCATGTGGCATGAGGGAGTCATTGCCTAGCATCCCAATCACACCCTAGTGCCTGGACACTGTGCCTGAACATTGCGGGAGACAACACCGCACACAAAGTAGCTAACATTCACACACTCATGGGATGGGACACTGCTCCGGAGACATGTCCACTGCCGGAGGGTGGGTGAGTGCCTCAGGGAGGTGACCAGCGCCTGGTCCACGTAACGTTATGAACGGGGGTCTGGGGTAGAATGTCTGGGGTCTGGTGAAGGGGTCCCGCTGTGATCAGGAGTGTATGAGCAGGGAGTTCCGGATAGGGGGGGGAGGATCAATGGGAGAATGGAGGGTCCCAGGGTGGGAGCCACCGCAGTTTGTCAGTCTAACACCCTCTCCCAATGCCTTACAAATATTGAATGCTATGGCAGGGATTTTGGACCCAGAATGTGCCCTGCTAGTGGTGCCGCTGCTAGCCCGGGAGGTCAGCTGGAGACAGCGGCAGCAACATGGGCTGCAGATGCTCGAGGCGGCGGCCCATGTGCCGGTCCCCGCCCCACACAACGAGGACGGCCGCCCATCAAGCTTGGGCGGGCCCCAGAGGGGGAGTCCTGCGACGGCCCAGAGCGTAAGGGCATCGCTGGTCATTTGAACAGATGATGGACAGCACGTGCCGCAGGAGGCTCCGCCTCAACAAAGAGACGATGCGGCACCTGTGCCATGTCCTCGCGGACTTGGCACCACATGGAATAGGAGGAAACACGCTCCCGATGGCCGTCAAGGTCATCGTAGCTCTGAACTTCTACGCCCCGGGATCATTCCAGGACTCGGGCGGAGACCTGTGTGGCATCTTGCAGGCCACAGCGCGGAAGGTGCATCCCACAGGTCATGGAAGCCCTGTTTGCCTTGGCGGAAAACTACATCAACTTTGACATGGATCAAGCCTAGCAAGATTCCTGAGCAGCAGATTTCTCTGCCATTGCCGGGTTGCCCTAGGTCTAGGGGGTAATAGATAGCACACATGTTGCCCTGCGCTCACCGGGCCATCTGGGAGTGCCCTATGTTAACAGAAAGGGGTTCCAATCCTTGAACATATAGCTCATGTGCGACTACCAGATGAAGATCATGCATGTGTATGCACGCTTCCCAGGGAGTGTGCACGACAGCTACATCCTGGGCCAGTCGGTCATCCTTGGCCTCTTCTAGGATCACCCCAGGATTTGTGGCAGGCTCTTGGTGGATAAGGGGTACCCACTGAGGACCTGGCTAATGACACCTGAACAGAGATTGGAGATCAAAGCGGAGACCCAGTACAACGAGGCCCATGTGGCCTCCCGGGCTGTCATTGAGCGGTGCATCGGACTCCTCAAGATGTGGTATCAATGCCTTGACCCGCTCCAGTGGTGCACTGCAGTATACCACCTGGAGGGTCACCCGCTTTGCGGTGGTCTGCTGTGCCCTCCACAACCTCGCACAGGAGCTGGGTGACATGCTGAAAGTTGGCAATGAGGAACATGTACCCACCGCAGAGGAGGAGGAGGAGGAAGAGGACGAGGACGATGAGGCGGCGCCAAACCAGCAGGGGCGGGGAGACGAGCCCAGGGAGGAACCAGAGGCCGGCCGGAGGCTGCAGAACAGTGAGGGTCCCGCAAGCCCGGAGGCCCAGGGAGGCTCACACACTTTCCCGATTCACTTAGGACGTGGCCTGGTCTGTCATCAATACCTTACCCACCCGCCACCCCCATCTCCCACCCTCACAGGGTATGTGTTACATCACTCCAGGGTGCTGGGACTATGTCGGCACCATCAACGGGTCACTATCGAGGGCAGGGGGTGTGATGATAATCCGCAGAGCATTGAGCACCAGTTCTCCACAATCTATGCCAATAGTCTGACCCCTGCCAGTCTGCTGAGTGTTTGCTCACACCCATCACGCGGTGTGCCCAGGGAGGGGTGGATGCCTGGAGAGATGGGCCAAGGGTACGGAGGTCGGCCTACATGGTGGACAAAAGTGACAGAGGCGTCATACTGGTTATGCACAAGGGTGTTTATTGTGTTTTACAATTCTGCACCATCGTGTCGACGCCCTCGGCGATGCCCCTCAGTGACTGGGACATGCTCTGCAGTGCCTCGGCAATGCCCACCTGCGACTGGGACAAGGTCTGCCGCGCCACGGCCATTCCCATCTGAGAGCGGGATATGTCCCACAGAACCTCATCAAGGTCAGCCTGGTACTGGGTGACATCCCTCAGCGAGTCGAGATCCTCGGTCATGGCCGTCACCAGCTGCGCAACAGCTTGGACACCTCCAGTAATGGTGCCGACGTCGTGCACCAGGCTCTCCACTGCGGTCGCCACCCTAGCAGTGTTGCCTTCGGTGCCATGCATTGCTGCCGACATCTCTTGCGCCCATAGCCCCTAGGGCTCCTCCAATCGGCCATCAATCTGCTGGAGTGTCGCTGACATCTCCCTTCTAATGTCCTGACCGCTCCTTATCATTTCCATCAGCTCTGGGAATACCTCTTCCATAGGCTCAGCATCAGGCTGGGACCCAGCTGGGTCCTGGGATCCAGCAGCCCTCAGACTGCTGTCTCCCCTGGGGGTTCCTGCCTCCACCTGATGTGCATCAGCAGCTGTGTGGTGCTCACCAGATTGTGCCCAGAAGCCTGAACACTAACATTTCCCACCGAGGTGCGCGTAGCTGCGCTGGTGGAGGGTAGGATGACAGCTGTGACACCTCGATTGTGTCTTTCTTGGAGCTCCCCTCCAAGGTGGTCTCCTGGGAGGCTGGAGAGGGGGCCCAGAATGGGCCTGCGCTGTCGACTTGTGGACTTGCTGGAGAATGGACATGTGGTCAGTGGGAGGGATGGGTCAGTTAGTAAGGCAATAACACATTTGACAGGTCCTCTGGGGGGAGCTTGGTGGTTCCTCACCTCTGCGGCGTCCGCCAGCCTCCATGTTGGTGACCGCTCTGTCCTCGGCCGGTGTCGGAGGCTAGTCCTCCTGACCACACCACCAGCGCTCACAGCCATCGCCACCTTTTCCCAGGCAGCACTGGCTGCCTTGTGGCTGACCCTCCTCGCGACCCTCGAGGGAACAGGACATCTCTCCTGACCTCCAATGCATCTAGGAGCCTTCGCAGATCTCCATCCCAGAATCTTGGGGCCGGCCTCCTGGGCGCCATTGTTGCGAGCTGGCTGGGGTTGGCTGAGCAAGTGCTGCTCGACCTTGTCTGGCTAGCGCGGTGCCAGCAAGTTGGCTGACAAGCCTTCATTTGTGGCGAGAAACCCGTGGGGCCTCGTTAAGTGGACCAATTAACGTTGAAAAGCGTTGCCAGCCTCATTGGGCAGATCGCTGGGAAGTTTGCGCCATTTCCCGCTCGCTACCACACATAGAAATCTTTGTGGAGAAGCGCGCCCCATTTATTTTATTCCCTCTTGACTAACCCGTCATGGGAAGGCCTTGAGTGAAAAGCCCGCAGCTGATTCAGTAGGAAGACAGTTTGTGAACCCAAGGTAGACAGTATAAACCTTTACAAATACAAGCAAGGAGAGGGAGGCTAGACAGTCTTTCACGCTGCTCTGGAACATAGAAACTATTTTTGAAAATGTATTTTTTCTATTTTCAGATCCACCCTCAGGAAACTGCGACCAGAGGATGTGTTCGAGACGTGGGTAAGACAAACCTGAAATCAATTTTTGAGTAATTGGCAAGACTGAGTAATCATTATATTTAGAGTTCAATTTTTTTTTTATCAGTGACAGAGGAGGAAAGTGAGGAGCCAAAGACTGAGTTATAAGACAGCAGGTGGAGAGGGTGACTACACAGAATGAAGTGAAAGCCACAGATTGGGAAAGCCAGATTATCAGACTTTCTCAAGAAAATTAGGGCCCAGAATGTACTCAAAAGGTATCATAGCTTATGATATTATAATTTCAGATGCTTCCCTCTGAATCAAGCTATGGGCGCTACGCCATTCCGCAGAACCCGCACATGAACTCAGGTTGACAGTTTTGAGGGCAGTATCAAGGGATAGTCATGCATTATTGGAGATCATCTTTTATCCGAGATTTAAAATATTTCCTGACTGCCTGTTCAGGTGAATACCAAAGATCCCATGGTTCGACTTCAAAGAAAGCACTGGAGTTGTCCAGACTAATACTTTTTCCTACACCAAAACAGCTTAACTGGTCGGCTGTCTGTGGGATCTCGCTGTGTGAAAATTGGCTATTGTCAATTTACAAACAGTGACTCCCCTTCAAAAAAGGCTGTGTTTGCTCCCAGAGCCATGCATGCACAGGCTGGCTGACATTCTTTATCAGGGGCAATGTGCAGCAGGGAGCATGCATAGTGAGCACTGGTTCTGGAATTGAAAATATTACATCTTCAACAGCCAACCCCTGTCTCAGGGGTGACACAGTTTTTTTTAATCCCATTTGATTTCCTTGTGCTGGAAAACACAATCCGCAGAGCTGTAAAGGGAATTGTGGCCGTCACTGGTGAATCAGAAGCCCCCTCTTCCTCCCCATCCTGATCACCAGAAATTGCAAGGATGGCACACCCTAACTGCCCACTCACTGTGGGACGCAGAAACTTCCATGCAGCACTCTGTGCCTCCTGCAGATGACAACATAGGATTCTGTGCATACGTGACCAAGTGCGCATGTGTAGACAAGTAACAGCAGCCATCTTGAGTTGGCAGGATACAGTGTTCAAAAATATATGCTGGCTTTAAGGCTCTTTGGACTGTACTAAAGATGTAAAAGCAAGTATCTAACTATTTATTTTGGTATATCAGCGACTGTTCGGTGCCTCTTCATGTTCCCGTCTGGACCTAAAAACATTAATTAATTTTGCTTCCAATTTCCACCGCTCTATCATCTTCACATGGTCCATCTCTGACACTTCCCTTCCCTTCTTTGACCTTTCTATTTCAATTTCTGGGATAGACGATCCACTAGTATCCATTACAAACCCACTGACTCCCACAGCTACCTTGACTACAGCTCCTCACCCCACATCCTGTAAGGACTTCATCCCATTCTCCCAGTTCCTTCACCTCTGTTGCATCTGTTCTGATGATGCCACTTTCCAAAATGGTGCTGCCGACATGTCTTCATTCTTCCTCAATCGTGGTTTCCCACACACTGTGGTCGACTGGGCTCTCAACCATGTCCAACTCATCTCCTGCACAACTGCTCTCACCCCTTCCCCTCCCTCCCAGAACCAGGATATGGTCCCTTTTGTCCTCATTTTTCACCTCACCAGCCTCCGCATTCAAAGAATTATCCTCCGCAAATTCCGCCAACTCCAGCATGATACCACCACCAAACATACCCCTCACTACCCCTGTTGGCATTTTGCAGGGACCGTTTCCTCTGGGATACCCATGTCTACTTCTCCATCACCCCCAACACCTCACCCTCTTCCCACGCACCATGTAATCGGAGAAGGTGCAACACCTGCCCCTTTACCTCCTCCCTGCTCATCATCTAAGGGCTCGAACACTCTTCAGGTGAGTCAGCGCTTCACGAGCACCTCCTTCAATCTGGTCTATTGCATTTTCTGCTCTCAATGTGGTCTACTCTATATTGGAGAGACTAAATGCAGACTGGATGATCACTTTGCACAATACCTTTGATCCTAGATCTTCCAGTTCCTTGCCATTTGAACTCACGCCCTGCTCCCATGCCCACATGTCTGTCCTTGGCCTGCTGCAATGTTCCAGTGAAGTCCAGCGCAAACTGGAGGAACAGCATCTCATCTTCCAATTAAGCATGTTACAGACTTCCAGATTTAACATTGAGTTTAACGGGCAGCACGGTGGCGCAATGGTTAGCATTGCTGCCTCACGGCGCTGACGTCTCAGGTTCGATCCCGGCTCTGGGTCACTGGCCGTGTGGAGTTTCCACATTCTTCCCATGTTTGCGTGAGTTTTGCCCCCATAACCCAAAGATGTGCAGGTTAGGTGGATTGGCCACGCTAAATTGCCCCTTAATTGGAAAAAATTAATTGGGTACACTAAATTTATATTAAAAAAACATTTGAGTTCAACAACTTCAGACTGTGAACTCTTTCCACCTCTTTACTCCATTTTTATTTCTATCAATTTATTTCCATTTCTTCCTTTGATATGTCTTTTCCTCACTATTGTCCCCCCTCCCCCACCCCACTTGAGCCATCTGTTCACTGTTCCGAGTTGCCCTTTGACACACTGCCTACCTTTATTCTGCCATTTACACATTCTAATCTCTGTGTGTGCCACTATCAACAGTTGTCTCCAGCTTTGACAAAGAGCCATCCGGACTCGAAACATTCGCTCCCTTCTCTCTCTACAGATGCTGTCAGACCTGCTTTTGTTTCAGATTCCAGCATCCACAATAATTTGTTTTTATCTAACTGTAAGTTCTTTTAACATTTAGAAATATCTACACTTCCTCAATGTAACTTAAATTTGCATTTTTTTTGTATAGGAAGATGACATGGATGGAATCCAAATTGTTGCTTTTGCTGAAGAAGAAGACCCTGGTAAATTCCATTAAAACTTACCATAAAATTATAGGATGTTAAGATACAGAAAAAGGCCAGTCAGACCATCACGTATTTTATTTCTCATGTCTAAACCCTTGCTTTAACATTGCATCTTTCTTGTTCAAGATACTCTTTCATATTGGGTGTTCAGGGTGCGAGGGAGGGGAGTCGGGGGGGTCCTCCCATGTTGTGTTCGGGCTGGGGGGAGGTTGGTTTTTTTAAATTGGCCTCGGAAATAGGGACGCCATTTAAAAATGGCGCACCGATCTCTCGCTCCAACAGGGAGTTCCGGTGAGCAGAGCTCCACGTTATAAAAAACGGGGCTATGTGTGGCCTCGGCCGTGCGTTTCCCGGTTAGGCCCCTTATTCAAAAGGAGTAGCATTGAATTACAAAGAACAAAGAACACAGAACAAAGAACAAAGAACACAGAACAAAGAAAAGTACAGTACAAAGTCTTACAACACCAGGTTAAAGTCCAACAGGTTTGTTTCGATGTCACTAGCTTTCGGAGCGCTGCTCCTTCCTCAGGTGCAGCACAGCACAGCACAGGAACAGGCCCTTCGGCCCTCCAAGCCTGTGCCGACCATGCTGCCCATCTAAACTAAAATCTTCTGCACTTCCGGGGTCCGTATCCCTCTATTCCCATCCTATTCATGTATTTGTCAAGATGCCCCTTAAACGCCACTATTATCCCTGCTTCCACCACCTCCTCCGGCAGCGTGTTCCAGGCACTCACTACCCTCTGTGTAAAAAAACTTGCCTCGTACATCTCCTCTAAACCTTGCCCCTCGCACCTTAAACCTATGCCCCCTAGTAATTGACCTCTCTACCCTGGGAAAAAGCCTCTGTTTATGCCCCTCATAATTTTGTAGACCTCTATCAGGTTACCCCTCAACCTCCGTCCTTCCAGTGAGAACAAACCGAGTTTGTTCAACCTCTCCTCATAGCAAATGCCCTCCATACCAGGCAACATCCTGGTAAATCTCTTCTGCACCCTCTCTAAAGCCTCCACATCATTCTGGTAGTGTGGTGACCAGAATTGAACACTATACTCCAAGTGTGGTCTAACTAAGGTTCTATACAGCTGCAACATGACTTGCCAATTTTTATACTCAATGCCCCGGCCAATGAAGGCAAGCATGCTCTATGCCTTCTTGACTACCTTCTCCACCTGTGTTGCCCCTTTCAGTGACCTAAGGACCTGTACACCTAGATCTTTCTGACTGTCAATACTCTTGAAGGTTCTACCATTCACTGTATATTCCCTACCTGCATTAGGCTTTCCAAAATGCATTACCTCACATTTGTCCGGATTAAACTCCATCTGCCATCTCTCCGCCCAAGTCTCCAAACAATCTAAATCCTGCTGTATCCTCTGACAGTCCTCATCGCTATCCACAATTCCACCAACCTTTGTGTCGTCTGCAAACTTACTGATCAGACCAGTTACATTTTCCTCCAAATCATTTATATATACTACAAACAGCAAAGGTCCCAGCACTGATCCCTGTGGAACACCACTAGTCACAGACCTCCAATCAGAAAAGCATCCCTCCATTGCTACCCTCTGCCTTCTATGACCTAGCCAGTTCTGTATCCATCTTGCCAGCTTACCCCTGATCCCGTGTGACTTCACCTTTTGTACCAGTCTGCCATGAGGGACCTTGTCAAAGGCCTTACTGAAGTTCATATAGACAACATCCACTGCCCTACCTGCATCAACCATCTTTGTGACCTCCTCAAAAAACTCTATCTTCAGGTGCTGGGAAAGACGCGGCTAAACCCACTCGCTAGGGAACTTTGTTCCCTTTTGGGAAGATTGTGCCCAAATGTGGGCATGTGAAATAATTCCTTCAAATGTAAGATGATAGTACTTTTAACAAGCTGTGGTGTATTTAATATAGAGCACATTTCAAAGTTTTTTAGGTACATGAAATAGTTTTTGTCCAAGAGATACGATAACACAAGCTAAAAATACCCTGATTGGATTGATAGCATTAGTTTTCAAGAGAACTGTAAACTTGTTAAAGCAAGTCATGTTTCAAACTTCCTGGGAACTGGGAGGTTTGCTGCTGAGGTACCTGAAGCTGGTTCAAAGGATGATCGGGGATAATGATACTTGACATTTTCTAGAGTTGCTGATCTTTGGAATTTGAAAAGTGGCCTGGGTAATAAGTGCAAGTCATTGTATCTGCTTCTTAAACTCTGATACTTATAATATAGTGCTTTGTTTTGCTGAAATATCTAAAAACTTTTCATACACAATGAATCACCTGTAACTCAGTAGCTCAGTAACTTGTTATGTCAACTGTAGTTACTTGACATCATTATGCACTTGCACATCCTTTGTTAAAAAGGAAAGTGTTTGATATATTGTTTAAAAAATGCAGATTGTTATATCTGTGCAAACTAACTGCCATGTTTGCCTGGTTTTGAGATGATATGAAATGAAAATCGCTTATTGTCACAAGTAGGCTTCAAATGAAGTTACTGCGAAAAGCCCCTAGTCGCCACATTCCGGCGCCTGTTCGGGGAGGCTGTTACGGGAATCGAACCGTGCTGCTGACCTGCCTTGGTCTGCTTTCAAAGCCAGCGATGGGATGGGCAGGGAGCATAAATTCTGCCTTGGAGCTCTTTGGCTGTCTTCATGCAGCCCGCTGTTACTGTGGGAGAGGTGAAAGCAAGTATTGAATGCATGTTCAGATGACGCAATCATGGTGGGATTATGTAATTTGACGCATTTTCTGCCAACACTGAAGAAAACAAGTGCGTTCATGGCATGCATGCAGCTTTGTGGGAAGGCTGGAAATTCAAATCCCCCATCCCTTTATGGAAGGGTAATCAATTAATTACCCTTTGCGCAGCAAATTTAAAAATAAAAAGTATTTTTGTCTTCAGCTGCCATGCCCTGCCCCGACTGCAAATGCCTGAAGTCCACACTGGAAAGGAATGAGCCACAGGACATGGCAGAGGTCGCACCCTGCAAATGCTGTGGCAAGATTCCATCCAAATGAAAAACTCTACCTACAAGATTCCAAAAATACTAGTTTTGAAATGTTTTTCTTTCAATTTACCCGTTGAGGAATGACAATACCTTTGGTCATTTTCTACTCAAGTGCTATGGAAAGTGGAATTGTCCATTTTGTTTCCTTGCGCTGAATGATTATTGGAGAAAAGCTTTTTAAAAATATTCATATCACGAAGTTATGTTTCATTACTGAGGAACTTGGTAAAAGCTTTATTCCAATATATGGAAGATTTGCTACATTTGATAGTTGTAATGAAACCATAAATCTCTTTGTAAAGAATCGCTTTACAATGTTCCGACATTTAGTGCATAAAATAAGTCAACCATCATGTTATTGAATAAGTAGTAAGTCAGCGTTAAAACGTTTTTATGGGATAGAGCAGACTAATTGAGGCAAAAGGTTAAACAAAAACCTGAAGATACTGGAAGTCTGGAACAGTAAATAAAAATGGGAGCACCTTTGGCAGCATCTGTGGAGAGTGCAGGTCACGTAACCTCAGACCGTCTGTCAAAAATTCATATCAGTTATTGCTAATATAAACATTTTTTAGAAGGATAAGGCAGAGATAAACACACATACATACATGAAAATATGTATGGTTCGGCCGGGACATCAGAGGGACATGTTAGCATCACTCCAGCCAGCAGATCCATAGCCGGTGCCATCGGCTGGAGGACCTGCGGGAGAATGGACATATGGCGCCCAACAGGCCGAGGAGGAGGTGGTGCCAAGGAGGCGTCGCATGAGGCCTCGTGTGTACTGGCCGCGTCTGTCATTCGAGCCGCTGCCGGACCGGGCATTCCGTCGGAGACTCCGGATGAGCAGACAGACAGTGCAACACATCTGACAGGGGCTGGTTTAGCACAGTGGGCTAAACAGCAGGCTTGTAATGCCTCCCTGAACAGGCGCCGGAATGTGGCGACTAGGGGCTTTTCACAGTAACTTCATTGAAGCTTACTTGTGACAATAAGTGATTATTATTATTAATATTATTATGATGGCACACCTGGCATCGCGAGGGTATGGGGGAGGACACCCTCTCCCGGTAACCGTCAAGGTGACGGTCACCCTGAACTTCTACGTGACGGGGCCCTTCCAGTCGCCGAGTGGGGACCCGTCCGGGATCTCACAGAGCTTGGCGTACAGGTGCATTCATACCGTCCCGGAGGCCCTATATGCCCGGCGGATCAATACATCCATTTCCATGTGGACCGAGCCCACCAGGATGCCCGGGCAGTGGGGTTCGCTGCCATCACCGGGATGTCCAGGGGGCGATCGACACGGTTCCACTCAATGTCCAGGTGGTCTGTGATCATCAGCTGTGCAGTGTGCACACCTCCTTCATCCTGGCACACTCGGCGGTCCCCGACATGTTCAAGGGCCACCTCCCCTCCCCCCGGCTGAGGGGTTGGCTCCTGGGTGAGAGGGGTTACCCGCTGCGGCCTTGGCTGTAACCGGAGGCCACAGACCGACGCGGACACCCACTACAACGATGCACATACAGCAATCAGGAGTGTGAGCAACTGGTGCTTTGGCATCCTGAAGATGCGCTTTAGGTGCCTGGAACTTTTTAGAGGGGCCCTCCAGTACAAGGTGGCGACCTACTGCATCCTTCACAACATCGCGCAGCAGAGGGCCGATGTGCTGGAGGAGGAGGATGAGGAAGAAGGGCAGGCCTCATCCGATGAGGAGGATCGGGGGAGGGGGACAGTGAGCAGGATATGGGGCCTGGGCAGAGACGGGAGGCCACGCGATGTGTGCGACAGGGCCAATCCGCACTGGACCCTTTGATCGCCTCAGGATCACCGACTAGGGGGTGGGGTAGGGGTGGAGGGGGCTATGCTGGCCAGAGGCATGGACACACTTCCCAAACCCACAACCACTCACTCCCCAGACCGCCCACTTGCACACCCCTCTGTTATACATACCAGCGGCACTACGAGCTGGGGCTCCTGGATTGGCAGTAACAGCGTGTCTGGTCCATGGGATGGAGGATGATGACAACCCGCTCTGCATGGAGCTCTGGTGCTCCGCCTCCTATGACAACGTCTGTCTCATGCCCACAGTCGTACCTTCCACCTGGGTGATGCCTGCACGCGAGCTGGCCAGTCCACCACATGGTCCCGTCGAATCCCTGGGGTGGGGGTGCTGGGGAACGGTCAGGACCCACGCTGGGGAGGGGCAGGGGGGTGTGGTGAGCACGGTCCTCCCACAGTGCGTGCACTAGCCCCCCCCCCCCCCTCCGACAGGCCAGCACACCTCCACACCCATCAGACAGAACACCGAGACAGGCTGTAACGGTGGTAACAGGTGTTTATTGTGAAACAATACATACAGTCTGTGCCCTAGCCCCTATAGCTAAACTGTGCCCTGCACCCGTGCCATCCTAACTGGCGTCTAACTTTCTGGCCTTACGGGCCCTAACACTATGCCTAGGTGGTTCCCCAGACAGTACAGCAGGAATGGAGGCAGCCTCCTGTGACCCTTGCCCTGTGTCAAGGTCCCCTTTAGCGTACGTCTCCTGGGGCTACCCGGCCTGGATGGGCCTGCCCACAGCTTGGGTGTCCCGGGTGGCGTGGTGCCGCCCTGTTCTGCCCGCTGGCTACCAGATGTACCAGGGACAGGAGAGGTGGGGGTGGGGGAGTCCGAGGTGCTGCACTGTTCCTCTGTGGGAGTCAGCGACAAAGGCCCCATCACCTTCTCCTCCCCCGGGCTACTCCATGGGATGGGTGCGAGCGGAGCCATCCCCTGAGGCCCCCCCCCCCCCCCCCCCCGCCACCTGACGCTGCTAGTCCTGGAGGCTCCCTCTGGTCTCGACCAACGTTTGTGGGTCTGTGCCACATCAGCCAGTAACTGGGCCATCTCCCTCTGGGACTGGACCACCCCGCCCAGTGTCTGAGCAACGCCGGCCGGTGCCTAGGCAATGCCGCCGTCGTTCCCAGCCATGGCCTGCTGTTACTGGGCCATGTTGAGGAGCGCCGCTGCAATGTCCAGGTGGCTCTGGCACATGGTTACCTGTGAGAGGGCAGCCCTGTCTTGGACCGTGGCCAGTGCCTGCACAGAATGCCCCAGGCCTTGGACATGCTGATCCATAGCCACAACACATCGCCCCAATGCCTCCACCGTGGACGCCACCCGTGCGGAGTCAGGCTGGGAGGCACGCATGGCCAGCACTACACTCTGCTCCTGCACGTGGATAGGCTCCTCCACCTGCACCTGCAGATGCTGGATGTTCACCATCATCCCCCCTTGTGGTCCCTGGGTCTCTGACTGCATCTACACTGTGGCTGGGACTGGATGTTCCAGAAGCCTGGGACCCATCTGGACGGCAGCTGGTTCCTGTCTCGGCCTGCCCTCCGACCGTCCGGCCACTCGGCTGCTCCTACCTCCACCTGCTGTATCGGATGCGATGTGTGGTGCTCACCAGATAGTGTCCCAGGAGCTTCTTCACTAATGTGCCCAATCGAGGTGATAGTCTCTGAGATAGTGGAGGGTGTTGGAGACAGCTGTGAGGGAAAGTCAGTGTCTCCTCCGACCCGAGCTCCGGGGTGTCCTGAGTCTCAGGCGGGGGGGCTGGTGCTCGGTCTGCTCTCCCCGTCAGTGCTCGGCTGTCTGGGTGGCACCGGCTCTGGCACTGGCTGGGTGCGGGGGCTCTGGATCGACCGGCCCATCGACTGCAGGTCCTGCAAGACACAAGATGACATGCATGATTAGACGAGGGGCGGGGGGAGGGATGGCCTTGACACACGTGTCGTGGGCAACCGCAACTCAGCGTGGTCTCACTTGCTCGCCCGTGACTGCAGAGGGCCACGCCCAGGGCCCTCTGCTCAGGCACGGTGAGGGGCTGCAGTTTTGCTAGTCCCTCTCTCGTCTTCTCCCACTCCCGGCGGTTGTGCGCGGCCATCTCCTGGAGGAGGGGCAAACACAAACAACGACACCATTAGACGGTCCGACGCATGCAGCCTGGGATTGGGTAGATGGTGGCCTTGATGGCCAGGGCACCCGCCCATTGCGGCTGGCATGAATGCTGGCATAGTGGGGCAGGGTGGGGGTTTGGCCATCTGACGGGGGAGGTTCCAGGTTACGGGTGTGTGGGATGGGCGGGGTTAGTGCCGGGGCACCGACTCATCCTGGCCGCCCTGAGAAGGTTGTGGAGTTTCTTGCGGCACTTCATGCCAGTCTAGCCGATGTTGCCCACGGCACTGGCCACCTGCACCCAGGCACGGCCCTGGCGGCCTTCCTCCTGTGGTGGGGTATAGGGTCATCCATCCCTCCTGGACGGCATTCAGGAGAGTGTCCAGCTCAGCGTCCCTGAACCATGGTGCTGTTCTCCTTCCAGCCATCTTGTTGGCTGGGACGGTGTGTGTGGTGGTGAAGGACCGTTTAAATGCGGCTGCGGCTCGTGAGCCTCATGAGTGCCAATCACGGACCCGACGAATCCGGCACCGCTTTTCATGGAATTGAATGCGTTCCACGTGGCGAATGTGATAGCCCATTTAAAGTAGCTGAATCGGTGCAGATGTTGCGCTGATGTTTCTGTTGTAAAACGACACACATCCTCCTCTGGCATCAACATGTAGCGTCAGAAACGGAGAATCCAGCCCTCCTCTCTCACTCACACACACTCTGACTCACTCACACGCACTCACACGCACACACACTCACTCACACACATTCACACACAAGCACACACACTCACGCACACACACTCACTCACTCACACGCACACACACTCACGCACAAGCACACACACTCACGCACAAGCACACGCACTCACACACTCACTCACTCACCCACACACACACACACACACTCTCACACACACTCACTCACACACTCACTCTCACACACATACACTCACTCACACACATACACTCACTCACACACATACACTTACTCACACACACTCTGACTCACGCACACATACTCACGAACACACACACTCACGCACACACACACACTCTCACACACACACTCACACGCACACACACTCACACACATACACACTCACACACATACACACTCGCACACATACACGCACTCACTCACTCACACGCACTAACACACACTCACACACTCACACACACACACACACACTCACTCACACTCACACACACTCTCACTCACACCCTCACTCACACACTCTCACACACACACTCTCACTCACACACACTCTCACACACTGTCACTCACACTCACTCACACACACTCTCACTCACACACTCTCACTCACACACTCTCACTCACACACTCTCACTCACACACACTCACTCTCACACACTCTCACTCACACACACTCACTCACACACACTCTCACTCACACACACTCTCACTCACACACACTCACTCACACACACTCACTCACACTCTCACTCACACACTCTCACTCACACACTCTCACTCACACACTCACTCACACACTCTCACTCACACACACACTCACTCACACACACACTCACTCACACACACTCTCACTCACACACATTCTCACTCACACTCTCACACACACACTCTCACTCACTCACACACTCTCACTCACACTCTCACTCTTACACTCTCACTCACTCACACTCTCACTCACACACACTCACACACTCACTCACTCACACACTCTCACTCTTACACTCTCACTCACTCACACTCTCACTCACACACACTCACACACACACACTCACTCACACACACTCACACACTCTCACTCACACACTCTCACTCTTACACTCACACACACTCACTCACACTCTCACTCACACACTCACACACACTCACTCACACACACTCTCACTCACACACACTCTCACTCACACACTCACTCACACACACTCACACACAAGCACACACACTCACGCACACACACTCACTCACACGCACACACACTCACGCACAAGCACACACACTCACGCACAAGCACACGCACTCACGCACACACTCACTCACCCACACACACACACACACACTCTCACACACACTCACTCACACACTCACTCTCACACACATACACTCACACACACACATACACTCACTCACACACATACACTTACTCACACACACTCTGACTCACGCACACATACTCACGAACACACTCACTCACGCACACACACACACTCTCACACACACACTCACACGCACACACACTCACACACATACACACTCACACACATACACACTCACACACATACACGCACTCACTCACTCACTCACTCACACGCACTAACACACACACTCACACACACACACACTCACACACACACACACACACACTCACTCACACTCACACACAGTCTCACTCACACCCTCACTCACACACTCTCACACACACACTCTCACTCACACACACTCTCACACACTGTCACTCACACTCACTCACACACACTCTCACTCACACACTCTCACTCACACACTCACTCACACACTCTCACTCACACACACTCACTCTCACACACTCTCACTCACACACACTCACTCACACACACTCTCACTCACACACACTCTCACTCACACACACTCACTCACACACACTCACTCACACTCTCTCACTCACACACTCTCACTCACACACTCTCACTCACACACTCACTCACACACTCTCACTCACACACACACTCACTCACACACACACTCACTCACACACACTCTCACTCACACACATTCTCACTCACACTCTCACTCACACACACACTCACTCACTCACACACTCTCACTCACACTCTCACTCTTACACTCTCACTCACTCACACTCTCACTCACACACACTCACACACTCACTCACTCACTCACACACTCTCACTCTTACACTCTCACACACTCACACACACACACTCACTCACACACTCTCACTCACACACTCTCACTCACACACTCTCACTCAATCACTCACACACACTCTCACTCACACACTCTCACTCACACACTCTCACTCACACACTCTCACTCACACACTCTCACTCTTGCACTCGCACTCACACACTCTCACTCACACACTCACTCACACACTCTCACTCACACACTCACACACACACACTCACGCACGCACACTCACACACTCTCACTCACACACTCTCACTCTTACACTCACACACACTCACTCACACTCTCACTCACACACTCACACACACTCACTCACACACACTCTCACTCACACACACTCTCACTCACACACTCACTCACACACTCTCACTCACACACACTCACACACTCACTCACTCACTCACACACTCTCACTCTTACACTCTCACACACTCACACACACACACTCACTCACACACTCTCACTCACACACTCTCACTCACACACTCTCACTCAATCACTCACACACACTCTCACTCACACACTCTCACTCACACACTCTCACTCACACACTCTCACTCACACACTCTCACTCTTGCACTCGCACTCACACACTCTCACTCACACACTCACTCACACACTCTCACTCACACACTCACTCACACACACTCACTCACGCACACTCACACACTCTCACTCACACACACTCTCACTCACACACACTCACTCACACACACTCTCACTCACTCACACATTCTCACTCACACACACTCTCACTCACACGCACTCACTCTCACTCACACACACTCTCACTAACACACACTCTCCTCACACACACACTCACTCACACACATTCTCACTCACACACACTCTCACTCACACACTCTCACTCACACACTCTCACTCACACACACTCTCACTCACACACACACTCTCACTCACACACACTCTCACTCACACACACTCTCACTCACACACTCACTCACTCACACACTCTCACTCACACACACTCTCACTCACACACTCACTCAAGCACACTCACACACTCTCACACACACACTCTCACTCACACACACTCACTCACACACACTCTCACTCACTCACACACACTCACACACACACACTCTCATTCACACACACACTCACTCACACACACTCACTCTCACACACACTCACTCACACACACTCACTCACACACACTCTCACTCACACACTCACTCACGCACACACACACTCTCACTCACACACACTCTCACTCACACACACTCACTCTCACTCACACACACTCTTACTCACACACACTCTCACTCACACACACTCTCACTCACACACACTCTCATAGAACATAGAACAATACAGCGCAGTACAGGCCCTTCGGCCCACGATGTTGCACCGAAACAAAAGCCATCCAACCTACACTATGCCATTATCATCCATATGTTTATCCAATAAACTTTTAAATGCCCTCAATGTTGGCGAGTTCACCACTGTAGCAGGTAGGGCATTCCACGGCCTCACTACTCTTTGCGTAAAGAACCTACCTCTGACCTCTGTCCTATATCTATTACCCCTCAGTTTAAAGTTATGTCCCCTCGTACCAGCCATATCCATCCGCGGGAGAAGGCTCTCACTGTCCACCCTATCCAACCCCCTGATCATTTTGTATGCCTCTATTAAGTCTCCTCTTAACCACCTTCTCTCCAACGAAAACAACCTCAAGTCCATCAGCCTTTCCTCATAAGATTTTCCCTCCATACCAGGCAACATCCTGGTAAATCTCCTCTGCACCCGCTCCAAAGCCTCCACGTCCTTCCTATAATGCGGTGACCAGAACTGTACGCAATACTCCAAATGCGGCCGTACCAGAGTTCTGTACAGCTGCAACATGACCTCCCGACTCCGGAACTCAATCCCTCTACCAATAAAGGCCAACACTCCATAGGCCTTCTTCACAACCCTATCAACCTGGGTGGCAACTTTCAGGGATCTATGTACATGGACACCTAGATCCCTCTGCTCATCCACACTTTCAAGAACTTTACCATTAGCCAAATATTCCGCATTCCTGTTATTCCTTCCAAAGTGAATCACCTCACACTTCTCTACATTAAACTCCATTTGCCACCTCTCGGCCCAGCTCTGCAGCTTATCTATATCCCCCTGTAATCTGCTACATCCTTCCACACTATCGACAACACCACCGACTTTAGTATCGTCTGCAAATTTACTCACCGACCCTTCTGCGCCTTCCTCTAGGTCATTGATAAAAATGACAAACAGCAACGGCCCCAGAACAGATCCTTGTGGTACTCCACTTGTGACTGTACTCCATTCTGAACATTTCCCATCAACCACCACCCTCTGTCTTCTTTCAGCTAGCCAATTTCTGATCCACATCTCTAAATCACCCTCAATCCCCAGCCTCCGTATTTTTTGCAATAGCCTACCGTGGGGAACCTTATCAAACGCTTTGCTGAAATCCATATACACCACATCAACTGCTCTACCCTCGTCTACCTGTTCAGCCACCTTCTCAAAGAACTCAATAAGGTTTGTGAGGCATGACCTACCCTTCACAAAGCCATGCTGACTATCCCTGATCATATTATTCCTATCTAGATGATTATAAATCTTGTCTCTTATAATCCCTCGAAGACTTTACCCACTACAGACGTGAGGCTCACCGGCCTATAGTTGCCGGGGTTGTCTCTGCTCCCCTTTTTGAACAAAGGGACCACATTTGCTGTCCTCCAGTCCTCTGGCACTATTCCTGTAGCCAATGATGACATAAAAATCAAAGCCAAAGGTCCAGCAATCTCTTCCCTGGCCTCCCATAGAATCCTAGGATAAATCCCATCAGGTCCCGGGGACTTATCTATTTTCAGCCTGTCCAGAATTGCCAACACCTCTTCCCTACGTACCTCAATGCCATCTATTCTATTAGCCTGGGGCTCAGCATTCTCCTCCACAACATTATCTTTTTCCTGAGTGAATACTGACGAAAAATATTCATTTAGTATCTCGCCTATCTCTTCAGACTCTACACACAACTTCCCATCCCTGTCCTTGACTGGTCCTACTCTTTCCCTAGTCATTCGCTTATTCCTGACATACCTATAGAAAGCTTTTGGGTTTTCCTTGATCCTTCCTGCCAAATACTTCTCATGTCCCCTCCTTGCTCGTCTTAGCTCTCTCTTTAGATCCTTCCTCGCTACCTTGTAACTATCCATCGCCCCAACCGAAACTTCACACTTCATCTTCACATAGGCCTCCTTCTTCCTCTTAACAAGAGATTCCACTTCCTTGGTAAACCACGGTTCCCTCGCTCGACGCCTTCCTCCCTGTCTGACCGGTACATACTTATCAAGAACACGCAGTAGCTGATCCTTGAACAAGCCCCACTTATCCAGTGTGCCCAACACTTGCAGCCTACTTCTCCACCTTATCCCCCCCAAGTCACGTCTAATGGCATCATAATTGCCCTTCCCCCAGCTATAACTCTTGCCCTGCGGTGTATACTTATCCCTTTCCATCATTAACGTAAACGTCACCGAATTGTGGTCACTGTCCCCAAAGTGCTCTCCTACCTCCAAATCCAACACCTGGCCTGGTTCATTACCCAAAACCAAATCCAACGTGGCCTCGCCTCTTGTTGGCCTGTCAACATATTGTTTCAGGAAACCCTCCTGCACACACTGTACAAAAAACGACCCATCTATTGTACTCGAACTATATCTTTTCCAGTCAATATTTGGAAAGTTAAAATCTCCCATAATAACTACCCTGTTACTTTCGCTCATATCCAGAATCATCTTCGCCATCCTTTCCTCTACATCCCTAGAACTATTAGGAGGCCTATAAAAAACTCCCAACAGGGTGACCTCTCCTTTCCTGTTTCTAACTTCAGCCCATACTACCTCGGCAGAAGAGTCCCCATCTAGCATCCTCTCCGCCACCGTAATACTGCTCTTGACTAGCAGCGCCACACCTCCCCCTCTTTTGCCTCCTTCTCTGAGCTTACTAAAACACCTAAACCCCGGAACCTGCAACATCCATTCCTGTCCCTGCTCTATCCATGTCTCCGAAATGGCCACAACATCGAAGTCCCAGGTACCAACCCACGCTGCCAGTTCCCCTACCTTGTTTCGTATACTCCTGGCATTGAAGTAGACACACTTCAAACCACCTACCTGAACACTGGCCCCCTCCTGCGATGTCAAATCTGTGCTCCTGACCTCTATACTCTCATTCTCCCTTACCCTAAAACTACAATCCAGGTTCCCATGCCCCTGCTGCATTAGTTTAAACCCCCCCAAAGAGCACTAACAAATCTCCCCCCCAGGATATTTGTGCCCCTCAGGTTCAGATGTAGACCATCCTGTCTGTAGAGGTCCCACCTTCCCCAGAAAGAGCCCCAGTTATCCAAAAATCTGAATCCCTCCCGCCTGCACCATCCCTGTAGCCACGTGTTTAAATGCTCTCTCTTCTTATTCCTCATCTCACTATCACTCACACACACTCACTCTCACTCACACACACTCTCACTCACACACACTCTCACTCACACACACTCACTCTCACACACTCTCACTCACACACACTCTCACTCACACACACTCACTCACACACACTCTCACTCACTCACACACACTCTCACTCACACACACTCTCACTCTCACACTCACTCACACACTCTCACTCACACACATTCTCACACACATTCTCACTCACACACACTCACTCTCACACACTCTCACTCACACACTCACTCGCACACTCTCACTCACACACTCTCACTCACACACACTCTCACTCACACACACTCTCACTCACACACACTCTCACACACTCACACTCACACACACTCTCACTCACACACTCTCACTCACACATTCTCACTCACTCACTCACACACACTCTCACTCACACTCACACACTCTCACTCTTACACTCGCACTCACACACTCTCACTCACACACTCACTCACACACTCTCACTCACACACTCACTCACACACACTCACACACTCTCACTCACACACACTCTCACTCACACACTCTCACTCACTCACACATTCTCACTCACACACACTCTCACTCACACACTCTCACTCACACACACTCTCACTCACACACACTCACTCTCACACACTCTCACTCACACACTCTCACTAACACACACTCTCACTCACACACACTCACTCACACACACTCTCATTCACACACACTCTCACTCACACACTCTCACTCACACACTCACGCACTCTCACTCACACACTCTCACTCACACACTCACTCACACACTCTCACTCTTTCACTCACACTCTCACTCACACACACTCTCACCCACACACACACTCACTCACACACTCTCACTCACACACTCTCACTCACACACTCTCACTCACACACTCTCACTCTTACACTCTCACTCACACACTCACTCACAGTCTCACACACACACACACTCACTCACACACACACACTCTCACTCACACACTCTCACTCACACACTCTCACTCTTACACTCTCACTCACACACTCTCACTCACACACTCACTCACACACTCTCACTCACACACTCACTCACACACTCACTCACACACTCACCCACGCACACTCACTCACACACACTCTCACTCACACACACTCACTCACACACACTCTCACTCACTCACACACACTCACTCACACACACTCTCACTCACACACACTCTCACTCACACACACTCACTCACACACACTCACTCACACACTCTCACTCACACTCACTCACGCACAGACACACTCTCACTCACACACACTCTCACTCACACACACTCATTCACACACTCTCACTCACTCACACACACTCTCACTCACACACACTCTCACTCGCACACTCTCACTCGCACACTCTCACTCGCACACTCTCACTCACACACTCTCACTCACACACACTCTCACTCACACACACTCACTCTCACACACTCTCACTCACACACACACTCACTCACACACTCAATCACACACTCACCCACGCACACTCACACACTCTCACTCACACACACTCTCACTCACACACACTAACTCACACACACTTTCACTCACTCACACACACTCACTCACACACACTCACTCACACACACTCTCACTCACACACACTCACTCTCACACACACTCACTCACACACTCTCACTCACACACTCACTCACGCACACACACACTCTCACTCACACACTCTCACTCACACACACTCTCACTCACACACACACTCTCACTCACACACTCACTCACACACTCACTCACACACTCACTCACACACTCACCCACGCACACTCACACACTCTCACTCACACACACTCTCACTCACACACACTCACTCACACACACTCTCACTCACACACACACTCACACACTCTCACTCACACACTCACTCACGCACACACACACTCTCACTCACACACACTCTCACTCACACACACTCACTCACACACACTCTCACTCA
Source organism: Scyliorhinus torazame (assembly GCF_047496885.1). Lineage (NCBI taxonomy): Eukaryota > Metazoa > Chordata > Chondrichthyes > Carcharhiniformes > Scyliorhinidae > Scyliorhinus > Scyliorhinus torazame. The sequence continues at coordinate 71,115,631 of NC_092714.1, read as the reverse complement.
CTCACACACACTCTCACTCACACACACTCTCACTCGCACACTCTCACTCGCACACTCTCACTCGCACACTCTCACTCACACACTCTCACTCACACACACTCTCACTCACACACTCTCACTCACACACACACTCACTCAGACACTCACTCACACACTCACCCACGCACACTCACACACTCTCACTCACACACACTCTCACTCACACACACACTCACTCACACACACTCTCACTCACACACACTCTCACTCACACACACTCACTCACACACACTCACTCACACACTCTCACTCACACACTCACTCACGCACACACACTCTCACTCACACACACTCTCACTCACACACACTCTCACTCACACACACTCTCACTCACTCACACACACTCTCACTCACACACACTCTCACTCGCACACTCTCACTCGCACACTCTCACTCACACTCTCACTCACACACACTCTCACTCACACACACTCTCACACACTCTCACTCACACACACTCTCACTCACACACACTCACACACGCTCTCACTCGCACATTCTCACTCACACACACTCACACACACTCTCACTCACACACACTCACTCTCACACACTCACACACGCTCTCACTCACACACACTCTCACTCACTCACACTCTCACTCACTCACACTCTCACTCATACTGGGCTGGATTCTTCGTTTGGGAGACTAAGTCCCCACGCCGGCGTGAAAACGGTGTTACTTTACGCCAGGGGAATTGGCGCAAAATGGCCACCGTTTCCCTTCTCTGGGGGGGGGCTAGCAGCCAGGCAGTGCTAGTTGCCGATACGGCCCGGAGCATTGCCGGGTCCGTGGTCGTGCATGCGCACGCCGGCGACCTACAACGGCTGTGCTGTGTTTCATGGCAGACGCAGCTGCGGATGTGAACTGCAAAATAGCGTCCCCCTTCGACCGGCTCGCACACCACGGATCACCCCCTCGAAGTGCCCCCAGCCCTGAATTGTGCCCCCCCGCCCGCGGATCGGCCCTCCCCCGACTGTGGCGGAGCTGAGCTGAGTCTGCAGCTGCCACATTGAGTTCACGAGGGGTGAGACCACACGTATCCCACACCGTCGGAAACTCGGCCAGTCGGGAATGGAGTATCACGGGCCGGGCCTCAGTCAATGGCCTGAGGCCGTGGATACAGCGTGCGGTGTACTCCTAGAGTATGCTGCTTTTCAGGGGGTGGTGCATCGCAAAAGCGGAGTCACCCCCGATTTTGTCATCATCGGTGATTCTCAGCCCCATCGCCCACTCTCTCTCTCTCACACACACACACACTCTTTCGCTCACACATGCTCTCTCTCACACACACTCTCACTCACACACTCACACACTCACTCACGCACACTCACACACTCTCACACACACACTCTCACTCACACACACTCACTCACACACACTCTAACTCACTCACACATACTCACACACACACACTCTCACTCACACACACTCACTCACACACACTCACTCACACACACTCTCACTCACACACTCACTCACGCACACACACTCTCACTCACACACACTCTTACTCACACACACTCTCACTCACACACACTCTCACTCACACACACTCACTCTCACTCACACACACTCTCACTCACACACACTCACACACACACACTCTCACTCACACACACTCTCACTCACACACACTCACTCACACACACTCTCACTCACTCTCACACACTCTCACTCACACACTCTCACTCACACACTCTCACTCACACACACACTCTCACACACACTCTCACTCACACACACTCTCACTCTCACACTCTCACTCACACACTCACTCACACACACTCTCACTCACACACACTCACTCTCACACACTCTCACTCACACACACTCTCACTCACACACTCATTCGCACACTCTCACTCACACACACTCTCACTCACACACACTCTCACTCACACACACTCACTCTCACACACTCACACTCACACACACTCTCACTCACACACTCTCACTCACACATTCTCACTCACTCACTCACACACACTCTCACTCACACTCACACACTCTCACTCTTACACTCGCACTCACACACTCTCACTCACACACACTCACTCACACACACTCTCGCTCACTCACACACACTCACACACACACACTCACGCACACACACACTCTCACTCACACACATTTTCACTCACACACTCTCACTCACACTCACTCACTCACACACACTCTCTCACTCACACACTCACTCACACACAATCTCACTCACACACACTCAATCTCACATACTCTCACTCACACACACTCTCACTCACACACTCTCATTCACACACACTCTCACTCACTCACACACTCTCACTCACACACTCTCACTCACACTCTCACTCACACACTCTTACACTCTCACTCACACACTCACTCACACTCACACACACACACTCACTCACTCACTCACACACACTCTCACTCTTACACTCTCACTCACACACTCTCACTCTTACACTCTCACTCACACACTCTCACTCACACACTCACTCACACACTCTCACTCACACACTCACTCACACACTCACTCACACACTTACTCACGCACACTCACACACTCTCACTCACACACACTCACTCACACACACACTCACTCACACACACTCTCACTCACTCACACACACTCTCACTCACACACACTCTCAGTCACACACACTCACTCTCACACACACTCACTCACACACTCTCACTCACACACTCACTCACGCACACACACACTCTCACTCACACACACTCTCACTCACACACACTCACTCACACACACTCTCACTCACTCACACACACTCTCACTCACACACACTCTCACTCACACACACTCTCACTCTCACACACTCACTCTCACACACACTCACTCACACACTCTCACTCACACACTCACTCACGCACACACACACTCTCACTCACACACACTCTCACTCACACACACTCACTCACACACATTCTCACTCACTCACACACACTCTCACTCTCGCACACTCTCACTCACACACTCTCACACACACACACACTCACTCACACACACTCACTCTCACACACTCTCACTCACACACACTCTCACTCACACACACTCACACACACTCTCACTCGCACATTCTCACTCACACACACTCTCACTCACACACACTCACTCTCACACACTCACACACACTCTCACTCACACACACTCTCACTCACACACACTCTCACTCACACACTCTCACTCACACACTCTCACTCACACACACTCTCACTCACTCACACTCTCACTCACTCACACTCTCACTCATACTGGGCTGGATTCTTCGTTTGGGAGACTAAGTCCCCACGCCGGCGTGAAAACGGTGTTACTTTACGCCAGGGGAATTGGCGCAAAATGGCCACAGTTTCCCTTCTCTGGGGGGGGGGCTAGCAGCCAGGCAGTGCTAGTTGCCGATACGGCCCGGAGCATTGCCGGGTCCGTGGTCGTGCATGCGCACGCCGGCGACCTACAACGGCTGTGCTGTGTTTCATGGCAGACGCAGCTGCGGATGTGAACTGCAAAATAGCGTCCCCCTTCGACCGGCTCGCACACCACGGATCACCCCCTCGAAGTGCCCCCAGCCCTGAATTGTGCCCCCCCGCCCGCGGATCGGCCCTCCCCCGACTGTGGCGGCGCTGAGCTGAGTCTGCAGCTGCCACATTGAGTTCACGAGGGGTGAGACCACACGTATCCCACACCGTCGGAAACTCGGCCAGTCGGGAATGGAGTATCACGGGCCGGGCCTCAGTCAATGGCCTGAGGCCGTGGATACAGCGTGCGGCGTACTCCTAGAGTATGCTGCTTTTCAGGGGGTGGTGCATCGCAAAAGCGGCGTCACCCCCGATTTTGTCATCATCGGTGATTCTCAGCCCCATCGCCCACTCTCTCTCACTCACACACACACTCTTTCGCTCACACATGCTCTCACTCACACACACTCTTTCGCTCACACATGCTCTCTCTCACACACACACACTCTTTCGCTCACACATGCTCTCACTCACACACACTCTTTCGCTCACACATGCTCTCACTCACACACACTCTTTCGCTTACACATGCTCTCTCTCACACACTGATGCGCGATCAATTACACAAGACGAAGTGATTCCATAACTGAAGGCTTTAATCTACTAGAACCTTTTCCCCAGCAGCTTCGATACAGAAAGTGAAGGCTGCTGGGGCGGCACCATCTCTTATAACCCGCCTTCAGGGCGGAGCTACGTAATACAGCCAATGGGAGACTCCTGGGTCTAACCAATGGTCATCAGCCTCTCAGGTACTGCAATACCTGGTACTACCACACATACACTTTCGCTCACACATGCTCTCTCTCTCACACACACTCTTTCGCTCACACATGCTCTCTCTCTCACACACACTCTTTCGCTCACACATGCTCTCTCTCTGACACACACACTCTTTCGCTCACACATGCTCTCTCTCACACACACACTCTTTCGCTCACACATGCTCTCTCTCACACACACTCTTTCGCTCACACATGCTCTCTCTCACACAGACACTCTTTCGCTCACACATGCTCTCACACACACACTTTCGCTCACACATGTGCTCTCTCACTCACACTCTTTCGCTCACACATGCTCTCTCTCACACACACACTCTTTCGCTCACACATGCTCTCTCTCACAAACACTCTTTCGCTCACACATGCTCTCTCTCTCACACACACTCTTTCGCTCACACATGCTCTCTCTCTCACACACACTCTTTCTCTCACACATGCTCTCTCTCTGACACACACACTCTTTCGCTCACACATGCTCTCTCTCACACACACACTCTTTCGCTCACACATGCTCTCTCTCACACACACTCTTTCGCTCACACATGCTCTCTCTCACACAGACACTCTTTCGCTCACACATGCTCTCACACACACACTTTCGCTCACACATGTGCTCTCTCTCACACACTCTTTCGCTCACACATGCTCTCTCTCACACACACTCTTTCGCTCACACATGCTCTCACACACACACTCTTTCGCTCACACATGCTCTCTCTCACACACACACTCTCTCTCTCACACACGCTCTCTCTCTCTCACACACTCTCTCTCTCACACACGCTCCCTCTCTCTCACACACACTCTCTCTCTCACACACGCTCTCTCTCTCACACACTCTCTCTCACACACACACTTTCCTGATCACATACACACAAGGCCGGATTCTGCACCATCCGCCTTCGGTAGCTGAGTTCCTGATGCGATGGAGCCGATTTGTTCATATGCTCCAGTCCCCCGCCAGCAGCAACAGCAGCCTACAGACCCCACACCAGCAGGATCCCACCTGCATCCGATTAATGGGCTGGACACCGGATTGTCCACGTCTCCGTGATGCTCATGCACTCTCAGACAGGATTCACGTGGGTGTGGACCGTTGCAAGTAGCCCTGACATGGTGGGCGGGCCAAGAGGGTAAGCACTGAACTTGGGTGCCCCCAAAATCCATCGGGAGACCCCCTCCCGCAACAACGCCATCCCACCCCCAGCTCCCCCATTCAAACCCCCCCATCAGATCCCAAATCAGAGACCCCTATCATATCCCTATATCAGAGAACCCCCTATATCAGAGACCCCCATATCAGAGACCCCCATATCAGAGACCCCCATATCAGAGACCCCCATATCGGAGACCCCCACATCAGAGACCCCCATATCAGAGACCCCCATATCAGAGACCCCCATATCAGAGACCCCCATATCAGAGACCCCCATATCAGAGACCCCCATATCAGGCACCCCCATATCAGGCACCCCCATATCAGAGACTCCTCATATCAGAGACCACCCCATATCAGAGACCCCCATCAACAGTCAATTCATCTCCCCCACACCAGCAACCAGTTCCTCCCCCACCTGCAGCTAGTTTTCTCTCCATGCCCAATAGTTGCTCCCTTCCCTCCACCCAGCAGCCACTTTCCCCCTGCTCGGCAGCCACCCCGCCCCTGCCTGACAGCCATTTCCACCCCTGCTGGGCAACCACCGTGACTCTTCGCCCCACCTTGAAAACCTCCCTCCCACACAAGCCGACTCACCACTGACATCCCGCCACATTTCCAGGCCTCAGACTGAAGAAACCTGCTTCTTCAATCAGAGACTGGCTCTCTCCCACATTTGACACTGATTGGCTCACTAGTGATCCTAGCAACAGAAAATGTGGGAGAGAAACAGCTTATGATTGGAGAAGTTCTTTCAAAAATCTTCAAATTCACTTACTGACATTTTGAACACGGTTCGGGGGGCCGGATAGAGAGGTCTGGCGGGCCAGGTAGTGGCCCACGGGACACCTGTTGGAGCCTGCACTGTATAAATGCAAGCTGTTGTTGTTTTCAATGGGTTAGCAACTCTATTCTCCAGAATCTGCAGAAAGAACAGGAAAATTGGGAAAGGCAGATAAGAATATAAGGACATAAGAAATTGAAGCATATGGTCCCTTGAGCCTCTTCCACCATTCAATATGATAACAGCAGATCTTCTGCCTCAATTCCACTTTCCCGCCTGCTTCCCATAGAACATAAAATAGTACAGCACAGTACAGGAGCTTCTGCCCACGATGTGGTGCCGACCATTTATCCTAATCTAAGATCAACCTAACCTACAACCCTTCAATTTGGCTGGTTTAGCACAGGGGCTAAACAGCTGGCTTGTAATGCAGAACAATGCCAGCAGCGCGGGTTCAATTCCCGTACCGGCCTCCCCGAACAGGCGCCGGAATGTGGAGACTCGGGGCTTTTCACAGTAACTTCATTGAAGCCTACTTGTGACAATAAGCGATTATTATTATTATTTACTGCTGTCCATGTGCCTGTCCAATAGTCGCTTAAATATCCTCAATGACTCTGACTCCACCACCTCCGCTGGCAGTGTATTCCACCACTCTCTGTGTAAAGAACCGACCTCTGCCATCTCCTCTATAACTTCCTCCAATCACCTTAAAATTATGTCCCTTCATGACAGCCATTTCCGCCCTGGGGAAAAGTCTCTGACTATCCACTGTATCCATGCCTCTTATCATTCCCTGAGATCATATCCCTTCATTCCCTGTGATTAAAAATATACGTATCCCAGCCTTGAATGAACTCAACAATGGAACGATGTTGATAAAATATATAATTATGGCAGTGGAAAGCAAATACTTTAGTAAGAGTGAATAGTCAGTGGAAACAATACATAAATTGAAGGCAATGGATTCTGGTTTAATTAACATTTTTAAGACGAAGATTGACAGATATTTATTCGATAAGGTATCAATGTATACATCAAAAGCAGCTAAATAGAGTGAAGTACTGATTGGCCATGATGTAACTGAATGGCAGAACAGACTGAGAGGTTGAATAGCCTTTTGCTGTTCCTGTGTTCATTCAAGTAGCAGAATGACCTGCAAATGCTTCAAATGCCAATTCACTAATATCGGCAATAGTTATTTCAAGGTATGACACCTGTCCCACAAAGTTGATGTCGCAATCCACCAAAATGTATTTCATAGGCAGCTAGAGCAGAATTGATATCGGGAGTATTTGCTTGTCTAAATAATTCTTGCTCTCTTGCACGGGGATATTTGAGAGATTTCTATTTCTTTATAGATGGTTATGAATTTCTATCAATTTTAAAAGAGGTGGCAAGAGAAAACACTGACAATCCAGATCTAAGCATTGTGTGGATCGACCCCGATGATTTCCCTCTGGTGAGTACATATGTCACAGAGTAATGAATAGGAATTATTTGCAGACATGTTGCAGTAATTTAATCGTACAATCCTGTTATGACTATTTCAGTTGTTTACATACTGGGAGCGAACTTTCAAGATTGACCTTCACAGGCCTCAGATTGGAGTAGTGAATGTCACGGATGTAAGTAGCACCAGCAAATTCCAATCATTAGTCCAGTGTTCTTAAATCTCTTTTGTATGGATATATTGTCAAGATAGGCTAGATAGATTCTTGATGAACAAGGGGGTGAAAAGTTATCGAGGGTAGGCAGGAATGTAAGGTTGAGGTTACAATCAGATGGGCCATGATCTAATTGAATTGCGGAGCAGGCTCGAGGGGCTGAGTGGCCTATTCCTGCCCCTAATTCATAAGTTTGTATGTTTGTAATTTGCCATGACCTACAGGATAGTGGGAGACCATGGGCGAAATTCTCCTACCCGCCCCGCCACATTTCTGCGCCGACCGGCCAGCGGGAGTCTCCGTAACACCGGCCGGTCAATGGGGTTTCCCATTGTGGGGCACCCCCACGCCGTCGGGAAACCCCCGAGCGCCGGCAGAACGGAGACTCCCGCCGGCGGAGAATGACGCCCCATGTTCATGTTTTTAATGCATGTGTTGGGTTTTACAAAAATGTCTAATTGTGATTTTGTATAGCAATTTGTGCTCTTGTGGCGCAGTGCATAGCGTCGCTACCTCTGAACCAGGAGCTCTAGATACATACAAGTCCCACCCAAGGGCTTGATGATTAAGGAAGGTGCGACCAATAGGTTGAGTAGAAACCTGCACAGTTGTTCCATCATATGCCATTGGCAGACAGTAAGACCAGGAGAGACTCCTGGTCAACCAGCTTGATGTGGAGTGGTGCCCCTCAAGCTATAAGCTTCTGGCCATCAACCTGTTCGAGGAAAAAAAACACTATGGAAACAGATGAAAGTCTGGCCTTGTGCACCACTAGGCATGGGCAGAGAAACAATAACAATACCAATTTGTGACTGTACATAGATATCACTACATGTTTACTAATTTCTTTACAACTTTGTGTACATGTGCAATGTTACTTTTCATGTCCACTATTCACATAAGCTCATTTGTATGTGTATATCTGCGATTCAACCATCACATTGTGTCTAGGCCCGCCGGGTAAATAGCGGGAAAGGCCAAGATCGAGATTCGTTCCAGGCGCGAGCTGGTTTGCAATTAACTCCTGATGGCCAAAATTTTAATTTACCAGAATTCACAGGACTCTGGGGTGGTCCCGGCGGATTGGAAATGAGCAAATGTGACACCACTGTTTAAAAAAGGAGGTAGGCAGAAAGCGGGTAATTATAGGCCAGTGAGCTTAACTTTGATAGTAGGGAAGATGCTGGAATTTATCATCAAGGAAGAAATAGCGAGGCATCTGGATGGAAATTGTCCCATTGGGCAGACGCAGCATGGGTTCATAAAGGGCAGGTCGTGCCTAACTAATTTAGTGGAATTTTTTGAGGACATTACCAGTGCGGTAGATAACGGGGAGCCAATGGATGTGGTATATCTGGATTTCCAGAAAGCCTTTGACAAGGTGCCGCACAAAAGGTTGCTGCATTAGATAAAGATGCATGGCATTAAGGGTAAAGTAGTAGCATGGATAGAGGATTGGTTAATTAATAGAAAACAAAGAGTGGGGATTAATGGGTGTTTCTCTGGTTGGCAATCAGTAGCTAGTGGTGTCCCTCAGGGATCAGTGTTGGGCCCACAATTGTTCACAATTTACATAGATGATTTGGAGTTGGGGACCAAGGGCAATGTGTCCAGGTTTGCAGACGACACTAAGATGAGTGGCAAAGCAAAAAGTGCAGAGGATACCGAAAGTCTGCAGAGGGATTTGGAGAGGTTAAGTGAATGGGCTAGGGTCTGGCAGATGGAATACAATGTTGACAAATGTGAGGTTATCCATTTTGGTAGTAATGACAGCAAAAGGGATTATTATTTAAATGATAAACTATTAAAACATGCTGCTGTACAGAGAGACCTGGGTGTGCTAGTGCATGAGTCGCAAAAAGTTGGTTTACAGGTGCAACCGATGATTAAGAAGGCAAATGGAATTCTGTCCTTCATTGCTAGAGGGATGGAGTTTAAGACTAGGGAGGTTCTGCTGCAATTGTGTAAGGTGTTAGTGAGGCCACACCTGGAGTATTGTGTTTAGTTTTAGTCTCCTTACCTGAGAAAGGACGTACTGGCATTGGTGTGCAGAGGAGATTCGCTAGGTTAATCCCAGAGCTGAAGGGGTTGGATTACGAGGAGAGGTTGAGTAGACTGGGACTGTACTCATTGGAATTTAAAAGGATGAGGGGGGATCTTATAAAAACATATAAAATGATGAAGGGAATAGATAGGATAGATGCGGGCAGGTTGTTGCCACTGGCGGATGAAAGCAGAACTATGGGGTATAGCCTCAAAGTAAGGGGAAGTAGATTTAGGATTGAGTTTAGGAGGAACCTCTTCACCCAAAGGGTTGTGAATCTATGGAATTCCTTGCCCAGTGAAGCAGTTGAGGCTCCTTCATTAAATGTTTTTAAGATAAAGATAGATAGTTTTTTGAAGAATAAAGGAATTAAGGGTTATGGTGTTCGGGCCGGAAAGTGGAGCTGAGTCCACAAAAGATCAGCCATGATCTCATTGAATGGTGAAGCAGGCTCGAGGGGCCAGATGGCCTACTCCTGCTCCTTGTTCTTATGTTCTTATGGCGAGTTCCGGATCACAAAATGACGAGCACACTCTCAAGTGCCTACTCCAGGTTACACGTGCCATGCCTCAGAGGATGATTAGTGCATAGCATCTGAAGGAAACTTTGAAGCCTGAACAGTGTGTCTGAACTCCATGAGCGGCAGCACCATAGAGGCAGCTGCCAACAATCAAACACTAAAGAGCAGGCCTTCAGCATTGGGGATCCTCTCACGACCAAAGGGTAAGTGTGTATCAAGGGTGGGCACCTGAGCCAGTCTCCTTCATGTTCCTGGCAGAGGTCTGAGGTCCGGAGTCTGATCTGGCCGGGGGTGAGTGTGCAGAGCAAGCTTTGCCAGCACAACTGGATTGCTGGATGGCAGAGAGAGGAGGGACATTGGGGTGGTGGATCTTGGTGGATTTGAGGTTCCCGGGATGGAAGCCCTTACGGATTGTCAGTCTCTCTCCTTGTCCAATTCCTTCCACATTAAAAAATGTTTGCTGGTGTGGATTCTGCAGAGGTTGCCCTCACAATGCTGGCAGCACCCGAGGTGGCAAGATGCTGTAGAGGCAGTGACAGAGACAACACAGGCTGGAGGCAGCATCACATGCAGGGGGCGGCCACACACCCTGAAGATCCGGCCACCCAGCAGGCCGAGGAGAAACCCAGAGGGGGAGGCCAGCGATGGCCCAAGGAGTATCGGCATCATTGGTCTTTTGATGAGATGACGGACAGCATGTGCTGGAGGAGTCTCCATCACAGCAAAGAGACAGTGCGGCATCTGAAATGAAATGAAATGAAAATCGCTTATTGTCACAAGTAGGCTTCAATGAAGCTACTGTGAAAAGCCCCTAGTCACCACATTCCGGCGCCTGTTCGGGGAGGCTGGAACGGGAATTGAACCGTGCTGCTGGCCTGCTTGGTCTGCTTTAAAAGCCAGCGATTTAGCCCAATGTGCTAAACCAGCATCTGTGCCATGCCCTCACGGAATTGACGGCTCGTGGAGGAGGAGGAAACCTGCTCCCGGTGGCTGCAAAGGTCATCGCAGCCCTCAGCTTATTTGTAACCAGCTCATTCCAGGACTCGAGCAGGGACCTGTGTGGCATTTCTCAAGCTACATCCAACTACATCACCTTTGAGCTGGACCTGGCCCACGTCGATACCCAGTTTGCAGGATTCTCCCCCATCGTCAGGATGCCTCGGGCCCAGGAGGCAATAAATGGCACACATATTGCCTTGTGCGTACCAGGGCATCCGGGAGTGGCCTTTATTCCACTCCCTGAATGTTCAGATTGTGTGTGACCCCAGCATCTGTACCATGCACGTGTGCCCACGTTACCCAGGGAACGTGCATGATAGCTCCAATCTGGGGCATTCAGTGAGCTCCGGCGTCTTCGAGGACCACCCCAGGATGACGGGTTGGCTCTTGGGGGACAAGGGGTACCCGCTGAAGTCCTAGCAGATGAGGCCGTGCAGAGGCCTGAGACTATAATAAGGCTCATGTTGCCACCCGTGCTGGATGCTCTGGTGATACCCTGCAGAGGGTCTTCCGCTTTGTGGTGGTCTGCTGTTAACGTCACAACCTGCCACAGCAGCGACATGACATGCTGGAGAAGGAGGAGGAGGAGGAAGGACATGCGGCCTCATCTGAGAAGGAGGTAGACCAGGAGGGGCAGGAGGACGAGCCCGGAGATGAGCCAGAGGACGGAGGACAGGCGGCTGCAAGGCACACCCAGAGGACCAGGGAGGCCTCCCTCCTCACCAGATTCACATAAGACAAGGCTATGTCCATCAGCTGAATCCCTCATCCACATTTATCCTCTTGCTCCGCCCTCCCAACCCCGCCATCCCATCTCCCGCCCAAATACCCCTCTCCATCACACCACCACCTCCCAAAACACCCTGTTCCATTTTCCATGGGTCTGTGTAACATGACTCCAGGGTGATGGGCTTGCGTCGGCACTGTCAGTGGGTCAATAAACACGTCAGGAGAGTGATAATAACTCGCTGTGAGGAAAGCTCTGGTGCTCCTCAGTTTCTGCAAAAGTCTGACTTTAGTCTTTCTGCTGACAGCACGCCCACAGCCATCTCTGAACGGGGTCTGCATCTGGGGTGTGTGATTTTGGACCACTGTTTGAGGGGGGCCAGGGCTGGGGGGAGCGGAGGAAAACAGGGTGCAGGCAGGCCTGATGTGAAGATTAACTTGACTGAGGCTTCACATGTGTCAGGCTTTGCATGTTTAAGTAGTGAACTATTGGTATTTCCATTCCCCCTAGTGATCCACCCATCCTCCCCAGTTTCCACTTGGTGCTCCTCAATCTTCCTGACATTTCATGGCCTCATGCCACATCTAGGTGTCTCCCCAGGATGTCCATCTGAGGTGGAGGAAGCCTGCTGCTTTCCACGTCCTGTGGCCTTTGATGCCGTTGCCGGACGTCCCCTGGAGGGCCGGGAGCCGGGGAGGGCCCCGGCTGACCTCGCAGTCACTGGCATCGCCGTGGGCATCTTCCCAATTGCTGGATAAGTGTAGCTCCAACAACAGTCAGGAAGTTTGACACCATTCAGGACAAAACAGCCTGCTTAATTGGGACCCCATTCATAATCTTAAAAATCATTCACTCCCTTCACCACTGCTATACTGTGACTGCAGTGTACACCATCTACATGATGCACAGCAGCAACTTACAAAGGCGTCTTCGACAGTCACCCCTACCACCGAGAAGAACAAGGGCAATAGTGAATGGAAAAGCCACCATCTCTGCGTCCTCTCCATGTCACATGGAATCCTGACATGGACATATATCACAGTTCCTTTATCACCTCTGGAAGAAAATCGTGGACCTCCCTATCTAACTGCACTGTGGAAATATCTTCACCGCATGGTATTGCTCTGGTCAAAAAGCCACTCTCTACTACCTTCACAAGGGCAATGAACAAAGAATAATACAGCACAGGACCAGGCCCTTCGGCCCTCCAAGCCTGCGCTGATCTTGTGTCCTATCTAGACCAACCGCCTGTATCCTTCTAGACCCCGTCTGTTCATGTGTCTATCCAAATAAGTCTTAAAGGTCACTAACATATCTGCCTCAACCACCTCACTTGGCAGCGCATCCCAGGCCACCACCACCCTCTGTGTAAAAAACATCACCCGCACATCTCCACTGCACCTATCCCCCCTCACCTTGAACTTATGTCCCCTTGTAATTAATATAGAACATACAGTGTAGAAGGCCATTCGACCCATCAAGTCTGCACCGACCCACTTAAGCCCTCACTTCTACCCTATCCCCGTAACCCAATAATCCCTCCTAACCTTTTTGGTCACCAAGGACAATTTATCATGGCCAATCCACCTACCTTGCACGTCTTTGGACTGTGGGAGGAAACTGGAGCACCCGGAGGAAACCCACGCAGACACGGGGAGAACGTGCAGACTCCGCACAGACAATGACCCAGCGGGGAATCGAGCCTGGGACTCTGGCGCTATGAAGCCACAGTGCTATCCACTTGTGCTACCGTGCTGTTATTTGTCCTATCTATACCCCTAATAATTTTATAAACTTCTATCAGGTCGCCCCTCAGCCTCCGTCTCTCCATGGAGAACAATCCCAGTTTATTCAATCTCTCGTCATAGCTAATACCCTCCATACCAGGCAACATCCTGGTAAACCTTTTCTGTACTCTCTCCAAAGCTTCCATGTCCTTCTGGTAGTGCGAGCTTTAATACTTGATACCCCATCCTATGAAGGCAAGCATGCCAAATGGTTTCTTTACCACCATTTCCACCTGTGCTGCCACTTTTAAGGATCTGTGGACCTGCACGCCCAGATCTCTGTGTGTCTATGCTCCTGATAGCTCTGCCAATTATTTTTATAGCTTCCGCCTGAATTGGATATACCAAAATGCATCACCTCGCATTTGTCCGGATTAAATTCCATCTGCCATTTCTCGCCCAATTTTGCAGCCTATCTATAACCTGCTGTATTCTCTGACAATCGTCATCACTATCCGCAACTCCTGCTAATCAGACCAGCTACGTTTTCTTCCAAGTTGTTTATATATATATTACAAACAGCAGAGGCCCCAGTACTGATCCCTGCGGAACACCACTAGTTACAGACCTCCATAATCTATGATTCGGAAAAACACCCTTCCACTGCTACCCTCTGTCTTCTATGGCTAAGCCAGTTCTGAATCCATCTAGCTTGTTCACCCCTGACCCCATGTGATTTAATCTTTTGCACCAGTTGGCAATGAGGGACCTTGTCAAATGCAATGCTCATTCCGTGAATTACAAAAAATCTCCCTTAATCTTCTCTGCTCTAAGTAGAACATTCAATGCAATGGAATGTTGTTAAACGATTGGGTATTAAAAGTAAAATCTACTGAATTGGTGTTGGATGATCATAACTGAGTCAGTGCAGTGCAGTGCAGGTTGCAAAAGACTTAAACCTAACACATCAATGGAACATCATCCTTGGTTGCAAATGTTATTTATTCCTAACATTGTAGCGTTTGACTTTTCTCTAATTGGATCCAATGCCTTTATGGTGTATAGCTTTTGCTGGTTTATTTGAAGATTATTCTATTTTCGGCTTTCCTGATGAACCTATTCATAGGCTGGTAGCCTATACCATTCCTCATCAATGTGGATATTGTTGTAGATTTAATGTAACATTTGTAGATATTTGTATATCTGATAATGTCTACACATTTATGCATGTTCTTGAAAGCTGCTAGTTTGTAATGATGCATAGTTAATTGTACTTCAACACTGTGAATTTCACATTTATAACCTTAAAGGCTGACAGCATCTGGATGGATATTAAAGATGATGATGATTTGCCATCAAGTGATGAACTAGAAGAATGGCTCCATGATGTTCTCTCGGGAAAAGTCAATACAGAAGATGATGATGATGATGATGACAACAATGATGATGATGATGATGATGACGACAATGATGATGATGATGACAACGATGATGATGATGACGATGATGATGACGATGATGACGACGATGATGATGATGATGATGATGACGATGATGATTAAGTTCAGTTTATTAATGATTATCTATATTGTGAACAAAAAAAATCTTCTAATTCTACATTTAATGATATTTGAAATTG
The DNA here is from genome assembly GCF_047496885.1 of Scyliorhinus torazame. NCBI lineage: Eukaryota > Metazoa > Chordata > Chondrichthyes > Carcharhiniformes > Scyliorhinidae > Scyliorhinus > Scyliorhinus torazame. The sequence goes on along the minus strand of NC_092714.1, from coordinate 71,100,024 downwards.
ATATATTTGTAATTTAAAATGAGCAGTTGAAAATGACTACTAACTCCCATGGTGTGTAACTAATCCTCCAAGATCAGCTAAAATTTCAGATATTTAAAATGAAAAATAATTGATTTATAAAACTTGCTCTCCATTTATTTTGTATGTACATTTTCCCCTTCCCATTTCTCCATAAGCAGAAAGAATGAGCATGCATTTATATAGAGCCTTTCACTACTTCTGGAAATCCCAAGTACTTTACAGCTAATGAAGTAAAGTTGAAGTGTAATTCCTGATGTAGTATGAGGCCACATGGCAGACAATTTGCATGTAGCAAGGTTCAGCAAACAGCTATGACCTAATGACTCGATAATCTATTTTTTAAATTATGATCTTTTCCATCAATCAGAGAGGGCAGATGAAATCTGGATTTAACATCTCTTCTGGCAGTGCAGCACTCCCTTAGTACAGCACTGAAGTGTCAGTCTGGATTATGTGTTCAAGTCTTTGAAATAGAACATGACCCTTCCATTCTAGAATTGAGGGTCTTTTCATTGAGCCAAGGCTGACTGACACCCTCAGATAATTTTCTCCAATTGAATAAAGATAGAACTCAAAAGCATCGTTTTGGCCAGTACTGCTTTATGCTCAACTGATAGATGCTACCCAATACTACATTCAATTTGTAAGCAACAGTCCATCATTAGACAACACTTAACTAGTCCAAAGATGTGCAGGTTAGGTGGGGTGGCCATAATAAATTGCCCTTTGTGTCTAAAAAGGTCAGGTGGGGTTACTGGGTTACGGGGATAGGGTGGAGTTCTTTCCAAGAGCCGGTGCAGACTCGATGGGCCGAATGGCCTCCTGCTCTGTAAATTCTATGATCTATGATCTAATAGGCACTATTTAACATTACATGACACTTGACTTATATGTACTGCTGCTCTGAATTAATCAGATAGGTACTATCCAGTGCTCTGAAGTCAATGAAAGTCGCCAGAGTCACAGAGGACCATAGGCTGCTCTCCTCTTAGAAAAAGAGCTGACTGGTGGTGATTTAACCTGAGGGTCACCACACCTCAGGAGAGGGGCACGGCTGAGGAGGCAGTGTCTTCATGGATAACCTCAGCCAGTATAGGAATTGAACCCACGCTGTTGGCATCTCTCTGCATCACAAACCAGCTGTCCAGCCAACTGAGGAAACCAACCACCTCTCATCCAAATCTATTCTATATTTAGTTGATCCTGGCCAGTTTTTGTAAGGGCCATGAAGAATCCACACTGAGTTTGTTGAAACAAAAACTTTTTTATTTGCAACTACTATTATATACAGCTCCAATAACTCCGACTGAGTCTTCTCTAGTCGGTGCCTTACTGGCCGACTCTATTTATATAACCAGACATTGTTAAAGATCCCCTGCCCACTTATTGGGGGAGCTCGTATTCTGCAAGATCATTGGGGTAGTTAATCATCCCTACCCCGTAAGACCAGTGGGGGTTATAACACCTAATCAGTTGGTAGCAATTGTCCATAAACTTCTGTTAGGTCATATCATTGTTGTTGTCGGGTTTTCTACTATTGTAGACAATTTTAATCTCTTTCAATCACATTAATTGCATAATTTTAGCAATAAACATTAGGCATTCATTCTTCCCCTTGAGTCCACTTAGTAGCATTACTTAATGCTGCTTTATATAGGGCTGGTAGCCAATGCACAACACTGCACAGTATATAGAGCTGGAAGATGCTATCCTTTATGATAGGAATATTATTTTTAAATTATTTTGATTGTACATGTATTAGCATGTATAACCTGCACATCTTTGGACTGTGGGAAGGAACCAGAGCCCTCGGAGGAAACCCATGGGGAGAATGTATAAACTCCACACAGACAGTCACCCAAGGTCAGAATCGAACCCGGGCTCCTGGCGCTGTGTGGTAGCAGTGCTAACCACTGTGCCACTGTTCCCTTCCAAAAGTTTAATTATTCTCCTGTCTTAAGCTTTCAAGTTCAATTTATTGCTGAAATACAATAACAAATGGGACTAAAATGATACAAATCACTTTCTCTAAACTTTAATGGCTTCAACAGCAAATAATGTTAAGCTGTAAATGTCAAGTGAATAAATTTGCATAAGTTAATAGCTTCATTTCTTTTCACTACAGCATTACTGCAGCTAATTGCACAGTCTTGCATCTTCTCTGGCTTTTTGCACGCCTCTCTCAGTCCATGTCTCAATGTTATCAACCTGATGCGACCATCAATTCACACGAGACGATTAGTAGAAGTGAACAGTTGCATCAATTCAATAAGCTAGATCTGTGCCTGCCTGCGACTGCTCTATACTGAGTGGCGCCTACAGGCTGCAGATCTATATACCACCCCCGAGGGGGCGGAGCCATAGGCAGAGCCCACAAGGGCATCAACATAATACAATACAATACAGTGGTGAATTGTAGCAGCAATACGTTCACCACACCACCCATCAGAGTTTTTTTCTTCCTCTGCTGTTTTTACCTTCAATCTCTCCTTCAGTTGTTCCCAGGTCAAAACTCTTGGGTCTTTGATTCCAATGTTCATGCTTGGCATTCTTTCACTCTCTTACTTTACTGAGCAATTCTTTTGATCCCTGAACTACTTTTTAATTTAACCCACTCATTTGTCTTTCTGTCCACTCAACTGATTCTGAGCATCCTTCACCTTATCCACATTTCAGGAACTGTTATCCTCCTCTCGTCTTTCTTCAGAGTCCAATTCTCACATCCACCGAGTGTGACACTCCCCAGCTGGTAGCTGTACCCGATGTTTTTTCAAGTTCATTATGATGCTTTTGGACTTCCAGACACTATTTAAGTCACTGGTCATGCGATAGCTAATCTACATTTGGTTTTTTCATCCAACTAGGATATTTGAAAATGTCCATTTTCTCAGTGCTTCCAATCTTAACTTTTTTTGACAATCTTTTTGTCACAAGTAGGCTTCATTAACACTGCAATGAAGTTACTGTGAAAAGCCCCCAGTCGCCACATTCCGGCGCCTGTTAGGGTACAGAGAGGGAGAATTCAGATGATCAAATTCACCTAACAGCACGTCTTTTGGGACTTATGGGAGGAAACCGGAGCACCCGGAGAAAACGCATGCCGACACGGGGAGAAGGTGCAGACTCCACACAGACTGTGACCCAAGCCGGGAATCAAAACTGGGACCCTGGAGCTGCTACCCACTGTGCTACCGTGCCATTGGCTTTTGCTTCATTTATGCAGTAGCCTATGTTAAATATAAAATGGTGCACCGTACCTCGGAATGCCACCTATTTCCATCTGATTATGTGGGCCTCGTGGTATCAGCTGGCAGTGATATCTGCTCCATTGTCTACTCATCAGCTACTGAAGAGCTTTGTCTGCTAACGGTATTATCAAGAAATAATGAATAGATTTTTTTAGCAAGCCATGGTAATCATAAATAATTTCATTTGAATTATACTGTACGTGATTCAGTCAGAATCAACACAATGTCCTAGAACCTAATAGGTATTCCAAAATCATTATATTGTGACATGTAAATCCATTCCCTAAAGACTGGTAGCCAGTGAACCAGTAGATTTATAAAACATATGCACAGACTGGTTTGACTGCCAGCGCATTATTATTCCTGCTTCTTCCAAATTTTGAGAATCACTATGCACAAGCAAGTAAAGATGTAACATAGAACAGTACAGCACTGAACAGGCCCTTCGGCCCTCGAGGTTGTGCCGAGCATTGTCCGAAACCAAGATCAAGCTATCCCATTCCCTGTCATTCTGGTGTGCTCCATGTGCCTATCCAATAACCGTTTGAAAGTTCCTAAAGTGTCCGACTCCACTATCACAGCAGGCAGTCCATTCCACACCCTAACCACTCTCTGAGTAAAAAACCTACCTCGGACATCCCTCCTATATCTCCCACCCTGAACCTTATAGTTATGCCCCTTTGTAACAGCTACATCCACCCGAGGAAATAGTCTCTGAACGTCCACTCTATCTATCCCCCATATCATCTTATAAACCTCTATTAAGTCGTCTCTCATCCTCCTCCGCTCCAAAGAGAAAAGCCCTAGCTCCCTCAACCTTTCCTCATAAGACCTATCCTGCAAACCAGGCAGCATCCTGGTAAATCTCCTTTGCACCCTTTCCAATGCTTCCACATCCTTCCTATAGTGAGGTGACCAGAACTGCACACAATACTCCAAATGTGGTTTCACCAGGGTCGTGTACAGTTGCAGATTAACCCCGCGGCTCTTAAACTCAAGCCCCCTGTTAATAAACGCTAACGCACTATAGGCCTTCTTCACGGCTCTATCCACTTGAGTGGCAACCTTCAGAGATCTGTGGACATGAACCCCAAGATCTCTCTGTTCCTCCACATTCCTCAGAACCCTGCCGTTGACCTTGTAATCTGCATTCAAACTTTTATACCAAAATGAATCACCTCGCACTTATCAGGATTAAACTCCATCTGCCATTTTTCGGCCCAGCTCTGCAGCCTATCAATGTCACTTTGCAGCCTACAACAGCCCTCCACCTCATTCACTACTCCACCAATTTTGGTGTCATCAGCAAATTTACTGACCCACCCTTCAGCCCCCTCCTCCAAGTCATTGATAAAAATCACAAATAGCAGAGAACCCAGCACTGATCCATGTGGTACACCGCTGGTAACTGGTCTCCAGTCTGAAAATGTTCCATCCACCACCACCCTCTATCTTCTATGTGATAGCCAGTTACTTATCCAATTGGCCAAATTCCCTCTATCCCACACCTCCTTCCTTTCTTCATAAGCCGACCATGGGGAACCTTATCAAACGCCTTACTAAAATCCATGTATACGACATCAACTGCTCTACCTTCATCTACACACTTAGTTACCTCCTCAAAGAATTCAATCAAATTTGTGAGGCAAGACTTACCCTTCACGAATCCGTGTTGACTATCCCGGATTAAGCTGCATCTTTCCAAATGGTCATAAATCCTATCCTTCAGGACCTTTTCCATTAACTTACCGACCACCGAAGTAAGACTAACCGGCCTATAATTACCAGGGTCGTTCCTATTCCCTTTCTTGAACAGAAGAACAACATTTGCCACTCTACAGTCCTCTGGCACTATCCCCGTGGACAGTGAGGACCCAAAGATCAAAGCCAAAGGCTCTGCAATCTCATCCCTTGCCTCCCAAAGAATCCTTGGATATATCCCATCTGACCCAGGGGACTTGTCGACCCTCAGGTTTTTCAAAATTGCTAATACATTCTTCCTCAGAACATCTACCTCCTCCAACCTACCTGCCTGTATCACACTCTCATCCTCAAAAACATGGGCCCTCTCCTTGGTGAACACTGAAGAAAAGTATTCATTCAACGCCTCCTATCTCTTCTGACTCCATGCACAAGTTCCCACTACTGTCCTTGACCGGCCCTAACCTCACCCTGGTCATTCTTTTATTTCTCACATAAGAGTCAAAAGCCTTGGGGTTTTCCTTGATCCGACCCGCCAAGGACATCTCATGCCCCCTCCTAGCTCTCCTAAGCCCTTTTCTTTAGCTCATTCCTTGCTATCTTGTAACCCTCAAGCGACCCAACTGAACCTTGTTTTCTCATCCTTACATACGCTTCCTTTTTCCTCTTGACAAGACATTCAACCCCTTTTGTGAACCATGGTTCCCTCACATGGCCATTTCCTCCCTGCCTGACAGGGACATACCTATCAAGGACATGCAGTATTTGTTCCTTGAACAAGCTCCACTTTTCATTTGTGCCTTTCCCTGACAGTTTCTGTTCCCATCTTATGCTCCCTAATTCTTGCCTAATCGCATCATAATTATCCCTCCCCCAATTATAAACCTTGCCCTGCCGTATGGCCCTATCCCTCTCCATTGCAATAGTGAAAGACACCGAATTGTGGTCACTATCTCCAAAGTGCTCTCCCACAAACAAATCTAACACTTGGCCCGGTTCATTACCCAGTACCAAATCCAATGTGGCCCCCCCTCTTGTCGGTCTCTCCACATATTGGGCGAAATTCTCCGACCCCCCGCCGGGTCGGAGAATCGCCGGGGGCTGGCGTGAATCCCGCCTCCGTTGGTTGCCGAAGTCTCCGGCACCTGAGATTCGGCGGGGGCGGGAATCGCGCCGGTTGGCGGGCCCCCCCGCGCGATTCTCCGGCCTGGATGGGCCGAATTCCCGCCGCTAAAATGCCTGTCCCGCCGGCGTAAATTAAACCACCTACCTTACCGTCGGGACAAGGCGTCGCGGGTGGGCTCCGGGGTCCTGGGAGGGGGCGCGGGGCGATCTGGCCCCGAGGGGTGCCCCCACGGTGGCCTGGCCCGCGATCGGGGCCCACCGATCCACGGGCGGGCCTGTGCCGTGGGGGCACTCCCTTCCGCCTCCGCCACGGTTTCCACCATGGCGGAGGCAGAAGAGACTCCCTCCACTGCGCATGTGCGGGAATGCTGTCAGCGGCCGCTGACGCTCCCGCGCATGCGCCGCCCAGAGATGTCATTTCCGCGCCAGCTGGCGGGGCACCAAAGGCCTTTTCCGCCAGCTGGCGGGGCGGAAATTTGCCCGGCGCGGGCCTAGCCCCTTAAGGTTGGGGCTCGGCCCCCAAAGATGCGGAGCATTCCGCACCTTTGGAGCGGCGCGATGCCCGTCTGATTTGCGCCGTTTTGGGCGGCAGTCGGTGGACATCGCGCCGTTTCCGGAGAATGTCCTCCAAAGTGTCAGGAAACCCTCCTGCACACACTGTACAAAAACTGCCCCATCCGAACTGTTCGACCTATAGAGGTTCCAATCAATATTTGGAAAGGTAAAGTCACCCATGATAAGTACCCTGGGACCGCCACACCTATCCATAATCTGTTTTGCAATTTCTTCCTCCACATCTCTATTACTATTTGGGGGCCTATAGAAAACTCCTAACAACGTGACCGCTCCTTTCCTATTTCTAACTTCTGCCCATATTACCTCAGTAGGCAGATCCCCTTCGAACTGCCTATCTTCAGCCGTTAAACTATCCTTGATTAACACTGCCACTCCTCCACCTCTTTTACCACCTTCCCTACTCTTACTGAAACATCTATACCCCGGAACTTCCAACAACCATTCCTGTCCCTGTTCTAACCATGTCTCCGTAATGGCCACAACATCGTAGTCCCAAGTACCAATCCACGCTCCAAGTTCACCTACCTTATTCCGGATGCTCCTTGCATTGAAGTAGACACACTTCAACCCGCCTTTCTGTCTGTCGGTACACTCCTGCGACCTTGATACCCTCCTCAGTACCTCACTACTCTCAACACTGGCTTCTGGACTACAGCTCGTTTTCCCATCCCCCTGACAAATTAGTTTAAACCCCCCCGAAGAGCGGTTGCAAATTTTACACCCAGGAAATTAGAGACCCTCTGATTCAGGTGCAAACCATCCTGTCTGTACAGGTCCCACCTTCCCCAGAATGTGCTCCAATTGTCCATGTAACTGAAACCCTCCCTCCTACACCATCCCTGCAGCCACGTGTTTATCTGCACTCTCTCCCTGTTCCTCACCTCGCTAGCACGTGGCACCGGCAACAAACTAGAGATGCCAACATGGTTTGTCCTGGCTCCCAGCTTCCACCCTAGCTCCCTAAATTCCTGTTTTAAATCCCCGTCTCTTCTCTTACCTATGTCGTTGGTACCGATGTGTACCACGACTTGTGACTGTTCCCCCTCCCCCTTAAGGATTCTGAAAACACGGTCCGAGACGTCATGGACCCTGGCACCTGGGAGGCAACATACCATCCGTGAGTCTCTTTCGTTGTCACAGAACCGTCTATCTGTCCCTCTAACTATCGAGTCCCCAATGACTATTGCTCTCCTGCTCTCCCTCCTTCCCTTCTGAGCCACAGGGACGGACTCAGTGCTGGAGATCCGTTCACCGTAGCTTTCCCCTGGTAGGTCGTCCCCCTCAACAGTATCCAAAGCGGTATACTTATTACTGAGGGGAACGACCACAGAGGATCCCTGCACTGACTGCTTCCTCCCAGCCCCTCTCACCGTCACCCATCTATCTTGATTCTTCGGAGTAACTACATCCCTGAAGCTACTATCTATGACCACCTCTGCCTCCCGAATGATCCGAAGTTCATCCAGCTCCAGCTCCAGTTCCCTAATGGGGTTTCTGAGGAGCTGGAGATGGGTGCACTTCCCACAGGTGAAATCAGCAGGGACACTGACGGCGTCCCTCACCTCAAACATTCTGCAGGAGGAACATTGCACTGCCTTCCCTGCCATCCCCTCTAGATAAAACAAGAAAAAGAAAGAAAGAGCTTACCTGTTATTCACTGTACCCCTTAGGTTAGAGGAGGTGGAAGGGTGGGGATACTACAAGTGTAGTGTCTAGGGTTTAGGAACCACCCAGCTTAAATACAGGTAAAAATAAAACACTTAACCAGCAACCACTGCGCCCCGCACAAGAACAGCAATCAGCTGTTATGGGCCCGCGCAAACAATTTAAATCTTTACTGCTTATCCAGCAGTCACTCTGTCCTCACTCCGACCGGATTCAGCTGGAAACTCCCAACAGTAAGTTTCTAAAAAAAATTACTCCCCTTCTTAGCAAGCACTCACTCAGCAACCACTGCGCCCTGCACGAGAACACCTCGGGGAAAAGAAAAACTACTTACCAGTCACCAGCCAATCACTTACCTGCAAGCTGTGACATCACGGTTCAACTTCTTTCTACTTCTACCTGCCCTCGAGTCTCCCTCTTGATTTTACTCGGCTGGGATCCTTCCAGCGATTGGTTATTTTTTGGTTAGAGGAGGAGGTAGGGTGGGAAACACTGAAGAAGTGTTTGGGGTTTAACTGTCACTTGACAACAGCTCCTCCACAAACCACCTTCTAGATCCAGTGACCGCAATGCATTGAATCAAATTTTCCCCGCAACAGCCAATCAGCAGCTCCGCTCTGCTGCCCTCTGCTGGAGGATACACTCAGCACATCTGTAAATACAGGTGATATTATGGGGCGTGATTCTCCAGAAAGATTTCTAAGTGCGTTATACCGAGTGGGAATTGCCGCGAGCTTCTCACCGCTCGGCCCAGCGAGGCCAGCAACGCTATTCAACGTTAATTGGTCCACTTAACGAAGCCCCATGGCTTCTCGCTGCAAATGAAAGCTCACCAATCGATTCACCGGCATCTGGCTCGCCAGCCCCCCGCTAACAAGGGCGAGCAGCACTTAAGCTGCACTTGCTCAGCCAACCCGAGCCAGCTCGCAGAAATGATGCCGAGGAGACCAGCCCCAAGATTCTGGGACGCTGACCTAGGGAGGCTCCGAGACACCATGGAGGCCAGGAGAGGTGTCCTGTTCCCCCAAGTGTCCCGGAGGGTTAGCCATAGGGCAGTCAGTGCTGCATGGGACGAGGTGGTGGCAGCTGTGAGCACTGAGAGTGTGACTAGGAGGACTGGCCTCCAGTGTCGGAAGGTCAACGACCTACACCGGGCAGCACGAGTGAGTGGACACCAAACCTCCCCCACACCGAGACCTGACCACCCCATGGGAGCATCCACCCTCCAACTCTCCATGCGACCCCCAACCCTTCCTCCACCCCCCTACCCCTTCAACTCCCACCAACCTTCCCTTCACACCACACACCCCTCCCACCACTGTGAACCACGTGTGTGGCTAACGATGCCCTCTCTGTGTCTCCTCAGGAAAGGCTCTCCCATAATCGCCGGGAGAGGGCCCAGACTGGCGGTGGGGTGCCAGACCTAAGAATCCTCACCACCTTCAAGGGCCCTGGAGGTGACCGGTGTGGCCAATGACAGGGCGGTCACCCATGCGGAGACTGGCGGTTTCCGCAGAGGTGAGGAACCACCGGACTCCACCTGGGGGACCTGTCAAACGTAGGTTGTTATTGCATTCCTGACTGACCCATCCCTCCCACGACCACATGTCCATTCTCCCGCAGGTCCTCCAGCCGACACCACCGGCCCATCCCGGACGGCCCCTTCTCAAGCCTCTCAGAAAACCACCTAGGAGGAGAGCTCCGAGGATGCCACAGTCCCGGCACAGCTGTCATCCCCACCCTCCACCAGCGCAGATACATACACCTCGGTGGGACATGTTAGTGGTCAGGCTTCGGGGGCACAATCTGGCGAGCACCACACTGCTGCTGATGTACATCAGGTGGAGGCAGGAATCCCTAGGCAAGGCAGCCGTCGGAGATCTGCTGGATCCCAGGACCCAGCTGGGTCCCAGCCTGATGCTGAGCCTGTGGAACAGGGTTACCCAGAGCTCATGGAGACTAGGGAGCAGCTGGGACATTGAGAGGAAAATGTCAGTGTCACTCCAACAGACCCATAGCCACTTGGAGGAGTCCCAGACGCTGGAGCTGTCGCTGGCAATGCGTGACACCAGACCAACATTGCTAGGGTGGCGACTGCAGTGGAGAGTCTGGTGCACGACATGATGCAGGGGCAGCTGGGACATGAACCAGCTGCCCCTCCATCCCATTATGAACCCCAGGGCCCTACTGAGACTGACCAGCAGGAGAAGGTGCTGTGCGCCAAACTGGACCCATCCCACCAGTTCGCCTGGGTTGTACCCCTCTGATGAGGCCGCGTTTCATAGTCAGCACACTGGACAGGGTGGCATGGCTGTGCATGTACCACCGACAAGTGAACCGGAGGCCTCCGGCCTCAGAGCCCTCAGAGGACGACCACCAGGGGCATTGAAGGGCAAGAGATGAGGCAAGCAGCTGGCTGCCTCCACCTCTGATGTACATCCTCAGGACACACCTAGACGTAGCGGGAAAGCTAGGAGGGCCAAGCACATTGAGGATCATGGAGGGCATAGGGGAGGGGATGTGGGTGGGGGGGGGGGGGCGGGGGGGCACCATCAGGAGAGTGGGGAATTGTTACACATTAAACACCCTTCTGCACAACCATTATTTTATTTTTTTAAATTTATAGTACCGTATTCATTTTTTCCAATTAAGGGGCAATTTTACATGGCCAATCCACCTAACCTGCACATCTTTTGGGTTGTGCGGGCGAAACCCACGCAAACACGGGGAGAATGTGCAAACTCCACACGGACAGTGACCCAGAGCCAGGATCGAACCTGGGACCTCGGTGCCGTGAGGCTGCAGGGCTAACCCACTGCGCCACTGTGCTGCCCTTTCTGCTCAATCATTATGATGCCTCTGTCACTTTCTTCTGCAATGCGGGCTGACCTCTGAACCCTTTTAAAAACATTTTTCTTAAAGAAAATTTAGAGTACCCAATTAATTTTTTCCAATTAAGGGGCAATTTAACGTGTCCAATCCATCTACCCTGCATATCTTTGGGTTGTGGGGGTGAAACCCACGCAAACACGGGGAGAATGTGCAAACTCCACACGGACAGTGACCCAGAGCCGGGATTGAACCTGGGACCTCGGCACCGTGAGGCAGCAATGCTAACCACTGAGCCACCATGCTGCCCTACCTCTGAACCCTTGGCCCATCTCACCAGGAATTAGACCTCCCCCTGGCACCAACCCACCCTCCGGCCATGAACATGTCCTTGGAGCTGTGCCCCATTCCCTGGGTATTCGGATGTTGGCTGCTGCATGTGTGGTGTTGCCTCCCGCAGTGTTCATGCACAGTGTCCAGGCACGGGGTGTGATTGGGAAGCTAGGCAATGACACCCACATGCTACACCCACAGATATCCACTTGGGTTGTGTGAGGTACTCACTTAACCATGATTGCAATTCCCTATTAGCAATAGCCTTCAGCTTGCTCGGATTGAGGCCTTGGCAGTCGGCGGGGGTTATGGGTGGTCGGTGGACCAGACAGGCAGGGACAAGAGTTGGCCGGAACTGGTACACAGGATCCAGGGGTTGGCATGATGGTGCCGTGAGCGGTTGCCCTCCCCCAGTTGTCCCCCGGCGCCTCACTCCCACCCTCCAATGGCGGCCCACCCCCAGCCGAGAGTCCCCCACCTCCCACCGAGCATAGGGGCAGCAAACCCAGCACCCCGGGGCTCTTTGCCTGTGAACAAAGATGGCTACTCACCTCCTCGGCTCCCCACAGAAGCCCTTCCGCCAAGTTCAGGTTTTTCAAAAGGAGTACTAATCGGCCCCAGCATGACCACTTGCTGGGGAGGCCGATGAATGACGGGAGGCCGTTGAATATGGGGTGACTCCCATTAATTGTATGGAAATGGGGCTTAAGTGGTGATAATTGGTTTCTCACCACGCTGTGGGGCGATCCCGGTTTCACCCTCGAGGGCAGGCCGGTTGCATCACAAACTATTTGATGCCTGGCGCGGTTCTCGTTTTCAGCCTTTCCTGCTATTCACCAGCCTTGTTTCGCTTGAGTGATAGCGTAACAGAGGAAGGCAAACACCAGAATAAAGAGTAATGATCCACAAAGCTGAAGCATCCTCGTTTAATTATTTCATTGATGTTACTTTGGCTTTTGAGTACTGTGAAGTTCAGTGTCTCCTCAAAACAAATTGGAATTCATACCATTAGCATTCATTAAAAAAGGGAGTCGAGCAGACCATCTATAGAGACAGACAAAATATCAAGCACATGTCAACTAGAATCTGTGGCAAATTATTTTTTAAGGAATGTTAAAATGACTTAATGAGTGTGATCTAACAACCACGCATCGTGGATCCGTGCGAGCCGGTTAGATCATGGGAGTGCCCGAAATAGGTATCTGCGCTGGCGCCAATCGGTTTCCGAACTAAGTGGCCCGGATCCCACCTAGATGGGGCGAGAAACCAATAATCATCCATTATGGATAATCTCCATATCGTTAACGGGGCAGACCGCCTAACTAACAGCCTCCCGTGATCTAACCTGTTCTCCAGTGAGCGGTCACGCGGGCACCCTTCAGCACAGCTATTTAGAAACATGAAGCTAGCGCAATGGTTGCTATGGGGATCGGAGGAGGTGAATAGCTGTCTTCGAGATTCGGCAATCAGCCCGGGAGCCCTGGAGCTGCTGCCCCAGTCCTCTGTGCAGATGGGATAGCCCCCAAGGGGGTGCGTGCCGGTCGGGGAGGGGTCAGCTGCTATAGTTGGGGGGGCGCCCTGGGTTGGGGGATGAGGGGCTCAGCACACGGTTCCAACATGCCACCCCCCAGATAGTGTGTACCCATCACAAGGGTGACTTCAGCTGCTGCCTGTCCATCCCACCGAACACCCGCAGGACAGAGCCCCCTCCGTGGTAATATGGTGACGGTTCCTTTAACTCCCACTGATTGTGGTGGCCTCTGGCTGCACAGCTAAAGGCCATCGGTAATAGGAAATTGGCATTGTTAGTCACATAAGCACTTCGCTGCTCCCAAGTGGAATCCCCGCGCTTAGGGGTGGCACCTTTTTGCTTTTTCCCTCATTTTCTTTAGTCTTGTTTACTTGGTTGAGTTTCATGTCATCTGCAGATGGCCACAGACTATACTTGCTGCTGGCTCCTGCTGGTAGCTGCCACCACCTGGAGGCCGCTTGCTTGTTTGCTGCCACCTCTTCAACCTCTGTGGCCTGGAGTGCGGTTCTGGAAGATGTGAACTGACCGCTGGAGGTGGACTTGACTGAACACCTTGGTGGAGGCTCTGGACCGATACCTTTGAAGTTCTGTTGTGAACTGCGTACGGGAGAGCACGGGGAGTTTGCAGCAGGCAGACTCTTGCAGATTACTTAGGCCTTTAATGGACTGCTGACTGTTTACTGTCTACTGTGCATTTGGTTTTCTTTGTACAACTGCCTTGTTGGAGATTTGTGTTTATACCGATGCCGGATGACAGTTATTGGTTATTGTGATGTAAGTGCTTTGGTTTATCCTTTTGTATGCTGTTGACTGTTTAATAAACAAAATATTCCCAAGTAGATTCCCATGGGTAGACATACTATGTTGCAGGCAAGTGTTATTGCCTAGCATTGCAATCATATGTGAGGCCTGGACACTGGAGACTTCAACACCACAGAGGCAGAGGTCAACAATCAAACACCGAAGAGCTGGGCCACAGCACTTTGGATATCCCTCTGTGACCAGAGGATGGGTGTGTGAATTGGGAGGGTACCTGAGCCCGGTCCAAGTAATGTTCCCGGCAGGGGTCCGGGGTCCGGTGCCCAGAGATCCCTGTTGTGGCCGGGGGGGTGTGGTGGTATGTATTAGGGGTAATACGGTACACCACGATGCCGACAGGCTATTGGTAGATGGATACCGGGTCCTGATAGGATCTGCCGCCTACTGGGCTCCACCCAGAAATGCCGGTATAAGAACCCGGATTTCCCCCAGCAGCTGCATTCTGTAACCGAGCTGCTGGGGATCACGTTCTGCTCAATAAAGCCTTTAATTGATGTTACTTCAACCTGCCTTGCGTCATATTGACGGTACAACAATTTATTGAGCAGACTTAAATTTAAAAAACGACGTAGGAATATGGAACTCCGCATCACCCCGGAGTGCCTGCGCATCACACCCCAAGCAGCTAACTCGACCTCTTTCTTTAAACATTGGCTGGCGTGTTTTGAGGGCTACCTCCGAACGGCAAACCAACGGACGAACAAAAGATGCAGGTCCTCTATTCCAGGGTGAGTCCCGACGTCTACTCACTTATCGAGGACGAGGACGATTTCCCCGATGCCATCGCCGCGCTGAAAGACATTTACATCCGGCCCGCCAACCAGGTTTTTGCACGCTACCAGCTCGCCACACGACAACAATTTCCAGGAGAATCGCTGGTCGAGTTCTATAACACCCTGCAGATCCTGGGAAGAAACTGCAACTGCCCGGCGGTAACGGCGAACGAACACACAGAGCTCCTGGTCCGCGATGCGTATGTGGCAGGTTTGGCTTCATCCCAGATCCGCCAGAGGCTTCTGGAGAAAGTATCTCTGGGTCTCCCAGAAGCTCGGGCCCTGGCGGCATCCCTCGATGTGGCCTCGCGTAATGCCCGCGCCTACGCCCCCGACCGCACTGCAGCCCCTTGGGCTCCGTGGCCCCCCGCCGCGAACGACTCTCCGGCACCCCCCCCACCCCCGCAGACCTGCGCGGCCAAAACACCAGACCAACCGGGGGGCCCCGCTGCTATTTTTGCGGCCAACCAAAACACCCTCGGCAGCGCTGCCCGGCCCGCTCGGCTACCTGCAAAAGCTGCGGAAAAAAGGGCCACTACGCAGCGGTGTGCCAGTCCCGCGGGGTCGCCGCTATCTCCGGGGAAGAAACGGGACCACAGACCCAGCCCCCCCAGCGATCCACGTGCGGCCAACGGACGCCGCCATTTTGGGCCCCGGACGCCACGAGGGAGAGATGGGCGCCGCCATTTTGTCCACCCCCGCCCGCGTGCGATCCTTGGACGCAGCCATCTTGGCTGACAGGAAAGGACCCCGACACAGACGGCCCCATACTGCCTGACACCGATGATCTACTGCGACAACCACGCTTGGCACCGATGACCCTGGACCAGTCCCGGCCCCGGACGCTCCAGACAGCAACGACTACAGCCCTGGTGAATGGGTACGAGACGCCGTGTCTTATCGACTCTGGGAGCACGGAGAGTTTCATTCATCCGGACACGGTAAGACGCTGTTCCCTCGTAATTCGGCCAAGCTACCCAGAAAAGTTTCCTGGCGGCGGGGTCCCACTCCGTTGAGATCAAAGGGTTCTGCATCGCTCACGTAACGGTGCAGGGGAGGGAGTTCAGAAATTACCGGCTGTATGTCCTCCCCCATCTCTGTGCGCCCACACTCCTAGGGTTGGACTTCCAATGTAACCTCCAGAGTTTAACATTTAAATTTGGCGGCCCTATACCCCCACTGACTGTCTGCGGCCTCGCGACCCTCAAGGTTGAACCGCCTTCCTTGTTTGCGAACCTCACCCCGGATTGCAAACTCATCGCCACTAGGAGCAGACGGTACAGCGCCCAGGACCGAGCATTCATCCGATCCGAAATCCAGAGGCTGCTGAAGGAAGGCATCATCCAGGCTAGCAACAGTCCCTGGAGAGCCCAGGTGGTAGTTGTTAAGACCGGGGAGAAACAGGAGATGGTCATCGACTATAGTCAGACCATCAACAGGTACACGCAGCTAGATGTGTACCCTCTCCCCCGCATATCCGACATGGTTAATCGGATTGCACAGTACAAGGTCTTTTCCACCGTGGACCTCAAGTCCGCCTACCACCAGCTCCCCATTCGCCCCGGTGACCGCAAGTATACTGCCTTCGAAGCAGACGGACAGCTATACCACTTTTTAAGGGTTCCATTCGGTGTCACGAATGGAGTCTCGGTCTTCCAACGAGAGATGGACCGAATGGTTGACCAGCACGGTTTACGGGCCACGTTCCCGTATCTCGACAACGTCACCAACTGCGGCCACGACCAGCAGGACCACGGCGCCAACCTCCGCAAATTCCTCCAGACCGCTAACGCCCTCAACCTCACTTACAACAGGGAGAAATGCGTGTTCAGCACCAACCGTCTGGCCATCCTGGGCTACGTAGTGCGTAATGGAGTGATAGGCCCCGACCCTGAACGCATGCGCCCCCTCATGGAGCTCCCTCTCCCCCACTGTGCCAAAGCCCTGAAACGTTGCCTGGGCTTCTTTTCTTATTACGCTCAGTGAGTTCCCCAATACGCCGACAAGGCCCGTGCACTAATCCAGTCCACTACTTTTCCCCTGTCGACAGAGGCTTGCCAGGCCTTCAGTCGCATCAAGGCGGATATCGCAAAGGCCACGATGCGCCCCATCGATGAGTCCCTCCCCTTCCAGGTCGAGAGCAACGCATCAGATGTAGCTCTGGCGGCCACCCTCAACCAAGCAGGCAGACCCGTGGCCTTCTTCTCCCGAACCCTCCACGCTTCGGAAATCCGCCACTCCTCAGTGCAAAAGGAGGCACAAACCATAGTAAGACCATAAGACATAGGAGCGGAAGTAAGGCCATTCGGCCCATCGAGTCCACTCCACCATTCAATCATGGCTGATTTCAACTCCATTTACCCATAAGACCATAAGACATAGGAGCAGAAGTAAGGCCATGCGGCCCATCGTGGAAGCTGTGTGACACTGGAGGCATTACCTGGCCGGTAGGAGATTCACTCTCCTCACTGACCAACGGTCGGTTGCCTTCATGTTCGATAATGCACAGCGGGGCAAGATCAAGAACGACAAGATCTTGCGGTGGAGGATCGAACTCTCCACCTTCAATTATGAGATCTTGTACCGTCCCGGAAAGCTGAATGAGCCATCCGATGCCCTATCTCGCGGTACATGTGCCAACGTACAAGTGGACCGTCTACAAGCCCTCCACGAGGACCTCTGCCACCCGGGGGTCACTCGTTTCTACCACTTTCACAAGGCCCGCAACCTCCCTTACTCCGTCGAGGGCGTCCGAACAGTCACCAGGAACTGCCAGATCTGCGCTGAGTGCAAATCGCACTTTTTCAGGCCAGATAGAGCACACCTGATAAAGGCCTCCCGACCCTTTGAACGCCTCAGTTTGGATTTCAAAGGCACCCTCCCCTCCACCGATCGCAACACGTACTTTCTGAACGTTGTTGACGAATACTCCCGTTTCCCCTTCGCCATCCCCTGTCCCGACATGACCGCGGCCACGGTCATTAAAGCCCTCGGCACCATTTTTACACTGTTCGGTTTCCCCGCCTATATCCATAGCGATAGGGGGTTTTCCTTTATGAGTGACGAACTGCGTCAATTCCTGCTCAGCAAGGGCATAGCCTCGAGCAGGACGACCAGTTACAACCCCCGGGGGAATGGGCAGGTAGAAAGGGAGAATGGAATGGTCTGGAAGGCCGTCCTGCTGGCCCTCCGGTCTAGGAGTCTCCCAATTTCCCGCTGGCAGGAAGTCCTCCCGGATGCCCTTCACTCTATCCGGTCCCTGCTGTGCACCACCACGAACCAAACGCCTCACGAGCGCCTCCTCTTTCCTAGGAAGTCCTCCTCTGGAACGCCACTTCTGACTTGGCTAACAGCTCCGGGACCCATCCTGCTCCGGAAACATGTGCGGGCGCACAAGTCAGATCTGTTGGTGGAAAGGGTGCATCTCCTTCACGCGAACCCGCAATACGCCTATGTGGAGTACCCCGATGGCCGACAGGACACGGTCTCCCTGCGGGACCTGGTGCCCGCCGGAGCTACCCACACCCCCCCAACGCCAATCACCACCTCACTCCCGCCGGCTCATCCCGCAGCCACCCCCTTCCCGGGGGGTTCGGTTCTCCTCCCAGACCCGCCCAGGAGTAAGGAAACAGGGGACAGCGCTACGCTCCCAGAGACGACAGGACTCGAGCCAGCGCCATCACCACCACGCCCAAGACGATCGAAAAGGACGACCAGGTCACCCACCCGGCTCATCGAATCGCTTTAATTCATCTCAACGTTTCAGTAGCCCGGTAAAAGCGGTATAATTGTGTATAGTTATAGTTACAGCACAATGCCGACCCTGTTTGGCCCGTTAGCTCAGTTAAAGCGACAATTTTGTTTATTGTTCAGAGTTACGGCACAGTACCGACCCTGTAAACCCCTACCACCATGCGAACCACCATCCCGCCGGGTTCTTTTTCAACAAGGGGTGAATGTGGTGGTATGTATTAGGGGTAATATGGTACACCACGATGCCGACAGGCTATTGGTAGATGGATACCGGTTCCTGATAGGATCTGCCGCCTACTGGGCTCCACCCAGAAATGCCGGTATAAGAACCCGGATTTCCCCCAGCAGCTGCATTCTGTAACCGAGCTGCTGGGGATCAAATTCTGCTCAATAAAGCCTTTAATTGATGTTACTTCAACCTGCCTTGCATCATATTGACGGTACAACAGGGTGCATGTGCAGGGTGGGGTCCCCAGCATAACCGGCTTGTTGGATGGCATCCTGAGAGAAGGCAGAGAATATAAGGGTGGGAAGGCTTGGGAGACCCGAGGATCCACAGGTGGAAGTCCCAACTGATCGTTGGTCTCTCACCCTCTCCAATTCTTTCTCAATATCACATTATGGATGATATCGTAGACCCCGCAGCAGCGGCCTTCGGTGTGGTGGTGGCAAGCGAAGTGGCCAGACGCTGGAGAAGGCAGCGGCAGCTGGTTCGATGGAGGTTCGAGGTGGCACCCCATGTGCAGGGGCCCGCCTATGCCCTGAGGACCCAGCTGCCCATCAGACTGGGGTGGGACCCAGAGGAGGAGACGGGCAACAGCCGAAGGTATACAGGCATCGCTGGTTTTTCGAGGAGATGTCGGACAGCCTTTGCGGACTTGGCACCTCATGGAGGGGGATGATACCCACTCCCTGTGGCTGTCAAAGTCACTGCGGCCCTGAACCTTTACACCTCGGATTCATTCCAGAGCTCGAATGGGGACTTGTGCGGCATAACCCAACACATAGTCCACAAGTGCATCCATGAAGTCACGGATGCCCTGTTTGCCTGGGCAACTGACTATGTAGACTTTGGCCTGACCCAAGCTATCAAGATGCCTGGCAGCAGGATTCTCCGCCATCGCTGGGATTCCCAGGTCCAGGGGATAATGGATGGCATGCATATCATCTTCAGTGCACCGGGCGGTCCAGGAGCACCTTTCGTTAACAGGAAGGGATTCCACTCCCTGAACGTTCAACTTGCGTGCGATAACCTCAAGATCATGCATGTGTGTGTTTGTTTCCCGGGGAGTGTGCGTGATAGCTACATCCTGGGACAGTTGGAGATATCCGTCGTCTTTGAGGGACACCCCAGGATGACTGGTTGGCGCTTGGGGAATAAGGGGTACCTGTTGAGGTCCTGGCTAATGACACCAGTACGGAGGCCATAGACCAATGTTGGGACCCGATATAAATAGGCCCATGTGGCCACATGGGCTGTCGCTGAGTGATGCATCGGACTGCTAGAAATATGGTTCCAATGCAGTGGACTCGCCAACACTAAGGGCATTCAAATGGTAATTGGATAGACATATGGACGATAAGGGAATAGTGTAGATGGGCTTTAGAGTGGTTTCACAGGTCGGCGCAACATCGAGGGCCGAAGGGCCTGTACTGCGCTGTAATGTTCTATGTATGTAATGCGTTAATCCTACATAGGTGGTGCACTGCAGCACACCGCTGGAGGGTCGCTGGATTTGTGGTGGTCTGCTGTGCCCTCCACAACCTGGCACAGCAGCGGGGCGACATGTTGGAGGTGGAGGAGGAAGAACATGTTGCCTTGTCTGAGGAGGAGGACAAGGAGGGACTGGACCAGGAGAGGTTGGAGGAGAATCCCAGGAAGGGCCTGTGGGAGCAGCTGGAGGATGGAGGAGAGGCAGCAACGGTGAGAGCCTGGCATGCCACGAGGACTAGGGAGGCATATCCTCGCCCGCTTCTCATAGGACATAATATGGCAGGGGGATGGGAACCAAATGAGGAGGTTAGTGGACAGTAAGGAGGTAGTAACTAAAGCCTGTAAGGAACGCGATCATGAAGTCAGCGTGACTAAGGAGAAGAGTAGGCAGGGAGCAGATGATGAACGCAAAGGGACTGGTGGTCTGAGGTGCATTTGTTTTAATGCAAGAAGTGTAGTAGGTAAGGCAGGTGAACTTAGGGCTTGGATTAGTACCTGGGAGTATGATGTTATTGCTATTACTGAGACTTGGTTGAGGGAAGGGCATGATTGGCAACTAAATATCCCAGGATATCGATGCTTCAGGCGGGATAGAGAGGGAGTTAAAAGGAGTGGAGGAGTTGCATTACTGGTCAGAGAG
This sequence comes from Scyliorhinus torazame, assembly GCF_047496885.1. Taxonomy (NCBI): domain Eukaryota; kingdom Metazoa; phylum Chordata; class Chondrichthyes; order Carcharhiniformes; family Scyliorhinidae; genus Scyliorhinus; species Scyliorhinus torazame. Next base: position 71,079,296 of record NC_092714.1, on the reverse strand, counting down.
GATATCACAGCTGTGCTGAAGGAGGGCACTATGGAGACTTGAGCAGTGAGGCGATATGGGCAGAGCTCAGAAATAGGAAGGGTGCGGTAACAATGTTGGGGTTGTACTACAGACCTCCCAACAGCGAGCATGTGATAGCGGTACAAATATGTAAACAGATTATGGAAAGATGTAGGAGCAACAGGGTGGTGGTGATAAGAGATTTTAATTTTCCCAACATTGACTGGGATACACTTAATGTCAGAGATCTAGATGGAGCAGAATTTGTAAGGAGCATCCAGGAGGGTTTTCTAGAGCAGTGTGTAAATAGTCCAACTCGGGAAGGGGCCATACTGGACCTGGTGTTGGGGAATGAGCCCAGCCAAGTGATTGAAGTTTCAGTCGGGGATTACTTTGGGAATAGTGATCACAATTCCGTAAGTTTTAGAATACTCATGGACAAAGACGAGAGTGGTCCTAAAGGAAGAGTGCTAAATTGGGGGACAGCCAACTATACCAAAATTCGACAGAAGCTGGGGAATGTGGATTGGGAGCAGCTGTTTGAAGGTAAATCCACATTTGATATATGGGAGGCTTTTAAAGAGAGGTTGATTAGAGTGCAGGACAGACATGTCCCTGTGAAAATGAGGGATAAAAATGGCAAGATTAGGGAACCATGGATGACATGAAATTGTGAGACCAGCTAAGAGGAAAAAGGAAGCATACATAAGGTCTAGGCGACTGAAGACAGACAAAGCTTTGGAAGAATATCGGGAATGTAGGACCAATCTGAAACGAGGAATCAAGAGGGCTAAAAGGGGTCATGAAATATCTTTAGCAAACAGGATTAAGGAAAATCCCAAAGCCTTTTATTCATATATAAGGAGCAACAGGGTAACTAGAGAAAGGGTTGGCCCACTCAAGGACAAAGGAGGAAAGTTATGCGTGGAGTCAGAGAAAATGGGTGAGATTCTTAACGAGTACTTTGCATCGGTATTCACAGAGAAGGACATGATGGATGTTGAGGTTCGGGATAGATGTTTGATTACTCTAGGTCAAGTTGGCATAAGGAGGGAGGATGTGTTGGGTATTCTAAAAGGCATTAAGGTGGACAAGTCCCCAGGTCTGAATGGGATCTATCCCAGGTTACTGAGGGAAGTGAGAGAGGAAATAGCTGGGGCCTTAACAGATATCTTTGCAGAATCCTTGAACACGGGTGAGGTACCGGAGGACTGGAGAATTGCTAATGTTGTCCCCTTGTTTAAGAAGGGTAGCAGGGATAATCCAGGTAGTTATAGACCGGTGAGCCTGATGTCAGTGGTAGGGAAGCTGCTGGAGAAGATACTGAGGGATGGGATCTATTCCCATTGGAAGAAAATGGGCTTATCAGTGATAGGCAACATGGTTTTGTGCAGGGAAGGTCATGTCTTACCAACTTAATAGAATTCTTTAAGGAAGTGACAAAGTTGATTGATGAGGGAAGGGCTGTAGATGTCACATACATGGACATTCAGTAAGGCATTTGATAAGGTTCCCCATGGTAGGCTGATGGAGAAAGTGAAGTCTCATGGGGTCCAGGGTGTACTAGCTAGATGGATAAAGAACTGGCTGGGCAACAGGAGACAAAGAGTAGTAGTGGAAGGGAGTTTCTCAAAATGGAGAACTGTGACCAGTGGTGTTCCACAGGGATCCGTGCTGGGACCACTGTTGTTTGTGATATACATAAATGATCTGAAGGAAGGTATAGGTGGTCTGATTAGCAAGTTTGCAGATGACACTAAGATTTGGTGGAGTAGCAGATGGTGAAGGGAACTGTCAGAGAATACAGCAGAATATAGATAGATTGGAGAGTTGGGTGGAGAAATGGCAGATGGGGTTCAATCTGGGCAAATGCGAGGTGATGCATTTTGGAAGATCCAATTCAAGAGCGAACTCTACGGTAAATGAAAAAGCCCTGGGGAAAATTGATGTACAGAGAGATCTGGGTGTTCAGGTCCATTGTACCCTGAAGGTGGCTGCGCAGGTCGATAGAGTGGTCAAGAAGGCATATGGCATGCTCTCCTTCATCGGAAGGGGTATTGAGTACAAGAGTCGGCAGGCCATGTTACAGTTGTATAAGACTTTGGTTCGGCCACATTTGGAATACTGCGTGCAGTTCTGGTTGCCACATTACCAGAAGGATGTGGATGCTTTAGAGAGGGTGCAGAGGAGGTTCACCAGGATGTTGCCTGGTATGGAGGGTGCTAGCTATGAAGAGAAGTTGAGTAGATTAGGATTATTTTCATTAGAAAGACGGAGGTTGTGGGGGGACCTCATTGAGGTCTACAAAATCATGAGAGGTATAGACAAGAAGCTTTTTCCCAGAGTGTAGGACTCAATTACTAGGGCTCACGAGTTCAAGGTGAGCGGGGAAAAGTTTAAGGGAGATGTGCGTGGTAAGTTCTTTACACAGAGGGTGGTGGGTGCCTGAAACGCATTGCCGGCGGAGGTGGTAGAGGAGGGCACGATAGCGTCATTTAAGATGTATCTAGACAGATACGTGAATGGGCAGGGAGCAGAGGGATACAGATCCTTAGAAAATAGGCGACAGTTTTAGATAGAGGATCTGGATCGGCGCAGGCTTAGAGGGCCGAAGGGCCTGTTCCTGTGCTGTAATTTTTCTTTGTTCTTGTTCTTTGACATGGCTTCATCCGTCATTTTCACCCCCCCTCCCACCATCGCCCTGCTCAACATCATCACCCCCTCAGGAGCCCACCCCCCTTCCAACCCACCCCTTCTCCACATTCCGCCGCCCCCCCCCCCCCCCAAACCATTCCCACACCAACCCATTGCCCCGTGTCTTTCTGCTGACAGCGCGCTCACACTCATCACCCTGTACTTGGTATGCCTCTGGGGGGGGGGGGGGGGGGGGGGGGGGCACCATACCCAGAGGGGCTGGGGCTGGGTGATGACAGAGGGCAATGGGGGGTGGGGGTGCAGGCCAGCCCGGAGTGTGAATAACCCGATAGAGACTTCACATCACATGTCTCGGGTGTAGCGTGTTTTAATGGTGTACAATCACGATCATAACTGCCCCTAGCTGCCGATGGTGTCGCCCCCCTCTTCCCCCCAGTGCCCTCTCAGTGATCCTCAAACTGCTTACCCCTCCATACTCTGCTGCTACGTCTAGGTGTGTCCCCAGGATGCACACCGGAGGTAGAGGCAGACCGCTGCTTTCTGTGGTCTTTAATGCCCTTGACGGGCGTCCTCTGGGGGACCTGGGTCCGAAGAGCCCTGGCTGCCTAGCAGGTGTGACCCTGACCCCAACACATGCCGTTGTCCGGAGGGGGTGACTCGGGAGAACTGGTGACCGCCATCATCTTCCTATAGTGGGGCTCCAGGTTGGCCCCCGACATACCCTCCTCCTGGTGGTGTCCATAGGGCCCTGAGGATCATCTTGGGATGGAGGGGTGACTAGTCTGGGCTCCCATGGCCCCCTGCGTCATCTGGCTCTGCCAGCCCTGGTGGCTCCCCATTGTGTGCCCCAATGTTGCCGACGCCCCCAGTGATGCCCCTCTGTAACCGGGCCACCTGCACCTGGGACACGCTCTGGAGCACCTCGGCAATGCCCACCTGAAACTGGGGCATGCTTCGCAGTGCCTCGGCAAAGTTCACCTGTGCTGGTGGGTGCCAGAATTGGCGTTAGATTACGGTCGCAGTCTCGCCAGGTCGGCCGTCGGGAAACACCTGGCAATTCTCGCTCGTTACCGCACTTAGTGGTTCTCCCATTAGATTGTGTCATTAATTAATCAACATTATTTTTGTTGAATGTTGGTAAATTTGACTGGATTTTCCACTATGGAATCTGGGGCGTGAAATCAGTCATTGGGATGTTATGTCAAGTTACGGGAAGACATTCACCTTAATATGGGCAACTGTTCAGTATTGCTATGATCACAAGAGCTATTTAATATTTAACGGTTCACTTTAGCGTAGGCATTGAATTATGCAGATTATGGTAATATTTTAAATAACTTAAAGAAGTTTGGGATTAATCCTTGAAGTCAGTTACCATACAATGTTAGGACTGGCAAACTCTAGAGGTCTACAAAATTATGAGGGGCATAGACAGAGTGGATAGTCAGAGGCTTTTCCCCAGGGTAGAGGGGTCAATTACTAGGGGGCATAGGTTTAAGGTGAGAGGGGCAAGGTTTAGAGTAGATGTATGAGGCAAGTTTTTTACGCAGAGGGTAGTGGGTGCCTGGAACTCGCTACCGGAGGAGGTAGTGGAAGCAGGGACGATAGTGACATTTAAGGGGCATCTTGACAAATACATGAATAGGATGGGAATAGAAGGATACGGACCCAGGAAGTGTAGAAGATTGTAGTTTAGTCGGGCAGCATGGTCGGCACGGGCTTGGAGGGCCGAAGGGCCTGTTCCTGTGCTGTACATTTCTTTGTTCTTTGTTGTTCTCTACCCCCTTTGGTGGGCTCCCTAATGGAAGACGGAGCAGCAAGAGGAGTCCACAGACAATATCTGAAATAATCTGAGCCCAGATGTCACCTTGGATTAGGAATGGATCGGTAGGGCAGTGCTGGTATTCCCTCCTTATCCATCAGGATTCAAATTCTGGCAGAAATATCAAGTCCTGCAAGTAGAGATGCAGGAATTATCGGATAGCAAGAAAGAAGAACTTACTTTTGTAGCGAGCCTTTCATGACCTTACGATGGCCAAAGTGTTTTATTTTCTAAAAAAAATAAATTTAGAGTACCCAATTAATTGTTTCCAATTAAGGGGCACTTTAGCGTGGCCAATCCACCTAACATCTTTGGGTTGTGGGCAAGATGAGGAAGAATTCTTCTCTCACAGGTAACTGAATCTGTGGAATTCCTTACTGCAGAGGGCAGCAGATGTTGGGTCATTTATATATTTTCAAGGCTGAGATAGACAAATTTTTAATCAGTGACGGAATCAAGGGTTATGAGGATAAGGCGGGAAAGAGGAATTGAGGATTGTGGTGGTGTGGCCTCTTTGATGGACGACCCTTCGTGGCCACGTAGCCGGGCCAGAACCAGGGCATTGTTAGGAGTGGACCAATACAATTGTGCTGTTAAAACCCTTAGTGTATATAGTTGCTGTTCTTCAATAAATCCTTCAGTTCATTACTTGCCACATCAGGTCACCTCGAGTTATTACAAGGATTATCACATCAGATCAGCCATGATCTCACTGAATGGCGGAGAAGACTCAATGGGCCGAATTACCTACTTCTGGTCTTAAAGAGGGCAGGGTAGGCCAAAGAAACAAATGATCAAAACACAAGGTGTCAAAGGTGAAGTACATTAATGTAGAGTATATGGAGCACAATTTGAGTTATTATAGTAGAAAATGAAAGCATACCAATAAATTGAGCGGGGCTATAGCTGGGTCAGGGTCGCCAATTAAATATATTAATCAGAGACAATATTACAGCATTGGACCATAAAGGATTCAAACATTTTTAGTGTTTCCATGCTTAATACCCTAATAGGAAAGAGAAATATACTTTAGGATAGATGTGTGGTAACTCTAAGCATGAGCTTCAGTGTAATAGCATTTAGACAAGCATTGATATCCTCCTATTGTCCCCTAAGCAGAGTTATACTTCCTTTCTCTTCTCTGAGGCTATTTTTTCACTCCATCTATGGAAAGATTTTCTTGTGGCTATAAAGAGTATCTCTCCGCCTATTTCCTGTCTCTCACTACCAGCCTGATAGTGTACTGAAAAATCCACCTGGGACTCTGGTCCCCACCTGGGACTCTGGTACGATATCAAACTCTCAGATGTGTCACACTTTAGAGAACTCCCAGCATTGAAAACAGTAACCTTCATATTATATGAAACTAAACTAAAGTTCCCTTCTGAACAAATGAAAAGTTTAAAGATCCAGCACGGAAAAAATAAGTTTAAAATCACAAAATGAGCTGCAAAGATTTTTCTCTGACTGCCTATTTATTTTATTTAAATATTTATTCCTAACTTATAGGACTGAACCCAATAAAAGAAAACATGAAGAGCTAAACAATAATTATGTTATTCTTTCAGGAATTTCATAGTGGGCGGGATTTTCCACTGCATCGGGCACTCTGCTACCAGTGGCGGGTGACAGAGAATCCTGCCCACTATGAAAGGCTTTGAAAGTTAATGTGATGATTTCAACATTGCTTAGACCATATTTGGAGTAAAGTGAACAGTTCTGGCTCCTCCATTATTAAAAGGATATAGAAGCCCATTTGAAGGTGCAATAAAGATGCACTAGCCTATATTGAAACTAATACCTATCAGTAAAGAGTGAGTAGGCCAGGGACTTTTTCTCCTGATAGGACAAGACTGTGGGGTGACCTGATGTCTTTATGATAATGGAAGGTTTGATTGGGTGGACATAGAGAAGACGTTTCCACTTAAAGCCAAGACCAGAATAGGAACTTTGAAAATGAAATAGACATTAACAAATCCAATAGGGAATTCAAGAAAAATATTTTTACCCAGAGAGTGTTTACTGTGGAATTCGTTACCATAAGGAGTGATCGAAGTGACCGGATCCATTTAATAGGGAGCTAGATAAACACATGAATGAGAACGAAAAAAAGGATTTAATCAGGTTAGATAACAAAAAGGGTGGGAGGAGGGTCATGTGGAGCATAAACACCAGCACGAACATGTTGGGCCGAATGGCCTGTCTCTGTGCTATAAGATCTATGAACAATCTATTAATATCAATTCACAGGAGCATAAAGAGCCTGTGGTGCTTGGCAAGGAAGGTGGTGGAGTAGTTGTGGGATTTTGGAAGGGGGCAGAGGCAACCAAGTTTTAGATTTGACAGAAGTTAGACTTGACGATAAATGGAATATGGTGAAAGAGCTCAGCTTGAGGTTGAACATGATCCTGTATGGCCGGCACAGTGGTTAGCACTGCTGCCTCACAGCGCCAGGGACCCAGGTTCAATTCCGGCCTGGGTGACTGTCTGTGTGGGGTTTGCACTTCCCCCCGTGTCTGCGTGGGTTTCCTCCGGGTGTTCCGGTTTCCTTCCACAGTCCAAAGATGTGCAGGCATGGGTGCATATTATGACAGACTGGCCATGCCAAATTGCCCCTTTGTGCCCAAAAAGATGTGTAGGTTGGATTAATGGGTCAGGGCAGGGGGAGTGTGCTTGGGTGAAGAACTCTTTCAGAGGGTCGTTTCAGACTCGATGGTCAAATGGCCTCCTTCTGCACTGCAGGGATTCTATTCTATTCTAAAGTGCACACTATCATATTTCGCCTCAGGTCACCAAAATGATTGATGGAATCTAGATTAGATATAAATGGCTGCCAACGGGAACTATAAAAGATTAAAATTAGACATTATGTTGAATGCTGGTAGATTTTATTGCAGTAGTTTATTTTTTTCCCCATTCTGCCTTTATAGAATATAAATACGAGCAGTTCTGGTGTGTGGTTATACTTCTAATTACCAATAACAGGCACACAGTTCTTCCCACCAGTCAGCTTTATATGTTTATCGTCTAATGTTTCTGACTTTCTTGAGCGACTTGTTTCCTTATGTGTGTTATACACTGTATCCAAATACTTTGACAATACTGACATTTTTATTCAGGAACACTGCACTGTTAAATTCCAGTTGTGTTTTCCCAAATATTTTTAAGGTCATTCATGTAAAAAAATACAACAACTGGAATAGCAGTCGTCGCAATGTTTCTCACTTAGCCTTATCCTATCACAAATTGGCTCAGAATTCAAGGCGATGCGCATCATGCATTATCCATGTTACTATTACAAGCACATACAAAAATGTCAATTAGCGCTGGTGACACTGATCAAATTCTAAATATCTGCAAAACTACCATTTGACGACTGTTTGGAGACAGATCCTGTACTGGAACCAACTTGCATACAAATTGTTTCTTTGTGAAGGGTGTGTCATGATATCCACATCTGCATATCATGGTACAATCACACACACACTGATGGACAGGCGTTGGACCAACCAGCACACACATAACATCGCAGCCAATCACCAGTCAGAGCACACGCACTATAAAACAGGGAACACCACAGTTCCCGCTCATTCTACCAGGAGATAGCTCAGAGCACAGAGCTCACAGCGTGCCACTCAGACATAGTCCATGTGCTGAGTGCCTCACTAAGAGAGTGATAGGGCTGGGTCCACAGGTTAGCTGGTGAAGCACGTACCCAAGCCAGCAGTTAGTTGTTACTATTGTTTAGACAATAAAACAGAGTTGTACCATCTACAGCCGTGTTGGATCATTTGTGCATCAGAACACCCAACTCTACGTGATACCAGTAGTGGAAGCTAACCAGCGACTGTGAGACCTACCTGCACCCTTTCAGAAATACACCATCCTGCTCCATGGAAAACATCAGCCCGCCGCAGCCGCTCCGAATCGCTGGAAATCTTGGCGTAAACTGGAGGCTGTTTAAACAGCGCTTCCAGCTCTTCCTAGAAGCCACAGACAGGGAGAATGCATCGGACACCATGAAGATCGCCCTCCTCCTCTCCACGGCGGGGCAACACGCCACCCACATCTATAACTCACTGGCATTCGCAGAAGGCGAGGACAAGACAAAATATAAGACGGTGCTTCTGAAGTTCGAGGAACACTTCAGTGTGGAAGTCAATGAGAGCTTCGAGAGGTACCTCTTCCAGCTGCGCCTGCAGGGTAAGGATGAGCCTTTCCAATCTTACTTGACACACCTCCGAATCCTCACGCAGTCCTGCGGCTATGAGGCCAGCTCCGACTCCATGATACGGGATCAGATAGTTTTTGGGGTCATCTCGGACACCCTACGCCAGCAGCTCCTTAAAATAAAGCACCTCACCCTAGCGACTGCCATCGAGACCTGCGTCCTCCATGAGAACGCGACCAGCCGGTACTCCCAAATCCAGGCGGGCAAAACGGCACGGCACGGGTCCTACGAGGCGGAGCGGGTCCAGTCGATCGAGTTCCTCCCGGCCCGCGGCCCGGATGAGGTCGGCCATTTTGCGCGCTTTCCGAGGCCTCCCGCGTTTGTACGTGCCAAAAGAAGGGACGTTGACGCAGGGGGACGTGATGCGCAAGCGCGCTCTACGCAGGACCGCACCGCACATGCACGGTGGCGCAACGAACGCCATGATGTCACGATGTGCGGCAACTGTGGCTCCGCCCACTTAAAGCGGCAATGTCCGGCCAAAGCGCGGCAATGCCTCCGCTGTGTCAGGATGGGCCACTACGCTGCCTGCTGTCGAGCAGCTCAACCTGCCAACTCCCAACAATTCCGCCAGCCTCGCAGGGACGTGCAGGCGATTCAGCCCCCCTACACTGAGTCATATCCTGATAGCATGCAGACCAACGATATCGAAGACAGGGAGCCCTTCCGTGTTGCGGTAATCCACAAGAACCGGATGTCCCCAAGTCGGAACCACTAGCCGCTGCCAGTGCACAGCATTGATCCGGGCGATGAGTGGTGTGCCACCCTAATGGTCAACCCCGAATTCGTCGCCCACCTGAGAGACTTGACTTATGAGCCTGTTAGCACATTGGACTCACTGAATTGTTTTACAGTACAGTTAACAAGTTTCTTTTCTTTTCGTTCATTGTTCCAGAAGTTTTCTCTCGTCGTTTGCTGATTGCATTTGTTCTGTTATTGGTACAACCTTGTTGTTCTGTTGCACCTGACACCTTCCTCTGTATATAGTTTAGCCTCATGTACATGTTGTAAATATTGCACACACATACTCAGATGCACTCAGTACACATTTCTATTTATTAGCATGTAGGCACATATCCTTCTGAAAGGAGGGGATGTCATGATATCCACATTAGCATATCATGGTGCAATCACACACACATTGATGGACAGGCAGTTGGACCAACCAGCACACACACAACATCGCAGCCAATCACCAGTGAGAGCACACGCACTATAAAACAGGGAACACCACAGTTCCCGCTCATTCTACCAGGAGATAGCTCAGAACACAGAGCTCACAGCGTGACACTCAGACATAGACCATGTGCTGAGTGCCTCACTAAGATAGTGATAGGACTGGGTCCACAGGTTAGCTGGTGAAGCACATACCCAAGCCAGCAGTTAGTTGTTACTATTGTTTCGACAATAAAACAGAGTTGTACCATCTACAGCCGTGTTGGATCATTTGTGCATCAGAACACCCAACACTACAGGGTGCACTATTGCTTATAATTTGTTCATCTCTGCCTATGCCAAGCATCATCTGTGCATGTTAAAAAGCTGCTGTCAGACTTCTCCAGATCAATTCCAAAACTGCCCATGAGGAATTATATGAATAACAGGACGGGGCGGTTTCAGAAAATGTTCTTTTCCTCCCTGTGTCAACGTATTTGAGTTCCACTTGGTGCTTTGTTGCACTGATATAATTAAGATCAGAAACACGGTGATGTATGAGGATAGGGGAAGTTAAAGGCATATGAAGGTTTGCATTTATTTGGTTCCTGACTCATTAAAAAGCACTTTCATACCAAGAATTACATAGAGCAAGAACCAAACAGTGGTGAGATGAATAGCCAGCAATTCTCTTCATGGTGGTGGGTTTAAAGAAATGTTGTAGCCCATACAGGAGCTCTGAAATAGAAATAATAATAAGTGTTCTTCATGATCCACTTGAATGAATGTTATTTTGATACTGGAACACTCTTCCTGTTTTTGTGGAACGTCTGTCTAGATTTTGTGCTTACAGCCTGTAATGAAACTTCAACCTGCACCTTATTGACTCACAAGTGAACTAATTGAGCCAAGAGCACACATGCATGTTTTAAGACAATAAGACCATAAGACATAGGAGCAGAATTAGGCCACTCGGCCCATCGAGTCTGCTCCGCCATTCAATCATGGCTGATATTTTCTCATCCCCATTCTCCTGCCTTCTCCCCATAACACCCGATCCCCTTATTAATCAAGAACTTATCTATCTCTGTCTTCAAGACACTTAGTGACTTGGCTTCCACAGCCTTCTGCGGTAAAGATGCCCTGGGTCTAGGGGGTCATCGACGGAATGCATGTCCCCCTACGAGCACCTGCAGATGACAGGCCGCTCCACACAACCCAAAAGAGGTTCCACTCGATGAACGTGCCGCAGATATGTGACCATATCCTGGGCTCCTGGGCGACAAGAATTATCCACTACTGTCGTGGCTGATGACAGCTAACCGGAAGTTCTCGACAACAATGTCCATACAGTGACCCTGTGATCGAGCAGTGCGTTGGCCTCCTGACGATGCGGTTCAAGTGCCTGGACCACTCTGGAGGGACCCTCCAGTATTACGCTGAGAGAGTCGCCCGCATCATGGCGGCTGCTGCGTCCGCCACAACATCGCACAGCAGAGGGGAGACGTGCTGGAGGAGTAGGAGGAATGCCAGGCCTCGTCCACGAGGAGGATGCGGGGAAGAGTGAGGGTGGGTGGGACATGGAACCCAGGCAGGCAGGAGAGGTCACATGAGATGTGCGCTAGGGCCAGCGCACAAAGGACGCTCTGATCGCCTCCATGTTCACTGGCTTGGGGAGGGGTTGGAGGCGGGGACTGGCCAGTGGCACACACACCGCATCCCACCCCCACATCACCTCACTCCACCCCCTCCCCCCCGGCCGCCCCCTGCAACTCCCTCCATGATACATACCTGTTGCACTACGGGATGGGGCCCTGGATTGGCAGTAACAGCGGGTCTGGTCAATAGGATAGAGGGTGATGACAATCCGTTCTGGCGCTCCATATCATTTGGCAATGCCTGACTCCTGCCCACGGTAGCACTTTCCACCGCCCACTGGGTGATCCCTGCATGCGAGCTGGCCATTCCATCACACAGTGCCATCGAATCCTTGGGGTGGTGGTGGTGGGGATGGTTGGGGGTGAGGTGTGGAGCCCAGGCCACCCACAGGGTCCACCCATTCCCCCCCCCAACATCCGCCCATTCCTACCAGCCCGGCCAGCCCAGACCAACCCACCCCTCACACCCATTGGACAGACCACCGAGGTAGGTTGTAACGATGGTAACAGGTGTTTAATTTGAACAAATATTTACAGATCTGTGCCCTAGTCCCTATGACTAAACTGTGCCCTGCACCGTGCCAACATAACCGATGTCTAACTTTCTGGCCTTATGGGGCCCTAACGCTATGCGTAGGTGGTTCCCCAGATGATACATCAGGAGTGCTGTGATTCCTGCCCTGTGACTTGGGTCACGTTGGCGGGTGTCTTCTGGGGCAACTGGGCCTGGATAGGTCCCGCTGCTGCTCGGATGTCCCGGGTGGTGTGGTGCCCGCTGCCCGCTGCCCACCAGATGCACCAGAGACAGGCAGGAGGGGGGAAGCCCAAGATGCTACGGTGTTCCGGGACCTCCACTGCGGGAGTCACAGGCACGGGATCCATCACCTCTTCCCCCCCTGAGGCTCCCACACCACCCGGCGCTGCCAGTCCTGGAGGCCCACTATGGTCTTGAACGGGGTCCGCATGCCCGCGGCCATAGAGCACAGGGAGTGGACCATCCCCTTCTGGGATTGCGCCACATTACCCATTGAGTGTGCCACCACCTTCTGGGGCTGTGTCACATCAGCCAGTGACTGGGCCATCTCCCTCTGGGACTGGGCCACCTCCCTCTGTGTCCGTGCCACGTCAGCCAGAGCCTGGGCAATGCTGCCGACGCTTCCCAGTCATGGCCCGCTGTGACTGGGCCACGCTCAGGAGCGCATCTGTGATGTCCAGATGGCTCTGGCACATGGCTAGCTGTTAGGCGGCAACCCAGTCCTGGGCCGCGGTCAGCACCTGCACAGAATTCCCCAGGCCTTGGACAAGCTGATCCACAGCCAAAACCATCGTCCCCAATGCCTCCACCATGGACGTCACCCGTGCGGTGTTGGCCTGGGTGGCACGCATTGTCGGCACCACCTCCTGCTGCTGCACATGGTTGGACTCCTCCAATTGCACCTGCAGGTACTGGATGCTCGCCGACAACCCCTCATGTAATCCCTGGCTCTGTGTCCATCTCCACTATGAAGTGTGGATGGGACTGTCTGTTCCAGACACTCGAGACCCATCTGGACGACAGCTAGTTCCTCAGGTTGGTCTGCCCTCCGACCGTCCGCCCCATCGGGTGTTCCTACCTCCACCTGCTGTACCGGGCCAAATGTGTGGTGATCACCAGAGAGTGTCCCAGGGGCCTCTTCACTAACATGCCCAACTGAGGTGAGTGTTTCTGGGATGTGGTGGGTGTTGGAGACAACTGTGACGGGAAATCACTGTCATCCTCTGATCCGAACTCCGAGGTCTCCTGAGTTTTGGGCGAAGGGCTGGTGTTTGAGCTACTTTCAGCTTTGGTGCCCATCTTATGGGAGGGAGGCTCTGGCTGTTGATGGATCCACCCCATCTCCAGCAGGTTCTGTAAGACACAAGACAAGACGCATGATTAGGCCGCGGCCCGGGGAAGTGGCGGTGGACATGTGGGCGGGGGTGGTGGTGTGGGGTTGGGGGGTGGTGTGGGGGTGAGGGTGGTGTTGGGGGGGGAGGGGAGGTTGACACACATGTCATGGGGAACAGCAATTAAGCGGGGTCTCACTTCCTCGCCCGTGGCCGAGCTGCACCTCGGCAACCTCCTGGTTGGTGGTGTTGGGGGGGGGGGGGCGGGGGGGTGGCCGCCAGGACAGGGTAGAGTAGCGGGAGGCCAACCAGGGAGACTCCCGATACCAGGATGCCCAGGCATGGGCTGCCGTTGCCGCGGCCTGCAAGGCAGCCATCCTGCAGCGCATCCCACTATTCGCCCACCGTGGTCCATAGTTTCGCTAAGCGCCACTTGCCGTCGGATGTCCCCTCCAAGGCCGCCCCCCCACCACAACCAGGCGCCACCCTGCTGGCGGGGCATCATGTGGCCCACCCAAAGGGGACGCCCACAGTAGGTCACGCAGAAGCGCGTAGGACAGGGTCTGCAGAGTGTACCGCTGGCATGGGTCGTGCCAGCCACCGGTACCCCTTCCAGTAGGAACAGCTGGTATCAAATGATGCCCGATGCCAGGTACCAACGGGGCCGGGGGTGAGGGGTGGGGGGGGGTGAGGGGTGTCGGTGCGGAAAGCAACGTGTCCAGACAACTGGCTGGGGTGGGGATGCGATAGGAGGGGAACATTTAGTGGCAGGGGCAGGTCCAACATGTTGCCCGATGGACCTGGTTGGGCACGGTGGTAACCTTTCCCCTTTCACCTCCCACAGAAAATGGACTTCAGGGTCCAACCAGGAATGATTGAAATCTGCCTGGCTGCCGCAGCCCTGGCGGATGTCATGAGTCTGTAGAAGCAGGAGTTGCTCGGGGAGGCTCCTGCAGAGGAGCCTGCCCCAGAGGAGCAGGGGCCGGCCGGTGAGAATGGAGAGCCAGCCGTTCAACAGGCCGAGGAGGAGGTGGGAAGGCACCACATCAGGCCTCATGTGTACTGGCAGTGCCCGCCATTCGAGGACCTGCCAGACCGCGCGTGTTGCCGAAGACTCCGGCTGAGCAGGGGGACCATGCAGCATTTCTGCCCATTATTGGGCAGCACCTGGAACCATTGGGATCTGGGGGAGGACACCTGCTTCCGGTGGCCATCAAGGTGGTGGTCGCCCTCTGAACAACGGGGACACTCCAGGCGCCGATTGGGGGCCTGTCCGGAATCTCACCGACCTCGATGCACAGTTGCATCCGCATCGTCACGGACACCCTGTATGTCCGGGAAGCACAATACATCAATTTGAATATGGACTGAACCTACATGAGGGTCTGGTCTTGACAAACTGATAGGAGTTCACCTCGATGAACGTGTAGTTGGTGTGCGACCACCAGCTGCACATCATGCATGTCTAAGACCAATACCCAGGCAGCATGCACAATGCCTTCATCCTGGCACACTCAATGGTAATCGGCACGTTTGAAGCGCACCCCCTGGTGAGGGGTTGGCTATTGGGCGACAGGGGTTATTTGCGGTCGTGACTGATGATGCCCATCTAGAGGCCTCAAACCTATGCGGAGATTGCGGAGAACCGCTACAAAGATGCCCATACAGCGACCAAGGACATGATCGAGCGGTGCATTGGCATCCTGACGATGCGGTTCAGGTGCCTCGACCGATCCGGAGGAGCCCTCCTGTGTAACGCCAGGAGGGTCTCCCACATCGTGGTGGCCTGCTGCGACTTCCACAACACCAAGCAGCAGAGGGGCGACATGCTGGAGGAGGAGGATGAATGCCAGGCCTTGTCCGACGAGGAGGATGCAAAGGAGGGTCGGAATGGGTCGGACATTGGGCCCGGACAACCACTGTAGGCTGCTCAGCATGTTTCTCTTGTCCGCCATGCACCCGTCACTCTCATTGCCACCAGGTTCACCGACTGCAAGGCTGGGCACCGGGCCTGTGCACTGACGGATCTACCTGAGAGAGCATGCATGCGGACGGCTTTCTTTGTTTTTAAACAGCATATGGGGCTGGATTCTCCGCTGTGTCCCGAATCCCGATTCTCCGTTGTGCCGGAAGTGCACCCACGCCCGGGGATTTCCCGACATCGTGGAGCTGCCCACAATGCAAAATCCCATTGGCCGGCTGGCGAGATGGAGAATCCCGTCTCCGGCAGTGGTGCGCCGCAGCAGAAAACTGGTGCAGTGGGACAGAGATTCCCGCCCAAGATGTCTCATGAGTTTATTTGTGAAGACCGATAACTCACAATACATCATTATAGTGAAACGATTGCAGAGGTTTCAAACATTCACACAGATTTTACATGCTGTTCCTTAAATTCCACTTGCCCTGCCCCAGAGGAGAACCACGCGCCATTTATTTTCTGTATTTGCTGCTGATGCCTCCTTCTTGGATCTCAGATTGAAGAACAAACAAATTGCTGCAATCCCTGTTTATGTGGCTCTCACATACTTCCTCCTCCCTGTGACGGTGTAGGCATTGAAGTAATTCATTAAATCATAGAATGTACAGTACAGAAGGAGGCCACTCGGCCCATCGAGTCTGCACAGGCCCTTAGAAAGAGCATCCCACTTAAGCCCACATCTCCACCCTATTCC